>NC_138770.1:224289351-225588976 GCF_965119305.1 Pelophylax lessonae | reverse complement strand
TGACATTTCAGTGGGGGGGACACAAACCTGCCCGTCAGGCATCTTATTTGTGACCGACGCGATGGAACTCAACGTTGCATATGCTTGATAGGCTGCTCCAGCAGAAACGTGCAGTTAATGACTACCTGTACGAACTCTGCGGCAGGACAGGTTTTGGGGAGCTTGGGTTTTTTTCACCTCGCCAGTGGCTGCTCATGCGGGATGCATGCAGACTTCTGTGGCCATTCAATGAGATCACCAAACTGGTCAGTCACGGCCAGGGCGCCATCAGTGACATCATACCTTACGCCTTCTTTCTGGAGCATGCATTGCGTTGTGTCATTGATCAAGCCATCGAGGAGCAGGAGCAGGAAGATGAGGAAGTCGCAATGTTGGATGAATTCCCAGTGGGTGCTACTCCATCTGACACAAGTCAACAACAGGAGTCTGAAGAGGAGTCAGAGGAGGATGGTGCCGGGGCCGTTGAAGAGGAGCAAGAAGAGCATGCTTTAAACCTTTCTGGGATCCCTGGTGTTATCCATGGATGGGGGGGAGGAGAACGAGGATGACATTATCCTGGATGATGAGCTGGAGCCAGGCCACTATACCGCTTCCAGTTTAGTGCGAATGGGGGCCTTCATGCTCCAGTGTTTTAAGGGGGACCCCGTATAAAAAGCATAAAGGGCAAGGACCAGTACTGGGTGGCAACGTACTTAGACCCCCGGTACAAACAAAAAATGGCGGTAATGTTACCAGCATCACAGAGGGCGTTCAGAATGCAGCACTTCCAGGCCTTCCAGGAATTCAACACATGTGACCAGTAGACCATGTTTCATTGAAATTCCTCATGACAGGCCACAAATATCTGCCAGACCGACATCCACCCACAACAATTCCTGGTCCTTGTCTTCGCTAAATACAGTGGAATAAAAGGCATTGCATGTCCATTAAATGCCTAATTTTTGGGGCCTTTCATGACGGACAATAATTTTTTCTGTCAATGCATAATGAACCTTCAGCCACAGAATACTACGTTCTTAGCTTTCAGGTAAACCCACGTGGGCTAATTTTTGCGGCCTTTTATGGCCGACACTTACTTATTTATCCTGTGAATGCCTAATGTACCTTCAGCCACCAAATACTACGTTCTTAGCTGTCAGGTAAACCCATGTGGGCTAATTTTTGGGGACTATACTGGCCGACACTTACTTCTGTATCCTGTGAATGCCTAATGTACCTTCAGCCACCAAATACTACGTTCTTAGCTGTCAGGTAAACCCATGTGGGCTAATTTTTGGGGCCTATACTGGCCGACACTTACTTCTGTATCCTGTGAATGCCTAATGTACCTTCAGCCACCAAATACTACGTTCTTAGCTGTCAGGTAAACCCATGTGGGCTAATTTTTGGGGCCTATACTGGCCGACACTTACTTTTTTATCCTGTGAATGCCTAATGTACCTCCAGCCACCAAATACTATGTTCTTAGCTGTCAGGCAAACCCATGTGGGCTAATTTTTGGGGCCTATACTGGACGACACTTACTTCTTTATCCTGTGAGTGCCTAATGTATCTCCAGCCACAGAATACAACGTTCTTTGCTGACAGGTAAACCCATGTGGGCTAATTTTTGGGGCCTATGCTGGCCGACACTTACTTCTGTATCCTGTGAATGCCTAATGTACCTCCAGCCACCAAATACTACTTTCTTAGCTGTCAGGTAAACCCATGTGGACTAATTTTTGGGGCCTATACTGGCCGACACTTACTTCTTTATCCTGTGAATGCCTAATGCACCTCCAGCCACAGAATACAACATTCTTTGCTGACAGGTAAACCCATGTGGGCTAATTTTTGGGGGCCTTTCATGGCCGACACTTACTTATTTATCCTGCGAATGCCTAATATACCTCCAGCCACAGAATACAACGTTCTTAGCTGTAAGGTAAACCGATGTGGGCTAATTTTTGGGGCCTTTTATGGCTGACACTTACTTCTGTATCCTGTGAATGCCTAATAAACCTTTAGCTACAGAATACAACGTTCTTAGCTGTCAGGTAAACCGATGTGGGCTACTTTTTGGGGCCTTTTATGGCCAACACTTACTTCTTTATCCTGTGAATGCCTAATTTTTCAGACTGGAATTGGAAATTAATGGGTCTGTAAAGGTTCCACCAAATTGTGGAATGGATGCGGACCCATTTTACAGATGTGTGAATGGTCCCTATATGTATTTGGCATGTATTTACCGGTAGCTGTCAGTTCTGGCTGATTTATGAAAAAAAAAAAAAAGAAAAAAATTTTTGCTGTAAAAAAAAAAAAAAAAAAATTTAGGGCAACTTTTCCAATTGCAATACTTCAGTTATGACATTGTCCATGTGGTGGGACTATTTGTGCACAGCTAGTAAGTCTTTTGTGGCTGCAAATATGACCTAAAGGTTTTTAAAGTTCGCCTCCCATTAAAGTCAATGGGGCCCGCTGCAAACTTGTGGTTCACGGACATTTGAGAAAATTTGCTGCGGACGCTTGCGGCTGAGAGAAGAGATGTGAGCGGCACAGCCGGATGAAGCAGAGGTAACAGACCAGACAGCAATACACTGAATGAGTCTGCGAGAGAACTCAGAGGTAGGGGAAGCAGCAGACCCAGACCCATATATTATGACTCTTTTACGTGCATTACCAACAAGACAGGAGATTGAGACACTTATCTCTAGACTGGAGGAAAATTACAGGAAAGATATAAAAAGTGTCCAAGGAGAGCTGGCTGAATTGACAGTAAAAGTCACGGCAGGAGAACTAGCAGTTTCTGAATTAACCCAGAGAGTCTGTGCCCTGGAAAATTCTAGAGACGCATATCGCAGTACAGCGACTTCATTACAGTTGCATGTGGAAGAGTTGGAGGATAGAAGCCGCCGAAACAACCTAAGGCTCAGGGGCCTGCCAAAGAACTCGGGAGGAGACCAGCTGCAGAAGGTGGTGAGAGACATTTTTTGTAAGGTTCTGGATTCCACCCTCCCTGATATATTGAAAATGGACAGAGTCCATAGGGTGCCTGGGCCTAGGTTAAAGGAATCAGGCAGAACACGGGACTTGATATGCAGGATTCACCACTATGCCCAGAAAGAGCAGATCCTTCAGGGAGGATGGACTAAAGGGTTAATTGAGTACAATGGAGCTAACATTAAAATACTGCCAGACCTCTCAAGAGCAACATTACTCCGGAGGGCTATGTTAGGCCCGGTTCTTGAGAAAGCAAGACAGTTGGGGTTCACATAACGCTGGAGTTATCCATTAGCGGTTACATTTCGGAAAGGACATGACTTTCTTTATGCACATTATGAATGGAATAGAAAGAACAAAACGGTACATGTATATGAATTGCTAAATATACATATATATATATTTTTTATATATTTATTATTTTATTTTTTTTATTATTATTTATGGGTTTGTTCCAGGAGAAGAAATGATTATTCTCTAGAGATGTGATATGGGTCATGGTGATAAAAGGGAGGGAAAAGATTAAGGTTAAAAGGGAAGGGGGGAAATCCCCCCTCCCTTTTTTTTTTTAACACAAATAACACATTGGGGCATTTTCAATATGAACTATAAAAAGAGGAAAGAGGTATTTGCACTCAGGGCTACAAATGAACAAAAAGGCTAAAAAAAAAAAAACATATGAACAAAAGGCAGCCAACTCAATAGGTAGATTACAGTCCTATAAATAGCAATGATCAAGGTAGGAGCAGCGCCAAAAAAAGTGCATTCATATTTAAACATATATATATATAAAGAACATGTAAAAGTCCCAGAGTCCTTGTAAAGCAGGGAAGAAAGGGAGAAATCAATCCCAGTTGACCAGTCACCGGTGTATAAAGCAAGAAAGGAAAGCCTATTTTCACCCTGTGATGACAATCAGGGCTCCTTACCAGGAGGTTTGACCCTCCTTTTACAGAGTGGTCAAGCTAGCGCCAGCAACACTTGGTGTAAATGGATGAATTGCTCTCAGCTTCCCCCGCTTAATAGGACTCCATTCCCTCAGTGAGATGATACAATTGAAGGATACCTCCGCACTGTCAATACGGGTTGCCTCTGTACGGATTCCTCCAGATCCTCTTCCGATGTGATTGTCACAAACCCCTCAGAGAGATCGGTTCACCATCGGTTCGACCCGAACATTGACTGTTCGAAATTTGGCCGAATTCTGAACTTTTTGCTGAAAAAGTTCGGAATTCGGCAACCAGAACCGACCAAAATGCAACGGGACAGGAACTGGGCTTTAAAAGCCCGTGATTGGACCAGAACCATCAGTAAAAGCCAATTGAGGGGGCAGGAGGATGCTAGGAATGTGATTGGAGTGACTAGGGGGTCCAGAGGCCAATCAGTAGTGAATACGCCCCCCAGTATATAAGATAGCCCAGCCAAAGCTCTAGCACTTTAATACAGGGCTGTGGAAGAGAGTGGAAGCAGTTCTGTTACTCCTGCTTCAAAAGTGTCATTTAGCAATTATTAGTGTGAGGAAAGGGATATCTAGTGTAGTTAGGGTACTATTTTCCACTATAGTTAGATTCAATAATCTAGTTTCTGTAGGGAAAGTGTGAAGTGTCAGGGTGACCGTAGTGTAGTGTAGGGTGAACTGACTCTGACTGCTATGGCAGGGTGACCAAACTCTTCCATGTCAGGGTGACCGCCATAGAAAAAAGATCGTTTGTATTACAATTGCAGTAGAGCAGGGTAGTGGCTTCGCTACTTTTACACCTGGCCGTTTTTCAGGTGTTTTATTGGGCTTTTTTGTGGACATCTTTGGAGGCAGGCATGACATCTGAACTTCTGTGTAGGGGTATATACACACACACACACACATGTATGTATATATACACATACATGTGTGAAAGTAGCAGAACCCTATGCCTTCGCTAATGAAATTATTTGCAGGCATAGGGCTCTGCTCCTATCACACCTATATATGTGTATGTGTATAAATACATATATGTGTATATATACCCCTATACAGAAGTTCAGATGTTATGCCTGCCTCCAAAGACGCCTAAAAAATGCCCAAAAAAAAATGCCTGCAACAACACACCTAGGCATTTATTGGGTTTTAGGGCTTCAAAATGGTGTTTTTTGATTACCAAAGTTCGGTCTCAATGGGGTTCTGAAATCCGGGCCGAACTTTCGGGAAGTTCGGGTGTTCTGGTCGAACCAAACTTTTCATCCCTAGTGTTGATCAAACACGGTTCTAGAGTGAAAAAAGAACGGGAAAAAAACGGAATTTTTGTAAAATCTTACCTGTAAAATTCCTTTCTCTGAGTCCTCCGACAGTCGCCGCCTCTTCATATTCGTCACATATGGGGTATTAGACTTTGCTCCGAAGGAGTAGCTAGGCAACAGAATATGTTAACATTAAAGCTTTTAACATATCCCACCCTCAAGGGGTGGTCCCCTCAGTCAATACCCTCCTACTTCCTGCAACCATATCTCAGTTTTAGTGGAATAGCAGTAGAGTATACAACCAAACCCCAAAAGAGGGGCGGGGGCGGCGACTGTCGGAGGACTCAGAGAAAGGAATTTTACAGGTAAGATTTTACAAAAATTCCGTTTTCTCTTACGTCCTCCGACAGTCGCCGCCTCTTCATATTCGTCACATATGGGGACGTCCCAAAGCAGTGCAAACATGAGGGGTGGGAAACGCATCCGCGCCGAAAAGGCAACGCAGTCTCCGCATCAAAGAAAGGAACCTTACCAAAGGAAGGAAACCAGCTGGGCAACAGGAAAAACAAGTGCTCAACAGGAGCAACAACCCAGGAAAAGACAAAAAACCAGGGGATACAAAACTTATCCCAACAGCCAGAGGTCCCCAACAAGGGACCCTAGGGAATTGCCGCACTAAGAACCTTGCGGCCAAAGGAAGCATCCGCCGATGCCTGAACATCTACTTTGTAGAATTTTGTGAACGTGTGTACGGTCGACCAGGTCGCCGCCTTACACACCTGGGCTACAGAAGCCCCATGACGACAGGCCCAAGACGTACTCAAAGATCTAGTAGAGTGCGCCTTCACAGGCACAGGGGGAACCTTCCCCTGCAAGGCATAGGCCTGTTCAATGGTCTGCCTGATCCATTTGGCGATGGTAGAGGCCGAAGCCGCCATGCCCTTCCGAGGACCCTCAGGAAGAACAAACAAGGAGTCCGACTTTCGAAAAGACTCAGTCGATTTAAGGTAAACCCTTATCGCCCGAACAACATCCAGAGAGTGCAATCTCACCTCCTTAGGATGTTTAGGCTTCGCGCACAGCGAAGGTAAGACAATATCCTCATTAAGATGGAATTCCGAAACTCGTTTCGGAAGAAAAGAAGGATTAGGTCGCAAGACCACCTTATCCAAATGAACAACCAGGTACGGAGACTTGCAGGACAAAGCTGCCAGCTCCGACACTCTGCGAGCCGAAGTGATCGCCACCAAAAAGGCGACCTTTTTGGACAACATAGACAACGAGATCTCCCTGATCAGTTCAAAAGGAGCACGTTGCAACACAGACAGAACGAGATTCAAGTCCCAAGGGGGCAAAGGATCCCTCCTAGGAGGAACCAGATGCCGCACACCCTGAACAAAAGTGCCAACCAAGGAGTTGGAAGCCACGGGACGTTGAAACAGAACAGCCAGCGCAGACACCTGACCCTTTATCGTAGCCAGCGCCAAACGCTGATCAACACCCGTTTGAAGGAAAGACAGCACACGGGAAACCGAGTACGTGCGGGGTGAAAACCCCCTGGACTCACACCAGGCAAAATAGGCCTTCCAAGTACGGTAATAAACCTTCCCCCGAGGAAGACTTCCTCGCGTTGATCAAAGTATGAACGACCTCTGGAGAGAGACCCTTCTCCTTCAGGACCTCGGTCTCAACAGCCAGGCCGTCAAAGCCAGCGACTGTAAAGCAGGATGGTATATCGGTCCTTGAGACAGGAGATTGTCTCGAAGAGGCAGACGCCACGGGGCGTCGACCGCCAGATTCACGAGGTCTGCGTACCAGGACCGGCGAGGCCAGTCCGGTGCCACAAGAATCACCGTGTTGCGTTCCGAGTGTAACCTGCGAAGGAACCTGGACAGCAACTGAATCGGTGGAAACGCGTACATCAGCCTGTACTGATGCCACGGGGCCACTAACGCGTCCGACGCGTCTGCCCGAGGGTAGCGCGTCCTTGCCACGAACCTTCTCACCTTGTTGTTGAGACGAGACGCGAACAGGTCCACATCTGTAAGACCCCACTTCGCGCACAACATCTGGAAGACAGCCGGGTGGAGAGACCATTCCCCCTGATCCAGGGTCTGGCGACTCAGATAGTCCGCCTGCCAGTTCTCCACCCCCGGAATGTGAACCGCCGTTATCGCCGGGACATGAGTCTCGGCCCAAGAGCCACTTCTCGAGCCGCTCGGGCACTCCTGGTGCCCACTTGGTGGTTGATGTAGGCCACCGCCGTGGCATTGTCCGTCTGCACCCGAACCGAGCAGCCCTGCAGCCGGTCCGTCCAGCGATGAAGACAGAGATTTATCGCACGCAATTCCAGAATGTTGATCGGAAGGGAAGACTCCCCCTCCGACCAAGTTCCCTGGGCGGACAGAACGCCCAGAACACCACCCCAGCCCGACAGGCTGGCATCCGTGGTGATCACCGTCCATGAGACAG
The DNA here is from genome assembly GCF_965119305.1 of Pelophylax lessonae. NCBI lineage: Eukaryota > Metazoa > Chordata > Amphibia > Anura > Ranidae > Pelophylax > Pelophylax lessonae. The sequence goes on along the minus strand of NC_138770.1, from coordinate 225,581,311 downwards.
GACGAAACGACTTGCCCCCGGACACCAACGGGGACTGGAGCCACCACAGAAGGTTTCTTCTGGTGCGATGACTCAACGAGATTTGAAGATCCAGAGATTGAGGTCGCCGTCCCACCTGGACAGTATCTCCGCTTGGAGACCCCGCGTGTGAAACTGGGCGAAGGGAATCGCCTCGAAGGCCGAGACCATCAATCCCAGACATCTCATGCACGTCCGCAGAGACGAGTGCGGAACGTCCCTGAGGGACCCGACTTCCTCCTGAAGAGTTCTGAGTTTGTCTTCCGGCAGGAAGACCTTCGCCTGCACCGAGTCCAGAATCATTCCCAGGTAGGGAAGACGAACCGACGGACTCAGTGTCGACTTTGGAAAATTTATCGTCCAACCAAACTCCTGCAGAGTTTGCATCGTGACAGACAGGTCCTTCTCCAGACCCTGGCTGGTCGCAGACCGAACCAGAATGTCGTCCAGATACCCCAGGACAGAAATGCCCTGGGCCCTCAATAATGCCAGAACCGGTGCAAGCACCTTGGTGAAGACCCGCGGAGCCGAGGCGAGACCAAAAGGCAACGCCACAAACTGGTAGTGATCCTCCGCAATGGCAAATCGAAGGAACCTCTGGTGACCCTCGAAAATGGGGATGTGAAGATACGCATCCTTCAAATCGATGGAGGCCATGAATTCCCCCGGAACCAGGGCAGCCACCACCGACCGCAGGGATTCCATGCGGAACTTGCGAACCCGCACAGAGCGGTTCAGAGCCTTCAAGTCCAGAATTGGACGAACCTTGCCCTCCTTTCTGGGCACGGTGAACAGATTGGAATAAAACCCCCGAAATCTGTCCCGATGAGGCACCGGAACCACCACTCCCTGAGCCCTCAGGTCCCGCACCGCCAGGTGCAGGTCCCGTAAACGCTCTGGAGACAGTTGAAGATTTGAGGGAAAAAATCTGCTCTCCGGCCGAGAGAGAAACTCGATCTTGTAACCAGATCGAACGATTTCCTGAACCCATCTGTCCCGCACACGGGCCAACCAGGGCTGAAGAAAACCGAGCAAGCGTCCCCCCACCCCAAAACTGGGTGAGGGCGCCCCTTCAGGCCGCACTGTTATGGGCTGCAGATCCGGATTGACCGGACTTCTGTTTCCCAGACCAGGGCTTCTTCTGAGAGCCTTGACCTTTGAACGGCTTGCCCTTGTAGTGCGGCCGAAAGGCACGAAAGGACCCCTGAGGGGGCCGAAAATTAGCATGCTTCTTCCCAGAAGCCCCCTTAGCCTTGGGGAAATGGGGCAAGAGAGTGCTCTTACCCCCGGTGATCCCCTTAATCAACACATCCAAGGACTCCCCAAAAAGGCGAGACCCATCATAAGGTAGATTGGCTAAGGTCTTACGTGAGGACTGGTCCACCGACCAACATTTTAACCAAACCAGGCGGCGAGACAACACCGCCACGCTGTGCACACGTGCAGCCAACGGAACCAGGTCCAGGTCCGCATCACACAGATACATGACACCTTGGTGTATTTGATCCACCATGTCCAGGGTCGCCGGCGAGGCCGCTTTGGCCACTAGGACGCGCCTAAGCATCTGCGTCCAACTTGCGATCGCCTGGGCCGCCATGAGAGAAGCAAACAGAGCCTTAAGCATAGAACCCGTAACAGAATAAGTATGACGGGCAAGAGACTCCAATCTCCTATCCGTGGCATCACGGAACACAGGGGAATCCTCTACAGGAATCGCAGTGGCTTTGTTTAAAACCGCAATTGCGTGATCCACTGGGGGAGGTACACACCACCTTTCATCAGTGGAAGGCGAGAAAGGATAACGCAGCTTGAATCTACTTGGTACAGCAAAAGGTTTGCGCAGATTGCGCCATTGTTCCTTAACAGCGTGCTGAAAATCATCATTGCAGGGGAAAACCTGCGGCGTCCTGCGTTTTCTCTGCGTCCCATAAGCCGCCAAGGCGGCGGGGGGAAACACTTCATCCTGCAAACGCAGCGTTTGCTTTATGGAAGCAATCAACTCATCCATGATTGCAAGCTCTTCAGGCGAGCCAGGGGGAGAATTATCAACCCCCTCAACATCAGCCTCCACCTCGGACCCCACTAGATCTAGGGAGGAGCGGGACCCCGATAAGGAGGCCCCCGCCATAACAGCCCCATCACCTTCACCCTCAGAATCAGAGGAAAGAGCAACTCTGGGCCTTTTAGTAGATTGAGCAGCCACCAGCATCTGTACCTGAGCAGCAAGGCCAGCCACAATAGTGGCTAAATCCCCCCCTGGGGGGGAAACAGCGGTCCCCTGGCTTTCCACCAAGGCGGTAGGAAATTTGCCCTCCTGAGAATCCATTGCCCCTGTAATGCCGGACAATAAAGGGTTAACTGCCCCTTTAAGCAAGCGCGGCAAGCGCAGCCCACCGCACCACACTCAAGCACAATGAGACCCCCACAGGGAATATGCAAACTGAACACAGGCAATGGATAGCAAGAACAGAAGGATAAAACCTGAGGAGACCCTCGCCGCTGCTGCTGCCTCGATCGGTGTTCCTGGAAAGAGGAAGTGATGCTGCCAGGGCGCTCTATGAAAGCCTAGGGAGGCTACAAGAAAATGGCCGCCATGCATGTAAAACATGCGGCCGGAGCGAGTGTAGGCAAAATGGCGCCGTTTGGCGCCGAAACCGCCGCTCCACAGTGCATTAATGCACACATGACATCCCTCTATAAGAATACATGTCAGATCGCCGCAGCGATCGCTGTATATGCCCAAACATGCCAAAAAAAAACATGCCCCACAGCACACAGCTTCACACACTGACCAGGCTGACACACACAGTGTCACACAGCTCCCCCCCCCTTGCAGCCCACAGCATGCAGCCGAGAGATAGGGAGACAAGCAGTGTGAATAGAGGCAGGTTACACAGTCCCAGACTGACACCCCCCCAGACAGACAGGTCCCCACATAAATACACTTACCTCACATGGCGTGGGGGACCCGCACAGGCGAACAAGCCGCTGCACATGAGGCAGGGAGAGTCGCAGTCAAGACGCACAAAATGGGGGTTAAGAAACCGCACAGCGTCCAGTGAGGTAGCCACCTCACCAATCATCCCTGCACCGAACAGGGATGGGTCGTTCACTGTGCCAGGAGCGTTACCTGGCTGAACGCTCGATGGCAGGCTGGGAAGCCACTGACCCACGACCTGCGACCAGGGGGATCAGCCCGAGACCCAGCCCGCATGATCCTCTTCATCAGAAGAACTAACTAACGCTGACAAAAGTAACAGCTAAGTAAAGGTAGAGAGAAAACTCAAACAAAATTTCAAAAAGAAGAAAGAGTCTGGGGCAGAAAGCCCCAGCACAGAGAAAGCCAGCCACTCCTGACAAGCTAGACATTAAAACTGAGATATGGTTGCAGGAAGTAGGAAGGTATTGACTGAGGGGACCACCCCTTGAGGGTGGGATATGTTAAAAGCTTTAATGTTAACATATTCTGTTGCCTAGCTACTCCTTCGGAGCAAAGTCTAATACCCCATATGTGACGAATATGAAGAGGCGGCGACTGTCGGAGGACGTAAGAGAAAATAGCTTTTGCTACTTTCTTCTCTGCAAGATACAGAAAACAGGCATAAACAGATATTAACAACTAATTTAGAGAGAGAGGCAATATCCCTGCGGAGGCAAGTTACTGATCTTTTACAATATGAAGCTAAGGCGGCCATGCAAAGAAGTCATAAATTGGGATACGAATCAGGTAATAAATGTGGAAAGCTTTTAGCGAGGGCAGTGAAAGATATAAAAACAACCACATATGTCCCTCAAATTTCATCCCCTAAAGGGGGTAAAATGTTACTTCCCAAACAGATTGTACAGACTTTTAGGGATTTCTATTCTGCATTATACAGTCTTCCAGACCACAGACAGGGGGTAGCTCAGATTGAGGAATATTTGGTTACATGACAACTCCCCATTGGAAATCTGTGATGAAATAGAATCACCAATAACTTTGTTAGAAATACAACAGACTTTGAATAAGATGAAGATAGGTAAGGCACCAGGGCCAGATGGATTCACCCTTCAATATTATAAAACCTATTTCTCAATACTGGGTCCCTACCTAGTAAAACTGTTCAATGAAATGGGATCTAACTGTGCTTTTAGTAGAGACACGCTGAGGGCACATGTTACAAGAGGGTAAGGATTTGACTCTATGTGGAAGCTATAGGCCCATTTCATTACTTAACACTGAGTTAGAAATTTTTACCAAGATATTAGCTTCCCATTTATCACAGCATCTGCACCATTTGATTCATTTAGATCAGGCAGGACCCAATAGAGAAGCAAGAGATAACACCACAAGAGTGCTCAACTCGGTCCATATAGCAAAAAACCCGTAATTACCGTGTGTTTTTGTGGGAACAGATGCAGAAAAAAGCCTCCGATCACGTCAACTGGGATTTTATGTTCTCCACTCTGAAGTATATCGGTCTGGGAGAAAAAATGCTGAAGTGGATTTCCTCTAGATACTTAAAATCAGTTCAAGTGAAGGTCAATGGGATCCTTTCGGACCCCTTTTCTTAGTAAATGGGACAAGATAGGGGTGTCCTCTCTCCCCTATTCTTTTTGTATTATCATTAGAGCCGTTTCTATGCAAAAATTAGACATAACCCAAACATAGAAGGCATTTTGGTGGGGAAAACCCAATATAAAATCTCCGCTTACGTGGATGATTTACTGTTTTCACTGACGAAACCTGCTATATCACTCCCAAAATTGCTTAGAGAATTTGAACACTATGGTGCCCTTTCTAATTTGAAAATAAATCTGAATAAATCGGAGGCTATGGGTGTAGGAATACCTTTTGCCTTTCTACAGAATTTGCGACATAGCTTTGGGTTCAAGTGGACAGATAAGCCTTAAATTATTTGGGTACTCTTATGCCCGTAGAGGTTTCTCGGGTATATGAATATAACTTCCCTGCCCTTTTGACAGAAACTCGCCTAAAGCTCGAGAATTGGCATACAGGACTGCACTCATGGTTCGGCAGGTGTAACCTACTTAAGATGATTATACTTCCGAAATGTCTCTATCTTTTTCAAGTATTTCCTATTCATATCCCTAGTAGTTATTTCAAACAAGCCTATTCCCTATTTACTAGGTTTATTTGGTCACATAAAAAACCCTGCATTTCGCGACAACTGCTAACCCTCCCTAATAAATTTGGAGGAGTGGCAATCCCAGATTTACATAAATACTATCAAGCAGTGCAAATACGCAGACAAGTAGATTGATGCCGTCATGGTGACTCCAAACTGTGGGTACACCTTAAACAGGCACAAACGACTATACTCCTTAAGTGAGCTCTCTGGTGTTATGATCAATTACCGACAGAACTGAAACTACACCCCCTGATAGGTAATACATTAAAGATTAGCCTCTTCGCCTGTCTTCAAGGCTCTTTGTCCTCAAGAGAGTCACTGTTATATCCCATTTTGGAGGGGAGTTTATGTCTCAGTTGGACCCTGTAGTAGGTTTTTGCCACCGTCCCAAAAGATTCTAAAATTGTGTTGGATGTGGGTGCCTCAAACCCAGGTAAGGGGACTTTAAGGGCAAGAGTAGGTTAGAGAATAACGTTGTAAAAGAAGAAAATTTATTGATAATAATAGTAACAGATTACATATTAAAGATGGGATGACCCATAGACAATTGGTGTATGGGTAAAGCCCATAGTGTGAAGTCAGAAAAGTATGGAAAAATTGTGACTTGAAGACGGTGATAGAGATCCACCTATTTTGCTGTTTCTATTTTCCAGGTTGGGGGATAAACAGAATCCAAAGCAAAATAAGGGAAAAGGATCTTGGGTATGATCCTAATAGGTCCTACGCGTTTCGGCCCGATGAGGGCCTTTCTCAAGGATAAATCACCAATTCTATAAAGCAATAATAGAAGTGTTATCATTTGATGCATAAACTCATAAGGTGAAATTTATGTAAAACAATGAAAATGATAATAATGACGATTAATAACATACATGTTTTTAAGCCCGAATGTTGCATGTCAATACACCTTTCTTTGATACTCAAACTGCAGCGGGAACCGTATGCTGCTAACAGGCGGCGTCACCCTCCTGTGTTGTGAACAAAAACAGAATGTTTATGGGAATTGAGTAGGGTTGATTTAGAAGGAAAAAAAAAAAGTGATAATAAAAATTACTTTACTTTTGCAAAGAACTGTGTGATCCTGGTGGATTTCGTCACAGTTTGCATAATGTGTCATCAGAGGCTTCAATCCGTTGACTGAGTACGTTTCTAAGAAAATATATGGTATATAATAATTTCTTGGTCAGCTATTGCATTTAAAATAATCAATAGTGACAGTATTAATTTTTAGGGTGTATATTTCAAATAAAGTATTTTTGTATTATTACTTGTGTATCCAGTGTTGAAAATCCTGGTTACTTCGACTTTTTGTTATATCAGCAAAAAGATGCAAACTGTAGGGGTAAAAGTATAAGTATAGGTGAAGTTCCCATTTAAATGATGGAACAGCGATGTTTCCTTTTCCAGGAGCTGGAATGAAGCTTACCTAGTTGTCCACAGCAGCATCTACTTCCGTGACCTCACCGCTCCCTCTGTTGGCAGCGGAATGAGTGTCTACGGACGTTCCCCGGCCGTTTATGTGAGCCGCCCATGCGCTCATTGGCTTTGCGGCATCACATGACACGGACCCATTATGCAACCAGCCGAGAAGTGGAAGTGCGCATCCCCGGCGGCCCTCCGGTCGTGTCATAACGGCCGCCGACACGGTTTTAAATGGAGCATTGTTCCTCTGATGGAAATCGGAATGGGGTGCCAATCACCCTGCTTGTGCCCCAAGCACCCCGACCCTTGGATCGGGGTTATCCGTGCCGGGTGCAGTCTTAGAGTTTTAAAAGAATCGGTGTTGGCAAATCGGGCTGTACAATATATGCTCAATATTCAATCATATGTTTATAATACAAATGACATACATGATTACAATTTTGTCCGTTCCTAGGAACATACATAATATTATTTTGGTGTAGTTTTAACAGCAGTAAAAGTTTTGTTGAGGTTTAGAAAGTGCACCGAATCGGTGCTTAGGTAAGTCCAGAAGGTGAACGATATGGTTAGTCTGATGTGTGCATTCATTGAAAATCCATAGGGGAGAGGACAAACATCTATATATATATATATATACATATATACAGGTTAAAAGGGAAAAATCAGGTGAACTTCGTTATGATGCCTTTCTAGACATTAGACCTTAATGGAGTACCAGTTGATCGCTATAGCGACCAGAAGAGTTTAGAGTGGGGAGGCGAAGTAACCAGCATTTTCAACACTGGATACACAAGTAATAAGTAATAATACAAAAATACTTTATTTGAAATATACACCCTAAAAATTAATACTGTCACTATTGATTATTTTAAATGCAATAGCTGACCAAGAAATTATTATATACCATATATTTTCTTAGAAACGTACTCAGTCAACGGATTGAAGCCTCTGATGACACATTATGCAAACTGACGAAATCCACCAGGATCACACAGTTCTTTGCAAAAGTAAAGTCATTTTTATTATCACTTTTTTTTTTTTTTTCTAAATCAACCCTACTCAATTCCCATAAACATTCTGTTTTCGTTCACAACACAGGAGGGTGACGCCGCCTGTTAGCAGCATACGGTTCCCGCTGCAGTTTGAGTATCAAAGAAAGGTGTATTGACATGCAACATTCGGGCTTAAAAACATGTATGTTATTAATCGTCATTATTATCATTTTCATTGTTTTGCATAAATTTCACCTTATGAGTTTATGCATCAAATGATAACACTTCTATTATTGCTTTATAGAACTGGTGATTTATCCTTGAGAAAGGCCCTCATCGGGCCGAAACGTGTAGGACCTATTAGGATCATACCCAAGATCCTTTTCCCTTATTTTGCTTTGGATTCTGTTTATCCCCAACCTGGAAAATAGAAACAGCAAAATAGGTGGATCTCTATCACCGTCTTCAAGTCACAATTTTTCCATACTTTTCTGACTTCACACTATGTGCTTTACCCATACACCAATTGTCTATGGGTCATCCCATCTTTAATATGTAATCTGTTACTATTATTATTATCAATAAATTTTCTTCTTTTACAACGTTATTCTCTAACCTACTCTTGCCCTTAACCACTTTACCACCGGAGGATTTTGCTGTCTTCCGTCCAGGCCACTTTTTGCGATTCGGCGCTGTGCGACTTCAACTGACAATTGCGCGGTCGTGCGACGCCGTACCCAAACAAAATTTACGTCCTTTTTTTCCCACAAACAGAGCTTTCTTTTGGTGGTATTTGATCACCTGTGCGATTTTTACTTTTTGCGCTATAAACAAAAAAAGAGCGTTTATTTTGAAAAAATAACAATATTTTTAACATTTTTTTATATGAAATTCCCCCCAAAAAAGATGTAAAAACCAATTTTTTTAAAAAAATTTGGCCAATTTGTTTTCTGCTACCTATGTTTGGTAAAAAAAAATCGCAATAAGCGTATTTTGATTGGTTTGCGCAAAAGTTATTGCGTTTACTAACAAAGGGAAAGATTTCTGTCATTTTTGGTGTTTTTTATTTTAACGCGTAATGGCGGCGATCTGCGATTTTTTTTGCGGGACTGCGTCATTGCGGCGGACAGATCGGACCCTTGACTGACATTTTTGACACTTTTGGGGGTACCAGTGACATTACTGCAGTAATCAGTGCTATATATGTGCACTGTTACTGTAAAAATGACACTGGCAGGGAAGGGGTTAATTTTATTGGAGAGGGAGGGGTTAATGTATGCCTGGTGCTTACTGACGTGTAGGGGGGAGGTGACTGAGTGAGGCATGGACAGATCGGATGTCCAGCTATGCTGAACAGTCCGATCTGTCACTCCCTGTCACTATGGAGCCCCTCGGGTCTGGTATGGATTTTAAGGGGAACCCTATGCCAAAACTAAAAAAAAAAACGCTGTGGGGTCCCCCCAAAATCCATACCAATCCTTCATCCGAGCAAGCAGCCTAGCTGGACAGGATAAGGGGGGACGAGTGAGCGCCCCCCCCCTGAACCATACCAGGCCACTTGCCCTCAACATTGGGAGGGTGCTTTGGGGTGCCAAGGGTCTCTTCCCGACAACCCTGGGCTGTGGTTGTGAGGGTCTGCGGGTGGGGGGCTTATCAGAATCTGGAAGCCCCTTTTAACAAGGGGGCCCCCAGATCCCTCCCTATGTGAATGGATATTGGGTACATCGTACCCCAACCCATTCACCAAAAAAGGGTACAAAAAATATAAAGACAAAAGCCAGTTTTTGACAATTCCTTTATTAAAAAATAAAAAAATAGTGTCCCCGATGGAAATTCATCGTTAATCACGTCGCCCACCGCCGCACCCGAAAAATAGAAAAAAAAAGAAGCTCCTCCTGCCTCTTCAGACGCCTCCAGCGCAATGAGCTGTTTGAGTTTTTACAGCTCTTTTGTAGGAATCGGATGTCATGAGCACCCCATAATGCTCTGCTCAGACGCAGTGAATAAAATACTGATGTCACGTCAGAAGGGTCCCACCCCTTTCCCATAAAAGAGCTGTCACAGCTCCAGCAGCTCATTACGCTGGTGGCGACTTAAGAGGCGGGAGCGTTTTTTTTTTTTTTTTTTCGGGTGCGAACTTCCCGCCGAGCTCCCCGTTTGTTCGGTGTTCAGCGAACACACAAACGCCCGATATTTGAGTTGAACTTACATTCAACTTGAACTCAAAGCTCATCCCTACCTATCAGGGATATATGTGAATAATCACATAGACACAACCCTCACATCAGCTATGTGCATGCTACAGTCAATAGTTCTATTTGTAGACTGTAACTATGAATGCACATTTGGCTTAAGGTATGAAGCAATGATTTTTAACAACTGCCGCCAAGTACTCTTTTGCTTGTTTTTACATTTGTGAGGGAAGAAATTACACCTTAAAGACTTCTGTTATAAGTCAAGGTTGTAGTTCTAAGTAAATATTGTAAGGAGGAAAGTTCAAATTGCTAGTAAATTAAACTTTTATTACCGGCTTCATTAAAAAAAAAACCCTCCAAAGGTCTCCTAAAAATTCCTAACAGACTTTTAAAGGTCTGCGATGTACTTTGGAGGACCTTTGGGGTCTGTGTGCCATTTTTTTGTTTTTAAAATGAAGCCAGAAGGGAGATGTCATTTGCCGGCAATTCAAAACTCTTTTTTTCCATTGTAAATGTCAGTGGTTTAAAAAAAAAAAAAAAAAATCATATCGCCTGGACAAATGGAATTTTTTAAAGAACTTTTTTTTTTTTATTGACATGTTTTTCCCAGCATGAGCATGTACTTAACATATTAGCATGTTAACATACACTATATTACTAAAACTATTGGGATGTCTGCCTTTACACACATATGAACTTTAATGGAATCCCACTATTCTTCCATAACGTTCAATATTGAGTTGGCCCACCCTTTGCAACTATACCAGCTTCAACTCTTCTGGAAAGGCTGTCTATAGAGGAGTATGTCTATAGGAATGTTTGACCATTCTTCCAGAAGCACATTTGTGAGGTCAGGCACTGATGTGGACGATCGGGCCGGGGTGCAGGCCAGTCAAGTTCCTCCACTTCAAACTCGCTCATCCATGTCCTTATGGACCTTGTTTGTGCACTGGTACGCAGTCATGTTGGAACAGGAAGGGGCAGTCCCCAAACTGTTCCCACAAAGTTAGGACCATGAAATTGTCCAAAATGTCTTGGTATGCTGATGCCTTAAGAGTTCCCTTTACTTGAACTAGGGGGCCAAGCCAAACCCCTAAAAAACAGCTCCACACCATAATCCCCTCTGTGCACAAAGCAAGGTCCATCAAGACATGGATAAGTGTATTAGCAACTGGTAAACAATAAAAGCATCATAGGAAAGAGAAGATGGAAGGCAAAAAAGAGGAAAGAAAGAAAAAAAGGGGAGGGGGGGGAGAAAAAAAAAAAAAGAAAATCAGAAAAAAAAAAGACCCCAACAAATAAACTTTATGTAGATTAACTCTTTTAAATCCAGAAATTCTACATACTTTCAAATCTAGTTTGTGTATTATTTAGTATGCTCATCATCCTTTCATTGACCATGACTTAATAGAAAAGGAACTATACTCACCTTGGCTCCAGCAATTCAGCATCCTGAAGCTCCCTAGGGGTTGATCGCAGGCTGCTTTCATGGTCCGGGCCAATATAAGGTCACTCCTGCATATGCCTGCCAGAGCAGTTGGCTTAGGCATTTCTAAATTTCTACAATGAGCTGCTCATTCAACAGGGGCGGACAACCTAATAGATAACTTTAATGCAGAAGAGACAAAGAATATCTCTTCTGCTTTCAAAATCCTGCCTGTTTGCCCATTTTCATTTTTTACATAAAGTTTCTTTTTAATGTTTTTTAGACAATGTTCCAGAGGGATTGAAGATTTAAGGCAACATCTGGCAATTGCAATTCTAGCAACCAGAAAGATGTATGAAATAAATCTACTATTCCCTCTGGGAACATTCAGAAAGTTATGGTTTAAGCAACACTCTCTTTGGGGACTTTTTAAAATTGACCAAGGTCAATGAAAAGAAGAGCATATACAGTTTACGCTCATCCCAAACCTCTGAATGGTTAAGCATGATCACCATATATGAAACATGGTACCTTTGGCAAAACAAGTCCCAAAAGCATTTAGAAGGGGTCTGAGGAACAAATTTGGCAATTTTGGTAGAGACTAGGTACCACTGAGGCATAAGCTTTCCATTTCCTCTATAAATGTTATGTTAGCAGAAACTTCTGAGGAATTCACAGCCATTTCATGCCATTCTAATATTTCAAAAGTTCTGCTGAGACTCTTTTCTACAATGGGCAAATAGGACAACTTCTGAAAAGTAACAGAGTGTATATAGTGGTTATATAACCTGTATGGTTCTTAAATATTATTTCCAATGGAATCCACATGGGGCCTGATTTTTGTGATGATAGTTGCTGCAGCAGAAATGACTGAATTTGTATAAACCTGAATAACTCTGCTTAAGGAAGTTGACATAGATTTCTGAGAAAATATAGGGTATGTATGCCTTTGTTGTACAAGTCATCTCGAATAATATTAAAATCTTTGTTATTCCACTAATGGAACGATTAGGAGCCCAGTCCTGACCGAAAGCTGGGGCTATCAAACAATGGAGTTAAAGCATATGTGGTGATCATAAGTGGTGTTGATGTGTAATCTGTCCATATCAGGGAATGTGACAATGAGGGACAAAGAATTGGGTGGCCAAAAGTGAGCAGGATCCACATTAAAAGGTAAAGTTTAGTGAATAGCTTTTTTAAAGCACCAAACATAATATTTATATGTAAGAGTATGCATCTCATTACTTGAAGGTGGCTGCTTTTTTTTTTTTTTTTTTTTTTTAAATCTTCCCTTCATTGCTGCCTTCATAGCTGCCAGATATTGCCTTAAAGTGGAGTTCCACCCGTTTTTCCAACATTATAAAAATTGCTTTTATTCCCCAAATGATCACAGCATTGGCTAAATGTAATTGTTTTCCTATCTACTTAAAGGAAATAATGTTTTATAAATGACATTCTTCATAAACTAACCTTGATTTTTCCTCAGCAGGGGGCTCCCATCTTAATTGTGGGCGTGTGAAGCCCACATGTTACTACTTCCTACAATAGGTGCTGCTGGTTACCCAGCATGCACCTCCAAAGGAAGGTCCCACCCTGTTGTTATGGCAACACAGCTACTGCTGTGCTGGTCTCTGGTGAGAATTGAAATCACATGAATGTCTAATACATTGTTACTGTGGCTAACTTTGTTTATGTTAAACATACCTGTATCATATATATTATTACTATTATACAGGATTTATATCGTGCCAACAGTTTGCGCAGCACTTTACAATGTGAGGGAAGACAATACAGTTAGCCCCGGTTCACACTTCTGCGAGTGCCGGGTTCGCATGTAATATCGGAGCACACTGCTCCAACATTACATGCGATCGGCTGTGCGGTGCGAGTTTAGCCATACAGTTTGTATGGCTAAATTCGCATCGCACCCGGAGCAAAGACGCACATGAGGCATTTTTGCAGCCGCATCAGGATCGGATCGCACAGCGGTTCACACTTGTGCGATCCGATCCTGTGCGAACTGCACGATCGCACTGCGATATGCGATCAAACTGGGGGTGTCGTTAAGATTACATTGACACCCCCAGCGTATCGCATATGGCAGTGTGAACTGCCGGGGGGGCGTGTGCGATGTGGGAACAGGCTGCGAATTCGCAGCCTTCCCGCATCGCATATATGTGAACCGAGCCTTACAGTACAATTCAATACAGGAGGAATCAGAGGGCCCTGCTCGTTAAAGCTTACAATCTAGAAGATTATATATATATATATATATATATATATATATATATATATAAAAAAAGAGATCTATATATATATATATATATATATATATATATATATATATATATATATATATATATATATATATATATATATATTTTAATATTTTTATATATCCATTTATTTTTTACAGTATTGCTAATTTTCACTTGCAGCCGACGAAACAGATTTTCACTTCGCCCTGGTTCACACTTCTGCGAGTGCCGGGTTCGCATGTAATGTCGGAGCGCACTGCTCCGACATTACATGCGATCAGCTGTGCGGTGCGAGTTTAGCCATACAGTTTGTATGGCTTAATTCGCATCGCACCCGGAGCAAAGACGCACATGAGGCATTTTTGCAGCCGCATCAGGATCGGATCGCACAGCGGTTCACACTTGTGCGATCCGCTCCTGTGCGAACTGCACGATCGCACTGCGATATGCGATCAAACTGGGGGTGTCGTTAAGATTACATTGACACCCCCAGCGTATCGCATATGGCAGTGTGAACTGCCGGGGGTGCGTGTGCGATGCGGGAACAGGCTGCGAATTCGCAGCCTTCCCGCACTCGCATAAATGTGAACCGAGCCTTCACCTTTAATTCCACCGTGAATTTTAAATGTACCTTGGCGCCGCGTGAGGGGGGGCGCACATAATCCTCTATCTCCCGCAAGCATTGCCGGGACAAGGCCATCCAGCGCCCAGGGCGAAGACACCAAACTGCACCCCCCCATAAAATTTCCCCTCCAAGCGCAAATTCTCCCCTCTTAAAATCCCCCCCCCCTCCCAGCACAAATCTTCCCCTCCCCCAAATGTCCCCTCCTAGGATAAGTCCTCCTCCCCTCCTAGCAGAAATACCCATCAATTATCCCTACTAGCACAAATCCTCTCCCCCAAACCCCCCCTCCTCCCAAAAAAATTCCCCTTCTTGCACAAATCCCCCTCCTAGGAGAAATCCTCTTCCCCCCATCCCAAACCCCCCGAATATCCCGTCTAGCACATCCCACCATATTCCCCCGCCTAGCACAAATCCTCCCCCCAATTTTCCCCTCTAGCACAAATACCCCCAATCATCCCTACAAGCATAAATTCCCCCCATCCCCATTTCTAACAGCGCCATAATTCCCCATCCTAGCACAAATCCCCCCATCACCTCTTCTAGCACAACCCCCCCCCCAAATCCCCTTCCTAGCACAAATCCCCGTCCGTCCCCCCAGCACAAATCCTCTTCCCCTTATTCCTACAGCACAAATCCCCCCTCCTAGACAGAACCTCCCCCCCCCCACAATCTCCACAGCACAAATCCCCCCTCCTGGTACAAATCCTCTTCCCTCCATTCCCACAGCAAAAATCCCCCCTCCTGGCACAAATTCTTCCCCCACAGCACAAATCCCTCCTCCTGGCACGAATCCCCCCCCAGCACAAATCACCCCTCCTAGCACCCCCCCTCCCCAATTTCCCTGCTAGAAAAAATGTTATCCTGTTACCTCTCAAATTTCCCATCCCAGCACAAATACCCCCCCCCCCATATTGATCCAACCTAGAAGTAATCATCTTCTCCCCACCCCTCCTAGTACAAATACTCTCATTCCCCTCTCTCCCCCCCTCCCTGGTGTCCCCAGTGCAGTTCTCCCTTCCCTCGGCTTGGCTGCAGCTTTCCTCCAGCAGGCAGACCTCAGATACAGCGCGGCACATCGCTCTGTGATTCTCCTCTTCTGAGGCTCCTTCCTTCTCATCTTCATATGTCAGAGCGGAGGAGGAGCCTAGGGGAAGCCGATTTCTAAAGCTTTGCACGGACAGCTGACGGGAGAGATGCTGCTGCAGAAAGGGGAGGAAGATTGCGGCTCAGGGATGCCACTGGATGTCAGATCGGGACTTTACAGTATTTGTTACCCCCCTCTCCTTAAAGCAAACAATGTGTGTAGGGGGTGTAGGGGACACGTAATCAAACTCTGTATTGTCCCGATCTGACAACCAGTGGCATCCCTGAGCCGCGATCTTCTTCCCCTTCAGCACAGCAGCCGCATCTCTTCCGCCAGCTGTCCGTGCCAAAGGTTTAGCAATCAGCATCTCCTAGGCTCCTCTCCACTCTGACATATCAAGATGAGGAGGAGCCGAAAGAGGAGAAGTCCCGATCTGATGAGCGCTACAGTAACAGGAGTGTGAAGCTGGGGAGGAAAGAGAGAGAGCACATCCCGCTCTCTTCTGTCAGCTAATAGTTGCAGAAACACTCCTGGTAGCGCCCCCTCCACCTCCCAAGCTACAGACGCCCAGGGCAGCCGACCTCCCGCCCACGAGAGAGAGAAAGATAAAGAGACAGAGTAAATTATTATGTTTAAAATTTTATTAAATTTTTTTTATTTACAAAAAATAAAAATATTTTATTTACATATACTGTATATGATCAAAAAATACAATAAAATAAGCATACAAGAATACATCTAAAGAGAGAGAGGGGGAGAGAGAGAGCGAGACAGAGGGGGAGAGAGAGAGAGCGAGACAGAGGGGGAGAGAGAGAGAGAGAGAGAGCGAGCGAGACAGAGGGGGAGAGAGAGAGAGCGAGACAGAGGGGGGGGGAGAGAGAGAGAGCGAGACAGAGGGGGGGAGAGAGAGCGAGACAGAGGGGGGGGAGAGAGAGAGAGTGAGACAGAGGGGGGGGGAGAGAGAGAGAGCAAGACAGAGGGGGGGGAGAGAGAGAGAGCGAGACAGAGGGGGGGGAGAGAGAGCGAGACAGAGGGGGGGGAGAGAGAGAGAGCGAGACAGAGGGGGGGGAGAAAGAGAGCGAGACAGAGGGGGGGGAGAGAGAGCGAGACAGAGGGGGGGAGAGAGAGAGAGAGAGCGAGACAGAGGGGGGGGAGAGAGAGAGCGAGACAGAGGGGGGGGAGAGAGAGAGAGCGAGACAGAGGGGGGGGAGAGGGAGAGAGAGAGCGAGACAGAGAGAGAGGGAGAGAGAGCGCGAGACAGAGAGAGAGAGCGAGAGAGCGCGAGACAGAGAGAGAGAGCGAGAGAGCGCGAGACAGAGAGAGAGAGCGAGAGAGCGCGAGACAGAGAGAGAGCGAGAGAGCGCGAGACAGAGAGAGAGCGAGAGAGCGCGAGACAGAGAGAGCGAGAGAGCGCGAGACAGAGAGAGAGCGAGAGAGCGCGAGACAGAGAGAGAGCGAGAGAGCGCGAGACAGAGAGAGAGCGAGAGAGCGCGAGACAGAGAGAGCGAGAGAGCGCGAGACAGAGAGAGAGCGAGAGAGCGCGAGACAGAGAGAGAGCGAGAGAGCGCGAGACAGAGAGAGAGCGAGAGAGCGCGAGACAGAGAGAGAGAGCGAGAGAGCGCGAGACAGAGAGAGAGCGAGAGAGCGCGAGACAGAGAGAGAGCGAGAGAGCGCGAGACAGAGAGAGAGCGAGAGAGAGCGAGAGAGCGCGAGACAGAGAGAGAGCGAGAGAGCGCGAGACAGAGAGAGAGCGAGAGAGAGCGAGAGAGCGCGAGACAGAAAGAGAGCGAGAGAGCGCGAGACAGAGAGAGAGCGCGAGAGAGCGCGAGACAGAGAGAGAGCGAGAGAGCGCGAGACAGAGAGAGAGCGCGAGACAGAGAGAGAGAGCGAGACAGAGAGAGAGAGCGAGACAGAGAGCGAGACAGAGAGAGAGAGAGCGCGAGACAGAGGGGGAGAGAGAGAGAGAGCGCGAGACAGAGGGGGAGAGAGAGAGAGAGCGCGAGACAGAGGGGGAGAGAGAGAGAGAGCGCGAGACAGAGGGGGAGAGAGAGCGCGAGACAGAGGGGGAGAGAGAGAGAGAGTGCGAGACAGAGGGGGAGAGAGAGAGAGAGCGCGAGACAGAGGGGGAGAGAGAGAGAGAGACAGAGGGAGAGAGAGAGAGAGCGAGACAGAGGGAGAGAGAGAGAGCGAGACAGAGGGAGAGAGAGAGCGAGACAGAGGGAGAGAGAGAGAGAGTGAGACAGAGGGAGAGAGAGAGAGCGCGAGACAGAGAGAGAGAGAGAGAGCGCGAGACAGAGGGAGAGAGAGAGAGAGAGCGCGAGACAGAGGGAGAGAGAGAGCGCGAGACAGAGGGAGAGAGAGAGAGAGAGAGAGAGAGAGAGAGAGAGCGAGACAGAGGGAGAGAGAGAGCGCAAGACAGAGGGAGAGAGAGCGCGAGACAGAGGGAGAGAGAGAGAGAGCGCGAGACAGAGGGAGAGAGAGAGCGAGAGACAGAGGGAGAGAGAGCGCGAGACAGAGGGAGAGAGAGAGCGAGACAGAGGGAGAGAGAGAGCGAGACAGAGGGAGAGAGAGAGAGAGCGAGACAGAGGGAGAGAGAGAGAGCGAGAGCGAGAGAGAGACAGAGGGGGAGAGAGAGAGAGAGACAGAGGGGGAGAGAGAGAGAGAGAGACAGAGGGAGAGAGAGAGAGACAGAGGGAGAGACAGAGAGGGAGAGAGAGAGAGACACACACAGAGGGGGAGAGAGAGACAAACAGACAGACAGAAAGACACAGGACCTCACCTTGCACACACTAATCGTGCCTGCCTGCCCCCCCCCTCCTCCTCCTCCTCTCACAAAGCACACAGACAAGCACAACACCCATAACAGCACTAAGATGAATCTTAGCTTGTCTGATGTCCTCATGGATAGAAGTGCATCATCCCTTTTCTAAACATGCAGTACACTGTAGACTCTTCTACAGCCGCTGCTTCTTCTGTGTTATGGTAACACAATATTCGTCTTCCCTTCTCCAACATGGTGCTTAGCTCCGCCTACCAAACGCCATTTCCGGTTTTGAAAAAATGCAATGATTCTTTCCCACGGCTCCAGGGAATGATGACACACATCTCCCAGGAGCCCCTGCGGCGCCGGAAATGACATAGTTCGCCGCGGCGCCGAAGGAGGCAGAAAATTGCTTACCCCTAGCAACAGGGCAAGTGGAGCAAGAAAAAAAAAAAAAAGTCACCAATACTGTGATCATTTGGGGAATAAAAGCAATTTTTGTATTGTTGAAAAAACGGGTGGAACTCCACTTTAAGGCTATCTTCTGGCACTTTGAGAGTCAAAAGCAGCTGCTGCTGGTCTAATAAACACCATTACATACAACTAATGTGTTTGGTGCTGTAATCCCCTTTTGACCATAAATATTTCCACTCTTTCTGCTATCCTCTCTGCTTATATCACCCCATGTTAGGGAACAATTTTGAATTTTGAAAAACTGAGTAGGTCTTCTGCATTCACATTTCCTATCGAAACTTTCTTCCAACATCATGAAGTCGGTATACTGGGAAGCCAAGAACAAAAAGGTTTCTATGAACCAAATTTTCAGTCAGCACCTTTATAGCCATGGTTCATTCAATAGGATTATTACTACTATTTACCTAAACCTGGGACACTTAACCATCTCATGGGTGGAGGATGTTTTGTAATTACAATATATGGTCCATAATATTATGGATAATGAGGACACTGTCCACACACCAGTTCATTGATGTTGCAACCTTGGTAGCGGATGGATGATCTGCTATATTGGAAGCATTCCCTAAGGTGGTCAACTCACTGACTATAGGTATATACAGTGCCTTGCGAAAGTATTCGGCCCCCTTAAACTTTGCGACCTTTTGCCACACTTCAGGCTTCAAACATAAAGATATAAAACTGTAATTTTTTTTTTGAAGAATCAACAACAAGTGGGACACAATCATGAAGTAGAACGAAATTTATTGGATATTTCAAACTTTGTTAACAAATAAAAAAATGAAAAATTGGGCGTGCAAAATTATTCAGCCCCTTTACTTTCAGTGCAGCAAACTCTCTCCAGAAGTTCAGTGAGGATCTCTGAATGATCCAATGTTGACCTAAATGACTAATGATGATAAATAGAATCCACCTGTGTGTAATCAAGTCTCCGTATAAATGCACCTGCACTGTGATAATCTCAGAGGTCAGTTTAAAGCGCAGAGAGCATCATGAAGAACAAGGAACACACCAGGCAGGTCCGAGATACTGTTGTGGAGAAGTTTAAAGCCGGATTTGGATACAAAAAGATTTCCCAAGCTTTAACGATCCCAAGGAGCACTGTGCAAGCGATAATATTGAAATGGGAGGAGTATCAGACCCCTGCAATTCTACGAAGACCTGGCCGTCCCTCTAAACTTTCAGCTCATACAAGGAGAAGACTGATCAGAGATGCAGCCAAGAGGCCCATGATCACTCTGGATGAGATCTACAGCTGGAGGTGGGAGACTCTGTCCATAGGACAACAATCGGTCGTATACTGCACAAATCTGGCCTTTATGGAAGAGTGGCAAGAAGAAAGACATTTCTTAAAGATATCCATAAAAAGTGTCATTTACAGTTTGCCACAAGCCACCTGGGAGACACACCAAACATGTGGAAAAAGGTGCTCTGGTCAGATGAAACCAAAATCAAACTTTTTGGCAACAATGCAAAAAAATATGTTTGGCGTAAAAGCAACACAGCTCATCACCCTGAACACACCATCCCCACTGTCAAACATGGTGGTGGCAGCATCATGGTTTGGGCCTGCTTTTCTTCAGCAGGGACAGGGACGATGGTTAAAATTGATGGGAAGATGGATGGAGCCAAATACAGGACCATTCTGGAAGAAAACCTGATGGAGTCTGCAAAAGACCTGAGACTGGGACGGAGATTTGTCTTCCAACAAGACAATGATCCGAAACATAAAGCAAAATCTACAATGGAATGTTTCACAAATAAACATATCCAGGTGTTAGAATGGCCAAGTCAAAGTCCAGTCCTGAATCCAATCGAGAATCTGTGGAAAGAACTGAAAACTGCTGTTCACAAATGCTCTCCATCCAACCTCACTGAGCTCGAGCTGTTTTGCAAGGCGAATGGGCAAAAATGTCAGTCTCTCGATGTGCAAAACTGATAGAGACATACCCCAAGCCACTTACAGCTGTAATCGCAGCAAAAGGTGGCGCTACAAAGTATTAACTTAAGGGGGCTGAATAATTTTGCACGCCCAATTTTTCAGTTTTTTATTTGTTAACAAAGTTTGAAATATCCAATAAATTTCGTTCCACTTCATGATTGTGTCCCACTTGTTGTTGATTCTTCACAAAAAATTACAGTTTTATATCTTTATGTTTGAAGCCTGAAATGTGGCAAAAGGTCGCAAAGTTCAAGGGGGCCGAATACTTTCGCAAGGCACTGTACAATAATATAATTCAGTTAATGTGATGCTACCAAAAGCTGTCAGAGACTTAAAGTGCATTCTTGACTTGAAGGAGCATGCTTGTTCTAGGTCTCAAACTAATTGCAGTTTTTAGTGGATCATGAACTTTAATTTGCTGTTATTTGTTTGTTTTGGACTTTAAAAGAGTTTTAAAATTATTTTCCTATACATTCTGATATAGTCCTCAGTTTAGATAGCTATGTGAAAATGGATAGGCTCCGCTCACATTTGGCATTTTGGGATCTTGGGCAGAATCACTGCAATTCTGCCAGTGATCTCAAATCGCACTGCAATGGCAAAATGCATGTTTGGCTGCCATTCATTTAAATGGCACCTAAACACGGTGGGGTTTTGCCACGATTATCACGTGACAAATTGGTTGCATGTGCTGTTCGAACACAAGTTTTCCAGGTAAAACTGTTAATTAACAAAACCTTTTATCTTCTTTCATGTAATTGTAAAACCCCTCTGACACTTCGAAGGCAGGATAGCTCTTACAGAGGCAGGGGTAGGCTAGCATTTCATGAGTCCATGGCTAAAATAGGAGGGACCGAGAAAGGATATTTGGCGCCATTTACTTTTGTCTTTTTAAAGTTTTTTTGAAGAACGATTAAGGAGGTGAGGGTTAGGGGTCCAAGATTTCATAGCAGATTACCTACAGACTCTGCGGATCAAGATAAATGTCCAGCTTCCCCAAGCTGACCTAGCAACACTAACCAGGTTTCCAAATTTCTTGTGCATTCTCCAAATGAATTACCAGGCTCTTCTAAGAGACCAGCCTTCTTTCTGGTTCACTCCAGCAAGAGGGCCTCCCATGGGTCTCGTCCTTGGAACAGCTTTTTACAGATCAGGCTAGCTTCAGGACCACTTCAGCATGTTAGGCCCAAAAACAGACAAAGCAGAGCTCCATCCAGTAGCACCTCCTCAAGCCTCAGCCTGAGGCAAGAGAGAGCACATGGCCTGTCCCAAGTGTTTATATCCCCCCCCCCAGCATGCACCAGTGGCATAACCCTCCTTCTGGATTGGCTGAAGGAAACATAAACATTCATAACTTTGTTTTGTTTGTGAAATCTCATACTACGTATGACCAATAATACCAATGGCGACAGTGAGAAATCACAAGCTAACCTAAGTTAAGGCAAAACCAGGTGAAAAACTATACAATCAGTCTGAGGTAACTACAGCCCAGGCAAAAAGGAAACGAACATAGTAGCCCCTGTTTAGTACAAGGGGGCTACATAATCCTGACAACACCTTTTTATAAGATAGTTTTTTAAGTGTTTGGAGTCAGCCCTGAGCTCAGGCAGGAGAAAGAATGACCTTACAGTCTCACACACAGCCTGACAATTCTGCTATAACAAGGAGCATAAAAAAACATTTCTTGAGAGGCAGGGCTGCCCTATCATAGGAATTAAAGAGTAGAGATTCAGAATATTACAGATGCCCTAAAGTGAATGGTTCTTTTTAAGAGATTCTTTACATTGGCTTAATCTGCATTTAAAGGTTTAGCGCTATTTTAACAAGATCTTTTCTCCAAAGACTTTTTGACAGAAACTGAACAGAAAAGATAAATATAATGCATTATTATTATTCATAATCTCAGGGAGCAGAAGGCAGGTATCTAACATTTATTTAATAGAAATGGCACCATAATCTTGTTTCTAACATCTGCTGCAGTGAAGGTATATAGGTAAAACCCAGGAAAAAAAAGAAAATTTTGCATTATTTATTGTCCATATGTCTTCTCTGCTGTTCAGAATTTATAAAGGCTCTTGTTATTATGGAGCCCGAGGCAATCAGAACAAATAATAACACAGAACACTGCAAGCATTTCATAAACAGAATTGTCCTTGTTACACACCATGCTGTTACATTTTTCTTGGGCAACTATTAAACCAGATAACATGTCTGCTGGCAATGACACACACTTCAGCAGTTAATACAAATATGAGATTTCAGACCAGAATAAAACAATGTTTCCTGTTTGTTTTGCTTACAATGGAGGCATCTGGATTTGAGGGTATTTGTCTTATAAGAATTAAAGATATGGTCCCTTTATAAAAGAGATCTGTCAGTCTGTGTTTTCAATAAATCACTTACAGTAGCCACTATACACATTTATTTCCCAGTCTAGTAATAATATTGAACAGTACTGCATTCAGCCTCCTTACAGGATGAATGAATAATAATGAAAACAACTACCCCTCAGGTACACACTTATATAAATGTTATGAAACAGCTACATAGTTACATAGTTACATAGTTTGTGAGGTTGAAAAAAGACATCAGTCCATCCAGTTCAACCTATGATGTGTGTGTGTGTTTGCTTTTAACCGTACATTGTATACCCCTGTATGTTTTGGTCTCTAAGGTGCTCATCTAATAGTTTTTTGAAACTATCAATGCTCCCTGCTGATACGACTGCTTGTGGAAGAGAATTCCACATCCTTACTGCTCTTACAGTGAAGAACCCCTTACGCACTTTAAGGTTAAACCGCCTTTCCTCTAGTTTTAGTGAGTGGCCACGTGTCTTATTGTATTCCCTTACTCTGAATAGTTTGTTCCTTATGCTAGGGTCGCCAGTACAGTATTTGTACATTGATATCATATCCCCCCTCAATCGTCTCTTCTCCAGAGAGAATAGGTTCAGTGCTTGTAGTCTTTCCTCATAGCTGATGTCCTCCATTCCCCTAATTATTTTTGTTGCCCTTCTCTGGACTATTTCCAGTTCCAGCACATCCTTCCTGAGGACCGGTGCCCAAAACTGGACAGCATACTCCAGATGTGGCCGGACCAGAGTCTTGTAGAGTGGGAGAATAATCTCTTGATTTCTGGAGTGAATCCCCTTTTTTATACATCCCAGTATTCTGTTGGCTTTGCTTGCAGCGGTTTGGCATTGCATGCCACTGCCAAGCCTGTTGTCTACCAGTACCCCCAAGTCTTTTTCCATCCTAGACTCACCCAGAGGTTCCCCCCCTAGTGAGTAGCTTGCTTTCTGGTTTCTGGCCCCCAAGTGCATTACTTTACATTTTTCAACCTCATCTGCCATGTAGTTGCCCACCCCGTTATTTTGTTCAGGTCCGCTTGTAAGGTTTCCACATCCTGCATAGAAGATATTGGCAAGCTTAGTTTAGTATCATCCGCAAATACTGAGATTGTACTAGATATCCCCTCCTCTAGATCATTTATGAATAAATTAAACAGGATTGGTCCCAGGACAGAACCCTGGGGGACCCCACTTTCCAGACCCACCCAATCCGAGTACTCCCCATTAATCATCACCCTCTGGACTCTCCCCTGGAGCCAGTTCTCTATCCAGGTACTCACCTTATGGTCCATACCTACCTTCCTTAGTTTGTACAGTAAGCGTTTGTGGGGAACGGTGTCAAAGGCCTTTGCAAAGTCCAGATACACCACATCCACAGGCTTACCTTTATCTAGGTGGCAGCTCACTTCATCGTAGAAGGTTAATAGATTGGTTTGGCAAGAACGATTTTTCATGAATCCATGCTGATTACTACTAATAATACAGTTTTCATTACTAAAGTCTTGTATGTGGTCCCTTAACATCCCCTCCAAAATCTTGCAGACTACAGATGTTAGGCTGACCGGCCTATAGTTACCCGGGATATATCTCGGCCCCTTTTTAAATATTGGTACCACGTTGGCTTTTTTCCAATCAGCTGGCACCATACCTGTCTGTAAACTATCCTTAAAGATCAAGAATAATGGTCTGGCAATCACCTGGCTGAGCTCTTTAAGAACCCTTGGTTGCAAGCCATCCGGTCCCGGTGATTTATTTATGTTAAGTTTCTCTAGTTTAGTTTTAAGTCTATCTTCTGTTAGCCATGGCGGCACTTCCTGAGGTGTGTTTAGCTTGTGTTTAGTGTACAGCAAAATATCCACTAAATCAAAGTATCATTGTCTTCCCAAAGAAGCAAATATTAACCACTTTACCACCGGAGGATTTTCCTGCTGTACGTCCAGGCCACTTTCTGCGATTCGGCACTGTGCGACTTTAACAATTGCGCGGTCATGCAACGCCGTACCTAAACGAAATTTACGTCCATCGTTTTTTTCCAACAAACAGAGCTTTCTTTTGGTGGTATTTGATCACCTGTGCAATATTTTTCTACTTTGACAGTTTTTGTCATATATTTAGGCCAAAATGTATTTTGCTACATGTCTTTGAAAAAAAGTTCTCAATGAGCGTATTTTTAACCACTTTAAGACAGGAAGATTTTACCCCATTCCTGACCAGACCATATTTTGCGATTCGGCACTGCGTTACTTTAACCAAATTAAATTTATGTCCTTTTTTTCCCCACAAATAGAGCTTTCTTTTGGTGGTATTTGATCACCTGTGCGATTTTTACTTTTTGCGCTATAAACAAAAAAAGAGCAACAATTTTGAAAAAATAACAATATTTTTCTCATTTTTTATATGAAATTCCCCCCCAAAAAAATGTAAAAATCAAAATTTTTTAACATGTTAGGCCAATTTGTTTTCTGCTACATATTTTTGGTAAAAAAAAAAAAAATCACAACAAGCGTGTTTTGATTGGTTTGCGCAAAAGTTATCGCAGCTACTAACTACGGGAAATTTATGTCATTTTTATAGTTTTTTTTTTAACTAGTAATGGCGGCGATCTGCGTTTTTTTTTTGCGGGACTGCGACATTGCGGCAGACAGATCGGACCCTTGACTGACATTTTTGACACTTTTGGGGGTACCAGTGACATCACTACAATAATCAGTGCTATAAATATGCACTGTTACTGTAAAAATGACACTGGCAGGGAAGGGGTTAACTTTTATTGGTGATCAAGGGGTTAATGTATGCCTGGTGCTTACTAGCGTGTGTGGGGGGAGGGGACTGTGTGACACAGGCTATGCTGATTCCTGCAATCTGTCCCTGCCTGTCACTTAGGAGATCCGCCCGTTTTGTTTACACAAGCGGGCGGATCTCCACACTCGATCCCGGACGATCGGGGAAGAGCGGCGGTGATCACCGCCACTCCTCCCCTGGTCCGACTCCCGCTGTGACTGAATACAGCGGGAGCGAGCCTCCGGTGGCGCGCGCACGCCGCCCACAAGGGGAGGAGTCTAGCGACGTAGGTCTACGTCGTTGGACGATATCGAGCCACTTTGCCGCAGTAGGGTCAACGTGACCGGTCGGCAAGTGGTTAAATATAAAACCGAAAGTCGCTCTTATTTTGTTTGAGGTAGGTAGTATGCCAGTCTATTAATCGCTAGCCATCCGCTCCATAGCAGTTTTACTGCTACAGGGCAGCAGCTGTGCGCCGGATCATGTATATACACGTAATTATAAGCATCCGCCTACAGGGTACGCTGCCGCAGAAGCCGATCTGCAGGTGCCAGGCACTCCATGTCCTCTGGCACCCGCTGATCGTCAGCAATACACAGAGAATTAACATATGCCTAGGTAAACATGGCATATCTCAGTTCTGACAGGGGGGGGGGAAGAATGGTTTCTGCGTTCCTGCAAAGCAGGGACTAGGATCCATTACTTCCCCTAGTAAAAGCAGTACACAGTTAACACACAAACACTGGCTAGGCACACAGTTAATCCTTTGATCGCCCTAGATGTTAACCCCTTCCCAGCCAGTGTCATTAGTTCAGTGACCGTGCATATTTTTAGCACTGATCACTGTATTAGTATCACCGGTTCCAGGCAAAGTGTCAAAGGTGTCAGTTAGTGTCAGATTGACTCCAGCAATATTGCAGTCCCACTATAAGTCGCTGATCGCTGCCATTACTAGTATAAAAAAAATTCCATAAATATATCCCATAGTTCGTATACATTAGAACATTCACGTAAACCAATCAAGCTTATTGAGATTTTTCTTTACCAAAAACATGTAGCAGAATACAAATTGATCTAAATTTTTGAAAACATTAGATTTTTTTTAATGTTTATTTTATGTGTTTTAAAGCAGAAAGTAAAAAATATTGTTTTTTTTTTTTTTTAATTTTAAGTTAAAGTAACACAGTGCCCTATCGGAAAAAATGGCCTTATCATGAAGGGGATAAATCCTCCAGAGGTCAAATGGGTAAATACCGAATGTTTTAATAGAGTGGACACAAATGCACATGTAGTGCCCTGCCCTAAGCTGGATAAATGTGGTTTTTGGCTCTATTGTACTTAGCTGAGCATTAATTTATTGCTAGGTCTGATCAGATCTCCCTAAACCTGGTCGTTGATTACTCCTACCTGCCTCTGGAAGAAGTTTGTTCTATGGAAGAACAACAGCCATTATGACAGGATCACGCAGTAAAATAAAAGAAAGAAAAACCTAAAAAAAAAAAAAAAAAACGGATGCAGCCATCACATCTAAGAATTGATGTCGATCTACCAGAAATGTTCAGTCGGCCATTTTTAAGTATGTTTATTGCGAATATATTCACATTATCTTTGTGCACTGAATGTTTAGATGGTAGATCGGTAGACGGTAGATCGGTAGACGGTAGATCGACAAACTTTAAAAACTATGGAAGCGATGACACACCTATATCTGGCTCTAGCACTATTTAAACACGTCACCGCCGTATGTAAATCATTCCCTGAAGAAGTCACGTGACCTTGTGACGTAACGCGTAGGGACATACACCGGAAGTGACGTAGTAGAGGACGGGAGGAACGAATCCCGCGATACACATATGCGAGTACATCCTGTTCGAAATGGAATTTGCAAGCAGACACCTGGAAGGAGGGATATAAAAGGAGGAGTATACCACTAACCGCAGTATTTAATAGAAAGATCCGGAGGAAGAGAGGAGAAAGGAGAGTCTTCCCCTAGGAGATTTCTAAGGCTGATGATTTGTGATATACAGGTGAGCAGGTAGCACACCCAAAGGTGATTTACACCGAAGAGCACCTATATATACAGTGGATAAGTGGAAGAAATCACTAAATACACAGAGGAGGAAGATTCACAAATGTATTTATTTGTTTTTTTATTGAATTTGGGACACTAGAGCACTTTATATATTTAGATTGCAAGATATATGAATTTGAGAATTTTTTATTGCAATATAACTGATATTTTAAAGTAATAGAGACCACAAATTACACCCTAAGAACTTTTTCCAATATATGTTATTAATTTATTTATATATATATAGGAGCACTTTAAAGCACTTGGAGTATTTTTGCACATATTTATATATTGGATTTATAGGTATATCCGGTATCAATTTCTAAACTGTAGAAAGGTTTCACCTGAAGGTATAAATACCTGAAGTATATGGCTTATACACAGAGATAATATAATCAGATAAAAGACTACACAAGGAATATTTATTAATATATTTATTAACACATTATTAATTTTAATTATTTATTTATATATTTATGAATTTAATACACTAAGTCACGAGTTTATTACACAATATCTTGAAGCGCAGTACTCCCCTCACTAAATCTAAAGTTTAACAGCTATTTTCAGGCAACCAAGTTTCACATGAAAAAGACACAGCTTGGATTACCAAGCATGCATTATTTTACCACATTTTACTTGCAGTTATTTAACGCTTAGTGAATTGACCCCTATATCCATGTATACCAGGGGTAATGAATTAAAATTCAAGGAGGTCCGGTTGCTAAAATTTTCTTTGGGCCGAGGTCCGAATCTGAAGTCTTTGCTATGACTCAGAAAGATTGGCAAAACAAAACGTGTCCATCAGCGTTGCTCTTAACATAAAATATGCCCATCCGAGTGCCCCCTAACATAAAATATGCCCATCAGAGTGCCCCCTAACATAAAATGTGCCCATCAGAGTGCCCCCTAACATAAAATATGCCCTTAGCATAAAATTTGCTCATCAGCGTGACCCTTAACATAAAATAAGGGACACGCTGATGGGCATATTTTATGTTAGGGGGCACTCAGATGGACACATTTATGTTAGGGGGCACTCTGATGGGCACATTTTATGTTAGGGGGCACTCTGATGGGCATATTTTATGTTAGGGGGCACTCAGATGGACACATTTTATGTTAGGGGGCACTCTGATGGGCATATTTTATGTTAGGGGGCACTCTGATGGGCACATTTTATGTTAGGTTGCACTCTGATGGGCAAAACAAAACGTGTAAATTAGCGTTGCTCTTAACATAAAATATGGCCATTAGAGTGCCCCTTAACATAAAATATGCTCCTCAGCGTGCCCCTTAGAATTAAATATGCCCATCAGAGTGCCCCTTAGCATAAAATGTGTCCATCAGAGTGCCCCTTAGCATAAAATATGCCCATCAGAGTGCCCCCTAACATAAAATGTGCCCATCAGCATGCCCCCTAACATAAAATGTGCCCATCAGCGTGCCCCCTAACATAAAATATGCCCATCAGAGTGCCCCTTAGCATAAAATAGGCCCATCAGCGTGACCCTTAACATAAAATAAGGGGCACGCTGATGGGCATATTTTATGTTAGGGGGCACTCTGATGGGCACATTTTATGTTAGGGGGCACTCTGAAGGGCACATTTTATGTTAGGGGGCACTCTGATGGGCAAAACAATACGTGTAAATCAGCGTTGCGCTTAACATAAAATATGCCCATTAGAGTGCCCCTTAACATTAAATATGCCCATTAGAGTGCCCCTTAACATAAAATATGTCCATTAGAGTGCCCCTTAACATTAAATATGCCCATTAGAGTGCCCCTTAACATAAAATAGGGGGCATGCTGATGGGCACATTTTATGTTTAGGGACGGCACTCTGATGGGCACATTTTTTTTTATGGGGCACTTTAATGAGCACTACAAAATATGCCCATCAATCTGCAGACTTTTAAAACCTCCCATCCGCTTTAAGTGCAGCTATGACCACATTACATTCTCCCCTTGTGCTCCACATACCTGGAGCCAGGAGCCGAGCCAGAAGCCGCGAGCAGGGGGGCGGGGCGCGCACATAATGTCACGCCCCAACTCGCTGCCTGGCTGAATGGGAGCCGCAGTCAGGAGCGGAGGGCCGGGCGCGCGTGTGACGTCACGCCCCTACTCGCAGCCCGACAGGACACTGGCCGGGAGCCGCAGCGCACACACAGTACGTCAGTGGTTGCTGGGACACCCGCGGTCCCAGCTAACCATCGAATCAATACAGGAGGCGGCCTCGCGGTCCGGGTGAAAGCATCGTGCGGGCCGCCAATGGACCGCGGGCCGCCATTTAGTGACGGCTGATGTATACTATTCATCATTATATCCATGCCATATTATATTTTATTCACCATTACATCCATGTATAATTTTCACCATTAGAGTTAGTGGCACTGCTAGAAAGGTGCCAAAGTGTCCTTGCTGTGCAATGTGGCTCTTCCACCATCGCCTACCCCCACTCCCCCCACATCACAACTCAGAAGAGACAGAGATAGCGGGCAGATAGAATCATTTGTAACCACTCAAAGTGTCTGGAACACATTCTTGTGAGATTTGGGATCCTCAACTTTCCCAGTATTCCACAGAAAGCTTAATGTCATCTCTGGAAGGATGCTGAACAGGGGGTGGGCAGATCTTGCATGTCTGTCAAACTGTTCGCTGATATCTTTTCTGTGGTTAGATTTAGGGCTTTTGTCGATAGGTTGTGGGCTTATGTCAACAGCATCGGTTTGCCATGCCTCTGAGATCATTCATAATTTGAAAGTTGTTTTTGACCTCCTTCTGACCTGTACCTGACTTGTTTCGAGCAGGTTTTGCATTCCCATAGACTTCTATGGTAATGCAAAACCCATCCATGGTTAACCAAAGTCAGTTGACACAGTCCCTTAAAGGGGTACTTATTTGCTTTGTATTAAGATTGCATACAAAATGTTATTTGCATACAAATGAAAGGACATCTGAAGTCTTCAGGAATTTCTTCGCAAAACTACACATGGAATTTACATAACTGAGCCTCAGAGGACTGTGTAATGGATGCTCATCTTTAATTATGACAATATTAACATTCAGTATACAGTGACCTATAACTAAATAAAGTCTACTTCGTTGGAATTCTGGAAGATCATGAATTTCTCTGGCTTTATGGATGAATTTCACAGCTGCAAACTGAATATTCTGGATAAAAGAAAGTTCTAAACATTGTGCATTTCCCTAAAAGGCTTATTGGCAGTTTCAAACGTTATAGATTTTCTATTGCCTCATTCTCGGAAACGACCGGCTTTTTTGTCCCTGCAGAATTTTCAGAAAAATCCAACTGGGAAATATGCTTATAGCCATTTTCAAAAGAAGACAATTTTCTGAGCTGGCAGTGTCATTTTGGGCTGTAATGCGTCAAATCAAATTGCATTATTCATGTCACCAGGGGAACCACAGACATCTACTGTTTCAGAAATTCAGAAGCTGACAAGTGATAACAGCAAAAATGGCTCAGACTGCTGTCTGGTGGAAGCAGTAACTAATGATTCTGGGCTGTTATGCTAAGGGAAGAAAATACATCTTCTAAAAATAATGTGTGGTAGCTGCAAACTGAAAACAAGGAGACTTATATTTAAATTAGTCATTATGAAAGCAAGCCCACATGGAAATATCATCTTTAAATTTATAGGACACCTCCTCCATTTTGTTAATGTGACAGATAAAATATGTAGGAACAGGTAATACAGAGTAATAGTAATGTGTTTTTCCTTACAGTAACTTTTACTAATGGAGAGAACAATGTCTAAATTGCAGTAAGCCAACGCAACCAATGAGAATTCAATAATTACTGATCTGACTACAGCAAGGCGAAGAAAGGCCAACTAGTGTCTAGTACTCTTTAAGCAGCACAAAGCTAGCAAATACGTGGCAACTTTTCCATGAAACACCTGTTGCCTTTTGCAGCAGCATCCTGTTTTCCCAATCAATGTTGGTATAAACTAGGGTGACCAGACATCCCCAGTTTCCGGGGACAGTAACCGGATTGAGGACACTGTCCCTGGTCCAAGTCTGTCCCCGGTTTTGTCCCCGGATTCAGAGCCGAATAATGTAGACAGGGCATCCCATGCTGGCTGAGAAACAGCCTGGTGGCTCGGATTCTGCCCCCCCCCCCCCTGCTGGACGATCCCACTGCCGCTCCTGCTGCTGTTCAGTGGAGGAGAAGCAGAGCCAAAAATGTACTGTGTGGAGGGCTGAGAACGGGAGATAAGTAGATGGGGGGGTCTGTTTGCACACAGGTGAGGGCAGTGGGGGAGCAGGGGTCAGAGCTGATGCAACTGCATAAAGAGATGGAGAGTTTAACTGTTGTGGAGGGAAGGGCTAAGAGGTGGCTGCAGAGATAATCTGTGAGAGAAGAGTGCAGAGGTGAGCTATGGATGTGGGGACAGAAGTGTTCCCTGTGAATAGCAAATCTCTGAACCCTGCACTCTATGCCTAACACCCTCCTGTATATTATGTAGTCCTGTGCCCAGCTCTCTGTGTATTATGCAGTCCTGTGCCCAGCTCTCTGTCTATTATGCAGTCCTGTGCCAGCGCTCTGTGTATTATGTAGTCCTGTGCCCAGCGCTCTGTGTATTATGCAAACCTGTGCCCAGTGCTCTGTGTATTATGTAGTCATGTGCCCAGCGCTCTGTGTATTATGCAAACCTGTGCCCAGTGCTCTGTGTATTATGTAGTCCTGTACCAAGCACTCTGTGTATTATGTAGTTCTGTGCCCAGTGCTCTGTGTATTATGCAGTCCTGTGCCCAGTGATCTGTGTATTATGCAGTCCTGTACCCAGCACTCTGTGTATTATGTAGTCCTTTATCCAGCTCACTGTGTGTTTTGTAGTCCTGTGCCCAGAGCTCTGTGTATTATGCAGTCCTGTGCCCAGCGCTTTGGTATTATGTAGTCCTGTACCCAGCGCTCTGTGTATTATGTAGTCCTGTGCCCAGTGCTCTGTGTATTATGCAGTCCTGTGCCATTTGTCAATAAAAAAAAAAAATATGTCCCCGGATTTAATTTTAAAAATCTGGTAACCTTAGTATAAACCCCTGCAGATTCTGTACATAGAGAGGTTACTACAAAGGTGGTGTGTGATCGCACAGCATATTTGATTGGTATGGTGCACTTACAACATACATTTCCAGCGTATGTTATAAAAACGCCAGTAGCATTAGCTGTAGACAACTGCAGCTAGTAAAATGAGTGTTTAAGCATTTTTGCATAAGTGTTTTTAAGCTTTTTTTTTTAGCAAAACTATACTCCCGCAAAAGCGTATGGTTCAAAAATGTTCATGATCACTGAATAACCAGGTCTTTTTCATTAGTTTTTCAGCTGTAAAAACGCTCTAACTCTAAAAAACTCCTTTTCAAACCCACTAGTTCTGGGGTTTTTTTCCAGCCAAAAAAGCCCCAGCCAAACAATGCTGATAACAGTCTATGTGTGCATGGACACACAGGATAACATGCTAAGGAGTTTACTGGCTGCAGAATAAAAAACCTGAAATCAAAAACGGAGCTATAAAAACTTCCAGTGTGCATGAGGCCTAAGGCAGCAAATACAGACCTTTAACAAACTTACAATTTACTGGCAAACACTGTATTACTATTTAATCCTAATGTACGGGGATTACTTTAGCCCACCTTTAACAATGTTATGACTTAAAAGTGCCCTAAGGTTTGCCATCCATCCCGTTTACTACAGGATCGTCCTGTATTTCAAAGATTAAGGCTCTGTCCTGTACTGATTCAATATGAGACCCAGTTTGTCCTGAATTTTCAGGAATTCAGCTGCTAAAAAATCCAATGGCCTGCATTGCTTGTAAACAAAGTGGGTAAGTAACATTGATGTGTCAAATGACTTAAAGGGTCCTTTCACGCGGCCGCTCCGCTGCTTAAGTCCGCTGCGGGACTTTTTTTTTTTTTTTTTTTTCCGTTTGTGGATGATATGCGGACATAATGTAAGTATATGGCATTGCGGATGTCACCGCAGACATCCGATTTTCCTTCCTTTCCGTTTTTTACAAGGATGAAAAAATAGGGTTCTGTTCCATTCGAAAAAACGTAACAGAACTGAAAGGAGGAAAATCGGATGTCAGCGGATGGTATTCCGCTGACATCCGCAATGCCATTCACTTACATTATGTCCGCAAATCATCCGCAAACGGATGGGATGATTTGCGGACACACGGAGCGGCCGTGTGAAAGGACCCAAAGAGTGACTCCACTTTTGTTGAGAAAAAAAAACAAAAACATTTCCCTCTGGGTGATCTCTGTACATTGCAAGGATTATAACAAACGTTTTGTTGCAGGGGATGCCAGAAATCTGACTTGTATCTTAGGCAGACTTCTGGGAAAATTGGTGAGCCAATGGCACAAGAAGGAAATTATGTTTCTGGGGTGTGGTCAGTACACATTCTGTGTACAGAACAGCTCCATGTAGCCATATTGCATTGCATTTCCAGAAAATGACAGTGGCTGCAAATTGAAAAGGAAAGGTAATTTTTAACCACTTGCCGACCGGTCACGTTGACCGTACTGCGGCAAAGTGGCTCGTTATCGTCCAGCGTCATAGAGGTGGGCGTAGCGCGCGCGCTGCCGGAGGCTCGCTCCCGCTGTATTCAGTCACAGCGGGAGTCGGGCCAGGGGAAGAGAGGCGGTGATCACTGCCGCTCTTCCCCGATCATCGGGGATCAAGTGTGGAAATCCGCCTGCTTGTGTAAACAAATCGGGCGGATCTCCTAAGTGACAGGCAGGCACAGATTGCAGGATTCAGCATAGCTGAACCTGCGATCTGTGCCTGTGTCACTCAGTCCCCTCCCCCCACACACGTTAGTAAGCACCAGGCATACATTAACCCCTTGATCACCAATAAAAGTTAACCCCTTTCCTGCCAGTGTCATTTTTACAGTAACAGTGCATATTTATAGCACTGATTACTGTAGTAATGTCACTGGTACCCCCAAAAGTGTCAAAAATGTCAGTCAAGGGTCTGGGTAAAAAAAAAACCAATAAAAATGACATAAATTTCCCGTAGTTAGTAGCTGCGATAACTTTTGCGCAAACCAATCAAAATACGCTTATTGCGATTTTTTTTTACCAAAAATATGTAGCAGAAAACTAATTGGCCTAAAATGTTAAAACATTTTGATTTTTACATTTTGGGGGGGGGGGGGATTTCCTATAAAAAAAAAATGAGAAAAATATTGTTATTTTTTCAAAATTGTCGCTCTTTTTTTGTTTATAGCGCAAAAAGTAAAAATCACACAGGTGATCAAATACCACCAAAAGAAAGCTCGATTTGTGGGGAAAAAAGGACATAAATTTAATTTGGGTACAGCATCGCACGACCGCGCAATTGTCCGTTAAAGTAACACAGTGCCGAATCGCAAAATATGGCCTGGTCAGGAATGGGGTAAAATCTTCTGGTCTTAAAGCGGTTAAAAATACGCTCATTGAGAATTTTTTTGTCAAAGACATGTAGCTAAATACATTTTGGCCTAAATATATGACAAAAATTGAATACATTGGATATTTTTTAACTGTCAAAGTAGAAAAATATCGCAAAAAATAAAAAAGCGCAGAGGTGATCAAATACCACCAAAAGAAAGCTCTGTTTGTGGGAAAAAAAGGACGTAAATTTTGTTTAGGTATGGCGTTGCATGACCGCGCAATTGTCAGTTAAATTTGCACAGTGCCGAATCGCAATAAGTGGCCTGGACTTAAGACAGCAAAATCCTCTGGTGGTAAAGTGGTTAATAACATTCAATTACAATATGTTTTGTGTCACAATTGTATATGCTATATTGTTTTTTCCTAACGAAAGTGGAGTTACCCTTTAAGTCCTGGTAATTCTGTCACACTGGCTTCTTAGAGAAGAGGAGGGGACAGTACAGGGGGCATTAGTTCAAAGCACATACACCACCAAATTTGAATGGCTTTGCTGACAGCGACCAAGGCAGCATGCTGGCCAGGGGATAGAAAGAAAGAAAGGCGAGTGCTGATTTTGAAAATAGCAACTTTGAAAACATCAATGATGATTTCTCAGAGAGACAAATGTTGGTTTGGGGCTGAATGCTTTGCCACTTAAAGTGGTTCTAAAGACTCTCCCCCTCAAGCCCCTGCTACACACATACCAGACACCTCTCAGGATCCTGCACTGTGCTCGCTGGCAGTCCCTCCTCCTCTTCTTCTTGGATTCACAGGCTTCACTGAGAGCAGCGAGAGGCACAAGCTCATGCTGCTGTCACTTAAATCCTGTGATGGGGCAGGGGGCATAGCTGAGCCATGCTGTGTGAGTCTATGGATGCACACAGACCAGTTCAGGAGCACGCCCCTGTGGGTGCGCCCATAGCACATGGCTTGCTATGGGGGCCCTTGCAGGGAGAAGGAAAGAAGAAAGGCAGCAGGGGAATGCCAAGGAAGAGGCAAGGGACCAGCTCTGTGCAATATTGTTTCACAGAGCATGGAAGTATAACCTGCTCTATGCATTATTCACTTTTAACCTGTAGTAGGGCAGGCTTAGGTTTTATTTACACATACCACTTTAAACCCCCCCATAATGTGCAATTTCGCCACACCCACCAGTCGACGCGATGAGCTATATACAGTATCTCACAGAAGTGAGTACACCCCTTATATTTTTGTAAATATTTTATTATATCTTTTCATGTGACAACACCGATGAAATGACACTTTGCTACAATGTAAAGTAGTGAGTGTACAGCTTGCATAACAGTGTAAATTTGCTGTTCCCTCAAAATAGCTCAACACACTATGTCTAAACTGCTGGCAACAAAAGTGAGTACACCCCTAAGTGGCAATGTCCAAATTGGGCCAAAAGCAGTGGCGTCGGCAGGAGGGGGGCTGACCGGGGCTTCAGCCCCGAGTGTACCCCAAAAAAGCCCCGGGTCTCGTGTGGATCGTTTTTTGTTATTAGCCCAGAGTGTCAAATATGCTCCTCCTTCCCTTGGCTGTCAGCTGAGCAGCGCTGCAGCCAGAAGAAGACGGAGGGGGGTGGAGGCGGAGCCAATGCTAGCCGGCAAGGAGAGGAATTTGAAATCCTCCTCCTCTTGTCATGACAGCAGAAGAGGTTCTCGGAGCGGAGGAGGATTTCAAATTCCTCTCCTTGCTGCCTAGCATTGGCTCCGCCTCCACCCCCTCCGTCTTCTTCTGGCTGCAGCGCTTCTCAGCTGAGAGCCGAAGGAAGCGACGGACCAGTAAAGCACGGGGGGGGGGGAGAAGAAGGTGAGTGCCCGAGGGGGGTGGAGGAAGAAGAACGTGAGTGCCGAGGGGGGGGAAGAAGAATGTGAGTGCCCGAGGGGGGGGAGGAAGAAGAATGTGAGTGCCCAAGGGGGGGGGCAGGAGGAAGAAGGTTAGTGCCTGAGGGGGGAGGGAGGAGGAAGAAGATGAGTGCCTGGGGGGGAGGAGGAAGAAGGTGAGTGCCTGGGGGGGAGGAGGAAGAAGGTGAGTGCCTGGGGGGGAGGAGGAAGGTTAGTGCCTGAGGGGGGGAGGGAGGAGGAAGAAGGTGAGTGCCTGGGGGGGGAGGAGGAAGGTTAGTGCCTGAGGGGGGGGGGGGGAGGAGGAAGAAGGTGAGTGCCTGGGGGGGGAAGAAGGTTAGTGCCTGAGGGGGGGAGGGAGGAAGAAGGTGAGTGCCTGAGCAAGTCTCCCTGTGTGACTGGATAGGAGGGGCATCCTTGGAATCCATCCACATAAGGTTGTAAAAGATCCCCAATCAGTGGCGGCCGGTGCACAGAGGGCGCAGGGGCGCCGCCCCCCCATCCATGCGTCCGGCCCCCTAATCTGCATGCAGGGGCGCCGGACGCATGGAGTTCAATGGGATTTTTTATTTTTTTTGGCATCACCTGATTAGAGCCAGAGGCTCTAATAGGGCGATGCAAAGGGTGGACCCGAAAATTCGCTATTGTCACACCGATCCTCCTCCTGGCCAATTAGGAAGCGCGTCCGATACGCGCTTCTTGATTGGCCGCAAAGGCAAACCCCTTGCCATTAGCCGAGGAGGAGGCGGAAGCGGAAGGACTCGTGGAGACGCGCCGTCGGTCACCGGGACTCAGAAGAAGCTGCCCGCCGCTGCCGCTGGAAGGACTCGTGGAGACGCGCCGCCGGTCACCGGGACTGAGAAGAAGCCGCCCGCCGCCGCTGCTGCTCCAGGTAGGTAAGGGGACACGCACGCTGATCTCTGCATTGGGGGCATGTATGCTGGTCACTACAGTGGGGGCATGTACGCTGGTCACTACATTGGGGGCATGTATGCTGGTCACTGCATTGGGGGCACGCACGCTGATCTCTGCATTGGGGGCATGTACGCTGGTCACTACATTGGGGGCACGCACGCTGATCTCTGCATTGGGGGCATGTACGCTGGTCACTGCATTGGGGGCATGTATGCTGGTCACTGCATTGGGGGCATGTATGCTGGTCACTGCATTGGGGGCATGTATGCTGGTCACTGCACTGGGGGCAAGCACGCTGATCTCTGCATTGGGGGCATGTACGCTAGTCGCTGCATTGGGGGCATGTATGCTGGTCACTGCATTGGGGGCATGTACGCTGGTCACTGCATTGGGGGCATGTATGCTGGTCACTGCATTGGGGGCATGTATGCTGGTCACTGCATTGGGGGCATGTATGCTGGTCACTGCATTGGGGGCATGTATGCTGGTCACTGCACTGGGGGCACGCACGCTGATCTCTGCATTGGGGGCATGTACGCTAGTCGCTGCATTGGGGGCATGTATGCTGGTCACTGCATTGGGGGAATGGTATGCTGGTCACTGCATTGAAGGGGGCATGTATGCTGGTCTCTGCATTGGGGGCATGTACGCTGATCTCTGCATTGAAGGGGGCATGTACGCTGGTCACTGCATTAAAGGGGGCATGTACACTGGTCACTGCATTGAAAGGGGGCACGCTGGTCACTGTGCATTGAAAGGGGGCACGTTGGTCACTGTGCATTGAAAGGGGGCACGCTGGTCACTGTGCATTGAACGGGGGCACGCTGGTCACTGTGCATTGAAAGGGGGCACGCTGGTCACTCTGCATTGAAAGGGGGCACGCTGGTCACTCTGCATTGAAAGGGGGCACGCTGGTCACTCTGCATTGAAAGGGGGCACGCTATACCTTAATTACTGAAGGCCCCTTTCACACTTTTGCGACCTCAAAGTCACACAATTTTTTACAGCGTTTTTTGCCGCAAAGCAATGCCTATTACATTTTTCTGTTTGTGCCCCCCCCCAAAAAATTTTGAGCACCAGCCGCCACTGTCCCCAATATACCTAGAATAATGTGCACATATTAATCTGCAGGTGTTCACAGATATGTATAGGTCAGAGTGTTTAACTGACAAAGAATGATGTGCCATAGAACTGCTGATGTTGATGTATTTTTCTGCTCTGTATCTAATAAATGCATACTTTACACCCCCCCCTTTCCAGTACCCCCCAGAGCTCTTCAGGCCCCCCCTCCACCAGTGCTCTTTAGCCCCCCTCCCCCAGGGCTCTGCAGCTCCCCACAGTGCTTTACAGCTCCCCCCCCATGCTCTCTGACTCCCCCAGTGCTCTCCACCCCCCTGTGCTCCCTGGCTCCCCCCTTAGTGATCTACAGCCCCCCCAGTCCTCTTCAGTTCCCCCCCTCCCCCGTATTCTCTGTTCTCCGTGTTTTCCCTGCCCCCCCTGCTCTCCACCCCCTTGCTTTTCTAACCCCCCTGCAATGCTTTCCAACCTCCCCCCCCTATTTCTTTCCAGTGCCCCCCCATGCCCTTCAGCTCCTTCTGTGCTCTCCAGCCCCCCTAGTGCTCTTCTATCTTCTATCATGTCTGCAGTCTCTGACCATTTCTTGTATCATGTCCGCAGTCTCTGACCATTTCTTGTATCATGTCCGCAGTCTCTGACTATTTCTTGTATCACGTCCGCAGTCTCTGACCATTTCTTGTATCACGACCGCAGTGTCTGACCATCTACTGTATCATGTCTGCAGTATCTGACCATCTCCTGTATCATGTCCGCAGTCTTTGACCATCTCTTGCATCATGTCTGCGGTCTCTGATCATCTCTTGTATGGTGACCATCTCCTGTATCATGTCCCCAGTCTTTGACCATCTCTTGTATCATGTCCGCAGTCTCTGACCATCTTTCCTATCATGTCTGCAGTCTCTGACCAACTCTTGTATCATGTCTGCAGTCTCTGACCATCTCTTGTTTCATGTCCGCAGTCTCTGACCATCTCTTGTATCATGTCCGCAGTCTCTGACCATCTCTTGTATCATGTCCGCAGTCTCTGACCATCTCTTGCATCATGTCCGCAGTCTTTGACCATCTCTTGTATCATGTCTGCAGTCTCTGACCATCTCTTGCATCATGTCCGCAGTCTCTGACCATCTCTTGTATCATGTCCGCAGTCTCTGACCATCTCCTGTATCATGTCCGCAGTCTCTGACCATCTCTTGTATCATGTCCGCAGTCTCTGACCATCTCTTGTATCATGTCCGCAGTCTCTGACCATCTCCTGTAGGATGTCTCCAATCTCTTACTCAAATTTAAACACATTGCTAATAGTATTAGCGATCTGTTTATGCCAAAGGTAGGACTGTGCAGGGAAGGCAGAGAGTGCAAAAGGGGGCACTGTGATTAGAGAGATGGGGGGCTGTGAAATGTTTGCAATAAATATTCTTGAAAACTTTACAAATTGTTTTGGGTGTTTGTACATTTTTAAGTTTGGGGGGGGGGGGGTGCCAGATATAGGATCCGCCCCGGGTGCCAAATACTAGGTACACCACTGCACAGATGGCTG
This sequence comes from Pelophylax lessonae, assembly GCF_965119305.1. Lineage (NCBI taxonomy): Eukaryota > Metazoa > Chordata > Amphibia > Anura > Ranidae > Pelophylax > Pelophylax lessonae. The sequence goes on along the minus strand of NC_138770.1, from coordinate 225,540,955 downwards.
TGGGTGAGTGACGGAGGGCTGATTTTGAAAACTTAGCCCATATGAGCCTTTAAACTTAATTTACTGAAACTGTACAAAGGCACCCTAAACCCTGTGGCAACCAATTAGAATTCATCTTTTGCTAGTGTGATGTCAGATAAGTAAATGCTGATTGGTTACTCTGGGTTGCCGCATTTTGCACTTAAAATTTTGCTTTGTGCATGGTTTCTTGACGAAGCCCTTGATGTTCAACTTTCTCAGGAAGTCATAGAGGAGCTGACTCCCCATTTTCTGGTTACAGCTACTTTGGAAAGATTTAGTGTTAGTGCTTAATCTAGACTACTGGGAAATAAATTCTCTTGTGTGCTGTGGATGTTCTGGGACCTCTGCTATTTCCAAAATGGCTGAAGAAGTTCCATAGGAGCCTCCAGAAAGGCTTCTACATGGGGCACCCTGATTGCCATAATTGGTGCTCTTAATTGCTTTATGGGAAGAGTTACAAGTAAAAGTGGAGATTAGAAAGTTGACAGATTAACATGTGTGTGATCACATTTTATAACATTTTATGGTGGGGCATTGGGCAAGGTTGAGGGGGTAGGGGCACTGGGTGGAGCTTGGGTGGGGCTTACTTTGAAATGTGGGAGGGGTTATCAAATTTACCTTCGGGCTGAAGCCCCTGGTTTTTTTCTCACCTAGCAACGCCCCTGGCCAAAAGTGTCAATATTTTGTGTGGTCACCATTATTTTCCAGCACTGCCTTAACCTTCTTGGGCATGGAGTTCACCAGAGCTTCACAGGTTGCCGCTGGAGTCCTTTTCCACGACATCATGGAGCTGAAGGATGTTAGAGACCTTGCACTCTTCCACCTTCCATTTGAGAATGCCCCACAGATGCTCAATAGGGTTTAGGTCTGGAAACATGCTTGGCCGGTCTATCACCTTTACCCTCAGTTTCTTTAGCAAGGCAGTGGTCGTCTTGGAGGTGTGTTTGGGGTCATTATCATGTTGGAATACTGCCCTGCGGCCCAGTCTTCAAAGAGAGGGGAACATGCTCTGCTTCAGTATGTCACAGTACATATACAAAATAAGTTCTGTGAAATGTGATGAAAACAAGGTTGCTTCCCTCACTATTCACAGATCAGCAATGATCAGATATAGGTCCCAGAAGAAATACACTGTAAGCACTAAGTATTGCTAAAATAGTGAAAAAAGTTTATTAAAGCACTTATGCCCTGTGGTTGAACCATGAACATGGATAGACAAAACACATAGTAAAACAATTAAAACCGTGTACATACAGTGGATGGCATCAACACAGACCTTGATGAACAAGATAATTAATCAATGGGGTACAAAGATAACTGTTATTGGGTCAGATCTAATGGGCCCGTCCCTTAGATAGAGATGTGTATTGCTTGAAAAGTTCCTGGATATAAATCACAGATATTTCATGTGAAGGAATGGTTGTGAACCATATAAACACTGTAGAAATAACCTGCAGGCAAAAAGATGAATGAAGGTCCACTTGAATCACTTTCAAACCTGAAGTGGAGAGTTGAAATAATACTTTGATTCCTGTAGTGGACAATATAATCAAAAAGGGTTGGTGATGGCTCCAATAGGTAAAACTGTCCCTGAGTATCTGAACCGGCCAAGAGGATGGGTGCACTTTCCTCCTGTGTATCTAGTGAGCACTGATATAGGAGTTGCCGACTATCCGCTCACTGATTGCAAGTCCTATCCCACTGATAGCAGGGGAAGAAGGCGGGTGGGTCCTCCGTGTCAACTAGAGGAAGAGTTATTGCACCTCGTTGTAATGAAGTAAAAAAGTTCCTACCTCCGTGTGTGGACCGGCTGTGCCCCGGCGGCTCGTGCAGTCTGCTGACGGCGTGTACCCGTTCGGTGCTTGCTCCAGCCTCGTTTCCTGGTATGACGAGCGGGTCAGAGGTAACCAACCCCGCGTCACTTCCGGTAGTGGCGAGCAGCGGAATCCAGGGAGCCGTTTGCCGAGCCAAGGCTACAGGGGTCACATACACACATAGGGGAGGTGGGTCCGGATGGTGCTGATCCACTGGTAGAAGCTGACGCGTTTCACCGGCCTTGCGCCGGTTTCATCGGAGCTCCGGACCCACCTCCCCTGTGTGTATGTGACCCCTGTAGCCTTGGCTCGGCAAACGGCTCCCTGGATTCCGCTGCTCGCCACTACCGGAAGTGACGCGGGGTTGGTTACCTCTGACCCGCTCGTCATACCAGGAAACGAGGCTGGAGCAAGCACCGAACGGGTACACGCCGTCAGCAGACTGCACGAGCCGCCGGGGCACAGCCGGTCCACACACGGAGGTAGGAACTTTTTTACTTCATTACAGCGAGGTGCAATAACTCTTCCTCTAGTTGACACGGAGGACCCACCCGCCTTCTTCCCCTGCTATCAGTGGGATAGGACTTGCAATCAGTGAGCGGATAGTCGGCAACTCCTATATCAGTGCTCACTAGATACACAGGAGGAAAGTGCACCCATCCTCTTGGCCGGTTCAGATACTCAGGGACAGTTTTACCTATTGGAGCCATCACCAACCCTTTTTGATTATATTGTCCACTACAGGAATCAAAGTATTATTTCAACTCTCCACTTCAGGTTTGAAAGTGATTCAAGTGGACCTTCATTCATCTTTTTGCCTGCAGGTTATTTCTACAGTGTTTATATGGTTCACAACCATTCCTTCACATGAAATATCTGTGATTTATATCCAGAAACTTTTCAGGCAATACACATCTCTATCTAAGGGACGGGCCCATTAGATCTGACCCAATAACAGTTATCTTTGTACCCCATTGATTAATTATCTTGTTCATCAAGGTCTGTGTTGATGCCATCCACTGTATGTACACGGTTTTAATTGTTTTACTATGTGTTTTGTCTATCCATGTTCATGGTTCAACCACAGGGCATAAGTGCTTTAATAAACTTTTTTCACTATTTTAGCAATACTTAGTGCTTACAGTGTATTTCTTCTGGGACCTATATCTGATCATTGCTGATCTGTGAATAGTGAGGGAAGCAACCTTGTTTTCATCACATTTCACAGAACTTATTTTGTATATGCTTGCTGGGGATCAGTAGGTGCCCAGACAGACACAACTCCATCTGGGGAAATTTTTCCTCCCTTTTTTTGGTATGAATATGAGGCCTTTTCAGGAACCAATCCCCCTCTTTTATGTCACAGTACATGTTGACATTCATGGTCGCTCAACGAACTGTAGATCCCCAGTGTCAGCAGGACTCATGCAGCCCCAGACCATGACACTCCTACCACCATGCTTGATTGTAGGCAGGACACAATTGTCTTTGCACTCCTCACCTGGTTGTCGCCACACACGCTTGACACTATCTGAACCAAATAAGTTTATCTTGGTCTCATCAGACCACAGGACATGGTTCCAGTAATTAATGTCCTTAGTCGGCTTGTCTACAGCAAACTATTTGCAGGGTTTCTTGTGCATCATCTTTAGAAGAGGCTTCTTTCTGGGACAACAACCATGCAGACCAATTTGATGCAGTGTGTGGAGTATGGTCTGATCATTGACAGGCTGACCCCTCACCTCTTCAACCTCTGCAGCAATGCTGGCAGCACTCATATGTCTGTTTCCTAAAGACAACCTCTGGATATGACACTGTGCATGTGCACTTAACTTCTTTGGTCGACCATGGCGAGGCCTGTTCTGAGTGGAACCTGTCCTGTTAAACCGCTGTATGGTTTTGGCCACCATGCTGCAGCTCAGTTTCAGGGTCTTGGCAATATTATAGCCTAAGCCATCCTAATGTAGAGTGACAATTGTTTTTTTCAGACCTTCAGAGAGTTCTTTGCCATGAGGAGCCATGTTGAACTTCCAGTGACCAGTATGAGAGAGTGAGAGCGATAACCCCAAATTTAACACACCTGCTCCCGATTCACACCTGAGATCTTGTAACATTAACGAGTCACATGACACCGGGGAGGGAAAATGGCTAATTGGGCCCAATTTGGAAATTTTCACCTAGGGGTGTACTCACTTTTGTTGTAGCGGTTTAGACATTAATGACTGTGTGTTGAGTTATTTTGAGGGGACAGAAAATATACACTGTTAGGCTTCTTTCACATGGTCCGCCTCCATAGGCAGATCTGTGCTGCTGCTGCGGGGGATCGATACACAGATCCCTACTGAGCAGACAGATGACAGCTCCCTCTCTGCTCTGTGTGCGGAGAGGGAGGTGTCAGAGCCCGTTGCATCTCTATGGGGGAATCAGATGAGAGCGAACCGCCTGTCCGCTCTCATCCGATCCGATCCCCTGGACGGATGGAAAATAGGATTTACATCTGTTCGGATTTTATGGATAGGATCGGATGCGGATGGCAGCGGGTGTCAGCGGACATGTCTCCGCTGACATCCGCTGCTCCATAGGGATGCATGGAGGATCCGATCAGATCCGCCTAAAAAACTGACAGGCAGATCTGATCGGATCGCTCGTGTGAAAGGATCCTTATACAAGCTGTACACTCACTGCTTTACATTGTAGCAAAGTGTAATTTCTTCAGTGTTGTCACCTGAAAATACATAATAAAAGATTTACAAAAATGTGAGGGTTTTACTCACTTTTGTAAAATACTGTATGCCATGATTAGCACCAATACCCCCCCCCGCCCCCCCCCAGGTCACAAGCATAATTGTTTGTGGTAGACATAACTTCAAAATGTGCTCAGAAATAGTTAGCAAAGGTGGTCTCCATTTTAAACACTAACAGCAATTGTAATTGAAGGACCCCACTTTAGCTCTATTGCATGTAGAAATTTCTACTGCGGTTTAGCTGTTCAGATGCTCCAATACTCCATTACCCTGCACCCAAAGGCTGTGAGAAATATTGTCTATAGTGACATAACTATAATCTAAGAGATAAAAAGTCTCTGGCATTCTGTGGCCACTGCTGTTCTACAAGACATAATGGGAATAGTGCAAGCTAAAATGTTCACATTCCTGACTTCTGAACTTGAAGTGTAAATTAAGGGCTCTTTCACACGGGCATTCAGTTTTTTATGCCCGATCAGTTCCTTTACAAAAGCTAGCATTTTGTAATTATAAAAAAACCCAGAGCAATGAAGATAAGGAAATCTACAAGATTAGGCAGAAAGAGGCCAAGCAAGTTATAAGAACTTCTAAAGCGCAGGCAGAAGAAAAACTAGCTCAGTCTATGAAAAAGGGGGATAAGACATTCTTCAGATATATAAATGAAAAAAGGAAATTAAAACAAGGAATAACTAAATTAAAAACAAAGGACGGAAGGTATGTAGAAGAGAATAAAGGGCTAGCCAACTGCCTTAATGAATACTTCTGTTCAGTTTTTACAGAAGAAAAAGAAGGAGAAGGACCTCCACTTGAAAGGATGACTAATGAATCGTTTGATGCATGTGTCTTTACAGAGGAAGACGTTCTAAGATTGCTATCTAAAGTGAAGACAAATAAGTCACAGGGTCCTGATGAGATACACCCAAAATTATTAAAAGAGCTTAGTGGTGAGCTGGCAAAACCATTAACAGATTTATTTAACCAATCATTAGTAACAGGAGTCGTCCCGGAAGATTGGAAATTGGCAAATGTCGTGCCCATTCACAAGAAAGGTAGTAGGGAGGAATCGAGCAACTATAGACCAGTGAGTCTGACATCAATAGTAGGCAAATTAATGGAAACCCTATTAAAGGATAGGATTGTGGAACATCTTAAATCCCATGGATTGCAAGATGAAAAACAACATGGGTTTACTTCAGGGAGATCATGTCAAACAAATCTTATAGATTTTTTTGACTGGGTGACTAAAATAATAGACGGTGGAGGTGCAGTAGACATTGCATATCTAGATTTTAGTAAGGCTTTGGACACTGTCCCACATAGAAGACTTACCAATAAACTGCAGTCATTGAGCATGGACTCCCATATTGTTGAGTGGATTAGGCAGTGGCTGAGTGACAGACAACAGAGGGTTGTAGTCAATGGAGAACATTCAGGACAAGGTCATGTTACCAGTGGGGTACCTCAGGGATCTGTACTGGGACCAATTTTGTTTAATATCTTCATAAGTGATATTGCAAAAGGCCTCGATGGTAAGGTTTGTCTTTTTGCTGATGACACAAAGATATGTAACAAGTGCAAGATAATGCACCTGGGGCGTAAAAACCCAAGGGCAGAATATAGAATATTTGACACAGACCTGACCTCAGTATCTGAGGAAAGGGATTTAGGAGTAATTATTTCAGAAGACTTAACGGTGGGAAGACAATGTAATAGAGCAGCACGAAATGCCAGCAGAATGCTTGGATGTATAGGGAGAGGTATAAGCAGTAGAAAGAGAGAAGTGCTTATGCCGCTGTACAGAACACTGGTGAGACCTCACTTGGAGTATTGTGCGCAGTACTGGAGGCCATATCTCCAGAAGGATATAGATACTCTAGAGAGAGTTCAGAGAAGAGCTACTAAACTAGTACATGGATTGCAGGAAAAAACTTACCAGGAAAGGTTAAAGGACCTTAACATGTATAGCTTGGAAGAAAGAAGAGACAGAGGGGATATGATAGAAACTTTTAAATACATAAAGGGAATCAACTCAGTAAAGGAGGAGAGCATATTTAAAAGAAGAAAAACTACCACAAGAGGACACAGTTTTAAATTAGAGGGGCAAAGGTTTAAAAGTAATATGAGGAAGTATTACTTTACTGAGAGAGTAGTGGATGCATGGAATAACCTTCCTGCAGAAGTGGTAGCTGCAAATACAGTGAAGGAGTTTAAGCATGCATGGGATAGGCATAAGGCTATCCTTCATATAAGATAGGGCCAGGGACTATTCATAGGATTCAGATATATTGGGCAGACTAGATGGGCCAAATGGTTCTTATCTGCCGACACATTCTATGTTTCTATGTTTCTTTTTTTTTTTTTTTGAAACGGACACGGATGACACTTGTGTCATCCGGTCCGTATATCCGTTTTTCATCCCATCCGTTTGCGGATGAAAAACAGACATAATGTATCTCTATGTAAATACGGATGTCAGTGGTGTCCGTTACGTTTTTTGAATGGAAGAAAAAATAGGGTTCTCCTCCGTTCAAAAAAACTGAACTGAACGGAACGGACGAAAAACGGATGTCAGCGAATGATCATCCGCTGACATCCGTATTTACATAGAGATACATTATGTCTGTTTTTCATCCGCAAACGGATGGGATGAAAAACGGACATAAGGAACGCCCGTGTGAAAGAGCCCTAAGTCTTTTTTTGTTTAAAAATAACAAATATATTATACTTACCTCCTCTGTGCAGTGTTTTTTCGTAGAGCAGCCCAGATCCTCCTATTCTCGTGTCCCTCGCCAGCACTCCTGGCCACTCCCTCCTGCCAAGTGCCCCACAGCAAGCAGCTTGCTATGGGAGCACCCGAGCTGAGTCGCTGCTTTGTGTGTCCATTCAAACACAGAGCCACTGCTTGGCCCCTCTCCCTCTTTCTCCCCATTGGCTCATTGACTTTGATTGACAGCAGCAGGAGCCAATGGCGCCAGCTGCGGTGTCTTAGCCAATGAAGAGGGAGAGTCCCAGACAGCCGAGGCCCTCATGCAACATTGCTGGATTGAGATGGGGCTCAGGTACGTATGGGGGGAACTGAGGGGGGCTGCTGCGCACTGAAGGCTTTTATCTCAATGCATAGAATGCATTAGGATAAAAAACCTTTAGAACCACTTTAATAAAAGCAGCTTCAAAACAAAGAATATTTTAATCATTCCTTGTTATATTTCTCCCCCATTCTAGAATAACCTGGATTGTGGAGCATTGATTTAATAAAAAGAAAACTATTTAGCAGTGATTTCCTTGTAACTGTTGTAGTTTGCACACTTCACAGCCAATGCAAATAATCATGTGTGGATTTTGGACTGACCTCAGAAAGTATCTATCTTTATATAATTGCAATATATTCATACATATAATAGCTCAAAGGTCTAAAAGCATTTGCAGAATGCTATGAATCTATTGTAACCTTCTACAAAGATTGTCTGCCTGGGAGCTATAAAAATTTCAACGAAAATAAATTTGTATTTGATCTTAAATCTTTAATATTTTTTTCGTTCTCTACAAGGCCAGCTGAGCCTCAGGCCGCAGCAAAACTACATCAAGGAGGAATGTTAATCAATTGTAGGGAAAAAAAACTCAGTAAAAAGGATGTGAAGCCTAAATGGAGCAATATGATGGCAGTTCTAAAGTATAATGACAACAGGCAAAGTTGAAAGCATTGTCCTCACAACTCCTGGAGGTAAGAGTTGCCTCTGAATATAAAGTGTTGCTGGTTAATAAACATGTTACATGTACTCATTTGATGCCAAATGATATAGTATCATCTGCTGCACCATGAAGAGTAGTATTACATTTAAAAAAAATGTCCTTTTAAAAACAAACCCATCCTTTTGATATCTGAACCCCATCATCTCAACAATCTTTAAAAACTAGGCACAACAAAAAAGACACTTGTACTGTTTTTTGGCATTCATTTTGGTAGAAAAAAAGTGTTTATATGCCATGCACCTGTTGTGGCGGATTAATCAATTTGTTTCAGAAGTTTAAGTGGGTATTAAAAGCCCAACTGTGGAATCATTAAAACCCCTATGTCCATCCATCCCTCCCACACATATCTAAATGCCCATTTTTATGCTTCGTTTATACCTATGCAGTTTGCTTTTCAGCATTTCAGCAGTGCTTTTTGGGGATTTTTAACCACGATTTTACAGCGATTTTGACGCTTTTCATGTTTTCTTCGTTTTTTTTTGGTAACTTTGTTGTTGGGCACATTAACCACCTCAATACTGGGCACTTAAACCCCCTTCCTTCCCAGACCAATTTTCAGCTTTTAGCGCTGTTGCATTTTGAATGACAATTGCGCGGTCATGCAACACTGTACCTAAACCAAATTTATGTCATTTTTTCCCCACAAATAGAGCTTTCTTTTGGTGGTATTTGATCACCGCCAGGTTTTTTCTTTTTTGGTGCACAAATAAAAAAAGACCGAAAAGTTTGAAAAAAAAAAGAAAACGTTTTTTTTGTTTAGGTTATAAAATTTTGTAAATAGATATGTTTTTTTCTGCACTGATGAGCACTGATGATGCCGCACTGACAGGCACTGATGAGGAGACACTGATGGGGTGGCACTGATATGCAGCACTGATGGGCACTGATAGGTAGCACTGATATGCAGCACTGATGGGCACTGATATGTGGCACTGATAGATAGCACTGATATGCAGCATTGGTGGGCACTGATAGGCAGCGCTGATGGGCACTGATAGGCAGCACTGATGGGCACTGATTGGCGGCACTGATCGGCACTGATGGGCACTGATAGGCAGCACTGGTGGGTAATAATGGGCACTGGTGGGCGGCACTGATAGATGGCAATAACGGGCACTGGTGGGCATCACTGATAGATGGCATTGGTGGGCAGCACTGATAGGGGGCACCACTGGCAGGCTCTCTGAGCCCTGTTTGCCATCCCTGGTGTCCATGGTGGGCATCCCTGGTGGTCATGGGTGGGCATCCCTGGTGGCTCTAGTGGCATCCCCTCCCCCCAAGGCTGCACTGGTAATCAATCATCTGATTACCAGCACAGACCCCCCCTGTGATCAGTGAGTAATTAGAAATACTCACTGATCACCCCGGCTGCAGAATCGATCCTCTCCTTCTCCTCACACTGACAGGATCTGTCAGGAGGAGAAGAGATCGAAGCCGTTACAACGGCTGTATTGACATTACATGACAGCTGTGATTGGTCACAGCCGTCATGTGATCAGGAGGGCCAATCACAGGGCCCTCCTGTCGAGTCTTGTTGCTCTGTGTCCTAGGGACACAGGCACATCGAGATTGCTCCGCTGCGCGTACCCGCGGCGGCGCAAATTCTCTCCTTCTGAAGGACGTTCCGTAACGTCCGATCAGAAGGACGAGACTCCCACCCGGCCGTATATGTACTATGGCCCGCGTGGGAGGAGGTTAAAAAATGCAGTAAAAACTTACCAAAAAAAGCACCATTTTGTGTTTAAAAAAGTTCCTGACCCTTTTCAAAAATGCAGAGGCACAAAAATGCATTGATGTGATAGTGTTCCACAGGAACCCACAATAAAAATAATTTACTGCATTTCTGCAGAAGACATGAAAAAAAAAAAAACACATTGGTGTGAATGGAGTTCACTTACTTTAACACCTTGGAGCCTAACCATTTTTCTGACATTTGTTGCTTACAAGTTGAAATCAGTATTTTTTGCTAGAACAAAAAATTTATTTTTTTAGCTGAGACCCTAGAGAATAAAATGGCGATCATTGCAATTTTTAAAGTCACACGGTATTTGCACAGCGGTCTTTCAAAAGCACTTTTTTGGGAACTTTAATGAATTACACTTTAATGAATTAAATTTAAACAAAAGAGTAAAGTTAGCCCAATTTTTTGTATAACGTGAAAGAGGATATTACACTGAGTAAATAGATACCTAACATGTCATGCTTTAAAATGGCGCACACTCGTGGAATGGTAACAGACTTCGGTACTTAAAAATCTCCATAGGCGACCCTTTAAATGTTATATTGGTTACCTGTTTAGAGTTACAGAGAAGGTCTTGTGCTAGAATCATTGCTCTCGCTCTAACTATCACGGCGATACCTCAAATGTGTGGTTTGAACACCATTTTCTTATTTGGGCGTGACTTGCATATGCGTTCACTTCTGCGCACGAGCACGGAGGGACGGGGCATTTTAATTTTTTTTTTCTTAATTATTACACTATTCATTAAAAAAATAAATAAATGGATCCCTTTAATTGCGGTCATAAGGAATATAAACATCCCTTGTGACAGTAATAGGCAGTGACAGGTGCTCTTTATGGAGGGATCTGGGGTCTAAAACACCCCAAATCCCTCTTATGCACTTAAAAGCATTCAAAACTTCAAGTTTGGCTGCTTTGAATACTGTCAATTTTTTTTTTATCTGGTGCATTTAAGGCTCCTGTACCTGGAAGTGATGTCATGACATCGCTTCTGGGTTTTTACATTGGAGACCGATCAGAGCTGAATTCGGCTTTGTTCGGGTCTTTGACCAGCCGGCGGATGTGCCAGCTAGTCTCTCATGGGACGGGAGACCCGGGCGAGCCGCAGGAGGCGGTGGGAGGAGGGGGGTGTCCCCTCCCACTCCTTGTAATGACAGCCGAGCAGCTGCTCAGCTACATCGGTTGTCATTACAAGAAAGCCACCAACGGCTCTAAACAACGGTATCGGGGTGATACCTCTGCATTCCGTCGGTGCTATAAAGGCAGAAGGTTTTTTATCTTAATGGATTCTATTCATTAAGATAAAACACCTTCTGTGTACAGCAGCCCCCCTCAGCCCCCGTAATACTTACCTGAGCTCTATCTCTATCCAGTGATGTTGCACGAGAGACTCGGCTGTCCAGGACTCTCCCTCCTGATTGGCTGAGACATAGCAGCGGACGCCATTGGTTTATCCGCTGCTGTCAAAGTCAATGAGCCAATGGGAAGAGAGAGGGGGCATGGCCGAGCCACAGCTCCATGTCTGAATAGCCACATGGAGCTGCAGCTCGGCTGTCCCCATAACAAGTTGCTTGCTGTGGGGCAGGAGGGAGGAGCCAGGAGCGCCGGCGAGGGACCAGAGAAGAGGAGGATCTGGGCTGCTCTGTGTAAAACCAACAGCACAGAGCAGATGAAAAATAACAAACATGTCATACTTAACATACAAAAAAAAGAGACTTTAGTATCACTTTAACCACTTCAGCCCCGAAGGTTTTACCCCCTTAATGACCAGGCAGTTTTTTTTTTTGCGATACGGCACTGCGTTATTTTAACTGACAATTGTGCGGTCATGCGACACTGTACCCAAATAAAATTATTGCCCTTTTTTCCCCAAAAATAGAGGGTTTTTATTTTTTGTGCTTTAACCACTTCTGGACTGGAAGGTTTTACCCCCTTAATGACCTGGCCAATTTTTTTGATAACGCACTGTTACTTTAACTGCAGCGCTGTACCCAAAAAAAATGTATGTCCTTTTTTTGGTGGTATTTAATCAACTCAGTGATTTTTTTTTTTTTGCAATAAACCAACAATCTTGAAAAAAAACAAACAAAAAACAATATTTTTTACTTTCTACTATAAAACACAGCCATTAAAAATATTTTAAAAAATCAAATGTTTTCATCAATTCAGGCCAATTTGTATTCCGCTACATATTTTAGGTAAAAAATCCCAATAAGTGTATATTCATTGGTTTGTGCAAAAGTTATTGCATCTACAAATGATAAAATATTTTAATGGAATTTTTATTTATTTTACTTGTAATGGTGGCCATCAGAATATTTTTAGCGGGACTGCAACATTGCAGTGGACAAATCGGACATGTAACCGACACTTTTGACACTTTACTGTACTACTGTTACTGTACTAATGACACTGGCAGGAAAGGGGTTAACTTCAGGGGCGATCAAAGGGTTAAACGAGTCCCTAGGGGGTGCTTGCTAACTATGTGGGGGATGGTCTGACTGGGGGAAGACAGATCTGGGTTTCTGTTTAGCAGGAACATAAGATCTCTATCTTCTCCCCTGACAGAACGGTGATCTGCCTTGTGTACACAGTCGGAAATGATCAGTGGGTCGCGGCGGACGGCATTATTGGCTCAAGCTATGTCCAATCACAGCGGGAGCGGGTCACCCGCAGCGTGCGCACGCCCCAGATCAGGAAGAAGATGCGACGTACAGGTACGTCCTTTCGCGCAGCCGGGCCACCCTGCCGCAGTTAATGTTAAAGGTGGGCGGTCTGGAAGTGATTGCATAGAATCATCAGGATGTATGATAAAAATTGCACAAATCCAGCGCTGTCCTCATCCAGGCCTGTTCTTCAGCAATCTTTGCGTCCCCAGCGCTGGCATGTTTACTAAGGCTCCTGAATCCTTGTGGCTGCCTGCAAGGTGCTCTCAGGAGAGAGAAGAGCACTGATGTCATCCACTGGGGGATGCTAGGGGTCTGCAGGTCTTGGGGCACCATCACAGCGCTGGATTAGCAGCCCACTGCTCCAAAATTGATGGTGATGACCTGTATGGGGAATTTAGGTAAGTATCACTGGCTTCACAAGATAAGGGGCAAAAAAGATGGTCAGCATAGGCTAGAGTAGAATTTTAAGTCTGAAATTGAACCAAGTCAGTTTAAGTACCTGTATTTCATATTAGCCTCTTGCAGTCCCTGTACAGTAGAGCACAGTGCACCAAAAAGAGCTGCTTCTTTTTATTAAATGCAGTTGCAGGCTAGGGTGGTCCCATGAGAGACTGGGCTCATAGAACATAGGTAAATGATAGTAACTGTCAAACAGCCTTGAAGACTATGGACATTTACTAGTGGAAAAGAAGTACTGCAGTTCTGGATTCAAAATGAGTATTTTGGAAAAAACGATTTCAAAAGATTTCAAAAAAGTTATTTCATCTTGTGATGGGTTTATTTTAATTGTATATCTTCTGATAGGCTAATTTGTACACAAACTAGATTGCCAGAGAAATGTGTACATCTGGTATATCTGCAGTACCAGAATAGAACAGCATTTCTCAATCCAGGTAAAAACTTACAATTGTGTTGTAGCACAGGTAGTTAACATTCAATCAGTGGCCTTTGCCAAACCATAGTGATATCCCTGCAGTGCCTGAACAGTTAGGATGCCATGAATATAAAGTCTTCACTTGAAATTACAAGTGCTGGTCATAGCGAAACCTTTGCTAGCTACTGCTATCGCTCCATCCAATGGTAATGAATAATATATGGAGCAGAAGTGCTATTCCTACCATGATTCAGGGGAAAAATCTCGAACTCATCTCCAAACTGCCTTTCTTTCCCCTGAAGTATTCTTTAAGTCTGATTTACAGATTTAAATATATATGCTATTTAAATAATATAATGTTAAATGTGAAAACTCCCCTGCAAAGTAAAAATTCACTTTACAAAGCAAACAGGCTTTACTCCTTTTGAAATCAGGCACAAAAAATGAAATGTTTGTTTTTTATTCTATTACTCCAGGAAAAAAAACTGAATTTCTCCAGAAACAAAATTGTAAAGGTTTGTGTTGCTTGCCTATTGTTCAATATTAGAAACTGAAGCTGAATGGCCATTTGCACAAAAACGTTGTGAGTCCCACCTCTGGCTGCATATTTTACTTTTACTATGGCAGCAATACTCTGTCGGCACCAAACATCCTGAAAGTAGAAGAGGTGCAGATCAATGTCACAATCTCCCCCTCGTCTGTCACAGATTGCTAGGCTTATTGAATGAAAGAGATGCTGAGCTAGTGACCAACTGTGATATCTGTACTTCTGCTGGAACTGCTGCCTGAGTAAGAGATTGGCTACACGTCATTACAGCTGACTAACTTTTACTGTGCAAATGGCCAAAATCTATAATAAAAAATTTAAATAAAAAAAATATAAAAAAGTGCACAAATCTCAGAACCAATTTGTGAAAAAAAGTCCACATAAACCAAAAAGTCCAAATAGGAGTGATAAATATCTTTATAACTCCTATTTGGACTTTTTAGTTTATTTGGACTTTTTTTCACAATTTGGTTCTGAGATTTGTGCACTTTTTTATATTTTTTCATTTATTATTCACTATTGAGTTTTTATCACATTTATTTTTTGTGCCCATTTAATTATCATAATTTATCATAATTGATGATTATGTCTGATATTTTTCACTATTTTCAATTTGTTAGCGCGGCTTCTTTATCTGTATCTTTATTTGTGTTATCTCACCATAAGCTGCAGCTCATTTTTTAGCGCAGTTATATATTTCTATAGCTTTAAATAAAAGTTGGTTCAAAAGTTAGTTCAAAAAAGGCAATGTATCAGGTGTTTACTATCATCCTCTAACTTAAGCCTAGTACACACAATCAGAAAATGGGACAAAAAATAAAAGTTTTCGAAGCGATCGGTTGATAATCTGATCTTTAGTACACAGCTTTAGAACTTTAGCAGTTCATCCAAAATTTTCCGAAGGGACAAAAAAGAAAATATGTCTTGTAGGATACCAGATCATACTATTTTTCTTTATTCAGTTCAGTATTCGTCCAAAGAAAAATCGGAAGAGTTAAGCCCCGTACACACGTACCGAATGTTGGCCGAACGATCGGCCGTCTTTTGTCCAGTGCTGTCCTGTCGGCTGAAAAGTGCTAAAGACTGCACACAAATTTTGTCGGCCAACAACAGCCGACTGCAGAAGTGATGTCATGTGATGGTTAACTTTCCGTGTCTTTTTTCTTTTCTGAGCATGCCCAGCCTTGCTAATCGGCTGTTTGTCGGCCGAATTCTGTACTGACTGGCGAACAATCGGCCGTTCTGGTGTCTGCCAACGAAAATTTTAATGCCTGCACACCCGATTCTGTTCGACCGAAAAGTCGCTGTCGGTTGTGGGAAGCATTATACTAACAAGCCGACAATCGGCCGATCATTCGGCGGCCGAATATTTACGGCCGACAATCGCTACGTGTGTACGGGGCTTAAGACTACGTTCACTCATACTCTAAAGAATACATTACATTACAATACAATACAACACATTATGTCACTTCCAAAATTGGATTTTGTCAGATGAGAATTTTGGCAAGTTTAGTAACCTCTTAATTTTTTCGATATGAGACTAGCATGCAAAAAAAAAAAAAATGGACGATCATTCATTCAATATTCTCATGTGTACAAGGCGTTACTCCAGAGGCAAAACTGAACATAGTTGCTCCAATATAGATGTTGGTTGCTGGAGAGGAATCAGTTTTTATTTTTTCATGAAAATTTCTTACAAAAGTATCTAGTGGATATAAATATATAAGCTCATTTACAGTTGGTTGTGGGTTTATTTTAAGTTATATACAGGAAAGAAAGAGACTGTTAGCACACCATTCCAGCGAAACATCAGAGACCATAAAGTGTCTTGGAGAAAAAAGTCTTACTATTTTTCAAAGCATAAGAAAAAGAACTATACACAGAAGAACAAGAGGCATCACAGAAAGGAAGATGAAATGTACTACATTATTGTTATCACTGTATCTATTACTTTTCAACATTGTTTATGGTTACCAAGCCAAAAAGGTGACAGTTGTAGCCTTTACTGAAAAGAAAGTCAATATTCTAGAATGACAAGTATATGGTCTAAATGACACAAGAAAGTGTTATTTACTGCTTTATAAAGCAACAATGTAAAATATATTGACCTTTATTCTAACTATAAAGAAAGCTAAAGTGTACAGCACAAAAAAGGCCTTAAATCATAGTCTTTCATTTTAAAGTGTGTTATTGCATTCCTGAAAAGTGTGTGTTACCATATACTTGTATAAAAAGTACCCTGTTCTCTTTGCATTACTTCCTTTATGTAAAATACCTGCTGATTCTTCAGTCCCCCTGCTTTCCTATTTCAAACTGAGGAAGGATAGAAAGCACATCCATATAAGGGTGGTCTGTTTTCTGCTTTGCAGTCTACTTGGGAGCACAGCCTGCCTTTAATCGATTGGTCAGACTTCTGCTGACATACCCCCCTGCACAACTCTTCACTGGGAAGATCTGTACTGTTGTTTCTCTACCTCCAGCTGACATGCCCTCCTTTGGCCTCCACCCCCATCTCTCCAAGTCCCTATAGAAAATAAAAAATGTTGCTGAATACATTTAGTTCACTAAAAGTCAATGGTTTAAAGTCCATTAAAGTCCAGCATGGATGCAATAATAGTAATGTCAGGCAGTTGGTAAAAACACAGCATCAGCAGCAGCACCCTTAAAGGTAAACCTATAAGGGAAAAACACAGGGGGAGGGGGGCGCCAGACTACATGCAGTATTAAAATCACCTTGATTTATTTAAAATGTGACAAATTGGCAACTCACATATTTGTAGAAACAAGCAAGCATATATAGTGGTAATCCATAGCTTAGTGTGGGGAGTCTCCCGTGAAGTCCCTGGTCCCTGTCAGTAGTGGTACAAATGCAGCAGGGTGGTTGGAACTGGAAAACCAGGAAGGGACCGACCGCCACGACAACCAGCGTGGAACACAAGATGGTGCCGGACAGGAAGATATGTCAGCGGGAAGATGTGCTGCAGTGTATGGGGGTGGTATGGGGGCCGTGGATGGGGGCGATTCAAAGCTTCCCCTTATTCCTCAGACCTGATTGGCTTATTACAGAAGTGATTTCCACAATTGTTCTTCCATGTATGTGGTGTACTGTCTTTCATGTCTTTGTGGCCTGTTGTATATTGGCTGTACTATTAGAACCCTACATAAAAGGTTTGGCAAACATCGCAGATTTGCTGAAGAGGGCATTGCTAAACACAGCGTGCCACGTCAATTTTCATAGTGCCATAGAAAATCCTTAAAGGATCTCAAGGTATGGGTCATTGAATTTATACCTGACACATTCACACTTGCTGAATGTTTCCAAACACTATATCGACAGGAAACGTACTGGATTTTTACCTTAGACACATTAACCCCTAACGATCTGAATGAAGAAACTGAAATTGTCACAGTGTTTTGACATATGAGCCGATCCGGTTCTTTGTTTGGACTCATGTAACTCCCATTTTATGTTGAGATGATTCCACCTTTTTTTTTTTTTTAGCTGGTAATCAATTAAATATGTCCAATTTGATGGACAATTTAGGATTTATCCTGGTATAAACAATGTTTTATATTAGTGATCATCTACCATCTATCATTGCCTTTTCTATGATTTCATCTTTATCTTTATTTTCATCTATTTATTTATTCATATTTTACACATTTTCAGGTTTCTGACATCACATCTTTTACCTTAATCAACCCCTACCTCATCTTTGAATGGTGCACACATACAGTATGTGTGTATAAATGGCAGTGCGTGCATGTCTGTGTGTGCCTGGGTGCACACCCTTTTATCCTTTTATTTAAACAATACACATACTATATTTTTCCATAATTCTAATGTAGTTTTAGTATTCATAATTCATTTTTTCAGTAGATTTACTTGATATTATGTGTTTGTATTAGATAGATAGATAGATAGATAGATAGATAGATAGATAGATAGATAGATAGATAGATAGATAGATAGATAGATAGATAGATAGATAGATAGATAGATAGATAGATAGATAGATAGATAGATAGATAGTCATGAAAGTAAGTACACCCCTCACATTTTTGTAAATATTTTATTATATCTTTCATGTGACAACACTGAAGAAATTAAACTTTGCTACAATGTAAAGTAGTGAGTGTACAGCTTGTAGAACAGTGTAAATGTTCTGTCCCCTCAACATAACTCAAAACACAGCCATTAATGTCTAAACTGCTGGCAACAAAAGTGAGTATACCCCTAAGTGCAAATGTCCAAATTGGGTCCAAAGTGTCAATATTTTGTGTGGCTACCATTATTTTCCAGCGCTGCCTTAACCCTCTTGGGCATGGAGTTCACCAGAGCTTCACAGGTTGCCACTGGAGTCCTCTTCCACTCTTCCATGATGACATCACGGAGCTGGTGAATGTCAGAGACCTTGTGCTCCTCCACCTTCCATTTGAGGATGCCCCACTAATGCCCGATAGGGTTTAGGTCTGGAGACATGCTTGGCCAGTCCATCACCTTTACCCTCAGCTTCTTAAGCAAGGCAGTGGTCATCTTGGAGGTGTGTTTGGGGTTGTTATCATGTTGGAATACTGCCCTGCAGCCCAGTCTCCGAAGGGAGGGGATCATGCCCCTGTCACAGTACATGTTGGCATTCATGGTTCCCTCAATGAACTGTAGCTCCCCAGAGTCGGTAGCACTCAAGCAGCCCCAGACCATGACTCTCCCACCATTATGCTTGACTGTAGGCAAGACACACTTATCTTTGTACTCCTCATCTGGTTGTCGCCACACACGCTTGACACCCTCTGAACCAAATAAGTTTATCTTGGTCTCATCAGATCACAGGACATGGTTCCAGCAATCCATGTCCTTAGTCTGCTTGTCTTCAGCAAACTGTTTGTGGGCTTTCTTGTGCATTATCTTTAGAAGAGGCTTCCTTCTGGGACGAAAGCCATGCAGACCAATTTGATGCAGCGTGCGGCGTATGGTCTGAGCACTGACCCCCCACCCTTTCAACCTCTGCAGCAATGCTAGCAGCACTTATACGCCTATTTCCCAAAATCAACCTCTGGATATGAGGCTGGGCACGTGCACTCAACTTCTTTGGTTGACCATGGCGAGGCCTGTTCTGAGTGGAACATGTCCTGCTAAACCGCTGTTTGTTCTTGGCCACCGTGCTGCACCTCAGTTTCAAGGTCTTGGCAATCTTCTTATAGCCTAGGCCATCTTTATGTAAAGCAACAATTCTCTTTTTCAGATTCTCAGAGAGCACCTCTCCAAAGTGCCAGACGTCATTGAATGTGAGCATTTGCCCACTCAAGTCTGTTACGATGAGGAACTGCAGTCAGGTTGAGACCCGATGAGGATGACGAGCATGCAGATGAGCTTCCCTGAAACGGTTTCTGTGCAGAAATTCTTTGGTTATGCAAACAGATTGTTGCAGCAGCTGTCCTGGTGACTGGTCTCAGACAATCTTGGAGGTGAAGATGCTGGATGTGGAGGTCCTGGGCTGGTGTGGTTACACGTGGTCTGCAGTTGTGAGGCCGGTTGGATGTACTGCCAAAATCTTTGCCTTTGGAGAAGGCTTGTGGTAGAGAAATGAACATTCAATTTGCAGGCAACAGCTCTGGTGGACATCCCTGCAGTCAGCATGCCATTTTCACTCTCCCTCAAAACTTGTGACATCTGTGGCATTGTGCTACGTGATAAAACTCCACATTTTAGAGTGGCCTTTTATTGTGGCTTGCCTAAAGCACACCCGTGCAATGATCATGCTGTCTAACCAGCATCTTGATATGCCACACCTGTGAGGTGGATAGATTATCTTGGCAAAGGAGAAGTGCTTACTAGCACAGATTTAGACAGATTTGTAAACAATGTTTGAGAGAAATAGGCCTGTGTATATCAGTGGTTCTCAACTCTTGTCCTCAGGACCCACTAACAAGCCAGGTTTTCAAGATAACTGAAATACGTCACAGGTGATATTATTTGCTGCTCAGTAATTGCAGTATTCTAGTCTGCATCTCCCCAAGGTAATACCTAAAATCTGGCCTGTTAATGGATCCTGAGGACCGGAGTTGAGTTTTTTTTTTTTATACACACAAAAGTTTTGCTGTGCAGGTTTACATATACTTTAATGTTGCTATATAGTAGAGATGGCCTTGCGGTTCGCCCGGCGGTCGGTTCGCGGCAAATTTTGCTTGTTCGCTACCCGCCAAATTTGCGAACACATGGCGTTGTTCGCGGCAGCCATATTAGTTTACATTGGGGAGAACTTTGACCCATGACACAGCCGTCAGGTGGAACGGGACAGCCAATTAAAACATTTCAGCACATGGACATGCCCTCTACCCTATAAATATTGCATCTTTTGCTGAGTTAAGTTTGATACACATAGTGCCAAACTCGCTGGCCAATTTTTTGAACAACTGGTGTGATAGACCGGTGGCCCCCCAATACCACATATTGAAGTGGGGTGTTATTTAACAGTATAATTTTCTAAGAGTGTATTTTAGTCCTGCAAAAATGTGGCCTCTTGCTGTGTTAACTGTGCTACACACAGTGACAACAGTTACTGGCCAATTATTTGTATAACTGTTGTATTGAACCTGTGGCCCCCCCAATACCACAGATTGAAGCGGGGTGTTATCTGAGTATACTTTTACAAGTGTATTTGTGTCCTGCAACAATATTGCCTCTTTTACTGAGTTAAGTCTGGTACACACAGTGCCAAACTCACTGGCCAATTTTTTTGATCAACTAGTGTGATAGGCCAGTGCCCCCCCCAATACCACATATTGAAGTGGGGTGTTATCTGAGTAAACTTTTAGAAGTGCATTTGTGTCCTGGAACAATATTGCCTCTTTTACTGTGTTAAGTCTGGTACACACAGTGCCAAACTCACTGGCCAATTTTTTGAACAACTGGTGTGATAGACCAGTGGCCCCCCAATACCACATATTGAAGTGGGGTGTTATTTAACAGTATCATTTTCTAAGAGTGTATTTTAGTCCTGCAAAAATTTTGCCTCTTGCCGTGTAAACTGTGCTACACACAGTGACAACAGTTACTGGCCAATTATTTGTAGAACTGTTGTAATAAACCTGTGGCCCCCCAATACCACAGATTGAAGTGAGGTGTTATTTAACAGTATACTTTTCTAAGATTGTATTTTAGTCCTGCAAAATTTGGACTCTTTTTCTGTGTTAACTGTGCTACACACAGTGACAACAGTTACTGGCCAATTATTTGTAGAACTGGCGGACTGACGGACCGGCAGATAGGGAGGAGAGGCAGGTAGAACTTGCATTGCACAAGAGGTACAAAGCAGACTGCAAATGTATCAGGAGCAAGCCATCAACCATGTACAGTCACATCTGGCGCTCCAGGACGCAGGCACATGGCTCCGCAATGTGGGCTTTTTTTTTAATGTGTCCGTTGCTGACAACAGTGTTGCCATCTGCAGCCTTTGCAGTCAACGCATAAGTCGCGGTAAGCCCAACACTCACCTAGGGACAACTGCCTTAAGAAGGCACCTGAAATCCCATCACCGAGCCCAGTGGGAGCAACACTGTCAGAACCCACAAAGCCACATTCCAGGCTCTCACCGTCCAGCCTCTTCTCCTTCTCACATTTGTCCTCCACTCCACCTTCCATGATGCCGTCGTCACGTTGTTCTGGAAAAAGGCAGGCTTCTGTGGCCCAAATGTTGGAGCATAAAAAAGGTGTCCGACTACATCGGGTTAACGGCCGATGTGGACGCTCTGAGGAGTGATGAACCCCTGGACTACTGGGGGGGCAGGCTTGACCTCTGGCCAGAGCTTGCACAATTTGCAATTGAACTGTTGGCTTGCCCACCGTCCAGTGTCCTGTCCGAAAAGGACGTTCAGCGCATCAGGGGGATCGTGACCGATAAGCGCACTAGCCTAGCTCATGACAGTGTAGACTACCTCACATTTATAAAAATGAATGAGGCATGGATCTCTGAGGAATTCAACACATGTGACCAGTAGACCATGTCTCATTGAAATTCCTCATGCCAGGCCACAAATATCCGCCAGACCGCCATCCACCCACAGCAATTCCTGGTCCTTGGCTTCGATACGCTTGGCTTTGCTACATAAAGCAGCATAAAAGGCATTTCATGTCCATTGAATGGCTAGTTTTTGGGGCCTATATAGGCCGACACTTACTTCTGTATCCTGTGTGAATGCCTAATGTACCTCTAGCCATCAAATACACTACGTTCTTAGCTGTCAGTTAAACCCATGTGGGCTAATTTTTGGGGCCTTTTATGGCCAACACTTACTTCTGTATCCTGTGAATGCCTAATGTACCTTCAGCCTGTAAGATTCTGGTACCTTCGGTACCCTTCCAGCCCATTTCTTCCGCATTGCGTCCCACCTTTTCAGCTAGGTGGAACGCATATACCTGCCTATCTCTTTAAGCCGCATGACGTCATCACTAGGCGCCGCTCTGAGCGGCTATTTCAATCGCCGGCTTTCACTCACAAGGTGTTCGTGCAAACCGCTTGTTATACAGCCTTGTCTGACGCTGCCGAAGCCTCCAGCTATTTTCCCAGTATCTGGATAGACCGGAGTCTCGCTACTTGATCCTGTATCTCGCTACTGATCCTGTATCTCGCTACCTGATCCTTATCTCATTACCGGACCCCTCATCTCTCTAAACCAACTAGTGATAAGTACCCCACAGGGGATTCCTTCCTATCAACTTACACTATCTACTCTTGCATACTAAAGACTGTTGCTACCTATGCATTACTATTTCTATCATCTGCACTGTTACATAGATTGCTAGCTCTTGAGTCTACTACCATCTATATCCTTGCACTGAGTTAGCAATTCCTGTACACTTCATCTGCTGTCCCCTACCACCTGTTATTTGTACATGATTGCTAACCTATCTGCATACTATCTATCACCATCTGCTAACACTCCTGAACATTACTATTGAGTGCCTATCATTGCTATCACTACTCACGCCTGTCCTTTCAGCACATCACCTCTATACTATCGTATACAACCTATCACTCCAGGAACATCTTATCTGAGTGTCTGTATATTTGCATGCTGAGGCAGGCTGGGCCACAATGATGAGTCTGGAGAGTTGGATATGGTGATTCAACACATCTCTACACGACTACTGAGTGGAAATTCTGCAGCTGCAAATCCAGTTCACTAAACAAACGCCGGAGCGTTACAGATTGCACGAACCAGAAAAAAAAAATGGATTCAGCAGAATTAGCCACTCATGTGATACAACTAACACAAAAGGTAGATGCATTAATCCTTTCCCTTGCCGAAGTGAAAAATGAAAATCAGACTTTGAGACAGCAGATAGCCCGTGTTTCACAGCTCACTGCTGCTCAACCTCGTGAGCCCAAAATAAACCCTCCTCTAGTGTTTACAGGTGATCGGAAAAAAATTCGTGAATTTAAAAACGCATGTCAATTGCTTTTTAATTTAAAACCTCGTACTTACACTACAGACCAAATTAAAGTCTGCACCACTATCTCATATTTGTCGGGTGATCCACGGGCTTGGGCAGACTCTCTCTTTGAGAAAAATGACCCTCTTCTTAACTCCTATCCTTTATTCTTAGCAGAACTCGCTAGCTTATATGAAGACCCAAATAGGCAGAGTACTGCTGACAGCCAATTGAGGGCTTTAAAACAAAGAAGGAGACCTGTTGAAGACTTCGTAGCAGAGTTCAAAAGATGGACCCTTGATTCAGGGTGAAATGATGCATCTTTGCGAACCCAGTTCAGACTCGGGTTATCAGAAGCCGTTAAAGACGAGCTCGCCCGAGCGGATTTACCTGGCACTTTGGATGCCTTAATACAACTCAGCATCAATATTGACAGGCGACTGCGAGAAAGAAAGGCTGAGAAAATGGGAGTACCATTATCCAATCCTTCTCGGGTTTCGCCCGTTGACCCTACTCCTATGGAGGTAGGAACCATACGCCCACCATTATCGTCTACTGAACGAGCCAGGAGAAGATCTGAAAATCTCTGCATGTACTGCGCCTCCCCGGATCATTTGATAAGCGTCTGTCCCCTTGTCCGCAAAAAAGAGGGTGAGTGTTCACATGTCTTGCTGGGGGGATTAACGACTTCTTTTTCTAATCCCTATCTTTTTATTCATTTGACCTTACATTGGGACCACAATAGGATCACCACCAAGGCTATGATCGACACAGGATCTTGTGGGAACTACATTGACACTAGTTTTGTTGCTTTAAATAAAATACCTATTATTTCAAAATCTAAACCTGTCTCTGTTAGTTTTATTAACGATATTCCGTTATCTTCTGGTCCAATTACCAATCAGACACAAGCACTCCTTGCTACTGCTAACGAGTCTCATGCTGAGACCACCACTTTTGATGTATTACCTTCACCACATTTTCCCATTATTTTGGGACTTCCCTGGTTACACATACATCAACCAACCATTGATTGGAAAACACGGACTCTAACCTTCCCCTCTCACTACTGCGAGACCACGTATAACCTCCAATCATATAAAAAAATCCTGTCCATGGTGTCAGATGGAATTTCACCACCACCATGTTATCAGGATCTATCAGAAGTCTTCCTTGAGAAAAATGCTCAAGTATTGCCTCCCCATAGGGACTATGATTGTTCTATTGATCTACTCCCTAATAGTAAACTACCTTTCGGTCATGTTTATCCTCTTTCTCAGGATGAACTTTCTCATCTCAAGAAATACTTGGATGAGAATTTAGCGAAAGGGTTTATTAGACCCTCTACTTCTTCCACAGCTGCAGGACTTTTCTTTGTCCGCAATAAGGATTTAAGTCTCAGGCCTATTATTGACTATAGGCAATTAAATACCATTACGATAAAGGATCGCTATCCTTAACCTCTCATTCCCGAACTCATTGAACAAGTGCGCGGAGCTACCTACTTTTCAAAATTGGACCTAAAAGGGGCATACAACCTCATCCGAATCCGTAATGGGGATGAGTGGAAGACGGCATTCAGAACCAGATACGGATTATTCGAATATCTAGTGATGCCTTTTGGGTTGTGTAATGCTCCCGCAGCATTTCAGCGATTCATAAATGACATCTTCAGAGACTTACTTGATGTTTGTGTTGTGGTATATCTGGATGATATACTCATTTATTCTCAGTCCTTGTCCGAACATGTAAGACATGTAAGACTTGTGCTATCCAGATTACTCGCACACAATTTATACGTAAAATTGAAAAAATGCCTATTTCATAAGGTAGAAGTACCATTCCTAGGATACATCATATCCAAGAACGATATCAAGATGGATATGAGCAAGATATCGTGTTTACTGGATTGGCCTGTACCAACAACTCGTAAGGCATTACAACGATTCCTTGGATTTTCAAACTTCTATAGGAAGTTCATCAAGAACTTCTCTTCTATTGTGAGACCGCTCACACAACTTACAAGTGTAAAGAAACCATTCAAATGGTCTGAAGCAGCAAATAAAGCTTTCCGCTTGTTAAAATCAAGCTTCACTTCTGCTCCCATACTACGCCATCCAGACCCATCCCTCCAATACATCCTGGAGGTAGATGCGTCAAATATGGCTGTAGGAGCAGTTCTTTCCCAACGACCAACGAATACTTCACCACTCCACTTAGTTGCTTTTTTCTCTAAATCACTAAGTAGCCCAGAGGTGAATTACCCAGTGGGTGAAAAAGAGTTGCTTGCCATAAAACTGGCACTAGAAAATTGGCGACATTTACTTGAAGGTACTCGATTGCCAATACTCATATATACAGATCATAAGAATCTCCAATACCTTCAGACCAACAAGACTCTTTCCCACCGGCAGGTACGTTGGTCATTATTCTTCCTAAGATTCAACTTCCTAGTGACCTACACGCCTGCAGACAAAAACAAAAAAGCGAATGCGCTATCACGGCTAACCGAAGATAACTGCACCGAAATCCCTTTACTTCCTATAATACCCCATGACTGTATTATTGGTGTTGTTCGTTCCTTGAAGGAAGAGATTCTGCACAGTATAGGACTGGATTCACCACCACCACAACTGAGTGCTGATGCAGAAGGCTTCCTCTACTTTAACGACAAACTCTACATACCTCCTGGTATGCGTACCAAGATCTTGGAATTATCACATGACGTACCTATGGCAGGACATATGGGTATGACTAAGACATTCAATTTGCTCACCAGGCAATTTTGGTGGCCTGATATGAAGACGTCTGTACAAAAATTTGTTTCCTCATGTGACATCTGTGCAAGGTCCAAAATTGACACTACAAAACCATCTGGTCTACTTTGCAGTCTACCAATACCCAAAGTTCCATGGGAAGTTGTGTCCTTAGACTTTATAGTAGAATTACCACCTTCCAAAGGATTTACTACCATTCTAGTGTCAGTGGACCATCTGACAAAGATGGCACATTTCATTTCTATTCGCAGACTACCTTCATCTAAGGAAACAGCGGAATTACTAATGAAACATGTGTTCAAGCTACATGGAATTCCAAAGACTCTTTTATCTGACCGAGGTTCACAGTTCATCTCCAAGTTTTGGCAAGCTCTATGTCATATACTACGAATTGAGCGAAAACTTACTTCTCCCTACCACCCTCAGACCAATGGACAAACTGAAAGAGTCAACCAGTGCATTGAACAATATTTGCGTTGCTACACCTCATACCTACAGGATGATTGGGTGGACCTCCTCCCTCTGGCAGAATTTGCTTACAATAACGCAACCCACAGTACTACTAAGCAAAGTCCATTCTACCTAAACTATGGGTTTCATCCCACACTTCTTCCACCACGCATCCTGCCATCAAGTAACCCAGTAGCCTCTGACTATCTTACCCAAATAAAAGACTCTCTGGGTTTACTTAACACCACCATCTCACATGCTCATAGCCAACAAAAAAGGTACTACGACCTCCGTAGAAGACCTTCTCCTCAATATGCTATTGGGGATCTCGTTTGGCTATCTACGAAAAACTTAAGGTTAAAGATCCCCAGTAAAAAGCTTGGGCCTTTGTTTCTAGGACCTTTCCCAATTGAGAAGCTCATTGGGAGAGCTGCAGTTCAACTCACCTTACCGGCAGATCTTAAAATACACCCCATCTTTCAGGTGTCGCTACTGAAACCACATGTTCCCAACCAAGGAATAAGACCTACCATCTCGCCTCCACCTCCAGTACAAGTTGAGGGCGGAGAAGAATTTGAGATTAAGGAGATTTTGGATTCTCGTATCCACAGAGGGAAACTCCAATATCTCATAAGATGGAAAAACTATGGACCCCAAGACGACACCTGGTTGGATACTTCTGACGTTCACGCTCCCAGGCTTATACGAAGGTTCCACTCCAAATACCCGGAGAGACCAGTGCTATAGGCCTTCCGGAGCCGGCCTTAAGGGGGGGGTACTGTAAGATTCTGGTACCTTCGGTACCCTTCCAGCCCATTTCTTCCGCATTGCGTCCCACCTTTTCAGCTAGGTGGAACGCATATACCTGCCTATCTCTTTAAGCCGCATGACGTCATCACTAGGCGCCGCTCTGAGCGGCTTTTTCAATCGCCGGCTTTCACTCACAAGGCGTTCGTGCAAACCGCTTGTTATACAGCCTTGTCTGACGCTGCCGAAGCCTCCAGCTATTTCCCCAGTATCTGGATAGACCGGAGTCTCGCTACTTGATCCTGTATCTCGCTACTGATCCTGTATCTCGCTACCTGATCCTTATCTCATTACCGGACCCCTCATCTCTCTAAACCAACTAGTGATAAGTACCCCACAGGGGATTCCTTCCTATAAACTTACACTATCTACTCTTGCATACTAAAGACTGTTGCTATCTATGCATTACTATTTCTATCATCTGCACTGTTACATAGATTGCTAGCTCTTGAGTCTACTACCATCTATATCCTTGCACTGAGTTAGCAATTCCTGTACACTTCATCTGCTGTCCCCTACCACCTGTTATTTGTACATGATTGCTAACCTATCTGCATACTATCTATCACCATCTGCTAACACTCCTGAACATTACTATTGAGTGCCTATCATTGCTATCACTACTCACACCTGTCCTTTCAGCACATCACCTCTATACTATCGTATACAACCTATCACTCCAGGAACATCTTATCTGAGTGTCTGTAAATTTGCATGCTGAGGCAGGCTGGGCCACAATGATGAGTCTGGAGAGTTGGATATGGTGATTCAACACATCTCTACACGACTACTGAGTGGAAATTCTGCAGCTGCAAATCCAGTTCACTAAACAAACGCCAGAGCGTTACACAGCCACAGAATGCTACGTTCTTAGCTGTCAGGAAAATGCATGTGGGCTAATTTTTGGGACCTGGAATGGCCGACACTTACTTCTTTATCCTGTGAATGCCTAATTTTTCAGACTGGAAATGAAAAACAATGGGTCTGTAAAGGTTTCGCCAAATTGTGGAATGGATGCGGACCCATTTTACAGATGTGTGAATGGACCCTATATGTATTAGACATGTATTTACTGGCTGCTGTCAGTTATGAAAAAAAAAATATATATATATATTTTTTGCTGTATAAAAAAACAAAATTAGGGCAACTTTTTCAATTGCAATACTTCTGTTTTGACATTGTCCATGTGCTGGGACTATTTGTGCACAGCTAGTATGTCTTTTGTGGCTGCAAATATGACCTAAAGGTTTTTAAAGTTCGCCTCCCATTAAGGTCAATGGGGCCCGCCGCAAACTTGCGGTTCACGGACTTTTGAGAAAATTTGCGGCTGACGTTCGCGAACCGCCCCGGCCGATGTTCGTCCATCACTACTAAATAGTAACTACAGTACCAGGACAGGAAAAGTGATATAGAAATGGAGAGTTCAGGTGACACACCTTATCCTAAAGTGGCTCTAAAGCAGGGATCCTTAAACTACGGCCCTCCAGCTGTTGCAGGACTACACATCCCATGAGGCATTGTAAAACTCTGACATTCACAGACATGACTACGCATGATGGGAATTGTAGTTCCTGAACATCTGGAGGGCCATTGTTTGAAGACCCCTGCTCTAAAGGCTCAAGGTTTTTTACCTTAATGCTGTTTTTTATTAAAATCACTCCATTTTATACCGTGCATTGAAAAAGTCTTTCTGTGCTGCTTTTTTAGTCCACTCCATACTGTGCAGTCAACAAACACTGCAGGTATTTCTCATTATTCTATTATTTCTATTTGGATATATAACTGGTGTTAGAGTGATAGTGAGTGATTGCCGCAACTCTGTAGTTATATACAGGGATAATAATGCAACATGTACTTTATTGTGTGACTTAAAAATCGTGTGATCTCCATTGCGACTTTACCATGCGACTTTGGCTTTGATCAATGTGATTGTTTTGTTTGTGCTCTACAAAGTCATTAGATATGTGCACAACAGAAACAATTGTTTGGTTTCGTTTGGTTTCTTTATTTTCCAATGAATCCCAAACTTACATAACAATCTGAATTCAAATTGGTCAAAAATTAATAGACTGATTTGAATTCTGTGCAATAAATAGCTGGTTAAGGAGCGGGCAAGAAAACCGAAAGCTGCATCCTTAACAACTGATTACTCATCAGCTGTCAGCGGGTTTCCCAACTGACAACTTAATGTAAACAAAAGAATGCTGGCAATTAAATATAAATGAAAAAAACAGTGTGAGGTCCCCCCTATCCTTACCAGGCCCTTTGGATCTGGTATGGATTTTAAGGGAAAATGCCATGCAAAAATAAAAAAAACATGTTGTGGGGCCTCCCCCATAATCCAAACCAAACCCTTATCCGAGCATGCAGCCCGGCAGGAGGGGGCCTCTTTCCCACAACCCTGGCCAGTGGTTGTGGGGGTCTGCGGGGGGGGCTTATTGGAATCTGGAAGCCCCCTTTAACAAGGGGGCCCCTAGATCCCACCCCCCCATGTGAAAGTATGTGGTACATAGTACCCTTACTCATTCCCCAAAAAAGTGTAAAAAGTATGGCCCTCCAGTTGTTTATGAACTACAATTCCCATTATGCCTAGTCAGGACTGTGAATATCAGTGTTTTACAATGCCTCATGGGATGTGTAGTTCTGCAACAGCTGGAGGGCCATAGTTTGAAGATCCCTGTTTTTTACAATCCCTTTCTTTTTTTTTTTTTTTAAATATTTTAATTTTTAATTTCCCCCCAATGCAGATTGATTCTTAATCATGATGCCTGATGCCACCGCCACCCCGAAAAAAGAAAAAAAAAAAACTCTGGTCCCGACTAAAGCTCCCACCGTCTGACAGCTCATTCTGTGACATCACAAGGGGGTGGTGCCACCCAGCAACGTCACCGGTTGGCATGTCCCATAGTTTTTTTAAGAGCTGTCAGGTGGCTTTGCTGGCAGATGGCAGAAGCCTTCATCTGGACTTTTTTCAGGTCGGCGGTGGCAGTGGGTGACGTGATTAACGATGGATCTACACCGGAAAACATTTTATTTTTTATTTTTTACATTTAGGAATTGTTAAAAAATCTGCCTACTGTCATCTTTTACACTGCACTTTTTTGGGTGAATGAGTACCCCATATTCATTTCATGGGGGGTGGGATCTGGGGGCCTCCTTGTTAAAGGGGGCTTTCAGATGCCGATAAGCCCTCAGACACCCACAACCACCGGTCAGGGTTGTAGGGAAGAGGCCCTTGTTCCCACCCATCAACATGGTGCTTTTGGGGGGCGGAACCCCTTTGCTCCAAAGCACCCCCCCTCCATGTTGAAGACATGTGGTCTGGTATGGCCATGCTGCATGCTCGGATAACGGTCTGGTATGGATTTTGGAGTAATCCCACCCTGTTTTTATTTTTTATTTTTGGCATGGGGTTCCCTCCTAGAAAATCCATACCAGAACTGAAGGGCCCCCATGCTATTTTTTCTTTTTACAAGTTACACACAAGTCACATGTATATCATGCAGGTGTGACTTTCAAGCAACTTTTACAGGATTTACATTGAAGTCTATAGCTCTCAAGTCGCATGAAAGTCGGACTAAAGTAGTGCAGGAACTACTTTAATGTCGCTGTAACTCAGTCGCACAGATATGAATGGTACTTATTGGGAAACATAGGGTGCGACTTATCATGCGACTTTGGGGTCCAAAGTTGCATGACAAGTCCCACAAGTTTGAATGGGGCCTTATAGAACCTTACTGCACACTAGCTAATTACTTCACAGCACGAGTATTCTGAATATTTGAATTACACATGTCATCATAGTTAAGACTGTAGGGTGTTGAAAAATACAAGAAATAAATGCTGAAGGCATTTAAACTGTATATTTCAATGCTTTTTTAGCATGTGTATGAATTATAGCACATTTTGTAACAGCAACAAGTCACAGAATTTTATTTTAGCAGCAGCAATGGTTTTAAAACGAAAATGCACAATTAGAGTTTCTATGCCAACAGATCTATTGTCAGGAGAACCGAGAACATGATTTCTGTCTCAGGGGAAATGATTATCACTGCTTAAATTACAGTAAAAATAGTTTTCTTTAGTAAAGAATTGTTGAACAATTAAAAAATGCCATGCATATAGTTTTCTACTGTATTTTTATATGCTCAGTACTGCACTTTTCTGGCTGCCTGCCTCACCTGTTGTAAGCTCTTAGCCATCATTTGGTTTGAATTCTTTTTGCCGCTGCCAATTGTTTTGAACCTTGTCTTGCACGTGGAGCTCCTCACTATGTTTGTCGTCACCAACTGTATGCTGTTTCTAACGTTTGCTGGGCCTATGTGGTCCTGTGCTCGGGTTGTTTGGGGGAGTGTGACACCTGCTCTCTCCTTTTTCCTATCCCTTCCTCCATGTATTTACTGTGCCACCCTCCACTGCCTTGTGTTTGCTCCCTCCTTTACTTGTACATGTCTATCAGTGTTATGGCTAATTGCTGTACTTTAGTCTCTTGGAATGTTGCAAAAAAACAAGGAGTTAAGTGAAAGCCCTGGTGTGAGGGTCGAACACAGACACCTTGTTTAAAGTGATGAAGGTCTAGAAATGATGAAGAAAAGGAATGAAAATAGTGAATTTAAGCAGAAAAAAGGAGAATGGGAAAAAGTTGAAAGAGAAAGGGAAAGTAAGAGAACTGAAAGAAAAATGGTAGAGGGGAAAGAAGGAAAAAGAGGGAGGGAGTGAAGGGAAAGGGGGAAATAGAAAAAAGGAAGGAGAGAGGAGGGAGAAGGGGGGGGGGGGGAAGGGAAAAAAGGGGAAAGGGGAGGAGAGGAAAAGAAAAGGGAAGCAGAGGGTTGGATGGGGAGGGAAAGGGGGAGATAGGAAGGAAAGTTAGTAGAGGGCTAGTGGGATTTTAACGGTACTTAAATCAACGATGGAAAAACCACCATGTATAAAAATATATAAATTTTATTATTCCATTAAAAATTACATACAGAGAGAAGAGAAAAAGATTATTGTAAAATAAAAAATTGTACAGAATAGATTACCATCATAGTCATATCAATTACATACAGTTCTGAACATTGCAGGCAGTATCGATGTTATGCAAGCTCCGATAACCCCAAAACAGGGTACCGGGCCTTAACCCAACATGTTTCGCGGGTTTCAATACTCCGCTTCTTCAGGGGTGTAAAATGGTACACTATATTGGTTGCCTTAGAGTTCCTGTGCAATAGAAATATGTTATGAGAACATTGTAATCAACAGTTGTATGCAGAGGGGTTGTTTGCATGCACAAACACATACAGGTCCAGGGTTCCCACCACCAAAACACATGCAGGGGTATCCACCCAGTGAACGCCTCACCCACGGATGTGGAGGGGGTCATTAGGGTAGCGTGATTTTAATAATAAAGGTTATGTGTGACAATGTCACAATACCTGTATGTGATAGTATCAGTATCTGGTAGGTCATAGAATGCCCATGAGGTTGTATGGCCAGACAAAGTGGCACTTCTTTCTGTTGAGCATAAAAATATTTATGTAATGCCGTAGCCAAGGGGGGGCTCTAAGCCTTTAAGGACACACAGTTCCATTAAGATTAAAGCTTACCAAACTTGAGTTGGAAATATGCAAGTGTATCTATAAATACATCATGATGTTCCAAGTAGTTCTTTTTTGGCTCCAAGTTTGCATATAAGCAATTATGGAGGGATGTATGGGTGTTCCGGATAAAGGCTCCCTTTAAGGAGGTAAGAGGCACTTGAATGCCTGTATAGTAAAAAACAGATTGTATATAGATTAGGAGAGCATGAATCTAGGCATATGCAAGTCTGTCATATCCAAAGAATGGCTCCCAGCGCTTACCTCGTGTCTGGTCTGCTAGTGTATACCCCGGCATCTGCAAGGGAATTGTTTGCCCGCCACCTTATGAACATCCCCTCAACCCGGCGTGTATGCGCACTTCCGGGCGGAAGTGACGACATCGCGTCGGGTCAGGTCTCTAACGGCGCTCGCCAATGCGCAGGCGCGCGCCGTGCTGCGTAATCCACAACCGCAAGAGCAGCTGTACGCAGCCACATGATCAGACATGGGCGGGGACATTGCCCCGTAAGTCTGTCAGTCCAGAGACCACACATCCGTTGGGAGTGCTGAGTGATATCGCCCCCCGCAGTTGGATAGTGGGAAGTAGAGGACAATGAATGTGCATGCCAAAGCTCCAATGCGGAAATCAGATCTTGTATAGGTGGAAAATGATTCTTATGAATATTAGAAAAATACAACAATATGACAATAATATATACATATATGAACATGAAACACCAATACTGAAGAAATATTTGCAAAAATACATATATTAAAGGGTATATTGTAGGATGCTGAGATTGTTCCCAATCATAACAGCACCAACAATAACTAGTACTAGGCATCACACAGAAAGATTTTTTTGTGTGGCCTGTCATATCAAATTATTACAACATAGTCTAAATTTTGGCTGCTGATCTGTAATAGAGAATAAATATTAGCAAATCCAGGGAAAATATTAAAATAAGAATATAAAGAGGAAGAGGGAAATAAACAAACATATATTGTAAAATACAATATATGTAAGGTAAGATTGTTTAAAGTGATCCCTCGATTGAATATGAATCGAGGGAAGCTCTCATGGTCCAAATTTGTCCCATATACATGCAGATCGCGGCTGCAATAGGCGGCCCTATGGAATCCTCCACGGGGGTCCCGGATGGTATTATGCAGAGTACAAGATGTGGTGATGTGTCACCTATTCAGCCAAGAAATGGTTTGTAAGTAATCATTTCGTTGATACCTGGGGGTTGTGTAGCATTCAATGTTTCAATCCAATAGCATTCTTTTTGAAGAATGCGCTTGTCCCAATTACCCCCACGGGGATCCTGGGGAATAACTTCTAGGACAAAAAATGATACAACAGAATTATCAAATTTGTGATACAGATTAATGTGTCTAGTGACACTGGTTTGATAAGTGCCTCCCTCCGAATGATAGACATGGTCCCCAATTCTTTGTCCTAGTTTGCGAATTGTCTTGCCGACATAGTAAGAGCCACATCGACAAGTCATTAAATAAACCAGTCCCTGTGTATTGCAGTCAGCATATTGTTTAGATTTTAGCCATTGGCCATTAGGCAGGCGGATACCATTACCACTGTGGATCCAAGGGCATCTACTGCAGGATCCGCAGGGGTATGTGCCTTTTTTATTGCCATAGTAAGGGCTCTGAGTTGTATAATGACTTTTAACAAGATTATCCCTGAGGGATGTGGCTCTTCTGAAGACTAAATCGGGTCTAGGTTTGACATATTTATTTAGCGTGTAATCCTGTGTAAGGATAGGCCAGTGTTTGCGCAGGACATCACGAAGAATTTCCTCATGTGCGGAAAATCTCGTGATGAACCTCACATTCTCTTGGTCATCCCTAGAGGCGGTTTTATACAGAAGTTCAGATCTTGATTTTGCCTTTGCCCGGTTAAATGCTTTTCTCAAGAGACTTTTTGAATAACCTCTGGCCAATAGCCTAGATCTTAGATGATTGGCCTGAGTGTGAAACTTTATGTCGGTTGCACAATTTCTGCGAATTCTGAGGTATTGCGCATATGGTATGCTTTTTATCAGGGGGGCGGGATGGGCACTTGCTGCGCACAGTATGGTGTTACCTGCGCTGGGTTTTCGGTACAGATCTGTGTCGATATGGCCATTGGGCAGCAGAGAGATATTGAGATCCAAAAAGGAAATTTGATGATGGCTGATGGTGTGTGTAAATTTTAAATTGAGATCATTGTTGTCCAATGCTAATAAAAATTTCTCTAAGTCCTCTCTGCTGCCTGTCCAGATCAATAGTAAATCGTCAATAAATCTGTACCAAATGAGGACATGGGACAACCATTGCTCCATGTCCTCATTAGAAAAAACCAGACGCTCCCAGCCACCAAGGTAAAGGTTGGCATAGGACGGCGCGCAGCAAGTGCCCATCGCGACCCCCTGTGTTTGCAAATATATCTGTTCTAAAAAAGTAAAATAATTTCTAGTCAAAATAAATCTGAGTAGTTCAAGGACGAAATCCATAAGGGGCCAGGTAGTATGGTCTTGTTCTTTTAAGAAGGATTCAGTCATCCGGATGCCCTGCTCGTGCGGGATACTCGAGTATAAAGCCTCGATATCAATGGCTACGAGCAGGGCATCCGGAGGAACTTGAATCTCTTCCAGATGTTTAAGAAGATCAGTGGTATCACGTATGTATGAAGGTAAACCACATACGTGAGGAATGAGGAATGAGTCGACAAATTTGCTGGCATTCTCAGTTAGTGATTCGTTACCGGATATGATCGGTCTACCTGGGACAAGGACAAAGAATTGGGGACCATGTCTATCATTCGGAGGGAGGCACTTATCAAACCAGTGTCACTAGACACATTAATCTGTATCACAAATTTGATAATTCTGTTGTATCATTTTTTGTCCTAGAAGTTATTCCCCAGGATCCCCGTGGGGGTAATTGGGACAAGCGCATTCTTCAAAAAGAATGCTATTGGATTGAAACATTGAATGCTACACAACCCCCAGGTATCAACGAAATGATTACTTACAAACCATTTCTTGGCTGAATAGGTGACACATCACCACATCTTGTACTCTGCATAATACCATCCGGGACCCCCGTGGAGGATTCCATAGGGCCGCCTATTGCAGCCGCGATCTGCATGTATATGGGACAAATTTGGACCATGAGAGCTTCCCTCGATTCATATTCAATCGAGGGATCACTTTAAACAATCTTACCTTACATATATTGTATTTTACAATATATGTTTGTTTATTTCCCTCTTCCTCTTTATATTCTTATTTTAATATTTTCCCTGGATTTGCTAATATTTATTCTCTATTACAGATCAGCAGCCAAAATTTAGACTATGTTGTAATAATTTGATATGACAGGCCACACAAAAAAATCTTTCTGTGTGATGCCTAGTACTAGTTATTGTTGGTGCTGTTATGATTGGGAACAATCTCAGCATCCTACAATATACCCTTTAATATATGTATTTTTGCAAATATTTCTTCAGTATTGGTGTTTCATGTTCATATATGTATATATTATTGTCATATTGTTGTATTTTTCTAATATTCATAAGAATCATTTTCCACCTATACAAGATCTGATTTCCGCATTGGAGCTTTGGCATGCACATTCATTGTCCTCTACTTCCCACTATCCAACTGCGGGGGGCGATATCACTCAGCACTCCCAACGGATGTGTGGTCTCTGGACTGACAGACTTACGGGGCAATGTCCCCGCCCATGTCTGATCATGTGGCTGCGTACAGCTGCTCTTGCGGTTGTGGATTACGCAGCACGGCGCGCGCCTGCGCATTGGCGAGCGCCGTTAGAGACCTGACCCGACGCGATGTCGTCACTTCCGCCCGGAAGTGCGCATACACGCCGGGTTGAGGGGATGTTCATAAGGTGGCGGGCAAACAATTCCCTTGCAGATGCCGGGGTATACACTAGCAGACCAGACACGAGGTAAGCGCTGGGAGCCATTCTTTGGATATGACAGACTTGCATATGCCTAGATTCATGCTCTCCTAATCTATATACAATCTGTTTTTTACTATACAGGCATTCAAGTGCCTCTTACCTCCTTAAAGGGAGCCTTTATCCGGAACACCCATACATCCCTCCATAATTGCTTATATGCAAACTTGGAGCCAAAAAAGAACTACTTGGAACATCATGATGTATTTATAGATACACTTGCATATTTCCAACTCAAGTTTGGTAAGCTTTAATCTTAATGGAACTGTGTGTCCTTAAAGGCTTAGAGCCCCCCCTTGGCTACGGCATTACATAAATATTTTTATGCTCAACAGAAAGAAGTGCCACTTTGTCTGGCCATACAACCTCATGGGCATTCTATGACCTACCAGATACTGATACTATCACATACAGGTATTGTGACATTGTCACACATAACCTTTATTATTAAAATCACGCTACCCTAATGACCCCCTCCACATCCGTGGGTGAGGCGTTCACTGGGTGGATACCCCTGCATGTGTTTTGGTGGTGGGAACCCTGGACCTGTATGTGTTTGTGCATGCAAACAACCCCTCTGCATACAACTGTTGATTACAATGTTCTCATAACATATTTCTATTGCACAGGAACTCTAAGGCAACCAATATAGTGTACCATTTTACACCCCTGAAGAAGCGGAGTATTGAAACCCGCGAAACATGTTGGGTTAAGGCCCGGTACCCTGTTTTGGGGTTATCGGAGCTTGCATAACATCGATACTGCCTGCAATGTTCAGAACTGTATGTAATTGATATGACTATGATGGTAATCTATTCTGTACAATTTTTTATTTTACAATAATCTTTTTCTCTTCTCTCTGTATGTAATTTTTAATGGAATAATAAAATTTATATATTTTTATACATGGTGGTTTTTCCATCGTTGATTTAAGTACCGTTAAAATCCCACTAGCCCTCTACTAACTTTCCTTCCTATCTCCCCCTTTCCCTCCCCATCCAACCCTCTGCTTCCCTTTTCTTTTCCTCTCCTCCCCTTTCCCCTTTTTTCCCTTCCCCCCCCCCCCCTTCTCCCTCCTCTCTCCTTCCTTTTTTCTATTTCCCCCTTTCCCTTCACTCCCTCCCTCTTTTTCCTTCTTTCCCCTCTACCATTTTTCTTTCAGTTCTCTTACTTTCCCTTTCTCTTTCAACTTTTTCCCATTCTCCTTTTTTCTGCTTAAATTCACTATTTTCATTCCTTTTCTTCATCATTTCTAGACCTTCATCACTTTAAACAAGGTGTCTGTGTTCGACCCTCACACCAGGGCTTTCACTTAACTCCTTGTTTTTTTGCATTATTATTAGGGATGTTGGTACCATAATACTATTATACAAACAAACATCTGTCTATATAATCTCTTGGAATGTTCGCGGACTGGGTG
Organism: Pelophylax lessonae; assembly: GCF_965119305.1. NCBI lineage: Eukaryota > Metazoa > Chordata > Amphibia > Anura > Ranidae > Pelophylax > Pelophylax lessonae. The sequence continues at coordinate 225,502,357 of NC_138770.1, read as the reverse complement.
ATAGTGTTAAACGGGTGGCGATGTTCTCTACTTTGAAAAGGTATACCCCTGCTGTGATTTGTTTGCAAGAGACCCACCTACAGCCTTCGACTCTCCCTTTGTTGCAACGTCGCGGCTACGGCACCCAGTTTCACTCCACCCACTCCGCGTATTCTAGGGGGGTTAGTATATTGATATCTGATCATGCTCCCTTCCAGTTATTGACCTCTAAAATTGATGATCAGGGTAGATATATTTTTCTTTCATGTAAACTGTATTATTTTCATTGTGTGCTAGCCAACATCTATGTGCCCCCCCCCCTTCTCCCCAGAGGTACTTCATGCCCTGGCCCACTTTATGAGTCCCTACTCGAGTGTGCCTGTGGTAGTGTTGGGAGACTTTAACAATGTGCTGGATAGGGGTCTTGACAGGTACCGCCCGGGCACGGGCCCGCCTAGTGCCTCGGGCCCTACCCCCTTTTCCCGCCTTTTGTCGGAATTGGGACTACAGGATGTGTGGAGGAGTAAGAACCCTGATGTGCGTTGTTACTCCTGTTACTCAACCTCCTATAAGGGTCTTTCTCGTATTGACTTTTGTTTGGGGAATTCTCTGGCCTGCTCTATGATTCATGCTGTTCGATATGCTCCTAGGAATATCTCTGACCATTCACCCCTTGTAGTACAATTAGGAGGACTACCCCCCGCGGGTTCTCGGCTGTGGAAGGTTAGCCCTTTTTGGCTTGCTCTTCTTCCTGCGGATGACCCCGTTTCTCCGGTCTTACGCAAATTCCTTTTGCAAAATGTGGACTCGGCAACGCCTTTGGTGGTGTGGGACACGTTGAAAGCACATTTGAGGGGGATTCTCATTACCCGAATTTCAGCCATTAAGTCTAAGACTAAGGACTGGGAGAATCATATCCTCGCTAGGGCCGGGGAGGCGGAACTGGCGATTGTGACTGACCCCACTCCTGCTCATGAACGGCGTTGACTGGAGGCCCAGGCCCTTTATCAGCAGGTCTCTATTAATGCTGCAGAGAATAAACGGTTTTTCATCCAACAACGTTACTTTAATGAGGGAGAAAATACTGGACATTTACTTGCTGTAATTGCCAGGGCTCAACAGGGTATTTCCCATATTGCTGCTGTCCAGGCGCCTGATGGTGAGCTGGTTCAGGACCCGACCCGGTTGCTTCGGTGTTCACCGATTATTTTAGGGCCCTGTACTCCTCTAGGGTCTGCCCCTCTGAGGCGGCCCTGGGGGACTTCCTGGCCGGCTGTAAGATACCTAGGGTTTCGCTGTCTCAGCGGCGGGCACTGGGTGGACCCCTGACTGTCAAGGAACCTTCTTTGGCGGCCTCTCAAATGGCGAATAATAAGTCTCCTGGAGCTGACGGTTTCCCTGCTGAGATTTACAAGTCCTATGGGGATACCCTCCTACCTGCCTTGCTGACTACCCTGAATGAGGCTCATAGGGTGGGTACATTACCGGATTCCATGCGTGAGGCGATAGTAGTGGTTATCCCTAAGCCTGGTAGGGACCCGGTACACCCGGATTCTTATAGGCCCATATCCTTACTTAATACGGACGTCAAGCTGTTGGCTAGGGTCCTGGCTAATAGATTGTCGGCCGTCGTCTCTGAGTTGGTACATGTTAACCAGTCGGGATTTATTCCTGCCAGGTCGACATTCTTAAACCTCCGTAGACTGTTTTTAAACCTTCAGCTCCCTGTTGATAATCCGGGTAGCAGAGCCATCTTCTCCCTCGACGCTGCCAAGGCTTTTGACAGCGTCGAGTGGCAATATCTTTGGGTGGTGCTGGATCGCTTTGGCCTGGGCTCTGAGTTTATTTCCTGGGTTAAGTTACTTTATGCTGGACCTACGGCTCGCATCAGAATTAATGGTACCCTCTCTGACTCCTTCTCTTTGCACCGGGGGACTAGGCAGGGATGCCCTCTCTCCCCATTGCTGTTCGCACTGGCGATTGAACCTCTGGCGATTATGATTAGAGACTCCCCCTCTATAGTGGGGTTTCGCCATGGAGACAGGGAAGATAAACTCTCCCTTTACGCGGATGATGCCCTCCTGTATCTGGGGGATCTTGGGAATTCCCTGCAGGAGGTCATGTCCCTCATTACGAGATTTGGCGCATTTTCTGGCTTTGCCATAAACTGGGACAAATCGGTTTTACTCCCTTTGGACCCCCTTCCGTCTACTATGCCACTTGCTGCCTCTCAACTACAGGTGGTCTCCACCTTCCGCTATCTGGGTGTAGTGGTCTCAGCTGACCCGAGAGATTATGTCTCCCTCAACCTTAGACCCCTCCTCCTCCGTTTTCGTACTAAATGTGCTAGCTGGTGTAAACTTCCCCTTACAGTTACGGGTAGGGTCAATTTGATCAAAATGATCTGGGCTCCTCAGCTGCTCTACATCCTTCATAACTCCCCGATGTGGATACCTCGATACTGGTTTGATAGAATAGACTCCCAATTTAGGGCCCTTATATGGCGGGGTGGGGTGGCCCGATTGAAACTTACTACTCTGCAATATCCCAAAGATAGGGCTGGAATGGCCCTCCCCCATGCCCAGATGTACTTTTTTGCATCACAGTTGCAGCACTTCACGGGTTGGGATCTTCCTTCTTGCGTAGATCCCTCCCGGGCCTTGCTTACACTGTCTGCATCTGACTACACTTCCTTCTCCTTAATGGAACTGGGGTTCCCTGAATTGCCCCCCCCACTGTCCTACCTCCCACCTTCTGACTAAACTGTGGAAAGCGGTAAAGCAGAATCTGGGCCTCTCTGGATTTTTTGCCCGTACCCCTCTGTGGAACAACCGTTCCTATGGGGAGGTCGCTAGGTTGGGTTCTTTCCCTGGGTGGATCCGGGCTGGGGTGAAATATTTTTCTCAGGTATGTGACCCTGCTATTAAGCCCTGGTCTCGATTTCAGGCTGATTTCCCACAGCTGGGTAATTGCCGCTATCAATATATGCGCTTGTCGCATGCGCTACAGAGTGAGAACCGCCACACCCCTCTGCGATTGATTGATTCTCCATTCCTGGAATCTATTTTTAGAGACGGTGAGAAACGGGGTATTATCTCTAGAATATACGTTACATTGTTGTCTTCCCTGCAGGACCCCTCCCTACTTCCCTGTAGGGCGAAGTGGGAGGGGGATCTGGGCCCCATTGAGGGGGATCGTTGGGAGCAGATACTTGAAGCCGGCCCATTGGTCTCTGTCTCCGCTAGCCATAAACTATCCCATTTATTTGTACTGCACCGCACTTATAGGACCCCGGCACAACTCTATGCATGGGGTAGGAGGTCCTCACCTCTCTGTCCCAAATGTAATTTACATACAGGTGACTTTATTCACATGCTTTGGAGATGCCCCAAACTGGTACGATACTGGCAATTCGTAGTATCCACTATTAATCGTGTATACCAAGTTCAACTTCAGTTGGATCCGCTCGTGTGCTTGTTGGGTGGCCTGGATTAGACACTATACCTCCCACACGTTCTTGTTGCCCTCCTTCGACTTCTCTACTTAGCTAAAAAACTGATTGCTAGAGTGTGGATATCTTCCAGGCCTCCTGCTGGTGCCCAATGGATCCAATCTGTCAACTCTATTCTGATACGTGAAAAACACACCTATTATCATCGAAAAACTCCTCTTAAGTTTGAGAAAATCTGGGGCCCCTGGCTGTCTTCTCCGGTGTGGCTCCGCCTCAACTTGTTCTTAATCGCTTGCTTATGTAGATATTGGTATGCTTTTGGCAGCTGGTATGTTCATGACAACACGTGTTTAGTTGTTTTTCCTGTTTTTTTTATTTTTTACCCCTCCCCCCCTTAATTTTTTTTTCCTTCCTTATGTTCTGTTTTCTTTTAGGGATGCGCATGGAGCAACAATGAGGTTCCTGTGCTTTCACTAAAGCGCAATTTGCACTGATTAATGTATTAACTGATTATTGTATTTTGTATCCTCTGTGATTATGTATGCTGTCTGTGTATTTCTTGTACAATGTTTTATTGTCCTGTGCCATTCCTAAATAAAGTTCTTTTTCTGATTAAAAAAAAATAAAAAATGCCATGCATATATTACAAAAGTGCAGGTATTTATTCAGTAGAACTCTTGTTTTAAATACAGCTGAATAGCGGTCTATAGTTTGTAATGATATTAGCACTCCAGAATCATTTACACAACAAAAAACAGATTTACTGTAACCTGGCCATACACACTGATAAATGAACAATCATAGGTTATTTTGTTTCAAGTGATTTTTGTATGAAAAGGAAAAAAGATCAATTTGGCTAGATTTAACTGAACTTTCTTTTTGACTTTAGTAAATCAACCTTACCATCTTTTAATTGGGATTTGATAAACAGACAGGAACAAGTTGTAGATGTAAAAAAGAGGACCTTAAGAAGCAAACAGCAACTTAGATACTATTTCATAATCTCATTAACAGTTTGGTTGGTTATGTTTCCAAAAATCATTACATCAATCAATACCTACATTATTGTTCAATGGAATTCACTATGGTTTCTTTGCATACAGTATTTTCAAGATTATGTCTATATTTGTTGGGCGCAGAACCACCTCTACTAAAACTAGACATTTTATTATCATATAGATCTATTATACTTATAAGGGTCTATATCCCTTTATAATTTCTACTGTACAATCCCAACACAATAGAAGACCCCCCAGTGTAAAATAATTTAGGAGAATGGGGTTTGGTACCACCTAAAATAAATTTGTAGAATGGGGAGTGAGTGTGAGTCATAGCTTCAATTAATTCCTTAGAATGATATCTTTTAGATCTTTGGTAAAGTCGTCTTCCAATTTGTTTAGCAAGGAAGGGAAAGGTTTGTCTTTAAGCTAATAAAAAAATATGTACAGTATACCTTACTAAGAAAACTGGAATATGATTGGGAAGATAGAAGTTTTTCAAATACAATTAGTTCTACATTTAGAGCATTGTTGATCTTTATATATGAAAGACATCTTTTCAACATTCCTATTTGGCTAAAAAGGTATCAATATAGTAAAAAACTATTTTTTATTTATTGGATACTCTGTTAGCCCTTCTTTATATTTTAGAGTCCAAAATGAATACAAACAATACAGTACTAATTAATTATCTGTTTAAGAAGAAAATGATTGTTGATTACCATCACCATTTACAGCAATTGTATCCTGAAAGATTGAAATACTTGTCATATAAAAACAAATGTATCATTACATGTCTGGCCAGTCCAACAGTCCACCAAAAGCCACTCATACTAAAGTTTCATTGAACAGAACCATCTATGTTTGGCTGGAGGGAGAAGTGTTTACACACCTCATAGGAGGGGCAGATTAATGGGAAGACCTTCACAGTGTGCTAAAACTATGTCATAGATCAGCAAGTAGCCAGGTGACCAAAGAGCTGAAGCTGCGAAAAGAAATAGTAATGTTGTCCTCCTGCTTATGATTGTAATAAAGTTTTGATTAGTAAAAAACAGTTCCCTCACATGTATTTTAAATGAATATGAAGTTCTGTTTTAAAAGCAAAACAAACCTTGTTTGCTTCAACTTTGTTACAACTTGTATTAAAATATATAAAAAAAAAAAAAAAAAAAAAAAAAAACTTGTATTAAAATATATAAAAAAAAAAAAAAAAAAAACTGAGGTCATAGAGAAGTCCCATGACCTTAAAAGTGCAAAACGCCCCAAACTTAATTATAACCATTAACCACTTGCCGACCAGTCACTGGGACTGTACTGCGGCAAAGTGGCTCGATTCCGTCCAGCGACGTAGACCTCTGTCGCTGGACTCCTCCCCCTGTAGGCGGCGCTCACGCGCCGCCGGAGGCGCACTCCCGCTGTTTTCAGTCACAGCGGGAGTCGGGCCAGGGGAGGAGCGGCGGCGATCGCCTCCGCTCTTCCCCGATCGTCGGGGAATCGGGTTTGGAGATCCGCCCGCTTGTGTAAACAGAGCGGGCGGATCTCGTAAGTGACAAGGAGTGGCAGATTGCAATGTTCAGCTTAGCTGAACATGCGATCTGTCCCTGTGTCACTCAGTCACCTCCCCACACACACGTTAGTAAGCACCAGGCATACATTAACGGCTCCCTCTCCAATAAAGTTAACCCCTTCCCTGCCAGTGTAATTTTTACAGTAACAGTGCATATTTATAGCACTGATTACTATAGAAATGTCACTGGTACCCCCAAAAGTGTCAAAAATGTCAGTCAAGGGTACGATCTGTCTGCCGCAATGTCGCAGTCCCACAAAAAAAATTACAGATCGCCGCCATTACGCATTAAAAAAAAACCCACCAAAAATGACAGAAATCTTTCCCTTAGTTAGTAAACGCAATAACTTTTGCGCAAACCAATCAAAATACGCTTATTGTGATTTTTTTACCAAACATAGGTAGCAGAAAACAAATTGGCCAAAAATTTAAAAAAAAATTTTTTTTAAAAAACATTTAAAAAATGTTAAAAATATTGTTATTTTTTCAAAATAAACGCTCTTTTTTTGTTTATAGCGCAAAAAGTAAAAATCACACAGGTGATCAAATACCACCAAAAGAAAGCTCTGTTTGTGGGGAAAAAAGGACGTAAATTTTGTTTGGGTAAGGCGTCGCACGACCACGCAATTGTCAGTTAAAGTCGCACAGCGCCGAATCACAAAAAGTGGCCTGGACGTAAGACAGCAAAATCCTCCGGTGGTAAAGTGGTTAATAGAAGAAATATGTACAAAGTGGAGAACTTTATAATGACTTTAGGGCACATTATGAAACACATTTTATCTTAACACTATACATATTTTATTGATTGCTGCAAAATGTAGACACAAATTGAAATAAGAAAAAAAAATGTATTTTAAAATATTAACAGTACTGAAATATTAAAACATATATGTGACCCCTTTGACATTATACCACGCCTGCTCATGTGGGTAAATACAAGCATTTTCATACATGATGTTTCCCTGATTCCTGATAGAGGACTCCGCTTAATCAGAAGCATAAGGAAAGAGGAAACGAGGTTAATAAACGCTTTTCCAATCAGAAGTCCAGAAGCCCATGTTGGGACCACAGAGGAGGGGAAAGCTGTCCCCACAGAAAATACCACACCCCAGGAAGCAGCACCAAATAAAATCTGTATAGCAACTGACATCTTTGGAAAGTTGATTATCCAGCCAAAGGTTTGAAAGGACTGGATGGTCCTTTCGACATTGGTGGACAAGGTCCAGGCTGAGGAGTCTTTCAGCAGGGGTTGTCCATGGAACCTATCACATGAATGCCCTGGTTTAGTATAAGAGCCAGAAGCGGGGCAAGCACTTTTATAAATGCTCGGGGTGCAGAAGGGAATCTGAATGGCAGTCCCACAAACTAGAAGTGTTGGTCTCCCACTGCAAAATATGAGTGTTGGCGTGATGGGAAAATGGAGATAAGCATCTTGTATATCTTGTGTATTCCATATGGAATATTGTTACACAAAAAAATCTGTTAAGGAGTTTTAAGTCCAGTACTGAACAAATGCCCATTGATGCTGGGACTGTGAATAGGTTTGAAAAGAAGCCTTAAAGCCTTAAAGCCATTCTTCTGAAGGAACTAGTACAACCACCCCTTATGCCTGAAGTTGGCGCAAGGCGGTCATCTGTGTGTAGGGATGTATGTGGGTCTGCAATGACAATTTCATCCTCTGGATTCTCTGGGTTGACCACCCGGTGCACTTAGGCTGCCGGGGACACAATTGTGTCTGCAGTCGGCCTCCATAACAAGGCCTTGACGACCATCTCCCCTTGACAGCGTTGCAATGGCGGTGGGCGCCATGGACCCGGGGGGCGGCTCCTTATAAATGGATTGACCTTTGCTTACTCTGGTGCATGCATTATTGAAGCTGACCACCAGCTCGTTGGATCTCTGTTTAATTCCAGTTAAAGATAAATTGACTGCTTTGGACACTTTGATTGCCCCAGGTCTGATAGTGACTGCCGCACCATCATGGGGCTCTCACAGTCGGGCTTGTATCTTTGAATTATATAGACAGAAGGGTTATAATCAACACTAAAATATAGCTATGATGTCCTTTAATACCACGGGGAATGCAATCTGGAACTTATGGACATCTAGCAATATAGTGCATTTTCTGTGTGGGGAGTTGTCCTGAGTTGTTTTACATCATTATCCTCGGACTAGTGAGGGATTTCTCAGTGTGACCTCCTACATCAGGGTAGGTATGGGATTTTTCTCTCCCCTGAATACATACATCAATTATAATGCATACATTTTAAATTCATCAAATGTCATCCCACTGCTGAGGGTCCATAATTCTGTCTCACCTGGGTGTTCTCCATGGTTCTGACGTCCTTGGGGATGTGGTTGGTTGCAGTCCCACACATGTCAGTGTCTTGGCTTTAATCTGTATGGTTATTTTGATCAATGGAACCCTTCATCCCAAGGTCTGTATACATTTGAAATGTTTATGTGATCTGTTGTTTATAAACGATTGATGATATATATATATATATAGATATATATATATATATATATATATATATATATATATATATATATATATATATATGCTTATGGTTCAATTACCTAATCAATGGGATTGTTCTCACTTCTTAGATTTAATTGGTAAATGCATTCTTAGACCCCTGACGAAGAGAAAGACCTTGCATCTCGAAACGCGTTGGGTCACAGCTGTCCTCTTTGTGAGCAGTTTCCGAATGCTGATTCTGTAGATCTTTCCAACCGCTAACCTTTTTAACTGTATGTCCATGAATTTATGGTGCACAATGTATTTATTTGTTGTTGTAATAAAATTATATATTTTTTTGAGATTGTTCCTTTCTCACTACCTTTCTCCCCTCTAACAACTTCTGCCCCTCAAAGTCCCATTAGAGGGAATGCCTTTGTGTGCTACTACAATAGCAAAAAAACCTAAGATTTGAAAGGGGTTTGGAGGGGTATGCAAAGATTTGACGTAGTGGTGGGCTTGAGCAATATATGGCCATATGGTGGGACCAAATCCCCATTTTTATTTATGGATTGTCTTCAAATTTGGTAGTAATTTCTTTTGCATGTGTGCGCTTTTCTTTTTTAATATACATGTCTTTTGGTTCATAGTTGCACCAGCTTTAGAAATACATGGGTATGCTCCCCCAAAATTATTTGCTTGTTTATTATGTATTCGGTCTGACCAGACTACTGAGGTTGAGCATCCCATCCCCCACACACACCTGTACTCTATCAGTGTCCACTATCAAGTGGATATAGGAGGAGTCCCCTGTAGTGCATTTGCACATCTTTCCCAGCAAGGAGTGTTGTCTCCAAGGGTTAGAAAGGCTGGATTCATCTCTTTTTCATGGATAGTGTAGGACCCACTGATAATGGGGTACTTTGACGTAGTGGTGGACTTGAGCACTATATGGCCATATGGTGGGACCAAATCCCCATTTTTATTTATGGATTGTCTTCAAATTTGGTAGTAATTTCTTTTGCATGTGTGCGCTTTTCTTTTTTAATATACATGTCTTTTGGTTCATAGCTGCACCAGCTTTAGAAATACATGGGTATGCTCCCCCAAATTTTTTGCTTGTTTATTATGTATTCGGTCTGACCAGACTACTGAGGTTGAGCAACCCTTCCCACCCCCCACACACACCTGTACTCTATCAGTGTCCACTATCAAGTGGATATAGGAGGAGTCCCCTGTAGTGCATTTGCACATCTTTCCCAGCAAGGAGTGTTGTCTCCAAGGGTTAGAAAGGCTGGATTCACCTCTTTTTTATGGATAGTGTAGGACCCACTGATAATGGGGTACTTTGACGTAGTGGTGGGCTTGAGCACTATATGGCCATATGGTGGGACCAAATCCCCATTTTTATTTATGGATTGTCTTCAAATTTGGTAGTAATTTCTTTTGCATGTGTGCGCTTTTCTTTTTTAATATACATGTCTTTTGGTTCATAGCTGCACCAGCTTTAGAAATACATGGGTATGCTCCCCCAAATTTTTTGCTTGTTGATTGATGATATATATATATATATATATATATATATATATATATGCTTATGATTCAATTACCTAATCAATGGGATTGTTCTCACTTCTTAGATTTAATTGGTAAATGCATTCTTAGACCCCTGACGAAGAGAAAGACCTTGCATCTCGAAACGCGTTGGGTCACAGCTGTCCTCTTTGTGAGCAGTTTCCGAATGCTGATTCTGTAGATCTTTCCAACCGCTAACCTTTTTAACTGTATGTCCATGAATTTATGGTGCACAATGTATTTATTTGTTGTTGTAATAAAATTATATATTTTTTTTGAGATTGTTCCTTTCTCACTACCTTTCTCCCCTCTAACAACTTCTGCCCCTCAAATTCCCATTAGAGGGAATGCCTTTGTGTGCTACTACAATAGCAAAAAAAACTAAGATTTGAAAGGGGTTTGGAGGGGTATGCAAAGATTTGCTTTTTGCCAGTTTTCAATTATCTGGAAGTGAATGGTCTAATAGTTAACCTTCCTGTGTCCTGTGATGTACTATTAAGAAATGGGATTTACTATTGAGTCATCTTGCCATATTTTATAATTCTAAGAACTTTCATGTATTTCAGTGTCCCTACAAATGAAAAATGTGTTGTTTTTAGAGAATCTGAACCACGCAGCAACACTCCATAGACCAAACCTTTCCTCCACTGTGGGCACTCTGGGTGCTGATAAAGGAGCTTTTCCAAGCTTCTAATCCCAAGAGAGTAGCAAAGCACAAGCTGCACAGCTTTTTTCCAAAATATTGTTTTGAGCCACAGACAGCATACTGTACATTCCCCTGCTTGGAAACTTCCCCTGTCCAAAGTGTTTCACTCTGACAGGCTTAATTGTAGAGATCCCATCTCCGAGTGCCGCTTGTGCTTTGCTATTCATTTGAAATTAGTTGTTTTTGCTACATCTATAATTTTACATCATTAGAAAACAGTTACATACTGGGTAATATGTACACTTGCCTCAAGTGATAATACTCCCTGACTATCTTCACTCTATATACAATTACACTGTTCGAAGTATGAAACAGATTTCAGTCTCATAACATTTAAAGGTACCTTTATTCAAAAGCACATTTATGGGCAGCCATCTTGTACTTCTGTACTAGTGGTAGTAATAAAAAAATTATAAAAATATGGCTATCACGATCAGAAATGCCATTGATATCCCCACTAAATATCAGACATACAGTATTTCTAGCTGTACTAAAATCCCAATTTAGGATAGTATCAAATAAACAGTTATTTAACATTCTGATGATTGTTTTGCTGTATTGATGTAATATATTGTAAATATAAAGAGATAATTTGATAGTAATCTGAACAACAAATTGGGTTCAACAAAGGGTGTCATGCTCAAGAATTCGTTCTGCTGTGGAAAGTACCATGGCAGGATGCAAATATAACATAAATATTGCTTTCTGCTACAGTATTTGAATATCCAAACTAATATCACACTGCTTTATTTCCCTTTCAATTTACTTATGCCTGGGGCAGACAGCGACTACTACGGATCTGCTTTTAGGGGCTATTTAAATTTAGCAGTAATAATAAAACCACTGGCAATACTTGCCTTCTTGTAATTGCTCTATTTCCCTTGCACATTTAAGCCAGCCTCTATATCTGAATCCTGAGAACTGAGTTTTGCTCTAACTGACTGTTGAGCATACATATTTTTCTTCTAACACGATCGTGTGGAAAAAGGTTCTGCTGGTTTAGAGTTATAACTATATGAGTGCCGAACTATGCAACTGGTATTACATGTGGATCCTCAGCTCAAATCCTGGGATGCTTAGTTCAAATTCCAGCCAGGACAATACCTACATGAAGTTTGTACAGTTTGTTCTCTCTAGGTACTTATTTCATGTCCAAAGACAGGCTAGTAGGTTAACTGGCACAATATCTACATTGCACACCCATAACCATTGGTGTATTGTGCAAATATAGCTTAACCACTTGTCTACTGGGCACTTAAACCCACTTCCTGCCCAGGCCAATTCTCAGCTTTCAGCGCTGTCACACTTTGAATGACAATTGCGCAGTCATGCAACACTGTACCCAAATTAAATTTTTTATCATTTTTTTTACAAACAAATGGAGCTTTCTTTTGGTGGTATTTAATCACTACTGGGGTTTTTATTATTTGCTGAACAAACAAAAAAAGACAGAAAACTGAAAAAACAAACAGTTTGTTATACAAATTTTGCAAACAGGTCATTTTTCTCCTTCATTGATGTGCGCTGATGAGACGGCACTGATGGGCCCTGATAGGTGACACCGATGGGCACTGATAAGGCGGCACTGATAGGCACTTATAAGGCAGCACTGGTGGGCACTGATAGGTGGCACTGATGGGTGGCACTGAAGGGCACTAATAGGTGGAACTGATGGGCAATGATAGGCACTGGTAGATGACACTGATACGCAGCACTGATGATGGGGCATTGATTGGCACTGTTTGTCATGTACCTTGGTGTCCTTAAACCAGAAGGTTCCTTGTTTCGTAGCTTGCAGCCTTACCTGTTGTGCCACAGAGAAGCTCTGGAGTTTTTGCAGTGATTTTTCCAGCCTGATACTTGCCTTGGACTCACTGGCCCCACCTGCTGTCAGCTGCGAACAATGTACAATTTAAACAGCTGTGAACAATGTACAATTTAACCAGTGCACGTTTGTTTTGGAATATCTTCCTGGGTGTGCTGCTTGCTCTTTGATAGACTTTCGTGTATGAGCTTTTGCCTGTATTCGTGACCCCTCTTCAGCCTGCCGAATTTGTACTTCACCGCCAGCTTATGTATGACTTCTGCCTGCCTGACCATTCTTTTTAAGTACCAAAGTTTGTCCCCTTTCCGCGAGCATGCACAATTTTTAAGCATGGCATGTTGGGTATCTATTCACTTGGCGTAACATTTATCTTTCACACTATGGAAAAAAATTGGGCTAACTTTACTGTTCTCTTATTTTTTAATTAAAAAAAGGGAATTTTTCCCCCAAAAAATGAGTTTGAATGACCACTGCACAATTGCAATGATTCCATTTTATTCTCTAGGGTCTCTGCTAAAAAAATATATAATGTTTGGGGGTTCTAAGTAGTTTTCTAGCAGAAAAAAATAATGATTTTATCTTGTAAAAACAAAGTGTCAAAAATAGGCCTGGTCTTAAAGTGGTTAAGAAATGAGCCTGTGAACAAAATGCTGTCACAGATCTGCATTAGACCTTTTGGTACAGGTTTGTCAGAGCTGAAACTAAGCACCGGCACTTAGAATAGGTTATTTAATTTATAGTATATATATATATATATATATATATATATATATATATATATATATATATATATACTAGGATTGTAAGATATATATCAATTACAAATGAGAGCTAATAATAATGCTGCTACATTACTGTATGCTCATAAGTGATATTCTGCTCAACAAAGCTCTTTGCTACCTCTAATTACATCCTTAACCGCTTCAATACAGGGCACTTTCACCCCCTTCCTGCCCAGGCCAATTTTCAGCTTTTAGCGCTGTTGTATTTTGAATGTCATGCGACAATGTACCTAAACTAAATTTATGTCATTTTTTCCCACAAATAGAGCTTTCTTTTGGTGGTATTGGATCACCGCAAGGTTTTTTTCTTTTTTGCTAAACAAATAAAAAAATGACCGAAAAGTTTGAAAAAAAAAGTTTTTTAGTTTATGTTTTTGTAAATAAATACGTTTTTCCCTGCATTGACGAGCACTGATGAGGCCGCACTGGCAGGCACTGATGAGGAGGCACTGATGATGAGACACTAATATGCAGCACTGATGGGCATTGATATGCAGCACTGATGGGCACTGATATGTGGCACTGATAGGTAGCACTGATATGCAGCGCTGATGGGCTTTTATAGGCGGCACTGATTGGCACCGATAGGCGGCTTTGATGAGCACTAATGGGCACTGTTGGAATTTGTCCATTGAAGTCAATTGAACCAAAAAAGCAAAAAACAAGCACTGTTTGGCATTTAAAGAAAGTCCCTGACCCTTTCCAAAAACCCAGTGGCTGGAAAAAGCATACATGTGAATGTGTCCCATAGGAAACCGTGTTAAATGGACTGTAGTGCTTTTCTTTAAAAAAAAGCACTAAAAAAATGCATTGGTGTGAACAAAGCTCCTAACTTTAAATAGTAAATCCAATGATCACAGTAAAGCCTGGACTTTACTGGCTGTATGCATGTTCTGGATCGATGATTCACTAATTAGTGAGTGCAAGCCAGGCAACCTCTCTAAAAAGTCCGCAATGGCAACTTCCATAATTCAATTACTACTAATACAAAGGGAAGAGCGGAACTTCTAAGGGTGGAACAAGATCGAAGGCCATGACTATACCAAAGGGGGAACAGGGAGAATCTGCTCCTCCCTTGGATTTAGCCTAGTAGTATTATACTAACACAATAAAGTGGTCATTGCAACTGGTAAAGGCTGGGACATGAGAAAAAAAGATGAATGACAGTAAGTAAAAAAAGAGAAGATAATAGATGGGCAAGAGAAAACTTACATTATTTATAATAAATATGTGCTATTGATTTTGTTCAGTAAACCTCTATGTAAGCCATGATCTGCAGAAGTCTAGCTACATGGGTTTAGCAGTTGAGAACAGCAGCCTAGGTGTTGGTGAAACCCAACAAGACCAGAATATTTTTGTTTTTGTTTTTTATACAATAAAATATTTTTATTGAGTGTATTTAGGAAACAATTGAAAAATTCAAGTCATCTGAAAGCAACAGTTGCTTAGGTTGCATTGTGAATGACAAAGGTTTAAGTAAAGCATACATATGTCAAGAATAACCATCATTATGCAAACATGAGCGTTGAAGTCCATTGTGTATTATAGGTAATAGAGTGACAAGGGACTTTATTGCGGTTGGGAGAACTAAAATAGTGAGAAAGAAGTGATATATAATATCAGAGAAGGGGAGGAAAAAAACAAAAAAAAAAAAAAAAAAAGGGGGGAGAAGAGTAGTAGGTTAGCGTATCCGCATTGGGAGCCAACAAAGCATATGTATATCGCAAAATTATTGAGAATTTATCATAAGTCACAGGAATTTGAGGTCTGTATTACTGAATATAAAACCAAGACACCAGGATTGCATTCAGCCCGTCATCAAGCTATCATATGTATCAGAGTATTTGAACTGAGACCAGGGCGACCATGTTTTATTTAATTTGTCTAAATTTTCATGAGCAATAGCAAGTGTCTCTTCCATCTCAGAGATTTTGTTTACTGAAGCAATCCACTCTCTAACTGAGGGAACCATTGATGTTTTCCAGTGTTTAAGGATCAGGGACTTTGCAGCGTTCCGAGGGTGCTTGGTCAATGAGCGTTTATATTTACTTAAGGGGTAATAAGACCAGAATTTCCTTTCATGCTCTGGCACTGTATACAGGTAGGGGCACCATAATGATGGGATAGGAAATCATTTCCGTAATCACCAGGGCAGGAAAAGTTGTGGCTTACACAACCAGAGACACGTCTTCTGACAAATACAATGATTAAGGTTGAACTTTTAAGGATACTTCTAGGAATCCCCAAACAGTGCAATTAAGTATCATGTACCTTGCAGTTACCATTGTGCCACAGTCATATGGCTTTTAGCAACTGTCAAATGTACATTTAAATGCACATTTTAGATACATATCATCTTACTAATTTCTCTTAAATACCCTTTCCCCATCCAGCTTTTATTTTTGTATAAAATCAGCTACTAATGGATTCTGTGAATGGCTTTCCTTTTTGTATTGTGACCCTTCTTTGCCAAATATCAGTTACATTCCCATTGGCGGAAAATAATGGATTGCAGCTGTTGCCATGGAGAATGAATTCCTTAATGTCTATATGGACACAAAAAAATGTAGCTGTTAAGTGGAGTCAAAGGTAAGAGGAGAGAAGGGAAAAGAAGGCACCAGATGTTATCGAGTAATTCCTGGCAGAGTAGATAAATATTGTTCCAATCACACTGACACTGCTTTGCCAGTAAAAGCTGAATGCTAGCACCTCGTTATCAGACATGAGTTTCGTATTTCTCTAATGTTCTGAACTTAGAAGCACTAAGCAGACAGGAAATGTAACAAGGTAAATAAGAAAGGCACGGGCAGCATTAAGGGACTATCAGTATGTCAGTCTTCCCTAGTCTTCCCATTGCACATCGGCACTGACAGTATGCCAATTATTTTTCTGGCCTCTCAAACCTCCTGACCTTCTTTGCTTCAAAGCAACGCATGAGTGCCTTGTCTGCACTTCAGAAAACATCAAACCACTCAGGTAGCTATGATCGGGAGAGAATACTGCAGGAAGGTTAAATACATGGGAAACATGCAATCCAGCTATGATTACACAGAAAATATGTTTAAAAATCAAATTATTCTTTAATCTCCTCCACATATGGCATATCTTTCTATAGTAAGATTGAGGTCATTTGCAAAAACCTTTCCTACTTTTTGAACACAGGGGGGTTGATTTACTAAAACTGGAGAGTGCAAAATCTAGTGCAGTTCTGCATAGAAACCAATCAGCTTGCAGTTTTTTTTTTTTTTTTGTCAAAGCTTAAAGCGTAACTCCACTTTTGTTGAGAAAAAAAAAACATTCCCCTCTGGGTGATCTATGTAGATTACAAGGATTTTACCAAACTTTGTTGCAGATTCCTACCTTTTGTTATTGTGAAGAAATCACTGTTTGTTCCTCTGTGCCTCTGTGCTGAGTGGGTCAAATGGGAGTGGTTTTATAATTATCTATCAGCTGTGGCAGCTGCAGGGCTCTAATGAGGAAAGCTGCTGTGCCTGCATCCCTTTAGATATGATCCTATTGGAAGTATCTCACCAGAAATTACATTTCTATTGCAGGGGATGCCAGAAATCTGACTTGTATCTTAACCACTTGCCGACCGCCGCAAGTACATATACTGCAGCCGTCAGCACCGGCCAGGCAAAGTGACGTATATATACGTCACTAGCCTGTCACCGGCTTGTGAGCCAATAGCGGGTGAGCGCGCGCCCGCTGAGGCACGCGCCCGGCCCGGCTCGTTCCCTAAGAAGTCAGTGCGTGTGACCGGCGGACCCGATGTCCGCCGGTCACTCGCGATCGTTCACCGGGAAGGGAGAAAGGCAGGCGGCTAATGTAAACAAGCCGCCTGTCATTCTCCCCTGTTTAAAAATGGAGATCAGACGGTTCTACTATGTAGGACCGTTGATCTCTGCTTTTACACTAGTAGCCATGTCCCATCACAGTTAGAAACACGCCCCTAGGACACACTTAACCCCTCCCTCTCCAATACAGTTAACCCCTTCCCTGCCAGTGCCAGTCATTTTTACAGTAACAGTGCATATGTATAGCACTGATTACTGCAGTAATGTCACCGGTAACCCCAAAAGTGTCAAAAATGTCAGTCAAGGGTCCGATCTGTCTGCCACAATGTCGCAGTCCCGCAAAAAAAAAAAAAAAAACGCAGATCGCCGCCATTACTCGTTAAAAAAAAAAAACACCAAAAATGACAAAAATCTTTCCCTTTGTTAGTAAACACGATCATTTTTGTGCAAACCAATCAAAATACGCTTTTTGCAATTTTTTTTACCAAACATATGTAGCATAAAACAAATTGGCCGAAAATGTTAAAAAATTTAGATTTTTACATTTTTTTTTGGGAATTCCATATAAAAAAATGTGAAAAATATTGTTATTTTTGCAAAATTGACGCACTTTTTTTGTTTATAGCGCATGATCAAAAAATCGCACAGGTGATCAAATACCATCAAAAGAAAGCTCTGTTTGTGGGAAAAAAGGACGTCAAATTTGTTTAGGTACAGCGTCGCACGACCGCGCAATTGTCCGTTAAAGTCACGCAGTAAAAAAATCGCAAAAAAAACCCTGGTCAGGAAGGGGGTAAAATCTTCCGGGGCTTAAGTGGTTAAGTAGATTTCTGGGAAAATTGGCGAACCAATCACACAGGAAATTATGTTTCTGGGGTGGGGTCAGTACACAGTCTGCGTACAGAACACCTCTAGGTAGCCATATTGCATTCCATTTTCAGAAAATACAATAGCTGCAGATTGAAAAGAAAAAGGTAATTTTTAATAACATTCATTCAATTACAATATGATTTGTGTCACAATTGTATACACTATATTGTTTTTTCTTTATTTGCTATTTTTTTCCCCACAAAAGTGGAGTTACCCTTTAAATGAACAAGCTGAAGTTAGAAGTGGATTGGCTACCATGCGCAGCAGCACTAGATTTAGCACTCTCCAGTTTTAGTAAATCAGCCTCATGGTAACATGATCTGTGCTCTCTAAAACTGAACTTGCAGTGAACTTAACCTTTCCTCCAATCTATTTAAAGTGGGAGTAAACCCTTTTTTGGCACCTGAACCTACAGGTAAGCCTATAATAAAGCTTACTTGTAGGTACAGCGAATATCTTCTGAACCTGCACGGTTTAGGGGATATTCACACTGCACGCAGCCGGTGACGTCACCGGTGCATACGCTATAAAGGGACGGTATACCCGTGCTGTTCCTTTAGAGCTCCGTGCTGTGATCTACGACTCCCGTGCAATGACATCATCATGGTGCAGCCAATCAGACGGCCATAGGATGCGAACCCAGAAAAAAGTCCAGGTGAAGATCGAAGCACTTGTCAGCGATGACAGCGCGGCGCTGGAGGGCCTCGTTTTATGGTAAGTATTTCATAATGTGCTAGTATGTGAAGCATAATAGCACATTATCCCTTTACTTTGCAGGGTTTTAAAAAAAAAATGTTCGGTTTACTACAGCTTTAAAGCTATAACTGCTGCACAAGAGCATGCACGGCAAGATGCTTGGTGTTACTGAACTTTGACTTTCACCTTGTGCAGCCTGCTAAGGTTTGTACTTATAATTGCAGATCATCAGAGTATAGGCCAGGTTTACTTCAAGCCTCAAAATTAATTGCTACAGTAAATGTCAAGTGTGGAGATAGGGATACTAGGGAAATACAGTCGCAAAGTTAACGAATTCTATATAAAATAGACAGTAGAAAATTGTCTACAAAATCTATCAGAGATAAAAAAAAAATAAATAAAAAGTATTGAAAAAAAAAATGTTTTTTTTTTTTTTTTTTTTTTTAATAATTTAACGGTATTAAACCCAACACCAAAAATGTAATATATTGCAGCTCACCAATTATTGGCTAGGGTGGCTGAATTTGTTTTCTTTTTTAGTTTTTTTAATCTGTTTTCGCCTGGTGATCTGGCCAGTAACACACCTCCTGTATTAGAGTGCCTCCACTCTGGATGAATAAGCATTGGCACCTTTGCACAGGAGCATTGTATGTCTTGGGGGAAGGGGGTGGGTGTTAGACGTACTAGCAAATTTAAATTCATTAAGAAATTGAAGCCAAAATCTAGTACTTCTTAAGCAGTTTTCCTTCCTTTTGTTTTCCTTCTGGGATAAAGGTTTTACATAAATAAAGGTGGATCGTTGTAAGCACCCCTGTCAGTGTTAAGTTCCAGTCATTTTTGTGTTTATTAAAAGTCTGCAGCTACAAAAACTATAGCTGCTAACTTTTATTAAACAGCCACTCACCTGTCCCACGATCCGGCGGTATTACCCTGCGTCCTCTCTTGGTGCCGCCGTTATCTTTACTTTGGGCACCCGGCTGTAACAGCTTGAGGCTTCAAAGCCAGGTGCCCACTGTACAAACTGCGCTGTGCTCTGTGATTGGTCCCCTAGTCTTCTGGGACCTGTCATGTGTCCCAGAAGACTTCGGAAGGGGGGGGAGGAGAACTTCTGATTCCGATCACCTAAGACGTCCAGAATGGAAGTGGGAGCGGGTACCTGTCAAAACCTTTTGGGTGGAGCTCTGTTTAAAATGATTTGTCTCAACCCTGTAACTACTACATCTGTAAGAGAGCTTGCTCGGTATAGGTAAGCTACAATATTTAAAATGTTTGCTTTTGGGTTTAATACTGCTGTAATGAAACCTTTACTGAAGAAACTGCCATCACTGAACTCCCCTTTTGATAATGGTACGCGTCTAGGTTCTCTGATCTGAATATTACTTTCTGTATCACTGTCCTGGAACAGGTACAGAAATGAGACAGACATTCTGACTTTCCTTCAGGCTTCACTAGCTTTATGCTTGTTACAGGTCAGTGACTCAAAAAGTACTGAAGCTAAAGAAAGCCAACATATGTAGGGTGGGAGGCCAGCTATGGTAGGGTCCGTATTTCTTAAAAATAGACCCTTACTCTCTGCATGCTTATATGAAATCTTCTTACATTCTTACATTAATAAGCGAAGCAAACATTTTTTTGTTTTTACTTAGTTATGTTGTTTTCCACTTCCTCTTTGAGTGAGACGCTGGTGATATAACCAGATTAAGGCTGGGCTCACACTGATTTGAATTCGATGCGGGTTTACCCGCATCCAATTTGCATGACAAGAGAGTGTGACCAGCTCTCAATGGAGCCGGTTCACACAGGTCTGGGGCGGCCGCGAGCGCACTGGAAAAAGGGTCCTGTGCAACTTTGGCTTTGTTTCAGGTCCGAATACAGGCAAATTCGGACCTGATTCCCACCTGAAACGGTGAATAGGGATGCACTGCACCCCAGGCACAAACCCGCGGCCGACACAGTGTGAACCCAGCCTTATTCTAGGAAGGTTAGACCAACAATGCCTCCCCCCCCCCCCCCCCCCACAGATGTGCATTTTCACATGTGCTCAAGTAAAGTTGGATAGATTCACCTGCCCTTAGTGAAAATGTTCACCATGAGAAGAATGGGGAGAAAAAGAAAAAAAAACATGCGATTATCTATTAGTATATATATTAGTATCTCCAGATTGAAAACATTTCTGAAGGTGCCTTTATATTAATTGAAAACTTTTCTAAAGGTGCCTTTATTTTAATTTCAAAGATAACAGTGACGTTTCTCCTTAAGTGAGGGGAGCCATACTCCTATCTACGAGGGAGCGCGTGCGCCGCCACCGCCAGCCTGTTTTCTGCTGTGATTACTCACAGCAGAAGCCGATCTGCAGGTGCCAGGCACTGCATATCTGCCGGCACCCGCTGATCGTCAGGCAGAGACAAAGGACAGAGATCTGCCTATGTAAAACAAGGCAGATCTTCATTCTGACAGGGAGGAAGGGATGGATTTTGTGTCCCTGCACAACAGGGAATAAAATATATTGCTTCCCTGCTTAAAAGCAGCACACACAGAATAGTAAAACACTGGCCAGGCACAAGGTTAAACCTCTTGATTGGCCAAGATTTTTAACCCCTTCCCAGCCAGTGTCATTAGTACAGTGACAGTGCATATTTTTAGCACTAATCACTGTATTAGTGTCAATGGTTCCCACAAAGTGTCAGTTAGTGTGACTGTCCACTGAAATATTGCAGTCCTGTTATAAGTCGCTGATCGCCGCCATTACTAGTATAAAAAATAAATCAATAAAAATTCCAGTACATTTACCATAGTTTGTAGACACTATCAATATACGCTTATTGGAATTTCCTTTTACCAAAAAGATGTAGCAGAATACATATTGTAATGTAATACAGTAATGCAGGTAAGTTCTCGAGGTAAAGTGGTTAACCAATTCTATCATTCTGTCCCAAAAGAAGAGAGATATCATCATTGGTATATCAACCAACTGATACACATTTTTTATTATAATACATATGATATGAAAACAGTCGCGGTCTGCCTGGGCTGTGCTTTGAATGACGAAAGTCATCACTCAGCACAGAAGACTGAGAACATCTACTAACAGGAAAATAATTACTGCTTTGGGAGAGCTCTAGCTTGGAGGCAGGTATTGCAGCCAGAAAAGGTTGATATTCATTTTTACTCTTTTTGGGTTTTAAATGTTATTTTATTCATTTTTTTTTTGGAGTTCAGCATTAGGTATTCCTATTGAATTTATGTTAGCATTCAGCTGATGGCCCTTTACATGCATTGAAGAGAATTTGGGGCCGGCAATTTTATTTTGTTCATAAACAGTCTGTTTAAGTGTTAAGCTACTACAGTGATCAGTGATTTTGTGTCATTACACTTGCAAACTTGAACAATATGGAATGGAAAGTCTTTGAAATTTAGTTTATTTCCATACAGCATATTTGACACATTGTCATAGGCACAGAAATTATCACAATTATCCCAGAGCCAGGGATTGCTTAAAATCTAATGTCCCTACCATAGTAATAAAACCGCACAGATTCTAGGGCTAATGATAAAGCATTTAACCTAAAAGCATTTTTTTTCGATTTATATCAAAACGGGCAATCCAAGGGGATCCAAGGGGAAAACCACACAAACATAAGAAGAACATACAAACTTCAAGCAGACTATGTCTATGGTGGGACCCGGGCCCAAGGGCTACAAAGTATCAGAGCTACTGGTGTACATAATGTTATATTCATTTTTAAACATGCAATATTTCTTCCTGCCCCCCTAGGGGACTGTTTTCTGCTGCCAACCTTTCCACCCAATGAAACGTAAAACCTACGAAAGATGTACTGAGGCTGAGGGAGGCTAAAAAGAATCAATTTGCCTAATCTGCACCAGTACAACTAAGACCAATGAAGAGCAGAAAAAAGAGCCGCCCTTATTTGCTGGCAGCCTTGCTTCATGGGTGGGACAGTATGCTATTTCACCAACTAATTTAAAGCAAACTGTGCAGGGATAGCAACAAAGCAGGCCCAACTGCATTGCACTGCCAGCCACAATAGCAGCATATTAAATAAAGCAATGTATATCAGACTTTTAGAAACATGGTGTGTATGTGGATGAGCACTGCCCCTGGCAGCCCTGATGTCCTAGGCCATTGCTTTTGTTGACTATGCTAACATACAGCCCCGTTCGTTCACACTATGCACTGTAGGAAACAAATACTTTCTCTTTTTCACACTGTTGCCACCTTTCCTTTAATTTAATAAAAAAAGAAGGTTTGCCATTCAAGCATTACAGCTGAAAGTATTGCAGAAAGTTCAAGGCTGATCATGTCAGCAGATTGTGTTATTATGTTATGGCCGCCCTTCCAAAAATCTGGCAGGAAAACGCTCTTCTCACAGATTAATGGCCCTTGAAAATTTAATGTCCCTTAGCACAAACTGAAATTAAGAATGCAAACAAGAGCAGACACCTACTACAGCCTAATTAAAGTCAATAGCAAGCAGAGCACTGAACCGCTGTCTGAAATAGGTAACAATACAAAAAGAAGTCAATATGTCATACTTGTGCCTTGGAATTACCAGTCCAAACAGTTACCAACAGATGCAAATAAAATAAAGTTTTGTCAAACCCCCAGGGCTAACAGGAAGCTTTGCATTAGTATTATTATTATTCTTTTAAGGGTATACAAAAACAAGGCTATACTACAGTATAGTTACTTATATTAGTTCTGAATGGCTCTGATTCTCTTTGTGAAAGCACTACCGTCTGCCTAGTCCATAATCATGTGGCAAAAACACCAGGACCATTAGGCCTCATGGACACACATGGATGTTTTTCTAACTCTCCTAGACTCCTTGCCTCCTGACAGCAGAGTTTTGGCAGGTAAACACTTGACGCTTGTAAACTCATGTAATGTGTTTAGGCGCATCAGGCACTTAGGTGTTAATTCATTTCACTGGCCAGAATAATATATTTTTCTGGCCAGTGAAATTAATTAACATTCAAGTGCTAAAGGGGCCTTGCACTTAAAGCAGAGTTCCACTTTAAAAATACACTTTTCCCCTCCTGCTTGCTCTAAATTACCTGAAAAAGAATTGGATAATTACATTTTTTTTTATTCACTTACCTTGTTTTTAAAGAAAATATACTTACCTTACTTCCTCTTCTTCACTCTGCGGACACGGCCGCCGCCATCACTTCCTCCTTGCATTGACTCCTGGGAGATGAACATCATCGCTCCCAGGAGTCAATACGCCTGCACCGGCCCCGCTCGTCCGTTCCAGCGCAGGCGCGTCATTCCCTGCTAAACAGCTTCTGGGCAAGCCCAGAAGATGTGCAGGGATGATGCGCCTGCCCTGGAACTGACGAGCGGGGCCAGTGCAGGGCATTCTGGGACCGAAAAAGAACACACCGAAGAGAAAAACATTTGATGCATGTAAATGCGCTAAACGTGCCTAAGCACATGGCGCATATAGCACGTTGATGCAACTCAAGTGTTTTTTCTACCAAAACTCTGCTGCTCCTGGGCGCGCTTACTGTGAGGTTTTTTTCTACCTCTAAGCGCCTCTGCCTCTAAATGCCTAACTCTAAGTGTGCATGGACACCTAGGCTAACATGCAGGGAAGTTTAGAGCCAGAAAAAAAAGTCAAACGCCCCTAGGAGCAGCAGAAGAAACATCCAGTGTGCATAAAGCCTTAATCATAAAAAATCTGTTGAATGCGGTTGCAATGCGTGTTAAAAAAATAAAAATTGCATACATTTTCTTCCTTTAGCACATTTCTAGTGATAGCTGGATACCTTTAGAATCTAAGAGCAATTTCGAACAGCATGTGAAACCAGTAAATGAGCCAATATTGCTATCCAAAAAAATGGGTTAGGGTATTTCAGGTACACTTTAACAGAAGACTGTCTCTCAGAGCTGCACAGTTTTTTTCCAAATAACATCATGCTATGTCCTATTCTTAGTAAGTACACTAGAGTTTTGTTCTTTCCTACAAAAGAGCCATACTCATGGCGGCCAATGGAAGCATAGTTGCCCTTTAATGTTAAAGGTGTTATTTACCTATGCTATAAATTTATAACTGCTTAGAAGCAGATTGTGCTAGATATGTGCTGGGAGGAAGTAATCATTGATGTGTAAAAAAGACCTGGGACTAATCATCGTTCTCAAATGCTGATTCAAAATCTGAAAAGTAGCTTGAGTTAAATTTCTAGGTATAGGCATGCAGCAAAGAACATATGAAATGCCAACCCAGAAGTTCAGATAGAATATGTTTTTCAAGCTGTCTGGGTACTTCTCAGGACAGTTCTACTCTCATTGTGAAAATATTGGTCAGGTTTTCTCAGATGCCAAGTACTGTCCAAAATTATGTGAGTAATGCATGTGTATGCCCTCCACAATGACTTATGTAACACAGCTTGTTACAAATAGAAAAGTCATTTTTTCAAGACTACGCAAAGATGATTCTCAACCAAGTATGAATTCTATGAAACAAAATATTTTCTGTCACATGAATTTAAATATCTCTATACATAAACTAGATTAGTTGTGTTTGTTTCTGTTTTTCAGCCATACTCATACATAGGAGGAAGACATTTAGGTACTCAAATACAGTAATTATTTTAGATGGATCACACAGTATAACAACTTTTCTTCACAGTGTGCAATAGAATCTTCTAGCTAAACTCCACTTAAAGTCAAAAGTTTTTTTTTTTTTTCCAGTAGGGCTCCCCCACACTACAGGGGTTAAAAGCTAATTTTTCAATAAGGAACCCTTTAAAAGGAGTTTTACTTACCTGGTACCCCACTCCTCGGCACCTAGCACTCTCCTTTTCTCTCTGGCGCTCCTGGTTGCGGGCAGGCCCTAATTTTCTTACTTATAATGCAGGACTGATGGTTCTGCACTATACCTGATGACATCAGAATGCCCCAATTTAGACACAAACTGTGTATAATTTAAATATTTTCAGCACACTTTTAATGCATTTTTATGTAAAACATTTATGATCCAGGTTAAAAAAAAAAACTACTTGAAATTTCCCAGTTCTCTATCAAATATTTTAACAGAGAAGGAATAGGAGTCTATTTGAGTAAACCATCTGGTCAGATTTAACGTAGGATGGCATAATGGGGACAATGTGCTTTGAAAGGGCTTCAAGCATAAATTTCACTTGCAAGGAGGCTTTGATGCCAAACCTGCCACTGTATAATCACTTGGAAAGGTGATGCCCGCAGTATCTTTTGGCACAACATCTAATTCCCAATTTACTTTTTTGTCTTTTAAATCTTGTCTACAGTTAAATGAACTAAATTATCTGCTTTAGCGCTATAAAAGCAATCTTGTTTAAAATAATAAATATGCCACCATTTAAGCTAATTTATATTTTTTCATATCATTCCAAAAGGGAGGAGGTATAGCAAGTGCTTTCTCCTCTCTGCTTGCTTCCATTGCCAAAGCTAACTATAAAGCTAAATAAATGAGTTAACTGCACAGGACACCATTAGTCAGACCTTATAGGTGCTGCTTTATTATAGTGTGTACATGAAAGACTTCTAATTCCATAGATCAAGAAGCAATTTGGCTCAGGCAGTGTGAATGCCCAGGGCAAACTATATTTACATAAGCAGATAAACAAACACAAAAATATAATTAACAAGACTCCCAACTACCATTGAAAAAGGAACATTGATGGTTACGTTTATTTTTTTGTGTTTGTCATTCTTGTCAATATTCATCTGTTTCCTTCATTCACATTAATGCAGAACATTAAATATTTAATGCTGCAGTTTACACTGTGATAGCTTGCACCACTCCTCTGTCCATCTTTTTCTTACATGGTAACATTTATTCTGCTGTACAGGCCTGCTAATCTAAATAATGGTTAGAACTCTGTATAGTCAGATTTAATATATGTATAAGCAGACTATGTGGTTGATTTTGCCACATGCTGTGCATGGTAGCCAATCAGCTTCTAACTTCAGGTTGTTCAATTAAAGTGTTACTAAACCCACAACAGTAAAATCAGTCTGTTTATGCAGTAAAGTATGCTTGTTATACTCACTCTGGAACCCAAGGGTTCAATCCTCTGCATTGTGAAAAAGGCTGTTTGATCCTGTCTCCTATCCTCATTCCACTGCCCCCAATATATTTCCTTATAATACAGAGTCAGGGGACAGGCTGCACATGCTCTGTTAGGTGTGTATTGGTAGAGCGTTTTTTTTTTTTTTTCTTGGGAGAGTGCATGCAAATCGGCACAGGGCCAGTCAGCACTGTCCAGACAGAGGGTCAGGGGTACAGGATCCTGATAGGACAGCTCAGGGCAGTATGAAAACTTCTCCTACAAGCTTTACCAGTAACTGATAGAAGCCACAAGACTGCTATATACTGCTGATGAGAAAATAGAATTTCTGTAAGAACTTACCGTAAAATTATTTTCTCTGTAGTCCTCTGACAGTCGCCGCCCGATGGTATTAGCCTTCACTAATGGGTAATGGCACACTCTACAGGAGCAGGCTAGGCAGATAATTCATTATCAGGTTAATACAAAAAAACGTTTTTATACCTCGGCACGCCACTAGGGGGCCATCCCTCAGCCATTATCCTAGACCCAATCTGATCTTACCTCAGTTTGTAGCAAGCAGTACCGGAATGCAACAACCCCCAGATCAACAGAGAAAACAATTTTACGGTAAGTTCTTACAAAAATTATATTTTCTCTTACGTCCTCTGACAGTCGCCGCCCGATGGTATTAGCCTTCACTAATGAGACATCCCAAAGCAGTGCAGGTATGAGGGGTGGGAAAACCAACGCAACCAAATGAGAAGGTAACACAAACAGTCGGGCCAGTAACAACCCGTGCCCACAGGAAAAAACTGGAACAAACACAGAAAAAAACACCCCAAGAATGAGGGACATTAAGACAATGTCCCCTTAAACAACTGCCACTCTCAAAACTTTGCGGCCAAAGGAAGCGTCCGAAGATGCCAAAACGTCAAGTTTGTAAAACTTAGTGAAAGTGTGCACGGACGACCAGGTCACCGCCTTGCACACCTGAGCCACAGAAGCCTGATGGCGAAAAGCCCAAGAGGCACTAACGTCTCGAGTAGAATGGGCCGTTACCGGAAAAGGAGGAATCCGACCCTTAATAGAATAGGCCTGAACAATCGCCTGTCTGATCCACTTAGAAATGGTTGCCGCGGAGGTGGCCGAACGCATCAAAGGTCCCTCAGGAAGAACAAATAAAGAAGCAGACTGTCGAATCGACTCCATGGCGGACAGATAGACCCTGACCGCCCGGACCACATCCAGGGAATGCAAGGAAAACTCCTTAGGATGCCTGGGTCGTGCACACAACGAAGGCAACACAATATCCTCATTGAGGTGGAAAGAAGAAACCACCTTGGGAAGAAACGACTGAATCGGTCGCAGAACCACCTTATCTCTATGAATCACCAGATAAGAAGAATGGCAGGACAAAGCCGCCAATTCAGACACTCTGCGAGCCAACGTGATGGCCCCCAGAAAGGCAACTTTCTGGGATAACACAGACAGAGGAATCTCTCTGATGTTCTCAAAGGGAGGTTGCTGTAGCACCGACAAAACCAAATTAAGATCCCATGGAGGCAAAGGAGCTCTCCTCGGGGGAGCCAAATGCCGTACCCCCTAAATGAAGGTGCGGACCAAGGAATGCAACGCCAAAGGTCGCTGAAAAAAGATGGCCAAGGCCGACAACTGACCCTTGACCATAGTCAGCGCCAGATGCTGATTCACGCCCTTCTGCAGAAAGGCCAAGACCTTCGCCACCGAGAAGGAACGAGGGTGAAGACCACTCGCCTCGCACCAAGCGATATACACTTTCCAGGTGTGATGATAAATCTTCCTTGAAGAGGCTTTACGAGCCTTTAACAAGGTAGGGATGACCGCCTGTGGAAGACCTCCATCCCTCAAGATCTGGCTTTCAACAGCCATGCCGTTAAAGCCAGAGACCGTAAAGCAGGATGGAAGATCGGTCCTTGAGACAGAGGATCGTCTCGCAGTGGAAGCCGCCAGGGAGGTTCGACAACCATCTGAACGATGTCTGCGTACCAGGACTGTCGAGGCCAGTCCGGGGCCACTAGAATGACTGACATCAGTTCTGACGCCAACCTGCAGAGGAACCTGGACAACAGTTGAATCAGAGGAAAAGCATAGATCAGCCGATAGCGGTGCCAAGGTACCACCAACGCGTCTGCGGCGTCTGCCAGAGGATCGCAAGTTCTGGCCACAAACCTTTCCACCTTTTTGTTGAGACGAGACGCGAACAGATGCACGTCCGGGGTCCCCCACCAGACGCACAGGAGGCGAAATACCTCCGGATGCAGGGACCATTCCCCCTGGTCCAAGGTCTGGCGACTCAGATAGTCCGCCTGCCAGCTGTCCACACGCGGAATGTGAACAGCCGAGATTGCCAACACATGCGATTCGGCCCAAGACAGGATCTCGGCCACTTCCATGGCTGCCCAGGCACTCTTCGTGCCCCCTTGGTGATTTATGTATGCCAGGGCCGTGGCATTGTTCGTCTGTACCCGGACCGAACACCAGATGACCACAGACAAAGCTTTATCACCCGGAGCTCCAGGACATTTATCGGCAGCGAGGTCTCCCCCGCCGACCATGTCCCCTGGGCACAAAGCGTGCCCAGAACTCCTCCCCAGCCCGATAGGCTGGCATCTGTGATGAGAATCGTCCACAACAGAGGCCGGAAAGACTGGCCCTGCGTCACGGACAGCGACTGGAGCCACCACAAGAGGTCCGACCTCACCGGGCAACTCAAGGAAATTCTCCTTTCCAAGGCCATCTGGCCAGGATCTCCGCTTGCAGAGTCCTGGTGTGAAATTGAGCAAACGGAACTGCTTCGAAGGCCAAGACCATCGGGCCCAGAACCCGCATGCAGGTCCGCAGAGTGGAGAGATCATTGTGCCTGAGAGCCCTGATCTCTTCCCGTAGAGTCCCGAGTTAGTCCTCTGAAAGGAAGACCCAAGAGTGAGCAGAATCCAGGACCATCCCTAGGTACTGAAGACGAGTTGAGGGAGTCAGTGCCGACTTCCGAAAATTGATGGTCCATCCAAACTCCTGAAGTGTGCAAACCATCACGGCCAGATCGCTCGCCAAGGTCACACATGAATTCGACCTTACCTTTGGACAGGTCGTCCAGGTAACCAAGGACTGCAATACCCCGTAAACGCAGTAAAGCTAGAACCGGAGCCAACACCTTGGTGAAAACCATGGGAGCCGAAGCGAGGCCGAAAGGCAACGCCACGAACTGATAGTGCTCCCCAGCCACTGCGAAGCGGAGATATCTCTGATGACCCTCGAAAATAGGGATGTGCAGATACGCATCCTTCAAATCGATTGAAGCCAGGAAGTCCCCGGGTCTCAACGATGCCACCACCGACCGGATGGATTCCATCCTGAACTTCTGCACCCGCACAAAGTGGTTCAGAGAAGTCCAGAATCGGACATACCTTGCCCTCTTTTCTGGGCACTGAGAACAGGTTGGAGTAAAAACCGCGAAACCGTTCCCGTGAAGGAACGGGTACAATGACTCCTTGGGCAAGCAGATCGTGCACCGCCCCCATGAGATCTCTGAGACGATTGGGGGACAGCTGGAGATTGGATGGGAAGAACCTGTCTGCGGGGCAAGATCGAAACTCGATCTTGTACCCTGAACGAATCAGTTTGTGAACCCACCTGTCCTGAATGCCGGACAACCAGGGTTCCTGAAAGCAACGCAGACGTCCCCCCACCCCTACAACGGGTGAGGGCGTCCCTTCAGGAAGAGGTGGACTGGGCTGCCGAGCCAGACTGGCCGGCTTTTGGCTTACCTGTCCATGGTTTCTTCTGGCCACCAGGAGGTCGGTAGGGTTTTCCCTTCTCCTGCTTCCCAAAAGCCCGAAAGGAAGTACATTGAGTCTTGAAGGAGGGCCCCTTCCGTGTGACCTGGGGCAACAAAGTACTCTTACCTCCTGTAAGCCCCTTGATCAACTCATCCATAGTTTCCCCCTGCATAGGGAATCTCAGATACCGTCTTCTTGGATGCGTGGTCAGTCAACCAGCTCTTCAACCAGGTAATGCGGCGGATCGCGATTCCCACCGCCTACAACCGGGCGACCAAAGGAGCCTCGTCCAAGGCCGTGTCGCACAGATACATCCCAGTTTGGATGAGCTGATCCACCATGTCAAGGGCAGTCGGGGAAGCCGACTCCACCACCAGGGTGCTGCGAAGCCCCTTGCCCCACACCGTGAGCGCCTGAGAGGCCATCACCGAGGCAAAAAACAGGTTTCAACAGGGAACCTGCCACCATATAAATGCGACGGGCGAGTGCCTCCACACGCCTATCCGCCGGATCCCTGAAAACCAGGGAATCCTCTACTGGCATCAAAGTGGACATATTCAGCCTGGACACAGTGTGATCTACTTTTGGGGACACCGTCCAATATTTTTCTACCGCCTCCGCGAAAGGATAGCGGACGGAAAAACACTTAGGCACCACCAACATGTGCTTAATGTGCCGCCACTGGTCATTCACAATGTCGTGAAATTCCTCAGGGCAGGTAAAAGCCTGACCAGACTTCTGGGGTCTGCTGAACCCGAAGGCAGACAGCTTACTTGACTGAGATAAGGAAGATTCCTCCCCCCCTCATCCCGCTCAGAAGCAGAGGACCGGGACCCCTCAGGGGGACCATAGTCTGTGGCAACCAATTCTGGCTCAGAGGAGTCAGAGGACTGGGAGGGCATAGGCCATTTTTTGGAGGAGCGTTCCGACATCAGCAGATTCACCTGGGGTGCCAAAGTCGCAAGAGCAGCAGATATGGAGGCCATGGAGGAGGATTCAGGTGTACCCGAAGCCCCCACCAGGTCTGCGGGGAATTTATTGTCCTGGGAGTCCATTTTTGCCTTTAAATTAAAAAGGGACGCTAGCCCTTTAAATCGGCGGTTCCCGTGGCCGCTTGCCCTTACTAGGCATGTTGCCCACATCCAAGATGGTGCCCGACCGGGAGCCCATGCAGAATTCCACATGCCTGCTGTCCTCACACAGAGGTGAGATTCTGCACACCAGAAAACATGGCGGCCGCCCCTACAGGCGGCAAAATAAGTGTATAAACACAGTCTGTCTAACAGCAGGGACCCCAGGGAGACGCCTACAGTACCCCATATAGCGCCCCCAGATACGGGATACCTTCCACCCAAAGTGGGGGTGCCGTCAGCCATGGAGGAACGCTGGCAACACGCGGGCGAACCGGGTTGAGACATCCTCAGCGGAGACGCAGCTCCGCAGGCTCATCCCCATATGGAGGGGCACTGTCGTTGCGAGGCCTGGGCATACCAGTAACCTGCGACGCTCGTTGGCAGGCTGGGACCCCATAAGCATCTATGATACCCAGTCTGAGGCCCAGCTCTGCAGTCACTTGTAGTCCTCCAGGAAAGGAATCCCTGACTAACTAGTGATAGTGAGAAAAAATAAAAATCTATTGTGTAAAGAAAAAACACATAAATTCAGAAAAAAACATAAAGAAAAAACCAAGACCTAGGTCTCAGCAGGGAAGACCTAGCTCTACTCCTGACGCTAGGCAGCATAAAACTGAGGTTAGATCAGATTGGATCTAGGATAATGGCTGAGGGATGGCCCCCTAGTGGCGTGCCGAGGTATAAAAAAGTTTTTTTTGTATTAACCCGATAATGAATTATCTGCCTAGCCTGCTCCTGCAGAGTGCGCCATTACCCATTAGTGAAGGCTAATACCATCGGGCAGCGACTGTCAGAGGACGTAAGAGAAAAGGTATTTAGCAGTTTATATTTACTAAAATAATTGCATCATTATGTTCTGTGTACTGTGGGAGACCACATAGAGTAAATGCAGGGTACTGGGTTTAGTAACACTTTAAGCTTTGACAAAAAAAAAAAAACTGTAAGCCGATTGATTTCTTTGCAGAGCTGCACCAGATTTTGCCCTCTCCAGTTTTAGTAAATGTAAATCAACCCCAGTATGTCATGTTTTAATTAGGTAACTAAATGTAATAATAATTACAGTTGGCATTCCTAACTGGTATATGTGCAAGATCATGAGTGTAGCAGAAGGGAATAGAGAGGGTATAGGGAGAGCACTACCCAAGAGAGGAAAAACATTTGTTTTCTAGAAGTATCATTTCTATTTTTATTATTGTGTTCTATCCCCATAATGGACCAAGTGCGTGCGGTACTTTGTCACATCTTCCTAAGCGCTGCCTAGGGCCCCTTTCACATGAGCAGTACAAATAGGTCAGCCTGTCCATTTTTTTAGGCAGACCCAATTGGACCCTCCATTCTCTATAGACTGTCAGATGTAAACAGACTTGTGTCCATTTACATCCTCCTACTTCCAATCTGGTTTGATCCAGCAAAAGCGCATTGGAGAGCAGTGTGGGTTGTGTGCTCTGCTCAGCTCAGCTCAGCAGGGGATCAGCAGACAGGTCCCCTACTGAGAAAAACATACTTGGCCCATGTCAAACGGGGCCTAAGGCTAGCTGTGAGGTCAGACACAGCACCACGCAACCCACCAAGGCTGGCTGACATGCACCTAGCAAGAAGAAGAGTGCTTTGACTAAAGGCACTTTTTCCTATATTTAGGGTTGAACGAACACGGACTGTATTGTTCGGGATCGTACCGGACTTTTGGGTGTTTGGTACCCGGACACGGACCCGAACATTTTACTGTATAATCGGGATACAGTCCATTGTTCTGTAATTTTATTTCATGTTTTGGCGCGGGTTCAACAGCTGCAGGGCAGCCAATCAACAAGCGTTTAACTAGTGTGCCCTTAGAAGCCATCACAGCCATGCCTACTAATGGCATGGCTGTGATTGGCCATTGCTGCATGTGACCCAGCCTCTATATAAGCTGGAGTCACGTAGCGCCGCACGTCACTCTGCTCTAACTACTGTAGGGAGAGGTTCCTGCTGCTGCTGATATGAGGGAGAGATAGGAGATTATTGTAGGGGCAGGCTGGAGATTGCTTTCAGGGAAAGAATAGGAGAATCTTCTTTAATCAGACAGCGATCTACATCGATTTTATTGTGTGGGGGTGCAGTGCATGATCTTTTTGCCCTGACCTGAGCCCAGTGAGGAGGAGGGAGAAAAAAAAAATGTTTATTAGTCTGTTAGGTGGGCGGCGTGCAGCAGCCATGTAATGCAAGCTCAGTGCATATGTGTCTGCTTAATCTGGATTTAAAAAAAAAAAAAAAAAACTTTTCCCTTCATATTTTACAGTGACATACAGTGTTTAGACACTGCTGTTCTAATCTGCTCCTCAAAAATCACCAATTAAAGGGAAAAATAAAAAATGTTCATTCATACGTTACTGTGAGATAAACACCCATTTAGGGGAAAAAAATTAAATTGCGGCCTAGTCTGCATATTTTACTGTGAGATACACCCGTTGGATACTGTTGTTCTATTCCGCTTTTCAATAAAAACCCATTTAGGGGAAAAATATTAAATTGCGGGCTAGTCTGCATATTTTACTATGAGATACACCCTTTGTATACTGATGTTCTATGCCACTATTCAATAAACACCCATTTAGGCAAAAAATATTAAATTGCGGCCTCGTCTGTATCTGTAAGTGTGAGATACACCCTTTGGATACTGTTGTTCTATTCTGCTATTCAATAAACACCCATTTAAGGGAAAGAAAGATATTAAATTGCGGCTTAGTCTGACTCCTGTTGCTAACTCCTCCTACTCCGATTCCTCATCGTCATCCTCTACCGCCTCCGCATCCGGAGCAGTGATCTTTTCCAAGTCTTTCAGGGCAGTCATTCACAAGTG
Source organism: Pelophylax lessonae (assembly GCF_965119305.1). NCBI lineage: Eukaryota > Metazoa > Chordata > Amphibia > Anura > Ranidae > Pelophylax > Pelophylax lessonae. The sequence continues at coordinate 225,467,808 of NC_138770.1, read as the reverse complement.
GCTCCGAGGGTGGGTTCCTGCACTTTACAAACGCCAGGTACACAATTGTCCAGCAAGGGCACAGTTCTGGAGGATGAGGAGATGGAGGAGGAGAAACCATGTTCACAGCAGGGTGGCACCCAGATAACTGATAACAAAAGATACTACATTTGATCTTAGCCAAAAGGTCGAGAAGCGATGCTGGTGGCATTCCCACCTGACAGCGGGGGCACAGTGGAAGCACAAGGCAAAGGCAGAGGAGGAGGAGGAGGTCGCCAACGCAGCCAGGGCACCACCAGCACCTCAGAAGGCAGGGTTAGCATGTATGAATTGTGGAAAAGCTTTGTCGGCATGCCACAACAACCAGGACCACCAGCTGTTTTTTTTTTTTTTTAAGCCCGTTGTGTGTGAACACACTCAGACTATCACACGGTGGGTGCATAAAAAAAAGTGCACACCAAAAAAGTGAAACACAAAAAGTGCACAGGGTGTACACATGGTCCCTGACCCTGATCCCCCGGGGCGCAAGGCTCCTGACAGGGACTGGGGTACTTACACTGGCTAACCTGGCCGAAACCAGGCAACCCCGTTCTTTAGGAGGTCTGCTGAAACAGACCACCTCAAGTACTAGGTGGGGCTCTCCCAAAGAGAGACCCCATGAGAGAGGGCGAACCAAGCCAGAAGGCCATATCCAACCCCTCCCAATACTTTCAAGGACAGGCCCAAGGACCTACACCCTACTAATCACGCTGTGCAAAATAAAGTGTACCGCCACAATAAAAAAAACAAAACGTGAGACACACAACACATAAGAGTGGGGAAAGGGTTAGTGAAGAAGAAGTGCAAAGTTAGTGCCACGTTGCAATACTATGGCAGGCCCTTCGGCCAGGAATAAAAAATTCCTCTGGTCCTGACTCCTGACCAAAAGGCCCAGCCCTAGAGGCAGGTGTGAAAAACGTGTGTAGGAAGTGCAGTGTCCTTGGTGCCATACTCATAGTGTTGCCATCCACCGTGAATTATGACACCCCTGGACTGCCACTCCAGGGGCACATACAGTACACCACAGGCTTTTTAGAATCCCAGTCCCTGGGAAGACCAGTGCAGCCCCGTCCCTACCAGAAGGCCTCAGAACTTGGACAGCTTTGTGAGAGCCGGGCCCACAACCAGGGACACATACCTTTTCCAAGGCCAGACTCAACCCAGAAGGGGGAAAAAAAGCCCCCCCACCGACATCACCGTTCTTTACCATATACCATATACAGTTCCTTACCGTTCCTTACGTACTATACACGTACTGAATGACAGGTCTGCCCCCTTCAACTTCTGGGTCTCCAAATTGGGCACATGGCCTGAGCTTGCCCTTTACGCCTTGGAGGTGCTGGCCTGCCCTGCAGCCAGTGTATTACCTGAACCTGTATTTAGCATGGCTGTGGGCGTTAACACAGACAAGCGCAGCCGCCTGTCCAGAGCCAATGTGTACAAGCTCACGTTCATTAAAATGAACCAGGCATGGATCCCACAGGACTTGTCTGTACCTTGTGCAGAATAGACATGTATACCGGACTAACCCAGCCATTGTTGTATTTTTGATCTTTCTCACTCCTTTTGGGGTGTACCCTAATTTAAAAAGAAATTTAAAATTAAAAACAAAAACCAGTGTTGGCTACCTCGTCCTCCTCCACCGCCGCTTCCACCTACACCGCCACATCAACCTCCTACTCCATATGGGCCTCGCCCTCCTAGATCAAGATGATTAATTTTTTTTTCTGTTTTTTTATGTTATTTTAAGTTATTTCCCTATCCACATTTGTTTGCAGAGCACTTGCCATGCTCTTAAGAAGATTTTGCTGCCATTTGCAGCCTTCTAACCCTTTCCATGTTTTTTTTTTAGAGCCATTTTAGTGCCCAAAAGTTCGGGTCACCATTGACTTCAATGGGGTTCGGGATCGGGGTAAAGTTCGGGTTAAGTTCGGGTCATGAACCTGGACTTTTTTTTCCAAGTTTGGCCAAACCCGGACATCCAGGTGTTCGCTCAACTCTACCCATATTCAATCACTTGCTCACAGAATTGTAGCTTACAAGCCCCCTTCTCTCCACATTCCTTATGAGACAGTTGTCCTGGGAAAGTGCTTGGAAACAAAGAAAAGTACCATCTGTCAAACCAGCCATCTCCTTGCTAGCTGCATTTTTGGACAGCTGTGGAGGGAGAAGAGGTGCTCTGTCTGACCTCACAGCTAAGATGGCACCTTAGATAGCACCTAGGACAATGGTACAAAGTACTAAAGTAATGGGTTTGTCATTCTTGTCACTATTAATCAGGTTCCTTCATTCACATTAATGCAGAATATTAAATATTTAATTCTGCAGTTTACTCTGTGATAGCCTGAACCACTCCTCTGTCTATCTTGTACCTACATGGCAACATTTAAGTGTTACTACGCCTCTCACCATATTCCTTGTGAGACACTTGTCTTGGGCAAGTGCTTGGAGACAAAAAAAAGTCAAGCCCGCCATCCCCTGGTGAAGAGCACACATTATCAAAAATTGTTGTGAGACTTTTTCTTAACTATGCCAAGCAATCATCATAATCTGTTTATGCAGAAAAAAGCATGCAAAAGTAATGTATTCTTTAGCTCAGGGATCCTCAAACTACGGCCCTGCAGCTGTTGCGGAACTACACATCCCATGAGGCATTAGAAAACTCTGACATTCACAGACATGACTAGGCATGATGGGAATTGTAGTTCCTGAACAACTGGAGGGCCATAGTTTGAAGACCCCTGCTTTAGCTTATGATTATTTTTGGCTCTAGGAAGAAGTAAGCATCTGCTTTGACTGATGCAATTCACAAGAAGTGTTGAACCCTCCCCCTCCAGTGCTAGCTTTAGAAAGCGGTGGTGACTCCCATGTATACTCCCACTTTATTTACTCTGACGATATATATAATAGGCTCTCCTTGAACCTCCTACATCCACACTTGAAAAAAGAGCGTGCATGCCCGCTGAGAGCTTGGCGCATGCTCTGAAACGCGTTGTGTTCCCCTTCTGGCCCTGGTGACGTCACGCAGCGATACGCTGCGTTCCAGTCTGACACGCGGAAGCAAGCTGATCCCGGAAGACTATGGCCGGCTTTGTTTGTCCTCCCGTTCCATCCATCTGCTTTCTACTCCCGGACACTGGACATTGGACTCCATCTCCCGGCACCAGTTTTGAGCCTTACACCATGTACCCCATGTGAGTTTTTACATTTTGTGTGCACTCCTGGATTAAACATACTGCACTTAGAGGCGCTCCATCTGTTTCTTTCTTTTAACCCTTTCCACAGAGCCTGACTTCCCTGTGCCATGGAGCCAGCCCTTTGTTATGGACGGGTTATCTTTGATGGACTTTCATACTTTTGTAGTATGTTTTGCACTTAGATGCACTGCTGTTATTTTAGTGACTGTTAGTAACAGTGCATGGCCCGCCTTACACTGATCACCCCAACCACTTTGTATTTATCCAGAGCGCCAGCTAATTTATTGTTGCTTCATGTGTGTGTAAAGGCAGGTGTCCCAATACTTTTAATAATATAGTGTATATTTAATAAAAAAAATTAAAAAAAAAGTTTAAGCCAAGTAAATATATGCCATTGCATATGAATTATATGTGTTCCTAAAATCAGCCAATAGGTGGCTTTTGGTTCTTTATCACAAGGTTTGAATTTTAGTTTACCTTCTGTTTACAGGGCTCAACAGCTCAGCTAAAATGTAGAAACACAAGTGAATGATCCATCACCCCTCTTTCCCTATCTTTCCTTTGCTCCATTTAATGCTTCAATTAGATATAGCATATCTGATAGGATGTGTCTATTGCCATACTCTCTCCTTACATGTATTAAATGCTTTCTAAAAATATATATATATATATATATATATATATTATATATATATTATCATCAACAGACATAATTCAGGTTAAAAATCCAAAAAAGGTTTCTGAACTTTTGATTTATATTGGTTTTGACACTTCATGAATGGCACTGCTTTGACCAAAATTGTTGATCATAAACTGTATAACTGCTAAAGTGGAAAAAACACAAGCTATCTGATCTACAGTACATGCTGATCAATCATTTATACATGCTGACATTTGTACACATGACCTAATAGTTAATATAACATCGTTATAGTGAAGTGACTCGGCACAGCTGGAAGAAGCAGGCACACTGACACATCTGCCTTTTAAGCAGAACCATTTGAGTCATATACCTGCTGCTCTATGTTGAACCCCACCATGACTCAGCTGACTTCTAGCACAGAAAGTGTGTTAGTGTATAAAGTCACAATAAATTATTTATCAAACTTCCATAGATATAACAGCCTAGACAGCTGAATCTATAAAGACCCAGGGTAGATGTTTTAACAAATGATCAGCTGCTGAGCAGTATGAGACTGTAAAATAATTTACTAATCATATCTGCCCATTGTGGAATGCTCGATGGTCAATTATCCCTGTCTTACTATGTCCTTGGGTATCTGAAACACACAGAGAATGCAGGCCACTCAAAGATCAATATTGTATTTCAGCTCACTGTACCTTGTGACTAAGCATTAATTGTGTTAAGTATAGGCTCTGGTGGACCGTCTGTTTTAAAAGAAAGCAATTTCTATGGATTTTCCAATCCATGCCTTGCTTACAAAGAGTGAAAACTGAGAATCTAACATGAGTTTGAGTTATACTGAAAAGGCAGTAACTGGAAAATTTAAATGACTTGGAATTAAAAAAAACACGTTATATATTAAAATCTATGATCCCCTTTTAAAGATCTCCAATGCACAAAGCTCAATAATTCATGTTGAAAAAAGTATGCCTATGTTAAAAATGTTAAATTAATTTCCGGCAGGTCGGCAGCTTTCCTGTTAGGATGGAGGAGTGGAATGATCAGTATTTTGTATAATGGCCTTTTCTGGTTGTCCAAAGTGCCAATGTTACCTTGACCAGGCTTAATTTGCTATTACAGCCCCAAAGCCTTCTAGAGCGGTGTTTTTTCTCTAAAATAATAGACTCAGATAATATTTAATTACATCCTAAAGCTCATTGACGTCTGTTTGACGTCCATACTGACACCATACAAACGTTACAGGAGCGTTTGTTGAGCGGTGGAAATTTAGTCAAGTGTAAAGTAAACTGAAGTGGAATAATTAAAATTAAATAGTGCATTGTGCACCAATTACCCTACTCCTCAGTCTTGATTCCAAACAGCTCTTTTTAAGCCAGACCTGGGCAAATTGTGGTCCCAGGGCCACATCTACTTCCTCGATACCTCCACTGTCAGCATGCCTTTCTGAGCCTGTCACTTTCCTCATGGAGGACACTGACAGGTTCTCCCAGAGGCATAGGGACAGATGTAGGAAAAAGACAGAAGTAGAGCCGTCTTCTAAGTGCAAAACTGTGCAGCATTTAATAAAACAAAGTATAAAAACACTTTCATCTAAGTAAAGATAGGCACATCAATGAAATCCTGTAATGGTGAGTCACCATGCTCGCTGGTGAGCTGCTGTGTGTGCAGTGTTCTGCCTTGTCTCCTGTGGATGATGATCATCGGCTCAGTGTGTGGACTTGAACAGGATGGAGGGCTGGAATGCACATGGCCTACAGCAGCGAGCTTGTGACGTCACTGAAAAATACCGCAATGCATTTTCAAGTGTGCGCTCTGTCGCTGTTAGTGACAGACTTTCTCAAGGTAAGAATACAGGGGCAGGTGTGCCTAATATAGGGGGTGCTAATTGGTAGAGATTATCAGGATTACTGATTGTAATCAGGCTGTTTTACAGTAAAACAGCCCTCTAGAGGCAAATATATAGAATTCTTGATAGGAGATCCACTCGAAGAAAGACCCCAGGAAGTACACAGAAGACAGAGGTTTCATCATGTGATCATGGCTTCAGTTAAGTAAAATGAGCATTTAGTTAGTTGGAGGAGGGTGGGAGGTAGGAGCTTGAGGGGGTTGCTAATCCTGAAGTTGTGCTCTTTAAAACAATATTGCCTTTGCTGTGAGAGGAGAACCAATGAGCAGTTATAACTCAGGCTGGCTTCACACTAGTGCGAATTGGATGCGGTCTGAATTCAGGCAAAAATTTGGGCCTGATTCACCCCTGAAACAGAGAACAGGGACGTACCGGTCCCCTGCTGTGAGCCGCGTCCACAATCAGTGTAAACCCAGTGTAAAGTAATTTTACCACTTGCCGACTGCCGCACGACTATTTACTGCGGCAGTGTGGCTCTCCTGGGCAAACCGACGTAGGGCTACGTCGCTCGCCCAGGAGACTTTAGGGGCCCCCGCTCGTTCCCGCACATCCCCGAGAGGGTGACCGGTGGCTCCAATGTCTGCCGGTCACTCGCGATCCCCCGCTGGAGAGGGAGAAAGGCAGGCGGGTGATGTAAACAAAGCCGCCTGTCATTCTCCCTGATGTAACTTCAGAGACTACACGATCCTGCTATGTAGGATCGTATGTCTCTGCTGTTACATCACAAACCACGCCCCTTTACAGTTAGAATCACGCCCCTAGGGACACACTTAACCCCTTGATCACTAATAAAGTTAACCCCTTCCCTGCCAGTGTCATTTTACAGTAACAGTGCATATGTATAGCACTGATTACTGTAGTAATGTCACTGGTACCCCCAAAAGTGTCAAAAATGTTAGTCAGGGGTCCGATCTGTCTGCCGCAATGTCGCAGTCCTGCAAAAAAAAAAAAAAAAAAAAATCGCAGGTCGCCGCCATTACTAATTAAAAAAAAAAAAAAACAATAAAAATGACATAAATCTTTCCCGTAGTTAGTAAACACAATAACATTTGCACAAACCAATCAAAATACGCTTATTGCATTTTTTTTTTTACCAAAAATATGTAGCAGAAAACAAATTAGCCTAATATTTTAAAAAATTTTTATTTTTACATTTTTTTTGGGGGAGTTTCATATAAAAAAATTTGAAAAATATTGTTATTTTTTCAAAATTTACGCTCTTTTTTTGTTTATAGCGCAAAAAAAAAAAAAAAAAAATCGCACAGGTGACCAAATGCCACCAAAAGAAAGCTCTGTGGGAAAAAAAGGACGTCAATTTCATTTGGGTACATCGTCGCACGACTGCGCAATTGTCCGTTAAAGTCACGCAGTGCTGAATCGCAAAACATAGGCCCTGGTCTTTGAGCAGGAAAATCCTCCGGGGCTTAAGTGGTTAATAACCATCTTACATCAGGATAACAAATTACAGGAATCAGAGCCATAAAGTAGAACAGACACAGCAGTGTTTCTTGTACTTTGCTGCTCGGACAACTTCTGAAAATGAATGTATTTCATACAGAGCCTTGTATTAAGCACAAGTAAATGCTAAAAATATATGGACCTTGTAAATAGATAAACTGATGCACTAATGGAGCAGCTCCAGTCTTGCAAATCTTGTATTTATTTAAAAAAAAAACCTGGGAAGTCTTTTGTTACAAGGATATGAATAGTTTGTAATGCCAGGTAAATTTAATTCAGACATGAAAAGAAAATGTTTTTCTTAAAGCTGATCAGTTTATCCTAGAGGTATTTGTCTGGGGAAGGAATGCAATAAGAAAGGATTACTCAGCGTGATTTGTCTTCCATACTGATAAGTGAAATGTCTGCTACAATTGCAACTTTTTTATTTATACACAGTGGAACAGATGTACTTTTCTGGTGATTCTCCTATATAAAAAAAAATATTAAGGTAAAAAAAAAAAAAAAACACAAAATGCATAAAAAAACTAAAATGTTCACCCTTGGAGCGGGGCTGCACCCACACTGCAGCAATTAACTGCACTAAGGCATTAAAGCATAATCCACTATGCCTAGGAGATCAGGTAGGGCACATTTACTTACCTATTCCTCCTCTCCTACAGACTACTCTGTGCTGCTAAACTAGACCATACAGCTTCTTCCTTGTAGTCTGGTCAGGGCCGGGACAAGGGGTGAGCAGAAGGGAGGTTGCCCTGGGCGCAATGGTATATTGCAGGGATGTGGGGGGCGCCTTGACCCTAACCCTAAGGGAAGGGGGGCGCAGTGTCCCGACACTGAGTCTGGTGGTCTAAGGCCCTGGTCCCCAACCCTGGTCCTCAGGGCCCACTAACAGGCCAGGTTTGCAAGATAACCGAAATACATCCCAGGTGATATAATTTGCTGCTCAGTGATTGCATTACTCTAGTCTGCATCTCCCCAAGGTAATACCTCAAATCTGGCCTGTTAGTGGGCCCTGAGGACCGGAGTTGAGGACCACTGGTCTAAGGTACTGCAGCTACAGCCATGATCCTGGCATCATTTTTTTAGAGCAGGCAATGGGCTTTCCTGTTAAAATGATCAGGGCAGTTCTACAGCAACCCAATCACTTTTTCAGGGAGTGGAATAGGTCACCTTCACCCCACATCCTTTCCCGGTGGAATAGGAGATCCGGGGACAAATGCAACCTCTCGCATCAGAAGGACCTGTTGTGTCAGTGTCCGTTCTTCCTCCTCCTCTGTGAGGTAAGAAAGCAGAACTTCGTCACTTCCAGTTCCAGCTGTTTGTATACAGTATTAGCTTCCACTGTTGAATTAGGAAAAATGTTTTATTATTCCTTGCTTTTCACCTTCTCTGCTCCTCCCTGATAGAAGACCGATTTTTGGGCATTAGTAATGCAGAGCTCAGGCATACTTCAGTTGCTCCTGCTTCCACAACTCTGGCCCACATTTTAAGCCTGTATCCAACTCCACAAAATATAACCTTTTTATCACTCACAAGGCTGCCACCACACAGTGTTGTGTGTCTTCCCCATGCCTTGAGTATAACCACAGCTGTAGCAGAATTGCTACATGCTACTTGATGGTGTTCAATAGAAAATCTACATATTACAAATAAATGTTCAAACCATGTACAATGAATGATAAATAATTAACTAGCCTTTAAGATATGTACAGTTATCTGTAAAGGACATGTGAAGCACAAGCTCATTCTTAAGAGTCCCCATCAGTACTTCTATGAATAAACCAGTTAAAGTTTGAAAACCAAAGATAGTAGCTGATTGGTTGCCATGCACAACGGCTCAGGTTTTGATAAATTCTCCCCATTATATATATGCAGGCTGCTGTTGCTGACTTTGGAATTAAAGTAAAATTGTGTCTGTCTCTGGTTTCATTACCTTCTGAGTTACTCACCCGAATAAAAATGCAGTGAGTGATGTCTGGTTAAACCCAAAACCAAAAATATATAATATATTGCAGCTGATCAGTCTTTAGATGTAGTGGCTGCATCAGTTATCTTTTCTTAGGCTTTTTCCCTCTGTTTTCAGTAACACACCTCCTGCATTAGAGTGACCCCACTCTGGATGAATGAGCAAAGGGGCACCTTTGGACAGCAGCACTGTCAGTCGGGGGGGGGGGGGGGGAGTGTTAGATGTACTAGCAGATTTAGATACACTAGCAAATTGAAGCCAAACTCCAGCTAATACTTTATAGGCAGTTACAGAAAACTGTTTCTTTCCTTTTGGGATAATATTTTCACATAAACAAATAAAGCTGATCATTGTAAGCACTCCTGTTATGGTTTGGCTCAACACTCTTAACTGATACATTTCCAGGAGAGCTTGTTCTCCTGTCTTACTGGCAGGATCACCAGGTGAAAATAAGAGAAAGAAAGCCTAAAAAGATAACGAATGCAGGCATCATATATAATTTATGGTAAGCTGCAATATAATAAATGTTTGCTTTTGAGTTTAACGCCACTTTGGGATTTAGGATCCATTCACACCAGCCACTGTGTTACAACGTAACAGATGGTGTGTAGTGCAGTCTTACAGAATCACTGCAGTGCCGATGCAGCAATCTCAGCCCATTGCACTGTTCACTTTTTCAAAATAAACTTTATTAAAATGTGACAGTGACATTTCATAAGCCACTTGCCACTAATTTTGACATATATTGTATATGTAAAAGTCTGCATTTTTTTTGCTGGAAAATGTAGAACTCTTAAATATTATATATTCAGAAAGCAGAGGCCCTGGACAATAAAATGGTGGTTGTTGCACTTTTAAATGTTGCATGCATTTATCAAATGCAAATTTTCAGGAAAAAATACACTTAAATGCATTTTAGTGCACACATATAATAACCAAATTTTGGTTAAAATATAAAAGATTATGTTGTGCTGAGTAAACAGATACCAAACATGTTGTGATGTAAAATTTTGCATGCCTGTGAAATGGCAACAGACTACAGTACATAAAAATCTCCATAGGTGACACTTTAAAGGGTCAAACAGGTTTGAGTTATACGCAAGCTCTGCCACTAGAATTACTGCTCTCACTCTGATGTTTGCAGTTATACCTCAAATGTGTGGTGCAATCACCATTTAGATATGCATGCGGGACCTGAAATTGCACATGTGAATGGGGGGACGGGTACTTAAAATAAATAAAAAAAGGTTTACAATATTTTTAATTTAAACATTTTTGTAGACTGTTTCTTTAAATTTTTATTCAACTTTTTTTGCTATCTCAAGGCATGAACAACATCCCTTGTAATAGCATTGGCTGTGAGACGTCCTCTTTATAGAGAGATCTGGGGTACTTAACCCCTGATCCCTCCTCTGCCATCTACTGGATTGCCCCGAATTGTGCTGAATAGAAAGTATAGCCTGCTGTACTTCTTTTCAGTGCATACTGCTTGCACACCACCACAACGCAGTGGTGTGAATGGGGCACATTTTGTCTTACAAAAGGACTGTGCTGAAATAGCTGCACAATGCAGTTCTACTGCACCTGGTATGAACGTACCCTTGGAAATGATAGATGAAAATGTAGGATCATGAATGCCAGACAACAAGCATTTCCAAAAGGAGAGGTAAAGCATTGACAGCTTCTATACTTCTGCATAGCACAGATTTTTCTGAAGCAGCAGGGTGGCCTGGTGTATACATTATAGGATTTAAGCTGGCCATAGATTGGTTGAAATTTTGACCAGTTCAGCAGGGACCAGCTAGTTACATAAACTTCTGTTGCACGGAAATGCTAGAAAATGTTTATCGATCAATGGCTGCAGTTACTGATTGGTGTATTCTGACAGTAGAGAGTCCCACTGTCAGAAAAAAAATGACCTGGAGTGAGGAATTTCTCCATCTAGCTTGCTTGTGTGGATGGAGGAGGCTAGTTTTTAATTTGTTCAGCCAACAATCCATCTATGGTCAGCTTTAGTTAACTCCATAGTAACCCCCCCTCCTCTCAATATTACACTCCACAAGGCCAATCCAACTTTAACAATCAAGGGGATGGGGCGAACAATTGGAATAGACAGGACTTTCTGGTCTATAACCGATTTGCTCCCCTGGAGAATACCTATGATGATTCTGATAGAGGTGATTTTTTTTTTTAGGACCATGGATGACCCCGACCAGGGAACACATGAAGAATACATTACATTGAAAACAAATCTGGAACAAAAAGAAGAGGAGGAGAGGTAAATGGGCAGGAAAGAGGATTAAAAAAAAGAAAACACAAATAGGAGAATGTATTCATATTTTAAGTGGGTCATATCTGTCTAGTGATGAGTTGAAAGTCTTTGATAGAGGTCTCAAATGTGCTCCAACCAGGAATCTGAATACATTCCAGACATATAGTATATTAAATATTAAAAAGTTAATTTAAACTCTAAATAATAAAAAATATTTTCTATCCAAACCGGTCAATAGGCCCCCCTAACAATTTAAGAGGTAATTTTGCTAACTTCAAAAAATCCACCTTCAACCCCCAGAATATGGATAACAAACACTTAGAAGTGTTCCACAATATGGTTGTGAGTGAGTTGGATTCCTGCAAAGTCAAGAAAGTACAATACCCTGAGTATATTAGGAGAGGTATCCGCCAGTTGGAACAAAGGAAGGATATTGTAATCCAACCAGCAGATAAAGAAAGAAAGCTAGTCTTCATGACTGAGGTCTATTATAAAGAAGAAATGCATAGATTGTTGGAAGATAGAACTACTTATCTCCCAATGAGTAAGAACCCTATTCATGAATTTAGAAAGAGGGATTTAGAAAAACTGATCAAAAGTCTATAATTATAAAGAAGCTCAATACCCGCTACCATCTGGGTGCAGGACGCCAATTCTGCAAAATTCTGGATATATCCTTTAAATGTAAAATGTATTGAAAAAAATGTGTAGAACATGTCTGCTTCATATCTAGATTTTAGCGGTTTTTCTTTTTCTTTTTTTTTTGAATGGCAAGGTTGAAAATTAAACGTGGAATCTGATAAGTTGCTGTCATCATTTTTTCAAATTCTTATCAAATCTGTCTAGTGTTGTCACTGAACACTTTAATAAAACTTACTGAAAATATAACACTTCGCATTCTACACAGGGCAAGAGACCATTTCTTGATAAGGATAACCTATCTCTCCATTTATATGTCTCTACATCCGCTGGATATATACCTAACCTTTTTTTAAATATTAAAATGACATTGTACATCCAGTTTTGCCTTGTATAACTACCCATTGCCAATTAGTCATGTAGATCAACAGAGTGGATATTTCTATATAATGCATTATAAAACATTCTTCCGAAATCGCTCAACTTTGTAGAATGCGTCCCCCATAGGGGAAAGGAAAAGGAAGAGTTGCTTTTTTGTTCCTATTCACTAGAAGTTCATTTCACATCGAACCTGTCTTTTTCCTCAACTTCCAACATACTTCCAATGTGCCAAAATGTAATTAAAAATCAAATGTCCTCTTCATAAAACATAAATAGCTTAGTCAGAGAAAAACACCGTGCCAATAGAGCAAAGTTGCCTTTTGCCCCTTTGTGCATAACTAGCAAGGTAGAAAAAAAGACTACTGTCCATTAAAGTGATTGTAAAGTCTCTTTTTTTTTTTAAATAACAGACATGTTATACTTACCTGCCCTGTGCAGTTGGTTTTGCACAGGGCAGCCTGGATCCCCCTTCTTCTTGGTCCCTCTTCGCTGCTCCTAGCCCCTCCCTCCTGGCAAGTGCCTCCACAGCAAGCAGCTGGCTATGGGGACACCCGAGCCAACCTGCAGCTCTGTGTGTCCATTCAGACATGAAGCTGCCATTCAGGCCTGCCTCCTCTCTCCCTTGATTGACTAACTGACTATGATTGACAGCTGCTGGAGACAATATTGCGGTGTCTCAGCCAATCAGGAGGGAGAGTCCTGGATGGCCAAGAGACTCGTGGACATTGCTAAATAGAGAGGGGGCTCAGGTATGTATTAGGGAGAGCTGGGGCAGCTGCTGCACACAAAACTTAAATCACTCCTTCACTATTGGTCCATAGGAAGACTCCCTAAAATAATATGTGTTTTTACTATTTAAATCAAACATTTTAGTCTAGGGGCTACAGGTACACAGTAATAGTGAAGTCAGTCATTAAAAGTGAAAAGCGGGTATAAAACAAACTTATAAAACCACACTGTTCTAAATAAAGAATCCAAGCTGAATATCATTTGGATATTTATCTTGTATTCAGGTGGGTCCTCGTACTACATTCTGTAGTTGTTGGTGTATTTTAAAAAGATTGTGCAATCTGATTGTAAAGTGTATACTCTACTTTTTTTAATCAGATCATTTTTAGTGAAGGTTTTTAAGAACAAAAAACATACAAAACAAAAGAAAAAAAGAGAAAACACTCTTGAACAATACAGAACAGAGCCAATAAAACAAAATAGTGGTAGCCGTGCAGCATGTGTTACATAACCTCCAAGACAGCACTGCTAAACAGAAAATTGGCAATACAATAGACATCAGAAAAGGCAGGTGTTGTACAAACCAAGGCAGAAGAAAAATATATGCAAAAACATGGTGAATCCCAGCCTCACAGCAAATCCGTATGCCCTACTTAAGTAGTAGCAACCAATCAACTGTAAACCTCCAAATGAAAAGTACAGTTGAAGAATAAGTGTTTAACCACTTTACAACCGGAGGATTTTGCTGTCTTCCGTCCAGGCCACTTTTTGCGATTCGGCGCTGTGCGACTTCAACTGACAATTGCGCGGTCGTGCGACGCCGTACCCAAACGAAATTTACGTCCTTTTTCTCCCACAAACAGAGCTTTCTTTTGGTGGTATTTGATCACCTGTGCGATTTTTACTTTTTGCGCTATAAACAAAAAAAGAGCGTTTATTTTGAAAAAATAACAATATTTTTCACATTTTTTTATATGAAATTCCCCCCAAAAAAGATGTAAAAACCAATTTTTTTAAAAGTTTTTGGCCAATTTGTTTTATGCTACATATGTTTGGTAAAAAAAATCGCAATAAGCGTATTTTGATTGGTTTGCGCAAAAGTTATTGCGTTTACTAACAAAGGGAAAGATTTCTGTCATTTTTGGTGTTTTTTTTTTAACGCGTAATGGCGGCGATCTGCGATTTTTTTTGCGGGACTGCGACATTGCGGCGGACAGACCGGACCCCTGACTGACATTTTTGACACTTTTGGGGGTACCAGTGACATTACTGCAGTAATCAGTGCTATATATATGCACTGTTACTGTAAAAATGACACTGGCAGGGAAGGGGTTAATTTTATTGGAGAGGGAGGGGTTAATGTATGCCTGGTGCTTACTGACGTGTAGGGGGGGAGGTGACTATGTGATTCATGGACAGATCGGATGTCCAGCTATGCTGAACAGTCCGATCTGTCACTCCCTGTCACTATGGAGATCCGCCCGCTGTGTTTACACACAGCGGGCGGATCTCCAGACTCGATCCCCGACGATCGGGTAAGAGCAGCGGCGATCGCCGCTGCTCCTCCCCTGGCCCGACTCCCGCTGTGAATGAAAACAGCGGGAGCGAGCCTCCGGCGGCGCGCAAGCGCCGCCCAGAAGGGGAGGAGTCCAGTCACGTTAATACTACGTGACTGGACGGGAACGAGCCACTCTGCCGCAGTACTATTACCGTGAGCGGTAGTAGAGTGGTTAACCGCAGGGCCTACCCTTCCTTCCCTCTCCTCTCTGCCTCCTTCCCTCGTCTTCTCCCTCTTTTGTTTGTCTTCTTTTTCTTTTCTCTATGTCTAACCTGTATTGATGCTTCATTTTGCTTTAAACTATATGACCATGTCTACTCATAATCACTGGAACTTTATTTGAATGCTACATAGTTGTGGCTTTTACTATGTGTTGATTGGGGACTTTTAGTCCCCGCTTTATTGTTTTTTGCTTAAGAATTTAAGCTCATTTATGGTATCCAATGTTGGCTCACGCCCTATGTTTGTGTTCTCCTTCTGATGCTACCTGTTTATATGTTCCATTTTTCACATTGTACTTACATGCCTAGACCTGTTGTATGCCTATGCCTTTTATTTAATAAAAACTTTTGTAAACAAATAAGTGTTTAAAAATTACTGGTCAATATGAATCTGTTTTTTCTAGATAAGGCTACTGTGAGCAACAACTAATCAAATAAAGTGCAGCACAATTTAAAAGTAAATAAATACATATAAACATATAAAATAATTATAAAATGTATATAAAATTTAAAAGTCCAAAAGTCCCAGAAGGTTCCAAATAGTGCAGGTGGGAGTAGATTACAGGAAGCCCTCCACCAGTGTGATTACACCGCGCTCACCTAAAAGCAATCAGTAAAACACCTGAATGATATCCAAACACTGAGCAGGATTAAAGCAGATGGTCACTTCCTGGTGTAAAAATCTCCTCAACAGCTTTGCACTCCAGCCAGAAGCAATTAACATGAAAGATTGCAGGGGCAAGATCTAAATGCTCACTGCATAACTTTTATTTCAAATAAAACCACATAATATGCACTTACATGATCCCTTAAACAGGTCAGCATAAAAAGCGGATGGCTCGAGCAGTGCAGGCGGTCCCTGCAATCAGCTTCGGCTTCTGATACACACAGATGAATGAGGATGGGTGCGGGTGACAGGCGGCTCCACCTCCCGTACGCGTATCGTCCAATCAGGGACTTCGTCAGCGGGGGCTGACGAAGTCCCTGAGCAACAGAAATACTAAAGCACTTTACACAGTCAAACATACTTACTAAGAACATGTAAAAAACATTCCCCCCCCATTGTAAGGAACTTTATAGGCAAAATTTGAACACATTTTCTTTTTTTAGCATACTTACTAAGTGAGGACAATGGCAACTGCATCATTCAGAACGCTCTCTCCAAACAGTAAGGTGTACAGATCGGTATCCACATGCAGCTCATGGAATATAGCCAACACCGTCACTGAAAAGATCAAAGAAGTATTACATTTTTTTTTTTAATTACATTATCAATAGCAAGGAATACAGAACAATAAAAACAGAGGTTAGCTAGATCATCACCAATAGGTTCTACACAGTGATAGGCTAAGTGTTAATGTATTCCCATCCATGTACTACCACGTAGTAAATTAGTGAACAGATGATTAAAACAACCTGCCACAAATATGATGTCTTCCATTCTGTACGATTTCAATTTCCAGCCATTCTCCATTGCTCAACAATTTTCCCTCCAGAAAAGATTTGCTGAGCAATGTTTCTAGCATTTAATGGTGTTAAAACTTCAACAGTGGTTAATCACAGCACTATCCTGATTGAAGTCAACTGAGGTTGTGCAATCCTAGGCATCTGTTTCCATTACATTGCTATCATGTGCAATGGCCCATAGTACTAACGAGATGTTAATGAGGCAAGAAGAGGATTCTTGACTGTGCTCTGTTATGCTCTATAAATGTTCACGTCCAAAATTATGCATAGGTTACACATCATCATGCTTAGGAATGCAGGAAATCCTAATTGAGCTGAAACTCTTTTTCCAATCTGTTTTTTCCATGTCATAATTTTATTTTTACTCTTATTTCTTTGGTGTATGATTCTTTTAATATACACCAAACATGGACTGTGTGATTCCCGGAGTTGGGAGTATTCAGAGAATGTAATAAAGTCACATGGCTCAGTGTAAAAATACATTAATCTCCATCACCTTACCTTTAGATTTGACTCCTGTGTTATGGTTTTCTCAGGCCTGATCGGTTTCTGAGAGCTGATTACTGAATGCACTATGCTTAACACTGGTATTGGACTGAATATACATATTTAGACATCCTGCACAAAGTGCAGACTGATTTCATGTAATGACTGTAAAAAAATTACCAAAAAGGAAAAAAATCATGCTTTGCGAGAAAGGAGGGGAGGGGTTACACAATTTCATATGTTGCTTTTGCAAAAAATGCATTTTTTGATGATAAATCCATGTACCTACACTGCCTTATTTTTCCTGAGAGCATGACATACATGTTTTGTGAAGCTTCTCCTCTGTTAGCCACAGGCACCTTTCATAGCTCAACTAAGTAATTGAGTTGCTTGTCACATTAACATTTTTTGTGTTTTTTTAATATTGCCTTTCATGGTTTAATGGACATCAGAGGGCTCAAGCAAACCTGCAAAACTAGTATGCCATGTCAACTTCTCCCTGCTCTTGTGCAGTTTCCTCTAGTAAACCAGGCCCAGTGAGTCTGAAATAAAAAAAACATTGTTAGCTTTCTATGGTAGGGAATCTTTGTAGAATGCCAACTCAGGGTTCCCCAGGGCACTGAGTCTAAGCCCCAGCCTGCTTCTTCACCAAGGCCCCTGATGGTGGGGATGGAAGAGCAGCAATCTGGAACAAGGTGGCAGACCCCAGGTATGCTCAGCTGACGATACAGAGACCATGGTATGCAGAGTACAGATGGCAGGAGACAGAATAAAATCCGGGAAACAAGCCAAGGTCAGGGCAGGCAGCACACAAACAAAAATGGTAAACAAAGCCGGGGTCAGTACACAGGTAGTCAGACATAGAATACAAGTAATGCAAGGCAAACTATGAGCTCAGAGAAACTGGGAAGTTGCTTGGGCAACACAGGCTGCACTGAGAATGCCCTATATTGAGAAACAAAATAGGTAAACACAGAAGCCAAACACATGTGAATATCATCACACATCAAGCAGAATCACTGCAGTAAAGGGGTAGGAATTTCACAGGCAGGAAACTGCAGACTAAACCATGACACCCATAATGTTTGGTGAAACCGGTGTTATGGATGTGCCCAATAAACAATGTTTATTTGAGAAAACAAGACTTCATACATATAGGAAAAAAAGAGATAAGAAAAAAAGATATAAAAAACATGCTGTATGTTTAAAAATGTACAAAATAGAACTAAACACAAAAAAAAAAAAAAAAACACACACACTTTATTGTTAGCCTTTATAACCACAGAATGCTATTATATTCTAGCGCCCACTATGATAAGCTCAGATTCCTGCAGTCTACTGCAGTCTGTGCCATTTAACAGTAGGGTAAAAAACAGGGGATTGCTGACCTAGAATGAGACAAAACCCAAATATTCAAGGAGTCCACATAGGCTCTGTTGAACACAAACTTTCTACTTATGCAGACAACATATTATTCTACATGACCAACCCTGTGGTGTCTCTGCCATACATCATGGCATAATTCCTAATCTTAGTATCAACTACAGCAAATCCAATTTCCTAGCGTTCAATGTCCCATCTGGTATGCGTACACAGTTGCAAACCTAATTTTCCTTCCCATGGTGCCAGTCCTCCCTGAAATATTTGGGCATATATCTTCCTGAACTTTGCTCCAATCTGTATGCATGCAATTATGCACCACTGCTTAACACCATACAGAAGGATCTGTCTAACTGGAACAGAACTTCTTTTTCATGGATAGGCTGTATAAATATTTTTAAAATGAATATTCTGCCCAGGGTTCTTTTTTACTTTCAAATGGTACCTATTTCACTGCCCAGTCCTTCTTTTAGAGTCTCAACATCCTTTTCATATGGCTAATTAGGAATGACCAATGACTGTGTTTGGCTCTCTCCCTTTTGCTGCACCCAAAATTATTGGGTGGCTTAAGAATTCCAGCCACACACTGGTATCATGAGCCTGTGGCCTTACAGAGAATGCTAGATTAGATTGACATTACCATGTTAAGGATAAACTTTGGTTCTAATCAGAGTCCATCTTGACCACCTCGCCCCATGCCCTACTTCTGCGGGATGACGTTAATAGACAGGGTTTGTTTTAACCACCAATTTCCCCTCTAGCCCCCTTGAGAGGGTTCCCTTGGTTTGAGTCAGGAGAATGTTTATGCTTTTTTAGGAAACGGGCGGTTGATGGGGAGGTGTGATGTGGTAGGAGCAATGGTTTCTCTCGCTTGATGCCCTGAGAGAGCAGTATGAGCACTTCCCATTAGACTGGAGGTACAGGCAGCTTCACCATTTGGTGCATCTCCAGTCCCCTTGGATTTGCTCACTATATACACTGACTCAGTTTGGGAATTTTTTTATGGAGAAAGACCCAATATCTCATTCTATTTCAATGCAGTATAAACTCCTTCAATCAAAGGGACCTATCATGAAGCCCCTCTCTATTCAAGAGTGGGAGAGAGACCTGCAGCAAAATTTCTCAGAAACCCAACTTGACCATTTGTTCCGCCTGACCCATACCGGCTCTGTGGACACAAAGATGCAAGAGAATGGCTTTAAGCTGATGACGTGCTGGCATAGTGTCCCCACTAGGCTGGCTGTTGTATTTAATAATATATGTTCTGATCTGGTCGCTGTTTGTTTCTTGTACATTTTTTTAAATGTAATAACCCTAGCTGGACCGATCAGATAAAAGTTCCCTTATATTTCAAGGTCCTACTTGCTCACTGAGGTCCTCACTGTTCTCCCCCTCCTGGGCTTATATGCCCTTTTTTGCCCCCCCCCTTTTTTTTTTCTCTTTCCCCCTCCTTTTATTGCTACTGCCCCCCCCCCCCACGTGTGTTATGGTCCCAATTGCCACATATGAGGCAAAAGCCTCCTTATACGAAATGCATTTTAATACTCAAGGGCACCCCAGATTGATGGGGTTGCTGTCCTGATGTTACTGGACTCGTTCTTGCTGGATGCTTCTCTTGGCAGTCCCATACAAGCTGTCGACCTTGAAGGCTTTGGACATTAGAGTCAGCTCCCTGATAATTACCATCCCCCTCAGAGATGCACCCACCAACAACCTGACGCCAAGTTTAGAGGGGGACATCCTTGTTTTCATGTTCAGGATACTTAACACACGCTTGTGGCAATCATTTGAACAATGGTTGTGCTATATGCTGTGATTCACGTGTGTTGTGGTCTCTGTACCTTCTGTTATCTTTGTTATTTTATTGTATGAAAATGTATGCTTTTAGCATAATAAAATAAAGATTACAAGAAAAAAAAAGATTCTGCTGCATTTCTGCAACCTAGGGAGCGATGCCATAGCAGCAGCTAAGCAGTGTTCTAGCAAGCCTGCATTGGTGAGTAGCCACCAAGTCGGGATCACTATGACATACCCTAACCCTTTAAGAGCCGGTCCACACTAGCGCGACTTGTCAGGCGACTTGTCAGCCTAACAAGTCGCGCTCCCTCGCGGTCCATTGACCGCTACAGGACCCGTTCTAATAGGAGTGACACAAGTCGCTCCGACTTAGAAAAAGGGTCCTGTACTACTTCGGGGCGACCTCGGAGCGACTTGCATAGACTTCCATTATGTGAAGTCCCTGCAAGTCGCTCCAAAGTCGTGGTGCACGGGACTGCACAAGTCGTCCCCGAAGTAGTAAGGAGTCGTGTCGCCTTAGTGTGAACTGACTCTCAGAGTTTACAGTGTATACTCTCTTAAAGATGCATTCCATTTTAGACAATGTTGCTTCCAAAGAACACAAAAGACCAAAAGCAATGAGAGTTTAATAAGATGAAAGACTTTACACCACCAGTAAGCCAATTAGGTATTATTCATAATGTAACCTTTATGAAAGCTGAAAGAAGTATGTAACAAGAGACTGCAAATGCATACAATATTTACACCCTATATAAATACATTGTGCAGAGGTAATAACAAGGAGACGGAACAATTTTACTTTATAATTGCACTATTTTACACAAAATGGTCATTTAGAATAATAAGCGAACATGCAATTGTATAATCATTTTTACTTCATCATTGGCATACTAACACAGCCTAATTAATCAGGGATGTATTTTCAGCTATCTGTTTGTATTAATCAAGTCACAATGCTCATCAGCACTGCAGAATAACCTCACTTTGAAAAGGATCTTCTGGTTATTAATGCGAGGAGAGTACCTGTGTGGTAAGAGGATGAACTAATTGAGCTTAATGCTCTTGTACTTGAGAAAACCTTCACAAATTATCCTACATTATAAATATTCAGTGAAGATAATATATGGACAAGATTGTACTAATAGTTTCACTGCTGATCAGGCAGGTACAGTAGGATACCTTTTTTTTAGAAGGCATAACACAATCATTTCTGCACCATGATGGCATCAATCTAGTCTGTTTTATGCACCCCTTTTTTCAGATCATTGCTGGGGTTAAATGGTATGGGCACATAGGAAACAATGCAGAGAAAAAGCTTTAACATTGTTATGTGTATGCTAACAGAAGAAACCTAGAGGCCATGAGGAAAATGTGGGTTCCTGCATGTCACTCTACTGGTTTGGGGGTTTGAAATCCATGTGGCCATATCTCCTCTCCATACTGTTAGGTTCTAATTGGTCAGCATCATCACATGAATGGCGCTGACCAATCTGAATCTGTCAAGCCTGTTCTGTCAGCACTGCAAGGAGAAGGGAGGAAGCTGCAGGGATTTCAAATTCCCTGACTGGAGACGGAAACCTAACAGCGCAGGATCGTGGGAGGTAAGTACACCGGGACTGGGGAGGTGGGTCCAGTGTTAGGTCACCTTACAGATTTTCTGTAGAGGTGATCTTACACTTTAAAGAAGAACTTCATTAAAACCAGCAACAGTCTAAGTACAGCATAATTTATAAAGTGCAGGGTCAGGAGTGAGTAAAAAGAACAAACAACATACAGTTAGATCCATATATATTTGGACACAGGCACAATTTTCATACTTTTGGCTCTGTATGCCACAAAACAATCCAAATAAATTTGAAGTGCATACCTTCAGCTTTAATTCAAGGGATCAAACATAAATATCATGTACACATTTTAGGAACTGCAACCATTTTACACACAGCCCCCCCCCCCCCCCCCCGTTTTCAGGGTCTCAAATGTAATTGGACAAATGAATATAATCATAAATAAAAATATAATTTTTAATATTTTGTTGAGAATCCTTTACTGGCAATGTCTGCCTGAAGTCTGGAACCCATGGACATTACCAAAGACTGGGTTTTCTCTCCTTTCTGATGCTTTGCCAGGCTTGAACTGCAGCTGTCTTCAGTTGTTCTTTGTTTGTGGGTCTTTCTGCCTTTAATTTTGCCTTCAGCAAGTGAAATGCATGCTCAATTGGGTTGAGATCAGGTGACTTAGCCGTTGCAAAATATTCCCATCTGTACTGTGAATCGCTGTCCAATCAATTTTGCTGCATTTGGCTGAATCTGGGCTGATAGCATATCTCTAAACACTGCAGAATTCATCTGGCTGCTTGTGTCTTCTATCACATCATCAATAAACACCAATGACCCAGTGCCATTGGAAGCCATGCATGCCCATGCAACCACACTGCCTCCACCATGTTTTACAGATGACGTGTGCTTTGGATCATGAGCTGTTCCAAGCCCTTCTCCACACTTTTTTCTTCCCTTTATTCTGGTACATCTTCGTTTCATCCCTCCAAGGAATGCTTTTCCAGAACTGGTCTGGCTTTTTTATATGTTTTTTGGCAAAGTCTAATCTGGCTTTTCTATCCTGCAGGCTTATGAATGGTTTGCACCTTGTGGTGAACTCAACACCTTGTATTTGCTCTTGTGAATTCTTCTCTTTATTATTGACTTTGACAATGATACGCCCACCTCCTGGAGAGTGTCCTTCACTTGTCTTGATGTTGTGAATGGGTTTTTCTTTACTATAGAGAGGATCCTGCGATCATCCATCACTGTTGTCTTCCGTGGATGTTCAGGCCTTTTTTGTTGCTGAGCTCACCAGTGCTTTCTTCTTTCCTCAGAATGTATGTTTTTGAAGCCTTACAATGGTCTGTTTCACTTGCATGGACTGCTCCTTTAAACGCATGATGTAGGTTTACAGTAATAGATTCCAAATGCAATAGCACACTTAGAATCAACTCCACACCTTTTACCTACTTAATTAATGAAGAAATAACAGAGTAGCCCACACCTGGCCATGAAATAGCTTTTGATTCCATATTACCTTTCCTTTTGGTCCCTTGAAAAAGGGGGAATGTTTATTTTAAGAGCTGTAATTCCTAAACCCTTCCTCTGATTTGGATGTACATACCCTCAAATTAAACCTGAGAGTGTGCACTTTCAGCCCATATCCACTATATAACTATAGCTTGAATATATTTTGGTAAATACCTGAAAAAATCTAAAATTGTGCCTGTGTCCAAATATATATGGACCGAACTGTATAGAGAGCAGCAGTCAGGATAAGCACCATATTCACATCAGAGTCTTCCCTTACATTTGTGTCCCCAGAGGGCCATCACCTTACATCAGAGTCTGCAGAGTCCCTCCTCATACCACAGTTTCTTCTTACAGCAGAGTACCCCCCCCCCCTTACAGCAGAGTGCCCTTTCACCACTGGCAGGTGGCTGCCATGAAAGGGTTTTAAAAAAATCCCCTTGTCACTGGCTCTGAACTGTTCAGTTCCAGAGCCAGCCAATTAGCAAACTGCATTTCAGAGCTGATGACAAGGGGATTTTTTACAGGCACTTTTCTCCTGTCCACAGACATTTATGGACAGGAGAAAATGGTCTGTTTTTCGCAGACCCTCAGTAAATGTACAGACAGTTGGCAACACTGGGAGTGTGATGTGTTTTTTCATGGCCATGACAGAAATTATACCCTCTGTTGCTTTCTCTGGGCACAGCACCTGATGACCGTGTTCTATTTAAGAGAATGGGACTGATCTGCAAGCACCCCGCAACTGCATGCAATAAGGTTGCGGTGTGCTAATGTGGGGGTTCTAGGGGTTAAAGCAGGTGGGGAGGAAGTGATACAACACCTTCTCGCAACACCACCTCATACCAAATGCTCTCTGAAGAGTGATCTAAACACATATCGCTCTTCTGGGACCAAAGCGCATGTAATGGAGAGCCTAAAGCGATGATGGGCAGGGAGGGGATAAACAGAAACATCACAAACTTGAGGAAAAACACTATCAGTTTATTTCACTGGTAGCTTGTGAGCCATTCCCAATAATACTTCAGGTGCCCCTGGACATGAAATCAACTCTGCAAGTTTGTAAAAGCTGCTAGGAGAGAAGGGATGAAGATAGATACAGTTCAGTAATAGAGCAGTGCTAAGTGTTCATTCACTTCAAGCTTGGATTTGCAGATGCAGGCACCATCATCATTGATACAGCAAGGATGTAGCTTCCAGCTGTTGTACTTCATATCTTCCACCCACACATCTCCTTTTTGAGGAGCACTGGCCGGGGATTGGAGTGTGGGCGGGGCAGGCACAGGAGGAGAGGGCAGGAGGAGCTGGAGCAGATTGAGTTATCTTTCATCTCTCGTCTATGCAGTGCTGGGGGTAGGGGGGGGCTCTCTGACTGGAGTTTGTGAGACACTAAAACATGACAGATGCAGCCAGCCGGCCCTACAGGCTGTTCCCCCTGATGAACGGGTAGCAACCCTGCCAGGGCACAACATCCACCCCAGCACCCCCCTAGATATGGCCATGTACTATACTAGTACTCTCTGTGCTTTCGAAAAAGTCTTACATTCCACAACCAGCCTCAAGCACCGCACCTACTGTTTCTTCAATAGCTGGAAGGATACAAAGCACCGTGAAGCATTCAACCTATAGGGGAGATTTAGTAAAACTTATGCACACAGAACTTGGTGTAGCTGTGCATAGTAACCAATCAGCTTCTAACTTCAGCTTGTTCAATTAAGCTTTGGCAATAAGGGTCACACTGATCACTGGTTTGAAATCATGCAAGTTCAGCTAAGCTTGCATGATTTCAAACCCGCATTTCAGTGCGAGTTCAGGGGCAGTTTGAAACCTGTGCGGGTTCATGCACAGAGGTTTATTGAAATTGCCCCCAAAGTCACCAAAAGTAGTGCAAGAACTACCTTTACTACCTTTGGAAATCTGTGCAGTGCTGCAAAGTCGGCACCGCACCGATTGGGACAGTGCCGTGGCCATCAATATGCTGCAATTTGGCATGCAATTTCACATGTCAAATCATGACGATGTGAACAAGGGTTAAAACATTGAAGCTGATTGGTTACTATGCACAGCTGCACTAGATTCTGTGTACACCAGTCTTAGTAAATCTCCCCCTATGTGTTCATAAGTACTAAACTTTATCTTTGAAATCAGTGTGCACTGACCTTATTACTGAATGTGTAATATGCAATGGTTTGTAGGAAACTGTATTTTATTATCTGTGATTGCTTATTTTTAACAAATACTGTGAAGCCTACCTGAAAAACTGGATTTTTGCAAGAACTTACGATAAAATCCTTTTCTCTGTAGTTCATCAACAGACACAGCTCAATCTCCTCAGACTATAGGGTTATGCTCCTCCAATCAGGAATAGGCACTAGGCAGGAAAAAAGCTTAACCACACCTATGGGGCTTTCCCTGCAGGCATAACCCCACACACTCTGCTATCAGCATCAGTTTAATTGCAAGCAGTGTTTAGAATACAAAAAACCCCATCCACTCAGAAGTAGAGGGGCGGGTGCTGCGTCTGTCAATGAACTTCAGAGAAAAGGATTTTACAGTAAGTTCTTACAAAAATCCAGTTTTCTCTATCGTTCATCGACAGACGTAGCTCCATCTCCACAGAGACTATAAGGATGTCCCAAAGCAGTATATTTATGAGGAGTGGGAAGACAACACAAAGATGCCATGACTCCCAAAAGGTTAAACTTAGCTGACCAGGTAACATGAAGCTCAACCAGAAACAACAGGAGCTCAACCAGAAAAAAGCATACACCCTCAAAGAGAAACAAAAAAACGATTCTCTTCAAACAGCAGCCTGCAAAACCTTGCGACCAAAGGAAGCATCCGAAGAGGTCAACACATCAACTATGTAGAATTTTGTGAAACTATGCACAGATGACCAAGTTGCTGCCCTGCACACTTACAGCACTGACGCCTGATGGCCAAAAGCCCAAGAGGCACTCAGCACTAGGGATGATCGAACTTTTGAAAAGTTCGGTTCGACCAGAACACCCGAATTTTCCAAAATTCGGTTCGGATTTCAGAACCCCATTGAAATCAATGGGACCCGAACTTCGGTAATCAAAAAACACCATTTTTAAGCCCTAAAACCCAATAAATGCCCCTAAAAAGTGCCTAGGGTTCTGGGTCATGCCCCATTAACTATTAATCACACAAAAAAAAAGTTCTTAAAAATTGTCATTTTTGATAAAAAAGCCAATTATTGAAAAAAAAAAAAAAAAAGAGAGATTTTTTTGATTTTTACTTTGGATTTAGTATCTGGGGGGTCTAAAAGGTGTGCATGTGAAGTTTCAGCTCTGTAGCATGCCCAGAACCATGAAAAAAAAAAGATAATTTTTCAGTAGAACAGGGATGTGGATCGGGACCCTCCTTTAACCTTAACACCTATATGATCTTTTTTTCTGGTTCTGGACATGCTACAGAGCTGAAACTTCACAGGTACACCTTTTAGACCCCCAGACACAAAATCACACAAAAAAAGTTCTTAAAAATTGTAATTTTTGATAAAAAAGCCAATTATTGAAAAATTAAAATAAAAAAAAAGAGATTTTTTGATTTTTACTTTGGATTTAGTATCTGGGGGGTCTAAAAAGTGTACATGTGAAGTTTCAGCTCTGTAGCATGTCCAGAACCATGAAAAAAAAGATTGTTTGTATTAGAAAACTTTCAGCACAGGAGTATGGCTCCGCTGCTGTAACACCTTGCCGGTTTAATAGAAGGCATTTTTTTGGGTTCTTTGCAGTCAGGAAAAACATCTGAACTTGTGTATAGTGGTACTGTGCACAAGTTCTGATGTTTTGCCTGCCTCCAAAAACCCCCAAAAAATGCCAGCATAAACACACCTGGGCATTTTTTTTTACGCTAGCGTTTTTTTTGGCATTTTTTGGGGTTCTTTTGAGGCAGGCAAAACATCTGAACTTGTGTATAGTGGTATATATACACACATACATATATTTATATACAAACCTAGACATATATAGGTGTGATAGTAGCAGAAATATATGCTTGCGCTAATGAAATCATTTACAGTAATATATTTCTGCTACTATCACACCTATATATGTCTAGGTGTGTATATAAATATATGTATGTGTGTATATATACCACTATACACAAGTTCAGATGTTTTGCCTGCCTCAAAAGAACCCAAAAAAATGCCAAAAAAACGCTAGCGTCAAAAAAAAATGCCCAGGTGTGTTTTTGCTGGCATTTTTTGGGGGGTTTTGGAGGCAGGCAAAACATCTGAACTTGTGCACAGTACCACTATACACAAGTTCAGATGTTTTTCCTGACGGCAAAGAACCCAAAAAAATGCCTTCTACTAAACCGGCAAGGTGTTACAGCAGCGAAGCCAACCCCCTGTCTGAAAGTTTTCTAATACAAACAATCTTTTTTTTATGGTTCTGGACATGCTACAGAGCTGAAACTTCACATGTACACTTTTTAGACCCCCCAGATCTGAAATCTCTTTTTTTTTTTTTTAATTTTTTCAATAATTGGCTTTTTTATCAAAAATGACAATTTTTAAGAACTTTTTTTGTGTGATTTTGTGTCTAAAAGGTGTACCTGTGAAGTTTCAGCTCTGTAGCATGTCCAGAACCAGAAATGTATGTATGTATTAGAAAACTTTCAGCTTAGGGGGTTAGCTTCTCTCCACACCTTGTCGGTTTCAAAGCAGGCATTTTTTTGGGTTCTTTGCAGTCAGGAAAAACATCTGAACTTGTGTATAGTGGTACTGTGCACAAGTTCAGATGTTTTGCCTGCCTCCAAACCCCCCCCCCCCCAAAAAATGTCAGCAAAAACACACCTGGGCATTTTTTTTTTTTGACGCTAGCGTTTTTTTGGCATTTTTTTGGGTTCTTTTGAGGCAGGCAAAACATCTGAACATGTGTATAGGGGGTATATATAGACATATATGTCTGAATATATACCCCTAGACATATATAGGTGTGATAGTAGCAGAAATATATTACTGTAAATGATTTCATTAGTGCAAGCATTTATTTCTGCTACTATCACACCTATATATGTCTAGGGGTATATATTCAGACATATATGTCTATATATACCCCCTATACACATGTTCAGATGTCATGTCTGACATCAAACATGTCCTCAAAAAAGCACTGGCAGTGGCAGCCCCTGCAGCATAAAAAATGCTTGGCTGGTGAGAAGCCATATGGGTGTGCCGAAGCAATTCAGAGAAATTATCATTTCTCTATAGCGGTCACCCTGTAATGGAAGGGTTTTGTCACCCTGCCATAGCAGTCACTGCCAGTTAACCCTACACTACACTACGGTCCCCTTACACTTAACACTTTCCCTACAGAAAATAAATTTTTGAAGCTAACTTAAGTGTAAAGGAGCACTCTAACTACACTAGATATCCCTTTCCTCACACTAAAAATAGCTAAATGACACTTTTAAAGTAAAATTAACAGAACTGCTTCCACTCTCTTCCATGTCCAGTATAACAATGCTAGGAATATGGCGGGGGCGATCTTATATACTGGGGGGCGTATTCACTAATGATTGGTCTAGGGACCCCCTAGTCACTCCAATCACATTCCTAGCATTCTCCTGCCCCCTCAATTGGCTTTTGCTGATGGTTCTGGTCCAATCACGGGCTTTTAAAGCCCATTTCCTGAAGCATTGCATTTTGGGCGGTTCTGGTTGCCGAATTCCGAACTTTTTGGGCAAAAAGTTCTAAATTCGGCCGAACCTCGAACACCCAATGTTCGGGCCGAACCGATGGTCGACCCGAACCGTTCGATCATCCCTACTCAGCACCCTAGTAGAATGCGCATTCATAGAGAAAGGAGGAACCTGACCCTTCAGTGAATAAGCGTGAACAATTGTCTGCTTGATTCATCTCGATATGGTTGTAGGAGACGCAGCCAATCCTTTTCGAGGTCTTTCAGTAAGGACAAAGAGAGAGTCTGATTTCCTGAAAGATTCAGTAGCCTCCAGGTAAACTCTAATGGCCCGAACCACATCCAAAGAATGCAACGCAAATTTCCTTAGGATGCTTGGGCTTAGGACAGAGTGAAGGCAGCACAATGTCTTCATTCAAATGGAAATCAGAAACCACTTTAGGAAGAAACGACTTATTAGGTTGAAGTACCACTTTATCTCTGTGTACCACCAGATAAGGTGAGAGGCATGACAATGCTGCCAATTCAGACACCCTGCGAGCAAATGTGATAGCCACCAAGAAGGCAACCTTCTGGGACAATAAAAGCAGAGAAATCTCCCGAATGTTCTCAAAGGGAGGCTTTTGAAGAACAGACAACACCAAATTGAGATCCCACGGAGGTAGCAGGGACCATTTTGGAGGTGCCATATGGTGCACTCCCTGTATGAAGGTACGAATCAAAGCATACGTAGCAAACAGGCGTTGGAAATATAGAGCCAAAGCCGACACTTGGCTTTTGACAGTGCCCAAAGAAAACCACTGTTCAACCCCTTTCTGCAGGAAGGTCAAAACCCTAACAATCAAAAACAAGCAAGGGTGCACCTTCAGAGACTTACACCATGAAATGTACAATTTCCACGTACAATGATAGATCTTCCTAGAAGTCGACTTCCTAGCTTTCAAAAGCGTAGGGATCACAGAATCAGAAAGACCCCTATCTTTCAACACCTGGCTTTCAACAGCAATGCCGTTAAAGCCAGCCACTGTAAAGCAGGATGGAAGATCGGGCCTTAACAGAAAATCTTTCCTGAGAGGAAGTTTCTAAGGAGCATCGGCGAGGCCAGTCTGGAGCCACCAGAATGACCGGAATCCCTTCCATCTCTATCCTGCAGAGAAGCCTCGGCAGAAGTTTCAGCGGAGGGAACACACAGATCAGCCGATACTGACCCCAAGGAAACACCAGTGCGTCTGTGGCATGTGGCGTCTGGATGTAGGGACCATTCCCCTTGATCCAACACCTGATTACTTTCCACCCAGGCCAAAATCTTGGCCACCTCCCTGGCCACCAAGACATTCTTGGTGCCCCCTGTTGATTGATATAAGCCACAGCTATGGCGTTGTCCGATCGAATCCAAACAGGACAATCTTGCAGATGAGTCGTCCAGTGGCTCAGACAAAGGTTTATTGCTCTGAGCTCCAAAATATTTATCACCAGTTTGGACTCTTCCACTGTCCAGGTTTCCTGGGCACAGAACTTCCCCAGTACCCCCCCCCCCAACCCGACAGGCTGGCATCCGTGGTCACCACCGTCCAAAACAACAGGAGGTAGGACTTGCCCTGGCACAGTGCTGGAGAATGGAGCCACCACAACAGAGCAGATCTCGTGTTGTTACTCAACCGAATCAAAGTGTCCAAGGACTTTGGATCCTTGTTCCATTTGACAAGAATTTCTCTTGCAATGGTCTGGTATGGAACTGAGCAAACTGAACAGATTGTTCTTCAACAACACCCGGATCACCCCCTGCAACTTGTCCAGGGGAATAAAGACCCTCGTCAAAGCTGAATCCAGAGTAAGGTCCAGATAATCCAGTCTCAAGGAAGATATTAGGGCAGATTTCTTGAAATTGATGTTCCATCCAAACTTCTGAAGGGAGCTGACAGTGATCGTCAGGTCGCTAATCAGGGCTAAAACAAAGACATCAGGGCTGAATGTGAGTCTGTTTCAACAGGAGATCGTCTAGATATGCCAGTACAACAATCCCCCATTGGCGCAACAATGCCAACTTCAGGGCCAGTACTTTGGTATATAACCTGGGAGCAGAGGTTAGACCAAAGGGTAATGCCACAAATTGATAATGCTCTTCTGCTATGGCAAAACGAAGAAAACGCTGGTGTCCAGCGTAGATAGTGATTTATAGATATTTGGTCTCCTTGATATCTATGGAGACCAAAAAATCTCCCTGGTGTAGTGACACCTATACCGTGCGAATGGATTCCATACAAAACCTCTGAATCTGCACTAAGCGGTTCAGAGCCTTGAGATCCGGAATTGGACGCACTTTGCCCTCTTTCCAGGGCACAGTAAACAGGTTTGAATAAAAACCTTGAAAGGGTTTCCTGAGAGTGAACTGGCACAATCACCCTTTGCGACAGCAGATCTTGTACCGCCTCCCATAGATCCCTTAACGGATCTGGAGATGGGCGCAGATTGGCCTGGAAGAACCTGTCCAACAGACGAGACCAGAATTCGATCTTGTACCCTGATCGGGTCAATTCTTGAACCCATTTGCCCTGAATCAAGGAAGTCCAAGGTTCCGGAAAGAAGCAAAGACGTTCCCCCCTCCCCCAAAGCGGGTGAGGGCGCCCCCTTCATGCAGACGAGGATTTGTCTGCAGATCTGGACTTGCCAGTCTTTGATTTACCTGACCATGACTTCTTGGAACTCCCAGAAGACCTGAATGGCTTTCCTTTGTCTTGCGACCCGGAGGTACGAAAAAGCCACTTATGAGCAGAAAAGAAGGCCCCCATCTAGGACACGGCGCCTTACCCTTAGACTATTGGGGAAGAAGAGTACCCTTACCCCCTGTGATGCCTTTGACCAACTTATCCAGAGAGGATCCAAACAGCCTGTCCCCTGTGAAGGGAAGGTCAGTCAAGGCCTTTTTGGAGGCCTGGTCAGCAGACCAGCTTTTTAGCCACACCATGCGCCTAATAGCAATCCCCACTGTCGAGGCCATGGCCACCAACAGAGCTGAATCCAGGGAGCTATCACACATGAACACCAAAGCTTGAGCCAACTGGTCCAGTAGTCCCAGCACTGGAGGCTGGGACTGTGATTTCAGGCTGGGACTGTGACCCAGTAGGTTTCCGCTCCCAGGGGGTCTGCAAGTGAAAATTTATCCTGGGACTCCATGTTACACTGATTGTAAAATTAAAGCAGTGTCCCTTTAAGAACTGCCAAAACGCGATCCCACCGCGATTACAGCGGACCCTCAATCCCTGACTAATAGAACTAATAGAGTGGATGAGGAAAAAACTACAGAGAACCCCATAAAAATTTTACCAGACCGATCAGGAGACTGCCAGCATGTGCTTATGCAAAAACGAAAGTGACACTGACTGCACAGGAAGAGTAGAAAGAAACTCTGCCTCTACATTTAAAAAAGCCATGCTGCATGCCTGTCCAGCTTGTGGACCTCAGGAAAATGGCCGCTCAATGCATTCACGCGGCACGCCATGCGGTCTCCAAGACCCCCAAAAGGGGTCCCAGAACAGTAGGCATCTGAAGGGCCCCAGACAATGAAGAATCCAAGAAAGTAGACCGCACTCAAGAAAAGTAAGATGAAAACAATCAAAACTCCTTTATTCTTCTTCGGTGCAGCAGACAGACAGTACAATGCACATAACAGACGTGCCGGGTTAACGCGTTTCACGAATTAGATCGCTTACTCATAACCATACAAGTGTATGGTTATGAGTAAGCGATCTAATTCGTGAAACGCGTTAACCCGGCACGTCTGTTATGTGCATTGTACTGTCTGTCTGCTGCACCGAAGAAGAATAAAGGAGTTTTGATTGTTTTCATCTTACTTTTCCTGAGTGCGGTCTACTTTCTTGGATTCTTCATTGCTTGGACAGCGGATCTGACCAGCACCACCCATTGAACTGACACCTGAGCGGCTCTGCTCTTTGTTGTTATCTGAAGGGCCCCAATCAAGGACCCCATCAGGACAAGCCACCCCACCACAGCAGCGCCTCAACGGCCGCAATATTACTGCCCCCAAAGGTAAACCACTAGGTGTAGGGGAGTGCTGAGGGGAATACAGACCCAGTCGGGGGGGGGGGGAACAGGTCAGAGAAACAGAGGGAGCCCCTTGGGTCCGACTATTTCAGGGGGGGGCACATCAACCCCGAGACCGCCAGAGGTTTTGGGGGGACAATCTACTCACCATAACAAGATACCAGGTGGGTGCCACACCAAAACAGAAAAGCTCCCATCCACGATGGGGGTTATGTCAGCCAGAGGGAAGCTGCGACTCAGGGCGTTCCAGGTCATTGCGTCCCAGTGAGATTGTCTACTCGCAGCAGGCTCATCCCCATCCGTCAGGGCACAGTCGTGGCAAGGCCTAGTTCTGGACTATAACCTGCTCATGCTCGCTGGCCAGGCTGGGAGACCTTAAGGATTATCTAGTGCGAAACCACAGCCAGCTGTTGCTTGTAGTTCCTCTGGATCTTGGTCTGTCAGGAACTAACTTGTGCAAAAAAATAAAAAACACCAACAAACACAAAATTCCCTGTTAAAAGTTAAGACTGAAGTCCCAGCAGGGAGCTAGGTCCTATTTCTAAAATTAGGCAGAAACAAACTGATGCTGATAGCAGAGTGTGTCGGGTTATGCCTGCAGGGACAGCCCCATAGGCGTGGTTAAGCTTTTTTCCTGCCTAGTGCCTATTCCTGATTGGAGGAGCATAACCCTATAGTCTCTGAAGAGATGGAGCTGCATCTGTCGATGACCGATAAAGAAACAATTTTTTCTTTGATTTTTGTTCCCATCAAACCAAATCTAGTAATATTTTTTATTTTCTTTACTATGGAATGCCATGAATGAATATGTTTTTGGAAAGCATCAAGATATAGAATATTGGAATAATTTAAAGCCTTTATACTGCCATGGGTTTAAGTTTTTTAATGGATTGAACAGGAAAGGCATAGAACCTTAATGGTTTTCATGCTGTCTGTGTCTTTATGGAGGTTATTTCCCATCTCTTTCTGTTCTGTGCTAGCACTTGGACAAAAAAGTAAAGGGAAAGCTCCTAAACGGGGACACAGGCAGCAACACAATCTTGACAAATGTTGTAAACCTCTCTCAGTCTACTTGAAAACATGTTTTTATTGTTCTATCTCAGCTCAGGCATGTTTGGAATTGTAGTCTCATCCCACTTGCGCAATCCCGCCAGGAAGCCAACACTGCACACCGCCAGTCATAGGCAGTGAGGCATTTCCCAATCTGCAGCTGAACAGACCAGAAAAGGTGGGTTGGGACTACAATTCCGAACATGCCTGAGCCCATCATTATTGAGGAGTTTTCCCATCTCTTCCTCTTCTGTCCCATGCCCATCAAGTAGATGTGGAAAGATGTATCCCTTATTACGATATAAAAGTTATGGATAGCGTGGACCCTTAAACAAACCCCAATACACATTGTCTATGAAAATAACTGTACGTAAACAATAGGAACATATCTTCCAATTATTTTATCATTTTTAATCTGTTGTGCTATGACAACAGAAGATACTAGGGGTATTGAATTTAATCGTAGCATCGATGCATCGCAATTCAGCATCGATGCTGCGACCGGCTTAATCGCAATGTGCTAATGACGTCATGTAGTGCCGCCCCTCCCTCTCTGCACAGTGATGGCACTTTGAAAAGGCATCAGTCTGTGGTCTTTAGCCGCGCCCTCTTTTCCCACCTCCTGCCTCCCACTGAAGTCATCCCCAGCTGCCCACCGTCACTGCAGGAGGAGACACGAGGAGCAAGCGTCCCTGACTCTCGGATAGAGATGAACTCCAGCGTGTTCAAGTTTCCACGTGCCTGGTCCCGCCAGTAAGCCGACACTGCCGCAACAAAGGCTCTCACAGCTCCAGCTCCTAACCGTATCGGTCCGCAAACGCCCGCTGACACCACCGAGATGACCCGCAAGAAAAAGGAGACCGGACAACTGACTAAATTGTCCGGTTTCTTCATCTCCCAGGCGCATGGACTACACCAAGATGGCGCCGGAGGGCTGGGACATGTGCAGAGCTCCAGGAAGGGAGCCGGACTGCTTCCCAAACTGACCGCCACTTCCTCAGCGCAGGGTGATTGGGAACCCGGACAGCGGTCAGTCCTCGGGGTCCCCCTCCGCCACCGTCACCATCCTCCAGAAGTCCTGCAAAAAACAGGCAGAGAAGGGACTCCCCACCTCCAGGATTCCCCGGCGAAGCAGGTATGGACGTTTCTTCCCATCACCTGGCACCAGCAGTGCAGTTGTCCTCAGCTACTGACCCGCTAGCTCCACATGCCACAGGGGGGAATCCCATCTCGGAGGCTGTTATGAGGGACATGCTATTCTCCCTGCGGACCTCAATGCAGGCTGACATGCAGCTGCAAACTCAGCAAATTACATCTCAGCTTTCTGCCTTGGGGACCAGAATTGATCATGTAGAACATTCTGTTCAAAACCACGCTGACTCCATCAACTCTGTGATAGACAGATTGAACTCTCATACAGAAGAGATCTCTTGGTTAAAGAATAAGGTGGCAGATCTGGAGGATCGCTCCAGACGCAACAACATCAAGCTGAGAGGCATATCTGAAGCGATTTCTTCTGATCACCTGCTGCAGCATGTCACCTCTCTCTTCAAACTGCTGGTTCCTTCCCTGTCCGACTCGGAACTCCATATTGACAGGATCCACAGGCTGCCCAAGCCCACCTTTTTGGAGAATGATGTGCCACGAGACGTTTTGCTCAGAGTCCACTTCTTTACTGCTAAAGACAAGATTATGCTGGCTTCCAGGCAACGCAATGCTCTGCCAGAACCCTATTGCAATGTTCAACTGCTGCCTGATCTCTCCAAGCACACTTTGCAATCCAGGCGCAACTTATCTACTGTCACTAAAGCCCTGCGCAATCACCAAATACAGCACAAATGGCGGTACCCGGCGACGCTCTTGGTGACACATGGGGGATTCACGGTGACGATCAAGTCGTTGGAGGACGGTATCACCATGCTCAGGAAATGGAACATTCTCCCTGCAGATCACGCCACGGCTCCTGACCCTTCGCCCTTACGTCCACTGGACAGTGAATGGCATGTGGCACCCTGCAAACGGCCCTCCAGGCTCTCTTCCACCCAACCCAGGCCTAACCGCAATTGACTCCACACATCCGTGTCTCTGGCCTCTGAAAGATGCTTTTTCACCTGGCCCTCCTCTTTTTTCTTTTTTTTCTTTTTGCAAGCTCTCTCGCTCTCGGGCTGCCGAGACGGCCCTTTTTTTAGGCCTTGTTCTGGTTTTCTTTTTGCTTTTTACTTTTTCCTTTTGTTTCTCAACGTTATCGGTTCTCAATAACGCTACCATCCTGGGTGACGTCTGCTCTACCTTGGACTTCTTCCCTGCACCATGACCATTAAGCTACATTCAATCAATGCCAATGGCCTGAATCACCCGGCCAAGAGACGATCCCTTTGGAAGGAAGCTATCTCCCATGGAGCTGATGTATTAGCGGTCCAAGAAACCCACTTTCAAGCTGATGCAACGCCTTCCTGCGGACATAAGATCTACCCGCACACCATTTTAGCGTCTAGCACTGAAAAACTGAGAGGTGTGATGCTGGCTTTTCGGGACTCCCTTGCAGTTCGGATACACAAGACAGTTCTGGATCCTGAAGGCAGGTATATCATAGTGACATGCGATATTAACGACCTACCGCTCACTTTAGTAAACGTTTATGCTCCGAACTCCCACCACATCCGTTTCTTACGCAGGATTCTCAAGCAAGTATCTGCAATTCAATATGGTCACCTGTTACTATGTGGGGACTTCAATGCTGTTGTTGACCCCGGGTTGGACTCTTGGGCGTCCCCCCAGAGCTGACAGCAGTCCTTGGGTCATGTATTGCATGAGGAAAAAGTTGTTTGATGTGTGGAGATGCCACCACACCACGGAGAGGGACTACTCGTTTTTCTCTACTAGGCATAATTCTTATTCTCGCTTGGACATGTTCTTTGTGGATTTGTTTTTACTGGACAAGGCTTCCTCCTCTACAGTCAATGACATAACGTGGTTAGACCACGCAGCTGTCGAATTGACTATAGAGGACGCAGCAAAATGCGCTAGCTCCTACATTTGGAGATGTGATCTTCGCATGCTGCAAGATGAGAAGTGTCTGGCTCACATATCTAAACAGTTGCAGGACTTCCACCAACTTAACGAATCCTCTGTCTCCAACCTGTGGGTGCTGTGGGGTGCACAAAAGGCCTTCATAAGGGGGGTGTGCATTCAGCAGCAGGCGCGGCTTCGCGGCAGAGGAAGGATAAAATATGCCTTTTGACACACAAGATACACACGTTAGACACAGACAATAAGACTAATCCCACTGAATCTAAGTCCCAAGCCGTTACCAGGCTGAAGCAGGAGCTTTGGCTCCTACTCTTGGAACTCTCAAACAGGCATCTTCATTACCTAAAACAAAAATACTATTGCCAGGCTAACAAAGCTGGCAAATTCTTAGCGTCCCAAGTTAAGCGCAAACAGGCGAAATCTAGAATTCCCTACCTACTCCATTCCACAACAGTGTCTAAAATCACTCACCCACAAGGTATAGCGGATGAATTTGCAGACTTCTATAGCTCCTTATATAATCTTGGTGATAACCCCTCCGAGATCCAACCGACTGCGGAGGACAAAAAAACGTTTCCTTCATAGAGTGTCCCTACCTTCTCTGTCGGAACACCAACTACGCACTCTCAGCTCTCCGATCAGGCATACTGAAGTCCGCTCTAGCATTTCCTCACTACCGAAGGGCAAGTCACCTGGCCCTGATGGATTTTCCAACAAATTTTACCAACTTTTCTCCCAACACTTAAGCCCCACTATGACAGCAGTTTATAACAAAGCAATGGAGGTCTCCTCACTCCCCCAGACTTATTGGGTGCCCACATTGTCACCTTGCCCAAACCGGGTAAAGATCCTACCAAACTTGCTAACTTCCGCCCCATCTCCCTACTGAATTCGGACGTGAAAATCTATGCCCGTATCCTATCTAAACGCATACAATACATATTGCCCACACTCATCCATAGGGACCAAATGGGATTTACTCCGGGTAGGCAGACGTCAGATGCCACTAGGCGCCTTTTAGGCATAATGCACCAAAACCCCATCCGTGTTACTCATCCTGGACGCCGAAAAGGCATTTGATAGGGTCCATTGGGGGTACATGAAAACTACCCTACAAAAATTTGTTTTTTCAGGCCCCATCTTATCTGCTATCATGGCCCTCTACTCGTCTCCGACGGCACAAGTATACACGTCGGGCGTACTGTCTAAAACATTCAACATTACGAACGGCACGAGGCAGGGCTGCCCCCTATCCCCCATGATCTTCAATCTAGTTATTGAGCCCTTGGCGGAGACAATCAGAACCAACCCCCACATCACAGGCTTCAAACTGCAGACATACCACCATAAAATCAACTTGTTTGCGGACGACATAATAATGATGCTCACCCATCCGGACAGATCATTACCAGCAGCGTACACCACACTCCAAGATTATAGCAAAGTATCCTATTATAAACTTAATGCATCTAAGTCCACTGTCCTTAATATGGGAGTCCCTACCCGAATTCAATCAAGACTACAATTATCCATCCCTATCCCCTGGTCCACAGAGAGCATTCACTATTTAGGTATCGACCTACCAGCTAACCCCCTTAAACTATTAACTATTAATGTCAACAGACTGGTGGCCAAGGTCACTGCAGACATTTCCAATATGCGCAACCCCTATTTCTCCTGGAGTGGCATGGAGTGGCAGGGTTGCCACTTACAAAATGTTCACACTGCCCCAAATCTTATATCTCTTCAGAGCACTTCCCATCCACTTCCCGGTGACACATCTTCTTAAGCTATCCAGGCTCAAGACATCCTACATATGGGGAGGCAAAAGATCTCGCTGTGCTTTCTCGATTTTGGTCAGGAAAAAACTATTTGAGGGGGCTGCTGTCCCTGACATACCTACTTACTATAGGGCCTCAATTTTGTCTCAACTGAAACAATGGCTCACAGTTGAAGAGCCACCTATGTGGGTGACCCTGGAGAGGGACGTGGCATCGACGAAGGACCCGAGAACCTTGCTCTGGAGTGACAGGTGGATGGAGTGGCGACTCGCTGCTTTGCCGCCCACAATGCAGGTGGCACTGCGGGTGTGGTGTCTCTCCCCAGCGTCGCCTGACGTGTGAAACAAAACGGCCACCTCCACATTGCCTCTGACTGTACTTGCCCACCACTTACCTGATCTCCCATTACACTTGTTCACCAGGTGGAATATCACCTCTATCAACTCTTTTTACGACAATGGTTCCCCCATCCCCATTGTGGACATGATTAGCAGGTATGGCCTCCCACAGTACATGCACTAGCATCTCCTGCGCATATCTCACTTCTTAAGGGCCCACCCTCTGCGACCTATCTTGGTGGATGGCAGAGTGTGGGACCTTCTCACGGCCGCGACTCCAAAATCCCCTAAATTATCGCATTATTATGACGTCCTGTTGGATAACTCCAAATTTTATAAAACCACTCATATGTTCAAATGGGACAAGGAACTGGGTACTACTTTTTCTATCCAACAATGGCGATCTGCCCTTGCCACAATATATAGATATTCGCACTGTGCGAATCACTGGGAGATGACCCAGAAAATCTCGAATAGGTGGTATTATACCCCTTACCGACTCGCAGGTTTCTCTCAATCATACTCCCAACTTTGCTGGAGGGAATGCTCTCAGGTAGGGACTCTACTCCCCATCATATGGTCCTGCTCCTATTTAATGAGCTACTGGAAACGAGTATTTGCATACGTGTGCACTCACACAGGTTGTATACTGAAACCATCCCCAGTGTTGGCCTTACTGCACTTGGGAATAGACCAATTACCGGCACTATATAGGCCCTGGGATGAATATTTTCAAAAAAGTGCTAGTATGCTAAGAATATATACTCATAAAATCACATAAATACAATCAAATTATGTTCCATATAAATGGTTAAAGTGCAAAAAGATATATGATAAATATAAAGTGCAAAAAACTTTTAAAGATATAAATAAAGTACAGTCCAAAAAAATGGTGAATAGTCCACTTGTGTGTAAAGTGCTGAATATCGTGCTCCACACAAAAAGTGCCCAGTGCCTCCAAAAAGCCCTCTTGCGGATCCACTCACCAGATTTAGGAGAATTAAGAGCCTTATGTGTATCAAACAACCCCTCCAAATCGGCCTCCAACCTCCAATACAGGATGCTGCACAGCCCTGGTGTCCCCCAGGTTAGCAATAGGAATAAGCCTCCAAGAAGCCTTCGATCTCCACCAAGATTCCTCCAACCCAGATTTTTTGGACAAAAAGAAGGGGATTTAGTTAATATAATTTGATAGATTCACAAATACTTCATTGATACATTTTTTGTATGATTTTTGGATTTGCTCATCACTGGCACGCATGCGCAGTTGCGCACAGATTGTACGGTCACTTTATTGAGAGTCTCTGAAGTAAATTGCTCCATTAAATTAGCATAGACTCATTTTTGATTTTCAGACTTAGCAATATGCTGAGAAGTGTCCTTTTTTTAAGAGCAGATGAAAATAAAAATAGTTTTTCAATTTCTCACTGCTTGAATTTTTTGATGAAAGCCATGGGCACATTGTGGGCAGTAATCGTGATGCATCATGGAATCGTAATCGAATCGAATCATGAGACTAGTGAAAATGCGCACCCTTAAAAGATACATATACGTTTTTTTGTATTTGCCCCACAATAAACAATCATTGGTACTGATCAGATTTCTCAAGAACAAATGTCTGCAGAGATTTTCTTCAAAATGACAGTGTCTTCTTTGTATTTAGAAAACAGAACTATATGTAATTACGTGATCATTTTCAAGATATATCCTGTTAACATCATTCTAAGAGCTTCTGCTGCAGCTAGCCAAACATGCTGAGAAAACTTACATTATTTTTATCTTCAAAGACTCCAGTTGTAAACCCCGTACTGCTCTCACTATAACAGCAGACAACTATTCTTTTATTCAGCAGTCTATAGCTGTGTCAGAATAGGGAGCAGCAGAAAGCAATCACAGCACGTATCAGAACAACATGCAGCTGCTAAAATTCAGCTCCCCTTATTAATTATCTGTCATTTGCTTGATTGATAAATGATAGATTTGACACTTCATTAAACCAGTCTTTAAGATGGATATGTGGATCATCAAGAACACACTACAAGCTAAACTCTGGAAAATAGAAAATGTTATATGTATCTGTTTATTTTAATTTAAGCATTCACCTAATGAAATAATATCCTTGAACAGTGCTGTCTTGGCCACCCAATATGCGCACAATTCAACAGTACTGGCCTGTTACAGTGAATGTGCAGGTGGAATGTGTAGGAAATGCCACCTGGAAATACGTCGTTTTGAGAGCGAAGCCCCTGACTTGTCTCTTGCAAATGCTTGGCCACAGGCTTCTGCATATCAGTCTAAAAATCCAAATTATGCACTGTATGTGGTTAATTTGTGCTCTGGGCTGCAAAATGGTGGTCTTTAATCTTAGCTTATAGGTTAATGTATGCTAAAATGTGTATATATGTTTATCTGGGAAAACTGGGATAAATGAAGACAAGGTGGTGAATGGGAAATATCTGTTGTCCAGAATGTGGATTGAGGCAGTTCTGGGCTTCAGGGAAGCCTGGTGAGGGAAAAAAGACAGTCTTTTTCAAAGGCTGAATGTAAAGTTTTTCTGTTGGGCCTGGAGTTCAGGCTGAGAAAAAGGTTG
Organism: Pelophylax lessonae; assembly: GCF_965119305.1. Classification (NCBI taxonomy): domain Eukaryota; kingdom Metazoa; phylum Chordata; class Amphibia; order Anura; family Ranidae; genus Pelophylax; species Pelophylax lessonae. Next base: position 225,426,096 of record NC_138770.1, on the reverse strand, counting down.
GGTGAGTTTGCAGCCTAGCCAAGCCTGTCTACAAATGCACCTGCCAGAATTCCTGATTTGTTGTACAGGTCCTTCTCAAAAAATTAGCATATTGTGATAAAGTTCATTATTTTCTGTAATGTACTGATAAACATTAGACTTTCATATATTTTAGATTCATTACACACAACTGAAGTAGTGCAAGCCTTTTATTGTTTTAATATTGATGATTTTGGCATACAGCTCATGAAAAAACCAAAATTCCTATCTCAAAAAATTAGCATATCATGAAAAGGTTCTCTAAACGAGCTATTAACCTAATCATCTGAATCAACTAATTAACTCTAACACCTGCAAAAGATGCCTGAGGCTTTTAAAAACTCCCAGCCTGGTTCATTACTAAAAACCGCAATCATGGGTAAGACTGCCGACCTGACTGCTGTCCAGAAGACCATCATTGACACCCTCAAGCAAGAGGGTAAGACACAGAAAGAAATTTCTGAATGAATAGGCTGTTCCCAGAGTGCTGTATCAAGGCACCTCAGTGGGAAGTCTGTGGGAAGGAAAAAGTGTGGCAGAAAACGCTGCACAACGAGAAGAGGTGACAGGACCCTGAGGAAGATTGTAGAGAAGGACCGATTCCAGAAGTGGACTGAGTCTGGAGTAGAAATATCTAGAGCCACCGTGTACAAGTGTGTGCAGGAAATGGGCTACAGGTGCCGCATTCCCCAGGTCACTTTTGAACCAGAAACGGCGGCAGAAGTGCCTCACCTGGGCTACAGAGAAGCAGCACTGGACTGTTGCTCAGTGGTCCAAAGTACTTTTTTCGGATGAAAGCAAATTTTGCATGTCATTCGGAAATCAAGGTGCCAGAGTCTGGAGGAAGACTGGGGAGAGGGAAATGCCAAAATGCCTGAAGTCCAGTGTCAAGTACCCACAGTCAGTGATGGTCTGGGGTGCCATGTCAGCTGCTGGTGTTGGTCCACTGTGTTTTATTAAGGGCAGGGTCAATGCTGCTAGCTATCAGGAGATTTTGGAGCACTTCATGATTCCATCTGCTGAAAAGCTTTATGGAGATGAAGATTTCATTTTTCAGGACGACCTGGCACCTGCTCACAGTGCCAAAACCACTGGTAAATGGTTTACTGACCATGGTATTACTGTGCTCAATTGGCCTGCCAACTCTCCTGACCTGAACCCCATAGAGAATCTGTGGGATGTTGTGAAGAGAAAGTTGAGAGACGCAAGACCCAACACTCTGGATGAGCTCAAGGCTGCTATCGAAGCATCTGTTGCCCACTAACAGTATTGGAGTGTTCGTCCATTTGTTGCCCACAAATTATAGTGATTGCCGGTTTGTGAAAAATACCTGTTTATTGCTTACTTATTGTAACCATCACCCCAAGTTGCTTCAAGCCGCACTGAAGTCGCCGGGCAAAGTTGCACTGTAAGTCACGTGACTTTCAGGTCACAGCAGTGTGAACCGAGCCTTAGTGGAGAACAATCCAATGTAAAGAATACATTTTGCTGGATCATCCTGAAGTTGGATAGTAGTCCATATCTGAGATCAATTTCCTTATTTCAACCCAGAACTGTCTAATTATTGCATCATCATTCTCACTCCTCCTCCACAGTAAAGTCATTACAACCTGCCTCCACCATGTTATTCAAATGTTATTAAAAAAAAAAGAAAAATAATACACAAATCTTGTTAAACAATACATTCTAATAATGAATAAACAATAAAATCCTTATTGAGCTGTGTTATGTATTTTTCTTTGCCATTTTTTTACTTGTCATGTGACTGCTACAGTGCCAACCAGTGCTGTGCTGGCATGGAAAACTAGTACTGACTTCTGTGTATTACATCAACAACAGCAGCAGCTTGCTCCATACTCCTCTTCTTGATCTTTCCCTGCTACGGGTAACAAGCAGGGAAAGGTCACATGATCGCTGCCAAAACTATCTAAAAAAGGTATTTAGAAGACTTATTTTTAGAAATAAGATGCAGAACCAGTATGTACGTGCATATTTAGACTGCTTAATGATAGCTAATTGATGAGAGCTTAGTATCACTTTAAGGTATGTGGAAGCTACTCCTCCATGATTTTGCTGTTGGCAATGTGTCACTAGAAGCAAAATCTCCCATGTGACATGGGCCCAAGTGCAAGAGGTTATACACATAATTCAACCAGACTCAGGTTATTAAACCACACAATGGGGGGTTATTAACTAAAGGCAAATCCACTGTGCACTTCAAGTGCACTTGGAAGTGCAGTCCCTGTAGATCTGAGGGGGACATGAAAGGACAATAAAAAAACAGCATTTTTGCTTGCACATGATTGGATCATAAAAATCAGCAGAACTTCCCCTCAGATCTACAGCGACTGCACTTCCAAATGCACTTGCAGTGCACAGTGGATTTGCCTTTAGTAAATCAACCCCGCTGTTTTCAGGTACTGGTAGCTGGAGTGGGAAGTACTTAGGCACCTCACATGAGGACAGGTACTGGAACACGCTCACAATTGGGGTGATATTCTTTCACAATGAAAAAACAGGTGTGGTGCAGGCAAGTGAGACAGGAAACTGTTCCCCTCAGTTGCCCTTCAAGCACATAAAGGGCTTGAAAACTGCAGGATGCAAAATCTGGTGCAGCTCTGCATAGAAACCAGTCAGCTTCTAGGTTGTTTTGTCACAGCTTAAGGCTCCATTCATACCTGAGCGTATCATTTTCAGGCGTTTTGTTTGGCTTTTTTCAGGCGTTTGGAGGCAGGCACTGACATCTAACAAAAATGCTTGTAATCTGCCAAAAAAAGAAGCTCATGTACTTTTTTGAGCTTCAGGCGACAAACATCTCATATGTCAGGGGTCTTCAAACTATGGCCCTCCAGTTGTTCAGGAACTACAATTCCCATTGTGCCTTATCATGTCTGTGAATGTCAGAGTTTTACAATGCCTCATGGGATGTGTAGTTCTGCAACAGCTGGAGGGCCGTAGTTTGAGGATCCCTGTCATATGTGAACAGGGGCCATTGAAATAAATGGGATTTTGCTTGTTGGGCATTTTGAAACTTCAGAGAAGAGCAATTTACGAGCTGAAATACGCTCAGGTGTAAACAGGGCCCTAATGAACAAACTGACATTAGAAGCTGATTGGCTACCATGCACAGCTGCACCACAATTTGCACTCTCCAATTTTAGTAAATCATGCCCATGGTATGGCAGGGGTACACAAATCATTAGGAGCTCATCAGACATTAAAAGTGTTGGCAGGCAAATCAGTACACAAACATATATTTTAGCTTTGTATTCAGCTATCAATCTGGTGTTCCATTTGAAGGTCAATTGCAAACGAGGTGATTATTAGCAAGATGTTTGTTTGCTCTGTAGCATAAGATTACAACTGTCCTTGTAATTTAGTCCCAATGCTTCATGTGCTACCTGTGTGTATGGGGCTAATTGGTCATATAATGCAGCTGGCACTAAATAGCACATGGAGGGTGGCAGTACAAACACCAATAAGCACCAAGATTCTGCCTCTATTTATCAAGCTGTTATGGAGAGGAGTTGTATCCCCATGATAAGACTACGGTGGGAACAAGTGATATTGTTTATTTAGTCTATAGGAAATTGCTGTGCTGTAAACTATTACTGCAGATTGTTACGGATCACCAAAAAACAAAATTACATCAGACAGTCTGTCTTGTACTGTCTAGGATGTTTACAGGGTTTACAAATGATTTTACAAAATAGGGCTCTTTTTTAAATGTCCAGAAACAAACTGATTAAAAAAAAAAAAAAGAGCTGATTTGCTAACTAGAATTGAACCTGTGCCTGGCTCTGTAAAAGGGAAAATGTCACACAATTCTGTGAAAAATAATTACCTGGATCCGTTGCAGACATCAAAGAGCCAAAAAATAAACAGTCAGTAAAGTGAAAGTCGCCAGGCTGTATTTGTCCCAGATGCATCATGGCCTTAACAAAGCCATACATTATCAACCTGTGAAAGAGACACACTCTATTCAGCACAGTTTTATAGCATTTACAATGAATCATGCTTCTGTTCCTATAGCACCCTACATATACAATTCATAACAAATTGTGAACTAGGCTGTGAACAGAAAGGTGGAAAGTACAAAACACACATTGAGTCTAAGAAAACCACACATGCAATGAAGGTACAAATAGCACAACTGTAGGTTAAAAACTCCAATTTTGCAACTCCTGTAGCAAAATGTATAGGGAAAGCCGCAGTGCATGTTGTGTCCTATACAACTAATTTTATAAATGCTTCTAATATATATATATATATATATATATATATATATATATATATATATATATATATATATACATATATACACACATCAATGACCATCTATGACATCAGCTACCTAAATAAATTAATACAACACCATATAAGGGCTTGTCTCCACTGGAAGCAGCTTTTGAGCATTTTTTTAACCTCCTGAAATGCCCAAAAACTACCTCATACAATCCCAATAATCTTGTTAAATGGAACAGTACAGATGGAAGCAGAAGCATCGCGACAACATGCACCTTTTTAAGAGCAGCAACACAGAGCAACCTTTCAACTTCCCTAGAAAGACATATTGAATGCTCTCTCCAGTCCATGTTGCTAGAAACGGACCACTGAGGCAAAAACTAGCTAGCATACTTCTTTCTAGCTGTGTTTTACTCAGTTTAGTGTGGCAGCCATTACCATGGATACCTTTATCGGGGCTACAACAAAACACAATAAAATGTAAATGTGACTGATATAATCATAAGTCTAACATTTAGAGAAAATATGATAACATACATATACAAACCCAATTCCAAAATTTTTGGGAATTTGGGTTGAACATATGTGTTTTTGTTCTATATGTATACTATCCATGATTTTCTATTCTTGCTAGACTTGTGATTATATCAGTCACTTTTACATTTACATTATATTGTGGTTTTTTTTTTTTTTTTTTTTAGCCCTGATGAAGGGGGGGGGGGGATATTTTCTGACCCCTGAAACATGTTGGCGGCCCTTAATGTCCCCAATCTCATGTGCAAAAATGTCCTAATGGAGCAGCCAGTTACAGTGTCCACACATGTCATAGGAAATTAGATGCATAATTTATACTCCCAGAGAGCCTGAAGGTGGTCCTTGGATTTTGGGTCCTTCATGTAGCAAGGCTGTGAGAATGTCTCACACATGTGGTATTGCCGTACTCAAGAGACATAGAAGAATGTGTTTTGGGGTGTAATTTTAGGTATGCCTATGCTGTGTGTTAGAAATATATTATTAATTGACAACTTAGTGTAAAAAATACAGTTTAATTTTCTTTCCTGCATTTTCCAAAAACGTGTGGCAAAAAATATTTTCAAAAGACTCACTAGGCCTTTCAGAAAATACCTTGGAATAATTGCTTTCCACAATGGGGTTAATTTTGTGGGTGCCTGTCCTGGCACTTCAGTAATATGGTAGGTAGTCAAGAAATTAAATGAGTAATTTATGCTCTTTAAAAAGTCCAAAGGTACTCCTTGGATTTTGGGTCCCTCAATGTGTCTAGGCCAGCCAGTTTCAAGCAAGGTACTATGGGATGCTTATAGGTTTTTTAAGGCAAAATGCCTAAACAATTGCCCACAAATAGTATTCAAGCCAGCAGGTGGAATAATTCTGCCTTTTAGTTAATCAAAAGTTAATAAATTGTACAGTGTGAAGCACATACAGTCAGTCAACTCAATAATAATATTTCAGCTTTTTGGTAGATGCTGGAGAGGTAAATAACCTCACATGATCTTCTATTTATTGGGGACTCTATTACTGAGTTATTGTATCTTCGCCTTGAGTTCCTGAGTCTTCACATTTGGCATTGTTTTATAAGAGGGTTTCTGTTCTCCTTGCTATAATTGTTATTTATTTTACATTATGGGAAAAACCTGTAATTTTGACGTACCTGTAAATTTCAAATCTTACAGTACAGGCTACTACTTTCAAGTGATTGGACATTGGAAAAGCTGTTGGACACACATCCCCCCCTTGGTCATACCCCTATAAACCTACCCTAATCTTTGAGTCCTCATCTTTTTGGCAAGCAATACAGAGAAACACAGGGAAAGAAGGGAAGGTGGCTCATGTCCTGTACTGTACTCAAAGATACAAAATTTGCAGGTAAGTCAAAATTTCTTTATCTTGTAGAATACAGGATACTACCTGGATTTTCAAAGACCCTGGGATTGAACTTAGAGAATGTGTAAACTAAAGACCAGTGGGGGCTTACAAAGAGGAGCAACAAACTCCTGATGGAGGAAGGCCAAGGAAACCCACACTGACCTGGTATATTGAGTACGTAATGGTACTGGAGGTACCATCATTTTCAGAGTATACAATGTGTTGTTTTATCCACCTGGTAATAGTGGATTTAGAGGCAGGGTATCCTTTTTGGAACCCTGCTGGTAAAACAAAATGTTGAGTAATGTGGGAATGATGAAGTCAGATATTGCCCTTCTCTTCATTAAAGGCAGTGACTGAGACATAGGATGGGTAACAAGGTCTTGTGACAGCAGGTCTGACCAATTTGGGAGAGGCCAGAGGTCATCTCCAAGGAGTTTGAGTACGTCTGTGTTCCAGGTTCATCTGGGCCAGTTTGGTACAATTAGATTTACGGTTTATGCTCTTCCTCTATCTTGCCTAGCAGTTGATGAGGAATTTGCAGTGAAGAGAAGGTGTATACTAACCTGAACTGAGTCCATGGGATTACCAGAGCATTAAATGTCAATACCAAAGGATCTTTCATGCTTGCCACAAATAGGAGCAACTTGTTTTTGAACCTGGAGACCAGTATGTCCCCTAGTTCTGATGTAGAGGATTAAAGATTTAGGGATATATGGACAATTCCCCTTGATCCATGTGATGATAGTAGGGTAATCCACATTCCAAATGTCCACTCCCGGGATGTGAACAGCACAGATTTAGGCCACTGGTGTGGCATTGTCTGATTGCACCCTAATTGGGTGTCCCTAAAGAAGGGGGAGTCTAGTAGTGCAGAGCCAATTTTATTGTTGTGAGTTTCAAGATGTTGATGGGGAGCACGGCTTCCCTGGGTGACCAGGTTTCCTGAACTGTGAGAGACTGAAACACTCCTCCCTATTTAACATTTCATTGGTAGATCAACGTATTGGAAAAAACAATATTCATTTGAAGCCAATAAGTGCACTGCAAATGGTGGAGATTTTATTACTTATACTTGCTATAGGGCTACAGTAAGGATCCAATAGTAGGATGAACCTATCTTATCTTTTTACGTTGCTGGACCCCATTGGGGTCAAAACTTTCCCTGTCACAATGGGCACACTCCCACAAGGTTTTTATGATCTCAGAATTATAGGAATGGACCACAATTCTGGACCTGTAAACAAACCGGAGCAAATTACACATTTTGCAGTGCCGAGGTGAGCGTCCAAGCAGGATGCAGTGCCCGAAGCAAGAATACAGGCTGTCCCCGCATTGTAAGGTCCTGATTTTAGTAATTTACCAGGCAGATAAAGGGGGCATTGATCCCACAGCATCCATCCAACAAACATTACTACATCCTTTAGATGTAGGTAAGGAGATGGGGTTTTTGATCACAAATCTGTGGAATATCTTATGGTAAAGCATTCAATTTCTTGGATTTTTCACCATCTCCCTAAAATATATAAGCAAGATACTCCAATGAAAGGCTGCCCCATAGTTGCTGGCATAGGATCATTACTGAAGAGACTGGGAGAATGGACACACCAATTTCTCCAACCGCTTGTTGTTCGCTTACCTGGGTATATAAAAGATACTGGACATACATTAGCCCACATGCAGGAAATGTTATGGTCCACAGAATATATGTAGATTACAATAGATGTTAAATCTTTGTATTCTCATAATCTCTCATGTTACAGTATTTACAGTCCTAATGTACAGGAGTTTTATTTGTATAGCAGTAGAATTCCTTTTGATACACCACTTTTTTTATGTTTGATAAACAATACTATATACACAGTCAAGGTGCGTCCATGGGGGCAACATTTTCTCCCTCCCTGGCGAACCTTTATATGGGCTGGTGGGAAGAATTATTTTTATTTATCCATATTAATCCATTCAAAACTAATATCAACTGGTATGGATGCTACATTGATGACCAGATTGTAGTATGGCATGAATCTGGTGATGCCATAGGTGAATTTACGAAATATATTCACAATAATTATCCACCAACCGACTCAAATAAACTATTTGGATTTGACTCTGATGGGGCATTCAGACAGTAGCACAGTGACTTCCAGAACTTTTAGAAAGCCTTGTGCAGGGAATAAATATTTGCCAACTGGCGAATTCATCGGGGGCCAGAAGGAACTACTCAACAGAGGAGGATTTTCTGCAAGAGTGTACGGTAATCCAAAACCGACTCAAAGAAAGGGGCTATAGTGTACAAACAATAACTAGAAGCAAAAACATAGCTCTTTAAAGAGATTGGGCGGAGAAGATATGGAATACTAGTACAAAGAAACACAAACATTGTAGCAATAATAACAAAAATAAAGTTAACCTTGTTACTACGTTTTCTTTAGAATACATAAAAATTGTTGCAATTCTTAAAGAACATGTTCCCATTCTGTATGCCGATAAAGATCTGTATAGTGTCATCAAGGGTGAATGCAATTTTTCATGTAGAAGGGCCCCTAACCTAGACAGCATGTTGTCACCTAGCTTGTTTTTCTCACGGAAGCCAAACAGGCTACAGACTTGGCTTTCCACCACAGATCCTATATGTGTGGCCAGAATATCTGCAAGCAGTGCCATAAACAAAAAAAATACCCTAGTGACTTTCTTTACAACTAATAAAACATATACCATTAAACAATATATTAATTGTAGCTCTAAATCAGTGGTTTATGTAATTCAATGCAGTGCCTGTAATTTTCAGTGTGTTGGGTGTACTATACGCCCCTAGAATCTCGGAACATGTAAATGGATGGATTCACACCCTCAATAATAGAAAAACATATGGCTTGAACAATAGGATGGACATAAATCTTTTCTTAACATGAATCTTATTGTTTTGCTACACTAGTTGGAATAATATAAAAATATGTTATTAATTGATTTGATTGTTTCTAATTAGGATTTACCTGCCCCTCTTCTGAGGGCTTGTTTTGCTCTAAATAACAGTTTTTATGTGTGCTTTTATGAAGGCTCCACAGCCGAAAAGTGTCAGCACATAGTCTGTACCTGTGTATCCATTTAACAAAGTAATTTCAAGCAATTTTATTTAAGAGCATCCAAGTTGCCAGCCTTTCTGATTCAAAAAAAAAAAAGTCCAGATATTGGTTCAAAGTTTGCACCGATCAAGATGCACTGCTTCTATAGGTGACAGCGAAGAGGTTGAATAGTTGAAGAATCTAAAGTAAATAACAACTAGTTAATCATAGAAACGTCTCCATAAGGAAAAAGAAGTCCATCACCTACAGGAAACTAGCAAAAAACTGAGGACTGGGATACACCAAAGGAGGTATGTCTAAAACCTTTGCCAGTGTCCAATCACCTGAAGGAAGAAGCTTATAACCCTGCATCTATGAATGTCCAGCCTGTGTCCTGTACTGTACAGTTAAGATAAATAAGATGCTGCCACACACAAAGGTGGTTAAGAACACCAAAAACTCCCAGAAGTTTAGGAAGAGACAGGGGAACAAGATACATAAGAAGGCAGGTTGATCAAAATAATCAAAATTCTAAATAAACTGGCCTTTTAAACAACATTCATCAATTGAATGTGATTTAAATTGTATCTAACATACAGCAATTCATACTAGTTTGATGTGCACTGTATGAAGGGACTACTTTATTTCTGTTGTTCATGTATACATGCATGATAACCTACGTGAGGGCATAGAAGAAACCAAAATACACGTAATGGTGCCTAAAGCCAATAATGTGCAGGGGATCTGAAGCACAAAAAAAAACTATTCTTTAAAAACTGCATGCACAAAAGATCGCATCACTTACCTCACACCCGCCATATTTTCTGGGCAGCATGTGAGTAGGCAAAATGTTGGATGCTAATAAATAATCTAACTAGCAATTACACTTATAATACCTTGCAACGGCTGCCCACTAACTCGACACCTATACCTACTTCAGCTACAACTGCCAACTTTTGGGTAAATTGCATGTGCCGTATACATGAATTAGAGTGTCTAGTAGTGATGGGTTCAGGCATGTTTGGGATCGTAGTCCCAACCCACCTAAGCAATCCCGCCAAGAAGCGGACATTGCACACCACCAACTATAGGCAGTGGGGTATTTCCCAGTCTGTGCAGCTGCGGACCAGGAAATGCCTCCCTGTCTATGACTGGCAGTGTGCAGTATCAGCTTCCAGGTGGGATTGAACTATGATTCTTAACACGCCTGAGCCCATCTCTAGTGTCTAGGTGAGGGAGCCATTCCCCCAAAAGAGGGAAGGATAAGAGTAGTGGGTGACATCACAAGCCTAGGTGTAAAGCAATCTAAACAATATTGGGACTCTGGAAAGCAGTAAAGGGCACAGCTACAGTATGCGAGCATTGGGACAAAAGACTAAACTGACAGAACTAGAGCTCATAAAAGAAGACTAAAGCAGAGTATAAATATACAGTGTTTTTTTTTTCATTCAACCAGCAGGTTGAACTAAAAAAAAAAAAAACTGACAGACCTCAGCATCAACACAAGACATGTTGAGGCAGGGATCTCTCCCGCTGTTCTATTGCATTCTGAAAGTGAGGACTCCCCATCACATCCAGAATACACAGACCAGCAGGTCTAATGAAAGAAAATGGATCGCTTCCATAGAGCTACCGTATCCTGACAGCGCTGCCAGAATACACTCATCAGCAATGACTGCTATAGCCAGCGCCACTGATCGAGTGAAAAATTTCCAACAGGCTGGTTGTACAGAAATCAATCGAGAGATCAACTTCTGTACAACTAGCCTGCCGCATTGATGGATTACATTTTAGCTGATCCAGCAGGCACTGAATTTCAATCGTTTTAAGTCCCAGCTGGCCAGCCATGTTGCAAGACACCCGAAAATGTCACAGTAGATGAAAGAGCTCACAAGCACGAGTGTATATATACACATGCATAAATATCACAAGCAAGCTTTATGTGACATTCAATAAATTAAATATGGTATTCCTACTGTGATTTTGTTTTTTTATCAGATTAAGTGGTCTACTAATTAAGCATGTACTTCATGCGTATGGTAACAGAAAGGTCATAAACATAAGCTGATTTCAGAAAATGGTGCACAATCCCTTAATACCTTCTAGACAATTGTTTTCATTAATTTTACCTAATGTCTGGGCTGTAAATAAAGTTCAATGCAAATATTGATTATTGGAGTTTAGTAAAGTCACATCCTTCAGTTTGTTTTAGAGGTCAGTTAGTTCAAGAACTATAGCAGAGACAGCGCTTATTTCAGTTGCATAAAGTCCAACCTATGTCTTGTATTCTGTATGGTTTTTGTGCCCTTGGTGGCTTCTCATAAAAATGTTATAGCTTTATAAAAATTGGCTTCACAGCAACTGGGTTGAATATTACATGCAATAATTGTATGTTTTCTACTTACTTACCTGTAAACTTCTTTGAGTACATCACGACACACAGCACAGGGTATAATAATTTCTATCTGAGTTATGCACCACCTTTAGTAGAATGGACACTGGCAGACCAAAACAGGAAGTCCCTTTTTTATAACCCCTCCCATATAGGAAGCACCTTGTAGAAGTTTTTTAGCAAGCAATGGAATCCCAGAAAAGAGGGACCTCTGTGTCCCGTGATGTACTCAAAGAAATGGATTTTACAGGTAAGTAAGTAGAAAAAAATCAAATTTCCTTTATTGTACATCATGGGACACAGAGCAGGCTATAATAGTTACTATCTGGGATGTCCCAAAGAAATATATTGGAGGGGAGGCAGGCACAATCACAGAAACCGTCACCAGACAAAGGACCTATTCTGCCAGTCGTAACACATTGCGGCCAATGGCCGTATCTTCTGCAGTTCTCACATCCACCTGGTAGAACCTTGTGAATGTATGCACTGAGGACCAGGTAGCAGCCTGGCAAATGTGAGCCATTGACGCCTGATGATGAATTGCCTAAGAGGCTCCAATACCTCTGGTAGAGTGTGCTCTGACCCGAAAGGGTGGGGCTTTACCCTTCAACCCAACCCGCTTGAATGATTACCTGGTGGATCCAGTGAGAAATAGTTGCCTTCGATGCTGCCTGCCCTTTCCTGGGCCCTTCTTGTAGTAGAAACAAAGATTCAGACCTTCTGATTTGAGCCAATGTTTTTAAACAGATTCTGATGGTACATACTACATCAAAGGAATGCAGCAACTTCTGCCTTGCAGGTTGAGGATTCATAAAAAAAGGAGGGTAGGGCAATATTGCCATTCAAATGAAAGCTAGAAACCACTTTAGGCAGAAAAGATGGATGAGGGCGCAATACCATCCTATCATGGTGTATGACTAAAAAAGGCTCTTAGTAAGAAAAAGCTGCCATATCTGACACCCTTCTTGCTGAAAAAAAAAACACCTTCTGAGTCAAAAGGACCAGCGGAATATTGCGAATAGGCTCAAAAGGCTGACTCTCCAAGCCAGCCATTACTAAACTTATATCCCAAGGGCATAAGGGAGGCCTGACAGGTGGGACCATACGAATCACCCCTTGCAGGAAGGCATGAACCAAAGAGTGAGAAGCAATAGGCCTTTAAAAAAGCAGACAAAGCTAAAATCTGACCTTTAATAGTGCTCAAGGCCAACTTCATCTCCATCCCAGACTGAAGGAAAGTGAGAATTCTCCCAATGATGGTCCACGGTCTGAAGTGTCCACGGTCCATCCACAGCCAGCTTTATTATGTCAGCATACCAAATCCCCCTGGGCCAAGTGGGAGCTACCAATATCAGTGGTGTTACTGCTTCTCAGATCCTGCATAACAAGCGAGGCAGAGGCTGAACTGGAGGGAAGCCATAGTTTAGGGAAAACTAGTCCCAACGAGTCACCAGAGTATCCACCCCAAATGAAAGCTGGTCCCTCACTCTGGACACAAACCTATCCAGCTTGTTGTTGGAACCTGGGCGCCAATAGGTCTACATCTGGAGTACACCAATGCTGGCAAATTGCTGAGAAAACCTCAGGTTGCAGGGACCATTCCCCCGGGACTAACTGCTGAGAAAATCTGCCTGCCAGTTCTCTACCCTCAAAATGTTTACTGCTGACAGAAACGGTACATGTAGCTCTGCCCAAGTCAGATTGTGGTCCACCTTTTCTCAAGGTTTAGCTCCTAACCTAGGTGTTCTAGGGAATGCACTGCAAGAGCCATATTTTGTCTTAAGCTTGGAACAGACTGTTCCCTGAGTATTAGATCACTCAGATACTCTAACAATGATGTTCCCCGAGACCTTAGCAGGCCCAAAACTGGAGTGAGAATTTTTGTAAATACTCGAGGAGCTGTTGCAAGCCCGAAGGGCAGAGCCACAAACTAAAAATGATGACCCTCTAAAGAAAACTGCAGAAACCTTTGATGAGTTTGAAAGATTAGCACATGCAGCTATGCGTCTCTGATGTCTATGGGCGCAAGAAAATCTCCCACCTGCAGTGAGGCCACCACTGACCAAACTGATTTTATCCAGAAAGAACGAACAACTAGAATTTGGTTTAGAGCTTTGGGATCTAGGATAGGCCTCACATCTCTGTTTGTTTTTGTTTTTTTTTTTAATTACATTTTTATTTGAAGTAAAAAGAACACATTACAGGAAATAAACAAGGCAGAAAACAAGCATTGGAGGGGAATGGTGCCCCCAAAGGGAACAGAGAAACACAAAATAAAATAGCTTCAAAGAACAGAATCCAATGAAGCACAGAACTGCAATACATCATATAAACAGCAACACATCAACTCAAAAGAGCATACATCCAGAGGAGCAAAGAGATCAGGTAGACTCCGAAATATGGGAGTCCCAATCACCACAGACAGCATTAAATTTATTAAGTTTATCATGTACAGTTGCCGTCAGGAACTCCATCTCCCGAAAGACCAAGCATAGTAAAAGAGGCTTATCAGGGGGTGAACGCTGCAGCCAACAAAGCAGGATAGCCCTCTTAGCTGCCAACAGGAAAAATTAAGCCAATTTGTTCGTAGGTCTGGAGAGCCCAGGGAACGGCAGGCCCAATAAGCAATGCACAAGATCAAGCGGCAAGTCTAAACCCGTGAATGATTGAAGCAAAGCCATAACCATGGACCAAAAAGGCTGTATAAGGGAACATTTCCAGAAAATGTGGAAGAGGGTGCCCCCCCTCCACCCCACAACGCCAGCACAATGCGGAGCAGGATGGGTTCATCTTGTGAAGGCGGACCGGAGTCCTGTACCAAAACAAGAGAATCTTGAGAGCGGTCTCTCTCTGCGCCACGCATCTAGAAGACTTAAAAGCAGAAGTCCAGATTTTATTCTACATGGACAATGTGATGGGTCGATCCAGTATCTCGGACCACTTGCGCATATAAGAGTGATACTCCTTAGTCAGTGGTGCGGCATCATGAAGGATATTGTAAATTGAGGACACCAAATGACCATGATAAGGACCACGTGCACATAGAAATTCAAAGGCAGTGGGCCTCTCCAGGGAAAGTGATGGCGACAATGTTCTGAAATAATTGCGAATTTGAAGGTAAAAATAAAAAGAGTGTTTTGGTAATGCGAATTTATCTCTGAGTTTCTCAAAGGTAAAAAAGGTACGAGACACCGGATGGACCAAATTGCGTAGTTGAAAGAGGGGAGGTTGGGTCCAAGCCCACAACCGACTCACCCGAAGACCATCAGGGAGCAGGGGGATAAATAAGACTGTAGTAAGGGGGTGGCAAGGAGAAGAGAGAGAAAACTGATCCAAACATTTACGCCAAACCCCCATAGTAACTTCCATTAAGTCTAGACACATGCCCTTCAACACTTTGTCTGAGTGTAAGATAGGGGACCACAGTAAAGAGCAAGGATGGACCAGATAGATCGCTCCCCGCTCAATCTCCGACCACCGATTGGGGGCCAACCAAGAAGACCAGGAGGCCACCACCCGGAGGTGGGAGGCATAATAGTATTTTATAATGTCAGGTGCACCAAGACACCCCCTTCTCCGAGGCGAGAACACCACCGAGGCCCTTACCCTATGAGCTTTTGTATTCCAGATGAATCTCAATAACGACCTCTGTAACACTTTAGGTTGAGGCAGGGGGATAGCAACAGGAAGGGTGTCAAACAAATAGAGCAATTTTGGCAAGATGAACATTTTTAAGACATTTATGCGGCCCAAAAGTGAAAGTGGGAAGTTGGTCCATTGCTGGAGGGATTTAGATATCTCCTGAAAGAGGGGTACAACGTTAGCTGTATATAACATAGAATGGGAAGAAGCCAGTTTAACCCCCAAATATGTGAGTGACTGTGGGCACCATCTATAGGGGTATGAGTGTTGCAATTGAGACATGAGGTCCGGAGGTATATGAAGAGGCATGGCCTCTGTTTTTGAGGCGTTGATCTTATAGCCTGAGATTGCACTAAAGGAGTCCAATACCCTGTGTAGGGAGGGCAGGGATACCAATGTATTTGTCAGAGTTAACAATATGTCGTCTGCGAACAAAGAGAGCTTATATTCCCTGTGTCGCATAAGAACCCCAGTAATGTCAGGGTGAGAGTATATGGCTTCCGCCAATGGCTCCAAGCACAATATAAAAAGTAAGGGGGACAAGGGGCACCCCTGACGCGTACCATTGTACATGTGGAACGTAGGCGACACAAAGGCAGACGACATGCATACCTGCGCAGAGGCGGGAGAATAAAGGGCCTCCAGAGCCTTGTAAAAGGGACCCCGAAAACCAAAACTATGTAGTGTGGAAAAAAGATAGGGCCAGCTCAGCCTGTCAAAGACTTTCTGAGCGTCTAAGCTCAGAACAACAGCAGAGCGTGGGAATCTATTAAGGAGAGCAATCATGTCAATGGAGCGTCTGGTGTTGTCCCCAGCATGTCTAGATACAACAAAGCCCACCTGATCCTGGTCTATCAATTTAGGTATGAGATTTGCTAGTCTATTTGCCAATATCTTAGTGAAGATTTTGTAGTCAGAATTCAGAAGTGCGATTGGTCTGTAATTATCCGGGAGGGAGGCATCCTTACCCGGTTTAGGGATGACCGATATATATGAGTGCAAAAATTGAGAATGGGGAGTCTTGCCAGCAAGTAGAGAAGCATAGAGGTCTAAGAGATGCGGGGCTAGGACTGGTAGGAAGGACTTGTAGTATAGGTATGGCAGCCCGTCGGGCCCCTATTATTTAATAGTGGCAGCCAATTCGTCAAATGAGATGTCAGCATTCAATTTAGTAAGGTCAGTAGAAGATAATTTGGGAAGAGTAAGATCATGAAAAAATTCTTCGAAGTTGTCTCTGGAGAAGTTAAAGCGATTTTCGGGTGTCAGACAATTATACAGTTTGCTATAAAACGTATTGAAAACGCCAGCCATAGTATAAGGGCAGTGGGTGGGAGTACCATCAGGTTGCACCAGGAGGTTGGGGATGGAATGAAATGGCCTAGGCCTGAGCTTGTTAGCCAACATCCTATGAGGTTTGTTGGAATATTCGTAAAAATGCTGCCGAGCCCACATCAAGGATTTAACCATCTTAGACATGTCCAGAGCCTTGATGCGGTCTCTAATACCAACCACCCTCCGAAGTTCCAGCACCGAGGGGGAGGCTTGCAACCTCGATTCGGCTGCCCGAAGATCAGCCAAAAGCGAGCGCCGAAGGCTCTCAGTGTCCTTCTTCAAACGGGAGCCCTCAGCAATGCAAGAACCCCGGAAAAAGGCCTTATGCGCCTCCCACAATGTAGACACCTCGGTTACGGAGCCCTCATTAAGTGCAAAAAACTCCTTCAGTCCACCCTCTAGCCGGTCCTGGATCCCCGGGATCTGAAGAAAACGGTCATTAAGACTCCAATGACGAGATTTGGGGGGCGCAGTCGCCAAGGAAACATCAAAACTAATGGGTGCGTGGTCAGACCAAGAAATGGGAAGGATCTTGGACTGAACCATGCAGGGAATTAGTGGGGCCGAAATAAAAAAATGGTCCGATCCGGAGTGCATTTTGTGGGCAGCGGAATACAATGAAAACTGTCTATAGGTAGGGTGTTTAATTCGCCAAGAATCGAAGAGTCTATGGGAACTAATAAATTTACGAAAGGATCTGGCTTGCGTCAACAGTCTATGAGAAGGAGTGTCACGGCCCAGGGACTGTCTATCACGGTAAGGGGACATGATAAGATTAAAGTCTCCCCCAACCACCATAAAAGGCTGTGAGAGGTGGGAGGTAGCGTGTAGAACTTGCTCTAAAAAATTCAGTTGACCAGAATTTGGGACATAAAGATTGAGTACTGTAAATTAAGTAGACAGATAATCACAGACCAAGGCAATAAATCTCCCATGAGGGTCCAGTATAGACTCCCTGACCTTGATGGGGCAAGATTTCCTAACGAGGACCACCACCCCCGCCTTACCAGACGGGTCTGAAGCTACAAATGAGGTGGGAAAATACCTGGATGCAAATTTAAACGATCCCCCAGGACGAAAATGCGTCTCCTGAACCAGGATCCCGTCCGCCCTAGAGGATCTGAACTCCTTAAGAGCCAGCCAACGCTTCTGTACTGAGTTCAAGCCCTTCACATTGTAAGAGAGAAATCCCAAAGCCATAACGCCCAATAGGTAGAACAGAGGACACAAGCGTTGAAAATGTACCTCTTTGTGGAGGCATAGCCCGAAGGGAAACATTACTATAAACAACCAATGCAGTCTGTGACCTGCCCAAAGACAACACACAGAGGCACCAGTCCACATATACCAAAATAAAATGTCGGACAAAAAAGGGAAGGGAGCTCGACTCCCGAAACACATTAGCGGTCG
Organism: Pelophylax lessonae; assembly: GCF_965119305.1. Classification (NCBI taxonomy): domain Eukaryota; kingdom Metazoa; phylum Chordata; class Amphibia; order Anura; family Ranidae; genus Pelophylax; species Pelophylax lessonae. Next base: position 225,408,111 of record NC_138770.1, on the reverse strand, counting down.
TATCTTCAAGGACATGTTCCAGTACATGTGTGGCGGGAATTTGTAACATGATTTTATTTCTTCATGTCTGTGAGTATGCATTTAGCATTTTGTTAAAATTTTAAAAAGTGACCACGGGTAATGCACTAGGTGTTTGCGCCTCCTTTTCTTTTCTTTTATGCACCCGTTTTGGAGTTCCCTGCCTGAGGAGAGCAGCACGCCAGTCTTCCCCTTTGGAGTGAGCGCTTGGCTGAATTGTTTGTAAACAAGTTCTGTATAACATGTTAAATGTATGCTAAGAGCCGGTTCATATTTGCGCGACTTGTCAGGCGACTTGTCAGCCTGACAAGTTGCGCTCCCTCGTGGTCCATTGACCGCTACAGGACCCGTTCTAATAGGAGCGACACAAGTCGCTCCGACTTAGAAAAAGGGTCCTGTACTATTTCGGGGCGACCTCGGAGCGACTTGCATAGACTTCCATTATGTGAAGTCCCTGCAAGTCGCTCCGAAGTCGTGGTGCAATGTAATGCACAAGTCGCCCCCGAAGTAGTAAGGAGTCGTGTCTGCCTCAGTGTGAACCGGCTCTAAGAGTAACAGTATAAGATAGGACAAGAACATATGATCACTGGAGATGTTTGTCTACTTTGTATTGTCCTTATTAGTGATTATATTGAAGTGTGATACTGTAGAATACAACACTAATGATTGTTTTATTTGTTTTTTGTTAATACAGAAAGAATCAAACCTGTTCCTAGAAGTTTCCAAGATCTGTATAGTTGGGATTGAACAAGAGGCTGAGATTGTTAATCAGTCTAGAGTTTGTAATGTATAGTCTTTGTGCACAATGTGATGAACACACTATAAATGTTATTGTGAATGTAATTTTAACCACTTATCGAACGCCCACCATCGATATACGTCGGTCCTTTGATGCTAAATACCGGGGTTATGGCATCAGATAGCTGCCATAACCCCGGTATTTTTTTCAATGGCGGGTGATTGGCTTTCAGATAAGGGTGGTCCCAGTGGTGGATTCGCTGAGGGATCACCCTTACGGTGTCCAACTTTGCGTGCAACCATTCAACACTGAAAAGACTGTACCTGCGTTTCTAGACTTTGTTTTAATGTGGTATGTGTCCAACTTTGCGTGCAACCATTCCACACTGAAAAGACTGTACCTGCGTTTCTAGACTTTGTTTTAATGTGGTATGTGTCCAACTTTGTGTGCAACCATTCAACACTGAAAAGACTGTACCTGCGTTTCTAGACTTTGTTTTAATGTGGTATGTGTCCAACTTTGCGTGCAACCATTCAACACTGAAAAGACTGTACCTGCGTTTCTAGACTTTGTTTTAATGTGGTATGTTTATTTGTTTATCCAGCTGTAGACTGGTGCTGCTATATGCTTTCTTATCTTAAATTTATAACCACTACAGCCTTTAACATTTAGAGGTATCCCCCGGTTATCTGTAGATCTTTCTGAAGTGAAACCCAGTGCTAGCGAAGCAGCCCTAATTTATCAATTTCTGATTGCTTAATTGGATAAGCCCCCACCCCAGGTCTAAGAGTATATAAGTGCAGCATCACTTGGGGACAGCACATTTTCAGGGGGGAACATTTGCTTTCGGGGGGCTCTCTTCTCTAAGTGGGGGGACGATTTCTACAAGTGGCATGCACTTCTGATTCTGCAGTTCAGAGAATGCACAAAGTGAATGAACACAGGAAAGGCTGAGATATACACCACATATACTGCAGGTGATCTCCTCCCCCCCCCCACCTCTTCAGCTCTATCCTTGTAAAATGCACTCTCTGCCACTTCTTCTGACTGCCCTATCCTCCATCCTTAAATGCTCTCTACTTCACCCCTCTTCTCCACCCCATAGCTTATATATATCAACCTCACTTCTGTCCTCACCTTATTACTGCACTCACCATCTCCTGCTATTTCTAAATCCACACGCACACAAATCCTCCAGGACACTGGGGCATGTCCCTTCATTTAAATCACACTCTCATATTACCACCCTCACCATTCTGCTTCTCGTGGCCTCTGGAGACTTATCCCCAAACCCTGGGCCTCCATCTACCCATGCTCAATACACCACCTACCCTACACCCTCTGGCTGCAGTCGCAGTCATCACAATCTAGTTCCAATCTCTCTTCTTCCCAAGACCGGACTCCCTTTCTCTTGCGTCCTTTGGAACGCCCGCTCTGTCTGTAATAATCTCACCTCTCTCCATGACCTTTTCATCGCTAACTCATTTAATCTACTTGCCATCACCGAAACCTGGCTGCATGAATCAGACACTGCGTCTTCCGCTGCCCTATCCCAAGGTGGTCTTCTATGGACTCACTCCCCTAGACCCAACGGACGCAAGGGAGGGGGTGTCGGGATCCTTCTAGCCCCACATAGCTCCTTTCAGGTACTTCAGCTGCCTCCCTCTCTGTCACTCTCCTCATTTGAGGTACACTGCATTCGTCTTTTCTCCCCTGTCTCTCTAAGAATAGCTGTGATCTACCGCCCACCTGGACCAGTATCAACCTTTCTTGATGACTTCTCCACCTGGCTACCCTACTTTCTCTCTTCTGAAATCCCCACAATCATTCTCGGCGACTTCAACATCCCTATTAATACTAACACTCCTACCACTTCCAAACTTCTCAATCTAACCTCCTCCTTTGACATGAAGCAATGGATACATGCTTCTACTCACTCCGAAGGCAATATCTTTGACCTTGTTTTCTCCCACCTATGCACCCCGCACAACCTTTCCAACAATCCTTTCCCTCTCTCTGATCACTACCTTATTAGTTTCACTCTCTCCCTCTCCTCCACCTCCTCTCCCTCCAGCTACCGTACAGTTACCCGCAGAAACCTACGCCATCTCAACCTTTCTCTTCTCTACTCTGCTACCGACCACCTCTATGACAAAATTGCACCCCTGTCCTGCACCAACCTAGCCACTTCTGTCTACAACACTTCGCTCTTAGCCTCCCTGGACACACTGGCCCCCCTCACCACACACCGAATCAGGCCCCAACCCCTTCAACCTTGGCAAACCGATAACACTAGAAGTCTGAAAAAGCATAGCCGTGCTCTTGAGCGCTCTTGAAGGATTTCAACCAATATAAATCCGCCCTCCAAAAATACAATTCCAGTCTCCACACTGCCAAACAGACCTATTTTATCACTCTCATTAACAGCCTGTCATCACTCCCCCGGCAACTCTTCGCTACCTTTAACTCTCTACTCCGTCCTCCACTACCCCCTCCCACCGACTCAATCACTGCCCAGGAGATTGCCAACCACTTCAAACAGAAGATTGATACAATTCGTAAGGAGATCGTTGCTGTTCAGATACCTTCCTCAATGCCTTATGCTTCACGCCCACAAGTGCGATCATTACTTCCCTCATTCAACCCCGCCACTACAGACGAGGTTGCTAAACTACTTGCTAACGTCCACTTAACAACCTGCCCTCTGGATCCTGTTCCCTCGCAAATACTACGTTCACCTTCTGGCCCTATTCTACACTCTCTAACCCACATCTTCAATCTCTCCCTCTCTTCTGGCATCTTCCCCAACTCTCTAAAACATGCACTAGTCAGCCCCATACTTAAAAAGCCCTCACTGGACCCAACCAATCTGAACAACCTACGCCCTATTTCCTTGCTCCCCTTTTCATCCAAACTCCTTGAACGTCTAGTCTACAACCGACTGTGCGACCACCTTGCCGAGAATAGCCTCCTTGATCCCCTTCAGTCTGGATTTTAGCCTCAACACTCCACTGAAACTGCACTCCTAAAGCTCACAAACGATCTGCCAAAGGCCAAAACCAATGGACACTATTCTGTACTCCTACTTCTGGACCTTTCTGCTGCCTTTGATACAGTTGACCATCCCCTCCTCCTCAAAAAACTCCAAGCCTTTTAACTCCGTGACCGTACTCTTCAATGGTTATCTTCCTACTTATCTAACCGCACCTTTAGCGTTACCTACAATTCTACTTTCTCCTCTCCTCTCCCCTTCTCTATTGGAGTCACCCAAGGCTCTGTTCTTGGACCCCTCCTATTTTCAATCTACACTTCCTCTCTAGGTCAGTTGATAGCCTCCCACGGCTTCCAATACCATCTCTACGCTGACGATACCCAAATCTATCTATCCACTCCTCAGCTCTCTCCCTCAGTCTCCTCACACATCACTAATTTACTATCAGATATATCGGTCTGGATGTCTCACCACTTCCTCAAACTCAATCCATCCAAAACGAGCTTATAATTTTTCCTCCACCGCGTGCCCCTTCCCCTGATTTCTCCGTCAATATCAATGGCATAACCATCAGCCCATCCCCACATGCCAAGGTCTTAGGTGTTGTCCTGGACTCTGAACTCTCCTTCAAACCCCACATCCAATCGTTGTCCAAATCTTGCCGCCTCAGCCGCCGAAACATCTCCAAAATACGCCCCTTTCTAACCAAAGACACAACAAAACTCCTAGTTCCCTCCCTGGTCATCTCGAGCCTCGACTACTGCAAATCCCTTCTCAGTGGCTTACCTCTACACAGGTTATCCCCCCTTCAATCCATCATGAATGCTGCCGCCAGACTAATCCACCTCACCAATCGCTCAGTGTCCGCTGCTCCTCTCTGTCAAGCCCTCCACTGGCTTCCGCTCACTCAACGAATTAAATTCAAAATACTTACAACATCTTACAAAGCAATCCACAGCCTAGCCCCCAGCTACATAACCAGCCTCATCTCAAAATACCAACCTAATCGCTCTCTTCGTTCCTCTCAAAACCTCCTGCTCTCTAGCTCACTCATCACCTCCTCCCATGCTCGCCTCCAGGACTTTTCCAGAGCCTCTCCAATCCTATGGAACTCCTTACCCTTATCTGTCCGATTATCTCCCACTCTATTAGCTTTTAGGCGATCTCTGAAAACCCTCCTTTTCAGAGAAGCCTATCCTACCTACACCTAACAAATATACCTCCATTTTCTCCATCAACCCATCCCCCACGGTTATTGCCTTTTGTTTCACTTAACCCTCCCTTCTAGATTGTAAGCTCTAACGAGCAGGGCCCTCTAGTTCCTCCTGTTTTGAACTGTATTGTCTTCCTTCACATTGTAAAGCGCTGCGCAAACTGTTGGCGCTATATAAATCCTGTATAATAATAAAAAAAAATAATACGGTGCGGCGGAAGAAGTGCCCCCCCCCCCCCGCTTACCGGACCCGCCGGCAGCAAGGAAAATGATCCGGTCCCGAATTCTCAGAGACAGGAAGTCGAGTGAGGAGATCTTGATGTGAGATGCTTGTTCTATCCTCTTTTATGTAAGTTGCCTACTTTTTTTCTATTAAACTTCTGTGAGACGTACTACACTATGAGAAGTGTCCTTTGTATGATCTGAGGCAACACTATCTGGCGCATTGTAAAGATCCGTGAGGAGACAATTGGGGAAGCCTAGGATTGTACCATCCGTGTGAGAGCCCCTGCTATATTGGCCTTTGTAATGAGGGTCATTTCAATCCGGTAAAAGGCTTCACAATTGGGTGACGGTAATGGTTCCTCTATCATTCACAGAAGAGTTAAGCATTTTTTGGACACTATCTTTACATTGGCCTTTCCTTATGGATATGGACTTTATTTAACACATGTTTAGCGCTACACCTCTACTATTCTATTGATCTACCATTCAAGATTTTGTGTTAGCTGCTCGTTTATGTGTTTTTATGAGTTTGATACCATAATTAGGTTGGCGCAGTATATTATCATATTTTTTAATAGGTAAGTATAAGCTTCTTGCTTTTACAGTGTAGTTAGAATAGGAGTTAGAAGGGGGGTAGAAGCTGTTTTGAGTTCAATTAGTTAGAGCCTGGATCTCCATTTTCATTGTCAATGATTTTTATTGAAAAGTTTTCAAAATACAAATAGGAAACAGTAAAAGATAACAGCCAACAGTGGTACAGCAGCATCGGTAATCAGTAGGTACGGCCGTAGAACAGCCAACACAGGAATACACTAAGGCCCATGTAGCAGGTGATAAAAAGAAAAAATTGTTAAATGTTAGATGCCAAGAGCTGCCATTCAAATGGATATTCAGGCGTTGGGAACCGAGATATTTGGCAACTGTTGATACCCGCCCCAGGGTGAGCTGCAGAGTTAAGACTCTGCTACCTCCTTCCAGAGACACGCACTAGGATCAGAGCTACTAGGTACGCAGCGTTATAGTACCACTGAAAAACTGGACCTCCATTTTAACAGGCAGTACCACCTGTCAGACTCTGCACCCCAAGTTAAAAATGCTACAGCCACAAAGCAAAGTATAGCAACCACAGCATGTGTACAGGTCTCTCTGTCCTATTCAGGAGAGCAACAGAACCATGGTGTAGTCACCCCCTGGTCACCCGGCTAAAAGACCTCCTATAAATAATACTAAAGCACAACTATTTAAACTACATCTACATGTTAAAAGGTTAATACTGGAGGAATTAAAATGTATTCAATATTCTATAGAGGTGGAAAGAGGGTGGGAGGACATGTTTTAAAGCATCCATCATTCCTTCTTTAACCACTTCAGCCTCCGAAGGTTTTACCCCCTAATGAGCAGGCCATTGTTTGCGATACAGCACTGCGTTGCTTTAACTGACAATTGCGTGGTCCCTGCCAGTGTATAAATGACACTGGCAGGGAAGGGGTTAACATCAATGGCGATCAAGGGGTTAAGTGTGCTCCTAAGGAATGTTTTCTAACTGTGGGGGAAGTGGACTGACTGCAGTAAGAGAGAGATTGGTGTTCTTGATTACTAGGAACACACAATCTCTCTCTTTCTGTCTGACAGAACAGCTATCTGCCTTGTTTACATAGGCAGAATGCCGTTCTGTCAGTCTCCTTGACAATCGCGGGAGGCCGGCAGCAATCGCGGCCAGCGATCCCGCGGACTGGATCCAGCTGTGTCTCATCACAGCAGGAGTGTGGCTCCGGCGACGCGCGTGCTCCCCCCAGAGCCTTAAAGCAAAATCACGTACATGTACGTGATTTCGCGCTTAAGGGCCACCCTGCCGCAGTATATGTACGGTGGGCAGTCCGTAAGTGGTCAATAAACCAAAGAGTTCAAAAAACAAAAGGGGAGAGAGAGAGAGAGAAAAAAAGAACCCTCAGTGCCGGTTCACATTTGTGCGGCTTGCGAGACTGCATGTAATTTGTAACTGCTCCTTCATTACATGCGATCTCATGTGCGGATGCGAGTTCAGCCATACACTTTGTATGGCTGAATTCACACTGTATCCGCACCAAACACGCACATGAGGCATTTTTCAGCCGCATCAGAATCGGATCGCACAGTGGTTCACACTTGTGCGATCCGATTCTGTGCGAACTGTCAGATCGCACTGCGATATGCGATCAAACTAGGGGTGTCGTTAACATTTAATTGACACCCCCTGCGTATCGCATATGGCAGTGTGAACTGCCAGATGTGCGGATGTGATGCGGGATCACGCTGCATATTCGCAGCGTTCCCGCATCGCACAAGTGTGAACCGGCACTCAAGGAAAGTAGGCATTTAGTAATCCCAGATGTTATGCTACTTTGTAAAAAGTATTTCTTTATTGGACTTGTTTAAAAATATCGGCACATATAATGTATCAAAAACCCTCCAACTGACACCATAACAACAACATTGTGCAGGGTTTTTGATACATTATATGTGCCGATATTTTAAAAAAGTCCAATAAAGATTCATTTTTACAAAGCAGCATAACGTCTGGGATCACTAAATATCTTATTTCCTTGAGGGTTTCTTCCTCCCTCTCCTTTTGTTTTGTAATACTGGAGGAAACCTCCCAACTTTTGAGATGAAAAGGACAGAAATGAGCTGGGAAAGGACATAACCATACAATTCCCCCAAATACAACGACCAAGAAGAAATATTATTCATAAATTCAAAACTCAGTATCTCTGAATTTGGGAAAATTAGGAGCTATTGGTTTAGTGTGCTGTTGTGTGCATATTGTTGCTTAATCGTAAGTCTTTTAACCCTTAACCTAAGAGCCCATGTACACTACTGTGATGTGATAATGCATGCTAACACACGTAATGTAATGCATGCTAACACACGTTGGTATGATACGCACTGCCATTCATTTCTAATGGCATCACAATGTACTATGACAGTACACCTGCATTGCAGCATACCACAACACGTTGTAATGCACTACTGTGCACTGTAAGGTGCTGCATTGGAAAAATGTTGCATGTCTGCTTTATATTGCAGTCCGGTGCACTATACTTTGTGTTTTCTAGACCCTCCAAAAATAGCATTAAAGAATTTATATACATGATGTGCATTTTATGCATAAACTATCATGGACTCTGTTATACTGTAAAATATGATGTATATATTGATTTTTCTACGTTTAATGTCTTAGCATAACCAAAACTGCCAAGAAGCTGATTTGCAAATACTTTATGGTTACATGAACAGCAGTGCAGCTGTACAAGGATATTTCAAGTTCAGGGTAGTCCAGGAAGTTAACAGAAAATTAGCTTAATAATCCATACAAAGGAGCCTTGATGCTGAATTTCCTGTGCAATAAACCCTTAAGAGAGGAGGATTCTGAACGAAGAGCTATATCTACTGATTAACTTCAGCCTTCTCTCTGCAAACACAAATCAGTAAAATTGCTGACAGCCTATTTCCCTACATTAAAACTTCCAAAGGCTTATTAAATATTTTGTTCAATTCTGTATACTTTAGGCATCATTATTTATATGATATTAATGAACTAATTATGAGGGTAATTTATTATTATAAACAGCTCCAATTTTGGAGTGCACATATACTGTATATTGTTCTTGATTCTTAAGAGTTTGGTAACTGAAAACTGGTATTTTGGTAGAGGCAGAAAAATGAAGCCAGCCAACAATAAATCTCCAGGGAACTTGGATCTTGGATTTCCCTGCACCTGCAGCATTTTCTCTAGCCATTATTTGCAAGTAAATTGGAGTTAGCCTAAAGCCTCGTACACACGCAATGATTATCGGCCGACCGATTGCCTGACTTTTGTCCAAGTTGTGTTTTGTTGGTTGGAATGTGCCTAGATTGCACACAAATTTTCTTGGCCAACAAAATTCTACTTCAGAAGTGATGTCATGTGTTGGTTTGTTTTCTTTGTGTTTTTTCTTCACTGAGCAAGCCCAGACTCGAAATCTGTACTGACTGCACGAAAATCGGCCGTTGTGTTGACGGCCAACGAAAATTTTATAGCCTGCACACCAGATTTTTTTCAGCCGAAAAGTCGGAGTTGGTTGTCGGAAGCATCATACTAACAAGTCGAAAATCGGCAGATCGGACGTTGGCCGAAAATTCCCTGCCAATTTTCGACGCGTGTGTACGGGGCTTTAGGGTCGCAAAGGAATGTTATCCATGCTCCTGTGCACTTCCTGTGAGATTTGGCAGCTTATTATTTGAATGAGCTGCAAATCGCACTGGACCACACATAAAGTACTGCACGCACTACTTTTGAAAAACACACTGCACAAAATCACATGGTACTGCTGGGTGTCATTAACAATATATTGTACAATATTAAAATATGCCCTGATGCACCCGTGATGCACCTACATCTCTCAATAACATAGAAAGTTCCAAAGATTTGCCCTTGGGACTTTAAATTAGGTGTGACACGCCCAATGATGTAAAAAGAAAGTTTATTGGAACATACAATGTCTGCAGGTAAACACAGACAGGTACCATATTATCAAACAGATTTGTGATGTTATACATATTCCAGTTCAGTATTCCATAGAGCAAATCGGTGGTATGTATTAAAGTGCATCCTGATAACCCAACGTGTTGCGTGAACAACAGTTCACTTCCTCAGGGGTTGATGCGATACATGGTTTCTAAGAAATAAACAGTTTGTGGCCTGTAATAAAGATAGTAGCTAATGTTATGCTAATGCAAAACACAAAGGGGCCACCAAGGGGCCCATACTTACAAATCTGGTAAAAGAAATCGCATGCTCAAGATCCATTGACTGCCGCTGGGAATGTCTATCCCGGGAGCTGTGGGCCTAGCATCCACGAGGTTCCGGCAGGACAAACCGGACCATATGCAAGCACAAACTAACATGGTATGGCATCCAGAGTGATGGCTAAAGGAGACATATCTATGCATCAGACTCATCTAAAGTGTATGTAAATAGTATTATCAGCAATCAGTACAAGGAGTATAATACTGTGCAGTAAGTAGGGGTTTCAACTAGTAACACTAGGAGTGAGCCTGAGTTCAAAAAGTATGTATTTGATGCTCAGATTAAATGCTAAAAAGTGGGCAATGAAGCAAAAGAGTATCAATGATGTGCGATTAGAGTTGAATTGAATTGTATTTACATACACTTTAGATGAGTCTGATGCATAGATATGTCTCCTTTAGCCATGACTGTGGATGCCATACTATGTTGGTCTGTGCTTGTGTTTGGCCCTGTTTGTCCTGCCGGCCTTCGTGGATCCCAGGCCCACCGCTCCCGGAATAGACATTCCCAACAGCAGCCAATGCATCATGAGCATGCAATTTATTTTACCAGATTTGTAAGTATGGGCCCCTTGGTGGCCCCTTAGTGTTTTGCATTAGCATACCATTAGCTACTATCTTTATTACATGCCACAAACTGTTTATTTCTTAGAAACCATGCATCACATCAACCCCTGAGGAAGTGAACGGTTGTTCATGCAACGCGTTGGGTTATCAGGATGCACTTTATTACATACCATGGATTGCTTTATGGAATACTGAACTTGACTATGAATATCAATATACTATGTATAACATCACAAATCTGTTTCATAATATGGTACCTGTCTGTGTTTACTAGCTGACATTGTATGTTCCAATAAACTTGCTTTTTACATTGTATTATTGTGCGTGTCGCACCTCATTTAAAGTCTCAAAGGCAAATCTTTGCAACTTTCTTAACAATATATTGGTACCTACAGCAGATTGCAAAGGCAGTGTGTTATTAATACACCACTTTCTGGTGTGAACTGATCCTTAATATATACACTGCTAAAAAAAAATGAAAAGAACACTTTTTAATCATAGTACAGCATCAAAACAATTAAACTCCTGGGATATTGATCTGGTCAGTTAAGAAGCGGGGGTTGTTAATCAGGTTCAGGTGCTTTAGTGTTAATGAAATTAACAGGTGCACTAGATGGGCAACAATGAGACAACCCCCAAAACAGGAATGGTTTTACAGGTGGAGGCCACTGAAATTTTTTTCCCCTTCTCATTTTTTCTGACTGTTTTTCACTAGTTTTGCATTTGGATAGGGTCAGTGTCACAACTGATAGCATGAGGAGATACCTGGATCCTATAGAGTCAGTCCAACTTCTGAAGGAAGGCACATCAATACATGCCATTGCCAGAAGGATTGCTGTGTTTCCCAGCACAGTCTCAAGAGGATGGATGAGATTCCAGGAGAAAGGCAGTTACTCTAGGAGAGCTGGACTGGGTCGTAGAAGGTCCTTAACCCATCAGCAGGACTGGTATCTGTTCCTTTGTGCAAGGAGGAACAGGATGAGCACTGCCAGAGCCTTATAAAATGAACTCCAGCAGGCCACTGGTGTGAATGTCTCTGACCAAACAATCGGAAACAGACTTTATGAGGGCGATCTGAGGGCCTGAAGTCCCCTAGTGGGCCCTGTGGTCACTGCCTGGCAATTAGCAATTGTATAGAAAATGGTTTGACAGCACTCCAGTGTCAGCGGATAAAAAGACTTTGTTTCTCCAAAAGCATGACAGCACAATGAACAGATGCCTAAAACAGCAGACGCGTTTCACAAATCAGGTTCACCTATTCATTGCTATGAATAAGCGAACCTGATTTGTGAAATGCGTCTGCTGTTTGAGGCATCTGTTCATTGTGCTGTCATGCTTTTGGAGGAATAAAGACTTTTTATCTGCTGACATTGGAGTGCTGTCAAACCACAATTGCTACTTCCATGGTCCACGGACTAGATGTGCACCCAGCACAGATTGGATTCTTATCTCTCACCTGGAACGGCATCAACCCCTTTGTGATAGTGTATTTGTTCCTCACTACCTAGGACCATGGAGCTTGATTGGCATTTGCCATCAAACACCAGAATTGGCAGGTCCAACACTGGCACCCTGTGCTTTCCACAGATGAGAGCAGGTTCACCCTGAGCACATGTGACAGACGTGAAAGAGTCTGGAGAAGCCATGGAGAACGTTATGCTGCCTGCAACATCATTAAGCATGACTGGTTTGGTGGTGGGTCAGTGATGGTCTGGGGAGGCATATCCATGGAGGGTCGCACAGACCTCTACAGACTAGACAATGGTGCCCTGACTGCCATTAGGGATTGGGATGAAATCCTTGGACCCATTGTCAAACCATGTGCTGGTGTAGTGGGTCCTGGATTTCTCCTGGTGCACTACAATGCCCGGCCTCATGTGGCGAGAGTATACAGCCACTTCCTGGAAAATGAAGTAATTGATACTATTGAATGGCCCTCACGCTCACCTGACTTAAATCCAAAAGAACACCTCTGGGACTTTATGTTTCGGTGCATCCGACACCACCAGCTTACAACTCAGACTGTTTAGGAGCTCAGTGATGCCCTGGTCCAGATTTGGGAGGAAATACCCAAGGACACAATCCGTCATCTCATTAGGAGCATGCCCTGATGTTGTCAGGCATGCATACAAGCACATGGGGGCCATATAAGCTACTGAGTACCATTTTGACTTGCTGCAATTACATTTCAGTAAAATGGACTAGCCCGCTGCATCATTTTTTTCACTTTGATGTGATTCCTAAAACATTACCCAGCCCATATCAGTATAGATATCCAGCATGATATTTTTCCCCATTGAGATCTGATGTGTTTTCAAAGTGTTCCTTTAATTTTTTTGAGCAATGTATTTTAACACAGATGCAGTAAAAAAATAAAATAAATAATAATGCACAAAGTTCGTTAATCAATAACAACCATAGAAATTTCAGTATACTGTTGATTTATTATTGGTAATTGATATGGATAAATGCCCTTGCCTGCTAAATAAGGCAAGATATACTGTATATTTGAGATTTTTAGATTTATAAGAAGCCAAAAGTTATTCCTTAACAAGCTCATCCTGCTCTCATATTAAGCTGGTATTATCAGGCTGGATACAGGACAATAAATCACTGATGTTTAATAAGCCCAGACCAAAGAATTAACGAGCTTAAACTGGCAGTATCAGTAAGGCACCTTGGGGAAGAGTTATATGGCTATAAAGTTGTAACACAGTGCACTGGAAAAACTTTTAGTGACATTAACTGATTTAGTTTTCTATAAGTAGATTACTTTCTAAACAATTATAATGTGTTTTAAGTAAAAATTCCCAAATAGGCATATTGTACACATCAGGTGATTTATTTTTATCCTCCTATTCATAACAAAATCCTGGGGACTGGCCCCACTGAATCCCCCTCTTCTCAGACACATCCTAAGCTATTACAACTTTTTTTTTATAAGTTGCCAGTAAATGGCGTTACTTAACGCAGTTACTTTTGAGGGTGAGTAATCTAATTGATTACCCGTCCCCTCCCTGTAACGCCGTTGCAGCTTCTTTCGGCTGCGTTACCGCAATTACATCTACCGCCACTAGATGGCAGTAGATGTAATTGTAATTCCCCCTCTCCTCTATGACCGCTGTCTGCGGTACTGGAGAGAGAGGAGTAGGAGATTCAGACTGTGAGAGAGGAGAGGCGAGTGGCAGAGAGAGCACAGCGCGCCAGGCCCAGGAGGAGGGCATGCCAGAGCATGCGGCGACCCTCTGCCACTTTGCCAGCCTGGCCGGCCATATAGATAGATAAAAAAGGTATAAAAAAAATATAGTCAAGGACCAGGACTCCCCCGGGGCAGCAGGAAGTCCACCACCAGTCCATCACCGCACACAGCCAGCCCAGAAGAGAAAAGAGGCACAGAGAGACAGTCCTGGAGGAGGACGGAGCCAGACGGACCCGGACGGACCCCGACCACAGTGTGCCAGTGCCTGGGCAGGCCACACCACCAGCCAGCACAACAGGTACCAAAAAACAAAAACTTCACAGTCACAGACTCAATCACAGTCAGGAGTCAGGACTCAGACCCCCACCACCACCAGTGTGCCACACCGCCACCACCACCACCAGTGTGCCACACTGCCACCACCAGTGTGCCACACTGCCACCACCACCACCAGTGTGCCACACTGCCACCACCACCACCAGTGTGCCACACTGCCACCACCACCACCAGTGTGCCACACCGCCACCACCAGTGTGCCACACCGCCATCACCATCGTGCCACACCGCCACCACCAGTGTGCAACACCACCAGTGTGCCACACCGCCACCACCTCCACCAGTGTGACACACCACCACCACCAGTGTGCCACACCGCCACCACCAGTGTGCCACACCACCACCAGCCAGCCAACCCAGGCAGCAGGTACCAAAAAACAAAACAAAATACAGTTACTCACACAGTCAGGAGGACTCAAGACTCAGACCCCCACAGTGTGCCACACCGCCACCACTATTAAAGATCTTAGAGAACATAATTGCATTATAGAATAGTAAAAAAAAAATTCAGTCACTTTGCTGAGTAACTAATTACTTTTTCAATGTGGTAACTGAGTCACTAACTCAATTACTTTTTGGGAGACGTCATTTGTAACTGTAACTAGTTACTTTTTTAAAGTAAGATGACCAACACTGGTTGCCACTATCGCTAGCCAGGATAAATAGAATCTGTGATAGAACTGCGAAGGGGACTTGTGCTGGTGTAGGGGATTTGTTGGAAAGAGGATTTGTGCTGAGGAAGACTGGGGGGTGTATTTGTTCCAGGTTGGGGGGAGATTGTGTTGGAAGGGAGGATTTGGGGGAGAAAGGGTACATTTGTGCTAGAAGTGGAAAGATTATTTGTGCTGGGAGTGGTGCATTTGTGCTGGAATGGCGAATTGTGCTGGGAGGGGAGATTTGTGTGTGTGTGTGTGTGTGTGGGGGGGGGGGGGTGCTAGAAGGGGGAAAGGGTTTATGCTGGGATCAGAAGATAGATATGTGCTGGAAGGGGGATTGGGGGGGGGTTGTGCTGGGAGAAGACATTTAGGTGGAATTGTTTTGCTGGTAAAGGGGATTGGGGGGAAAGAGTTTTTGTGCTGGGGGGTTTGAATAGGGGAACCAGGTGGGGGGAGAATTTGTACTGGAATTGTGGGTTATGCTTGGAGGGATGATTTGGGGGTTGGAAGAGGATTTATTCTAGGAAGGGTATTGTGGGGAAGGAGGGATTGTGCCAGGAGGGGAAGAGGATATGTGTTGGGAGGGGGAATTAAGGGGGGGTGGCGTGATGAAAAGGGCTGGGATAAGAGGGAAGAGAAGAGGGGGTTGTGCTGGGACGGGGGATTTGGGGAGAATAGAGTTGGACTTATGCCGAGGAAGGGGGAATAAAATGTGTGTTGGGAAGGGGGATTTGGGAGGGAGGATTTATTCTGGGAGAGGGAGAGAGGATTTGTGCTGAGGAGGGGGTAGGCATGCAGATTAGTGCTGGATTTTTTTTTTTTGGGGAGAGAAGATTTTTGCACACTGTGCATTACAAACTTCTGTCCCCTTCATTCTGTGTATTACATACTCCTGTTCCCTGCATTTTGTGCATAACACTCCCTGCTCCTTCATTATGTGGATTATGCACTCCTGCACCCTGCTTGCTGAGTGTCATATACTCCTAAACTTGGCACTGACTACAGCCCTCTAGGCATTACACACCCCCAACCCCAGTCCCCTGCACTATATACTCAATACTTTACTTTATATATTTCTCACTAGACATGGGCCGAACATTCCCCTGATCGGTTCACAGCAGAACTCCCAAACATGGGAAATATTCTAACAAGAATGGGGAACCCCATTGTAGTCTATGGGAGCCAGACAGGAAAAATCAAAAGTGTCCATTTTAAAGGCTTATATGCAAGTAATTGGCCATAAAAGGGAAATGAGGGTCTGGGTATTGCCCTGGGGAGATGTATCAATAAAAAAGTTTTTTTAAAAACGATTTTATTTTCAAGAGCAATGATTTTAATTTTGCTTAAATTGCAACAATAAAAATGAAACATTTCTTTAAATATAGTATCTGGGGGGATCCCTTAATGTGCCTGTAAAGTGGCGCATCTGTAGCATGCATAAAACATGCTGCAGCAAAAATGACATTTCATAAGAAAAAAAAAAAAAAACAACGAGTAAAATCCAATTTAAAATGACTAGCAGCTGGCACCCAGCTATTGGAAAAAAAAGAGAAAAAAACGGCATTGGGTCCCTCTAAAGTACACTAAAACCCTTATTCAGAGCGCCCCCTCCTGAACCGTACCAGGCCACATGCCCTCAACATGCTTTGCCCCACCCACCTCAAAACACCTTGTCCCCATGTTGATGGGTACAAGGACCACAACCTCACAAATGTGGCTGGTGGTTGTGGGGGTCTGCGGGGGGGCTTATCAGAATCTAGAAGATCCCTTTAACAAGGGGGCTCCAGATCCCCCCCATGTGAGTGAGTATTGGGTAGTACCCCTACCCATTCACCAAAAAAGTGTCTAAAAGTAATAAAAACAAGATACAAGTTTTTCACAATTCCTTTATTAAAAAATCAAAAAATAGTGTCCATTGATGTAAATCCATTGTCAATCACGCTGCCCGCTGGCCCAAAAAATAAACAAAATCAAAATTGTATCCTGACGTCACGGACTGCTGCATGCTGGGCCTGTGATGTCAGAAGGGGGTTGTTCCACCAAGTGATGTAGCCAGGTGGCCCAGCTCCTTACCTATATAAGAAATGTCAAAGCGCAGAGCAGGCATTAGGTGGGAGGCTGTCCCAGGAGGCGGATCGTTTTTGATTTTTTTGGGTCAGTGGGCGGCGTGAATGACAATGGATTTACATCAATTTTTTTATTAAAGAAATGTCAAAAATTGGTCTCTTGTTTTTATTACTTTTTGACGCTTTTTTGGTGAATGAGTAGGTGTACTATGTACTGGATACTCATTCACATAGCGGGGGGTTGGGATATGGGGGGCCCCTTGTTAAAAGACAGCCAATAAAAACATTTTAAAAAACAAATGTTTTTTCATCAATTTAGGTCAAAATGTATTCTGTAACATATATTTGGTAAAAAAAATATCAATAAGCATATATTGATTGGTTTGCGCAAACGTTACGGCGTCTACAAATGATGCAATATTTTTATGGAGTTTTTATTTATCTTCCTTACTAGTAATGGCAGCAATCAGTGATTTTTAGCGGGACTGCAACATTGCAGCAGACAAATCGGACATTTAACTGACATTTTTGACACTTTTTGGGGACCAGTGACACTAATACAGTGATGCACTGTCACTGCACTAATGACACTGGCAGGGAATGGGGTTAACGTCAGGAGTGATCAAAGGTTTAAGTGTGTCCTTAGGGGGTGCTTACTAACTGATTGGGGAAAGACAGAGATCCTGGTTCCTGCTTAGCAGGAACACAAGATCTCTATCTTGTCTCTGGCAGAACGGCAATCTTCCTCTCCCGGGGATGATCGCGGGTGGCCAGCAGACCCCTTGATTGACATCCCCGCTAGCCAATCAGGGCACGATCGCACCTCCGGTGGCGCGATCGCGCCATCTAGTGGCTATTGAATGAAATGACGTACAGGTACATTGTTTTTCACAATAGCGCCACTTTGCCACAGTATATATACAGTGGGTACGGAAAGTATTCAGACCCCCTTAAATTTTTCACTCTTTGTTATATTGCAGCCATTTGCTAAAATCATTTAAGTTCATTCTTCTTCCTCATGAATGTACACATAGCACCCCATACTGACAGAAAAACACAGAATTGTTGACATTGTTGCAGATTTATTAAAAAAGAAAAACTGAAATATCACATGGTCCTAAGTATTCAGACTCTTTGCTGTGACACTCATATATTTAACTCAGGTGCTTTCCATTTCTTCTGATCGTCCTTGAGATGGTTCCATACCTATATTTGAGTCCAGCTGTGTTTGATTATACTGAATGGACTTGATTAGGAAAGCCACACACCTGTCTATATAAGACCTTCCAGATCACAATGCATGTCAGAGCAAATGAGAATCATGAGGTCAAAGGAACTGCCTAAAGAGCTCAGAGACAGAATTGTGGCAAGGCACAGATCTGGCCAAGGTTACAAAAAGATTTCTGCTGCACTTAAGGTTCCTAAGAGCACAGTGGCCTCCATAATCCTCAAATGGAAGACGTTTGGGACGACCAGAACCCTTCCTAGAGCTGGCCGTCCGGCCAAACTGAGCTATCGGGGGAGAAGAGCCTTGGTGAGAGAGGTAAAGAAGAACCCAAAGATCACTGTGGCTGAGCTCCAGAGATGCAGTCAGGAGATGGGAGAAAGTTGTAGAAAGTCAACCATCACTGCAGCCCTCCACCAGTCGGGGCTTTATGGCAGAGTGGCCCGACGGAAGCCTCTCCTCAGTGTAAGACACATGAAAGCCCGCATGGAGTTTGCTAAAAAACACCTGAAGGACTCCAAGATGGTGAGAAATAAGATTCTCTGGTCTGATGAGACCAAAATATAACTTTTTGGCCTTAATTCTAAGCGGTATGTGTGGAGAAAACCAGGCACTGCTCATCACCTGTCCAATACAGTCCCAACAGTGAAGCATGGTGGTGGCAGCATCATGCTGTGGGGGTGTTTTTCAGCTGCAGGGACAGGACGACTGGTTGCAATCGAGGGAAAGATGAATGCGGCAAAGTACAGGGATATCCTGGACAAAAACCTTCTCCAGAGTGCTCTGGACCTCAGACTGGGCCGAAGGTTTACCTTCCAACAAGACAATGACCCTAAGCACACAGCTAAAATAACGAAGGAGTGGCTTCACAACAACTCCGTGACTGTTCTTGAATGGCCCAGCCAGAGCCCTGACTTAAACCCAATTGAGCATCTCTGAAGAGACCTAAAAATGGCTGTCCACCAACGTTTACCATCCAACCTGACAGAACTGGAGAGGATCTGCAAGGAGGAATGGCAGAGGATCCCCAAATCCAGGTGTGAAAGACTTGTTGACTTTCCCAAAAAGACTCCTGGCTGTATTAGATCAAAAGGGGGCTTCTACTAAATACTGAGCAAAGGGTCTGAATACTTAGGACCATGTGATATTTCAGTTTTTCTTTTTTAATAAATCTGCAACAATGTCAACAATTCTGTGTTTTTCTGTCAGTATGGGGTGCTATGTGTACATTCATGAGGAAGAAGAATGAACTTAAATGATTTTAGCAAATGGCTGCAATATAACAAAGAGTGAAAAATTTAAGGGGGTCTGAATACTTTCCGTACCCACTGTATGTATATATATATATATATACGGAGGCTGGTCAGTAAGTGGTTAGGAAGGAATAGGTTGCCTCCAGGCATACCTGCTCTTAAATTATCTATTGCTATATATGCTCCAACATGGAGACTTATGCCTCGTACACACGCAACGATTATCGGCCGACCGATCGGCCGTCTTTTGTCTAGAGTTGTGTTTTGTTGGTTGGAATGTGCCTAGACTGCACACAAATTTTTTCGGCCAACAAAAATCAACTTCAGAAGTGATCTCATGTGCTGGTTTACTTTCCGTGTGTTTTTTCTTCTCTGAGCATGCCCAGTTTTGCTCATCAGATTTTTGTCTGCCGAAATCTGTACTGACTGACGGAAAATTGGCCGTTGTGTTGACGCCCAACAAAAATTTTATAGCCTGCACGCCAGATTTTTTTCGGCCTAAAAGTCAGAGTCGGTTGTCAAAAGCATCATATTAACAAGCCGAAAATCGGCCGATCGGACGTTGGCCGAAAATTCATTAGACTTAGGACTCGTTATTAGGGTTGAACATGTTACATGTTCCCAATGCTGCACCTGCTGTTTGATTTCTCGCCCCGTGGAGCGCCGTGGTAGTTCATTGATTCTTCCTGTCACATTGTATCTGCTTGCCCGTATGGAATGTACGGGCAAACAGATACTCTGACAGATCTGGAGGAGACCTATATGGCACCAGCAATCTGCTAATCGTTGGTGCAATGCTTTACAGGCTCCAAAAAATAAAAAAATAAAAAAAATAACAAATGCACATTTATTTACCAGCAAAAAAATGTGCATTTATTATTTTTTATTAAAAGTGAGCTTATCGTTTAGGACTGCACTTTACAGAGGGGCCTTGACAAGACACTGCATCTTCCACATATATTGGCAAATTTTATTTTTAACACAAATTGTTTTAAGAAATTAAAATGTAATGTGTATTTTGTTTTTTGTTTGTGTTTTGTTTTTTTTGCTGGCTATCTGGTAAGCGTGCTGGGAAAAATTATTTTGTTTGTAATGATTTTCAGGTATTGAGGATCAAGCCAAAACGCTTTAAAGTTTTTACCATGTGGCAGCTGTCAAGTACCCCACTAGATGAATTCCTTGAGTGCAGAGCTGAGCCACAACCAGGGCAAACAGTTTTGTGAAAACTTAAGGGGGTGTACACAGACCAAATAGAAAGGTGACAAACTGGAAATGGTGGTGGTGCAGAAAAATGGGTATGTGTAGGTAGGCGTCATTGATGTCTGTGGAAGCCAGGTCAGGCAATGGCTTACTTTGCATTCTCCATGCAAAACTTTTATAATCATAGGAATAAGTTGAGAAAAGTTTTGGCATCAAATTTTGATTTAGTTTTAGCCATAGTCTTTTGACTAAAATGCCATTTTAATTTTATACCCATTTTAGTCATCTGCAATTCTTTTAGTTTTGGTCGTATTTAGGCGACTCAAATCTGCAGTACATTTTAGTCAACTAAAATCGTTTTGCTTGACTAAAATCGAATGGGTTTATATACATTGTAATGCATTATTTAAGTATTTCTCTAGAATGTCCAAATTCATGTACTCCTGGAGTAAAAAAATCTAATATCATGTTATTATTTATGGTATTAAGGTTTGAACAAACTCATAGAAACAGATATAGCAGCTCTGGATGGTCTGAGGAGGCCTGTAATGCACAGTGCTCTGGACGTTAGTGAGTCGGGATTCTCGTTGGGAGGCCTGTAATGCACAGTGCTCTGGATGGTCGCCTGAGGAGTCCTGAGATGCTGCACAGTGCTAACTGCTACGCAAGTAATGGTCACTACTTGCAACCTTGTTTGCAGAGAGCAGAAGCACTCATGGGCACTAAAGAGGCGGAGCTCCAAGGAAACTGGACGTTCATGTGGGTAATCTTCCCTCCCTCACATTTATATTTTGTTTTCGTTCGTTGACGAAAACAGAATTGATTTTCGTCATAGTTTACGTCAGTGGACGAAAATGTGGTGTACTTTTCGCTTTGTTTTCGTAAAAAGGCTTCTGACAAAAATTTTACAAATGTTTTCATCAATTAAATTAACACTGAGAACTTTCAGTTTGGATTTCTTTACTGGGCTTTGGAATTTAAAGAGGTATGAGTAGAAAACTAGAAATTGTTTTAATGTAGAAACGGGACAGGTTTGAGAGCATGACATGGAGTCCACAGTTCTGAGATGTGTTGGAACCAGACAGCCACAAAGGTTGACACATGTCTTGCTGCTCAGAGAAGAGGTGGCTCACCATCACTGGGAAAAAGCCTTGGCATCAGGTATGGCTGGCATGGAGGATATTGTCTTCTTACCAAAAAGGCTCTCATCTTAGATTTGGCATAGGAAGACGAAAGGGGAGGGACATATTGAACCTTTTCTAACACCAGGAGTGGAAGATCTGCTTGTAGAGGTGCAAGCCTTTTTCGAGGGGAGTAGAGTACTTTTGCACAGTGGCGGAACTACCAGGGGTGCAGCAGTCTCACTTGCGACTAGGCCCTGGTATTCAGCCACCGTGAGGGGGCCCAAAATCCCAGTCTGTGCATCCACGGCAGGGTTGCTGGCTGCAGTAGTAAGCGAAGAGTGTCGGTACACTCTCTCTTACACTGATCAGAGCCAGCAGTGACAGCCCAATCGCCTCGCTCCCTCCTCTCCTCTCACACTCACACTGACAGGACGGGAGAGAGAGAGAGTGAGCTAGATCTACTCTTCCTCATCCTCCCCCCTCCCACCCCTGTCCTCGTGTGTGTGCCTGCGGTCCAGCCTCCAATCAGATTGGAGTGTGGGCGGGCAAAGACCAGCTGCCGGGAACAGCATGGAGAATGAATGTGGAGGATATGCAGGTTGCATAAGCCTCCTTCCTTTCTGGGGTGAGTTCACTATCCATCCATTCACCCCCTCCCTTCTCTCTCTCCTGCCTCTAAATCAGCACGATAATGTATGGGGTCTTGTTAAACACCCACATGTATATATGATGTATTGGGGGGGGGGGTGTAAATGCTGCCTATTTTGCTTTTGAGGATGAATGTCCAACAAATTGATTTTTTTTCCAATTTTGTGTAGATGCATTTGTTCCTTTTTGTGTTTTTTTTTGTTCAAAAATGTAAAGGGACCTTAGATTTAAGGGGTGCTCCGCAGACTCTGTTGTAGGGGGCTTTGGTGAGCAGAGACCCCCCTTACAGCAGAGTCCCCCTTTACACCAGAGTCTACAGCATTCCGCCTTATATCAGACCACCCCCTTTAATCGGGTTTCCTAGAGCACCCCCTTCCATCAGAGACTCTTCCATCTGCAGACTCTAATGTAAGGAGGGGCTCTGCGGATTGTGATATAAGGAGGGCTCTGCAGAATCTGATATATGGGGGGCTCTCTGGACTCTCATGTAGGGTACTCTGGGAACTTTGATTAAACGGGAATCCTAGGAACTATGAAGTATGTCGGGGCTCTGGTTACCAGAGACCCCCTAATATCAGAGTTCCCCTTTACACCAGAGTCTGCAGCATTCCCCCTTACATCAGAGTTCTTAGTGTCCCCCTTACATCAGAGTTCTCAGTGTTCCTCCTTAAATCAGAGTCTCCAGAGTTCTCTCTTACATCAGAGTCTGCAGTGCCCCCCCTTACAGTGTAAGGGAATTCTGCAAGTTCAGATGTAAATGGAAACTCTGCAGATTCAGATGTAAAGGGGAACACTGCGAGTTCAGATGTAAAGGGGAACCTGCAAGTTCAGATGTAAAGGAGAACTCTGCAGATTCAGATGTAAAGGGGAAACTCTGCAGATTCAGATGTAAAGGGGAACTCTGCAGATTCAGATGTAAAGGGGAACTCTGCAGATTCAGATGTAAAGGGGAACTCAACTCTGTGGATTCAGATGTAAAGGGGAACTTTGTAGACTCTGATGTAAGGGAGGACTCTTGTTATTAAATCCATATGATTAGAAATGTTATTTAACAACAAAATATATGTATAGTGTATACAACAAAAAAATATGCTGTGTGCCACTAAAGTGCTCATGTTTGGCATGAAAAAAAGTGGCAATGCTATCCAAGACAGCATGAAGGGTCCCACTGCCCCGGAATCAGTGGGAAGGGCCCGGGTTTTGAGGGAAGGCCCTGGGACCAGAGGTCAGGGGGGCCCTTCATGTTTTTTGCACCGGGGCCCTGAAGGTTGTAGTTTCGCCACTACTTTTGCCTGCAGTAATATCCTTGATGTACTTGTTCAAAGAGAGACCAAACAAGCATTAACCCTCAAAAGGTAACTTCTCACTGTGTTAAATGCACAGAGGTCATATGACCAGCATTTAACCCATATGATCTTGCACATGTGGATAGAGATTAGAATACTCATCATGAAAGTTTGGCAAAAAGTATCTGCCAAACCACACAGTAGAGTAAGGCCATAGGCCTAGTTGATTGTGGACAGAGGCATTCGTAAGGATAGCACCAAGGTCAAAGCCATATCTCTCTAAACACAAGATAATCTTCCAGGGGGCTGTGAGGGTCCTACTAGGGCAGCAAATGGCACTATCTACAACAGGAACTGCCCTCTTAAGAAGAAAGCTTTCCTCAAAAGGATACTGTTGGTCAAAACACTTTGTAGGAAAGAATATCTTCTCAGGGTAAGGCACGTTCCAACACAAGAAAGGCCAAACAAGTAAATGTATGCAAAAAGGGTCCCAGTCAAAAAACTGGTTGGTGGGGGTAGTCCTTCACCGACTCACCCCAAAAGGGGGGTGTGGGGAACCTATGGGAGTAGAACCATCAAAAACAAAATGGAATGGGAGTAACCATTCACAAGGTAAGGCGATACCCACGCGGTGGGAAGGGTAAAAAGAAATACTTTATTCAAAAATTGAAAATTAATAACATATTGTCACACATATCTGCAAACACAAATCACAAGACATGACATTAACATGATTAAAGGAAACCTCTTGTGCAAAATCTGCCTCCTCCTCAGGAACTACATCTAGCTTAATGACAAAGTAAAAAAATTGACTTAGAAGATAGGCTGGAGGGGCATGGTTGTGCCTTCTTTTGTCCATGTCCTCAATGAGGCCAGAAATGATAAACACAAACTCTGACATTGTAGTGGAAAATTCCTTCCTAAAAACATAAGGAGAAGCTGGTGTGGCCGGCCAGCCATCTGAATGACCTACTGAAGGCAGTCATCAGATGTAGATTACATGCCACAGGAAGCAAAGGGACAGTGCAACAGAGTGCCACTCAGTTACATAGAACAGACACAACTGCACCATCAATGGTGCCCTCCAGTGCTACACAGGCCCATGAAAGACAATGCACCAAAAAATTAACCCTTGCTATCCCTGACTCACTGCACCCCACAGAGGAACAGCACTGGGAAATTCCCCAAGGTAAACAATCAGGGCACACTGGGATAAATAGTTAGAGCTCCAAACTATGGCCCTCCGCTTGTTCAGGAACTACAATTCCCATCATGCCTAGTCATGTCTGTGAATGTCAGAGTTTTACAATGCCTCATAGGCCGTGTAGTTCTGCAACAGCTGGAGGGCCATAGTTTGGAGATAGCTGATTTAGAGGGATTCTGCCATGCACTCACCAACCTGTAGCAGGAATTAAGATAATTTAACCCTTCCTGGCTTTGCACTACATGCTAGGCATACCCTCGCAGGGGGTCTTCAGAGTCTGGGCTCTTCAAGAGGCAGATTGCAAGTATGGTCCTGCAGTGTACCCTGTTGCTTATTGCACACAATGCACTACGTGTCAAGGGAACCACGCACCGCACAATCTAGTGATGAAAAAAATATTACAGGCTGGACCCAAGTCTTCCACCTTGTGGAGTCCAAGTATGGTCCTTCAATGTACTACCAATTATCAACCAATTTGAAAACTGCAGGAAGGCTGCAAAGACTAACTCCTATCAATGACCATTTCTTTCTTGGTATATCTAAATATTTGGCTTACCAAAGTAGAAGAGATAAAAGATTAAAATACCCAAAAACGAATATTTCAGTAAACTTTGCAGAAATACAGCATTTCCATACCTGCAGAGAATGTAAAGACTCATTAAACTCATAATTTGTGTGCTTTAGAACTATTCAAAATAGTAGAATGGTCTTACCTACACAAGGCAAATGGCAATACAAGTGTTGTCCCTAATGCAGCTATTCAAGGAGTTTATGTTACATTACATACTATCTGTGGATTGTTTAGTGATGGATATATGGAAACAGGTTTTACAATAGCCAAATCACTGCAATCTATTATTCTTGAACCAATGCAAGAACAAAATGGAATACATAGTAAGCAATTTCTGTGCTACATGGGGCTACCCTTTATGCCAGGGGTGGGGAACCTTTTTTCTGCCAAGGGCCATTTGGGTATTTATAAAATCATTCGGGGGCCGTACAAAATTATCAACTTAAAAATATGCCTGTTATATTTGGTCAAACATTTAATTAACTCACCCCTAATGTGATGGCTGCAACTGCTTCTCTTTGGTGAGGTGTGTGATGTTAGCTGGTATTGATGATGTTGCTACTCGCAACTGGTTTTCCAGGTTTGCGTCGGTCAGTCTGGAGAGCAGTCGACTTTGTGGTGGTAAGTTTTGAAAAGAACTGCTGGCAGGTAATGCTGGTGGGCATAGCTGGCTGGTACTGCTGGTGGGTACAGCTGGCTGGTACTGCTGTGGGTACTGCTGGCTCAGGCTGGTACAACTGGCTTGTACTGTGCTGGGGGTACTGCTGGCTGGTACTGCTGTGGGTACTGCTGGCTCAGGCTGGTACTGCTGTGGGTATTGCTGATTCAGGCTGGTACTGTGCTGTAGGTACTGCTGGCTGGTACTGCCTTAGGTACTGCTGGCTCAGGCTGGTACTGTGCTGTGGGTACTGCTGGGTGGTACTGCTAGCTGGAACTGCTGGCTGGTACTGCTGGCTGGTACTGCTGGCTCAGGCTGGTACTGCTGGCTGGTACTGCAGTGGGTACTGCTGGCTGGTATTGCTGTGGGTACTGCTGGCTGGCTGGTACTGTGCTGTAGGTACTGCTGGCTGGTACTGTTGTGAGTACTGCTGACTCTGGCTGGTACTACTGTGAGTACTACTGGCTCTGGCTGGTACTGCTTTGGGTACTGCTGGTTCTGCTGTGGGTACTGCTGACTCTGGCTGGTACTGCTGTGGGTACAGCTGGTTCTGGCTGGTACTGCTGGCTCTGGCTTATACTGCTGTGAGTACTGCTGGTTCTGGCTGGTACTGCTGGCTCTGGCTGGTACTGCTGGTTCTGGCTGGTACTGCTGTGAGTACTGCTGGCTCTGGCTGGTACTGCTGTGTGCTGCTGGTGGGAAATGCTGGCTAGCAGCAGTGCCGCACTGGAGGAAGAGGCGATGTTTCCTGTATTGGTCACAGGCAGAGTGCATTTGATATCACTCCGCCTGTGACTCACTCAGACTGTCACAACGGAGCCAGAACTATACAGCAAGCATTGGCTCCATTCTGACAGATCAGCTGAGAGACACAGACTCCGCTGCACGGGGGGCCGGACCAAATGACTTTGAGGGCCGCATACGGCCCCCGGGACATAGGTTCCCCACCCCTGCTTTAAGCTAAGGATACATTTTAAGCCCATGCAAATTCCTTTTTTAAAAAGTCAGTGTTTACATAAAAACTTCTGCCAGGTGTGGCAATGCAGTGAGCAGGGCATCAGTTGATCTGCCTTTATCATCTGGCAGCCTATTGCGCCTAATATGTAGGGATGGGGTGGGCTTAGTTTTAAGGCAGTCTACAGTCTACAGGAGTTATTTAAACAGCTCCTATTTCCTAGACACAAAGCAGTAAAGAAAAGATGCTACAATGGTGGTCATATACATAGTGTGTAGGTCATTAATCTACTGAAGGTACCTGTGATCACAATCGATAAACTGTCAAATAAAATGGAAGGAGAAAACACACACACTATTGTTCTGTGCTTTGCTGAAACTTTTAATTGAAAAAGCAAATGATTGGTCATAAATGTAAACATTCTTTAAAAACTATTTACTGATGTGTATTACGATAAATTCTCCAGCACATAAAGATATTATTTTGACCAATCAGAAGTGAGCGACAAAATCCCACCATAGCTGATGGACAAGCAGTGTCAGAATCGATCAAGGGTTCTCTAAGTCGATCAAATATGGGGTCTCAAGCTTGCAATTTGCATTCAATTTGGTCAGTTTAGTTGCATTATAAATATTATTGATATACAGTATGTGGCCCCCTTAGGGAAGGAACTGGCAAAAGAATGTAGGCATTATAAGCAGTTTTACATGTAAATCATTATTTTATACAATTTATCTGTATGTGAACGATGGTTCAGTTAAAACTGCAGCAAGGTTATGGCCTAATTTAAAATACTTTCATCAATGATGACCGAGGGAAGCACAAGCTCTGTAATTCCTGCGGTACTGATTTTGTATGCTTGGCGTAACGACTCCTTATAGTTTCATTTTATGGTTGAGAAACAGTTTACTGTGCTGATCTAAGCCATTATCAAAGGAAGACTAAAGAAGGTTTTACCATCTTATAGCTACACTAATAATCTCTCCTAGCTTAACCTCTGTCCATTTCAGTAAAATAGAATTCTGTATCGCTATTTTGCATATTGTACCTATTCTGTTAGCAAAGTGCTGTCATTTTCTTCATGATAATCAGCATAAATGAATACCTCGCTTTTAAAGTCCTCACAAAATCTACAGCTGCCTCTGAAAGAACATATCTTAAAAAAGGTCTTACCACAGATCAAAAGCAACAAATTTATATTTTACTTGCACTGCCACCAGTATGCAATGCATGTGTGTTATAATACATAGCAGTTTGTCCTATATAGAATACAAGGATATCCATTTTTTTTCCCTCAAACTCTGCACAATAATGGGATAAGAATATCGCTGGTAAGACAACTATAAAATCAAGATATTACTGCATATCTAAACTTGGGCCAGGTATAGCTGGGGAAAAATGCAAAATGCAAATGCATTAAAGTGGTTATAAAGCCTAAATATTTTTACCCTAACCAATTCAGCTCCAGAGCAAATTCTCTTCTTTGCTGCATACATGTAAATCCACATTTTTGACAATAAAATTACATAAACCCCCAGAACATCATATATTTTCTGCAAGTAGAGGTCCTGTAAAATAAAAAGGTAATAGTTGCTAATTTTTTTGTGTCACGTGATATTTGTGTATATGATTGAATAAAATAAAATAGATTTTAGTGCAGAACCACACCAGAAAATTCCCCTTTTTGGTTAAAATATAAAAGATGAGGTTGCATTGGGGAAATAGGTACCTAACATTCCATGTTGTAGATTCTTGTGCGCCCACGATAACAACGAAAACTCTGGTGCCCAAAAATCAACATAGCTGATGCTTTAAAAGCCATTACAGCTCATCAATTTAGAGTTAACTAGGAGCTCTTTTGCTAGAAATATTGTTCTCACTCTGACGTTTGAGGCAATGTGTCACATGTGTGGTGCGACCGCAGTTTACATACACGTATGCACCCTGGGCTTGCGTTTGTGTTTGAGCAGGTGTGCAGGGCAAAGGGGGTTTTAGGAATTTTTTTTTTTTAATTTTATTATAGAAACATAGAATGTGTCGGCAGATAAGAACCATTTGGCCCATCTAGTCTGCCCAATATATCTGAATCCTATGAATAGTCCCTGGCCCTATCTTATATGAAGGATAGCCTTATGCCTATCCCATGCATGCTTAAACTCCTTCACTGTATTTGCAGCTACCACTTCTGCAGGAAGGTTATTCCATGCATCCACTACTCTCTCAGTAAAGTAATACTTCCTCATATTACTTTTAAACCTTTGCAATTATATTTTTCTTATACTTTTTTTTTTTTTACGGGATTGCTATCACAGGGGGTTAATAAACCCCTATGTTATAGCATTGAGCAGGTGACAGGTACTCTTTTTGGAGACATGTCAATGTCTCCCCTGCCCTTCACACCATCTACACAAGCACAGATCGGCTTGGTTAGAGGTGTCCCCTGGCTGTACTGGCCAAGAAAGTGTGTATATGAAACTGGAAGTGACATCACAAAAACAAAACCCACACAGCCATCAGCCTGTGATCAGAGGTTTACTGTTTGCACGTACATAGTATGCCCAAACAGCTGAACTGGTTAAGGGCCCTTTCACATGGGCTGTCCGATCAGGTCCGCCTGTCAGTTTTTCAGGGTCCTAATCGGACCCTCCATTCACCCCTATGGAGCAGCAGATGTCAAGAGACACATGTCCGCTGACACCCGCCACTATCAGATCCGATCCTGTCTGCAAAATCCAGACAGATGGTCAAAATACTTCTTCACAAGAATAGCAGCGTGGCTTTTAAACCCAGCTGACAGTAATCCAATATTTATTGATTTAGTGAAAAGGTATTGTGACAAGATGGACACAAGAAACATTGAGAGTCTTTCGGATACCCAGTGATCAGACTGGACAAGGAGGAGGAGGAGATACAGGACAAGGATCAGACATAACTTATGTGTTTTGCCTTCTACTCCTGCAGGGGTTCAGCTTTCTGGTGAGTGCAGACCTGAGGGGGGAGCACGAGTGGAGTTTACCCCTTTTTTCACCGGGGATCAATATTGCACTACTCGCCTATGTACAAGTCACTTTGGATTGGGATCACCCATATGGATTCATAAACTTTTTTCTTTTTGATATATTTATTGTTTTTTTGCACATATATATATATATATATATATATATATATATATATATATATATATATATATGGACTTGTTTGCACATTGAGCACACAGAGCACTTCATTTTCATTCAGCGTTTCATATGGTATACTGTGGACTACTGTTATGCAAAGGACATCAAGGATTCGTTTTTGATACATTTATATGCAGTTTTTACACATGATATTGGTTGCATATGTATTTTTGCACATTAAAGCACGTTAATACTTTATTATTATGTACTTCATAGAGCCATATATATCCAATACATTAGGACACTTTCCAGGAGATGCAACCATTGGATATTTAAGGAAACAGTACACTTATTTCCAATAATTTGCTATGCAAATTATATTTAAAGAGGCAGCACACCACTTTCCAAGAATTTTATTTATACACATACTTTTGATTTATTATTATTAAAGCACATTAGAAATAGGCAGCACCACCTACACCTCTCTCCCTATACATCTTTTCAGTTAACTCCTATTACATTGCATACTGCTTTTATATTAATCCAACTGTTGAATAGTGACATCCCTTGCTGAGACCTATTCCTGGCCTGTATAAGCAGATACAATCACCGCGGACAATCGTTATCCCTCTCTATCCCTACAAGCATAAAGAAGCAGGAACAGGAAATACATCATAAATGGGAAGGGACAGGAGGGAACACAGAAAGGAAAGACAGAAAGGCAAGTGCAACAACCAAAATAACCACAAGATGGCAGTATAATGACCAATTATATAGACGGACGGGAAGAAAAGGAGTTACAGCCCTTCCCCACAGGACTGCTGGAGGATAGGAGTGGAAGAACAAACCCC
Source organism: Pelophylax lessonae (assembly GCF_965119305.1). Classification (NCBI taxonomy): domain Eukaryota; kingdom Metazoa; phylum Chordata; class Amphibia; order Anura; family Ranidae; genus Pelophylax; species Pelophylax lessonae. The sequence continues at coordinate 225,377,182 of NC_138770.1, read as the reverse complement.
TCCACCCTACTTAGACCCTCGAAGTGTCAAGGTGCTGCCAGGCATGCATCCAACATCACACTGTAGACAGAGGTGTGCATCCAGTGGAAGGACAAGGCAGCACGGTGACTAAGTAGTTAGCACTTCCGGCTAGCAGCACTAGGGTTGTTGGTTGGAATCCCAAATATGGCAATACCTGCATGGAGTTTACATGTTCTCACTGTGCCTACATGGGTTTTTTTCAGGTACTCTGGGTTACTCACACACTCGAAAGACATGCTAGTAGGTTAACCACTTGAGGTCCAAAAGGTTTAACCCCCTTAATGACCAGAGCACTTTTTGCTATTCAGCACTGCGCTACTTTAATGGGTAATTGCTCTGTCATGCAACACTGTACGCAGATGACAATTTTATCATTATTCTTTTTACACAAATAGAGCTTTCTTTTAGTGGTATTTTTGCAATATAAACAAAAGATTTTGAAAAAAATATATATATTTTCTACTTTGTGTCATAAAACATATCCAATAAATACAAATGTCATTAAAATTCAGGCCAAAATATATTCTGCTACATGTCTTTTGATTACAAAAATCCCAATAAGTGTACAATAATTGGTTTGTGTTAGTTATAGCATCTATAAACTACTGTATATATAAATATATATATATCTAGATTTGAAAACTGATCAATTCTGATTTAATGACAGTCTATCTCATTTCTTCAGGCCCTACAATGGAAGGACAGTAAATGCAGGCATTTTGTAAGAGGCATTTGAAGTTGTCATTTTTTGTCACTTTTTAAATTAAAATTTTAGAATCAAATCAAATTTTTTTCTTTTTTTTTTACATACTATCACCAGTGCAGTTCATCATTATCATATGACTGTTGTGGCGATAATCAGGGATACTGATGACAGTATGTTTAAAAAAAAAAAAATTTTAGAAAAAAAAAATTGTATTCAATTTCTAAATTTTCAAAAAAATTGATACAAAAAATTACAACTTCAAAAATTTCGCCATGCCTCTTACTAAATGCCTGAGACTGTATACTTTCCAAAAAGGGGTCATTTAGGGGAATTTGAACTGTCCATACTGCATTTTCTACCTGAGAGCTGGCACAGCAACACATTCCCATATTGCTAAACATGCATGGAGGCATGCAATCATGTAGCAACTTATTTCAAACTATAGTCTATCATCACACCGCTCCTTATACTCACTCCCCCCAGCCAATGTCTTTCAGAAGAAAACTGTTCCATATTTCAAAGGCTGGTAATTATCAGGCCTTCCTTAGTACAAATTGTGCCCCTGTTGGTGGCCTGTGTAACAAAGCTGAGACCTTCAAGATCTCTTTCACACTCTAATACAGCAGATCAAAAGGTACTATCTGCTTGCTCGAACTGTTCTACACAGCATAGAAAATTCCTGCTATTAAAATATGCTAACCATTTGCGTGTGTATGTGTGTGTATATATATATATATATTATATACAGTATCTCACAAAAGTGAGTACACCCCTCACATTTTTGTAAATATTTTATTATACCTTTTCATGTGACAACACTTAAGAAATTACACTTTGCTACAATGTAAAGTAGTGAGTGTACAGCTTGTATAACAGTGTAAAACTGGGCCCAAATTGTCAATAATTTGTGTAGCCACCATTATTTTCCAGCACTACCTTAACCCTCTTGGGCATAGAGTTCACCAGAGCTTCACAGGTTGCCACTGGAGTGCTCTTCCACTCCTCCATGATGACATCACAGAGCTGGTGGATGTTAGAGACCTTGCGCTTCTCCACCTTCCACTTGAGGGTGCCCCACAGATGCTCAATAGGGTTTAGATCTGGAGACATGCTTGGCCAATCCATCACCTTTACCCCCAGCTTCTTTAGCAAGGCAGTGGTTGTCTGGTGTGTTTTGGGTCGTTATCACGTTGGAATACTGCCCTGCGGCTCAGTCTCCAAAGGGAGGGGATCATGGTCTGCTTCAGTATGTCACAGTACATGTTAGCATTCATGGTTCTCTCAATGAACTGTAGCTCCCCAGTGCCGGCAGCACTCATGCAGCCCCAGACCATGACACTCCCACCACCATGACTGACTGTAGGGAAGACACACTTGTCTTTGTACTCCTCATCTGGATGCTGCCACACACACTTGACACCGTCTGAACCAAATATGTTTATCTTGGTCTCATCAGACCACAGGACTTGGTTCCAGTAATCCATGTCCTTAGTCTGCTTGTCTTCAGCAAACTTTTTGCGGGCTTTCTTGTGCGTCATCTTTAGAAGTATCCTTCTGGGATGACAGCCACGCAGACCAATTTGATGCAGTTTGCTGCATATGGTCTGAGTACTGACAGGCTGACCCCCCACCCCTTCAACCTCTGCAGCAATGCTGGCAGCACTCATACATCTATTTCCCAAAGACAACCTCTGGATATGATGCTGTGCACGTGCACTCAACATCTTTGGTTGACCATGGCGAGGCCTGTTCTGAGTGGAACCTGTCCTGTTAAACCACTGTATGGTCTTGGCCACCGTGCTGCAGCTCAGTTTCAGGGTCTTGGCAATCTTCTTATAGCCTAGGCCATCTTTATGTAGAGCAACACTTCTTTTTTTCAGATCCTCAGAGAGTTCTTTGCCATGAGTTGCCATGTTGAACTTCCAGTGACCAGTATGAGAGAGTGAGAGTCATAATCCCAAATTTAACACACCTGCTCTACATTCACACATGAGACCTTGTAAAACTGACGAGTCAGATGACACCGGGGAGGGAAAATGGCTAAATATTACCACGCCTATGGGGCCGTCCCTGCAGGCATAAACCCACACATTCTGCTATAGGCTTCAGTTTTGTTGCAAGCAGTTTAGAGGAAAAACCCAACCCACTCAAGATAGAGGGGCGGGTGCTGTGTCTGTCAATGAACTTCAGAGAAAATTATTTTACGGTAAGACAAAAATCCAGTTTTCTCTATTGTTCATTGACAGACGCAGCTCCATAAAACTTGACCATTGGGACGTCCCAAAGCAGTATTTGCATGAGGGGTGAAAAAACAACACAGAAACATAACGTAATTCTCAACAAGGCTAAAACTTTAGCCAACCAGAGAATATAGAGCTAAACCAGGAACAACAGGAGCTCACCTGGAAAAACACCCTCAAAGAGACTAAGAGGGAGATTTACTAAAACGGGAGCACTCCAAATGTGGTGCAGCTTTGCATGGTAGCCAATCAGCTTCTAACTTCAGCTTGTTCAACTAGGCTTTGACAGGGAAACCCGGCAGCGGATTGGTTACTATGTAGGGCTTTACAAGGTTTTGCACACTCTGGTTTTAGTAAATCTCCCCCTAAGTCTCTTTCAAACAGCAGCCTGCAAAACATTGCTCCCATGCAAATCAATGAGAACTTTTTTACATTGATGCAGAGCAAAACTACAGCAAAATAGCGGCCCCCACTGCACGCCATGCGGTCTCCAGGACCCCACCAGGGGGGTCATTAGACAGTAGCATCGGGGGTTGCAGGAGCGGCACCTACCAGGATAAACCCCCCCCCTGCAGAACCACTGCAGCGACCGCAATACATCCGCCCATCTAAGGTAGGAACCTGCTTGTGAGGGGGGAAGCCTAGGGGGGGAGGCTGGTATGACCAAGAGGCCAGGGGAGCCGAGGGATACCCGAGGGTCCGACTTTCCCAGGGAGGGGCCAATGTCCACCCCGAGACAGCAGAGAAAAGGTGGGACACTTACTCACCATACCAACGGCATCAGGCGGGCACCACTCTGAACAGACCCTGGGGGGTATGCTGTGACTCAGGGCGACCCAGGTAGTATGTGTCCCGGTGAGGTGTTTCACTCGCATGCCAGCCCCCGTCCATCGGGGCTTTGTCGTGGCCAGGCCTAGTGCTGAACCTGCACACGCTCGCTGGCCAGGCTGGGAGACCCAGCCGGCTGTTGCTTGTAGTTCTCTCAACTAACTAAAAAATAAAGTCTTACAAAAGGTTCCCAAAAAAGCAGCTAAGACTGAAGTCCCAGCAGGGAGCTAGGTCCTACTCCTAAACTAGGCAGAAACAAACTAAAGCCTATAGCAGAGTGTGTGGGTGTATGCCTGCAGGGACGGCCCCTGCCTAGTGTTCTACTCCTTCAGGGGGCAGCATAACCCAATGGTCAAGAATTATATTACTGCGTCTGTCAATGAACGATAAAGAAACATTTTTTTCCATTTTCATATTCACCCATACCTCTTATTCTTATGGCAATTCTCAATTGTCCTATATTTTCTGTCTCAGTGACAATAGTCACGAGAAGAAATTGAGGGATGATTCTCCCAAGCGAGGATCTAGACACAATAAAAAATTAGCATGGGGTCTAATTCTTTCCCACTCTATACATAACAAAAAAAATGTCTTTACATAAACTTTAATACACATTTGGAATATAAATAAACTTTAGCTGCAAAAGGTTTTGCAATTCCATTTTGAGATAAAGGCTCTCCTTCTAGAGAGAGTAGCCAGGGTGAAAACTCCACTATTTTCTGGTATAGTTTTACAGGCTACTGGTCACCTGCCTGCTCAATAGATAATAAATGAATAGTGATGGAATGCTGATTCACTCAATGAGCAGGTTGAAGGTAGGGGGTGACACAGGAAGTTGCAAAGTGGAAACAGAAAAAGAGGGATGTCACCTCCCTATCTGTGCAGTGTGGCAGAGTTGTAGAAATCACAAGACTGACTAATCTGAATTACAAATCTTTTGAAAAAACTAAATATATATATATATATATATATATATATATATATATATATTTATTTATTTCACCATGTGGAATGGAATGAAAAGGCAGAGAAGACCAGTGTCAACCCCCCAACATAAATCAAGAATTTCTTGTACAACCAGATGTTGGCCTAGAAGCAATCTTGTCTTAAGAAATGATGGGTAAGAAGATGCAATAAAGCACCTCAGCCAGAAATTAACCACTGCAGAAAGAAACTATTTAATAATGGAATAGAAGCATCTCGTCATAAAGTGGGCACTAGAGTCAATGAGGTATTACCTTTTGGGCAGACAGTTGATTACAAACTATTTTCTACTACAGTGAATGGCCTGGAGCAAAAGGAACAGTGCCCTTCCCTGGGCCCTGGAGCCTGAAGGCTTTGTAGTGCTTTGGGCAGGAAAAATCTTTATTCCTAGGTCTTAGTCCTTTTCCATCAGGCTGAGAGGACTGTAGGGCTGTAGGGCTTTTTTCTTGGAGATGCCTCTTCTTAGTGATTTAGGCCCCTAAAATGCAGTAACGGAAAGGAGAGATGTACTTGTACAGTATATGAAACGGATATGCAACTATATTGACAGTTATTATTGCTATGGGTACTGCTTGTATTTTTTTATACAAAAGTAGCACCCGTTAGCATTGCTATAGTACTAGTGTTGTGTTAAGATTTTTTGTTGTGTTAGTGTAGGTACATTTGGTGTGTTTTTTTTGTTTTGTTTTTGGGTCGGATGAGTGACTCAGGTAGGCTGGATGACTCATCAGCAGCTTCTCTGGTGACTCCCCCTGCTATTTGGAAACTGAAAGAAGATTCCAGAAGCAGTTGGGAGGGGTCTAGGAGGAGCTATCTGGAGTGTCCTAAAGGCGCAGACAGATCCCCAATGCCAGTCAGGCATCTGGGTGGATCCCGACATTATTGCCAGGATCCCTGCAGGACCTGGACCAGATCTTTGACGTCAGCTGACAGCGACTTTAGCCTGCTGTTACCTGAAGCCCAGCTTCTGTGTTTGAATGTAACAGCTCTCCCGCGGCTCCTACAACAGTCTTCCTGCTCTGCACTTAGAGCCGGGAGAAATGCTGTTGTGACCGAGTGCAGCATGTTCAAGGGCAGGAGCATGGGCAGCGCTTGGTGATTTGCACCGTGATCCCCATTCTCCTACTTGGTCGGAAAAGTTCTGGAGATGAAAATGAGTCTGCCCTTAGTGCACTGAAAAGGAAGCTGTTGCTGCAGTGGATAGAAGAGCCAGAAAGGTAACCGTGTGAAAGATGGTGGCGCTTTGGGGGGGGGGGTCAGGTAAAGGCAAGGGCAGAGGGGGGCAAAACACACTTTAGAACCTTGTACGCTGTGCATAAGGCACTCCAGAACCCGGTACTTTGTGCCCAGCACTCTCCTGCACATTTCATTCTGTGTGAAACATACTCCAGAATCCTGCACTTTGTACCTAGCGCTCCTCTGAATGCTGCACTCTGTACCTAGTGCTCTCCTACACCCTGTACTCTGTGGGTAACACACTCCAGAATATTGTACTCTGTGCATAACACACTTCAGAACCATGCACTCTGTACCTAGCGCTCTCCTGAACCTTACAATCTGTACAAAATGCACTCTATAACCTTGCACTCTGTGCATAACGCACTGCACAACCTTGCACTCTGTAAGTAACACACTCCGAAACCCTGCACCCTCTCCATAACGCACCCCAGAACCCTGCACTCTGTACTTACGCTGTCCTGAACCCTACGATCTGTACATAACGCACTCCAGAACCTTGAACCCTGTGAATAACACTTTCTAGAACCCTAAACTAATTTTTTAATGATTGTTCTGGGGTTTGTATGTATCTGTACAACTCTAGATTGTGGAACAAATACTCAAAGCATATTTTATAGTTACAAGGAAGCCCAGGTTTTATGTAACCATGCCCCTTAAGCTGCTCCCACTGACAAGAGTTTGGCCACCCACTATGCACGCTGCAGGTCACTTCCTTCCTCAGGTGTCCCTAATGCTGAAGTTCAAAAGTCGGGAGTTATTCAAATTCTCCAACACCACTAAAACTTCCAAGGTATCCTTTGAGAGGCTCTAAAAATCAGTGACTAAATTAAATTCAATTCAAGTTGTCATGATATGCATAATGATGTAATTCTTGAAGAATTAGATCCCTAATAAGAGCAGCAATTCTCTTCTGGGGTAGTTTATGGGGAATTGTACTTCTATATCAATGCAGACCTTCAGCAGTTTGAGTTGACCTTGCTCATTGTTCCAGATTAATGTGGGAGATTCCGATCCGGTTTAATACAGTCCATAACACACCTTTTTCTACTTTGTGTCCTCTGTCTGCATTGCATTACAGTAGGTAGGTGAGAGAAAGCTATGAAATTAACATTACTAGAGGTAGATCTAATTGATTTCTGAAAAATGCAAATTTCAAAAACTATTTTCATACACTGTTCACTAAATAAAGAAGTAAGAAAATAGCACAATGTGTAAGTTAGGAAATGAAATGGAGGCCTACAGATATGACTGATGACTAAAATCCCATAATTACTCAGGCAAATGAGCCAGAAATAGTGTCAAATATGCGGTCTCCAAAATGTGCTAGCAGAAAATAAGTTATCATCCCAGCAATCTGCTGCACAAATCCTGAACCTTAAATTAAGGGCTAGTAAATAAAGGCTCCAAATCTGTTGGAGGATATGACACATCCTTTACAATTAGCAATAAAAAAAACACAAAACTTCATTATGAAATACTACAGTATGTAATAGCAGTTCGGCAATAAAACACATTAAATAATAATTACAATAAATAACATTAATATAGCGGGTAAACAATTAAATAAAAGATCCCGTTTTATAACTCAATTAAAGTCAATTAAAGAATATGTAACTTTATTTTTTTATTTACTTGTTCTTAAAGACATAACTCACCTTTACCAAAAAAATACTGCCTATGCAAATACGAGGCATCTGTAGATAATAAGCTGTGCAGCCATTTAGGTACCTTCTGAAGGCAGACCAAAAAACTCCCAGAGATGACACCCCTCTTCCTTGCCTTCTTGGGTAGTTGCTAAGGGTTATTTCTAGCTGTTACTTTCCCCCTACCATCACAGGAGTGAGCTCTTAAACTATGAGCTCAGAATTACTGCATCAGGGGAGAGAAAGCGCATGTGAGGGCTTTGAAGAGCTCACTCCTCTGATGGTGGAAGTAAACAATAAGTGCTGGGAGCTAGCAACAAGTCAGGATGGGATGATGCATTCTGTGGAAGTATTCCAGACAGGCTTCATGAGGTACGTAAAATGGCCCACATCTATAGAAAAGGGCATTATTCAACTGTGGTCAAAGCTACACAGTTTGCTTTTATCTACAGAAGCCCCTTATTGGCATAGGCAGTTTTGGTGAACTTTACCTTTATTATTTTTTTGGGTGGGGATAAAGCATCAAACGCATTTGTTTTGTGTAATGAATCCCATCACCTGTAGGTGGGTGTTTCTGCTAAAAATATCTTCTCTACAGTCACTGTACACTTCATAGTCACCAGACACTGTCTTGGCTACCCTAAGAAAAGTAGCACTGCTTGCCCTCCCCCTTCTGCCCTCTCTGCTGTACGTATTGCTCATATTACTACTCATGCAATGCATCGCATTCTATAAACGAGCACTAGAGATCCTCTATATATAAAGATTGCTGTGCTAGGTGTCAATTACCTAAATTAATTGAATAAAGTAATAATATAAAAATATTATAAAAATCCCTTTCACATATATAAAAGCAGCTACACAAAAGATTCGGAAAAATCAATTGAACAGTATTGTAGTAGAGGTGTAGCACTAATTACACAAATAAGTCCACATGTAAAACATGAAACATGAAAGGAGAAATCCTTAATAATGGTCAAATTAAAAGTCCATAAAAATTCTAAGATATCCCAGACAGTGAATCCACACCGGCAATCCTGGAAATTAGAGTGCTATAGGTCCACCACCAAAGGAAAGGAATCTCAAATGCCCTTACCGGACTGTTAGACCAACAGGTTATAAACAGCAGAAGATATAAATTTCTTAGTCCACGATCTGAATCACTGCATCCTTGGTAGTAGTAGCCCCACAAGTCTCCTACTCTGCATATATGCTCTCATAGAAACAAAAAGGACAAGAAAGGCCTCTCATAGTGTAGAATTTCCAAGTAATTTTATTAAAACAAAGGAGAGCAACTTACAAAATTGCAGAGTGGCAGCAGCATATCTGTAGGTGTAGTGCCGGCATGGTGTCCTGTTTCAAACCGTAAAGATGGCCGCCGTCCTCTTCAACTCCAACCATCCACCAATAGGATCCACCCAACGCACGTTTCGTCACACGTATGACGTCGTCAGGGGCGTGGCCTATCGGTGGGAGGACGCTGCTATATACTGACGAGGAGAGACGGATTGGTTACTTGAAACCGGAAGCAGGAAACGCAATTACTGCGCTCCACTACCCGGAAGAAGATACTACCATTAGTAAAGAGCCGATTAATCACCCGCAATATAACAAAAATGTCTGAAAAATGCGCAATATACACATCGGCTCATAATAGCAAACTTAGGACATTATAATATGCCCCATAATAACTAATTTAAACACTATATATAAAGAGGCGGAATCGAGAAGCGGCGCCATCTTGTGGATAAAAACAAAATCTACACTTAGGCACGACACATACAGCTATCCACTCTAAGCAAATAACAATCACAATACATATTTAATTGCACAAACATCATAAAAAACATATGTAAAATTGTGTACATAGGGGATAAACCCTCAAGTACACTTAAAAGGTTAAAACCAATCATTAAAAGAAATGACCATTACAAATATCAGGGGACTAGTTACACTAAATAAAAATGTCAAGCCAAATATGATAAAAAAGGGGGGATATAGAAGAACAGGGAGGAAACCAGAAGGTTAAGAATTATTAATGAAGGCGTTTAGGTCCCATTCTATGTTGAGGCCGTACAGGGTATAAGATTTGATCTTGCAAATCCAAGCTGTTTCTAATTTGGAAACGCCTCTCATGAGATTGCTTCCTCGCCAATTCCCCACAAATTTATCAATTCCCAAAAATAGAGTTCCAGCTGGATTTCTATTATGATAAACATCATAATGGCGGGAAACACTATGTTTCAGGAAACCTTTAATAATGTTCCCGACATGTTCTTGTAATCTGATTTTGAGCATCCTAGTCGTGCGGCCTACATATTCAAGGCCACATTGACATCGGATGAGATAAACCACATGTTAGAACTACAGGTAATAAATGGTTTCGTTTTGTGGGTGTGTTTGGTGACATTGGTTTGAAATGTCTCACTCCTCCTTCTGCCCTCTGTATTCAACCTACATACGCTACAGGACATACAGGGGTAAAAACCACCCTTGTCCTGAAAAAATGAAATCTGCTTTGGAGGGTTGATGACATTAGGTGCCACCTGAAGTCTCAGGGGAGGCACCCCCCTGAAAAGAGAAAACTAGAGATCCTGTTATTCAACTGCTCCTCCTCCATTTACAGAATGCAAGGTATTGTGGGAGAGAAGAATTATGAGCACTATAAATGGTGGAGACAGCAGAAGGAGGTGGGTAAGTGGTGCATTAGCAGCACCAGAAGCTAGCCACTTATGGCACAGGAAAAAAACTTCAGCTTCTATTAAAACAGTAGGAAGCTGTGCTTTGGTGGCAGCACCCTGGAGAGTCACACAGAACACATCGGCAGGTCTTGTATTATTAAGGAATGTGCTGATAGGAGGAGAGAGCAGAGAGAGTTAAACTCAAGTCTGCTGCTTCTTTTTCTCTTTATAAATCACAGGCAAGAGCGGTAACAAGATCAGTTGCATTACTTAAAGCTGAACCCTGCGTATTGTTTTGATACCAGCTTGGACCAATGTAAGAATATTTCATATCTGTGAGCCCTTTGTGCAAGCGGAGAATCACTGTAGTGGTAATCACTGCAGTCTACTACAGTGATTGATGTGGTCTTTCCAATCCTGTGCTCAGTAAAGCAGCCATTCCTTGAACACCTTGTATTTTTTTCAGTGAAAAACACCTGATTGAATGAGGTTGAGATTGTGACATGACTGCCTTGCCTTTCTGCCTCGCCCAATCATATAAAATCCAAGGTGTTCTGTTAATGGTGTCAGTGCTGGACAAGTGACCCCCTGTGTTTTTGTTTTTTAAAGGTGACCCCCATTTTTACTATACAGTAGACAAGCTGGCACTCTGGGTAGTTACAGAGGGTCGGCGTGACCAGCGTGTGGTGGGCAGTACACTGAAAATGACAATAATGGAATTAGCAACAGTGCATATGTATGTAGGACATACCATGAAGGTATGGAAGTCCATCAAAGAGAAAACAGTCTGCAACGAAGGGCTAGCTCCATGCCACAGGGAAGTCAGGATCTGTGGAAAGGATGAAAAGAGGGAAACGGAACGCCTCTAAGTGCAGTATGTTTAATTCAGTGATACATACAGAATATAAAGAACTCACATGGGGTACATAGTGTAAGGCTCAAAAAGCTGGTGACGGGAGATGGTGGTGGGATCCAAAACCCAGTGTCCAAAGATGGAGTACAAACGGGAGGTGGTGATCCCACCACCATCTCCCATCACCAGCTTTTTGAGCCTTACACTATGTACCCCATGTGAGTTCTTTATATTCTGTATGTATCACGGGATTAAACATACTGCACTTAGAGGCGCTCCGTTTCCCTCTTTCCATTTTTTACTATACAGAAGGGCATCTACTTGGCACAGAACCCAGAAGACCACTTTGATCACTGTAGTAGTAGCAACTACTACAGTGATTCAAAGAGGAAAATTATTGTGTTAACAGATACAAAGCTGTATCTACTGTGGTACATTCAACCCAGTGGAATGACAAAAAAGGGGCATCAATTGCCCAAAATATTAAAAAAGAGAGGGGAAAGGAGAACAAGGGAGGGAGAAGGAGAGCCTAAATAGTGCCGGCTCCTGTCACAGGCAGAGTGCTACCAAATGTACTCCGCCTGTGACAGGAGGAATACAGGAAACATCAGCTCTGCTCTCTACTGCAGCCGCATGCTTCCTTTCTTTATTAGAAAATTCACAAAAACACATTAATAACAAAACACAAAAGAAGAGGGATATAAAAAAGACAACATATCATATACAAAAATTACAATACGGCGGCAAAGCCTCAAAATGGTTGTGCAAATCGCATAGCCTATCAAGTATTGATTATTTGAACAACAATCACAAGTGATACAAAGATGACCTGTGTTCATGAGGCGGCCCTGGAGAAGGAATGGCCGTCTCCAAAGGGTCGTCTGTACATAATAGATACAGATGTTAGGTTGAATCCCAGCTGCCCTACATGTTTCGCTTAACCTAGTAAGCTTCTTCTGGAGCATATGATGAGAGCAAACATCTGAGAGAGATATTTCAGGTGAGAGAACCTTGTGATAAATCAAGCCTTAAAGGCTAGAGGAAATAATGAGGGGGATCGGTACGCTGTAGTTGGAGCAAAAAGCATAAGTACGGAACAGGGTAGGGGCTTGTTATTATGGAAGTCTGGTCCCAAGAGGAGGTAGTGTGGGGCGGCCGAATGGAGAGAAAAGCCCCGGCCTGCAAACCCAAAACACGGGCAGGTGAGGTGAATAGCCTCATATGCCTAAGACCCAGGTGTGTTCAGGCTATGTATGCTACCGCTACAGCGACCGTGTGTGTGCCCCCCCCCCCCGGATGGGGATACCTTCCCTCCACTCTCTTCACCTTGTAATTTAGGATGTGGCACCCTTAAATAACCCTCCCTTTTGTGCGCCTAGACACCCTGTGACCTAGGATCGCACATATAAAACCATTTTAACCAGCCAACAGTACCCACCAGTAGAACCAGCCAGTAGTACCAGCCAACAGTACCAGCCAGTAGTACCAGCCAACAGTACCTGCCAGCAGTACCAGCCAGTAGTACCAACCAACAGTACCAGCCAGCAGTAACAGCTAGCGTACCCACCAACAGTACCAGCCAGTAGTACCAGCAAACAGTACCAACCAGCAGTACCAGCCAACAGTACCAGCCAGTAGTACTGGCCAGCAGTACCTGCTAGCAGTACCCACCAGCAGTACCAGCCAGCAGTACCCACCAGCAGTACCAGCCAGCATTACCCACCAACAGTACTAGCCAGCAGTACCCTCAAACGGTACCAGTCAGCAGTACCCACCAGTAGTACCCACCAGCAGTACCATCCAGCAGTACCTACCAGCAGTACCCACTAGCATTACCCACCAGCAGTACCAGCCAGCAGTACCCATCAGCAGTACCCACTAGGAGTAGCCACCAGCAGTACCAGCCAGCAGTACCAACCAGCAGTACCCACCAGCAGTACCAGCCCTGGAGGACAGCCAGCAGCAGCCACCAGCCTGGGGGACAGCAGCAGCCAGCGATACCTGCAGGAATCTTGAAGTGAAGATTAAGGTCAGTTGAGGTCCAGGTAAACCGCAGTGCATCTGTGTGAAAACAGCCTTAGGCCCCTTTCACATGATCGGTCTGATCGGGTCCATCTGTGTGTTTTTCAGGTGGAGCCATTCGGACCCTCTATTCACCTCTATAGAGTGGCAGATGTAAACGGACTTGTGTCCATTTACCCCTACCTATATCCAACCTGATTCACTTAAAAAAACAGAAGTTGATCAATCCCCTTCTGTCTGAGCGGATCGGAGGACCCATGGAGTAGAGTGGGCTGTGTCCACGTATGCTCTGCATATGCTGAGTGGAAACAAATCTGTCATCTGCCCGCTCCGCTCATTGTCCACTGCGACCGGTTACCAAGTCGCTAAAGTGCCCCCCACTCCTCAAAAGGTATATAAACACACACAAACACACTTTTTTTTATTTTTGAGGTGGGGGAATCTTGGGTGAGTTCCCACACTTTTTTCCCAGGACTTGACCCCTGCTGAGCTGTATGCACTTTCTGGAAGAATTGTTAAAATCTCAGGACTACATGTACAGAAATACTAATGATTTGTCAGATAAAACAGAATCCCTAAATGTATTTCATTTGTGTCGTTAGCTGTTTGCACACAGTTCAGCTTTAAAATAGATTCTGAAATGATGCCAAGGGTGACCATCTGGATATTTTATATAAGGCTGAGAAAAGATGGCACAGCTACACCCATACTCTACCAGCATGTCCCTGTGTGGCATTGTACAATTCTTAAAGCTACTGAAAGTTACACTTCTGTCTCTGTTTTCATCTGCAAATAGATCCAATTGTCAGTTCAATATCAATCCTGTCTAGACTGTGTCTCCCAAAGGAACCTCTATTCCCTGGTGTCTTGGGAAAAGTAAACTTACTGATGTGCTGAAAAGCAGAACTTGGTCTGTGATGCATCCCTAATGGAGTAACAAAACAAAGCTGTGTTTTGCTTCTGTTGAGCAAAGTTTGCCTGCTTCTTATTCTCCTCACAAAAAAGAGCAAAGGCCTGGAAGACGTCCGCTAAGCTGTCAAGGACCACCTAGTAAAAGACCTCGAAGTTCACATTTTCTGTAACTTTTTTTTTTTTTTTAACACTTCCTCTACATAAACGATTTAAAACGAGCAGGCTGGAAATAGGTGATAGGATCCATATTCCACCAAATGTTGCAATCTGTAATGCTATTGCTAGCTCATTTTAAATTTCAACAAAGCCAGCATATTTAACCTGCCCTTCCCACCCGCACATTACTTCTGCTGTGTGATGCATCAAGCCCGTTTTCTTATTTTGTAATGCTTAACAATACTCCTACTGTTTGATGGCCGATGCTAGTTGCAAGATATTAGCAAGCGAGCACTGCAAGGAAAAGTGGAAGCAGGAGGCATTCGAGCATAAAATGAATTTTAATTAAATGTAACACCTACAGCTGTGAGTCAAATCTACAACGTTGTTTGTTTTCTCAGTGGTGTGTCTGTGGAAAATCAGGAGGAGGGATTGTGGCTGTGATGCCTGGCAGGGAGTAGATCTGTGGAGGCTTAAATATGGCATATTTGTCGTGAAAAATTATATTTATAGGAAAAAAATATGCTGTCACGCCCAAGTGAATATGAAATTATATAATTACATCTAATTTATCAGCTATGAAAACAAAAATACTATGCAACATAACACTGCAAGAGTTTTCTACAGCCCTGCATGAACATTTCAAATTCCACCAATGAGCAAGTTTTCAGGAATAAGCTTGGTAGGAACAGAACATTGCCCAATACAGCATTGTGTTTACTTTCTTTTTCCTTAAAAGAAAGGTATGGCTAAAGCTTTTTTTTTCTGGGTTACTGAAGTGCACTTACTTTCATGAGACCCAGATTCAGCAGATAGTGGGCTAAAGTCTGTTGTTGGCTGACATCACAGCCAGTTCAGCCTCTGATAGGATCACAACAATATTGTCAGGATTCACTAAGATGCCAGACCGGCAACTGACTCGGCTATTCAACACGCCACTGAGCCATCTGCTCCAGTCTTCTCCGCAGCTCAGTGCTCCAGTGAGTGCTGGAGGGGAAGAGCAGAGTGCCATGACTGACTGTTACCACTATCTGCACAGAGTGGACTGGAAAATGAGCGATCAGTGGTCAAATGGTTGCTCAGTTCTTGGGCTTAGAGGTGTGCAAGTCATGCAATCATCAGGTGATACACAGATATTAAACAAATCCCCCTATATATCTGTAGTCTTCTCTTCTCTACAGGCTTCTAAAACATACAAGGGGGTGGGGGATCTAATATCATCATAGAGCAGACAGCTTAGTGTAATCTGAGATGTGAGTGGAGAGAATTGTCAAACCCCTTCTTTACAGTCCCTTGGGGAAACATGCACAGCTAAGGGCTGTTAATCAACTGCTGGATGCTGGTTCTGGATGCTGGATGGGGGTGGGGCCATCTCCAAAGATTTTGTGGTGGCAGGATAAGCTGTCAGTGACTGATGAAGACAGAAAGATAGAAAGGAAAAGAGAGGAGACAGAAATCACACGTGGTGCTTTGCTCTTAGGCTAGTACATAGACAGATATGCTCTGTTCAATTTTTATTTCAGAGGTTTACTATCACTTCAGTCTCAGATTTCAATATGCTTCTGTCCTTTTCTAAACTGGTGTTATGATTCATATACTGTACTTCTAGTAGTATTGTGCCTTGCTACTGATCTTTAAGGCTGCCCATTAATGATTTAAGTCAAGAACTGAGGTTCCTACTACGTAACTAAGCGCCCTGAATTTTGGGGTTCCAAAAGTACTGATGAAGCTAAAAAAAAAATGTCTGTGCAGGCATACCTCAAGAATAGATTTATTTTAACTGGAAGCAGTGAGGATAGACCACTGCTGGTTTCTATTTAGTGCTTGTGATGCAGTCTCTGAGTCTATCATCCTGATTCTGTCTTCATTATGTAAGAGGACAATGACCAGGAACAAGCAAGAAGTAGAAGTGATGTCTGGACTGCCATCTTGGATGATTTTTCCATGTCAGTGACTCATTGAGCAATGATGTCATATCAGGATTTTAACCTCCGAGTGTGTAACTTTAAAAAAGAGTCAGCAATGACTGCTCCCATATGTCTATTCTCACACAATTATGTTAGCTACAGGCATTTTTATACTAGAGTATTTTCCCTATGGTCTGTTACACTTATAGCTAGGTTTGAAAAAATATGAAAACTCCGAACAAAAAATGAACAGTGAAAATAATAATTGATTGTAATTAGGGTTGAGCGAACACGGACTGTATTATTCGTGTTCGTACCGAATAATTGGATTTTTTTTACCCGAACACGGACACGAACACTTTACTGTATATTCGGGTAAAAATCCGTTTGGGGGACAAACCACACACCGCGCAGGAGTTGTGGAGGAGCATGGAACAGCAGACAAATGAGTGGTTGCTGCCAGCGAGCCTCAAGCCCGGCCTGGTGGTGTGCGATAACGGGCGAAATCTCATAGCAGCTCTGGGCCTAGCCGGTTTGACGCACATCCCTTGCCTGGCGCATGTGCTGAATTTGGTGGTGCAGAGGTTCCTTAAAAACTACCCCGATATGTCAGAGCTGCTGCAGAAAGTGCAGGCCGTCTGTGCGCACTTTCGGCGTTCTCACCCTGCTGCTGCTCGCCTGTCAGCGCTGCAGCGTAACTTCGGCCTTCCCGCTCACCGCCTCATATGTGACGTGCCCACAAGGTGGAACTCCACCTTGCACATGCTGCAAGGACTGTGCGAGCAGCAGCAGGCCATAGTGGAGTTTCAGCTGCAGCACGCACGCGTGAGTCGCTCTGCGGAACAGCACCACTTCACCACTAATAACTGGGCCTCCATGCGAGACCTGTGTGCCTTGTTGCGCTGTTTTGAGTACTCCACCAACATGGCCAGTGCCGATGACGCCGTTCTCAGCTTAACTATCCCACTTCTATGCCTCCTTGAAAAAACAATTCGGGCGATGATGGAAGAGGATGTGGCACAGGATGAGGAGGAGGAGGAGGAGGAGGAGGATGAGGAGGTAACATTTCCAAGGCTTTCAGGGCAGTCATTCGCAAGGGGCTCCGAGGGTGGGTTCCTGCACACACAAACGCCAGGGACACAATTGTCCAGCAGGGGCACAGTTCTGGAGGATGAGGAGGAGGAGCTGGAGGAGGAGATGGAACCATGTTCACAGCAGGGTGGCACCCAGGCCAGCTCATGGCCATCACTGGTGCGTGGCTGGGGGATACAGAGGACACGGACGATACACCTCCCACAGAGGACAGCCTTTCGTTGCCTCTGGGCAGCCTGGCACACATGAGCGATTACATGCTGCAGTGTCTCCACAACGACCGCCGAGTTGCCCACATTCTAACTTGTGCTGATTACTGGGTGGCCACGCTGCTGGATCCCCGTTACAAGGACAACGTACCGTCCTTAATTCACTCACTGGAGCGCGATCGCAAGATGCGCGAGTACAAGCGCACGCTGGTAGACGCCATGCTGCTGGCATTCCCACCTGACAGCGGGGCCACAGTGGAAGCACAAGGCAGAGGAGGAGGAGGAGGAAGAGGTCGCCAACGCAACCAGGGCACCGCCAGCACCTCAGAAGGCAGGGTTAGCATGGCCGGCTGGGGGCGTTATCACAGACAAGCGCAGCCGCCTGTCCAGAGACAATGTGGACAAGCTCACGTTCATTAAAATGAACCAGGCATGGATCCCACAGGACTTTTCCGTACCTTGTGCAGAATAGCGATGGATACCGACCTTACCCAGCCATTGTTCTATGTTTGCTCTTTCTCACTCTTTTGGGGTGTACCCTCATTTAAAATTTGTGAAAAGAAGCAGTGTTGGCTACCTCGTCCTCCTCAGGGCCAGATTAACGTAGGAGCTATTGGAGCTGCAGCTCCAGGCCCCTACCTTTATATAGGCCCCGGGTTGGCCATATTCACTGTTACCGCTCTTCTGTCACTTGTAAACACAGAAGTCTGGCTTCTATGCTCGCTTCCCCAGGCAGCTCCCTCAGAACCTCCCCACACAGCACGAAGGCCGGACAAGGAGGGACAGTTGCCGATGCATGGATGTGTTTATGGGCTTCAGAGACAGCATCCCATGTTGAATTAGGCATGCATGGCTGCACCCTTCCTCCTCTGGGTGCATGCCAAGGCAGAGGCCCTTAAGGCCCTTCAAAATCCTCAGCACCAAGCCCATGATGCTCTAAATCCGGCCCTGGTCCTCCTCTACCGCTTTTTCCACCTACACCACCCATAGGTGTGCACAGCCTATTACATTAGGGTGTGCACCCCAAAGTTTAAATACACATGCATGTGTTTGCCTACATGTACATGGCCCCGATACATTACTCTCCCTGCTGGCAAAGAGAAATGGAGCAGAGCAGGTCCGAGGGAGATCTTTCCCATCTCCTCACTGCCAAACAGAGCGATAATGCTATGTGCCCTAGGTGATTAGGGTGTGCCCAGGTACACCCGGCACACCCTGTGCACACGCCTATGACACCGCCACATCCACCACCACCTCAACCTCCCTCCTACTCCATATAGGCCTCGTCCTTCAGAGATGAAGAACATTGTTTTGTTTTTCAGTTTTTTTTTTTTTTTTTTTTTTTAAGTTATTTCCCTATCCACATTTGTTTGCAGAGCACTTGCCATGCTCTTAACTACGTTTTGCTGCCATTTGCAGCACTCTAGCCCTTTCCATTGGTGTTTTAGAGCCATTTTAGTGCCTGAAAGTTCGGGTCCCCATTGACTTCAATGGGGTTCGGTGTCCGGGAAAAGTTCGGCAAAAGTCCAGGACACGGACCCGGACTTTTTTTTAAAGTTCGGCCGAACCCGCCGAACACGGACATCCAGGTGTCCGCTCAACTCTAATTGTAATAAACGTACTGAAAGCACTTAGTTCACATTTCCGAGTGAAAAAATCAATGCAGGTTTCAATGCAGTCAGACAATTCAAGGCAAGGGTACCAATCATGCCTGTGATACAGTGCCAAAGTTACAGAAAAGTAGACAGTCCAAACCAGTATAATCAGTAGCAGAATAACTATTATTGGGTATACAGGTACCCATAATGTCAGGGAATTTAAAGTGACATTTTTTATATGAACTTCTAAAAAAAACTTTCTGACACGGCCTGAAGCTTCCTGTGGGCAATATGATGTTATAAAAGAGACATGGATAAAGGACTTTGATCTCAAGAAGAAAGAATTTTAATTTCAGTAAGAATGTCTTGGATATGTTTCTCCAAAGAGGAAATGTCAAGATGAAACAAGTGCAGTTATCAGAGTCTTACAATATCAGACTGCTATTATGCAAAATTGATAAAGACACGGTATGCTGCTGTTCCCATACGGGGCAGCAGTTTTCAAACCTATCCTCAAGAACACCAATCTATGTTTTTCAGGTCTAGAACTAGGAACAGTTTTATCTTATACTTATAACAGATGAATACAGAAAGGAAAATGGAGATTTAGTTTCCCTCTCAGTTTTATATTTCTCCCAACTTGTAACTTAACCACTTAAGCCCCGGAAGATTTTACCCCCTTCCTGACCAGGGCCTATTTTGCGATTCGGCACTGCGTGACTTTAACGGACAATTGCGCGGTCGTGCGACGCTGTACCTAAACGAATTTGAAGTCCTTTTTTCCCACAAATAGAGCTTTCTTTTGATGGCATTTGATCACCTGTGCGATTTTTTGATCATGCGCTATAAACAAAAAAAGAGCGACAATTTTGCAAAAATAACAATATTGTTCAAATTTTTTTATATGAAATTCCCCAAAAAAAAAAATGTAAAAATCAAAATTTTTTAACATATTTGGCCAATTTGTTTTCTGCTACATATGTTTGGTAAAAAAAATCACAATAAGCGTATTTTGATTGGTTTGCGCAAAAGTTATTGCGTTTACTAACTAAGGGAAAAATTTTTGTCATTTTTGTTGTTTTTTCTTTTAACGAGGAATGGCGGTGATCTGCGATTTTTTTTGCGAAACTGCGACATTGCGGCGGACAGATCGGACCCTTGACTGACATTTTTGACACTTTTAGGGGTACCAGTGACATTACTACAGTAATCAGTGCTATACATATGCACTGTTACTGTAAAAATGACACTGGCAGGGAAAGGGTTAACTTTATTGGGGAAGGAGGGGTTAAGTGTGTCCCTAGGGGCGTGTTTCTAACTGTGCAGGGATGTGGCTTTACATGTAACAGCAGAGATCAACGGTCCTACATAGCAGGACCGTTAGATCTTTGCTGTTACACAGGGAAAAATGACAGGCTGCTTTGTTTACATTAGCCGCCTGCCTTTCTCCCTTCACAGCGGAAGATCGCGAGTGATCGGCGGACATCGGGTCCACCGGTCACACGCGCGGAGGTGTCCGTGAACGAGCCGGGCCCGCTATTGGCTCCCAGGCTAGTGACGTACCGGTACGTCACTTTGCCTTGCCGGGGCTGACCGCCGCAAGTACATATACTGTGGCGGTCAGCCCCGGCCAGGCAAAGTGACGTACTGGTCGGCAAGCGGTTATGAATGAGGGACACCCTAGGAAGCACAAGTTATGTGGCGCATGAAGTCAGGTACAACCCCAAATTTAGATCTCAGGGAGAAGAAAATTTTAATATCTGCAGTAAAAATACAATATATGATTATGTTGTGCAAATATTATAAAGAGGAGATTTGATATGTTGATAAAGACAATGGGTATAGAAAATATAAATAATCACATTTTGTTGCTTTGCAGCCTGACATGAAGACAGACACATTTTTGTTTTATCCAGCTGTATTTACTACACTATGGGAGATTACTTTCTTTTACCCCCAATACATGGATTGCGCACAGGAGATGAAGTTTTAAAGGGACCACCACCAAGATTTACCTTAATACACCTAAGAAAGGAACCAGGACAGGATTTCTGGAGCATCACCCCAAGCACTGTAATCATAAGGCTTATTTGATTATCTCTTAAGGTGAGATTTCTGGGAGCATGTCATGTCACCATGAGAGGTGTCAAGGAGGTGAAAGCACACCAATTTGTTTATATATGCACACTAAAAGCACTTTGGTGTATGTTTATGAAACTGAGAATTATTCTCTCAGTTCATTTCTGGGCAGTTCTCCTGGCACCCTGTTTATAAAGCAGAGAACTTCAGTTCTCACAGGGAGAACAGAGGAGAAGTTTTTCCTCTGCAAACGGGTGAGATCATTGTAAAAGTGGGTGGGTTACCTGTAATCTCTTAAAAACATAGCGAGATTACAGTACGAGAAAATCACTGAAACACTCTGGTGCCCATTTATTAAACAGCAGTATATTACCATATATATATATAGTACCTCACCGCTCACATTTCTGTGAATATTTTATTATATCTTTTCATGTGACAACAGAAGAAATTACACTTTGCTACAATGTAAAGTAGTGAGTGTACAGCTTGTGTAACAGTGTAAATTTGCTGTCCCCTCAAAATATTTTGTGTGGCCACCATTATTTTCCAGCACTGCCTTTACCCTCTTGGGCATGGAGTTCACCAGAGCTTCACAGGTTGCCACTGGAGTCCTCTTCCACTTCTTCATGACGACATCACAGAGCTGATGGATGTTAGAGACTTGTGCTCCACCACCTTCCGTTTGAGGATGCCCCACAGATGCTCAGTAGGGTTTAGGTTTGGAGACATGCTTGGCCAATCAATCCCCTTTACCCTCAGCTTCTTTAGCAAGGCAGTGGTTGTCTTGGAGGTGTGTTTGGGGTCGTTATGTTGGAATACTGCCCTGCAGCCCAGTCTCCAAAGGGAGGAGATCATGCTCTGTGTCAGTATTTCACAATACATGTTGGCATTTATGGTTCCCTCAATGAACTGTAGCTTCCCAATGCCAGGAGCACTCATGCAGCTCCAGACCATGACACTCCCACCACCATGCTTAACTGGCAAGGCGCACTTTTCTTTGTACTCCTCGCCTTTTTCTCATCACACACGCTTGACACCATCTGAGCCAAATACGTTTATCTTGGTCTCACCAGACCACAGGACATGGTTCCAGTAATCCATGTCCTTAGTCTGCTTGTCTTCAGCAAACTGTTTGCGGGCTTTCTTGTGCATCATCTTTAGAAGAGGTATCCTTCTGGGATGACAGCCATGCAGACCAATTTACTGCAGTGTGAGGCGTATGGTCTGAGCACTGACAGGCTGACCCGTCACCCCTTCAACCTCTGCAGCAATGCTGGCAGCACTCATACATCTATTTCCCAAAGACAACCTCTGGATATGAGCATGTGCACTCAACTCCTTTGGTCGACCATGGCGAGGCATGTTCTGAGTGGAACCTGTCCTGTTAAACCGCTGTATGGTCTTGGCCACCGTGCTGCAGCTCAGTTTCAGGGTCTTGGCAATCTTCTTATAGCCTAAGCCATCTTTATGTAGAGCAACAATTCATTTTTCAGATCCTCAAAGAGTTCTTTGCCATGAGGTGCCATGTTGAGCTTCCAATGACCAGTATGAGAGAGTGAGAGCGATAACACCAAATTTAACACACCTGCCCCCCATTCGCACCTGAGACCTTGTAAGACTAACAAGTCACATGATACCGGGGAGGGAAAATGACAAATTGGGCCCAATTTGGACATTTTTACTTTGGGGAGTACTCACTTTTCTTGCCAGCGGTTTAGACATTAATGGCTGGGTGTTGAGTTATTTTGAGGGAACAGCAAATTTACACTCACTAATTAACATTGCAGCAAAGTGTCATTTCTTCAGTGTTGTCACATGAAAATATATAATCAAATATTTACATAAATGTGAGGGGTGTACTCACTTTTGTGAGATCCTGTGTGTGTGTATATATATATATATATATATACACAGTCAGGTCAATAAATATTGGGACATCAACAAAATTCGCATATTTTTTGCTCTATACACCACCACAATAGATTTGAAATGAAACAAACATGATGTGCTTTAACTGCAGACTTTCAGCTTTAATTTGAGGGTATTTACATCCAAATCAGGTGAACGGTGTAGGAATTACAACAGTTTGTATATGTGCCTCCCACTTTTTAAGGGACCAAAAGTAATGGGACATATTAACAATTGTGATATTTGGGGTGATAGCTCCAAGGGATCACGTTAACAAGCCGGGTAAACTTAAACAAGAAGTGGTTTATTTTCTTCCATAACAGAAATAAGGCTTCCAGCAGCAAACAGTTCAGAAAACAGACATAACTTAAAAGTATGCTTAACTTCAGCATAAATGGTAATTATAATACAATACCAGCTTTTGGCAGGGGTTTTTACCCCAGGTATGTAGTCCCAAGCAGCAGCTTGTCTACAGCCACCATGCAGCACATAAACACACTTGTTTTAGCAGCTCAGTCTCCCAGGTGTATATCCAGCTCCTACTCTCCCACACTGACTGACACTACTTCCTGTCTTTAAGAGCTGATTTCTCTGGGAGACTGCTTAACCTTTGCCTTCCTGTGATCCAATACTTCCCTTAAAGGGACCACAGCCCAAATATCGGTGGAATGTAACACCATCTATGACCCAACCTTTATGACCTCCACACAATCATAACTGAAACTTTCATTTTTTAATACTTGGTTGAAAATTCTTTGCTGTTAATTACAGCCTGATGTCTGGAACACATAGACATCACCAGATGGTGGGTTTCATCCCTGGTGATGCTCTGTCAGGCCTCTACTGCAACTGTCCCTGCTTGTTCTTGGGGCATTTTCCCTTCAGTTTTGTTTTCAGCAAGTGAAATGCATGCTCAATCGGATTCAGGTCAGGTGATTGATTTGGCCATTGCATAACATTCCACTTATTTCCCTTAAAAAACTCTTTAGTTGCTTTCGCAGTATGCTTCGGGGTCATTGTCCAATGAGTTCTGAAGCATTTGGCTGAATATGAGCAGATAATATTGCCCGAAACACTTTAGAATTCATCCTGCTGCTTTTGTCAGCAGTCACATCATCAATAAATACAAGAGAACCAGTTCCATTAGCAGCGTAGATGCCCATGCCATGACACTACCACCACCATGCTTCACTGATTAGGTGGTATGCTTTGGATCATGAGCAGTTCCTTTCCTTCTAAATAATCTTCTCTTCCCATCACTCTAATACAAGTTGATCTTGGTCTCATCTGTCCATAGGATGTTGTTACAGAACTGTGAAGGCTTTTTTAGATGTTGTTTGGCAAACTCTAATCTGGCCTTCCTGTTTTTGAGGCTCACCAATGGTTTACATCTTGTTGTGAACCCTCTGTATTAACTCTGGTGAAGTCTTCTCTTGATTGTTGACTTTGACACACATACACCTACCTTCTGGAGAGTGTTCTTGATCTGGCCAACTGTTGTGAAGGGTGTTTTCTTCACCAGGGAAAGAATTCTTCGGTCATCCACCACAGTTGTTTTCCGTGGTCTTCCGGGTCTTTTGGTGTTGCTGAGCTCACCGGTGCATTCTTTCTTTTTAAGGATGTTCCAAACAGTTGAGCCCCACCTAATGTTTTTGCTATCTCTCTGATGGGTTTGTTTTGTTTTTTCAGCCTAATGATGGCTTGTTTCACTGATAGTGACAGCTCTTTGGATCTCACATTGAGAGTTGACAGCAACAGATTCCAAATGCACATAGCACACTTGAAATGAACTCTGGACCTTTTATCTGCTCCTTATAAATGGGATAATGAGGGAATAACACACGCCTGGCCATGGAACAGCTGAGCAGCCGATTGTCCCATTACTTTTGGTCCCTTAAAAAGTGGGAAGCACATATACAAACTGGTGTAATTCCTACACCATTCACCTGATTTGGATGTAAATACCCTAAAATTAAAGCTGAAAGTCTGCAGTTAAAGCGCATCTTGTTTGTTTCACTTCAAATCTATTGTGGTGGTGTATAGAACATAAATATGGCAGGGGGACTGTCCTAGGGGGTCTTATAGAGGGAGAAGGAAGTTAATAATTTTCCTTCTTCCTCCTCAGTTCTCCAGGGATTCTGTCTTCTATCCCTGATTCTCCACCTCTGAGTTGGTGAATCTGGGAGTGTGAATTCTGGCACAGATCGCCAGTGAAGTGCTGTGATCGCAGCTTCATAAACTAGCCATTTCTGTGTCTGTCTGTCCATGACAGTTTCTCTGTGTATGGAGATTATCAGCGGAGAACATGTTCTCCCCGATCATCTCTATTTCATAAACCAAAAATGATCCGAGATGAGCTGTGATCGTCAGTATCGCTGTTCATTTCGGTTTCATAAACTGACACCTACGTTTGGAAGCAAGTGATTATAGCTGCCACATCACCGCTGGAGAATGAACTGTCATATATTTTAATGCATTGATGCACTTGTACAACAGATTGTACTTTGTTATGCACTTTATATGTTGATATTAATATATATGTGTAGCACTGCCCCCTTGAGGGCTGCTGAATTTTTACACCTTTAGGTTCCCCTGGGTTACCCGTAGCAACTGCATGCAGAATCTTAACACTTTACTTTCTTGGCTCAGTAAATGAACAATCTAGGGAATGTAGTTTTTCTTGTTTTATTTGATATGGGGATGGGAGAAGGGATGAGTGGGATACTCCAACACTTGAACTATTCACAATGCTGAGGACTTTTATCTGAGAATGTGGCAAGGCCGCAACTTCATCCTGCCACTAGATAAATCTGAAGTAATGTTCTTGAGCACTTATCTTCAGGGCACTCGCCTAGTACCTCCTCCTTTCTATCCACCACCTGACACCCGTCCACTGACTACTCTACTCCGGAGTGGCCCCCTTCCTGGTCAGGCCCTTAGACATGATCCCCTGTACTCACGATACTGCTTTCCAGGTTCTCCAGTGCCTCAACTCCTTTGATCAGCTCTCCTGGACCTCTGGGTTCAGCTCCACACTTCTGGCTCACCAGGCCAACTGCCTGTGACCATACACCAACCATTGCAGAAGAGGAGGCAGCAGCCACCCTCCTTCCGGGACTCTGCCCACCAGCCAAAGACCTTGAGCACATGTGCTACTGGCATTTTATACTACACCCCACAATGCACCGAGACAGCAGTCTGTGCCAATCCCAGGGGCTGTATCAAAGCCTGTATACTCATTGGCCAAGTTTCCTCCACTGTACAATGTGCCTCCCCATTGGACCAGTGGGCACACTCCCTCAGACCACATGAATCACACATTGAGCACATTGAGCAGACCTAACTCACAGATACTGCTTCCTATTAAGCAGAGAGAATACAGAATTTACCTGCTGCTCCTCTGATAGGCAGACAGAGCCAAAAAAAAAACATACTCACTCTCTAGTGCCTACCTAGGAGGGCGCTACATATGCACTTTACATGTTTTTAATACTATATATCACAGGATATGCTAATATTATGATTTGCTTTTACACCTACACACTATAAAGCAGCCTTTCTCAACCTTTTCAACACAGAGAACCCCTTGAAATAATTTTCAGGTCTCAGGGAACCCCTGCTAAAAATGACTTTATTTACAACTCATGATATATTAGTGTGATGGTCAGTGGGATAAATGCTCCTTACACTTGTGGACACTGGGAAGAATGACCTTTCAGATAGCTAAAAAGATCAATCGTGTCAGGGGGAACTTATCTGAGTTGCAAAAATTGCCCATTGCTCAAAGAACTTCTAGTAACCTCTGGAGAAACCCTAGGGTTCCACGAAACCCTGGTTTAAAAACACTGCTATTGAGTCTGCGCAACACCAGTCTTTACATATTATACTGTCTTTACTTGTGGGAACACAGTGGGTGGCTACAGCAGCTTGCCTTCTATTATAGCACAGTATTTTCTGTCTCATATATATATATATATATATATATATATATATATATATATATATATATATTATATATATATATATATATATATATATATATATATATATATATATATAATCATTTTTTTCTTCTTATATACATGTAGCACCCTCCTTGGTGCTGCATGTATACAGTGGGATGTATTCAGACCCCCTTAAATTTTTCACTCTTTGTTATATTGCAGCCATTTGCTAAAATCATATAGGTTCATCCTTCTTCCTCATGAATGTACACATAGCACCCCATACTGACAGAAAAACACAGAATTGTTGACATTGTTGCAGATTTATTAAAAAAGAAAAACTGAAATATCACATGGTCCTAAGTATTCAGACCCTTTGCTCAGTATTTAGTAGAAGCCCCCTTTTGATGTAATACAGCCAGGAGTCTTTTTGGGAAAGATGCAACAAGTCTTTCACACCTGGATTTGGGGATCCTCTGCCATTCCTCCTTGCAGATCCTCTCCAGTTCTGTCAGGTTGGATGGTAAAACGTTGGTGGACAGCCATTTTTAGGTCTCTCCAGAGATGCTCAATTGGGTTTAAGTCAGGGCTCTGGCTGGGCCATTCAAGAACAGTCACGGAGTTGTTGTGAAGCCACTCCTTCATTATTTTAGCTGTGTGCTTAGGGTCATTGTCTTGTTGGAAGGTAAACCTTCGGCCCAGTCTGAGGTCCAGAGCACTCTGGAGAAGGTTTTTGTCCAGGATATCCCTGTACTTGGCCGCATTCATCTTTCCCTCGTCATCCTGTCCCTGCAGCTGAAAAACACCCCCACAGCATGATGCTGCCACCACCATGCTTCACTGTTGGGACTGTATTGGACAAGTGATGAGCAGTGCCTGGTTTTCTCCACACATACCGCTTAGAATTAAGGCCAAAAAGTTCTATTTTGGTCTCATCAGACCAGAGAATCTTATTTCTCACCATCTTGGAGTCTTTCAGGTATTTTTTAGCAAACTCCATGTGGGCTTTCATGTGTCTTACACTGAGGAGAGGCTTCCGTCGGGCCACTCTGCCATAAAGCCCAGACTGGTGGAGGGCTGCAGTGATGGTTGACTTTCTACAACTTTCTCCCATCTCCTGACTGCATCTCTGGAGCTCAGCCACAGTGATCTTTGGGTTCTTCTTTACCTCTCTCACCAAGGCTCTTCTCCCCCGATAGCTCAGTTTGGCAGGACGGCCAGCTCTAGGAAGGGTTCTGGTCGTCCCAAACGTCTTCCATTTGAGGATTATGGAGGCCACTGTGCTCTTAGGAACCTTAAGTGCAGCAGAAATCTTTTTGTAACCTTGGCCAGATCTGTGCCTTGCCACAATTCTGTCTCTGAGCTCTTCAGGCAGTTCCTTTGACCTCATGATTCTCATTTGCTCTGACATGCATTGTGATCTGGAAGGTCTTATATAGACAGGTGTGTGGCTTTCCTAATCAAGTCCAATCAGTATAATCAAACACAGCTGGACTCAAATCAAGGTGTAGAACCATCTCAAGGATGATCAGAAGAAATGGAAAGCACCTGAGTTAAATATATGAGTGTCCCAGCAAAGGGTCTAAATACTTAGGACCATGTGATATTTCAGTTTTTCTTTTTTAATAAATCTGCAACAATGTCAACAATTCTGTGTTTTTCTGTCAGTATGGGGTGCTATGTGTACATTCATGAGGAAGAAGAATGAACCTAAATGATTTTAGCAAATAGCTGCAATATAACAAAGAGTGAAAAATTTAAGGGGGTCTGAATACTTTCCGTACCCACTGTATAAGAAGAGGGCAGGTTCTGCTAGTGAGGTCTGCTCAATGTGCTCAGGTGCAACTTAGTCTGTCTGCAGAGTTGTTTCACACTGGTCCAATAGGGAGGCCTATTGGACAGTGGGAGGAAACCTGACGAATGAGTGCACAGGCATTTAATCCAGCCCTCAATTGTCCCAAGACGGGAACTGATTAGGTGACTGTGGCTGGAAAACATTTAAAGCTGCAAGACATAAGAAGTGAGATTTAATTTGTGAGCTTTGATACAAATGGCAGCAGGTAGCAAAGATATGCTATTATCCTTGCATTATAAATAAGTGACCAGGGCAGGGTTTTTTTTTCTTATGAAAATTAAGTTAGAATTATTAGGATTTGCAAGAACAATCAATTTTACCTAAAGTGAAAATTCACCATATAATTACTCAATCAAAATAAACAGCCATATATTGCATGTACCTTGTGAATGCATAGCACCATGTTTGACTTCTGTCTGCACCCTGGTTGTTCATCAGCATTGCAAAAATGTTATTACCAGCAATACCATGCAACTCATGACGACGCTCAGCCACCCTCATGCTATCTACATCTCTGGCAGCATCAGACAGAGAGAAAGCATGTTCACCGCTGGACGACTGCGGGGGGATTGGTTCGCTCGGATTGGTTCTCTCCATCTCCGTACCCCGGCCACGTGATGGATGCCGGTGGGGGGTGAGACCTCTCGGGGGGCCTATCTTCCTGTAGCAATTTTCTCTGACATTTTCTATAATGCCTTTCATTGTATGGTCATATGTACTGCGACTGCTGATATTCATTCTTGAGATGTCTTTTGTATATAATTTTGCATATGGACCTGTACTGTTGCTCTTGTCTGTTCTGTATGCCTTTTCCTCATTGGCTAACCTAGTTTGATTGACAGCAGCAGGAACCAATGGTGCCACTGCTGTGTCTCAGCCAATAAGGTGGAGACATTCGTGGACATCACTGGATAGAGAGGGGACTCAGGTAAGTATTATGGGGGGCTGCTGCACACAAAAGGCGTTTTATCTTAATGCTTAGAAAGCATTAAGATAGCAAAAACCTGCTGCCTTTACAACCACTTTAATGTATTTTTGAGTAAGCCAAGGGTTAAGTTTCACTTTAAAACAATGTATTTGCTAAGTACTTCTTTGCCGAATAAAAAAAACATGCACAAAAAAGTAGGATCCAGGAGTTCTAGGCTAGGCAGAGCAGACCAGCTATGTGCTGATTGTTTGTCACTAAATTATATGTTGTAGATTGCACTTGGGAAGTTAAAAATATATTTTCTGAGAATCTCAGACAATGGAATCAAACAATCCACAAAAAACACTCTGTAATTTTGCCAGTTTTATAGACTGTATACATACAATTTAGCATTTTAGTATCTTGAACTAGTGATACATAATCCTAGCAAGAAAATATGCAGTTTAAGGGTGCTCATTGTTGCAACAATAGACTATAGAAGGGAGACCCATCAATGATACTACTGGTCTCCAAGGTATCATTGGAAGGGTCTAGATTTGTAGGTGGTCAGGTCTTTACTTAACCCTCACCAAAAGCATTGGCCTGGCTTTGTAATAAAAAATATGATGAACACATGTGCATAGCCAATTAGTATACACATAGTATGGTAAATTTAGAAAGAAGTCAATGAATCCACTAGCGTGTCTTTGGTTGGTGGGAGGAAACCCACACTAATATAGGGAGAACATGCAAAACTCAATGCAGATATTGTCCTGGTCAAAGAACCCAGTGCTGCAAGGCATACATGCTAACCAATTTGCCCCTGTGCTGCCACACACAAATGTAGGTTTACCTAAAGCAAACATTTCATAAAAATAAAAAAGAAATTACAAAGCAATGAAAAGTATATACCCATTGTATTTTGGAGGTTCCTCTGCCCCCTTACACCTGCATTACTTAAGGCGGAACTTCACCCTAAAGGGGAAGATCCAATTTATGTAACCCCCCTCTTACACATTAGGCACATCATTTTTTTGGGGGGAAGTGGGTACCTGCTCCCACTTCTACCTGGATAGGCGATTCCACTTACACACACACTTTGTCCACTACCTTTTGGGACACGTCACAGGTGCCATTAAAGCTGAGGGATCATTCACAAACTGTAGTGTGAAGCTGGGTGTGAAGCAACAATGAGTCACACCCGGCCTCTCTTAGTTACCCTGTTGATGCCAGGGACCTGAAGACTGGTGATTAACAGCTCTGGATCCCTGGACAGGTAAGTGTCCTTTTATTAAAAGTCAGCAGCTACAGTATTTGTAGTTGCTGACTTTTATTTTTTTCCTAGAGTGAAGATCTTTGCTAAAGGAGAAGTACAGCCAAAGCTTGTTTGGCTGTACTCCTGTGGATCACAGGAGTGCAATATGTTCTGCACTCCTATGACCCATTTTCACCTGACAGCTAGGTATGATATAAAAAAATAAATAAATAAAAAAAACGTATCTTTTAACTACCAAGCTTAACTACCATTCTGAGTAACTAATAGTTAGCCCGAGTAACAGGACTATTCACTTTAAGAACCAAAGTTGGTATGAGTAAAATCCAATCCAAAAAATGCATGCAATTAAAATGAATCTGTGGTGAAAATTAGAATGTAAGTGGCCACTTACAGTTAGGCCTAAGTGCCTGCTACTGTGTCCAATTCCCAGCATCTCAAAAATTAGAGATTTGATTTTTGTACTTAGCATAAAATACTTTTCTTGGAGTTCATTGAGAGAGAGAGAGACACAGGAATTCCTAAACCGTTGCCTACATTAGAAATAGACACTGGATAACCCCATCTACAACCATCATGCCTCAGTTTTGTAACAATGTAGTACAGAGAGAATGAAAGTAAACAGAGGGGAGGGGCCCATATCCCTCAATTGACGCTAAGAAAAGGACTCTACAATGAGTACATAAATCATTTTTCTTCCTTGTCCAGTGAGTGCCAGAGCAATTCATAGAATGTTGGGACATCAAGAAGCAATCTTTCCGATGTAACATAGTTACAGGTTGAAAAAACACAAGTCTGTCTAGCTCAACCAATCAAAACAAAGAAAACATAAACATACAATCCCATATACACAAGCCTATACCCACAATCCTATACCCCAGGAAAGCATGATCCAATTTGCTACAGCAGGGGAAAAAAGTCCATCCTAATCCCCCAAAATGCAATCGGATATTCCCTGGATCAACTTTACCTATAAAAGTTAGTACCCAGTTATATTATGTACACCTAGGAAGGAATCCAGGCCTTTTTTAAAGCAATCTACTGAGCTGGCCAGAAGCACCTCTGGAGAGAGTCTATTCCACATTTTCACAGCTCTTACTGTGAAGAAACCTTTCTGTATTTGGAGACCAAACTCTTTTTTCCTGTAGACATAAAGAGTGCCTCCTTGTCCTCTGTGGTAACCTTAAAGTAAATAACTCAAAACCATGTTGATCATATCCCTCCTAATCTACTCTTCTCAAGATAAAATAAATTCAGTTCCTCTAATCTTTCCTCATAGCTGAGGTCCTCCATGCCTCTTATCAGTTTGGTTGTCCTTCTCTGCACTTTCTTTAGTTCCCCGATATACTTTTTGAGAAGTGGTGCCCAAAACTGAACTGCATATCATATGATCTATAGGCAACCTAGCAACAAAGGCTAACAGATCCAAGGAAAAAAACAACAGAAATCTGGGAACTGCCTGAAAGATATAATGCCCGAAGCTGGCAACACATGAGGCTTGAATAGTTACCTGGTAGAAATTAGAAAACAAAAACAGAAGACCACGTGGCAAATTTGAAAACTGAGATAAGTTGCTGGATGCTAAAGGACCAGAACTGACCGATCTAGTAGAGTGCGCCTTTACAGAGAGGGATGGAACCTGATCCTTAGGACCCTATGTTTGATTGATGGTCTGTCCAAGTCACCTAGAGATTGTTAAATGAGAAGCTAATATACACTTAAGGGGTCTATCTGGTATGGAAAAAGTGTATCAGTCTTCCTGAAAGAAACAGTGCCTGAGAGAAAGTCTGTTCAAAACACATCCAAACAATAAAGGGCATTTTATTTTTATTTTTAACTGTAACCAGTTAGAGGGATGGAAGAACAAAGTCCTGGTTGAGTGAAAGGACAGAACAACCTTAGGCAAGAAGGAATCCTAGCCATAACACCACCTTGTCCCTGTTCAAAACCAGAAAGTGTTCTTGCAGGATAAGGCCCTCCATGTCAGATACTCACTTCACAGAGGTGACGTTTACAAGAAATACCCCATTGTGGGTGAGAGTAAATTCTCTGATGAGTTGAAAGAGTAGTCTTTGAAGTACAGGAAAAAACACATTTAGATCCCTCAGAGGCACAGGAGAATGAATGGGGGAGCTACATTGAAGACCTTCTGTACAAAGTTCTAAATTAGGGAGTGAACGGGCAAACAGTCTCTGAGAACAAAATAAACAGAACAGAAACCTGGCTTTTTAAAGTGCTTGGAGCCAAATACTCTAGGAAGGAGAGGATGATGATTTTCTGTGATGATCTTATGGGAAGCATTCTTCTGAGCTGTTACCATTGTAGGAATCTCAGATTCAGAGATGAACTTATCTCACAAAACATGAGCTTCAACAACCAAGCCATTAAATCCAGCAACCCTAAAGCAGGATGGCAAATCAGCTGTTGTGAAAGAAGAACCTAAAGATCTGGCAGTGCCCACTGAAATGCCCTCCCCCTCAATCCTGCAAATCAGATGAAGGAGTCTACATGGAGGAAAGGCATAAATCAGGGTGTGCATAACATTTACTGCTTCTTTTAGACGATCTCTCTACCTTAAGAACCAGTTTGTTGTTGAACCTGGAGGCTGAGGTCCACATCTAGCTTCTTCTACTTGTGATACAGCTCCTGGAATAATTCTGGATATAGGGATCACTCCCCCTGGTTCAGACACTGTTGGCTAAAGAAATAAACCTGCCAGTTGTCCAACAAGGAACCTAAAATTCTGCCCAGAAAAAGAATCAAACTACCTGTTTTGCCACGACAAAACGTCTCATTCCTCCCTGATGAGACGATTTGTCTCATCAGGGGGAGACAAATTGATGATTGATGTATGCCACTGATGTTTAAAGGGGCAATGTCTGATTGAATCCAGCAGGTTGGTGCAATGCTGTAGAGCCAGCCAAATCGCTTGAAGTTCCAGAATGTTGATCGGGAACTGTGCTCCTCTGTTGACTTACTTGGGGGTAGTAGGGGAATAGGGGGTAAAACCAGGGGGATCAAAACATCTGAGACTACCGTTTTCAGTTAAGAAGTTCCCTACTTCCCTCTTTGATCGTTTTAGGCAGCACGGTGCAGGATAACTCCACCCCAAGCGTGACAAAGAAGGAACAAGAGCTGTGATTCCAAATGTGCCTATGCACATAAGAGATATGTCATCACATGCAGAAAGGAAAGAAGGGGGGAGCTGAATAAGTAACAATTAACCTTTCCCCTATGTGGCCTGTAGCAGAAAAAAAGGAGGTGAGATTCCATATGTGGCCAACTTTTAAAGCCTAGAATAAAGAGGAAATAATTTCCCAAACAAAATAGCCAGTAACCTACAACTGCTCCTGTAGAAAACATAATTTACAGTACCTAAAACAGAGGAACTTCAAGTTTGATAAGCCTACTAGAAACTCACAACAGTGAGTTGCAGAGATGGGGGCATACAAAGTGACTCAGCTCTGGACTGATAACTATTTGAACCTGACTACCTGACTCCTGTGCAAAGTGGAGCACAGATAGGTAGTCACTGCCAACTGCAGGACTGTCTAAGAGAATGGCAGCATAGGTAATGAACTAGGCATCTGGACAGCTGGGCTAACTAGAGAGCTTTCCAGGATATCCATATCCAGCTTGAATCTACCAGAGAGCAGTATAAGACTTCCAGAATTTAAAATACATATTATGAATTTACCAGCAGCTGTAGATAGTAGAAAAATCTTCAAAAACTGAAGAAAACACATCTTCTCTCCTGAGGATGCTTGCAAAAATCTGAAGCAGAATGGTTGTGCTGGGTAACTTTTTTTTGTTGCCAGTCTCCATTTCGGCTCTAGGTGGCAGTATAACTCCATGGTCTAAAAATGATTGTGTCCCCCAAAGGATGAGAAAGAGATACAGATCAGCTTCCTTTGTCACTTATTTTGGTCCACCCCCCTCCACATTATATTATTAGTTAGGGGTTAGGGAAGCTGGCCATCATAGTGATAGGCCAACAGAAGCAGCTAGTGGATATGTTTTGGAATACATCTCTTGCATTACAAACAGGGGTTCTAAAATCATCAGACCAACAAGAAAAGGCAGTGGGCTGGACTGCTGCCCTACAACAATGCCTGGATGTAAAATATAAATACTGAACAGGTAGACTGTGCGGATGCTATGCATTTCAAAGCATAATTTTCAATTCTGTTTGAAGTATATCTTTAAATAAAGTTGGCAGTGTAGATACTGAAAATGATACAAGGGAAACACTTTGGAATATTATGCTATACTGTATATAAATCTCTTCAGATATTGCAATTATCATTAATTGAATGTCAGATAATGCAGAGACCTGGAGTATCAAACCTTTATTTATACAAAAACACTATAATGCATTTGCAGACCACCGTTCGTTACTTGTCACTTAAAGGTGATTTCATGAATCATAAAAAAATCCTTAAGTATGGATAGAAAAGCACATCAAGTGGCAAAAGACAAATGACTCTTGGCATCTGGCTGGATTCATGGTACTAGACTGTGTAATAAATCACAATATGCAGGTTCCATTCATCTTGAGTGAGCTAATTTGTCATAATGTGTAATTTGTTTAAAAAATGAGCCACCTACACTCTACACATGATTTACTGCTCTCTCAAACTGTCATTAATAATTTCACTGCACTTTTTGAAGACTGACTCCAAACAGACCTTCTAAATGATCTGTTTAATAGCACTATCTTTATAAAACTCTAACTTTCCTTGGATTTATTTTAGACCCACAACTGGAAACCCTTACCTTTTTTACTTAGGTCAAACTCTACTCTGGTACGGGACAGCTCCAATAAGCATATTACTTTCTCACAATCTCGTTGATGGGCCCTATGCCTCCCTATCTTGGCTGCTTTTACATGTATGGATGACTTTTCAAGATCTCTAGAAAAAGTCATTTTACAACTAAACGTGTTGAGTTTAGCTGTTCTAATTAGTTTTTATTGTTGAATGAAAAGGTATTACACAGTCAGTATTTCATCTAAATGTTTTCAGGTATTGGCAAAGTCCATCTCCACCTACACAAGGTATGGCTGTCTTTGTAAAGGTGAGGGCAGTGGAGAAGACAAACCTATAGCTGGAAAAACGTGCATGAAAGTCGCATTCACAGATGTGAACTCCCCTGTTAGCAGAAGGATGATGGATTGTAAGCGAGGCCCAGAGCTGTGATGGGAAGACCAGATCCCAAAGTTACAGATACCCGGTAATACTGCAAATTTGTGTACCTTGGGTGTTATCCATGTGTAATTAGACCTACTTTATGACTGGACACAACAACATCTGATGAGTGCATCTTTTGCATCATTGGAGGAGGAAATACACATTGTCTTCTGCAGCTGTGATACCACTTCCAGCTGCCACACTTGTTTCAGTGTCTTTGGGCAACTCCAGATCTGCCAAACAATACAAACCAGGTCCGCCCACCTGTAAATACACATACAGCTCCCCCTACCCCCACCTGTACACACATTGTTAGAGCACCCTAGGCACTAAAATCCCCTGGGCTCCCTGGTATTGCAACATTGTTGAAAAACACACAAAGGCATTTAATTTAGGCTGCCACTTTATTTCCTTTAGAGTATGGCATGGGTTACTTATTATACTTAGTAATACAATAAAAAATCTTTTTATGGCCTGTTATGTTGTAATCTGAAAATTTAGAACCCATTCAAACCCCATGTTTTGCCATGAATCACGACGTGCAGTGCAATGCCATTTTTTTAAGCAAACGGGCAATGGACCTGCACTACAGCACACCACTACCATGTACTCTGTTTTAAAAATGCATCATGCTCCCCTCCATTGCTCTCCTCTCCGCACTTCCAGGCTCCATATTATCAGCTAAAAAAGGATTACTGCGCTTCTTCTTCATCGTACTGTTTAAGTCTCTGCCTTTTTGGCCATGTGATCTATTTAGATAATGTTTTCAGACTCACCATGCTTCCAAACTGTCTTCTCTTGATTAGGGATCCTTCAGATATTGGGATAAGAGAATACAACCCCATGGTGCACCAGGCATTTTTATATCTTCTCTCTATTTCCTTCTCTTCTCCTCTCTCCTGGTAGGCCCAAATTTTGTGCTCTGTCCATACCTCCCCTGCTTTTTTTCCATTTTTCTTTTGTGCTACTTCGGTCACCTATGAACTCTCCATTCTAAAGCAATTTCCTTACTTCTGAGTGAAAATTGCCATACGGCTTACACCTGTTAGTAGATGCCCATCGTTCCAGACCTTCATAGAGACCTCTGCGACACACCTGCTGAAAGAAACTGTGTGGGTTCTTGTTTACTCTTACATTCCCCACGTTGGGGTTTAATTTATTGATGTACCTTATTGGCATTTGGTGTTTTTTATTTCTTTGTTCACTCCCATTTCTATGTAGTTTTTCTATTTATATCTTTCTGTTTTAATGATATTGAGCCATTTTGGTTTGCATTTCAGAATTAGTCTTTGCATTTTGTTCCTGTACATTCTTTATGTGTATACCTGAAACTAAATAAAACTTTATTCTTTTAAATAAATGGATCTTGCAAATTTTTTAATGCCAGGACACAGCACGCCTATGCACTGACACAAGGCATAGTATAAATAGGCCTTTATAAGTGTTGTATATTTTGCCCAGCTATTTTATTTGTTTACATTTTTATGATCCTAATTAGTTAATGTTTCTAGAGAATATAGGTTGTTCTAAATTTGACTTTGTGCATCCTAAACAACTCACAACTTCACACTTGTAATGCAAAAGATGAAAGCAATATTAAGTGGAACACTTTACTTGAAAAATGATGCAGAAGTGCTAAAATACTCAGGAGAACAGTTGTTTTTATAGATGCTTTCTGCCAACGCATTTTTATTCCTTAAGGTTTATTCCCAAACCAGCCATGTGTCTTTGTGTCACAGATCTTTTACAGGTTACAACCCCTGTGCTGTGCGCGCTACTGCTGGCAAGTGAAAAAGCTTTCAATGAGAGCTGCCTGTGTCTCCCCTGAAAATGTAATCTCACAATTGTCATCGTAGAGGGTTTTACGATACAGCTGCACTTAACAAGAAATACGGATGTGGCCATAAAACGGATGTCCCTAACCACACAATATTTCCACCATTATTCTAAGACTGTATCGATCTTTCCCTGAAGTTCAAGGTCTAGTAGAACAACTTATTTCAAGTGAACGTAGGTGCAAAGTAAGAAACTATAATGCATACTTGTCAATGCCTGGAAAGGAAGCTCCAGGCGTTGATGCATAAAGGATACATGACCCCCACAATTATGGAACCACTTACAAAATCCAGATTAGTGATACTGTAGCCAGACTTTACCAGAGACACAAATGGCACAAGTCTTAAGCTGGGTATACCCTAGTAGATTTTCAAGCAAAAAGTTTGTGAATGGTGGTTGCACTCGAATTTGCAGGGTGTTCGCCCTGCCGAACACTCTTCATTGCACTGAGCACTGCACAGTTCATTCTCCACCCTGATTGGGCAAAGCTTTGCCTAGTCAGGGCGCAGTGTAAGCTGGTTGTTAATGAGCAGGGCTAGGAAGCCGGCCGCGTGTCCTTAACAACTGATGACTTATTAGCTGTCAATGGGTTTCCCAGCTGAGAGCTGAATAAAAAATAAAAAGTGAACGTAACAAAAAAAAAAAAAAAAAAACGGCATGGGGTCACCCCTCTAGTCCATACTAAGCCCTTATTCGTATGCAGCCTGGCAGGTCAGGAAAGGAGGTGGACAAAAGAGCACCCACCCTCCTAAACCATACCAGGCCTCATGCCCTCAACATGGGGGGCTGGCTGCTTTGGGGCAGGTGAGGCTCTGCCCCCCCCCACCCCAAAGCACCTTGTCTCCATGTTGAGGGGGACAAGGGCATCATCCCCACAACCCTGGCTGATGGTGTCTGCGGGCAGGGGGCTAATCGAAATCGCTGTATCAATTTATTTATATATAACATCACCTGGTGGCCCGCCCCCTTGTAACGTCACAGACCGATGCATGCTGAATCAGTGACATCACAAAGGAGTGGGGCCACCCGTCCTAGCCTATATAAGAACTGTCAAAGCGTAGAGGAGGCATTCGGCGGCCAGCCATCCCAGAAGGCAGAGCATTGTTTTTCTTTTTTAGTTTTTCGTGTCGGCGGTGCGGCGGGCGGCATGATTGATGATGGATTTACATCAGACACTATTTTTTAATAAAGGATTTGTCAAAAACTTGTCTTCTGTTTTTATTTTATTTGTACACTTTTTGGTGAATGGGTAGGGGTACTATGTACATGGGGGGCCGGGATCTGGGGGCCCCCTTCTTAAAGGGGGCTTCCAGATTCCAATAAGTCCCCTGCCAGAAGACCCCTGCTAACACCGGCCATGGTTGTGGGGGTGAGACCCTTGTCCCCATCAACATGGGGACAAGGTGCTTTAAGGTGGGGGGGGCAAACCCCCCCCCGCCCCTAAGCACCCACACGCCATGTTGAGGGCATGTGGCCTGGTATAGTTCGGGAAGGGGGGACGTTCACTCACCCCCTCCCACTTTCCTGACCTATCAGGCTGCATGCCGTTTTTC
This sequence comes from Pelophylax lessonae, assembly GCF_965119305.1. Classification (NCBI taxonomy): domain Eukaryota; kingdom Metazoa; phylum Chordata; class Amphibia; order Anura; family Ranidae; genus Pelophylax; species Pelophylax lessonae. The sequence continues at coordinate 225,337,544 of NC_138770.1, read as the reverse complement.
TTTTTTTTTTTTTTCAATAGCCGGGTGCCATCAATTGTAACCGCAAGTAATTTTAAATGTGAATTAACTTGTTTTTTTTACTTTAGAAATGTCAGTTTTGCTGCAGCATGTTCTGTATATGCTACAGATGCTTCACTTTATAGGCAGACTAAAGGGAATACTGGGCACTACATTTAACTACTTCCTATCCGCGCTATAGCCGAAGTACGGCTACAGCGCGGACTCGAATTTCCGGGAGGCCGTCTTTTAAACTGCCCCCCAGTAACAGGCTCCCCGCGTGCTCCCGCGAGCGCGCATCGGGGAAAATCTGTGTTGGCCGTGTCCCTTGGACACAGCCAATCACAGATCGTGGTAAATGGCCAATCACGGCGGCCATTTACCACGTGATCGGGCCGTGCAATGAGAGATGATCTCATATGTAAACATATGAGATCATCTCTCATCGCCAGCTCTCTTCCTCACACGGAGACTGCAGTGTGAGGAAGAGGAGAGCCCGATCAACGGTAAGGGGAACACAAAGGAATGTAATCAGGGCACTGATCACCAGTGCCCTGATTACAGAAGAGAGGAAAAAATGCCACAACTGCCCACAGTGCCCCCCATCAGTGCCCACAGTCAGTGCCCATAGTGCTGCCAGTCAGTGCCCATCAGTGCCTGCTCATCTAGGCACTGACTAGCAGCACTATGGGCACTGAGGGTGGGCACTGATGGTGCTGCCCATCAGTGGTGATCAGTGCCACCCATCAGTATCCATCAGTGCCACCCATCAGTGTCACCCATCAGTGCCGCCTCTCAGTGCCCATCAGTGCCGTCTCTCAGTGCCCATCAGTGCCGCCCGTCAGTGCCGCCTCTCAGTGCTCAGCAGTGCCACCTCTCAGTGCCCAGCAGTGCCACCTCTCAGTGCTCATCATTGCCGCATATCAGTGCGCATCAGTGCCGCCTATCAGTGCTCAGTGTGGCATATTAGTACCTCCTCATCAGTGCCACCTCATCAGTGCCCATAAGTGCCACCTCGTCAGTGCCCATAAGTGCCACCTCATCAGTGCCCATCAGTGCAGCCTATCAGTGCCCATCAGTGCCGCCTCATCAGCGCACATCAGTGAAGGAGAAACATTTATTTATTTTCAAAATTTACTCACAGAAAATAAGAAAAACATTTTTTTTTCCAAATTTTCTGCCTTTTTTCTTTTTTTTGTAAGAAATAAAAAAGCCAGAGGTGATTACATACCACCAAAAGAAAGCTCTATTTGTGTGAAAAAAATGATAAAAATTTCATATGGGTACAGTTTAGCATGACCGCGCAATTTTCATTCCAAACGTGACAGCACTGAAAGCTGAAAATTGGCCTGGATAGGAAGGAGGTATAAGTGCCCAGTAGGCAAGTGGTTAAAGAAATATTTTATTTTGATTGGTGCACTTTAAGCATAATCAAAATGACTGCTCTTTAACCACTTAAAGGCTAAGTCTTTTTCTGACATTCGTTAAAATCAGTATTTTTGCTAAAAAATTACTTACAACTGACAAACATTATATATATTTTGAAAGAGTGTATCAACGTGCCTTACAAAAATTATATTTCATATTACATTTGTTAGGGCTCATTCTACGATAGAATGTGGCCCCCTGCAATTACAGATTTAACGATCCAGACTGACACTCATTCATACGGCCCGGGACATCAGACAGCTGTATTTTGCATTTAGACGACATGTTAAAGCGGAGTTCCAGCCATTTACTCACCTGTCCAATGGTCCAGCGATGCGGCCGCCGGAAGCCTCGATCCTCTCCCTCGGCGCCGGCATCACTGCTGTGGGCACCCGGCTGTTACAGTTTGCGGCTTCACAGCCGGGTACCCACTGCGCATGCGCGAGTCGCGCTGCGCGCCGTGATTGGCCGGCAATCTTCTGGGACCTCTGACGTGTCCCAGAAGATTGCAGGGAGGGAGGGGGAGAGGAGAACTTCCGCTCAGGGCGCCGCGGCGCTCCGAGCGGAAGTGGGAGCGGGTACCTGTCAAAACTAGGTACCCGCTCCCCCCCCCAAAAAATGACATGCCAAATGTGGCATGTCGGGGGGTCAGGACTCCCTAAAGCGGAAGTTCCACTTTTGGGTGGAACTCCGCTTTAAACACTTCTCCATTCATTCATTTGAACACTTGGCAGTTGGATATTTAGCATTTAGATTACAAGACATTTTGCATAGAGACTGACACCACCCGTAAACAATTGACAATTGCTTACATTAACACAGACAAGCTGAAAACAGACAGACCGACTCTACAACAAAACACCTCATATTGACACAAATGCATAGGGAAACAAAAGCCTTTCATGTACAGTTTATGTGAGATATGTCATATTGTTAAATTGACTCATGACTTGTAACCAGTTTCAAGCAGTTTCTGCTGCCGAAATATCCTTTAAATGGGAGCACGAAACTTGAAATAAACAGTTGTGACTGCACTAAGTTTGAGTGCTGTGTGTTGTCATAACTCCCAGCTGGATGGAGGGGAAATTCATTATCTATTGGGGGTTAGCAACTGAAGGGCTGTAATATCATCGTGATTGCCTCCTGACGAGAATTGAGCTAACATATTTTTTAACAGAGACCCCAGAGCACAGGTGTCAAACACAAGGCCATTTCATGTGTCCCTCACAGGTCTAGCTGCAGCACCCCCTTCGTCTCCGCCCCCATCATGTCTCAGCAGTAGGCAGCAGGGAGGGGGCCAGAACTCCTCTACCAGATTATGCACTTTCCCGTGCAGCCGTAGAGAGGCTTGTCTCTACCCACACCAATCCAGCAGCCAGCAGCAGAGATGAGAACAGAATTCCTCCTTCACCTTTCTGTGCAGCCACAGCACCCCCTCGTCTCCACCTCCCATGGGCTCAGCATCTCAGCATTTAGCTGACCCCAACCCTCCTCTGGTCCTCCTATAGACCCTGCACTTTCTAAATGTTTGCTTCCAAGCAACCTCCCCCCGCTTCTTCCTGGCAGCAGCACAAGGTAAAGATGATGTGAGGAGGGTGGAGGACTCTTGACTTATGATGGTGGGGGGGTTCTTGACATCTGATGTAAGGAGGATGTGGGGTGATCTGGACATCTAGTCTTACAGATGCACCTGGCCCTTTGAGGGCAATTATAATGCTGATGCAGCCTGAGATCGAATTCGTTTGACAACCCTGCCCTGAGAATAAAATTTTATGTCACACTGTATGTGCGCAGCGGTCTTTTTAACGCAATTTTTTTGGAAAAAAATACACTGTCATGAATAAAAAAAAAAAACAGTAAAGTGAGCCCAATTTTTTGTTTAGTGTAAAAGATGATGTTACGCCAAGTAAATAGCTCCCTAACAGGTCAATCTCCATAGACAATGCTTTAAACATTTTTAACAGTTAACAATTCAGAGTTACAAAGTAGGTCCAGAATTATGGCTCTCGCTCTAACGATCGCGGTGATACCTCACATGTGTGGTTTGAACACGGTTTACATTTGAAGGTGCAGCTTACGTATGCGTTCGCTTCTGCGCACGAGCCTGGTGGGATAGGGTGCTTTAATTGTTTTTTTCTTATTTATTTATTTATTTTTATTTTTACACTGTCCCTTTAAAAAAAAAACAAAATGTATTACTTTTATTGCTGTCCCAAGGAATGTAGACATCCCTTGTGACAGCAATAGTCACGTGTCAGGTATTTTTTTGGTCTATAAGACCCCAAATCCCTCCTTTACATTGAAAAGGACTCAAACCACCAAGTTTGGCTGTGTTGAATACTGACATTTAAAAAAAAAAAAAAATCTGGTGCATTTAAGGCTCCAGCAAACTGGAAGTGATGTCATGGGTTACTAGATCTGAGACCCGATGGAAGCCGATTCTGGCTTTGTTCGGGTCTTCGGCCATACGGTGGACATCGGTCACCAGTGGGATGGGAGAGCCCAGGTGAGGAAGGGGAAAGCATGGAGAGGGGGGGGGGGACATCCCCTTCCACTGCTTGTGATAAAATTAGAGAGGCTGCTTAGCCGCATCGATTGTCATCACCAGAAAGCCAACCGTTGGCTCTAAAAATGGTATTGCAAATGCAGGCATCACAGTACAACCACTTGAAACCAATGACGTACAGGTACGAGATTTTGCGGCAAGTGATAAAAAAACAATTGTTTTTAAAAAAAATTGTTTGCATTGATACATGTCCCCCAGGGCAGTACTCGGACCCCATTCCCCTTTTATGGCCAAATACTTGCATATAAGCCTTCAAAATGGGCACTTTTCATTTTTCCTGTTTGACTCCCGAAGACTTCAATGGGGTTCGCTGTTCAGGTTAGAACTTTTCCCCTGTTCAGGAGTTCTGCTGGGATCCAAACAGGGGGGTGTTCGCCCCATGTCTACAGTATTGCTGAATGTTATTTAAAGTGCTTTAAATTTCTTTTGCTTTTACCATTAGAATTTGGACTGAATGACCTTCATTGCTTTCACTGGACGACAAACAAATATACTGTTTGTTTGAAAAAGTGTTTCCATTCTGCTTCTCTAAATTTTCCTGTCACTGCGGTTGAAAATGAATGGTGATTTCCCCCCCCCGACTAACAATTAGAAAGCCAAGTGAACATTATTTAATGAAAATTTCTCTTTGAAAATCTACTAATGTATACCAAGCTATAGCGTACACATTACTACAGATTCATGTGGGGTTTATGATGCACATTTATAATACTACAGGTTCCGTTACAGCGACCAGGTTCTGTTACAGCGACCAGGTTGTTAAACTAATTTCTTGTTAAACAAGGAGCCACAAGTAGTCAATATTTTAAGCATTTCTAACTACTGTACTGTACTAGGTCTAAACACAAAACTCCAACTCAATGACATTGTTTTAATTTGCATAAGTACAAAACATAAAAATATAAACAACAAAAAACCTGTACTGTACTGTACAATACAATGATGTACAGTGCCCAAAAAGTAAAAGAGTTGGTCGTAAGTCTGAGCGGTCGTTAAACAGGTAAGTTGTTAAACAAGGTGTGTCTGTATTACAATTACTTTTATTATTCTCTAATGCAAAACTATAGAAAAGACAGATAAAAAATACAGATAAAATTTCTACCCAAATCTCAGAATTCTTCCACCTCAATGATACCCCTGACTCCTCTCCATTATCACAATGGCAAGCTCATAAATGCAATCTCAGAGGACTATTCCTCAAGCTTTCAGCACAACGTAAGAGAACACATCAAAACTATATCAACTCTTTATTACAAAAAATAAGCTCTCTAGAATCATCACACAAGAAATCAAAAGCCCAATCCACTCTTTCTGAACTAGAAGAAATTAGACAATTACTGAGAAATGAATTTAACAAAAAATTCAGAAAAAGATTCACCCTATCCCAAAAATTATTCTATGAATTCGGTAACAAAAGTAGCAAATACCTAGCCAGAGCCTTGGCCTCCAAAAAAAGCTCACATATAGTCCATTCCCTAACTTCATCACAAGGTAGGAAGCTCAATACAAACGAAGATATAGCTAAAGAATTTGCAAAGTACTACACCAAGTTGTATAACCTGAATGACCCTTCCACTCACAACTCACATCCCCCAGACAAAACACAATTGTTTAAGGATTTCCTGTGTAAAAACGGCTTACTTGCTCTCTCCCCGGAGCAAGCTGGAGACATCGACAGACCTCTTACGCCTGATGAATTCAACACTGTGATCAAACAGATGAAGCTGGGTAAAAGTCCAGGACCTGATGGACTACCCTTAGTGTACTACAAAACCTTTGCAAACACTTTGGTAGACCCTTTTCTCCGTGCCTTCAATTCCCTTGCCTCATCTAAATATGATAACCCATCACTTTTAGAAGCACACGTCACAGTGATCCCCAAACCAGGAAAAGATAACTCCCAACCATCTAACTTTAGACCCATTTCTCTACTTAACGTAGACCTAAAAATCTACGCGAAGATCTTAGCAAATAGACTACTTCCTTTCATCCCTTCCCGCTGTTCTCCCGACCAAGTTGGCTTTATCCCGGGAAGAGAGGCAAGGGATAACACTATAAAAGCGATAAATATTCACCACTATCTGACCTTGCATAAAAAACCGGGCTTTTTCTTGTCCTTAGATGCGGAGAAGGCGTTTGACAGGCTGGCGTGGGACTACCTAGAAGCGGTACTGAATAATCTGGGATTGGGTCCCAGACTCCTAAACTTTATACTAGCTCTGTACCATAATCCCTCTGCCAGAGTAAGAGTTAATGGCCTCCTGTCAGACGCCTTCCCCATCACAAATGGAACGAGACAGGGCTGCCCTCTTTCACCCTTGCTATTTATTCTAACATTAGAACCTTTATTGAATTCCATTCGTACTAATGATAATATAAGAGGAATCGAGATAGAGGGCAAACATTATAAACTTGCAGCTTTCGCTGACGACATCCTTCTCTTCCTTTCCAACCCTCACATTTCTATCCCACACTTACTACAATCCCTCAAAACATACCGTGACCTTTCGAACCTTAAAATAAATTATTCAAAATCCCAAGCCCTTAACATTACTCTCTCCAATAGCCTAGTCAAGAAATGTGAAAGAAACTTTCTTTTCAAATGGACTTCTGACTGCATCACATATCTTGGAATACAACTTCCCAAACGACTCTCAACATTATTTGAACTAAATTATGTCACCCTTATGAAAAATATTAAACAAGACCTGTCCTCCTGGCAAAAAGCACATTTCTCATGGTTTGGGAGAGCTGCAATTTTCAAGATGAATATTCTTCCTAGATTTCTTTATCTTTTCCAAACCCTCCCAATACATATACCGATACAATTCTTTAAACAAATACGCTCCCAATGCAGAACCTTTATATGGGACCGCAGGCCTCCCAGAATCAATTTCACACAACTCACGAAACCTAAACTAAAAGGAGGCTTGGGTATCCCTGATTTGCAAAAATATGCATATGCTTGCCATTTACAGCGTATTGTGGAATGGAGCACCCGAGGCAGAGAGAAAGATTGGGTGCCATTAGAAAACTTCTTCTCTCACTCTCCCTTGGCGACCCTTCCTTGGTGTCCTTTTGAATCAATACCCTCTAACACGCTTAAACACCCCCTGATAGGTCCTACCTTAAAATGTTTCCATAACATCTAAAGAACTCAGAACATCACCTCCGTCCCAGGTCCCCTTTCACCCATCTTACACAACCATCAATTCCCGCCAGGTCATAAAAACTTGCGCTTCGCCCACAATTCTTTCAATGACCACACAAGGATTATACATTTTCTTAACCAAGGGAAGATTCGTTCTTATGAGGAGTTGACTTCCCTCCCACATTTTTCAGGGATCCCATTCTGGAATTATGTCCAAATCAGAAACTTTGTGCTTCATAGCCTAAAAAGCATCATTAAACCCATTAAATTATCATCTTTTGAAGAATTATGTTTTGATCCGAACCATAAACCTCATCTAATATCGAAATTATACTCCATCCTCTGGGAAAACACAATCCCAGGAGATAGCCTTTTTTGTGAAGCATGGTCAACCGATCTACAAACCACTGTATCAGATGCCCAGTGGACGAGGATTTTTTATGCTGTCCACAAGGGGTCCGTCAATGTCTCCACCCAAGAGAATAACTTTAAGCTCCTATCACGATGGTATCGCACACCCTCTCTCCTTCACCGTTGGAACAAGGACATTGATAGCAAATGTTGGCGTTGTCATGAAAATGAAGGGAGTTTGCTTCACATTTGGTGGAACTGCCCCGTTATCCAAGCATTTTGGAAACAAACGCATAACATTATTCATGAAATAACGCTTACTTCACTACCATACTCACCTCTCTCATACCTATTTCATTTACAACCTCACGCCAATAGAAAATACTGAAAATCCTTAAGTATGTTCCTAGTCAATGCAGCTAAGCTATGTATACCAAGACACTGTGGCTCCCCACAGGTCCCCTCCCTTAAAGACTGGATCATGCAAATTAATTGGCAGAGATGGAAGAGCTCATTGCCATCTCCCATGACTCACTATTCAAATATGCCTCCACCTGGAATCCTTGGAACAAATTCCGAGAATCAAACACGTACATCTCAATTATGAAATGAAGACCCCTTTTCCACCTAAAATACAGCAACATGTAACCCTTTAATCCATTTACTCAAACTTAACAACAACTACCTAATCGTCACCTATACATTTGCCTTCCTATATTGAGTCACTACTCCCATTATTCCAATCCCCCCCCCCACATTCCTCACCTCTACCCCTTCTCTACCCTTATCCTTCTCATTCCATGGGAGAGGTTGGTGCTGGGAACCAACCTCTCCCCTCTATCACCTACAACCAACATCTGCATAATTCAATTATATCATTCAAGTAACTGAATTTATCTCTGAATCTGCAACTCTATTATGCTTTTCATTTAGCAACTTGATGAAACAAAAAAATAATACCTCACCCGCACCTATTCTGTTACGTTATGCATACTCATACATAAATTTTCTAAATTCTGTTATTTGGAAGTGAAACTCAGTTATATGCATTCCTGTTTTTCTTCAATTATACCTTGAACACCGAGAATGTTGATCGGATTGTTCAACTGTTTGTATGTTTTATTACCATACTCTCTGTACCAATAAACCGTTTTGGAAAAAAAAAAAAAAGAAAAGACAAATGCTTTGTGTTTCTATTGCAATTGTTTCACATGTGTATAGACTTAATTTGTAAATTGCGTTTAGTAGAACTCTCCAAAATGCCGGACACTCTTCTCTGATACCTATTAGACTCAGGTATCATATGAAGTAACAATACTTTTTGGTACCCATGATCCTCTTCATTACCAATGGTCATGGCAAACCTTGAGGCATTTGATGCCCCCACCCCACACTTTTTTGTCTTTATCTTTCCCTCACCCTCCACCTTTTATCTCTTTTCACCTTTTTTTTTTTTCCCTACTTGGTAAACAAAACTTGACAGCATCAAGGTTTGACATGCCATACATCTTGCATTTTGATTCAAATGCCTAGAGAAGTTAATATAGTGCTTGATGTGAGTGTCATTGGACCCACATGGGTCTATATGGGCATTGGTGGATGTTTTATATAATGAATTGAAGGGTAGAAATTAAATAAGTGATGCGAACATTTGGAAATGTGTGCTGGGAGTTTTCCAGTTTTAAATGGATGAGGCAAACACCCCACATGAAACACAGAAAACGCGTAAAAATTTAATGGAACATTCCAGCACTCGACTGCTGGTTTAAGCTTTCTAAATACACATTTGTACATACATTTATACATGGGTGTAGATTTGGTCAGTTGTATGTTGTGTTTTTGAACACTGTAAGCCATCTTTGAGACTATTTCTTGCCATGGAACTTATAAGTACAGTATTACAAAAAAAAGAACTACTTACAGTGGGGAAAAATCATTATTTGATCCCCTGCAGATTTTGTAATTTTGCCCCCTTGCAGAGAAATGAAGGGTCTATAATTGATATCATAGGTGTATTTTTAATGCTAGAGACAGAATATCAACCAAAAATCCAGAAAAAAAAACACATGATACAAATGTTATAAATTGATTTGCAGTTCAGTGAGCAAAATAAGTATTTGATCCCCTACCAACCAACAATAATTCTGGTTCCCACAGACTGGCTATATTATGTGCTCATGTGGTACACAGATTAGTCCTGTCAATTTAAGAAGGTGCTGCTAATGACAACTCCTTATGTGTATAAAAAACACCTGTACATAGAATCTCTTCCATTCAAACCCACCATCATAGGCAAGACCAAAGAGCTGTAAAAGGACATTGGGGACAAGATTGTAGACCTGCACAAGGCTGGAATGAGCTACAAGACTATCAGCAAGAAGCATAGTGACAAGGAGACAACTGTTGGAGGGATTATTCGCAAATGGAAAAAATACAACATAACCATCAATCGCCCTTGGTCTGGAGCTCCATGCAAGGTTTCGCCTCATGGGGTAAGGATGATCATGAGAAAAGTGAGGGATCAGGCCAGAACTACACAGGAGGAGTTTGTGAATAATCTCAAGGCAGTTGGGACCACAGTCACAAAGCAAACCATTGGTAACACAAAACGCCGCCATGGATTGAAATCTGCAGCACCCACAAGGTCCCCCTCCTCAAGAAGGCACATGTACAGGCCTGTCTGATGTTTGCCAATGAACATCTAAATGATTCAGAGAAGGATTGGAAGAAAGTGCTGTGGTCAGATGGGACCAAAATTGAGCTCTTTGGCATTAATTCAACTCGCCGTGTTAGAGGAAGAAAAATGCTGACTATGACCCTAAGAACACCATCCCTACAGTCAAGCACGGAGGTTGAAACATTATGCTTTGGTGCGGTTTCTCTGCTAAAGGTACAGGCTGAATTTGCCACATTGAGGGGCCAATGGATGGGGACATGTATTGTAAAATCTTGGATGAGAACCTTCTTCACTCAGCCAGAACACTGAAGATGGATCATAGATGGGTGTTCCAGCATGACAAAGACCCCAAATATACCGCTAAGGCAAAAAAGGAGTGGCTTAAGAAGTAGCACATTAAAGTGGAGTTCCACCCATTTTTGGAACTTTAGATCTATGTAATCCCCTTTAAAATGGCTTTTACCAATGGAAACTTTTTTTTTTTTTTTTTGCTAGTAAATACCTTAATTTCGGCTTTATTCCTCCTCTCCTCACTTCCTGGTCCGATCGGCGATGACGTCATTCGGCGATCCGCAGTGTCTGCTGGGATGTATTCTATTCCAGAAATCTCGCAGTAGCTGTATCTGTACTGAGCCGTGCCTGCCCCGCCTCCGCCCCACCTCCTCTAATTGAGTTGCATTGTATGAATGTATTAACCACTTGCCGACCGCCGCACGACTATCTACGTGGGCGGTCAGCCCCTCACAGGCAAAGTGACGTAGGTCTACGTCGCTCGCCTGTGAGGGTTTAGGGAGCGAGCGCGCGCCGCCGGAGGCGCGCTCCCGCTCCCGCGTGGTCACGGACCCCCCCGCGCGCGTGACCGGCGGACCCGATCGCCGCCGGCCACTCTGCGATCGGCGGGGGAGAGGGAGATAGTCAGGCAGCTTGTGTAAACAAGCTGCCTGTCATTCTCCTCTCTGTATGAGAGCTGATCACATGGATCTACTATGTAGATCCATTGATCACTCTGCATACAGTTGAAGCCACAGCCAATCACAGTTAGAATCACGCCCCTAGGGACACACACAGCCCCTCCCTCTCAAATAAAGTTAACCCCTTCACTACCAGTGCATTTTTACAGTAACAGTGCATATGTATAGCACTGATTACTGTAGAAATGTCACTGGTAACCCCAAAAGTGTCAAAAATGTCAGTCAAGGGTCCGATCTGTCCGCCGCAATGTCGCAGTACCGCAAAAAAAATCGCAGATCGCCGCCATTACGCGTTAAAAAAAAAAAACAACAAAAATGACAAAAATCTTTCCCTTTGTTAGTAAACGCAATAACTTTTGCGCAAACCAATCAAAATACGCTTTTTGCGATTTTTTTTACCAAACATAGGTAGCATAAAACAAATTGGCCGAAAATATTAAAAAATTTTGATTTTTACATTTTTTTTTGGGGGAATTTCATATAAAAAAAGGGAAAAATATTGCTATTTTTGCAAAATTTACGCTCTTTTTTTGTTTATAGCGCGTGATCAAAAAATCGCACAGGTAATCAAATACCACCAAAAGAAAGCTCTGTTTGTGGGAAAAAAAGGACGCCAAATTCGTTTCGGTACAGCGTCGCACGACCGCGCAATTGTCCGTTAAAGTCACGCAGTGCCGAATCGCAAAATGCCCTCTGGTCGTTTAGCAGCCAAATCCTCCGGGGCTTAAGTGGTTAAGGCTGTTCTCTGCCCCGCCTCCGCCCCGCCTCCTCTCATTGAGTTGCATTGTATGAATGTATTAAGGCTGTTCTCTGCCCCGCCTCTGCCCCGCCTCCTCTCATTGATTTGTAAGAGGAGGCGGGGCGGAGGCGGGGGGCAGAGAACGGCCTTAATACATTCATACAATGCAACTCAATGAGAGGAGGCGGGGCGGAGGCGGGGCGGAGGCGGGGCAGGCACGGCTCAGTACAGATACAGCTACTCCGAGATTTCTGGAATTGAATACATCCCAGCAGACACTGCGGATCGCCGAATGACGTCATCGCCGATCGGACCAGGAAGTGAGGAGAGGAGCAATAATGCCGAAATTAAGGTATTTACTAGCAAAAAAAAAAAAAAAAAGTTTCCATTGGTAAAAGCCGTTTTAAAGGGGATTACATACAGCTATGTATTCCAACCTATTAAAGATTGGTGGAACTCCGCTTTAAGGTCATGGAGTGGCCTAGCCAGTCTCCAGAACTTAACCCTAAAAGAAAATACATGGAGGGAGCTGAAACTTCAAGTTGCCAAGCGACAGCCAAGAAACCTTTAAAAGTTAGAGAAGATCTGTAAGAAAGAGTGGTCCAAAATTCCTCCTGAGATGTGTGCAAACCTGGTAAACAACTATAAGAAATGAAAAAGATTGTTATATATATATACAGCTGCAAGAAAACGTATGTGAACCCTTTGGAATGATATGGATTTCTGCACAAATTGGTCATAAAATGTGATCTGATCATCATCTAAGTCCCAACAATAGACAATCACAGTCTGCTTTAACTAATAAACACACAAATAATGAAATGTTGCCATGTTTTTATTGGACACACCATGTAAACATTCACAGTGCAGGTGGAAAAAGTATGTGAACCCTTGGATTTAATAACTGGTTGAACCTCCTTTGGCAGCAATAAATTCAACCAAACGTTTCCTGTAGTTGCAGATCAGACGTGCACAACGGTAAGGAGTAATTCTTGACCATTCCTCTTTACAGAACTGTTTCAGTTCAGCAATATTCTTGAGATGTCTGCTGTGAATCGATTTCTTGAGGTCATGCCACAGCATCTCAATCGGGTTGAGGTCAGGACTCTGACTGGGCCACTTCAGAAGGCGTATTTTCTTCTGTTTAACCACTTTACCACCGGAGGATTTTCTTGCTTTACGTCTGAACCACTTTTTGCGATTCGGCACTGTGCGACTTTAACTGACAATTGCGCGGTCATGCAACGCCGTTAAATTTACGTCCTTTTTTTTCTCACAAACAGAGCTTTCTTTCGGTGGTATTTGATAATCTCTGCGATTTTTATTTTTTGCGATATTAATAAAAAAAAGCGACAATTTTGAAAAAATAACAATATTTTTCTACTGACAGTTAAAAAATATCCAATATATTACATTTTTGTCATATATATAGGCCAAAATGTATTTAGCTACATGTCTTTGACAAAAAATTCTCAATGAGCGTATTTTTAACCGCTTTAAGACCGGAAGATTTTACCCCATTCCTGACCAGGCCATATTTTGCGATTCGGCACTGCATTATTTTAACGGACAATTGCGCGGTCGTGCGATGCTGTACCTAAATTGATGTTTTTTTTTTCCCCACAAATAGAGCTTTCTTTTGGTGGTATTTGATCACCTGTGCGATTTTTACTTTTTGCGCTATAAACAAAAAAAGAGTGACAATTTTGAAAAAATAACTAATATTTTTCAAATTTTTTTTATATGAAATTCCCCAAAAAAAATGTAAAAATCAAAATTTTTTAACATTTTAGGCCAATTTGTTTTCTGCTACATATTTTTGGTAAAAAAAAAAATCGCAATAAGCATATTTTGATTGGTTTGCGCAAAAGTTATCGCAGCTACTACGGGAAATTTATGTCATTTTTATTTATTTATTTTTTTTAACTAGTAATGGCAGCGATCTGCGATTTTTTTTGCGAGACTGCGACATTGCAGCGGACAGATTGGACCCTTGACTGACATTTTGACTCTTTTAGGGGTACCAGTGACATTACTACAGTAATCAGTGCTATAAATATGCACTGTTACTGTAAAAATGACACTGGCAGGCAAAGGGTTAACTTTTATTGGTGATCAAGGGGTTAATGTATGCCTGGTGCTTACTGACGTGTGTGGGGGGAGGGGACTGTGTGACACAGGCACAGATCGCAGGTTCAGCTATGCTGAATCCTGCAATCTGTCCCTGCCTGTCACTTAGGAGATCCGCCCGCTTTGTTTACACAAGCGGGCGGATCTCCACACTCGATCACCGCCGCTCCTCCCCTGGCCCAACTCCCGCTGTGACTGAATACAGCGGGACCGCGCCGCCGAGAGAGGGGTATAATAACGAGCCACTCTGCCGCAGGAGAGACACAGTGAGCAGTGTTAAAGTGGTTAAGCCATTCTTTTGTTGATTTACTTCTATGCTTTAGGTCATTGTCCTGTTGCAACACCCATCTTCTGTTGAGCTTCAGCTGGTAGACAGATGGCCTTAAGTTCGCCTGCAAAATGTCTTGATAAACTTGGGAATTCATTTTTCCTTCGATGATAGAAATCCGTCCAGGCCCTGACGCAGCAAAGCAGCCCCAAACCATGATGCTCCCACCACCATACTTCACAGTTGGAATGAGGTTTTGATGTTTGTGTGCTGTGCCTCTTTTTCGCCACACATAGTTGGAAGGAGGGGGGTACCAGACCTACCAGGTCAGCAGAGATGAAACAGGGGGGATTTAAATGTGCCTCTTGAACAGAAATTATATAAATACAAAAAGTATAAAAGAAATAACAAAGTTTATTAAATATATATCATAAAAACCATACACTACATCACAGAAGATATCACAAATAATAAAATACAGAAACATGACCTTTGGATCATAGCATTTTGCTTAATCCAACAGGGTATATATAAATATATCCGTTGCTGGAACAAAGCGTTTCGCAATGGATGCTTCCTCAGGTGTGTTTAATCTTGTGTGTTTCTTCCAAAAAACTCAACTTTGGTTTCATCTGTCCACAGAATATTTTGCCAGTACTGCTGTGGAACATCCAGGTGCTCTTGTGCAAACTGTAAACGTGCAGCAATGTTTTGTTTGGACAGCAGTGGCTTCCTCTGTGGTATCCTCCCATGAAATCCATTCTTGTTTAGTGTTTTACGTATTGTAGATTCGCTAACAGGGATGTTAGCATTTGCCAGTGACTTTTGTAAGGGCTCTTTCACACGGCCGCTCCGTGTGTTCGCAAATCATCCTATTTTTTTGCGGATGATTTGCGGACTTTAATGTAAGTGAATGGCACTGCGGATGTCAGCGGAATACCATCCGCTGACATCCGATTTTCCTCCTTTCAGTTCTGTTCCGTTTTTTGGAATGGAACAGAACCCTATTTTTTCATCCATGTAAAAAACGGAAAGGAAGGAAAATCGGATGTCAGCGGTGTCATCCGCTGACATCCACAATGCCATATACTTACATTATGTCCGCATATCATCCGCAAACGGATGGGATGATATGCGGGCACACGGAGCGGATGACACAAATGTCATCCGCTCCATGAAAAAAAAAAAGTCCCGCAGCGGACTAAAGCAGCGGAGCGGCCGTGTGAAAGAAGCCTTAGTCTTTAGCTGACACTCTAGGATTCTTCTTCACCTCATTGAGCAGTCTGTGCTGTGCTCTTGCAGTCATCTTTACAGGACGGCCACTCCTAGGGAGAGTAGCAGCAGTGCTGAACTTTCTCCATTTAAAGACAATTTGTCTTACCGTGGACTGATGAACAGCAAGCTTTTGGAGATACTTTTATAACCCTTTCCAGCTTTATGCAAGTCAACAATTCTTAATCGTAGATCTTCTGAGAGCTCTTTTGTGCGAGGCATCATTCACATCAGGCAATGCTTCTTGTGAAAAGCAAACCCAGAACTGGTGTGTGTTTTTTATAGGGCAGGGCAGATGTAACCAACACCTCCAATCTCATCTCATTGATTGGACTCCAGTTGGCTGACATCTCACTCCAATTAGCTCTTGGAGATGTCCTTAGTCTAGGGGTTAACATACTTTTTCCACCTGCACTGTGAATGTTTACATGGTGTGTTCAATAAAAACATGGCAACATTTCATTATTTGTGTGTTATTAGTTTAAGCAGACTGTGATTGTCTATTGTTGTGACTTAGATGATGATCAGATCACATTTTATGACCAATTTGTGCAGAAATCCATATCATTCCAAAGGGTTCACATACTTTTTCTTGCAGCTGTATATATATTCTCTGGCATCATAAATAAATGAATATAGAGTACAGTAGATAAATAAAAATTGATAAAGTAAAACAACCAAACAATACTAATCAAAACAATGAACTGGTGTAAATATGTGAGGAAAATTAAAACTAAAAAAGTCCTAAAGTCGTGATAAATGTGAATCACATATCTTCATGAACAACACAAAGTGATTGATGTGAACTAAAATCTTCATATATAAAAATCACACGTGATGTGGTATCCTCCACCGCCAGTGAAAAATCCACCACCTGTAAACAAGACCTGCTTACCAAAAGAAAAATACCTTAAGGTTAAAACGCCACAAGGAGGCAAATGATGGAACTGATCCGCTTGTATAATAATTCAGCTTTCAACCAAGGAAACACCCGCAAGATGAGAGAGACCTTACTGTCAAACCGCCACAAGGAGGAGGATGATGGACCTGATCCGCTTGTATAGTATTGCGACCAAGGAAACAACATCCGCCAATAGGAATCCAAAAAAAAATGGAAAGCTCCATAGTGTAAAACCATAAATAGCTTTATTAGACCAAAAAAATTGCACTTACAGTGTCAAAGAAAACTCGCTCAATGGGATAAGTATAAGAAGCCGGCCGGCTCTCCGCTGCCCTCCTCCTTCCGGGATCACTCAGGTGATGTCAGCACGTCGCGACCCGATGCGTTTCGTCACATATGGCGTCGTCACCCCAGGACGACGTCATATGTGATGATAACATTTGTATCCATGTGTTTTATCTGGATTTTTGGTTGATATTCTGTCTCTATCATTTAAAATACATCTATATTAAAAAAATGACAGACCCTTCATTTTTTGTAAGTGCGCAAACTTGCAAAATTTGCAGGGGATCAAATGATTATTTTCCCCATTGTATTTATCATGAATATTTTCCGTATTTATCGGCGTATAAGACGCACTTTTTCCTCCTAAAAAATGGAGGAAAAAGTAGCTGTGCGTGTTATACGCCGATATAAAAAAATGTCCAGAAAGCAGCACTGAGAGGTAGAAGGGGGCGGGCGGCGCCGAGAGGTAGAAGGGGGTGGGCGGCGCCGAGGAGAAAGAAGGACGCAATGTCATCGGAAGTCCCGCCTCCTATGCCGACGTCAATCATAGGCGCCGCCCGCCCCCTTCTACCTCTCGGCGATTTTTAAAAGTGATGTGTATAGTGGCGCTGGCAAGGCTGCAATTATGGGCGCTGGCGAGGCTGCAATTATGGACACTGGCGAAGGCTGCATGTATGGGCACTGGCGAAGGCTGCATGTATGGACACTGGCGAAGGCTGCATGTATGGGCACTGGCGAAGGCTGCATGTATGGGCACTGGCGAAGGCTGCATGTATGGGCACTGGCAAAGGCTGCATGTATGGGCACTGGCAAAGGCTGCATGTATGGGCACTGGCGAAGGCTGCATGTATGGGCACTAGCGAAGGCTGCATGTATGGGCACTGGCGCTGGTGAGGCTGCAATTATGGGCACTGGCGAAGGCTGCATGTATGGGCACTGGTGCTGGTGAGGCTGCAATTATGGGGACTGGCGCTGGCGAGGCTTCATGTATGGGCATTGGTGCTGGCGAGGCTGCAATTATGGGCACTGGAGCTGGCGAGGCTACATGTATGGGCACTGGCAAGGCTGCATGTATTGGTACTGCAGTGACGAGGCTGCATGTATGGGCACTGCACTGGCGAGGCTGCATTTAAAGACACTGCGCTGATGAGGCTGCATTTGTGGGCACTGGTAAGACTACATTTAATTTTTAAAAAATGTTCTGAGTTCAAAGCTGTTTATTTTAAATTTCAGCTTTTTTCCTGAAATTTCTGCCCTAAAATTTAGGTGCGTGTTATACGCCGATAAATACGGTATATAGTGCTGGCAATTTACACAGCACTTAGCACTTAATCATACATTTACATCAGTCCCTGCCCTCAAGGAGCTTACAATCTAAGGGCCCTACCTCACATAAATATATACACATACTAGGGCTAATTGGGACAGAAACCATTTGACCTACCAGAATGTCTATAAAAACAAGTTGAAAAGCACTTTCATTTTATCGACCATTCATAAAACAATTTTGAAATATAACGTGAATGACAGCTAGGTCATGCTGACAATTTATATATAGTTAGGTTTGCCACAACCTTCTCTCCTACTTGTCTCAAGCTGTCTCTCACTTTGTGACTCATCTCCTTTCTCCTCAAGTACAATAAGGCTTCATGTACGTGGGACGTTTGAAAAGCTCTTCTGAACACTGGAACCTGACAACTAGTAACAGTTAAAAACATCTGTTTTGCCGTGTTTACATGCCGCGTTTATGCACATTTAGCAGCATTTGCGTTTAGAAGCATTTTTTACCTTGTAAAATGGTCAGAAATGTAACCTCATTGAAAACACCTATAAACTAAATGCTTATAAAGGGAGTTACCGCGTTTAGACGCATTTGCACACTGTTACAAGCATTTGACATTTCAAATGCCAATAAACTACCATCTGAACGCATTTTGTTGCTTTTACAAAAATGCCACTAAACGTAACTGCCTCTAATTGACTATAAACCTCTCAGTGTCCATGGACAGATAAGATAACATAGAGGAGAGTTCAGGGGCTGCTGGAAAAAACACCCAACTGCTCCTAAACGCCAGTTTATCAGCAGCAGTGTACATGAGGTCTTAGGCTCCATGTACTCGGGACGTTGTTAAAAGTCCCTTTGAATGCTGGAATTTTTAGGACGTTTGAAACGTCCGTTCGGTCGCGTTTGTACCCGCGATTAGTGGGCGTTTAGCGGCGTTTGCGGGCGTTTGCATTTAGAAGCGTTCCTAGAGGTCAAAAAAATTATTCCCCTTTAAAATGGAAAAACGCGAACGCTAAACGCGGGTCAGACGCGTTTGGACGCGTTTGTGCGTTTGAAACGCCGGGAAACACACGTTCGAACGCAAATAATTGCGTTCTAAAAAAAGTCCCTGAACGCAACTGCCTGCAAATGACTGTAAACGACCTGGTGTACATGGACAGATAAGATAAAATGTAGATGGGTTCAGGGGCTTCTGAAAAAAACGCCCAACTGCTCCTAAACGGCCATTTCCAGCGTCCCGTGTACATGGAGCCTTGGGCAGAAAAGGAGAACATCTGCAGTACTAAAGTCAGGACCGTTTTATTTCAGTCTCTTTACAGAGCCTTACAAAACTTCATCTTAGAATTACAGCCACTGATAATTGCTAGGCATCATGAAATACTTCAGCTTTACTTTTATATACAGACTCATGGATATGTACAGCTGCAAGAAAAAGTATGTGAACCCTTTGGAATGATATGGATTTCTGCACAAATTGGTCATAAAATGTGATCTGATCATCATCTAAGTCACAACAATTGACAATCACAGTCTGCTTAACCACTTGCCTACAGTGCACTTTCACCCCCTTCCTGCCCAGACCGATTTTCAGCTTTCAGCGCTCTCACACTTTGACTGAGAATTACTCAGTCATGCAACACTGTACCCATACAAAAATTGTGTCCTTTTTTTCACACAAATAGAGCTTTCTTTTGATGGTATTTGATCAATACTGGGTTTTTTATTTTTTGTGCTATAAATAAAAAAAGACTGAAAATATCGTGAAAAAACGCATTTTTCTTTGTTTCTGTCATAAAATTTTGCAAATGAGTCATTTTTCTTCACAAATTTTGGCCAAAATTTATACTGCTACTTATCTTTGGTAAAAATAACCCAAGTAAGTGTATATTATTTGGTCTTTGTGAAAGTTATAGAGTCCACAAGCTATGGTGCGAATCATTGAAAATTGATCACACTTGATCACACCTGATGTACTGAAGGCCTATCTCATTTCTTGAGACACTAAAAGGTCAGGAAAGTACAAATACCCCCCAAATGACCCCTTTTTGGAAAGTAGACATTCCAAGGTATTTAATAAGGGGCATGATGAGTTTTTTGAAGTTGTAATTTTTTCCCACAATGCTTTGCAAAATGAAGATTTTTTTTTTTTTATTTTTTTTTTTTTTACAAATTGCTGTATTAACAGGTTATTTCTCTCACACAGCACATGTATACTTGCAACTACACCCCAAAACACATTCTACTACTCTGCCTGAGTATGGCGATACCACATGTGTGAGACTTTTTCACAGCCTGGCCACATACAGAGGCCTAACATCCGAGTAGCAGCGTCCGGCATTCTAGGAGCACAAATTACACATATAATTTCCTGACAACCTATCGTACTTTTGAAGGCCCTGGAGCACCAGGACAATGGAAACCCCCATAAAATGACCCCATTTTGGAAAGCAAACAGCCCAACGTATAATTTTTGAGGCATAATGAGTCTTTTGAATATGTCATTTTTTTCCACAAGTTTTTGGAAAATGTGGAAAGAAAATGAAAACACATTTTTTTACACAAAGCTGTCCATTTATGCAATATTTCTAACACATCGCATGTACATAGCAAAACTTGCAACCCAAAATACATTCTGCTATTCCTCCTGAGTATGGCGATACCACATGTGTAACACTTTTTCACAGCCTGGCCACATACATAGGCCTCACATCCAAGTAGCGCTTTACACAAAGTTGTCCATTTATCCACTTTAAGACTGGGCCTATTTTTGACACTTGGTGTTTACAAGCTAAAATAATTTTTTTTGCTAGAAAACTACTTTGAACCCCCAAACATTATATATTTTTTTTTAGCAGAGACCCTAGAGAATAAAATGGAGATTGTTGCAATATTTTTTATCACACCATATTTGCGCAGCAGTCTTCCAAATGCGATTTTTTTGAAAAAAATTCACTTTTTTGAACTAAAAAATAAGAAAACAGTAAATTTAGCCCAATTTTTTTCCATAATATGAAAGATAATGTTACGCCGAGTAATTAGATACCCAACATGTCATGCTTCAAAATTGCGCATGCTCACAGAATGGCGCCAAACATTGGTACTTAAAAATCCCCATAGGCAACATTTTAAAAATTTCTGCAGGTTACTAGCTTAGAGTTACAGAGGAGGTCTAGGGCTCAAATTATTGCACTCGCTCTAACGATCGCGGCGATACCTCACATGTATGGTTTGAACACCGTTTACATATGTGGGCGGGACTTGCATATGCGTTTGCTTCTGCGCGCGAGCTAACGGGGACAGGGCGCTTTAATTTTTTTTTTTTTTTTTTTTTCCTATTTATTTTATTTATTATTTTTTTATTTTTACACAGTTTAAAAAAAAAAAATGTTTTGATCATTTTTATTCCTATTACAAGGAATGTAAACATCCCTTGTAATAGAAATAGGCATGACAGGTCCTCTTTATTGTGAGATCTGGGGTCAAAAAGACCTCACACCTCACAACTACACTAAAAAAGAAAAAAAAAAAAAAAATTGTTGAAAGAGGGAAAAAAAAAAAGCAAAAAAAAAAAGCGGCCCTTTAAACCGGTTGCTAGGCAACGTCTTTTGACGTAGCTCCGGTCCTCCAAGACCATAGAGTTGAGTGAGGGCCATCTTGCCCTCACTCGACTTCCTGTCTCTGAGGATCCGGGACCGGATAGTTTTCCCCGCTGCCGGCGGGTCCGGTAAGCTGGGAAAACATTTGGGACGCGGCAGGAGGGGGGGGGGGCACCTCTTCCCCTGCACCGTAAGGGTAATTCCGTGGCGAATCCGCCACTGGGACCACCCTTATCTGAAAGCCGACCGCCCGCCGTTTCAAAAAATACCGGGGTTATGGGGGCTATCTGCTGCCATAACCCCAGTATTTAGCTTTTAATGGCCGACGCATATAGTCGTTAGGCGGTCAGTAAGTGATTGCATGTATATGGCAAACAGGTGACGATGACTGACGGGGTGACAGGTGACGATGACTGATGGGGTGACAGGTGACGATGACTGATGGGGTGACAGGTGACGATGATTGATGAGGTGACAGGTGATGATGATTGATGAGGTGACAAGTGACGATGATTGATGGGGTGACAGATGACGATGATTGATGGGGTGACAGATGACAGTCACTGACGGGGTGACATGTGACGATGATTGATGGGGTGACAAGTGACGATCACTGATGGGGTGTCAAGTGACGATGACTGATGGGGTGACAGGTGACGATGACTGATGGGGTGACAGGTGACGGTGATTGATGGGGTGACAGGTGACGGGCGATGGTCACTGATGGGTGACAGGTGACGGGCGATGGTGCACGGCGGTACTGATGGCAGTCTCTGGTGACCGGTGAACTTTAGGCTATGTTCACATGTGAGCGTAGCGATCACGGTCAGAATCACTGCGATTCTGCCCGTGATCCAGAAATCATTGCAAATTGCGGGGCGCCTGTGCGTTGCCCGTGATTTGCAATAGCACCCCAAACGCTGTGCGATGTTGCTGCGATTTCCGCCTGCCGAATCGCGGTAACATTGCGCAAACAACGCATGACGCTCCAAAGAAGCTCTTGTACCTTTTTTGGGCGTCATGCGATGTTTGCGCGATGTTACCGCGATTCGGCAGGCGGAAATCGCAGCAACATCGCACAGCTTTTGGGGTGCTATTGCAAATCAGGGGCAACGCACAGGCGTCCCGCGATTTGCAATGATTTCCGGATCGCGGGCAGAATCGCAGTGATTCTGCCCGCGATCGCTGCGCTCACATGTGAACGTTATGGGTGTCAATTTCTGGGCACTGATGAGGTGACTGTTGGGTGACAGGTGACATGGGGGGGGGGGGGGCTGAGGACTGTGTGGGGACCTTTATTTGTGTGATTTTTACTTTGTGACAAGGTGTACAGATCAGTAACTCACTATTTCTAGCTCTTCTCCCCTCATACTGGAAACTGTATGAGGGGAGAAGAGCTAGTAACACTGAGTTACTGCTCTTTGTTTACATTTTCTGATCGGCTGTGAATGGATTCACAGCCGATCACATAGTAAACAGTCACTGTCAGTGACTGTTTACTACCGCCGGTGACAGCTGTGTTCCTACGGAACACAGTGCCACCGACATGACCGCGCTGCGCGCTCCCGATCGCGCATGCGCGGTCATCTTGTGGGCGCCTTCATTGTGATCGGCTGTGTCATTGGAACACAGCCGATCACGTGGGAAACAGCCACGCCCATTGGCTGTTTCCCCCCTGCCGGTGACGGGGGGTGTCCCGGGGACACCCCGACACCGGCAGTGCAGAGCGGCGCGCACGCGATCGCGCGCCTGCCCTGCTTAAAGTGCCGCCGTCATATGACGGCGGCCCAGGATAATGGTCGCTCCGCTCCGCCGTCATATGACGGCGGGCGGGCGGCAAGCGGTTAAACTAATAACACACAAAGAAAAAAATGTTGCCATGTTTTTATTGAACACACCATGTAAACATTCACAGTGCAGGTGGAAAAAGTATGTGAACCCCTAGAGCTAATTGGAGTGAGATGTCAGCCAACTGGAGTCCAATCAATGAGATGAGATTGGAGGTGTTGGTTACATCTGCCCTGCCCTATAAAAAACACACACCAGTTCTGGGTTTGCTTTTCACAAGAAGCATTGTCTGATGTGAATGATGCCTCGCACAAAATAGCTCTCAGAAGACCTACGATTAAGAATTGTTGACTTGCATAAAGCTGGAAAGGGTTATAAAAGTATCTCCAAAAGCCTTGCTGTTCATCAGTCCACGGTAAGACAAAATTGTCTATAAATGGAGAAAGTTCAGCACTGCTGCTACTCTCCCTAGGAGTGACCATCCTGTAAAGATGACTGCAAGAGCACAGCGCAGACTGCACAATGAGGTGAAGAAGAATCCTAGAGTGTCAGCTAAAGACTTACAAAAGTGACTGGCAAATGCTAACATCCCTGTTAGTGAATCTACAATACTTAAAACACTAAACAAGAATGGATTTCATGGGAGGATACCACAGAGGAAGCCACTGCTGTCCAAACTAAATATTGCTGCACATTTACAGTTTGCACAAGAGCACCTGGATGTTCCACAGCAGTACTGGCAAGATATTCTGTGGACAGATGAAACCAAAGTTGAGTTGTTTGGAAGAAACACACAACACTATGTGTGGCGAAAGAGAGGCACAGCACACTGACATCAAAACCTCATCCCAACTGTGAAGTATGGTGGTGGGGGCATCATGGTTTGGGGCTGCTTTGCTGCGTCAGGGCCTGGACGGATTGCTATCATTTAAGGAAAAATAAATTCCCAAGTGTATCAAGACATTTTGCAGCTGAAATTAAGGCCATCTGTCTACCAGCTGAAGCTCAACAGAAGATGGGTGTTGCAACAGGACAATGACCCAAAGCATAGAAGTAAATCAACAACAGAATGGCTTAAACAGAAGAAAATACGCCTTCTGAAGTGACCCAGTCAGAGTCCTGACCTCAACCCGATTGAGATGCTGTGGCATGACCTCAAGAAAGTGATTCACAGCAGACATCCCAAGAATATTGCTGAACTGAAACAGTTCTGTAAAGAGGAATGGTCAAGAATTACTCCTGACCGTTGTGCACGTCTGATCTGCAACTACAGGAAACGTTTGGTTGAAATTATTGCTGCCAAAGGAGGTTCAACCACTTATTAAATCCAAGGGTTCACATACTTTTTCCACCTGCATTGTGAATGTTTACATGGTGTGTTCAATAAAAACATGGCAACATTTCATTCTTTGTGTGTTATTAGTTTAAGCAGAGTGTGATTGTCTATTGTTGTGACTTACATGATGAGCAGATCACATTGTTTGACCAATTGGTGCAGAAATCCATATCATTCCAAAGGGTTCACATACTTTTTCTTGCAGCTGTAATAATGACACTGTGTCGAAATCAGGCAATCTGCAATCATTCTTACTTTATTAAACACGTAAAGGGTCGCTAATGAGCTTTTTCAAACATATTTCCGTTGAGGGCATAATTAAAGAGTACGTATACCTAAAGTTACACAAAAAATAACCTCGCTAGGCACCCTAAAACTTGAAAAATAAAAATAAAAAAATGATATGAAAATATATGCAAAGCTGCAGCTATAGTGGGAAAAACCAAATAACAAATGTAAAAAGTAAACCTGCGCTAAATCGAAATAAATGTTGTGACAACATATATATAAATGTGAATTGGGAAAAAACAGTGAACAATCTAATTCAAAATTCAGCCTCACAGTGTCCTTAAACAATATTAATCAAAAATCAAAGGAAATTAAGGTAAAGATCAAGTCCAAATAGATTGTGCAGCGTGCAAGAAACAGAAATCCTCCACCGCAATAATGTGACTTCTTCCTCAATGGGGACAAGTGCCGAAATCCCGCTATGCGCTTACCAGAAAGAGGATGAAATCAAGCCCTTCAGTATAATCAAAAGATATGGCTCCAATCTGCTCCAATGGGCATCCCTCTATGGCTCCAATCTGCTCCAATGGGCATCCCTCTAATCTTTCATGTAAACCAAGAATAAAAAGCGTTTAATGTCGGCAGAATCCAAAGACGCAGCCGCCCGACTTCCGGGTATCAGAAGGGGAAGGAAGACATCATCTATGATGAAACACGTCGGGAGGGCGTGCTGACGTCACCACGTGATGGAGCACAGTGTGGAAGGGATGATGTCCATGGTGGTGTGGAGGATGGTCTTTGTGGACAGCTTTACCCCAGAAACCTGCATACTTAGATGTGCCTCTTTTAATCATCAACCATGCAAGTTGCTAAATATTGTACCTTCAATAAATGTAACCATATTGCTACACTTAGGAGGCACCTCTCTCTTTTATACTCAGTTGTGACGTGACGTTAATTGTATATCAAGACATCGCTTGTTTATCAAGTCAAAGTTTATAAAACGTCTTTGCTTGTCTTGCAAAACGCTCTCAAAGTTACTCTCAATCCAAGGCTTTACTGTATATGTGTATATGTATATATATATATATATATATATATATATATATATATATATATATATACACACACACACACACACACACACACACACACACACACACACACACACACACACACACACACATACATAAATATGTTTTGCCTTGCATTTCTTTTGTTAAACTGAATGAGCTGTTTTACAAGGTAATGATTCACATGTACTTTAATGCCACACACATATGTCACTTGGATTGACAAAAAAAAGTGTCTTCCTTTCCTTTTAGTAGAAAAGGGTCCCTATCAGCTTTTTTTTTTTTATGTCTGTATCTATGTTGCAGTTTTTCCCTCACTTCCTTTCTTCAGTGGAATTCAAAAAATCCAGAATCACACTTTTCTATGCTATGGGCCTTTATTGCACCAGATTAAAAATCTCTACTGTCCGTTTTCGTTGTTTTATGCACACATGGCAGATTCAGGTAGTTCCTAATAGTGTCACTTTTACAAAATGGCGCTATAAGTGTCAGTTTGTAGATATGAAACTAGAGGTAATTAAGTCTAACTATTCAAGATATATGGTAATCCAATTTACAAAAAAGAACAAGCATTCTATTTCTTGATTAATTTTAACAAGCGCATACACATAAGACTAGGACTATTTACATTTTTTCTCATCTGGGAACAAATTCAACGCTTAGAAATTAATTTGTGACCATTTTCAACGCTAAGAAATTAATTTGTGACCATTAGATTCAAGAAGTTTCCATCCTTGTTCTTTCACTTTTTTTTCTCAACCTTTTTTAAGCAGCTGTCAAGTCCTGATAAACTCTTCCACAATCGAAGAAACATTCTTAAAACAACAATTATCTAATGAAATTATACAGGTGTAAGGCCAGCTTAGGGATGATATACTGTATCTATCACTATGATCCTACAGCAATTACAGGTAAATGCTTGGCTTCCCAGTCACAACCCTTGCAGCTGCCAACACAGCCGTGTTCAGAAAGCATTGTCTAGTAATGGAACCGCTTGTTTTTCTTTGCATCCCCTTCCAGCTCCCTGTGCCCCCACTGGTCAGATCTGGTGCAGTAATTATTTGTTAGCTCTGCATTTAGGGCTGGCTGTAATGGCAGTCTGATTTATGCCCCAGCACACCCTGCAGATCTGGCAGGCAGATTTTTTACTACTCTGTCGGCACAATTACAAACATCCACACAGTGAACTCCTAAGAGCCAGGGCTGTGTATGCACCTGTGTGAGTTGTAACAAGGGAGTAGAGAATTCTCCTGTCATATCTGTGGGACATGCATCAAACTGCCAATACAGTGAAAATGCAAGCGAAGAAATAACAAAAGATAAGCAAAGATAAGGGCCAGACTGCTGCCCTTCTACTGGATGAGGCACAGGGAGCTGGAGGGGGAAGCACAGGAGCCAGACTGCTGCTCTTCTACTAGAAGAGGCACAAGAGGCTGGAGGGGGAAGCAAAGAAAGGAGCCAGACTTCTGCCCTTCTACTGGATGGGGCATGGGGAGCTGGAAGGGGAAGCACAGCAGCCAGACTGCTGCTCTTCTACTTAAAGAGGCACAAGAGGCTGGAGGGGGAAGCAAAGAAAGGAGCCAGACTGCTGCCCTTCTACTGGATGGGGCACGGGGAGCTGGAGGGGAAGCAAAGGAGCCAGACTGCTTTTCTTCTACTGGTTGAGGCACAGGAAGCTAGAGGGGGAAGCAAAGAAAGGAGCCAGACTGCTGCCCTTCTACTGGATGGTGCACGGGGAGCTGAAGGGGAAGCAAAGGAGCCAGACTGCTTTTCTTCTACTGCTTGAGGCACAGGAAGCTGGAGGGGGAAGCAAAGAAAGAAGCCAGACTGCTGCCCTTTTACTGAATGGGGCACATGGAGCTGGAGGGGAAGCAAAGAAAGGAGCCAAACTGCTGCCCTTCTACTGGATGGGGCATGGAGAGCTGGAGGGGGAAGCAAAGAAAGGAGCCAGACTGATATTCTTTTACTGGACAGGACACAGGGAGCTGAAGGGGGAAGCAAAGAATGGAGCCAGATTGCTGCTCTTCCACTGGATGGGGCACAGGGAGCTGTAGGGGGAAGCAAGGGAGTCAGACTGCTACTTTTCTACTGGACAGGGCACAGGGAGCTGAAGGGGGAAGCAAAGAGAAGAGCCAAACTGCTGGCCTTCTACTGGAAGGGGCACAGGGATCTGAAGAGGGAAGCAAAGAAAAGTGCTAGTGTCAGGAAAGAGCTCAGCTGCTGGTGGCACTGTAGCTCCCAGATCCATAGGCTGCAGTTCCAGTGTCCACCAGCGGGTGTCTCTCAGTAGTCAGAAGCTAACATCTCATGCAATCAGTCATCACCTGATGCTGGTTGCAGGAAGTATATTTAAACCCTGTGTATGCTTCTCTTCACTGCCTTGGTATTTTCTCCATGTGCTCCTGACCTGCATTCCTGTGTCCCTGCATCCTGATCCTGGACTCTGATCCTCATCCTGACCCTGCAGCCTGATTCCTTCTTTCCTGTATGCTTACCCCATCTCTTGTAACCCTCTCTCTGTTCTGTCTTGTTCCCAGCTCCCTCTGCTTGATCTCCCGTGTATGACCCGGCTCTGTTACAATTACTATTCATTTATCCTGTTTTTGTATATATTTGGTTTGAGCAGTTGTTTGCTGTGTGTCACATTTCTGGTCACACCTGTTGCTGACATAATACCAAGGCCCTCCTGACCAGAAGTGGCTGCACAGAGAAGCCATCTTGGCTCTGCTGTTGTTTGTTGCAAGATGCATCTTGAGGAAGTAATCCACTTTTCTTTGTTGGTGACAGAGGAAAAGGAATACTGCTGCCAGATATTAAAGGAGTGGGCCAGTGATCAGCTGTTCGAATGCATTCGTCTTGCTCATTCCCTAGGTGATCAGGGCAGGATGCTGTTTGATGATGTTCAGCCATTGATTCAAGTTTGTGCAGAGTTGGCTTTGTCCAGTACTCCGGAAGGAAGTGATGACTTTTCTCCTCCCTTTAGTATGGCTCAGGTAGAATCACTGGTATGGTTATTGGAGGATGACTCATCTTATTTCTTTGAGCACTATTCAGCATGTTCCCAACAGGTGCTAGTGGAGTGTATTAATGCAGTGCAGTCTTTTGTCAGACAGGCAGAGTGTAAACTTAATCTTGTTCAACCGTTATTACAAGCATGGTCAGATATATTGCACTCAGCTTCAGTCAGTTTGCAACAACCCCTCCCTACTGCTCCCTCTTTTTCAAAATCCCCCAGCTTTTCTTTGCTACCAGCTGCTCCCCCTTCTCACAGCCCTGTGTTCACATGCAGAACCTCAGTGGCAAAACCCAAAACGCCAGCCGATCTGCTCCAGCCTGCTTCCACGCCAGCCGATCTGCTCCAGACTGCTTCCACGCCAGCCGATCTGCTCCAGCCTGCATCCACACCAGCCGATCTGCTCCAGCCTGCATCCACGCCAGCCGATCTGCTCCAGCCTGCATCCACACCAGCCGATCTGCTCCAGCCTGCATCCACGCCAGCCGATCTGCTCCAGCCTGCTTCCACGCCAGCCGATCTGCTTCAGCCTGAAGTTCCGGTCCCTTTTGCCCAGCCTGAAGTTCCTGTCCCTTTTGCCCAGCCTGAAGTTCTGGTCCCTTTTGCCCAGCCAAAGGGGCAGGTGGCCAATGCCCAGCCTGTCTTTGGACATCCTGTCCCTAACAACCTGCCTGCTTCTGATGGTCTGCTGCTCGATGACAACTCTACCCATAGTGATCTGCTGTCTGACAACCCGCCTTCCTCTGCCTTTGATCTGGTGCCAGATGTCCAGCCTGATGATCCCATGCTTGATGTCCAGCCTGCGCCTGATGATCTTTTTACCATTGACCAGCCTGATCTTAGTTCTCTTCTACCTACCACCCAGCCGGGTTCTACTAACTCAATACCAGCTGCTCGGTTGGATTGTCATGCAAAAACAAAGTGTTCTCCTGCTAATGGGTTTGAAAGCTCTGAGTCCTCGCGTGCTTTATATGGGTTACCTGTTTGGCCTGAGATTCGTTTGTCGGTTGCCTCGGTTGAGTAACTCTGGCAGAGTGTTGTTCCTATGGCTCCAAAGCCTGGTGGTCCGGACATGCCCATGGTAACTACTAGCTGCATTTGCCTTCATGGCCCTGGTCATGGTAAGCTCCTGGGGAATGGAGGGGTACTATCTGTGCCTCTCCATGATCCAGATGCGCTTGCCTCAGCTTCGGGTGCACTAGGGGACCCGGGTCCGGTAACCAGTGCCTCAGAGATACCTAGGTGGCTTTTGAAGTGCAGAGTAAGTCCTGGAAACCAGGCAAGCTACTTGGTTATGGCGAGACACTTCTGTGTCAGAGTTCTGGTATTGTCACATGACCCCATGGCTAAGTCTGCAGACAACTCGTGGGACCCCAGCAATGAGTTACCTGCTGTTTTGAGGGACTTGAAGTATCGAATTCTGTACATCTCAGAGGATCTGGCCAGCAGGACACCCAGCCAGTTGCTTGACCTCAGCGATAGGATACCCAGTCAGTCACCTGACCCAGGCGGTGGAACACTTTGCCTATTGTTGGATCTTGGCAATGGGGCATCTCGCTTGGAACCCGGCACTTCTTCAGCCTACAAGGAACTTTTGCTCTGGATTTGTGCAGCAAATGACTGTCTTTTATGGACTGGTTTAGCTAGGGTTTTTTGGAGCGTCC
Source organism: Pelophylax lessonae (assembly GCF_965119305.1). Classification (NCBI taxonomy): domain Eukaryota; kingdom Metazoa; phylum Chordata; class Amphibia; order Anura; family Ranidae; genus Pelophylax; species Pelophylax lessonae. Next base: position 225,306,825 of record NC_138770.1, on the reverse strand, counting down.
TGAGGCCGCTCCTTAGAGGGGGGGTACTGTCAGGAAAGAGCTCAGCTGCTGGTGGCACTGTAGCTCCCAGATCCAGTTCCAGTGTCCACCAGCGGGTGTCTCTCAGTAGTCAGAAGCTAACATCTCATGCAATCAGTCACCACCTGATGCTGGTTGCAGGAAGTATATTTAAACCCTGTGTATGCTTCTCTTCACTGCCTTGGTATTTTCTCCATGTGCTCCTGACCTGCATTCCTGTGTCCCTGCATCCTGATCCTGGACTCTGATTCTCATCCTGACCCTGCAGCCTGATTCCTTCCTTCCTGTTTGCTTACCCCGTCTCTTGTAACCCTCTCTCTGTTCTGTCTTGTTCCCAGCTCCCTCTGCTTGATCTCCCGTGTATGACCCGGCTCTGTTACAATTACTATTCATTTATCCTGTTTTTGTATATATATGGTTTGAGCAGTTGTTTGCTGTGTGTCACTATTGTTTGGTGATCTGGTTGGATTTACACAGTTGTAGTTTTTTGGAGGTGCGTTTACATTTATGTTATTCACGTATTTTTAAATAAATTATATTCTTTACACCTTAATTATGCCTAATATTCTCTGTGTCAGTCCACACATTTCTGGTCACACCTGTTGCTGACAGCTAGACTGCTGTGTCAGTCCACACATTTCTGGTCACACCTGTTGCTGACAGCTAGACTGCTGCTCTTCTCCTGGATGGGGCACAGGGAGCAAGAGGGGGAAGCAAAGAAAGGAGTCAGACTGCTGCTCCTCTACTGTACAGGGCAATGCAAAGCCATCTTTGTATATAAAGCTGTGTTTGCAGCTTCAAGGGTTGTGGCAGGGGAGCTGAGAATTCCTGGGAAGCATTTCAGGATAGAGTTGTAACATACTGTAAAGTCCTGCTCAAATACTGCTGGTGCTTTTATTAACTTGCTCAGTGCTCAATGCTTCAGATTTCAACCTAACACAGCAGCCATTAGCACATGGGACACACTTCATTTATTGTAAGTAACATCCCCAGTGCTGTTTAAAAAAAACATTAGTAAAATTCAGCTCTAAATATTTTATTAAGTGTTTTTTTGCATGTGTTCAAAAAGTGCGAAAAAGTTAATCCTTCCAGAAATTCAGTAAACATATTACTTCCTGCGTACTCTTCAGCATTATCGCAAGAGAAGAGAGGGACGTGTTCTGCAGTGTTGAAGTATAGGCATTTGAAAAACACACATCCATACTCACCTCGTGATGCATCATCACGCCAACACTAACAACCAGAGTGATTGCATAACCATGATCACTTGGTTCTCAGTCTGCTCCGAGCGAAGATCAGTACCTCTTTGTTGCCGCTTTCTGCTGTGCTCTTTCAGTGCTCAAAAGAGCGCCAGGCTGGGGAGGTGGTAGGCACAGCTGGCTCTGGCTCTCAGTTGTGTGCTAAAATGAAGAGTCAGTGGTCAATCAAGTAGTAGGAGGTATGTTGCTAGGATTATTTCCATACCTGGCATGGCTCTGCCCAGTCAACTGATTGCAGGCAATAGCCCACTATCAGACAACAATAAAGGAGAAGGGTGCACAGGCCTAGTGCATTACCACTAAAAGCTTTTATTAAAATAATAAGAGGTATAAATAATACTCACAAAACAAGTGTGGGTATCACACATAACAGCATAATCAACAGAAATCTCCAAGGTAGCCAATATACTGCGAGGTGCTGGATAGCATGCAGTGAACCGCATGAGTCTGCTCAGGCTGGTCTGACGCATTTCGAGGGCAAACCCTCTTCCTCAGAAGTGCTGCTTAACCTCACGCTGCACTGGCCAGGGGCTATATGGAGGACTAACTCCACCCACTTCTGTCCCGCTCCACACTAGGTCAGTGTGCCCTTCTCCTTTGTTTTTGTCTTCTAGTGTGTTAAGTATACCCTTGTTCCTGACCACAAGCTACACCTGTTTAAGTCCACCTGAAACATCTTTTTTCCCTCCATCATACATCACTTGAGTGCAGGAGAATTGTTGTACAATAGCCCACTATCAGCTGACTCTAGGTCACAGGATAACAAAAAGTAAATGTACTCTTGTGACCCACAAGAGAAGTATGGCCAAAACGCTTTAACATATTTCCTGTCCTAGGGTGACAAAACTGCTCCTCTACGGATATTGCACAGTACATGAATGCAGTCACCTTGGGATAGTAGGTGTGTTAATGGCAGGATCACCAGGTGGAAATAAAGATAAATAAAAAATCCTAAAAATGGAAAAGCAAAGCAGCAGCCACATACAAGAACTGGTAAGCTGGAAGATATTACATTTTTGTTCCTGGTTTTAGATATACTTTAAACAGCAATTTCTAGCAGCAAGTGAAATCAATCAGTAAACTGCTTGGTGGGTGGCTGTGAGGATGTGACACTTTGATACATCAGGCCTTCTAAATGCTAGAGGCAGCAGGGAGCCTGCAGTGAATGTGTTCAGGATTACCTCTCCTGCATTACAAACGGATAGGAAAAAGATCGCCAGGTTACTGACAAAAAAGTAGCTAGCTGACAAGTGCTCTACTACAGCATTGCCTGGACAAACAACTGAAAACCTCAGCAAGCAAGCTGAGTTCCTGATAAACATTTCAAGTCTATATATTCACTCCTTACTGGATTGTAGCTTTTACTTATAGTAAAGGACAAAGATAACACAATGTTATCCTATTGTGGAATGGTTCACCATGACTGCCATACAAGAGAATCCTTATGCAAATTCTGATGCACAGAAACATCCTTTACAACATATTTCCTAAAGACTGAAGATTTGCATTCGGGACATATGCTGTTTGTGCATGCACAGCTAGATGCTGATACTTTTACATGAGTGCAGCCACGTACAGCCTCCCACTTGTTTTAATGGGCCATACACACTATAAGATTTTCTAAAGACTTTTTCCTTTACACTTACCAAAACCATATAATATGAGGTCAAACCTAAACACTTTCAATTTGTATGCAATCTGGCAGGCCCTTGCACTACATAGAAAAAGGTAAATCTGAAGGAAATCTAACCACAAAAGTTGGATAGTGTGTATCCAGCTTAAAGGTTGTACACGGCACCTGTGGCTTCCCATCTGTAATTTCAGCCCTGCGTGTTTTCAGACTCTCATTGTCTATGCATAAGGCTTTAAAATCATATAATACAATATTTAGGACTAAACCCCTTGCTATAGGCTGCCCCAAATCTAACTACAGTACATGTGGGTAAAAAAGTCAATTTTGCTATGGCCGACTCTTTGTAGAGTCCCTCCTATATAAGTACTGCTGGCAAGTATGGAGGCATTAACTGAACAAAAAAGAATCAGCACAACAATAAACCATTTTGTCACTAATAGAAAAATTAAACCATTCTTCACTCTGGGATCCAGCCATTAGCAGATACTGTCAGACTTCCATTTAATCTTTAACCTTTTTAGATTAGCCTTTATGTCTCCATTAACTTGTATAGCGGGAGCCTGACCCTGTGTGATTAGACATAACCTTTACTAAGTGACATTGCTCTCCGCCGCTTGTTTCTACTCTTGTTCAACAAATAACCCATTTGGGAAACACTTATACACGAGCTCTTGGCAGCACAAATGCCACCTGTGGAGTCCAAAACACAACAGCTTTGTTATTGTGGTCTAATGAGATATGAAGGTAGCAACCTAACTTTGATTAAAAGAGACCTGCAATTTTTAGACACCTTTTATCCAACAACATGCAGAAAAGCTCTACTGCAAAAGAGAAATTTACTGGTATGTAATACATTTCTAAAATGTATCAAAATTTAGAATCTGATATTTTTATGGGGGGGGGGGGGTTTCAATACATGTATAATATTTTTAAATATTATTAAATAATGTGTGCTTTTTAATACAAATAACCAGCACTGCCTGCTTCATTTTCTATTGCTGCAGAAACACCAGATAGCTATGTATAAATTAGCAATGGTTGTATGTCCATCCCTTGACTCATTCAGATGTGTGTATCTTACAGAGATGTATAGTAACTAAGTAGAACTACTTCACTACTGTACTTAAGTACCGAAAGACAGTATCTGTACTTTCTTAGAGTAGATTTTTTTTCTCCTACTTCCACTTTTACTTCACTACATTTTTTCAATGATTTCAATACTTCTACTCTGAGATTGTTTTTTGTGCTGCATAGTTACTTGTTACAATTATAAAAATTACCACTGTCAGAACAGTAGATGGCAGGTTTCATGAAGCTCCAAACATGTGTATTATCAGCGCATACGAAAATAAATGCTCCTATATGTATAAATAAAAGCTGCATTTGAAATAATAAAAACAATATGATGTTCAAACTTTTGACTTCTTTCTTTAATAACTACATAACACAGTACTTGTACTTTTACTTTCAGTACTTGAGTAGCAATTTTTTTTTCAAAACTACTGGTACTTTTACTTTCAGTACTTGAGTAGCAAAATTTTTAAAAAACTACTTGCAATACTTAAGTACAAAATATATTGAATACTTTAGTACTTCTACTGAAGTCACTTTTTGATTGAGCACTTCCACTTCTACTCAAGTCTCTTTTTGATCGAGCACTTGTACTTTTACTCAAGTATGGGTTTCGAGTACTTTATACAACTCTGGTATCTTATTAGGAGACAATAAACACCAGGAAGCCAACATATACAGGCTATTCACAGCACAGCAGTGAAATGTTTCAGCAGTAGTGGGGAAGAATATATCCTTTTAACCAACTTAAAGCAAATAAAACATTAAAACATTGTATATTTTAGTCATGAATATAATGACAAAAACAATATAAAAATGCTATACACGTTGAGGAAAATGTACTAAGACTGGAGCAGACAGAATCTTCTGTGCATGGCAACCAATCAACTTATCTTTCATTTTCATGGCTGTATAACTGAATAAGCTGAAGATAGAAGCTAATTGGTTACTATACCCAGCTGCTCAAGATTCTCTTTTCTCCAGTTTTAGTAAATTGACCACTATGCCTTTAGGGACCAAAGCTACGATCTTGAAGTATAAAAGAAAAAGCCGCTTTCAACAGCTGGTCATCAAATACAAAGCACATTTGAAAAATGAAAAACATGCAAACCTATAAATGTTACAAGTCAATTCTGACATACAGCTAATCATATATGAACAGTATCTTTTTGCGCAATGAAAAAACATACAACCCTAATTCCAAATAAGTTGGGACGCTGTGCAAAATCTACATAAAAACAGAATGCAATGATTTGCAAATCTCATAAACCCATAATTTATTTACAACAGAAAAAAGAGAATATATAAAATGTTTAAACTGAGAAAATGTACCATTTTAGGGGAAAAAAAATAATTGATAGGAGCAACACATCTCAAAAAAGTTGGGTCAGGGCATCAAAAAGCTGACAAGAAAGAGCTGGAAGAACATTTTGTGATTATTTAGGTTAACCACTTGCCAACCAGCTGCCGCAGGTATATGGCGGCAGGTTCCCGCAAGTCGCCGTACCTGTACGGCGGTTCGATCCTGGGGGCGCACATGCGTCCACTCGCCAGCGGGGAAGCCAGGCCACGGGACCAGCAGCCGCGATTGCCGCCAGGCACCCGCGATCACTCCCTGTGAAGAGAGAACCGCGGTCTGCTGTTGTAAACACAGCAGACCGTTGTTCTCTCTGCAATCAATACAGAACCCCTGTATCCCTCCTATTTAAGAACACAGGTCTCTGTGTTGATTTCACAAGCCCATCCCCCCCACAGTTAGAAAACACCCCCTAGGCTCACATTTAACCCTTTGATCGCCCCTGGGATAACCCCGTCCCTGCCAGTGTCATTATTATAGTAACAGTGCATATTTTTAGCACTAATTACTGTAGTAATGTCACTGGTCCCCCCAAAAGTGTCAAAAATGTCAGTTAGGGGTCTGATCTTTCCGCCGCAAAGTTCGCAGTCCCGTTAAAAATCGCTGATCACCGCCATTACTAGTAAAAAAAAATAAATAAATAAATAAATAAAAATGACATAAATCTTTCCTCTAGTTTATAGACACGATAACTTTTGCACAAACCAATCAAAATACCGTATTTATTGGCATATAACACGCGCCTGGCGTATAACACGCACCTCAATATTAGGAGAGAAATTTCAGGAAAAAAGCTTAAATTTAAAATAAACAGCTTTGAACTCAGAACATTTTTTTTTTATCAAATTACATCTCACCAGTGTCCAGCAATGCAGCCTCATCAGCAGTGTCCAGCAATGCAGCCTCATCAGCAATGTCCAGCAAGGCAGTCTCATCAGCAGTGTCCAGCAATGCAGTCTTCAGCAATGCAGCCTCGCCAGCGAAGTCTCCACTAATGCAGCCTCGCAAGCGCCGTTGATACTATCAGTTTTTAAAAGGCCGGGAAGCAGCACCGAGAGCAGAAGGGGGCGGGCCAGGCCGAGGAGAAGGGAGAACGAGCACTCGTTGTCATCGGAATGCCCGCCTATGATAGATGTCATACCTCTCGGCAGAGGAGGCGGAACTTCCTATGACAGCTTGTTCTTCCTTCTCTTTGACGCGGACTGCCCCCTTTTGCTCTCAGCGCTGCTTCCTGTCCTTTTTTTTTTAAATATCGGCGAATAACACGCACTATTGCTTTTTCCTCCATTTTTAGGAGGAAAAAAGTGCGTGTTATACGCCGATAAATACAGTACGCCTATTGCGAGTTTTTTTTTTCCAAAAATATGTAGCAGAATACAAATTGGCCTAAAATGATGAAAAAAAATTAGATTTTTAATTTTTATATTGGGAATGTTATATAGCAGAAAGTGAAAAATATTTTTTTTTAATTGTCCCTCCTTTTTGTTTATAGCGCAATAAAATTAAAAAAATCACAGAGGTGATTAAATACCATCAAAAGAAAGCTCTACTTGTGGAAAAAAAAGGACATCAATTTTATTTGGGTACAGCGTAGTACGACTGCGCAATTTTCCGTTAAAATATCGCAGTGCCGAATCGAAAAAGGTGGCCTAGTCATTAAGGGGGAAAATCTTTTGGTCCAGAAGTGGTTAATTAGCAACAAGTCAATAACATGATTGGGTATAAAAAGAGTATCTTACAGAGTCAGAGTGTCTCAGAAGTAAAGATGGGCAAATATTCATCAGTTTATGAAAAGCTGCATCTAAACAATTTCAGAATAATGTTCAACGTAAAATTTAAAAGATTTTAACCACTTCAGCCCCAGAAGGTTTTATCCCCTTAATGACCAGGCCATGTTTTCCGACACTTCACTGCATTACTTTAACTGACAATTGCGTGGTTATGCGACGTTGTACCCAAATAAAATTGATGTCCTTTTTTCCCAGAAATAGAGATTTCATTTAGTGGTAATAGATGACCTCTGAGATTTTTAATTTTTGCGCTATAAACAAAAAAAGACCGACAATTAAAAAGAAAAAAAAAACAATATTTTTTTACTTTCTGCTTTAAAACTTATCCATTAAAAAAAAAAAAAAGTCAAAAATCGAATTTCTTCATCAGTTTAGGCCAATTTGTATTCTGCTACATATTTTTGGTAAAAAAAAATATCCCAAAAAGCGTATATTAATTGGTTTGCGCAAAAGTTATAGCGTCTACAAACTATAGGATGGATTCTTAGACTTTTTTTTAGGGCTTAAACAACTAATCGATTAATCGATTATAATCATCAGCCGATTAGTTGTCCTTCATACAGAATGCATTATTTGTTTACATATCAGAAAATACAGTGCAACACACATACAGCTCAGTACACCATCCATACATGTCAGTAGATGACAGAGAACTTGTGAATGTGTGAGGAGCAATGCCTCATGGGAAATGTAGTCCTGGGAAAGAGAAGGAACCAAGTGATTCTAAAGGCAGAGGTTTTTTAACCTTGCTATAGGGACACTCTATACAGTACTATACTTTGCTGCTTCCTATAGGGGCACTTTGAAGGCAGAAGGGGCTGGAAGTGCCATGGGGGGGGGGGGGGCAGAAGAGGAGAATCAGTGCTGCTCTGTGAAAAATCATTACACAGAGAGGATAAGTATGACAAGATTGTTGTTAAAAATAAAATAATCCAACGTTTACAATCACTGTAAGGGCTCTGTGCTGGGAGGATCAGCATCTGAACCCAGAGAAGGTGGAGGCCGATAGGCTAGAGGTGATATAAGGCATTACAATTACATTTAAAGTAAAAGTTTATTAGTATTGCGCATTATACTGTATTTAAAATTATTATATCCATGAAAAAAAAAAAAAAAAAAGTCTCAGCTTTTAGTACTACTTTAATATAAAAATGTTATTCCCCCCTCCACTCTTCATATACCTTCATGTCTGACTCCCAGTTAAAATATCCTGCATATCCGACTTCTGGGCATATTTTTTTTATATACATACACATGAAAAAAAAAAAAAGCATGCTGCTGCTACTAAAGGTCTTCTGCCCATACATGTATTGGATTTTTGGACAAAAATATTTGCATCTATATTTGTTCAAAAATGATTTGTATATTTGTTGAATGGACGAGTGTTTGAAAATTCCACTTGCTTTTAACAATAAATTTTAAAATGAATAAAACTTCTGAGCAAAAACCACATACACTATTTGAAGATTTGTTTGATCGAGAAGTTTTCTATTCTGCTCCTTCAAATTTTCCTGTCACTGTGGTTGACACCGGACACCAATATACACTAATGGTTAGAAAAATCGGATGAATGTTTTTAAAAATTTTCTAAAAAAAATTTAGTTTGTGTATTACCAGCATAAGTGACAGCAGGCACAGAGCTTGTATCAAACTACCTGCCTATTAATAAGGGAGTCTATCATGATTATATACAAATCTGGTCTGAAAATTTGCAAAACAGTGTTTTAGGTCTTTTAAAAATATTTATCTCGGAGTCTGATATGTACCACATTTAAACCTCTAATAATACATATATCTGTTTCAGAGTGGATTAAATATCCAATTATATAGCTGGATAGTTATATTTACCACTACATATAGATATTCAAGAATATTAACTAAATTATACACTTTTTTTTTTTTTTAGGTTTTTATCTGATTAGTCGATTAATCGAAGCAATAATCGGCCAACTAATCGATTATGAAAATAATCGTTAGTTGCAGCCCTACTTTTTTTTATTGTTTTTATTAGTAATGGTGACAATCAGTAATTTTTTAGCAGGACTGTGAAATTGCAGCAGACAAATCTGACACTAACTGATACTTTTTGGGGACCAGTGACACTAATACAGTGATCTCTGGTAAAAAAAAATGCACTGTCACTGTATAAATGACTATGGCAGGGAAGGGGTTTACATCAGGGGCGCTCAAAAGTTAAGTGTGATCCTAGGGAGTGCTTTCTTACTGTGTGGGGGATGGACTGACTACAGGAAGAGAGAGATTTGTGTTCCTGATTATTAGAAACAAAAGATCTCTGTCTTACTGCCTGACAGAGCGACGATCTGCCTTGTTTACATAGGCAAACCGCCGTTCTGTCATTCCTCCGAATCATCTCTGGTGGCTGGCAGCCGATGGAAACAATCACGTACAGGTAAGTGATTTCACGCTTAAGGGCCTGCCCTGCCGCGGTAAATGTACGTGGGGGGGGCCCTTAAGTGGTTAAAAACATCATCATCTGCAGTATATAATATCATCAAAAGATTCTCAGAATCTGGAATGATCTCCTCACAAGGGACAAGGCCAAAACACAATATTAGATGCCCATGATCTTTGGGGCCTCAGACGGCACTGCATTTAAAACAGGCATAATTCTGTGATGGATATCACTGCATGGGTTCAAAAATAATTCCAAAAATCACTGCACAGTTCTTGTGGCATCAAAAAATGCAAGTTAAAGCTCTACCATGCAAAAAATAAGTCATATTTGAACATGATCCAGAAAAGCCACCATCTTCTCTGGGCCAAAGCTCATTTACAATGGTCTGTTGCAAAGTGGAAAACTGTTTTTTGATAAGAAGAATCGACATTTGGCATTCTTTTTGGCAACCATGGGCTCCAGGTCCTCCGGGCTAAAGAGAAGAGGGACCTTCCAGCTTGTTATCAAAGCTCAGTTCAAAAGCCTGCATCTCTGATGGAATGGGGGTGCATTACTGTGTATAGAATGGACAGCTAGCACATCTGGAAAGGCACCATCAATGCTGAAAGATTTTTCCAGGTTTTAGAGCAGCATATGTTTTTTCTATCCAGATAACCTCTTTTTCAGGGAAGGCCTTGCATATTTCAGCAGGACAATGCTAAAGTGCAAACTGCATCTAGGACAGCAGCATGGCTTCATAGTAGAATAATCTAGTTTCCTAAATGGCCTACAGTCCAGACCTTCCACCAACTGAAAATGTTTATTGCATCTTGAAATTAAACATACAACAAAGATGACCCAGGACTGTTGAGCAGTTAGAATCCGCTATCAGGCAAGAATGGGACAACATTCCTTTCCCAAAACTGCAGCAAATGGTCTTCTCAGTTCCCAGACATTTACAGAGTGCTGTTAAAAGAAGAGGGGATGCTACACTGTAGTAAACCTGGCCCTGTCCACACTTTTTTGAGATATGTTGCTGCCATCAATTTTAAAATTACTTTGTTTTTTTAAAATGGTACACTTTCTCAGTTCAAACATTTTTTATGTTTTCCATTTTCTATTGGGAACAAAATATGGGTTCATGAGATTTGCAAAAAAATGTAATTCTGTTTTTATATACAATTTACACAGCATCCCAGCTTTTTTTTAAATTGGGTTTGTACTAGTGATCGACCAATTATCGGCAAAGCCGATATATCAAGGGCCGATATGCACTTTGCCCGATATATCGGAGTCGGCCTTTTGATTTACCGATATTGTCGATATTTCAGGAAAGTGCTTGTACCGGGGTGATGCCTGCAGCTAGAGGCATCACCCCGGTACCGGTGTCCATAGCCGACGGTCGGCTGTCTTGTAATGTCCGTAAACTCCAAGGAGTGGGAGGGGACATCCCCCCCCTCCTCCCGCGGCTCGCCCGGGTCTCTTATCCCACCGGGAGACCCGGGGCATCCTACCTTCACTGCCGCCGTCTGACCAAGTCTCCATCTGCACCGCCACCGTCTGACCGGGTCTCCATTTCTTTGAACTCGGCGCCGTTGAGTACCCGGAAGTACTGGTGCCGAATTAAAAAAAACAGCCAAACTTGGCATTTTAAATCCTTTGCAGAGGAGGGGTTTGAGGTCTTTTAGACCCCCAGATCCCTCCACCACAGTACCTGTAAACATTAAAAAAAAAAAAAAAAAAAAAAACAATTTTAATGTCCTAAAATATCAGCCGATACTGATATCCGATGATTAAAAATATCGGTTTCGGCGTTAAAAAAACGATATCGGTCGATCAATAGTTTGTACATCATGTCCAAAACCCCACCACGACCTGGGTCTCATCAACAGTTTCAGACATGAATCTGTGTTTCAAGTGATTAAACAAACATGGCAGTAGCACACCATGGGAATATTCAAACATTAATACAATGATATGTTCAGCACTGGACTCTTTTATCATATTTTGGGCTGCTACTGGTGATTACTAATACTTCCACAGACTGCAATATTCAGGACAAAGCATATTAGTTAATATAATCTATTGGAGGGGATGCAACCAGTGGTAAGGGCAAATCTTTGCCTACAGAGTATTACTTTCTGTGTTTCGTTGTAGGTGCCAAGGCAAATTATTATCAATCATGGATATCTAAAGCTGGCCCGGGAGGAATTCCCTCATCAAAACTGTCTGGGTTGATGGGGGAATCAAGCGTTTTTCTCCATCTATGGCAGGCCTAGCTGTAAATACTGTCTTAATACTGTCTTAATTTGTGACAAACCATGTATTTGTTTTTATTTTGTATGCCATTTTGTTTTTTTCTTAAATAGTGTGTGAAGGGGAAAAGGGAACAGCCATTTTATTTATCAAACATTTATTTATGATTATCAAACATGCATTTATGATTAAGCAGATATATTGGATGTATATATTGTAAGAAGTCATATTGTATAACAGCTGTTGTGTTCAAATGCAATTTACACCTCCAGCCGTAAAGATTGCTATCTAGGCCTTTGAAGAACTGTTCAGCTAAACAACTACTGGAAGTAACAAGCCTATGTGAACAACTGTTCCGCATTTCAATCAAGATGTGACTTCAAAGAAACTTTGTAAAACATATAAAAAGTCTTTAGCCAGGTAGAGCAATTGTTTTGAAACCAATGCTAGGAAATGTGACTGTATTGCTCTCCAAACATGTCTACCTAAATGTTTGTAAAATAAATATATTTTTCAATCTGGCTTCAACAGTCAAAATATTACTGAAACCCATGAGTTTTGGGGTTTCCCCTACAGTGTGGTATACATACTAAAGTAATTATGATGTTGAGGCTTATATAATTCAACAAGTATTTTTCCCATGCCTTGCCAAAACTGTCAATTTGCTGCCAGTGTATTGCCAGTGTGTTACTCGCATATTACCAAGATTGCCAGCGTGCTAGCCAAATTTGTTATCTATGACAGCCAGTTCCCCCATATTGCCACAATTCTGATGTGTGGCCCTTATCTTAAGCAAATATATTGTCATGATTTCTAGTGTGTTGCCCAATACTTACATGTATGTCAGTGTGCTGATGGCATTTTGCAACCTATGCCAATGTATTACCACAACCATATGTCACCTGTGAGAGTAAGACACAGTTTTATTTTTTTTTATTTTATTTTTTTAGGGGGGGGGGAATAATAGCCCCTTCCACCGCCATAGCCTACCACTATCAAATACCATTCCTTAAACACCTAATTTTAGTCACACCCTTAATCCACAAGTAGTGGGTCTTCAGCCACTTCAGAATCTCCAAAGGCTTCATATATTACCCTGATATAATGTGTATCAACATGTGCCAACCCTAGCAGTAAACTGGAAAAAAATTCTGTGTTGGTAACTATTAATTACCAAGCCAGACCTTGTCGGCCTGGCTTTCTATTCCCCATTTCCTTACAATCAAAGGGCCTGGGGGCCCCTCACACAATATTTTGCCCAGAGACCCCCAAAGGACTCAAGCCACCTTTGCATAAATATACAGAGCACACAGACATATCAACATAGACATAGACTACATAAAATATTCCTGCAAGGGTATCTTTATGTAGAGTAAATATAATATTCCTACAAGGGTATCTTTAGGTAGAGTACATATAATATTCCTGCAAGGGTATCTTTAGGTAGAGTACATATAATATTCCTGCAAGGGCATCTTTAGGTAGAGTACATATAATATTCCTGCAAGGGTATCTTTAGGTAGAGTACATATAATATTCCTGCAAGGGTATCTTTAGGTAGAGTACATATAATATTCCTGCAAGGGTATCTTTAGGTAGAGTACATATAATATTCCTGCAAGGGTATCTTTAGGTAGAGTACATATAATATTCCTGCAAGGGTATCTTTAGGTAGAGTACATATAATATTCCTGCAAGGGTATCTTTAGGTAGAGTACATATAATATTCCTGCAAGGGCATCTTTAGGTAGAGTACATATAATATTTCTGCAAGGGTATCTTTAGGTAGAGTACATATAATATTCCTGCAAGGGTATCTTTAGATAGAGTACATATAATATTCCTGCAAGGGTATCTTTAGGTAGAGTACATATAATATTCCTGCAAGGGTATCTTTAGGTAGAGTACATAAAATATTCCTGCAAGGGCATCTTTAGGTAGAGTACATATAATATTCCTGCAAGGGCATCTTTAGGTAGAGTACATATAATATTCCTGCAAGGGCATCTTTTAGGTAGAGTACACTGTGGAGGTCATAGAGGTTGGGTCCTGGATGGGTGTTACATTTCACCAATATTTGGGCTGTGGTCCCTTTAAGGGAAGTATGGGATCACAGGAAGGCAAGGGTTAAGCCCTCTCCCAGAGAGACCAGCTCTTAAAAGACAGGAAGTAGTGTCAGTGGGTGTGGGAGAGTAGGAGCTGGACATACACCTGGGAGACTGAGCTACTAAAAACAAGTGTGTTTGTGTGCTGCATGGTGGCTGGAGACTTGGTGCTGCTTGGGACTACATACCTCGGGTAAAAGCCCCTGCCAAAAGCCGGTATCGTATTATAATTTACCATTTAATGCTGGAGTTAAGCGGACTTTTAAGTTATACCTGTTTTCTGAACTGTTTGCTGCTGAAAGCTTTATTTCTGTTGTGGAAGAAAATAACCCACGTCTTGTATAAGTTTACCTGGCTTGTGCACGTGATCCCTTGGAGCTATCACCCCAAATATTGCAACACATAATATTCCTGCAAGGGCATCTTTAGTTAGCTTACACAAAAGTTGAAACAATGTCTGTGTTCAGTTATGTTAAACCCTACAGTTTACCAGCCATCATACTTATGTAAGGGAAAAACTCTGAAAAGAAATTAATCTTCAACTAACAAGCCCAATAAAAAGTGTAGAAAACCTGAAAGCACATTTTAGGTCCAGAAACTGCCCAGAATAGTAATTCGAAGGCTTGCAACATCTCACAAGTTTCTGCAGAACTGGCTGACACAGGAAAAATAGCTTCTCCCAGATAACAGTGATGGATGTTATCAATGACTTAAAGGTGACATACTCTGTATCATCATTGCCTGCAGGGTCACATGTTCTTAAATCCCTCAACAGATTTTGCTGCTGGTGCTAAGCCCTTAACAGATAGGTAAATAAACGAGGTCTCAAATCGCACGCAGAAATAAGAGAAAAAAAAGAAGAGTGGGCATACAAAAGGCGAGGAAATCAATCTTAAATGTCACAAAGTAATAATCTGGAGTACACAAGGTTAATAAATTGTAAGATGTGGGAATGATGCAGCAATAAAGCGCTATAGTAAAATAGTACTTTAGCACACCCTACTGGGCATAAAGCAAAGCTCCAAATTTACCACATTTATTTCATATTAAATTAAAACATAAGTATAAAAACATTTTATAATAAACCCCTAAACTGGCCTTTATTAGCCTTTTTTTTTTTTTTTTATCACAGAGGAACCCTTCCAATACTCCTCAAGTCTCAGGGAACTTGTCCTTAAAATGATTACATCTACAGCTCATGGTACATTTGAATGATCAGTAGATTGCAGATAGAATACCAAATAAAAGAATGAAGATTGTGGCACAGATTGACACCCATTGCAGATAATTCTGACACCCCCCTCTCTCAAATATGACCAAATGACTTTCAGTAATAATTTTGAAATTAAAAGGATAAAAATAGGAATAGCATGCAGAAAAGACACAAAGAAAGTCAAAATCGTTGTGTTCCCTCACGCTGTTGGCAGTGGAATATACCACTTCAAATAAGAGGTCACTGGAAAAGTTCCCTTTTACATGGGGGTTGGTGGTAGAGATGCCCCATTATATTTATGGTCAGCGAGAGAAGAGCGCCCTTACACTGGAGATCAGTGGGAGTAAAAATGTTCTTGAAAGTGGTGCTCAATACAGAGAACTCTTACCTTGGTGGTAAGTGGTAAGACTACCAACCTTATAGACAACTCTAAAGATCACTGGCTTCACTCGTTTTTTTTTTTTTTCAGAGAGAAACGGGGAGGCTCCACTGATCCCATGCTACTGGGAGATAAAAGGTCAAACCGCCATTGCTCAAGGAAACCCTAGCAATCTGTCTCATGCATAGCAATATAGGTTAAACAGCTAAACAATCTGAGCATCAAAAGTTAATTTTTGTAAAAGATACAGTATGAATGCTTATACATGTGTGCCCACAGAGGCTGACACTGACAAGTTGAACCTTAAATTTGACAATTAGTAAACAATTAACAGCAGATCATAACATGGAGGAAGCTACCAGACACTAGTGTTATGTGAGGGCTTAAAGACTACATTCACTTTTGCAGGTAAAACAGACGCATTTATTATTTTTATACCTGTAAAGTATTGCACATGCGATCCACTGAATGTCAGGCTCCAATACAATCTCCCTCCAGCTTTCTGCCTGGACCACTATATGGGGCTTTCATTTACAAAGCTAGAGGAAGATTTAATGGACTATGAGTGCACTGATGAGAACTAAAAGCAGTCTGCCATTGTGGAAGACAGGACTTGTAGTTTATTCATTCACAGATCTCTATGCAAGTGGATCCCTGTGCCAAACACTCATCAATAAAAAAAGAGTGAGCTGTTTGGTTACAGTAACAGTAGACGTGTTTGCAGCAAACAGAACACAGTAATTCAGAAGAACTCTATAAACGCCATGAAGTATGGAGGTAGAAATTTTATTTTTGGGGTTACTTAGCTGGATCAGGGCCTGGGCAGCCCACTGTTATTGATTCAACTATATATATATATATATATATATATATATTCTGCATCATATCAAAGTGTGCTTAATGAAAATGCGAGGCCAACTGTCCAAAAGTTGAAAATGAACCAAAATGAGCCTTTGAAAAGGCAAAGAATAAAGAGAGAGGGTTATGGGCTGCCCTAGTCAAAGCCCTGATTTGATGGGATCGTAGGCGGCATATAAAAAAAAAACAAACATGCATAGAACTGCTCAATAAAAACAACCACACCAAATATTGGACTAAAACAGGCCACGGCCCGAATTATTGGTTTTATTTTTTAAACCATTTTTATTTATAATCATAACTTTTCTGCACACCAATAGCTTAAATATTAAAAATGCAATAACAAATTCAGCTTAGCCACTTAGACTCAAGCTGACAACAAAGTATTTAACCTCTTCTTATATCCCCCCTTTGATCCAGTCTTATTCAAAGGTGCCCACCACATAAATCTTTGGCCAGGGGGGGGGGTTTGGGAGGGGAGCTCTTCCTAGTTAACCTCTTCTGGCGACTGGCGACAAAACCCTTTTAACAGACTCCTTATATAGGTACCTACAACCCTTCTGGGAGGTCATCTGACCTTGACTGACCTATCCCTAACTGACCTGCTGACCTTCCAGAATATTCCCGTACATGTGACTTCAACTGACGTATCACAACAAGCCCCATTGAAATCAAAAAGCGGCTTTTTATGAGGCCGCCACGTTCCCATGGGCAAAAGGGGGGCCAAAAAAAGGCTACCCCCTTTTTCCTGACATGGGATCGTAGGCGGCATATTAAATAAACAAACATGCAATAATAATTTATAATAATAAAAAACCACCACACCAATATTGGATTAAAACAGGCCAAGGCCTGGTTTATTGGTATTCTTTTTAAAACCATTTTATTCACAATCATAACTTTTATTCACACCAATAACCTAAAAATGTAAAATTCAAGAACAAATTCAACCTGGCCACTTAGACTCAAGCTGACAACAAAGTATTTAACCTCTTATATGCCCCAACCGACAGGAGTCATCTTTTCTGCAATTTTTCTAATGGCCGGAATGTAACTGATTCTAACCAACGCAGCCTGGGAACTATCTCTAAGAATACTAAAACTGTATTCGGGGAAGTCAGTTTCAGAAACTGAAAGGTATTCTTCAAAACCGAGATCAAATCGAATGTTTTAATTTGGCCAATATCATTCCTACCCAGTTGAACTGTAATATCCAGAGATGGCCAAAAAGCAATTAGCCTACCTAGTTCAAATGCTAAATCACTCCATACTATTCCCCTACAACCATACCATTAAATACAAAAAGAAGCTGGATCCAGGCCCAGGTTTTCAGAATGCTCTCTTTTGAGCCCAAAATATATATGAATGACCCAGGATCCAAACAACTCATCAGGTACCTGTATTGATTTAAACAAAATTATCAGGACGGATATAAAGTTTGTACTAGTCAGACCTCCATCGACCTATTTTCTTAATATTATTGGCTTCTAATTCAATCCGAGCAGCCTCAGTGGCTGCTCCAATCTGAAACGAATCAGAAGAAATCTTCAAATTATTCAATTGCAAGTGAAATAAGCATTTCTTTAACACAAAGGAAAACTGATAAGAGACCCGTCACTATAAATAAATAATAAATGGAAAACCGCTGGCCTAATGCTAAGGTAAGTATGCATAAACCTGACTAAACAAATGCTTTCATCTTGGCATGAATTAAACAAAACCCATGACCCAAGACCAAAGGAATCAGTTTTACTATATGGAAGAAAAACCCATAGTTAACTTTCTTTAAAAAAAAAAAAAAAAGGTTAGACAATAAAATACACGACCGCTTTGCTTTGAAAGCTGGCAATATTTCAGACACTCTATGTGCTGCAAAAAATGCTAAAGAAAAAACTGAATTGAATAAATTCACCTCATACTGAGATGAGCAAACTAATAATGTAACATTACATAGGTTTGCCAAAATTGCAGGAGTAATAGGGTTCCTTTTGTCAATAGAAACGTTTGTCCTCCTATAACCTTTCAATGCTTGCCTAACCGAAAAATAGCTGTGACAAGAAGAGAGATGATGAAGACGTAGGAAAAAGGAAACACCAGACAGCAATTTACTTCGTTGGGATCATGAGTATTTATTCTGCATCAGAGAATGAAGGAACATCAACACCAGCCGCTCAGAATTAATAAGAAGCTCAGTTTGCATGGAGGATAAAAAAGGAAAGCTATAAAAGCCAAGCAGCAGAATAGTTTTTCCAAGTGGAACTGGCCACCGAATGCTTTCACAAATCAAATTAGATCCCATAAATGCAGTAAGCTTACATTTAACCCTTTGATCACCCCTAGGTTAACCCCTTCCATGCCAGTGCCATTATTACACTATATTTTTAGCACTGATTACTGTAGTAATGTCACTGGTCCCGGAAGAAGTGTCAAAAATGTCATTTAGGGGTCCGATCTGTCTGCCGCAATGTCGTAGTCCCGCTAAAAATAACATATCGACCCCATTACTAGTGAAAAAAAATAAAATAAATAAAAATGACAAAAATCTTTCCCCTTGTTTGTAGATGATAGCTTTTGCGTAAACCAAACAAAATACACTTTTGATTTTTTTAACAAAAAAAAATTTTATTTTTCATTTTTCTTTGTGAATATATTATATAGCAGAATGTGAAAAATATTGTTTTTTTTTTTTTTTTTCAGAATTGTCACTCTTTTTTTGTTTATAGTGCAAAAATAAAAATTGCAAAGGTGATCGAATACTACCAAAAGAACGCTCTATTTGTGGGAGAAAAAGGACATCGATTTTATTTAGGTACAGTGCGCACGACCGCGCAATTTTCCGTTAAAGTAACGCATTGCCGAATCATTAAAAATGGCCTGGTCATTAAGGGGGCAAATTGTTCCGGTACAGAACTGGTTAAGGAGTCACCAACAGGAAAGGACAAATGGTGAATAAGGCGGAATTGGTTAAGCTCTTTTTTAGGGACTACTCCTAGGAGAGAGATCCTAAAATGCAAAAGGAGGGGTGGGTGAAACAAAAGGGACTGCAATCCCACCAGCTGCCACCTCCTTTCCCAGCTTTTCCTTTACCACTTCATGAAGTTGCTCAACTGATTTTAAATTGCCCACAATATTACAACCAGTACCCGTAAAAGAAGGGAGGGTGAAACCATTTTGAAAACCATTAATTAGCAAGGAAGCCATCTGCCGGTTTGGATACTCCTAAAGCCAAGGGAGCATTGTTTGCAAATCCAACTGCCTTTGTGAAGGTTGTCTTTGGATGTGAAATTTGAAGCTTGTAACTTCCAAAAACATTTTGGCATTGGGTGTGCCCCAGAATAAAAGGCACATTCATGCCTATACTTACAAGCATTTAACCAACATTGATTGTCGTTAGGTGCAAAGCATATGCCTTTTCTATAAACATTCCTGGAAGGATGCACAGGAGCATTGGTAGGCTGGCGTACCATGGGCTGTCTCTGTGGGAGAAATAGGTTCAGGCAAAGGCCCACGTCCTTATTACTCCAGATAAGGGAAGGCTGAACTGCAAATTTTTGATGGAAAGCCTCATCTTTTGACAACCAAGTCAAACCACTGAAACATCTGTAAGCTTCAAGAATATCTATGTGTTAAAATAAAGATGAGATAATCCCAGGATTTTTCTCACAAACAATGCTTGCATAAATGCAAAAAAACCTTGCAGCCAACCATAACATTTTTTTATAGCTGGTCTATGCCTTTCATCATCCATTCTATCATCCTTTTCATTCCTTGACAAAAAATCCCTAAATGGAGGCACTCATAAAGTCTATGTATTCTCCCTGCCAAAGCCTGTCTTTTAATGAACTGGACAAGTGATAGCCTAAAGGAGACAATATGCGAGGCATACACTCCCAGTCTCCTGTCCACTTACAGGTTTAGGTAGGGGAGAATGCAGTACTGGAGAAGAAACAGCAGGAGGAAACTGAGACACCAGTCTATCATCAGACAGATCAGCTGACCATACCCCTGCTGTCACTTCCCCAGGAAAGGCATTATATGAAGCCTGATTAGAAGCTTGCACATGAATAGAAGACAATATTTGCTCCAAAAAAGAAGATATAGCAGAGAGTCTTGATAGAGGATTTAATTTACTGCTGTTTAGAGAACTGCTACTTTCAGCAGGAGCAGGTGGAGGTGGAGGAGATGTGCACCCCACAAGAATAATACTGCGGGGCTGTAGCTCCTCCGCTGCTGATGCCGCCTCTTCCCCGCCCGCCGAGAATCCTCCACTCCTCCTGCATTGACATCCTTTGGTCTGGCGACCTCTCAAAGCCCTTCCCCTGGAACTGCCGAAGCCACCATGACAGGAGCTATTTGCAGCTGCTCTCCACTGCTGTCCCTCCGTGAGTCTACCTCCACTGCTCCGAATGCAGGTAACGAAAAGCACTGCTTGATCCACTCCTCCCTCCCGATTCTGCTCGTTCCAGTAGCTTATGAACAAAGGTCTTCATGTCGCCAGAGAGGTGTACCCAAAGGGCAGTATTATAGCTCCTTCGTCCTCCACTGTTCCTGGTGAACCTCTTCTGTTGACTGGCGACTAAACATCTTTGTCAGGCTGCTTTATAGGGCCCTAAGACCCTTCTGGAATGTTCTGGGAGGTCACCTGACCTTGACTGACCTATCCCTAACTGACCTACTGACCTTCCAGAACATTCCTGTACATGTGACATCAACTGACCTATCACAACAAGCCCTGCTGAAAATCATTCAAAAAGGTGCTTATAATGACACCGCCAAGTTCCCAATAAAAGGCTACCCCCTTTTTCCTGACATTCTCATTAAAATGTTGTAGAGGATTTTTAAAATGGTCAGTTCATGCAAAAAAAACACAATCATCTTACAATTGAAAACATTTTGAAAGGAGAAATGGTCAGAAATTTTAATGTCAATGTAAGAGACTGGTGGGCAGTTACTCAAAATGTCTACAAGAAGTAACTACTGCTAAAGGGAGCAATACTAGCTTCTGGTGCCTGGGTTGAACGTACTTTTCCAAAGAACATCATTACATTTTTTTGATGTTTTGTTACATAAATGATTGAAAGGGCAATATACCTGTTGATACTGCTAGAGATCCAATGAGCTCCTAACTTCCTTTGCACTTTACCTGTGCTACACCAAAATGTCAAGCAAGAATATCAGTCCTCCTAAGTTCATCTTTATGAACTACAGAACACCTCCCCCCATGTTATGAAGATGAGGGGAGGGATATGTTCTGTAATACAAATATATTGTAAGAAGCAAGCAGCCTAGGGTGACTGTTTCATGCAGTGCAGCGAGTGAGTATTGTCACCCTAGGGCAGGAAGTGTGTTAATGGCAGGATTACTAGTTAAAAATAAAAATAAGTTAATAAAATATATATTCTGAAGTCCTCCTCATGTGTAATGTATTTATTTATATAATGTTTAAAAGGTTAGCAGGAGACATCCAGTAAACCCTGTACTTCCTATAAATGTTATTGGCTTCCCTCTTTAATTCTGCTTGTTTGAAATGAGTACCATATGCATGGATTGCAAAGCTTGTTGCAGAAAACAGTAAATCCTTTGGCAAGTCAGAGTTCCAATGTTCAATATATATTTTACCTGTGTATTTAGATGCTTCCATGAAGTTCAGTTTTAAAATACACATAACAAGCAAAGCGTTCTCACTTCCGGCACAGCAGGGATCAGAGTAATAAAAAGAATCACTGAGGTGCAAGAGAAAATTATTTAAGAAATGAGAGAATAACTTTCACTGCCAACGGTAGGTGTGCTAGTACTCGACAGGGGACACTACTAGTTCTAAAGGGACAGAGGACAAATACCAGGGGTGCATGCTGAGGAAGGATGATATGCAACATTGTTGGACAATCTGGTGTCACTAGTTTCTGCAAAATGAGTCCAAGGACATACTCTCTGCAGAACTGGGTGCATCATGTGATTTCAGGCACATCTGCAGGCAAATATTTTAAATCAGTCATCATTGGGTACTAGAGAAGATACAGTGTATGCATCAAAGCTAAGTCTAAAGCTAGCCAGCAAATTTCACTATATGTATTCTACTATGTTTGGACAGCCAAGAAGCTGCACAGAATTACAGTAAAAACGAATACCATATATTTGAATGGTAAAGTGACGATAGCCTGGAGCTCAGCTATTGTAACGCTCATGCGTTTTTGTTAGTGGATGGATTTGCAGCTGCAGAATTGTCACACTCAGTAGTCGTGTAGAGATTCTGTTGAACAAACATATCCAACTCTCAGGACTTCATCACTGTGCACAGCCTGTTTATGCAATATACATACACTCAATCTGATGTTAATGGAGGGATAGAATATGTGAGAGTATATAGGTGAGAGACAGGCTATAGTATGGTGAGCACCTAGGAGTAGTATTAGGAGAGTGTTTAGGTGATGGTAGTAAGCAGGTTCTAATGTCAAGTATAATGCAGATGGTAGGAGACAGCAGATGGAGTATACAAGACAGAGTAACCTAGTGCAAGGATAGTTGATGGTAGTCCCAAGAACAGTCTATGCAGATGATAGGAAATAGCTTAGATAGAGATAGTCCTGGTATATGCAGTAGATGACAGTAGAAGTGCAGGTTAGTAAGGAATCCCCTGTGGGGTACTTATCACTAGATAGGTAGTAGTAACAAAGTTCAGTAGTGAGAGGTGATCCAGTAGCGAGATACGGATCGGCAGCGAGGTTCCGGTTCAGTTCAGGCAATGGGAATAGCCAGCAGCTCCAGCTTCACAAGAGAAGGTGCGGTGAACATGCGGTTTGAACGAGCAATGAATGAGAGAAAGCCGGCGATTGAAATAGCCGCTCATAGCGGCGCTCGGCGATGATGTCATTGCCCTTAAAGGTGTATGCGTCCCATTTGGATAGCAAGATGGGACGCAATATTAAGAGAGAAATGTGGAAATAAGGGTACCAGAGGTACCAGAACATTACAGCTATAAAGTATACTTTTAAGGGCTTGTTCACATAATATGCATGGGCTGCACTAGGCAGCATTACCCAATGTGCCCAGAACAGTCCCAATGCATAGACAAGGCATTTTGCATTCACTCCTATGATCTTAGTTCAAACCACTGCACTGCATTGTTTTCAGATCTTTTTTTCCAGAGAGTCCTTTGCCATGAGGTGCCATGTTGAACTTCCAGTGGCCAGTATGAGAGAGTGAGAGCGATAACACCAAATTTACAACATCTGCCCCCGTATTCACACCTGAGGCCTTGTTACACTAACAAGTCACATGACACCGGGGGGGATGGATAATTGGGCCCAGTTTGGATATTTTCACTTAGGGGTGTACTCACTTTAGTTGCCAGCGGTTTAGACATTAATGGCTGTGTGTTGAGTTATTTTGAGGGGACAGCAAATTTACACTGTTATACAATCTGTACACTCACTACTTTATATTATAGCAAAGTGTCATTTCTTCAGTGTTATCACATGAAAAGATATAATAAAATATTTACAAAAATGTGAGGGGTGTACTCACTTTTGTGAGAGACTGTATGGGAGGGAATATTCAATGTGATTACATATTTTTTGACAGGAATTACAACAAGATTTTCTAGTGAAACAGGAACCATGGGGTAGAGATTGCTACAAAACTCTATACAGTCATATCTGCTCCAGTAGTTAAAAAATTCAAACAAACTTTGGCATGCATTCAGAGTGAATACTGTTTGGGGAAAATGCATATTGCTAACTACCTAAGAGCACAGACCGTGTCTGTTTAGTTGCTCATTCACACCAGCAGCTGTGTTTATACCACAGCCGCTGGCAGGCACAACGAGGGGAGTGGTCGGTGCATCACACTGTTTACTTTTTTCTTTTATTTTTCCAATAAAGTGACATTTAAATAATTTTTATTCATTGAAGCAGGTTGAAATGTGGTGTACTTCGTTGCAACAGGCAGCACTAAAATAAGTGGCACATCTTTTTTTGCAGCACACATAAAGAATTGTTGCTCTACATGAAGATGGCCTAGGCTAAAAGAAGATCACCAAGACCCTGAAACTGAGCTGCAGCACGGTGGCCAAGACCATACAGAGGTTTAACAGGACAGGTTCCACACAGAACAAGCCTCGCCATGGTCGACCAAAGAAGTTGAGTGCACGTGCTCAGCGTCATATCCAGAGGTAGTTTTAGGGAAATAAATGTATGAGTGCTGCCAGCATTGCGGCAGAGGTTAAGGAGGTGGGGGGTCAGCCTGTCAGTCCTCAGACCATACACCGCACACTGCATCACATTGGTCTGCATGGTTGTCATCCCAGAAGGAAGCCTCTTCTAAAGATTATGCACAAGAAAGCCCACAAACAGTTTGCTGAGGATAAGCAGACTAAAGACATGGATTACTGGAACCATGTGCTGTGGTCTGATGAGACCAAGATAAACTTATTTGGTTCAGATGGTGTCAAGCGTGTGAGGAGGCAACCAGGTAAGGAGTACAAAGACAAGTGTGTCTTGCCTACAGTCAAGCATGGTGGTGGGAGTGTCATAGTCTGGGGCTGAATGAGTGCTGCTGGCACTGGGGAGCTAAAGCTCATTGAGGAAACCATAAATGCAAACATGTACTGTGACATACTGAAGCAGAGCATGATCCCCTCTCTTCGGAGGCTGGGCCGCAGGGCAGTATTCCAACATGATAACAACCCCAAACACACCTCCAAGATGACCACTGCCTTGCTAAAGGATGCTGAGGGTAAAGGTGATGGACTGGCCAAGCATGTCTCCAGACCTAAACCCTATTGAGCATCTGTGGGGCATCCTTAAATGGAAGGTGGAGGAGCGCAAGGTCTCTAACATCCACCAGCTCCGTAATGTCATCATAGAGGAGTGGAAGATGACTCCAGTGACAACCCGTCAAGCTCTGGTGAACTCCATGCCCAAGAGGATTAAGGCAGTGCTGAAAAATAATGGTGGCCACACAAAATATTGACATTTTGGGCCCAATTTGGACATTTTCACTTAGGGGTGTACTCACTTTTGTTGCCAATGGTTTATACATTAATGGCTGTGTGTTAAATTATTTTAAGCGGACAGCAAATTTACACTGTTATACAAGCTGTAACACTCACTACTTTACATTGTAGAAAAGTGTCATTTCTTCAGTGTTGTCACATGAAAAGATATAATAAAATATTTACAAAAATGTGAGGGGTGTACTCACTTTTGTGGGATACTGTTTTTTACATCCCAGGTTTATAAGAAAACGGAAAATAAAATATAGTGCATGTAATTGAACAAAAAATTTGTTTGATGTTAGTGCAGCACAAGAGCTAACATGCCCTCACCTCCAAATATGGGTTCACAGTTGATTTATTTATGGTAAGGATACTGTTCAATGTCATTTACCTAATCAGTCTCAAAGTTACTTGTTAACTTAGACACTTTTAGAGCCGGTTCACACTGAGGCGACACGACTCCTTATTACTTCGGGGGCGACTTGTGCATTACCATGCACCACGACTTCGGAGCGACTTGCAGGGACTTCACATAATGGAAGTCTATGCAAGTCGCTCCGAGGTCGCCCCGAAGTAGTACAGGACCCTTTTTCTAAGTCGGAGCGACTTGTGTCGCTCCTATTAGAACGGGTCCTGTAGCGTGTAGCGGTCAATGGACCGCGAGGGAGCGCGACTTGTCAGGCTGACAAGTCGCCTGACAAGTCGCTCTAGTGTGAACCGACTCTTAAACACAGCCTTTGCAAGATTCACAAGTCACGTTTTTTAAATAAATCAATCAAGAAAAATATATATATATAAACTTTGCTAAAATAAAGTTCCATTTTAGACTCTTGCTTTTTAATGCATGCATTCCGATTCCGTTCTTTTCTTAAAATAGGAAATGTTTATATTTTTTTCTGCGTTTTAGTGCATTTGGAGGCCCATATAAGTCAATGATAATGCATTAAAATGCATATAATATGCATTTTGCTGCCCTGAACAGATAATAACAAACCTTGGTTAATGGGTGTTTACCCTGTCCACTCTAAACTCTAAATTCAAAATGCATTAAAAAAGCGCATCAAACTGCATGTCAATGCACACAGGAACCATAAATGTATTCATGACAATGCACCGATCTAACGCTAATATAAAAATGCACTTCTTTACACACATAAATGGGCCCCACTGTTCTGTGATCCTACTTTTGCAGCACCTGTGAAGCTTAGAAGCAGGTTTGCTTCCAAGTAACCATCACCCATTCTCCAGACTTATGATTAAGGGGTTTAAAGCTTACCATGCATGTGACAAACTGACTGTATAATATTTGTACAATCCTCTTCAGTTTTATCAAAACTTTATCACATGAAAACCTACCTAAACTATCAAGTCAGCTTATCTGCAATCAGGCAGGCCCTTGAACTACATCATTGTTGGTGGGATCTAAAGAAGATTGTAACATGGATGATGAGCTTAAAGTAGATGTAACCTAATCACTAAGGTAAGAAGTCAGTTGTTTAAAGCGGAACCTTACCCATAACAACTTACTTCTTGATGGAGAGCCCCTAAACAGCAGTAAATCATAAAGTGGTACTAAACCCATTGATTTACCGGTTTCAAAAAACAGTTGCATTCCTGGAATGCTAGGATTGCTAACTGTCACATTTGCTTGTGTCCTCCACTAAACTGTCAAACCATGAAATGGCTGGAGTCATAACTGAACACATGTGCAGCACCATGGCAATTCAAGTTTAAAGCGGTTGTAAACCCTTAGAACAAAAAAAAAAAAAAAAACCTGCAAGACAAAGGCATAATGGGCTAGTATGCATCGCATACTAGCCCATTATGTGTAACTTACCTTAGAACGAAGCCCCGACACGGACCCCCAGACATCGCTGCGGGTGCTGCCATGATTCCTCGCCGTCTCTTCCGGGTTCGGCGGAGCCCCGATGATTTTTCCGGCAAGCTCCCGGCAACTTAATTGAAGGTCCCCCCGGACCTTCAGAGCGCATGCGCCGCCCGCGAGAGCGGCTGCATGCACTGTAAATATCTCCTAAACCATGCCGGTTTAGGAGATATTATTTGTACCTACAGGTAAGCCTTATTATAGGCTTACCTGTAGGTAAAAATGTCAAAAAGCGGGATACTACCGCTTTAAACAGAAGCAGCGTCCTTGGCTGTAAAGGATAGGAGAGTTTAATTTTGCTTTAGGGCTGTCAGCAGATTGGCCTCTACAAACTCAGCAAGTGCCTAAAAATGGAGAGCAACTGAGCATGTGTAGAGCAGGGTGAAACCATGTATTACTGGATTTTAAACAGTATAGATACTTTTATTTTTAATGTTTTACATAGCTATACCTGCAAAAGGGGCCAGCCTAAAGTGATCTAGCAGGACTTAAAGCGGAGTTCCAGCCTCACACACTCACCTGTCCAACGGTCCAGCGATGTGGCCGCCCGATGCCTGGCTCTTCTCCCTCTTTGTCTGCGGCGCCGGCATCACTGGTGTGGGCACCAGGCTGTGACAGTTTTCGGCTTCACAGCCGGGTACGCACTGCGCATGCGCGAGTTGCGCTACGCGTCGTGATTGGCCGGCAATCTTTTGGGACCTCTGACATGTCCCAGAAGATTGCAGGGAGGGAGGGGGAGAGGAGAACTTCCGCTCAGGGCGCCGCGTCGCTCCGAGCGGAAGTGGGAGCGGTTACCTGTCAAAACTAGGTACCCGCTCCCCCCCCCCCCCCAAAAAAATGACATGCCAAATGTGGAATGTCAGGGGGTTAGAACTGCCTAAAGCGGAAATTCCACTTTTGGGTGGAACTCCGCTTTAATTTTCTGACTAAAGTTCCACTTTAAGATACAAACATTTGCAGGGTTTATGCCTGCTACTCTCTCATAGTCTTCAACAGCAGAAAATATATATTCTTAACATTTTACATATGGTAATAATTTTTTAGAACTGGTAAAAACTGATATACTGTTCAGCTGTTGGGCATGGACATTTTTTCTACAGATAACTTCTTATCCAATAGTCCCACTGACAGGCACTGCTTGTAACCACTGGCAATCTTTATTTAGCCAGGGTTAATAACCCCAATTAATTACTCAATAGTAAAATAAGGGGACCAATGGCTGCTAACATAAAGTGTATTTACCTAACACTATTGACCCCTGCTGAAGAAGTCGTGGATTTGACGTAACGCGTAGGGGGAGGAGCCTGTACACGCTGTAGCACCCATCTCACTGTCCATGCCTGCACTGCCAGTCTATGTATATTTACCTCAATAATTCGTTGATACAGAGAGCACTAGATCACTGTGTTTATTTTACACATGTACCTAACCGTGACGGTGGAGAGATGAATATGAGGAGGTGACACCATTATTCCCTTCACTGTGTCATTGACACAGCGGGTCTGGCCATTATATCCTACCTGAGGCACCTTTATCCAGAGGGAGGACAGGAGGAAGCAACTTACCTATTACCTAACAGCACCTGTGTTTGCACAAAGCGGGTTTGGCTCATTATAATTTGTGAGCCAAACCAGGAGGTGAGCGGCCAGCATTACTATTAATGCACTTTATTACACTGAAGTACCAGCACTTGATTACCTGATACCAGCACAGCACAGAAGAGATCAACCACTCGTTATGGACTTTGCACATTATTGATTTTTTATCACCTGTGTATGCTAATGTTATATTATTTATTAGCACAAGCACTTTATTGTGACACCTATTTATTTATATATTAAGTTATATCTCATATATTATATGTTCACGGATATAAGGATTTATTTATCACCTGGATTATTTAATCATCACATTATCTACTAGCAGGAGCACTTTTATTGTGATAATTATTTATTCATTTTAGTGATATTCTTATTTCACTTGATATATTTCAATTGATTTTATTGCATATAGTATATCCTTTGGCACAACATACCTTATTCTTTGATTACCTATGTACAATGATTGTTACTGCCTTTGGGGCTAAGCTGGCTCAGCTCAAACAATGTATGGGCATGTATTGGCAGGCTGAATGTACACAAATTGATCAATCAATCAACTTGGGTACAACAGCCTGCCGGATTTTGCACCCCAATTAGCTATTAATAATCATTGTGTTCTCCTAGCCAAGAGAACATATTGGCTCAGCGGAAGGGATTATCCCATCAACACTGACTGTTTTTTTTTTTTATTTGCTAATATTTTTTCCCCATAAAAGTGGAATTACCCTTTAACCACTAGCCGACTGTATAACTTAGATATAAGGCAGAAAAGTGGAAGGGCTGTGCTGGATCATGTACCTAGTATGTGATCTGACACACCTGGGTCTGTGGCACGCATGCGTCGCGTACCACGGACTTAATGTCATTCGGCACCTGCCAACTGTTTAGTGCACAGGCAGAACTGCAATCTGCCTATGTAAACAAGGCAGATCCCCATTCTGTCAGTAGGGAAGGCATTGATCCTGTGTTCCTGCAAAGCAGGGACATGGATCCATGCCTTTCCTTAGTAAAAGCACCTCCCCCACAGTAGACAAGTACTGGCTAGGAACACATTCAACCCTTTAATTGCCCCTGATGTTAACCCCTTCCCAGCCAGTGTCATTAGTACAGTGACAGTGTATATTTTTAGCACTGATCACTGTATTAGTCCCCAAAAAGTGCCAAAAAAGTGTCAGTGTCCAATTTGTCTGCCACAATATTGCAGTCCCGCTATAATTCGCTGATCGCCACCATTACTATTAAAAAAAAATAAAAATAAATAGATAAAAATTTCCCATAGTTTGTAGACGCTATAACTTTGCGCAAACCAATTAATATACGCTTATTGTAATTTTTGTTTTTTTACCAAAACTATGTAGCACATACACATACATATTGGCCTAATTTTATGAAGAATTTAGATTTTTTTTTAAAAATGTTATCGCTTGTGTTTTATAGCAGACAGTAAAAAAAATGTTTTATTTTTTTTCAAAATTGTTGGTCTTTTTTTGTTTATAGCGCAAAAAATAAAAACCACAGAGGTGATCAAATACCACCAAAAGAAAGCTCTATTTGTGGGGAAAAAGGACATAAATGTTATCCAGGTACAGTATTGTGCGCAATTGTCAGTTAAAGTAACGCAGTGACGTATCGCAAAAAATTACCTAGTTATGAAGGGGGGTAAATCTTTCGGAGGGCAAATTTTTAAAGTGGTTCAGTCATGAAATCTTAAAGCACATATATCTGTAGGGTTTACTTTTCTCTCTCCAAAGCTCTTAGTGTAATTTCCCTCTGGTGCTTCGTTCCTCTGTTATCATCAAACTTGTCAGAAGTAATTCATGCTGATAACTAAGGAACAAAGCACTTTGTTGTCTATTCACAACACAGCTCTGTATCCTTCCTTCATTCCTGTGCCGTGTGTGAAGGGGGGGGGGGGTGAGTCCCACTCCTCCAATCAGCTCTCACATAGTTTACAAGACCTCTAAGTGAAGCTCACCGCCCCTCCTCTCTGCTCCTGACAGATGAAGGAGGTTTTTATTACAATTCTGCACTTTTGAAGGGGTGTAGATAAGAGAAGACTGCAGATAAACAAGTAAAACACGTAGGATGATTTGTTTAATTTGTTTGTATCATCTGAAGCTATTCTCTTCACTGGGTATATGAGAGGGTTTACAACCACTTTAAAGAAAACCTAAAGACAAAAATTGTTTTAGTTTTGGATAGGGTGGGGAGGGATTAGAACACCTATCAGGTTTTTATTGATGTCTGTGCCCCATTAGGGAGATTCTCCCTCTCTATTTGTACTGTTTATCATGATTATTGAGAGTGAAAGTAAAGGAAAATCCCAAATGTTGGGATGTCCCCAGAACAGGAATATAGGGGAAATCTTCCAATGAGCATAATAGTTCAGATGACCCTGGTGACAACTAGGAATTCCCCCACATTGGAGGAACTTCCCCTCACTTCCAGTTTGACTATGGAACAGGAAGTTAAGGGAAATCTATCCAAAGGGACACAGACATAAAAAAAAAAAAACTGCAAGGGGTTATTAACCCTCCCCTACTCTATCCAAAATTAAAACAAAGTTTTGTCTTTAGTTCTAATTTAGGAACAATGGTCAAAACAAACCTCAGCCTGCTGACTGGGCATTGAAGGAGATACTGGTAAGGTAGAGTCATTCTTCTGTTCACTCCGCTCTCTTCTCCTGTTAGATATGGTCTTTTCATTTGATGTCAGCACATGTGAATAAAGGAAAGCATTATTAGCTCCTAGTGCTGGCCCTAGTTCACCCATTCTCCCTCTCTTAAAGTAGAACTAAACCCTTAACCCTCCTATCTTTTAAAGTCAGGGACAGCGCTATCTTAGCTTCTGTTTATATCTGCAGTTGCCATGATGCTGAACATGTGATCAGCTGTAACATCAACTATTTGAATGCTTAACCACTTGCCAACCGCCGCAAGTAGATTTACTGCGGCGGTCAGCCCCTCACGGTCACGGACCCCCCCGCGCGTGTGACCGGCGGACCCGATGTCCGCCGCTCACTCTGCGATCGGCAGGGGGAGAGGGAGAAAGTCAGGCAGCTTGTGTAAACAAGCTGCCTGTCATTCTCCCCTGTGTAGAGACACCGATCATACGGTTCTACTATGTAGGACCGTTGATCAGTGTAACTACAGCTCAACAGACAGCCAATCACAGTTAGAATCACGCCCCTAGGGACACACACAGCCCCTCCCTCTCAAATAAAGTTAACCCCTTCACTGCCAGTGTATTTTTACAGTAACAGTGCATATATATAGCACTGATTACTGTAGAAATGTCACTGGTAACCCCAAAAGTGTCAAAAATGTCAGTCAAGGGTCCGATCTGTCTGCCGCAATGTCGCAGTACCGCAAAAAAAAAATCGCAGATCGCCGCCATTACGCGTTAAAAAAAAAAACAACAAAAATCTTTCCCTTTGTTAGTAAACGCAATAACTTTTGCGCAAACCAATCAAAATACGCTTTTTGCAATTTTTTTTACCAAACATAGGTAGCATAAAACAAATTGGCCGAAAATGTTAAAAAATTTTGATTTTTACTTTTTTTTTGGGGGGAATTTCATATAAAAAAATGTGAAAAATATTATTTTTGCAAAATTGACGCTCTTTTTTTGTTTATAGCGCGTGATCAAAAAATCGCACAGGTGATCAAATACCACCAAAAGAAAGCTCTGTTTGTGGGAAAAAAAGGACGTCAAATTCGTTTAGGTACAGCGTCGCACGACCGCGCAATTGTCCGTTAAATTCACGCAGTGCCGAATCGCAAAATACCCCCTGGTCAGGAAGGGGGTAAAATCATCCGGGGCTTAAGTGGTTAAAGGTGAGAGCTGTAAGAAGAACACTGGCAACAGAGGTATGCCTTTACTGTATTTGTATTGGGAAACAGTAAACTTAGTGGTTCTAAAGCCACGTTAAGGTGGCTGTTACTTTACAATTTCATTTTTTAGGTGTTACAAGTGTATAACACATGCAATAAAAAGGTATCAGTGGTGACATTGTGTGTACAGAGATTTAGGATGCCAAAACTCCTACCCCAAAACCAATTTTCAAGATTTGAAAACATTCCATACCACAGGGCTCATCAGAAACTAAATATAGACTCACAGAAAAAACAAGTAATGTACCCTAGCTTTTACCTATTGATTTTCTTACATTAACAATATATTTGTACATTTGAATACTAATAGAAAAAAAAATTGGGTCTTTTGGCCTTTATTCAACTTGAATTCCCTATTGTGCATAGCTACCCACATTATCAAGAACTGGTTTGCATGACACAAACACATTGGATTAAACTCATACCTTTCAGAACATCTACCAATTAAAACTAACATTTTATAATGTCTTAACATTCCAAAGGAAAAAAAAAAGAATTTCAGCTTTACTCCAGTGTCCAAATCACTGATTTTTATTCACCTATCCTTTTCTGATTTAAAATTGTTTTCAAAAAGCTGGATGATTCTACCACCTAGTGGCTACAATAGCTTAATGCTGCAAACTGTACAGCTACTTGCATGTTATTTCATATCACAGTTACTGGCGTGTATACTAACACTGTTGTATGCACAGAACCTTTCTATTAAGTTTAATAAAAAGTATTACATACAGTATGTTTATATATATCTCAGGACAAGCAAGACTTTCTTTTGAATTTGATATTGTCTTGCAAAAATTATTTTATTTTTTATGGATAACATAGACAAAAAAATAAACAAACCAAAAAAATATGGAGCAGCTGTGCATGAGGGCCATTCGGCTTCTAACCTCAGCTTGTTCAGTTAAGCTTTGACAGTAAAACCTGGAAGATGTTTGGTTTCTAATATAGAGCTGCACCAGGTTTTGCACTCTCTAGTTTTAGTAAATCAACCCCTTTGGGAACTACAGGGGAAATCATTTGAATTTGAGAAACAACCTATACAAAATCCTTCACTATGGAGCATACAGGGGGGATCATTTGAGCGACACCCTGTACAAAATCCTTCACTAAGGAGTGAAAGGCAAGTGGCCTTTAGAAAAGAACAGTTAGGCAGGCCATACACGATTCGAGTCTCGGCCAGTTCCATTTGAATCATTTATGGGCTGGCTGAATGTACCAAGTTGATCGATCAACTTCAGGTACAACCAGCATGCTGGGTTTTACCTGCGATGAACGCTAGCGGCTGCTATAGCCGATAGCAATAATCACTG
The DNA here is from genome assembly GCF_965119305.1 of Pelophylax lessonae. Taxonomy (NCBI): domain Eukaryota; kingdom Metazoa; phylum Chordata; class Amphibia; order Anura; family Ranidae; genus Pelophylax; species Pelophylax lessonae. The sequence goes on along the minus strand of NC_138770.1, from coordinate 225,272,807 downwards.
TCTTCTCCTGGCAGGGAGAAAACACTGGCCCGGCAAGAGGGATTCCCACATCAACACTGTGTGGATAGGGGGAATCTAGCTAATTTCTTTCCTGCAACCTGTTGTCCATTCAGAAAAGGAAGGGGTCGGTCAATGACATTAACTAGCCCCTTCCCCCGCTCTCTATCCTGACACATATCTTGGCATGAGGGACCAGGAGAGCATACAGGGGCCTGGGGGCAATCCCATCCATTTTCCCCTTGCAGCCCCTGAATGCCTGCGGAAGTGAAAGAAGGAGAAGTGGTCTTCCAGCAACTGAAGGAAAATGAATTCTTCAATATGCCACCCCCCCCCCTATATAAGTATATAGGAAAGCAGGATGGGCCCCCTTGAGAATGGGGCCAGGTTGAAATTGCAACCCCTGTGGCCCCCTGTAGATACACCTCTGCTTGATGGTGTTGGACCAGACCAGACTGAAGTAAAGACAGGATTTGTCCCACAAAGTACTTTCTGGGATGGAATTTACTTGCCTTACACCATGAGAAATATGCTTTCTATATGCAATAGTCAACTTTTTAAAAGTCAATTTTCTATTCTTTAAAGAATAGGGATATTCCGACAGGCCCATAGCCCTGAGTTTCAACAGTCAGGCTGTTAAAGCCAGTGACCGAGAAGCAAGGTGGTAAACCATTCTTTGGGACAGAAGATGGTGATCTTGAAGGGCCAACAGTAATTTTCCAATGAGTCTCATGAGTTTTGAGAACCTTGTCTGCCTGAGCTAGTTTGTTGCAATGCGAATCCCTGGAATGCCCGCTAACTTGAACCTGCAGAGCAAGTAAGGGAGACGTTTCAGAAATGGAAAAGCTTAGATCAAGCTGAACTGATTCTACAAAGTCACCAGGGTACACACTGAAGGCTGGAGGACAACCTGACTTAGAGGCAAACCTGCTCAGCATGTTTTGAACCTGAAAGCCAGAAGGTCCACTTCTGGCTTCCCTTACCTGAGAAAGATCTTGAAAAACCTCAGGATGAAGAGACCACTCTCTGGATCCCAGACACTGACCTCTGAAGAAGGCAGCCTGACAATTTTCCATGCCTAGGATGTAAATGACAGACAGGGCTGGAGTGTGATGGTCTGCCCAAGCAAAAGTCAGATCCACTTCTCTTAGAGCTTCAAGACTTCTGTTCCCTCCACAATGGTTGATGCAAGCCAGTGGCGTGGCAAATTTCTGTTTAGATATCCCCGTGGTCAGGGGCCCTGCTGCAAAATGTTAAGAGATGAACTTCCCCTGGCAATCAAATACCTTTTACTATAAAGGACCCCCCCCCCCCCCAGCCTGACAGGCAGGCATCCATTTTAACCACCAGGCCAGGGAAAACTTGATTTTGTGGGTTAGGCAAATGTGGTGGTCCAGGGACTAAGTCTGTCTGTCCTATGCTGTCAGAATGTTGAGTTGCTGCTGTCTGGGATGATATTGGGCAGGGAACTGCCTCAAAATGAGGCCACCATCAATCCCAGAATCCTCATGGAAAATCAGATGGTTAGTTGGCTGCTGGACTGTTGAGACCGAGCATGAGATCTAAGGGTGTCCTTTGGAAGGAGAAGCTTGAACAGAAGAAACAAACTCTCAGAAGAAGACTGTCCATATATCTATGACAATGCCCTGGCAAGTTGGACAACATGAAGCCAGACGGAGACACAGACTTCCAGCTTGTAGCCATTGGATACAAACATCATTGACCCAGATGTCCTGAATGTCCTAGGATCAGTTGGCTGCAAAGACCAACAAAGGCCCCCTCACTTTGACAAGTGGGGAGTCAGGCCACCCCCTCATTGTGAGGAAGATTTGTTTGCAGATTTTGAGAACTTGGGGGTCAAGTTCAGGTGGAACTGCATTCAATGCTTCACCGTGGACTTGAAGGTCTGCGAGAAACAAAAGGTGTAATAAACAAGGGGTAAAATAAGGATTAACTAGCCATCTTCTGATGGCTCCTTCCAGCAGCATAATGCACCCAGGAGAAAAAGGTAAATGAGTTGCTCTCCCAAATTGAAGATCTTAGTAGGCAGCATAAAAGGTCACTGGCTATTGAACATCTAGGCCCCCTCACTCGAGTGAGAGAGGAGCTGAATTGTCTCCTCTTTCAGAAGACAAACCAAAGATTGATATGGTCTAAGAGACAATTTTTTGAATTTGCTAACAAACCAGGGGTAATGTTGGCAAGGGCACTAAGGGGTCAGAGGAAACAAACGCACATTTCCCGCATAAAGACGCAGGGTGGTGGGGAAGTACATACCTCGTCCATAATTGCGGGCGAGTTTTGCTTGGACATGTCCTGGACCAAACACCCGGGTCTGGCAGATGGACATGGTAGCAATGGCAGGATGCAGTTTAGGACCTCCAAGAGAAAATAAGGCCTTGGAAAGGGCCTCCAGCATTTTATCCACAGGCTCTTTAAACACCAGAGATAGTCAAAGATTTATTAGGACTGGAATTGGCTGACACAGATTTGTTAGGACAGGAAATGGCTGAGCCCACAACACACAACTCCTCAATAGGGTATTGCTAGGCAAAGTGTTTTGCAGCTGCACAGACTTTAGCCAGTGAACCCAGACTGTACATTTAAACATAGCTCTAAGTCTAGGCAAGTGCAGACCAGTAAGGACTATTATTATGTCCAATGTGGTATCCTTAAGTTTTGGAGTTATGGCTGCAGATTGAGTCTCCTTTAGTACCAGCTCTTCAAATCATAGGGTACATTCCTCCTAATTCTCAGCTGCCTGTGCAGAAACTGCAGCCCCAGGGAATTGAAAGATGGACTTTCAAGAAGAGGGAGTAGTCAAATCGTGCAGCCGCTGTGTTCTGAGTCAGCTAACATGGTTGCAAATTAACTTAAACTCAGACACAATAACAGATACTGTAATTCCTTCCTAGATAAAACAGAGGAGGGAGTTGTCCCTGAAGGTATTAAGAAGAAGTACAGCTTCCATGGCATTGCTTAGGATCAGCTGATATTAAATCTCCTTCCTATATACTGTATACAGTATATACTGTATATATTCAGGGTTCAGACCCTACCGGAAGCATGTGGGTGGTCATGGGAGTCAGCTAGACCAGTGTGGGTGGATGCTTAGGTAGTGTAAGGGAGCAGGGTATTGGTAAACATAGCATGGTTCTGGAGTAGTATTGGCATACACTGCACAGTTCTGGTCAAATAATTCCAGCTCACCGATGCCCTTTAAATCGCTAAGATATAGCGGAGAGTGTGCCAATATAGTGAGACAGGGGAGATCAGCAGTATACAGAACAGGCAAACAGAAGCTGCTTACGTCAGCCCAATACAAAAAAAAAAAAAAAAAACTATACAGAGGTGTTAAAGGGACTGGTCTCCTACTGAAATGCAAAAGTGTATGGTCCCTTGGAACAAGAAGCACTGAAGAGAAAATCTTTGAAGGATGATTGAAAGAGGTTAAATCAATAATAAAAACAAAATACATTTATTCAAGTCTAAAAAAATTTAAAAAAGAAAAAATCCCTACCATCCATGTTGAAAACTATCAATAATATTCACCTGGGCTCAGTTTGTAGCCCCTAGCTTTTGCTTGATAATTTCTCCCTAGATATTAATTAAAAACATATTAAAATTTGGTACAAGTGCTGCTTTTTGCTTTTTAATATGAAAACTATTTTTGCCCAGGGGTGAGCTTTAAACAATCCCTAGTTAAAGCACTTCCATCACTGTACTAAAACATACAATAAAACCCTCTCTACAAAGCAATCAAATAATACTTAAATGTCTCCTTGTCCACCCAGCCGAACTCCACTTGGGTGAAGACATAAACTTGTTCAAAGATCTTCTGCATTTGAAACTTCAGGATTGTCAGAAGATCAACTGAGCTGAATTGCACTCTCTAGATTCCTCCACTGGCTCCTACATCTCTACAGGACACAGACACTAGCGAAAGCAACCTAAATGCACAGCATGGGATCAGGCATCCCATACACCCCACCCAGAAGTGTGTCAGGTAATGAAGATCTTTCATTAAAGTACTAACTAAAGAAAAAACTTTTTCTTTTTTTGGTTTTGGACAGATTGCAGAGGGATTAGAACATCTGTCTGTTGATATTGCTGCCTGTGCCCCTATTATGGGAGTTTCACCCTCTATATTTGTCCTTTTTACCATTGTCATTGAAAGAGAAAAGAAAAGAAAATCCCAAAATGTGAGTTTTCCCCTGAAAAGTAATAGAGGGGAAATCTTCCAATGGGAACACTAGTTCTGGTGTTCTTAAATTTTAGGGATTTCCTCTCACTTCCTGCTTGGCTCTGGGTAAGGAAGTAAAGGGAAATCTCCACAATGGCACACAGATGGTGAAAAAAAAAAAAATCTGACAGGGGTTATAACTCTCCCTTAAGCCTAGTACACATGGGTTGAATGTCGGGCGGCATCGGCTGGTTCAATAAAAACCACTGACATTTGGCCCTTGTGTACTGCAGTCGGTCCAAAGGGGTATGACCAAAAAAGGTCTGCCGATAAGCTCCCGATCAGCGCTCTCAGTAAATGGCTGAGAACGTTGACTGGACTGTTCTGAGGGGGGGTCCTTCTGTCAGAACACAATAGAACAGCAAGGGAGATCGCTGTACTAACATTAAATAGTTATTTAAAAAAGAATAGCGCATACATGCTAAAGAAATGACTATCACATATGGAGACAATCCATAAATAAAAATGGGGATTTGGTCCCACCTTATGGCCATATCGTGCTCAAGCCCACCACTACGTCAAAGTACCCCATTTTCAGTGGGTCCTACACTATCCATAAAAAAGGATGAATCCAGCCTCTCTAACCCTTGGAGATAACACTCCTTGCTGGGAGAGATGTGCAACTGCACTACAAGGGACTTCTCCTATATCTACTTGATAGTGGACACCAATAGAGTACAGGTGTGTGTGGGGGATGGGATGCTCAACCACAGAAGTCTGGTCAGACCGAATACATAACAAACAAGCAAAAAATTGGGGGAGCAAACCCTGAACATGTATATCTAAAGCCGATGCAGCTATGAACCAAGCGACATGTATATTAAAAAAGAATAGCGCACACATGCTATAGAAATGACTATCAAATATGGAGACAACCCATAAATAAAAATGGGGATTTGGTCCCGCTATTCTTTTTTAATATACATGTCGCTTGGTTCATAGCTGCACCAGCTTTAGATATACATGTTCAGGGTTTGCTCCCCCAATTTTTTGCTTGTTTAACATTAAATAGTTAGTACAGCAGCTCCTCCTGAGCTAGTTTTTTTTTTTTGTTCAGCCCTGCCTCTAAAAGCCCTGCATTTACAGGTTTTAAAAATATTAGAATCATTCCTTAAAATGCAATACAATGAGGCTCATCAGAGTTGACAACTTATCCCTTTAAAGGTCGGCTGCATCATACATGACCAATGCTGTACTCCTGGCCTGAGCAGCAATTACCCCCACTGCAACTGATGTATATCTTGCTGATAATTTGGTTTGGGCTACATAGAATATCCAGACAGTGGCACATTTAGGCTGTATAGCATACCCGCACCAACCTAAGCCTGGGCTCAAATTCTTCTGAAGAAATGGAGCCCAGAATATGCACATACCAATATGAACTAACATTGTTTTGTATGGCAGTCCCCCAGTAACATCCCCTCACATTGGACTCTGTCCTGTGCATCTAAGAAAACTTGAGAGTAGGCACCAGTGAGTTAGCAGGTTACATTGCCCAAAAATGTCATGACATCACAAGTATTGGGTGTTGCTGATTAGGCCAGGTAGTAATGTGTCCAAGTAAAAATTCCAAATTAAATTTTTAGATTCATGCAGACAACATAGTCTTTTAGTTTTCGGACTTTGCTGCACTATACAGTTCCAACTCTTTTATCTGTAGTTTGGTGAGCTTGGAATAAACTTTCTGGTCATGCTAGATCTTATATCTTGTTAGAACACAGACACAAAAAAAACTTTTGTAAAAATACATGAAGATGTTCTTCTTAGCCACCAATCAAACCCAGCCACTGCATTGGAAGTTTGAAGGTGACTGGTTATGCAGTAAGAACACATCCTCGTCTACCAACCCTCTGTAGGACCTTACTGAATTGTGTGTGTTTAATTTAACAGGATGCTCCTGAGCTGCGTTTTTTCAAGTGCGTTTAGATGCATTTAGGTGTGTCCAGCACATGGGTGTTTATTCATTTCATTGGCCAGAATATCAATTTATGCTGGCCATTGAAATGAAAATGCGCTCAAGCACTGAAAGTACCTAGACGTTTAGACGCGTTTAGGCACGTCAGCCATTTTTTATGCTCAAAAGCTTCTGAACGCAGTGATGTTTTTCTTTTTCTACCTCTAAAATCCTGTAAATGCTTACTGTATAGTGTGCATGGACACATAGGTTAACATGGAGGGGAGTTTAGAGGCAAAGAAAAAAAAAAAAGAAAAATTTTTGGAGCTAAAGTCTTCATGAGGCCTACAGTGCACAGCACAAAAATTACAGTTGTCCACTTAGTCCTGTTTTTGTAACATAACTGTTGTGACATGTATAGGTACTACAAAATTATTTTTTTATTTTTTTAACATAATCAAAGTATTACTTTCCTCTACAATTACTCTGCATCTAGCTATGGGTTTCTTTAGCTGCAAAAAGACACCAGATTTCCTTTCAACAATAAAAGGATTTTCCTTCACTAACCCTATTATGTAATTAGATCATGGCCTCTCCCAAAAATCTACACAGAGCATGTGGTTACACACTACAATGTTGCATACATGTGCAGTGCAGTGCATATAATGCAACAAGTATGAATTTTATTGCAATGCACTGCACATTAACGCATGAATAATAGAAAGACCCACCAGTACTGTATTTCTACTTATGGATATGGCAGTTGTATTTCAATTATGGATGTAAAACCATTTTTTATATACAGTATGTCTTGTTTTTATCTTTTACTTGATGAATTCATAAAGATGTTTTTTTAAGAATATGTTGTATGATGATCAATGACATCTTCACAGCCTTTAAAATCCTATCCTTTAAGAAGAGTCCTTTATGAGTCCTTTATCCTTTATGAGTCCACACCCCCATTTCTTTGGGGTTGAGTTTTTTGGTACTCTCCCTCCTTCTTGTTCTTTTCATTATGTGCACATTAACACGTGTCAACATAATGCAGCTGAAGCGCTGAAGTGCAAAAAATGTTTCTATTTTTTTTATTTTGAAGCTTTTGGGGAACGATGAAAAAGGAAATAAACCTGCAAAATGTTCATCAATGGATGAACATTAAAATGAATGCCGAAGCATATAAATGCGTGCATAAAAATGCAATGAAATATGAGTAACAATGCCAAATACTAAAGAGAGAAACCCTTCAAATTCTAGATTTGTGCTCCAAGTTAATTCTGCAATTAGCTTGTTTCACCACAAGATGGCAATGCACCGTAGACTAAGTGAAACGGTAAAATAATCTAAAATAGGCCTTCTTTTTATTCATTTATGAGATAACATAGCTAACATATGTTATACTTAGACACTGCGCAATAGTAATGGCACAAAACAGATGATAAATGAAATGAATAATTATATAGACTTTAACAGGGCGAAGAAAAGATGGTATTATAAGGTTTCAAATACAGTAACATATTGCAAATTATTATACATGATATTCATTAGAATGACTACACTGAGCTACTGCAACATAAGTAATTCTTTAAAAATTCAGGACTAAACACTAAGCCCTAAATAAAAAAATCTACATACCTAGGTGTCTGTTTGCGTTTTCTTTTTAAAATGCCATATTTCAGTTCAACCACTTGCTGTCAAATCGCATACATGTGTTGATTGTGTTGAAGTGGTTGTGGCTGTAGCCATAACCCTGGTATCAGAATGTTCAGACGGCAATTCTCTACCCTATAAAGGCGATCTGAGCTGCTGATTTGCTGCTGGATCCCTTTTACAAGCAATGCGAGTGATCATCCCCCACCCTCCCGCCGTTCACAAGTGCCAGTAACTTGTTTTCTGGCACACTGGGGAGCCCAGGATCCAATCCGCCAGTTGCAGCCAATGACGATAGATCATCTCCATTCACTTTTATGTTCTAGGAGACCAGGAGGGGCCTAGAATTTTGGTCACTTCCAGTCAGGGCAAATGTAAACATTGTCAATTTTTTGGAGGGGGGGGGGAGCGTGGAGGAGGAACGTGAGATCAATTTCTTTATCTCATGATAAAACCCCAGATTTCTCCATAAGGAGCACCTGTCTTTATTACAACCACAATTGAAGCTTACATTTCTTGTAATAGCAATAAATGTGATTAGAAAATGTAAAGGGACAATGTAAAAATATATATTTTTTTAATAAAATAAATAATAATTTTTTTTTAAGCGCCCCCACCCTCCCTGTGCTTGTGCTCCGAGGCAAACGTATACATAGGATGCGCACACATGCGTAAATAGTGTTCACATTACACATGTGAGGTATCACCTTGAATATTATAGCAAGAGCAATAATTCTAGCTCTAGTCTAGACCATCTTTGTAAATCTAAACTGGAAACCTGTAAAAATGTTTAAAGCATCGCCTATGGAGATTTTTAAGTAATATCACCTTTTATATTTTAAGCAAAAATTGGGTTATATATTGTGTTTTTTTCATTAAAATTCATTCAAGTGTATTTTTTTTTCAAAACTATTATATATATATATATATATATATATATATATATATACACACAGGTATATATATAAAAATACACAGGTATATATATATATATATATATATATATATATACACAGTACAGACCAAAAGTTTGGACACACCTTCTCATTCAAAGAGTTTTCTTTATTTTCAGGACTATGAAAATTGTAGAGTCACACTTCAAGAGGTAGTCACCTGAAATGGTTTTCACTTCACAGGTGTGCCCTGTCAGGTTTAATAAGTGTGGTTTCTTGCCTTATAAATGGGGTTGGGACCATCAGTTGTGTTGTGCAGAAGTCAGGTGGATACACAGCTGATAGTCCTACTGAATAGACTGGAAAGGCCCCGTACACACGTAGTGATTGTCGGCCGTAAATATTCGGCCACCGTCCGATCGGCCGATTGTCGGCTTGTTAGTATGATGCTTCCGACAACCGACTGTGACTTTTCGGCCAAACAGAATCTGGTGTGCATGCTATAAAATTTTTGTTGGCCAACACCAGAACGGCCGATTGTTCCTCAGTCAGTACAGAATTTGGCCGACAAACAGCAGATGAGCAAGACTGGGCATGCTCAGAGAAGAAAAAACACACGGAAAGTTAACCATCACATGGCATCACTTCTGCAGTCAGCTGTTGTTGGCCGACAAAATTTGTGTGCAGTCTTCAGCACTTTTCAACCTACAGGACAGCACCGGACAAAAGACGGCCGATCGTTCGGCCGACAATCGGTACGTGTGTACGGGGCTTTAGAATTTGTATTATGGCAAGAAAAAAGCAGCCAAGTACAGGAAAACGAGTGGCCATCATTACTTTAAGAAATGAAGGTCAGTCAGTCCGAAAAATTGGGAAAACTTTGAAAGTGTCCACAAGTGCAGTCACAAAAACCATCAAGCGCTACAAAGAAACTGGCTCACATGCGGACCGCCCCAGGAAAGGAAGACCAAGAGTCACCTCTGCTGCGGAGAATAAGTCACCAGCCTCAGAAATCTCAGGTTAGCAGCAGCTCAGATTAGAGACCAGGTAAATGGCACACAGAGTTCTAGCAGCAGACACATCTCTAGAACAACTGTAAAGAGGAGACTGTGTGAATCAGGCCTTCATGGTAGAATATCTGCTAGGAAACCACTGCTAAAGAAAGGCAACAAGCAGAAGAGACTTGTTTGGGCTAAAGAACACAAGGAATGGATATTAGACCAGTGAAAATCTGTGCTTTGGTCTGATGAGTCCAAATTTAAGATCTTTGGTTCCAACCACCGTGTCTTTGTGTGACGCAGAAAAGGTGAACGGATGGACTCTACATGCCTGGTTCCCACCATGAAGCATGGAGGAGGAGGTGTGATGGTGTGGGGGTGCTTTGCTGGTGACACTGTTGGGGATTTATTCAAAATTGAAGGCATACTGAACCAGCATGGCTACCGCAGCATCTTGCAGCGGCATGCTATTCCATCCGGTTTGCGTTTAGTTGGACCATCATTTATTTTTCAACAGGACAAAGACCCCAAACACACCTCCAGGCTGTGTAAGGGCTATTTGAGCAAGAAGGAGAGTGATGGGGTGCTGCGCCAGATGACCTGGCCTCCAGTCACCGTACCTGAACCCAATCGAGATGGTTTGGGGTGAGCTGGACCGCAGAGTGAAGGCAAAGGGGCCAACAAGTGCTAAGCATCTCTGGGAACTCCTTCAAGACTGTTGGAAGACCATTTCAGGTGACTACCTCTTGAAGTGTGACTCTACAATTATCACACTCACACAATATGAGAGCAGGGGTACCCCGAGAATATAATCACACAAAAGGTCAAGAAATTACATCAAGATGAGGAAAATAAAACTATGCGGAGACAGAAAAAAGATGTGAGGCGATTGCCCTTTTCTATCTGTTATAATGAGGACATCTTTAAAATCATTAGACAGCATTGGCCCTTACTGAACGTGCATACCCACAAATAGACCATTTTCAACAGGTACCTTTAAAAGTATTCCATAGGAATAAAGCATTAAGAGACACATTGCTATGGTCAGAGTTTAGGATGAGGAAGTCTTAGATAAAAATGACTTTCCTGGGTAGAAAGAGAAATGGATGCTTCCCCTGCCTGAATTGTATACAATGCAATATGATGATGAAAGGAGAGAATTATATCCATGCAGGCAATGGACAGAGCTATAGAATGAAGGGCTTTCACACATGTCAGTCTGCATATGTCATTTATATCTTTGTGTGTCCGTCCAAGATTTACTGTATGTGGGAGAAACCACACAAAAATATAAAGATAGAAGTGCCCAGCATTGCAGCTCCGTTAGGAATAAACAACCTGGATTGTCGTTGCCAAAACATTTCTCTGAACAGGGACATAAGGATTCAGATCTCTGATTTCTGATTTTGGAAGAAGTGCTCAGGGACAGAAGGGGTGGGGACAGGATTTTAAAATTAAAACAAAAAGATGTATGAGGGATCAATAGACTTCAATCTTTGCATCCTCATGGGATGAATAAAGATTATGATTTCTATTTATTTTTGTGAGGTAGCGGAGAGAGCCATTTGAGTAAAAAACACAAATACTGTTATTTATTTTTGTTATTGGGATACATTTTGATAATTGCTATGCTTTCTTGCAGGTGTGAACAGACACAAAAGAAAGATTAGATTAAATGATTCATGGAGAAGATTATAAGGAAAACAGAATTGTATAGAAATGTGACAAATCTTTGGGATAGTGGAAACAATTGATATTTAAATGTGTAATTGGAGAATTTTTGTTTGTTGCAAATCTTTATACACTTTTGTAATCTTTTGTAAATAGTAGGCTGAGGGGTTTATTTAGGTAGGACTGGCGATTTGGGATGCACCTGTGTGGTCACACCCTGCTATGTGGGTATATAGTAGGAATCCCTTGTATATAGTCACACGCAGCTTGATAAAGAGCATGGTATGCTCCAAACTGTACGGTTGCTGCTTATTTTCACGTATTGTATGGAGAATACTATTCAGTAAACTTTTGCATTGGAGATCGTGTCCCTCCTCCTCTTCTTTCTATTGAAATTGGTGGATGATTGGGAGCCCACCGTGACACCTCCCCTTGGAATTACACAGATACAAGAGGAGTGACTCACCAGATTAGTGGATATATATATATATATATATATATATATATATATATTATAATAATAATAAATAATAATATACATATACACACACACACTATATTGTCAAAAGTATTGGGACGTCTGCCTTTACACACACACACAAACTTTAATGGCATCCCAACTGGGTTCACAGTTATCCGATTCGCATGACAGGAGATTGTAACCAGCTCTCAATGGAGCCGGTTCCCACAGCTCTGGGGCATCCACAGTCTGCACTGCAAGAGGGTCCTGTGCATCTGCTGGTCTGTTTCAGGTGTTAATTCAGGCAAAAATTTCAGCCTGACTCGCACCTGAAGCGGAGAACAGGGCTACACCAGACCGCCTGCTGCGAACTGCGGCCGCAGCTAGTGTGAACCCAGCCTGAGCCCGTAGGGTTCAATATTAAGTTGCCCCACTCAATCCAAGGTCCATAAAGACATGGATGAGCGAGTTTGGGGTGGAGGAACCCGACTGGCCTGCACAGAGCCCTGACCTCAACCTGAAAGAACACCTTTGATGAATTAAAGCAGAGACTGTGGGCCGGCCCTTCTTATCCAACATCAGTGCCTGACCTCACAAATGCACTTCTGGAAGAATGGTCAAACATTCCCATAGACACACTCCTAAACCTTGAGGACAGCCTTCCCAAGGGAGTTGAAGATGTTATAGCTGCAAAGGGTGAGCCAAATGAATATTGAACCCTACGGACTAAGACTGGGATGTCATTAAAGCGGAGTTTCACTCGTTTTTGTGTTTATTACAAGTCAGCAGCTAGAAAAAGTGTAGTTTAATAAACACACACTCACAAGTCCCACGATCCAGCGATGCTGCTGAAGCCTCACTTCTCTCCCTCTCCTCTCCGCAGCGCTGTCATTGCAAGTGTGGCCACCCGGCTGTGACAGCTTGAGGCTTCACAGCTGGGTGCGCATTGAGCGCAATCTTCTGGGACCTGTTACATGTTCCAGAAGATTGCAAGGAGGGAGGGCAAGAGGAGGAGGGTGCAAGTGGGAGCAGGTACCTGTCCCCATCAGGTGGAGCTCCGCTTTAAAGTTCACGTGTGTGTAAAGGCAGGCATCCATATACTTTTGACATTATATTATATATATATATATATATATATATATATACATACATATATATATATATACATACATACATACATACATTATATATATATATATATATATATATATATATAAATGATGTTTGGAGGGTCAAAGTAAAAACTAGCAAAAAAAGCACAGATTTTTACATGTAAACAAAAAGTGTCATATGAGGCCTGGTCTTCAAGTGGTTAATGCTTATAATAATCAGAAAAACCTCTTGGTGACAACACATATTTTGGGTGAAATAAGAATCAGCTGGCCATTTCACAGGAACCACATTCTCAATTTGCTTCTGTTGACCTGGACAGAGTGTCTTACCTACTTTCCATGTCCTGATTCTTCATTGTATTTACTTAATATTACCCAGAAAAGTTCAACATAAAGTAAACTGAGTGCTCCAATAAATCCAACACCCCAAGGGCCTGTGCCGACAGGCTTCAGGTTTGTTTCAATGGCATCCCTTCTGAGATTATTCAGTTAACTGACAGGTAAACTCTCTCAAAAAATATCAAAGCCACTGGATCAGTAGGGCAGCCAGGCAATTGGCATTTTTAAAAGGAAAGGTTAGCAATGGCACCTTACATAGTCAATCCAGACTCCTGTCAAGTTTTCTAGGCTAGATCTAAAAATACGATCAAGCAAAAAAAAAAAAAAAAAACAAATTACACCTTAGTAAATCAGCCGAAATGTTGGTTAGCTAAGCAGCCCTTAATAGAAAACAGATCTGCCATGTAATTTTTCAAGCGGCATGCAATACCAGAGCCTGACAAGAGACATTACGTTTCTCCCATTTCCTAAAACTCTCTTACAAGAAAAACATTAACGGATGGAAAGATTTTCTGACGAGGGTAGTGGAGGAAAACACACCAAACCATTGAAATGTGCAACAAGATTTGCATATCTAAATAGAATTTGTTCCTGTTCCCTCAAATGATATTCAGAATGTGGTGCATAGCACATTTCACACTTACTGCTCACAGACCTCAGACTGATTACAGAAATATGTTTTTCTGCTGTTCATCTTCATTTAACTTTCTATTAAAATAACTGTGCTTAATTTCTGCTTCTGGATAAATGGATTAATTTTTTACAGTTTGTCTAGTTTAATAGACACAGGAGAACACAGACGTTTTCGCCGAGCCAATGAAACGTATTAATCTGTAAAGCAGATTGCTCAGTAATAACACTAGTGACTTCATATGCTAGGTTTTTATTAAAGAAAAATGTGATGTTAAAAACCAGAGGGAAATGAACATGGCTTTAATTAAACTTGAAATTAAAATGTTTATGTTGCCCCTAGTAACCATAGCCCAGTTGTTAGTGGACCAGGTAAAGCAAACATTTCCTTCAAGTGGATCTAGACCATATCACTAAAATCTTGTATAAGCTTTGATGTGTTAATGTCATTTCAAAGCATGTTTTCAAATATGCAAATATGCAAAAATAATAGCTGGTGATCCTGCCATTAACGTCTGTGTTCAGAGTGACAACTGTGCGGTTGATTTACTAAAACTGGATAGTGCAAAATCTGGTGCAGCTGTGCGTAGAAACCAATCAGCTTCCAGGAGTTTTGTCAAAGCTTAAAATTATTGTAAAGTCTCATTTTTTTGTTTCTTTTTTCTATTAAAATAACAAACCTATTATACTTACCTTCTCGGTTCAGTGGTTTTGCACAGAGCAGCCCAGATCCTCCTCTTTTCGGGGGCCCTGGTTGGAGCTCTTGGCCCCTCCCTCCTGTTGAGTGTCCCCATATCAAGCAGCTTGCTCTGGGGCTCCTGAGCTGAACTGCAGCTCTGTATATCTATTCAGACATGGAGCTGTCATTCAGCCCTGCCCGCTCTCTCTCCTGATTGGCTAACTGAGTTTGACTGACAGCAGTGGGAGCCAATGGCGCTGCTTCTGTGTCTCAGCCAATTCGGAGAGAGAGTCCCAGACAGTTGAGGCACTCATGGACAGGACATCACTGGATAGGGTATAACAAGGACATAGGCGCTGAAGCTGACAGTACAAGGGGGGTGGACCTAGGAAAAGGTTCTTTAAAATCCAATATGCTGGGTATTGGCTAGGACGTCCATGTGCTTAGGGCTGTTATCCAGGGGAAAAACTGAAACAAGATATCCGGAGCTGTAGTAAAGATTGAAGGAGAGAGAGGCGCCTCTAAGTGCAGGTATCCAATTTAATGAAATAAAACGACAATAGAAACATACATCAAGGTAAGGTTGGACAACCACATCTAAGGCGGTGGTGAGAAGTCTGATCCCAGAGAGTCCTTAGTCCTGCAGAGCGGTGTCTGGGGCGTCTTTAGCTTCTAGTGGTTTCCGTGGATATTGGTGACATCACGATTCCGCGCCTGCAGCGTTCCAAGCCTCGTTCTGGTCTGATTTCCATCACCGTGACAGCCGGCTTCCCACGGAGACCACTAGAAGCTAAAGACGCCCCAGACACCGCTCTGCAGGACTAAGGACTCTCTGGGATCAGACTTCTCACCACCGCCTTACATGTGCTTGTCCACCCTTACCTTGATGTAAGTTTCTATTGTCATTTTATTTCATTAAATTGGATACCTGCACTTAGAGGCGC
This sequence comes from Pelophylax lessonae, assembly GCF_965119305.1. NCBI lineage: Eukaryota > Metazoa > Chordata > Amphibia > Anura > Ranidae > Pelophylax > Pelophylax lessonae. Next base: position 225,257,300 of record NC_138770.1, on the reverse strand, counting down.
CTCTCTCTCCTTCAATTTTTACATCACTGGATAGAGAGGGGGCTCAGATAAGTATTAGGGAGGCTGCTGCACACAGAAGGTGTTTTATACTAATGCATAGAATGTATTAAGATAAAAAAAAAAACCTTCTGCCTTTACAACCCCTTTAATTGAACAAGCCTAAGTTAGAAGCTGATTGGCTAACGTGCACAGCTGCATCAATTTTGATTTCACTCTCCAGGTTTAGTAAATCAACCCATGTCTCCTGTGTTGTCACCCTATCTTATGCCCCTGTTGCAGACCATGTTGCTCAGGCATTATCCACTATTGTCACTTTCAAAGAGACAGTTAGGAGAAATGATGTGCAGTTGATGCAGGAGAAGGTGCACAAGGGCAGAAAATGGCTGAAAAGGCTGGAGGAAATCAGCAGCACATGGCATGCAAAAAGGTGAGAACAGTATTTTATTAAAAAGAAAAAAAAAAAAACATTGTTCACAATACACAGCTCTATAGTGAAGTATCACAATTCAGGATGAAAAGAACATTTTCTACTAAATAAGTAACAACAAATAATCCATGGACAAGTAATGACTCTCCCTACAATCTTTTTTTTAATATTCACTTGTATTACACATGAATCTGGCTATAAGTGGATCCAAATGCGGCCAGTTTAGCAGGGACCGACCAAATTTCAATTCATCTATGGCCAGTCATGTTCGAGAGCAATTGTCAGTTAACCACTTGCCGACTGCCTAACGACGATTTATGTCGGCAGTCAGCCCCTCACAGGCAAAGTGACGTAGTACTACGTCGCTAGCCTGTGAGGCTCTAGGGAGCGAGCGCGCGCCGCTGGAGGCAAGCTCCCGCTCACTCACGGACCCCCCCGCGCGTGTGAGCGGTGGACCCTATGTCTGCCGGTCACTCGCGATCTTCGGTTACACTAATGTAAACAAAGCCGCCTGTCATTCTCCCCTGTGTAACAGCACAGATCAGTGTAGGACCGTAGATCTCTGCTGTTACATCACAAGCCACATCCAATCACAGTTAGAAACACGCCCCTAGGGACACACTTAACCCCTCCTTCTCAAATAAGGTTAACCCCTTCCCTGCCAGTGTCATTTTTACAGTAACAGTGCATATGTATAGCACTGATTACTGTAGTAATGTCACTGGTGCCCCCAAAAGTGTCAAAAATGTCAGTCAAGGGTCCGATCTGTCCACCGCAATGTCGCAGTCCCACAAAAAAAAAAAATCGCAGATCGCCGCCATTATTAGTTAAAAAAAAAAAACAATAAAAATGACAAAAATCTTTCCCTTAATTAGTAAACGCAATAACTTTTGCGCAAACCAATCAAAATACGCTTTTTGCGATTTTTTTTTTTTTTTTTACCAAACATATGTAGCAGGAAACAAATTGGCAGAAAATGTTAAAAAATTTTGATTTTTACATTTTTTTTTTGGGGGGGGGGAATTTCATATAAAAAAATTTGAAAAATATTGTTATTTTTGCAAAATTGTCGCTCTTTTTTTGTTTATAGCGCATGATCAAAAAATCGCACAGGTGATCAAATACCACCAAAAGAAAGCTCTGTTTGTGGGGAAAAAAAGACGTCAATTTCATTTGGGTACAGTGTCGCACGACCGCGCAATTGTCCGTTAAAGTCACGCAGTGCCGAATCGCAAAATAGGCCCTGGTCAGGAAGGGGTTAAAATCTTCCGGGGCTTTAAGGTAAAGCAGTGTCGTATCGCAAAAAATGGCCAGGTCATTAGAGGGGCAAATCTTTCTGGTCCAGAAGTGGTTAAAGGCAAACAATGTGCAAAGAACATACAGGCTGCCATTGTTTAGATCACCTAAAAATATGAGTTGTCTAGTTGTCATGCAGATGTAATGAATTTAAAACATTCTTAGTCACTGAACCGAAAAATGATATAGAAATTCTGACTTCCATCTGACTTTACATACTGCATGATTGCTTCACCCAGGGAGCTCAGAATGTATGTGTCAGCTCTCACAGACTGCAAAGTTCAATAAATGCCCAAATATTTCAGATTCTATACAGATGGTATTCGTTTTTGAATGTTTTTGTAATTCTATCACATAATGCGTTTAAAAAAAACGAATTCCATAAGCACACTTTTAAGGGGCTACTTAACATAAACACAAGCTGATTTATGTGAGAGAACCTTTATTCCATGAAAATATGACTGTCCGTCACCACATGAAGTAAGCAGCAAAGGGCTTAGAACACACTGAGATCAATCTTCTTTCGATCCAACCAGACTGCAGCAATAAATTCAGCCAAGCTCAACTTCCAATTAAAGGGGAAATTCCCCACGGCTCTATTGTATATGAGATGCAGATAGGAATAATTGTATTTATCTGTAGTTGCATCTCCCATAATAAAGCCTTGGGGAATCCTTCCCTTAATTGCAAGTTGGGCTCCACTGAATTTATTGCTGTAAAGAAGTTTAATAACACTTATTGGTGAATATAGAAAAGTTTGGGAGATTACCTAACATGAAACACAAATGCAGAATTATCATATATGGTAATACTCTAGGGTGATATTTTTAGATACATCGCTCATTTCCTGTCCCATAATACACATATTATATTGGTGTTACATTTTGCCAAAAATGGAAGCTAATAAATATACCACAATGCCACAAAACAAATTCACACAAATGCCAAATAGCTTCATTTCTTGACTGTTGTGAAAACATTTTACTTCACATTTGTGAATGTTACTAGATGGGTTTTACATAAATGTATGTTTTTTGTTTCAGGTTCATCCTTTGAGATAGAACTGCTAACAAAACGTTTACTGGCCATCACCGCTCAGCCTTTGCAAGACAAATGCAGCACCCTGTCCTAAATAGGGTCTACCAGTAAATTTAGCTTTAGTGGGTTGCAGTTAACCTGGGTAATTTTGTAGTCTTCGTGTTCATTTGTTTTTTTTCCTAAGCTCAGCTTAACTGTAGTTCCTTCCTTTTGTCAATAGTTGGCACTGTTACCTTTGGCATTAGTATTATAAGCTGCTGTAAAACTAGGTTATGAATATGCATACCTCTCTCAGCCAATCAGTAGGAGTTTCTTGGCCACTGGTTCATACAGGTAGAGAGTATAAATATTTGGGGAGGTCAAGCGATCAGGGTCCTCCTACCTATAACCTGGTCCAATGTGGGTGTGTGAGGAACACCTGTGCTGGGTGGGCCTGAAGCCTAAGGCCTAGCCATGTACTTTAGGCTCTTCAATTGAGGGCCTGTCTGCATGCATGAAGAAAACTATGGAAACCCGAGATGAAGTACCAGAAACCTCTCTGAGGAGACAGCTATTGCTACTAAAGTACAGAACGCTGGGTGCAGCCTAAAGGCTCCTTTTTCTGTACTGCTGTCTACCTTAGTATTTTGCCTAGGTAATCTGCTAACCTGCTTGCCTACTTGTTCTAGGGCAGGGGTGTCCAAACTATGGCACTCCAGCTGTTCAGGAACTACAATTCCCATCATGCCTAGTCATGTCTGTGAATGTCAGAGATTTACAATGCCTCATGGGATGTGTAGTTCCACAACAGCCGGAAGGCCGTAGTTTGGACACCCCTGTTCTAGGGTGTCCTGTGCCCTACTTATATCTCCCTGACTTTTTGTTGTGTGAGAAATAATGGCGGTATCCCCATCCGGGGGGGCACACACACGGTCGCTGTAGTGGTAGCATACATAACCTGAATACACCTGGGTCTTAGGCACAAGAGGTTAGTCACCTCACCTGCCCGTGTTTTTTGGTCTGTAGGCCGGGGCTTTCTCCCCATTCGGCCGCCACATACTACCTCCCTTTGGGGACCAAACTTCCATGATAACAAGCCCCTACCTTGTTCCGTACTTATGTTATTCAAAGTTCCTTGTCTCATGTTAGGTTTGGTAATCCTACCAGGCTTTATGCTCCAACTACAGTGCACCGATCCCCCTCGTTATTTCTTCTAGCCTTTAAGGCTTGATTTATCACAAGGTTCTCTCTCCTGAAATATCTCTCTCAGATGTTTGCTCTCATCATATGCTCCAGAAGAAGCTTACTAGGTTAAGCGAAACATGTAGGGCAGCTGGGATTCAACCTAACATCTGTATCTACTATGTACAGACGACCCTTTGGAGATGGCCATCCCTTCTCCAGGGCCGCCTCATGAACACAGGTCATCCTTGTATCACTTGTGATTGTTGTACAAATAATCAATACTTGATAGGCTATGCGATTTGCACAACCGTTTTGAGGCCTTGCCGCCTTATTGTAATAATTGTTGTATATGATATGTTGTCTTTTTTATATGTCTCTTCTTCTGTGTTTTGTTATCCATGTGTTTTTGTGAATTTTCTAATAAAGAATATATAATTTTAATATTGGTGCCTATAAAGTCCAATCTCTTCCCTCCACTTTCTTCAACTTGCAAATTAGGATGTGGCACCCTTAAGTAACCCTTTTTGTGCGCCTAGACACCCTGCGATCTAGGAGCGCACATACTAAATTATTCTGACTGTTACAGCAGTTACATAATCGGAACGCTCCAGATGGAAAGTATGCATTGGGAGCTTTCCGGTTCCTACCAGTAATTGTGCTGGGAGCGCGCAGGGCACATACTCTAAGCACATAAATGCCTTCATTTGGGATGCATATACGCATCCTCTTGCCGTTAAAGCCCACCCACTGAGAGGCTGCAAATATGCATACAGCCGGTGAGAAGAGTTTGAAGAAAATAATTTCAGATCAGAAAATGTAGAAGTTGGGTGAACAAAAAATGATTTAATTCGAATTACTGAACATTTGATTAACTTACCCAATCATAATGCAGGAGATAGCAGTCCCCAAAAATGCGTATGTTATTATAGTTCCCAAATTGCGAAAGAAGTGTCTCTGTAACAAAGAAGCAGACAAATTACTCAACTTTATGCACAGAACCTGCAAAATAAACCTAACCTATAATAAACCCTCAGCTGCCTTGTCCTACCTAGCTGTTGGAGCTGCAATAATTCTCTTGTGCACAGTTCATCCTCCTTCTCACTATGATAATGATATTGCCCAGCTGTTGGTGCCTATAGGAAAATATGGCTGCTAAACTTCTGCTTTCTTAAGCTGGCCATTTACTGAGCACATTTTGTACAGTTTTCAATTGACCAGACAAAACTCTCCTTGTAATGACAGCCAAGCGGCTTCTCAGCCGCATCGGTTGTCATTACAAGTCGGTCAACCGTCGGCTATGGACACAAGTACCGGGGCCTCTAGCTGCAGGCATCACTCCGGTACATGCACTTTCCCTAAATATCGGCAATATCTGTAACCTCAGGACCCCATTCAGATATATCGGGGAAAGTGCATATCGGCCCCCAATATATCAGTGTTGCCGATAATCGGTCGATCCCTACTTTATATACAGTGAAAGCTTCTCTAGTGATGAGCTCCAAACATAGTAAATAGCTATACCACCAAAAACCAGAAATTATGCCACATCCAGCCCTGTGCAAAATATGTAAGAGATCTCATAAATAGACAACAATAAGAGCCCATTCACACTGCCGCGACTTGTCAGGCGACTTGTCAGCCTGACAAGTCGCGGTCGGTCGCGGTCCATTGAGTAGTACAGGACCCGTTCTAATAGGAGCGACACAAGTCGCTCCGACTTAGTAAAAGGGTCCTGTACTACTTTGGGGCGACCTCGGAGCGACTTGCATAGACTTTCATTATGTGAAGTCCCTGCAAGTCGAGCCGAAGTCGCGGTGCACAGCGGTGCATGCGACTTCACAGTCGCCTCAGTGTGAACCGGCTGTAAAGGATCAGCTATTCCAAAAGTATATGTGTATGCGCCAAAATAGGAAAAGAGGTGGCCAAATGTAAACACCACAATAAAAAAAAAACATATATACCATAAAGTTAAAATAATTATAACTTACAGTCACCAGGGTCAGAATCCTAAGGCCATCTTGTGGTTGAAAACACTCACAACTACACAGTTAAAATGTATTCATAATTCATATATTATATATCTTATTTAGAAAAAAGAAAATCCTAGTAGAAAAAGAGCTAATTACAAAGAATGAATGTATTCACAAACAATATAAGTTAAATGATTAGACACGAGAGGGGGCAAATAGATTCATATTATCCATTGATGTCCCACTCTATATTGAGACCATAGGTTCTGAAAGATCTCAACCAGTAAATGCACCTTGTTTATTGTTTGGAAATTTCCCACCTAATTTTTCAACCTATTTAAAATTAAAATGTAACTAAACCTGTAGAAGGTGCCCAGAGCAACTGCCATAATGTGCAAGTATGCAAAGCATATTTGTACATTATAACAGACTTACGTCCTAGTGTGCCCCCCTACAGTGATGTACGGTCTGTGCTCCCCCCTACTGTCACCATCTTCTCCAGGTCTTCTGCATCCAACTGCATGCAGGGGTCACATCTGCCCAAAACCTAACTCCATTCTTGGCATCTTATAGTTGCTGGGAACGAACCAGGAATGCATACTACAATGCGCTGCTGGCAGTTTACGCAAATAAACAATTTAGACAGCAGAAAGGTAAAGCAGTTATTTACAAAATTTCTTCTACCAAAATATTGTAGCTGTGCACGTTTATTTTGACTTTAGATTTAGCTACTTTTTAATAAAAGTTAATTTAATGCCTGTACACCATAACAAATTTTCTAAGGACACCAGCCAACATTCTACGTGGAAATGGAACAGAAAAACCTTTCCAAAGAGTACCCCACTAAGCTGAAGTTTTATATTTTCTTTAAGTATGTGTAATGGTGTATATCCCATTACCTGCAGGCTGCTGCTTCTGTTTTCACAGCACCAGAAGACAGCCACACAGGGCAGTATCTGGGGGCTGTGAAGGAGACACAGCAGGGATGATTTTTAGCAGAAGCAGCTGCCTGCACATAACTAATGTGTTTGGTGCTGTATTAAAAAAAAAAAACTTTAAATTGCAAAATCCACAGATTCCCAACCCCAAGCAATAAACTTAAAGCTGTCAGAAAATGACTCATAAATTGATCAACCAATTCAAAATATAGTAAATAGGGAAAAAGTGCCCAACTGTGAAAAATCGGTTAAAATACAGTAAATTACATAATTAATTATTTAAAGATGAAGTCTAGGGAGATATAAAAGACACAAATAATGAAGCCCTGTAATCATTAATACATAATTAAATATATTTTTTTTGTTAATGCAAGCACCTGAGTTTGACTTTGGTGTCAGCCTTATGCAGTCCTTGTACAGCAGGGCTGTAGCATTAAAAGAAGTAGCAGTACAAGTCAATCAGTTCATGTGCAGATAAGAAGCATGCTGATAGGAGGAGAGAGCAGAATGACACAGAGACAAGCTTATCACTGTGCTGCCTCTCATTTCACTGTCCAATCACAAGCTGGGGAAAGTCCAGAATGTGCTCAGTGGAAGGGAATAATTCTGGATATTCAGTGGCAGAAAGAAAGCATTGTTGAGGAATTCCCTGAACTGAAGCTGAACATTGCAGCAAACGCCATTTTTGTTATGTTGTCTTTTAGGCTCCTTCCACACTTTATGACTCAGTGTGCACTGAAATAAAAATTCTGGACCGAAACCAAAAATTCAGGAAGCACTTGGCTGAAAACCGAAATCTGAAATGGACATTTTTTTAAAAATATATATTTTTTTAAATATATAATTGTATTATATTTGACTTTTTAATTAATAATTTTTAAAGCGCTTTTGCTTTTAACCTCTTCCGGACCGCCCGCAGCAGATATACTGCGGCAGGCTGGCCCTCCTGCACGAACCAACGTAGCCCTACACCAGTCACGCGCCTACAGCTCCAGCACCCACTCGGCAGCAGGAACTCCGATGCAAGGGGCCGGCGTCTCCGATTGACGCTGGGCACCTGCGATCGCTCCCTCTATTGAAAACACAGCTGACCGTTCTATTTGGAATAATCAGAGAGCGCCTGTGATCCTTCTATATAGGATCACAAATTACTGAAAGACAGACTCAAAAAATATATGTAAAAATTTGAAGGTATCCACGTCCCAGTTGAAAATTAATAGATACAAAGGGAGGGGGGGCAGGGGGGTATTTTAAAGGGGTACCATCATTAGACAAATAGATATAGGTAAGACAGTATTGTTAAAATATAACATTTATATTAAATATAAACAAAAACAATTTAAGTTAAAAAAAAGTATTGTACTACTAGAAAATAGGTAACAATACTATAGTAGTTTTGAACAAAGAACAAAAACAGGTGTGACAGTTGCATATATGAACACACAAATTGTATTCCTACAATAGGGATAGTTTCAACAACAAATCCTTATTGACCAAATACAGAAAATTGGTCAACTTAAATTGTAGAAAATATAAATGCCCATATATAGGATCACAGGTCTCTGTGATCATTTCACAAGCCCAATCCCCATACAGTTAGAAACACGCCCCTAGGCTTGAATGTAACCCCTTGATCACCCATTGTGTAAACCCCTTCCCTGCCAGTATCATTATTACAGTAACAGTGCATATTTTTAGCACTGATTACTGTAGTAATGTCACTGGTCCCCCCAAAAGTGTCAAAAATGTCAGTTAGGGGTCCGATCTGTCCGCCGCAATGTCGCAGTCCTACTAAAAATCGCAGATCAGGAATTCACCTACTATATCCTGTGTTGCTTGAGATGACATCACCACTTTGGATTGTGGGGCAGGCTGGGTTTAGTACTTACCATGCAGGGACAAGAACATATGATGTATGCTGTTCATGACTTACTTTGACTTGTTAACTCTTGGTCCATGCTGACTCCCATATATCCAATGATTATGCTCTCCCCTGTACCCTTGTAACATTGTTTACCATATATACGTGATGCTTTATCTCAAGTTGATGGCCGGCTTTTTCTTTTTGTTTCTGTCTGGTCTTGTTTTGTATTGTTTGTGTGAAAAAAGTTTTCAATAAAAATGATCTGATTTAAAAAAAAAAAAAAGAAAATCGCAGATCGCCACCATTACTAGTAAAAAAAACAAAAAAAAAACAATAGAAATAACATAAATCTTTCCCATAGTTAGTAGAGGCGATAACTTTTGCGATAAAAAAAAATACGCTTATTGCGATTTTTTTTTTTAACAAAAATATGTAGCAGAAAACAAATTGGCCTAAAACGTTAAAAAAATTTGATTTTTACATTTTTTTTGGGGGGGGGGGGGGGGCGGAATGTTATATAGCAGAATGTGAAAAATATTGTTTTGTTTTTTTTTTCAGAATTGTCGCTATTTTTTGTTTATAGCGCAAAAAATAAAAATCGCACAGGTGATCAAATGTCACCAAAAAGAAAGCTCTATTTGTGGGAAAAAAAGGACATCAATTTTATTTAGGTACAGCTTTGCACGACTGCACAATTGTCTGTTAAAATAACGCAGTGCCAAATCGCAAAAAATGGCCTGGTCATTAAGGGGACAAATCCTTCCAGTCCAGAAGTGGTTAAAAAAGCACAAGAAAAGCTAAAAAAAAAAAATGCATCACTTCAAATTCTATGTATGTTTTCACACTGATCCATTGTGCTTCCATTGCAGTATAACATATCTCTCCACTGAAATGCATTGAAAACGCAGCAAATGAAAATTGCAGCAAAATCGTAGCAAATTCACACGTTTTTTGGTGGCCATTATTGGCACCTTTGATCTGACTTTGACACAACTTCAATGCCAGAGAGTGTAAAAGTCTTATCAAGGTTACTTCAAAGCCATGTAAAAGTCGGACTCCAAGGAATCATCCTGATATTAGGGGGGTCCTTTGTGGAGCTAGCTCAGATTTCTATTGTCTATTCTCATGGCCCTAAACCAGATTGGCTCCTAATGGAAAGACAAGCAGCTCCCCATCACACCTTAGGCTTATTGCTCTGGAGCCCAGCCAGACTTAGACCGTCGATACTAGCTACCACCCCCTATCCCATTCCCTGGTCCTATGCGATCTCTTACACAAACACTCCTCATTGATTTCCGATTTTAGGGCTCAGCACACTTGTTTCATAACCCAGCATTCCCCCCTGACATGGACATTCATGCTTTCAGATGTTTACTCAACAAGGGTCTATTTAGAATAGGCCATTTCTTTAATTCAACGGGCCCCCTCATAGCTGGGTTCTGTGTGGGCAAACTGGAAATGCCCTCCTCAGAGGGGTACAGGGTAACCCAAATTTCACATTTTCTGCAATCTATTTGGTCCAATAAACCCCCTAGGCCAGTGATAGCGAACCTTGGCATCCCAGGTGTTTTGGAACTACATTTCCCATGATGCTTATGCACTCTGCAGTGTACTGTAGTTAAGCATCATGGGAAATGTAGTTCCAAAACATCTGGAGTGCCAAGGTTCACCATCACTGGCCTAGGCTAACGGCCTAAAAACAGTGGTGCTCTACCATTATGGATCCATTATCTATTCATCCCTGGCCAGTGCTTTGACTAAACCAGCCTATGCTCGGTCTTGGGAAGAGGTCCTGGAGGAAGAATGGGACTCGGAAAAGTGGTATCATTGCTTTCAGAGAGTGATGAATATCTCTTTGATGGAAGCAAACATCAAAATTTTCACGCAATGGTACCGTGTCCCAACCCAACTCGCTAAAAGGAATCTCCATTGTGCTTCAGGGGCTGCAACCACTTGGGATCCCTATTCCACACTTGGTGGTCCTGTCCTAGATTTAAAAGTTTCTGGAATAGGATTTTATACCTGCTGCACAAGGTTACAGGCTTGGCCATTCCTCAGAATTTCAAAAAAGGCGCTCCTTAGTGGAGAAGAAGCTTTCCAAATACACTCAATCGTTGGTTTTTTATATGCTTCTAGGAGCTAAAATTACCATCTCAAAATCATGGAAAAAAGACTTTGGTCTCAGTCTCTGCTGTTAGACGGAAAATTTCCTGGATCATGCCCCAAGAGAAAATGGTTAGTATACTCCAAGATAGAGCCCAGGGTTTTGAAATAATATGGGAATCTTGGGCTGTTTACACCTATACACCTCTTTATCCTGGATCTCTTACTTTGTAAATTCCTCTGTTCTAGGTGACCCGCCTCTTATTTATCTCAATACTTTCCTTCCTTTACTTTTCTTTCTGGGACAACCTGTTCCCATCATTCTCGAATTCCGCCTGATGTTACTCCCCTTGTGGGAATGACTAGACACAGCATGTCAAGGGCTATGACTTGGACATTCTCATTAATCGTGCCTTCTTGCCATTACTTAAACCCTTGACTCTTTTCAGTAGTGGCTCCTGTTATTCTTGCATACTTGATTTAATTTTTTTTTCACCATAAGAATTGCTTGTTTTCTGAAAATTTTGACCTTTCAACAATTTGATAAAAAGATTGTAAGATAAAATAAAGGTTGGACATGGTGCCCCCCACTCCACGACACAGTATGTCCCCAATGGGGTGTCAGGGTATGGTGGACATGACTCTTACTGATCAGTGAGCATTAATAATAATACACCTTCGTTTTTTAAGTTTAAACGAGAATTCTGTTTTGTAACGCCTTAAACAATTTTCCATGACATGTTCAATTGTACATCAGACTTGTCAAGCTTTACTACTCCTATGTTCCATGTACTTCATTTTAAATTGTGGAAAACTTCAATAAAAATCATGAAAAGAAAAGTCGGAATCCAAAGTTGCACTGAAAATAGCACAACTTTGGAATAGGCTTGTGTGAAAGGAGCCCTAAATGGGACATTCATTTTTCTCTTGTTATTTTTGGCTGGAGTGCCTGCTTTAAACTCTGATAATTCATAAACTAAAAAAAAAACAATTCATTCCTTTATAGGAAATAATAGAAGAAGGAGCATTTTCAGCCATCCAACAGCGATATAGACACACATGCATACACTTTACTAATCATAGCAGCAGCAATCTGACTAGGACACATGAAGGACAATTTCGATGGGCAGTACACTGGCTGCTGTGGTGAAGTAAACTAACACATGATGTGCAACTTGAAACAGGTGATAATTTCCCTTCTTTTTCCTTCCTCTTATGACCACCTTAGTGGCTTATACTTGGGTGAAACTGTATTTATTAAGTTTTTTATTTTTTTCATTCTTTTCTGATAGTATACTAACATTGTACTTTTTCTCAATTCACATATTTTAGGAGTGTTGTTGGGGGCTTATTGCTCCCACCATTCACTCTTGTAATGCTTGAACAGATCATTTATGTTTCTAGGCTCTTGTGATCTATGGAATGACGCTTTCTATTTACTCCATTGGAAATGTATGGATAACCCATTTCTAATTGTTTTTCTCGATCTAATGTGGTTTTGTATGCTTCACTTGTATTTGTCAATATAAAATATTGAACGAGAAACCGGTGATAATTTTGTGCACCCATGCTTCAACACTTAGCTTAGAAATTGCATACATTTCCTGCAGTTAATGCAAAGAGCTATTGCACCACATAATACATTCAGGAAAGATGAGTAAGCTCCTGTTAACAGAAATTCAATTTTATACATGTGTTCAGTATTACAGTGGTTTTACCTTCTTTAAACTGTATCCAGCATGGAAGATTATTGGAGGCAGGAGTACATTGAAGAAAACCTCAGGATCAAAGGTCATCTGAAAGGTAAAAAATGGGTATGAGGTCTCAAACATACTTATTAAAAGAAATATTGAAGACCTCCACACAAAGGGTTATGTTTGAGATGTGAGGAGAGTCTGAGGTGCATATAAAAGATATATTTCTACACTCCAGGCCCAATGAAAGTCTCACTGTCCAACAAGGGTTACTAAGAGTCCTACTTCCTTCACATATGTGCAAACCATCTCAATGTGGAGACTCCCAGCTAATGTGTATATCTTAGCAGACTAAAGGGCAGTTGTCAATTTTGCATTGTTAGATTCCACTTTTTCCTTTGCCATTCACCTTTGCTGTGCTATCACTGATATTACAAACCCTTAATGGTTTAACCCAAGAAGGGGGGGTGATAGATAGCAGTGATACAATATATCACCAGGTTCCTTTATAGGGACCTCTTTGTACAAACTTCACAGGTCTAATGGTCCTTTTGTGCCCTTGTGCAGCAGCACGGGTTGTAAATTAAGTATGTCCTCCCCAAAGAAATCGATATAGGTTCTCATAATGATAATATTAATAACAATAATAATGGGAAGTTTACAGCAACAAGAAAAAAACAGGGTCCAGCAAAAAACATGCAAGGGCACAATACTGAAGACTATCAGAAAAGTGAACTGGAGGAACTGGAATGCTAATGTTAACATATAACTAATGCCACTCAAGCTCACTCAGAGAATAAACACCACATTTTCTCTGTATATTACTCAATTTACATGTATAAAAATATGATTGCAAATTATCATGGCCTATATGTTATTTTCTGTCTTTAAACATACATAACATAATTTATATCATGTTATAATATTGTTCATATCAGTTTGCTGAGCAATCAAAAAATGAACAACATTTCTAATCCCAATTAATTGATTTTAGTGTTATTTTTAACAATAAGAAACACAAACAATTCTAAGAAAGAAAATGCCCCATGTATAGACTGTTCCCAGGAAAAATTGCACCCTATATAGCCTGTTCCTAGAAAAAAAATTGCAGCATGGTTAATTACCTTCAGTGAAAAATGTAAACAAAATACAACGTAAAAAGCATTTCTCCAAATAATGCCACTTCTATGGTAAACCCAGATCTTACTGGTGTGTATCTGGCTACCAGACGTGCCTCAGACACTTCATAGACTGCAAAAGGCTAAAAAATAGGTACAGTGGTGGAAAGGTGAATATTTTAATACATGATCATAAGTATAAATACTAAGCCTTTCACCATATGGGAATAATTAAGCATCCAAAGTCATGTATAGCTGAGAACAAACTAATCAGCATCTAAAATCTTCCTAGACACATACACAACATGGAAAAAAAAATTTGAAATAAACTGGTAATTCTAGAAGTGACTCCTAATTACATTCATATTTAGAGGTAATGCTTCTAAAGGTATATGTGGATGGTCCTGTCATTTATAGGACCTCTATGGTAAAAATATTGTTTTCTGGTAACTGTGCATAGTTCATACCTGTAATAATGGGATTTTTGACTTACCATTAAAATCCATTTCTCTGATGTTCATTGACGGACACAGCTCCTGATTTACTTGACCATTGGGTTATACTGCTCCCTACAGGAGTAGGACACTAGGCAGAAAAAGAACTTGACTACGCCTTTGGGCAGTCCCAGGAGGTATATTCTTCCTCTCTGCTAAGGGGTTTTGTTACAAACAGTGTCAGAAGTAATTCAACTCCATAGAGGGGTGGGTGCTGTGTCCGTCAATAAACATCAGAGAAATGGATTTTGCGGTAGGTCAAAAATCCCATTTTCTCTTTCGTTCACTGAAGGACAAAGCTCCTGATCTTCTTGGCCATTGGGACGTCCCAAAGCAGTGTCAAACATGAGGGGTGGGAACAGCAAGAAAAAATTCCCAAAGCTAAACCGTAGCCAACCAGGTAACAGGAGCTCAACCAAAACAACTGGAGCCCACCAGAAAAACATTACACCCCCAAAGAGGAAACAAGCCCCCTAAACAGCAGCCTGCAAAACCTTACAGCCAAATGAGACATCGGTAGATGCCAACAAATCCACTTTAAAAAAAATTTGTGAAAGTGTGGCCGCCTTGCACACCTGCGTTACTGACGCCTCATGACGAAAGACCCAAGAAGCACTGAGCGCCCGTGTAGTGCGCCTTCACAAGCAAAGGAGGAACCTGACCCTTAATTGAATAGGCCTGAGTCACTGTCAGTCTGATCAATCTAGAAATGGTCACAGATATGAAGCGGATAGTCCTTTTCGAGGCCCATCCATAAGCACAAATAGTGAGTATTACTTCCTAAAAGACTCCGTAGCTGCCAGGTACACCTGAATAGCCCGAACCACATCCAGGGAATGCAACGCAATTTCCTTAGGATGTTTTGGCCTGGGACACCGGGAAGGCAACACAATGTCAATGTCACATTTCAGATGGAAATCGGAGACAACCTTTGGAAGGAATGACGAACAGGGGCGAAGAACCATCTTATCCTTGTGGATCACCAAATAAAGGCAACGACAAGACCGTGCCGCCAATTTCGACACCCTGCACGCAGAGGTAATAGCCACCAAAAAGTCCACCTTCTGAGACAGAATAAGCAGGGGAATCTCTCGAATGTTATCAAAGGGAGGCTTCTGGAGAGCTGAAAGCACCAAGGTGAGATACCAAAGCGGTAGAGCTGCACGATTCTGGCAAAAATGAGAATCAGAATTTTTTTTGCTTAGAATCAAGATCACGATTCTCAAAATCTTTTCTATTTTAAAGATATATATATATATATATATATATATATATATATATATATATATATATATATATATATATATATATATATATATATATATATATATATATATATATATTTTTTTTTATTACCCATTTGAAATAAAGCTTTGACTAAGATTACCCCCCCCCCCCCCCTCCTCTGTCATGGATTACCCCTGGTTACTGCTGAGGGTACTGCTGGCTGGCTGGTACTGCTGGCTGGTAGGTAGTGCTGGCTGGTAGGTAGTGCTGGCTGGTGGGTACTGCCCACATCTGGGTGCTAATGGTTTAGAGAGGTTATCATATTTCATAGTTTTGGTAAATCTAATGTTAATGGTACAGAGATTGTACAATCAGTTGGTAATTTGTATGGTGACTTAAAAGGTTAGCAAACTCTGTATTTTTATTTTTACCTACAGGTAAGCCTATAATAAAGCTTACCCATAGGGTAAATGAATAGCGCCTAAATGTGCACCGTTTAGGAGATATTCTAGTGAGCAGCAGATGGTGACATCACCGACACATGTGCTCTGAAGAACATCATACCCATCCCATTCTTTCAGAGCTCTGTGGCGCGGCCGTGACGTATGTGGGGTAATGGCAACATCACAGATCAGCCATTCAGATAGCTGCAGCCCAAGAACCCGGCAGGAAGCCCAGGGGAAGATGGAAGCCTCTGCAGTGGTGACGGCGCACCACTGGAGGGCTTTGTTTTAAGCTAAGCCTTTCATAATGTGCTAGTATGCAATGCATACTAGCACATTATGTCTTTACCTTGCATGGTTTGTTTTGTTTAACCTTTACTACCACTTTAAAACACATCTTCTCATACTCTTCCTACCTTCTAATTCGTAAAATCAAAGATCTGATTTGTTTTGTTTATATTGGGATCTGTTGGAAGGATTGTTAGATTTGGGATATTTGGTGATATGTAATGTAATACCTTCTCCACAGAGAGTATATGGGGATCTGTTAGAAGGATTGTCATATTGGGGATCTCTGCTCCCATGTAATATAATGCCTCTTCAAAAGAGTATATATGGGTTCTGTTGGAAGGATTGTCAGATTCAGGATCTTTGTTGATATGTATTGGAATGCTTCCTCCACAGAGTTTATATGGGGATCTGTTGGAACAGTTGTTAGATTCGGGATCTTTGGTTATGTGTAATATAATGCCTCCTCCAAAGAGTATACATGGGGATCTGTTGGAAGAACTGTCAGATTCTGTATCTTTGGTCATATGTAATAGAATGCCACCTCCACAGAGTTTATATGGGGATCTGTTGGAAGGATTGTCAGATTCAGGATGTAAAGCCCGTTCCCCAGAGTAGACTGCTCCCTCCCACCTGCCTCCTATCCATCCATTAGCAGCCAAATTAAAAGTGTTAGGACTGCAGGTAAAACAGGCTGCCGTGTAGTGGCTCTGCAGCTTAAACATGCATTTGCAAATGCGTGTCAACTAAACCCCTGTTCTTTATTTATATCATGAGACAGGTCTACTTGGTTGGTGGCAGACTGGAGGGTGAGTACATCAGACTGGGAGCTGGCTGGCTTCCATGCACCTCTCTTAATCCTTTTCAATTCGTTTTTTCTGATACAGGGATGGAGACGCTGGGCATACCTGCTGGTGTCTCACCTAAAGTCCCACATAGCCCACATTGTTTATGTAACCAGGGATGGAGGCACCTTGCCTCCAGGCTGGTGCTTCATTTAAAGTCCCACCGTGCGATTTTCGTGCGTTTTTTGGTGGATGCAGTCTGATTTGACCCCAGTTTTTTCATATACAGGGATGGAGACCATAGCATGACCTGCTTGTCTCATGTAAAGTCCAAAATATTTTATGAAATTAGGGATGGAGGCACTGTGCTATACAGGCCAATTGCCTCATATAAAGTCCCAATCTGTGTTTTACACTGCATCCGCCAAGGGGTTGGAGGTGTATGCTTCTCAGCTGGTCGTTTTCAGTATGTACCATCACAAGAACATCGCTATTAGAGTTTTGAGATACTAGACCAGTCATGGTTGGAGGAGGTTTGGGCTGCTCCCTCCCACCTGCCTCCTATCCATCCATTAGCAGCCACGTGCTCCCAGTGTGGAGACACTTAAATTAAAAGTGTTAGGACTGCAGGTAAAACAGGCTGCCGTGTAGTGGCCCTGCAGCTTACACATGCATTTGCAAATGCGTGTCAACTAAACCCCTGTTCTTTATTTATATCATGAGACATGTCTACTTGGTTGGTGGCAGACTGGAGGGTGAGTACATCAGACTGGGGGCTGGCTGGCTTCCATGCACCTCTCTTAATCCTTTTCAATTCATTTTTTCTGAAGGAGTACCTTGCAGCAGCAGCAGGGGGGTGATAGCAGCACATTTGAATGGTTTTAGTTAACAAGCTTTCCCAGGCTGAACAAGTTTTCTATCCCCCGTGTACTGTTTGTTTGCGAAGTGAGGAACTGAATAGAGCCGATGCCTCCTGCAGCCCTGCTCTCCTCGGTCTCCTCTCACAGGCGGAGTGCATTTGATATCACTCCGCCTGTGACAGGACAGAGCCAGAACTACATAGGAAGCATTGGCTCCATTCTGTCAGCTCAGCTCTAACACAGACAGCTGCAATATCGCCTGTGTGTCAGCCAGACATCCGAAGTCTCTGACATGCGGGCTGAAGCTGTCTGTGTCATAGACACATATAACACACCAGGGAGCGTGTTGCCAAGGGTTGTTGAAAGAAAATTGCCAAGGCCGACACCTGACCCTTAATGATACTCAAGGCCAATTTCTGCTCAACCCCCCCGTTGAAGGAAGGTCAAGACTCGAGCTACCAAAAAAGAGCAAGGGTGATTGAACCAAGCGATTTACACCACAAAATGTACGCTTTCCATGTAAAATGGTAGATCTTCCTAGAAGTAGACTTCCTAGCCTTCAGTAGTGTGGGAATCATCGACCCAGACAAACCTCTATCCTTCAGCACCTGGCTTTCAACAGCCTGGCCGTCCAAGCCAGTGACTGTAAAGCAGGATGGAAGATCGGTCCTTGGGACAGAAGACCTTCCCTGAGAGGTAGTTTCCAAGGGGCGTCGGCGACCAGCCGCACCAGGTCAGCGCACCAAGACCGGCGGGGCCAATCGGGGGCCACTAGAAGGACCGGAATTCCTTCTGCCTTGATCCTGCACAAGAGTCTTGGCAGAAGTTTGAGAGAAGGGAAGGCATAAATCAGAGGATATTTGCCCCAGGGGGCCACCGGCGCGTCTGTGGCGTCCGCTAGCGGAACCCGTGATCGTGCCACAAACCTGTGCACGTTCTTGTTGAGCTGAGACACCAACAGATCCACCTCGGGGGTGCCCCAACGGAGACACAGCTGATGAAATACCTCTGGATGAAGGGACCACTCCCCTTGGTCCAACGCCTTCTGACTGAGATAATCCGCCTGCCAATTTCCCACCCCTTGAATGTGTACGGAAGAGAGGGCTGGAACAAAATGTTATGACCACCGAAGAATGTCGGCTACATCCAGAGCTGCCAATACACTCCTTGTTCCACCCTGATGATTGACCAAAATGCGCGGCCGTGGCATTGTCCGATTGGATTCACACCGGACATCCCTGAAGGCGATCCGCTGTAAGGTTCTGGCACTCTCAGTGCCTCCTATCACATCATTTCCAGGTGCTTCCCATCTACCTAGATAGATGAAGCACATATAGGTGCGCATACACCTTTAAGACTGATGCTGTCATCACTGAGCGCCGGACTGGATGGCTATTTAGATCGCCGGCTCTCACTCACATGTGTTCGTTCAAACTGCTTTGTGCCTTGATGCTAACCTGTCTTGAAGCTCTCATGCTTGCAAGCATACCTCGCTGTCGGAACCACGCTGCGCTGATCCCTGTATCCCGCTACCGGATCATCCGCTCTTGCCGAACCTCTCCTCTGCTACATTGCTATTAGTGATAAGTACCCCACAGGGGAAACCTCTATAACCTTTATACTAAAGCTTACACTATCTAGCTCTGCATACTAAGGACTATTACTACATCTGCATTAACTAAGATTGCTAGCTCTTGAGCCTACTACCACCTGTTCTTGCACTGGGTTGATCTCTCTTGTATGTCCACCTGCTACTCTGTCATCTGCTACCATACATGATTGCTAAACCTATCTGCATCCCATCTGCTACTATCTTACTTTCAAGAACATTTCCTTTCAAGTGTCTGTCATCTACCATCTCTACCCAACCTGTCTCTTCAGCCTATCATCACTGTGTTACTATATACATAAGTCACTCTAAGAAACATCTTATTGAGTGTGTGTATTTACTTGCTGAATTGAGATCCTCCACACATGATGAGTCATTGAGAGTTGGGAATGGTGTCTCAGCGTTTCTCTTACATGACTACTGAAGTGGAATATTTCTGCAGCTGAAAATCCACATCATACATAAAACGCAGGAGCGTTACAGATTGAACGAACCAGATAAAATGGATTCAGCAGAAATGACCACTCAGGTGACACAGTTAACACAACAAGTAACTGCGTTAATACACGCACTTACTGTATTAAAAGAAGACAATCAGGCTCTGACGCAGCAGGTGACCAGACTGACACAGCCTACTGCTGCTCAACCCCCAGAACCTCTTGTCCTTCTACCAGACAGGTTTGATGGTTCCCATTCCTCTTTCTTTTTTTTCGTATGGATTGTGAGCTCCTGTTTATCCTTAAGCCTAGGACCTATCATAATGACTTTATTAAAGTGCATGCTGCCATTAATTTGCTTTCTGGCAAAATGAAAACGTGGGCATACGAGAAACTGCAAGAAAAAAGTCCGATCCTAGACAATTGGGAATCATTTGCAATTGCGATGCACTCCCAGTGTCTCCCCTCCCAAAAATCTACTCCTAAACCTGCTCCAGGTAACCGCAGACCCCGGCTACCTAGGGAAAAAAGGAAACCAAATGAATATGGTGATCCTGCCTGGTCATGGTCCAAGCCTGCCTTAAACAGTCAGCCTTGTCACTCTGACACATCTCATTTGAACCCTGATCCTACAGAGATGGATGAGGAGCCTATGGAGATTGGTGCCGTACATGCTAAGTTGTCCTTACAAAAAAAAAAAGATCACAGGAGAATCTGTGGCCTTTGTTTTTATTGTGGAGAAGGGGGACATTTCATTACATCCTGCCCAACCAGACCCCATAGGCCTAAGGCTCTCCCAATGGAGGCCAGGCGAATCCGAACGGTCTTCCCTGAAAAACAGCCTGGAAATTACCAAGGCTGTTGCCAGCCCTGTCCCCGTCCTATATCAAAAAAGGACACCCAGAAATTGACAAATATTGGAATAGGTATTCCTTCAACTCCAGTGAACTCGATACCACGTTCTAAAAAACCTCCTGTACCACCTCCTGAGGATACTCCTATTTTTGCAAGCACACTTATAGCTCCCAATGAAAACATTGAGATTCTTGCACCTGACTGCGTACGCGCTTCTAATGGCACGGTGGTATGTAGGAAGGATCTGAGGATGTTTGAAGAAGCATTGGTTGCTAGGACTACTAGGATTACTTCGGATGGTTATGCGTCCGATTCTAGTGAGGGGTTCATGTAGCAGACACCCTAACAACAAGTCCTATCCGATTCTCAGATCGGTTACCAACCTGATCCGATTCTCATATCGGCAACAAGTGATCCGATTCTCACATCGGTTACCAACCTGATCCGATTCTCGTATCGGCAACAAGTGATCTGATTCTCGCATCGGTTACCAACCTGTTCCGATTCTCACATCGGTTACCAACCTGATCCGATTTTCATATCGGCAACAAGTGATCCGATTCTCAGATCGGTTACCAACCTGATCCGATTCTCATATCGGCAACCATTTTTTTTTTTTTCCGATTTTCACATCGGCAACCAGTCTTATCCGATTCTCGTATCCGCAACCAGTCTTATCCGATTCTCGTATCGGCAACCAGTCTTATCCGATTCTCGTATCGGCAACCAGCCTTATCCGATTCTCGTATCGGCAACCAGTCTTATCCGATTCTCGTATCGGCAACCAGTATTATCCGATTCTCGTATCGGCAACCAGTCTTATCCGATTCTCGTATCGGCAACCAGTCTTATCCGATTCTCGTATCGGCAACCAGTATTTTCCGATTCTTATATCGACAACCAGCCTTAGAGGCCTTCCGGAGACGGCCTTACGGGGGGGGGGGGTACTGTAAGGTTCTGGCACTCTCAGTGCCTTCTATTACATCATTTCCGGGTGCTTTCCATCTACCTAGATAGATGAAGCACATATAGGTGCGCATACACCTTTAAGACTGATGCTGTCATCACTGAGCGCCGGACTGGATGGCTATTTAGATCGCCGGCTCTCACTCACATGTGTTCGTTCAAACTGCTTTGTGCCTTGATGCTAACCTGTCTTGAAGCTCTCATGCTTGCAAGCATACCTCGCTGTCGGAACCACGCTGCGCTGATCCCTGTATCCCACTACCGGATCATCCGCTCTTGCCGAACCTCTCCTCTGCTACATTGCTATTAGTGATAAGTACCCCACAGGGGAAACCTCTATAACCTTTATACTAAAGCTTACACTATCTAGCTCTGCATACTAAGGACTATTACTACATCTGCATTATCTAAGATTGCTAGCTGTTGAGCCTACTACCACCTGTTCTTGCACTGGGTTGATCTCTCTTGTATGTCCACCTGCTACTCTGTCATCTGCTACCATACATGATTGCTAAACCTATCTGCATCCCATCTGCTACTATCTTACTTTCAAGAACATTTCCTTTCAAGTGTCTGTCATCTACCATCTCTACCCAACCTGTCTCTTCAGCCTATCATCACTGTGTTACTATATACATAAGTCACTCTAGGAAACATCTTATTGAGTGTGTGTATTTACTTGCTGAATTGAGATCCTCCACACATGATGAGTCATTGAGAGTTGGGAATGGTGTCTCAGCGTTTCTCTTACATGACTACTGAAGTGGAATATTTCTGCAGCTGAAAATCCACATCATACATAAAACGCAGGAGCGTTACATCCGCTCAGTGATTCAGGCACAGCCTGATTGCCTGGAGTTCCAGGACATTGATCGGGAGTCTGGACTCTTCCATTGTCCAAATTTCCTGAGTGGAGTGGCGATCCAGGACACCTCCCCACCCGGACAGACTGGCATCAGTGGTGACCACTGACCAATACAGAGGGAGAAAAGATTTGCCCTGGTGAAGAGCTGGAGAGCGAAGCCACCAGATCGGAGACCTTTTTGTTTTTCAGCTCAGCCGGATCTGACTGTCCAGAGACTTCAGACACTTGTCCCATTTGGCTAAGATCCCCCTTTGCAGGGACCTCATATGGAACTGTGCAAACGGGACCGCCTTGAAGGTAGAAACCATCAGTCCCAACACCCTCATGGAAGTCCAGAGGGATGACCACCTGCTGAACCGCAAGAGATGAATCGCAGCATGCAACTGCTGGAGTTTGTCCAGAGGAAGGAACACTCTGGCTAGAGCCGAGTCCAGAGTCAGACCCAGATAGTCCAGTTTAATGGAAGGAACCAGAGCAGACTTCTGAAAATTCAGAAGCCAGCTTAACTCCCTCAGAGTCCATATAGTGATGTCCATGTTGTCCATCAGAGCAGTAGGAGACCCTGCTAGCAAGAGAAGGTTGTCCAGTTAGCCCAGCGCTGTGATTCCTCGCTGATGTAACAACCCCAGCACAGGAGCCAACACCTTTGTAAAGACCCCAGGAGCAGAGGCGAGACCAAAGGGTAACACCACAAATTGATAATGCTCCTCTCCCACGGCAAAGCAGAGGAAGCGTTGGTGACAGACACATATTGGAATGTGTAAGTAAGCGTCCTTTATGTTGATAGAGGCAAGGAAATGCCCCTGATGCGAGGATGCCACCACCGTGCGAACAGACTCCATTCTGAATTTTTGTACCTTACAGTATATAAAGGACCCGCACAAAGCAGTTCAGGGCCTTGGGATACAGAATTGGACGCACCTTGCCTTCTTTCTTCGGGACCGTGAACAGGTTTGAATAAAATCCCTGAAAACAAGCCAGAGTTGGAACCGGAAGAATTACCCCTTGAAGTAACAGGTCTTGCACCGCCCCGAAGAGGGCTTGCAATTGGTCCAGGGACAGACACACATTGGAAGGAAAGAACCTCTCCGGAGGGTAAGAACAAGACTCGATCTTGTAGCCAGACTGTATCACTTCGTGGACCGACTTGTCTTGCACCAAGGAGGTCCACGGGTCCGGAAACTAGCGAAGACGTCACCCCACCCCAGGAACAGGTGAGGGCGCACCTTCATGCAAAAGTAGCCTTGTCTGTGGGTCTGGAGAACCCCGCTTTGGACTTGCCAGAGCAAGTTCACTTGGATCCTCCCGAAGAGGCCTTGAAAGGCTTTGAACCCTTGTCAGCCAACCCTGTGGGACAAGAAAACATCCTGTGAGCCGAGAAGGACAGGCCACATCTGCGACGGTTACCTTTCCCTTGGAAGAAAGGTGCTCTTCCCCCTGCGAGACTCTGAATGATGTCATCCAGGGTAGCTTCAAACAGGCAATCTCCTTGAAAAGGAAGATCAGTTAAGGCTTTTTTAGAGGTCTGGTCTGCAGACCAACATTTGAGCTACAAAATAAACATAAGGACCACTCCCGAAACAGACAGTCTAGAAATCAGGGGAGCCGCATCCAAAGAGGCATCACAGATAAACTGCAGCCCCTGGACCAATTGGTCCGCTAGTTCCGCAAAGGCAAGGGGGAGCTGCTCATCCTCCAGGTCACGGCGTAAAAGCTTAGCCCACTCGGTCAGAGTTTGTGACACCAGGGCAATGGTGAAGACCAGTCTGAGTGCCGAGCCCGCCACAGTGAACATACTGTGAGCCACAGTCTCCGACTTTCTGCCAGCCGGATCCTTAAAAGTCTGCAATTCTTCTACTGGAATCATGGTTGCCTTAATTAACCTGGAAACCAGGGGATCCACCACTGGTGGAACAGTCCACTTCTTAAGGAGGGACTCTTCAAATGGGTACCTCACTACGAGTTACGGACCACAAAGGAACATTTTGGACGTTCCCACTCTTTTGAGACAAACCTGTCAAAATAGGAAGGAAACTGAAACACCTTCGCCGCTCCAGACGGCTTGTGAGTGCCAAACCGGTGCCTCCGCCGCAGCTGAAGTTGCGTCTTCAATTTTTTAAAGTCTCACGCACAGATAAAATCAGTGTGTTTCTTTTTTTGGTCTTTCTTTTATTTTTAGCATGTGATCTGGCAAGTTAGTCTGTTTTTCAAAAAACAAGCTGTCCTGCAAATGTATTAGTTAACCACTTAAGCCCCGGAAGATTTTACCCCCTTCCTGACCAGGGCCTATTTCGCTATTCGGCACTGCAGGAATTTAACGGACAATTGCGCGGTCGTGCAACGCTGTACCTAATCGAATTTGACATCATTTTTTTCCCACAAACAGAGCTTTCTTTTGGTGGTATTTGATCACCTGTGCGATTTTTACTTTTTGCGCTATAAACAAAAAAAAGCGTAAATTTTGCAAAAATAACAATATTTTTCACATTTTTTTTTATACGAAATTCCCCCCAAAAAAATGTAAAAATTAACATTTTAGGCCAATTTGTTTTATGCTACATATGTTTGGTAAAAAAAAAATCACAAAGAGCGTATTTTGATTGGTTTGCGCAAAAGTTATTGCGTTTACTAACTAAGGGAAAGATTTTTGTCATTTTTGTTGTTTTTTTTTTACGGCGTAATGGCGGCGATCTGCGATTTTTTTTTTTTTTGCGGTACTGCAACATTGCAGCGGACAGATGGGACCCTTGACTGACATTTTTGACACTTTTGGTGTTACCAGTGACATTACTACAGTAATCAGTGCTATACATATGCACTGTTACTGTTAAATGACACTGGCAGTGAAGGGGTTAACTTTGTTTTGAGAGGGAGGGGTTATATGTGTCCCTAGGGGCGTGATTCTAACTGTGATTGGCTGTGGCTTGAGGTGTATGAACAGTGATCAACGGTCCTACATAGTAGAACCGTATGATCACTATTCATACACAGGGGAGAATGACAGGCGGCTTGTTTACATTAGCCGCCTGCCTTTCTCCTGCTCTAACGGACGATCACACGCGTGGGGGGGGGGTCGGTGACCGCGTGGGAGCGCGCCTCCGGCGGCGCGCGCTCTCTCCCTAGACCCTCACAGGCTAGCAACGTAGCCCTACGTCGCTTTGCCTGTGAGGGGCTGACTGCCGACATAAATCGTCGTGCGGCGGTCGGCAAGCAGTTAAGAGTGTTGAGGCAACCGTTTACTACTAAAAGGGTGCTTAAAAAGATCAGCTTTTATTTATTCATGTAAAATCTTTATCCCAAAAGGAGAAAAACTGTTGCTGTAACTGCTTGTGTAACTGCAATGTGAGCTAGATTTGGCTTTAGTTTGTTAGTGCATCCAAAGGCCGTACACACGATAAGAAAATCGTAAATAAAATTTAGTCTGGACAATCTGCCGATTTTCTGATTGTTAGTATAGTGCTTTCGACAGCCGATTCCGAATTTTCGTACGACAAAAACTGGATGTGCAGGCTATAAAATCTTTATCATACGTGAACACAATGTCCGATTTTGCTGCTGTCCAAAAGTGCCCTTGAGCTCCTTCATCCAGAGTGGGGGCACTGCGCTACATCTAAGGATTGGTGAACTGCAATATATTACATTTTTGGTTTTTGGGTGTATTACCGTTTTAATTATCTATTACCTATTTTTTTATTTTTTTTTACATATCTTTTGATATACAGAAGCTGGAAGGTTATTTTGTGATTCAGTGTCCAGCCTGAGCAACTGCTATGCTTGCAAAGCGTGTCCTCTCTGTGCTTTTTCTATTTTGTAGGATCTTACTAAACACCCCAAGATTGTACCCAGTGTTTATTTTATACTCGCCTCAACCTGACCTCTTCAGCTTTCCAGTGGTGGTCCTATCCCTAGTCTTGTTCAGACCCATGTCCCTGTATGTGCCCACTGCTACTATCATGTAAATAGGGGAGAGTGATTTCTGGATGATCGAATAGAGAAGATTAGTTTACTCCCATTCTCCCATTTCTGGTGATTGACAGCACAGAGAGCAGACATCAAAGGATCTACTTAGAACCCTGATGTCTCTGCAAAGTGGAATCGTCTTCTACCAACCTAGGAAAGAGCA
Organism: Pelophylax lessonae; assembly: GCF_965119305.1. Taxonomy (NCBI): domain Eukaryota; kingdom Metazoa; phylum Chordata; class Amphibia; order Anura; family Ranidae; genus Pelophylax; species Pelophylax lessonae. The sequence goes on along the minus strand of NC_138770.1, from coordinate 225,230,736 downwards.
CTTCTCAACAATAGAGTAAAGATTCCCATTGCCTTATAGTGCCAACAGGAAGTGAGGAAAAATCTCCAACAGGGACACCAACAGCAAAAAAGAGCTGGCAGAGCCTCTAGCCTTCCCTTATGTGATAGCAATAAAGTTAAAGTGGTATTTAACTCAATAAAATGTAATATATGGCAGCTTACCGATTTTTTTAGATGTGGTGGTTGCATTAGTTTTTTATTTTTAGGCTTTTTCTCTTGATTTCACCCAGTGGTCCTGCCAGTAGCACACCTCCTATTTTAGAGATGTCTGCATTCTCGGCGAAGTAGTAAAGCAGACACCTTTGGACAGCACCATTGTAAGGCCGGGGAGAGGGTAGTGTTAGACTGGCAAATTTAAGCTGCACATAGATGGAGTAAAATTTGTCTGGCTCAGCTAAGATCGGCCACATTTCAATCCTTCTATGACTGTTCCCACTAGAGAGAAGTTAATCAAAGGATCGGTTTATCTCAAATGGGAACATTGGAAAATGTTAATTTGATCATCCAGAAAATATTTTACATAACTGAATAAAAGCTGATCATTGTAGGCAACCCTGTCAGTGGTAAATGGTTTGTCTCAACCCTCCAACTGCTACTTTGTCTGAACAGCTTATAAATAAAGGAAAAAAAGCCTCAGGCCCCTTTCACATGGAGCGGATCTGTTTTGACGAACTTCACTTGCTCATCAGGGATCGCCCTGCTGATCAGGCGGATGAAAGGTCCATCTCCACTCACTGTGCAGAGATGAACCTGTCAGAGTCTCGCTCTACTTTATGGGGAGATAGGATGGAAATGGACAGTCTGTACAGCCACTGGATGGATGGCGAACGGATCGCCATACGTCTGTTTTCTGCGGATCTTGTCGGATCAGATGCCAGGCGGGTGTCGGTGGACACTGACATCTGCCTCCCCATACAGGACAATGGGTGGCCTGATTGGTCCAATCGTGTGAAAGGGGCCTCAAAAAGCCAAATTAAAAACCTAAACTAATACTGCTACCCAGTGAGCTGCACTTTAATAAATTTTTTGTTTTGGTTCTATTAAGCCCCGGTTCACATTAGTGCGATCGTGGAGGGAGATCGCATGTAATTCGGAGCGCACTGCTCCTAAATTACATGCGATCTCATGTGCGGTGCAAATTTCAGCCATACACTTTGTATGGCTGAATTCGCACCGCATCCGCACTAAACACGCACATGAGGCTTTTTTTTATATGCAGAATCGGATCACATAGTAGTTCACACTAGTGCGATCCAATTCTGGTATGCAATCGCAACTGGGGGTGTCGTTAACTTTTAATTGACACCCCCTGCGTATCGCATATGGCAGTGTGCATATTTGCAGCGTTCCCGCATCGCACAAATGTGAACCAGGACTAAGTGTTTTTAAAAAAGTAACATAATAAATATATAATAAATAAAAAGCACACACAGAAAATAATTAAAGTCCCCCGCCCACACCACCGTACCACACACAAAATAATTCAAAAACACTTGGCAGATGGACCCATTGAACGTATGAAAACGATGACTGCACTATATGACCTATGGCCATTAATACTGGGGGTGAGGTGTTGTAGGACCAATTATTCAGGGTTAATTCTACACCGATAACACCTGTAACGGCTTTTAAATTGGCAATTATGGGCATTTTTGGATAACAAAGCTTATCACCAATTCACAAGCATGTGCAATTTTAAGGATTGACATTTTGAGCATCTTTGTATTTGTCACAAGAATATAGATGTGATTTGTGACTGTTCGCGCAGCCCAGTGATCGTGACTGGCTGCCAACAGCCTATCATTGCACTGTATGGGCTCAGTGACCGCAGGTATCGGCACACAGATGTCAATTCCCACCTGGAGGAATCAGTAGATTCTTGCCACTGGGTTTCACAGCAAGGCTAATGTCAGTGCAAATGCACTAGCTTGGAGTTCTGTTCTGAGGAAATACCTATGATTTTCACTTCCACTTTCATCAAGTTCGTTACACACTAGTCAAGTAGTGTCACTTGTGAAGATAAACAGGAAGTGATAGCTCAGCATTACCACTATTCTATAAAGTGAATATTATGCATATTTCAGCAGATCAGTGTTTCCTAAAAGACTTCTTCCTTATTGCTCAGACAGCAATTGTGCATTGAAAAAAAAAACCTTCAGCATGACATACTGTATGTACCTAGCAATCTATTGAGAGAATAGAACAAGGTATGTATGTATACATATGCAGTTTGCGTGTAAAAAAAGAATAAATATATATTTGTATCCAATTTAGCAGGCCCTTGCACGCACTACAATGTTGTTGGTCAAGGAGAGAAATTGCACAATCAGACTGTGTGCGGGTTGCCGCGTGTTCGGAAACGTGCAGATATGAATGGAGCCAGGCATACGTTTTCTATGCGGGTTGCTGCATGTTCGAAAATGCGCAGATGTAAATGCAGCCTGTTTGTTAATGACACCCTATTCGCGGTTAGCAGAGGCAGGTTTTGACTCATGTTTGTCGTATGACAAAACACACCAAAACGCGCACTGAAAAAACGTGCAACGCTACACAACTGAAAAGGTTCTTGATCTACTTTAGGTTATGTATTGAGCATAGAGCAACCCATGTAAGTGAATGGACTGCCATATGAATGACACATGTTCATGCGTGCATCACAAAAAAACCCGCAAGTGGGGACGGGCGTTTCTGCTACTCTCAGGTGTGAAAGGAATCTGCTTGGGAGGAAAGTTATTAGGCAGCAAGGATGACCTGGGAGTAGAGGTGAGGGTTAAATTGATCTCATTAATGTGGCATAGGAATTGCTCCTTATCTTCTTCTTGTGTGCAGAAACCTTTTCCAAAATCACACCGTGTTGAGTCGCATTGATTAGTATATGTTTCCCCTTGTCAAGTGATTCTGTGCAACTCAAGTCGCATCAGAAGGCACACTAGTGTGAACTGGGACTTATTGTCTGCATGTTGTGTGGTCCGGTCTAATTCAATAGGTATGAATATTTTTCTAAACCATACCCGATAGGAATTCATTTCTCAGTTTAGTGTGAGGTTTAATAAAGAATTGCTCTACACATTTCTCTGTATTAAAACATTACTTTTCATTAATTTTACAATTACCTAATAACACAAATCCCAATAAGAAAAAGTGCTTCAACAGGCTAGTATTCTGTAGTATTCAGTTTTCAGGCACTGCTAATCAGTGTTTATCTATTGAACCCCTTTAGAAGTATGCAATAAGAATAAGGCCTTTAAAGTGTGTTTGCACATGCTCAATGTACCCACTGAAACAACAGATGCCATCTCTAGGCATAGGCATAGGCATAGGCATAGGCACAGGCACAGGCACAGGCACAGCTATGCTGAATTCCAGCCATACAGACTAACACAATTGAAGAGTGCTCCAGATACTGGGAGTAAGCCTGGCTTATTGTGAGATGTACTTCTGCAAGCACAGACTTTTCCTCCTATGTCCCAGCAAATAGATTCACTCGCATGTTGGTCGCATATCAGTTGGGTGAGCATATTCTGTTTCTACGGTTGCTCTGTTTACCTTTTGTTGCCTGTACTAGCATCTGAAAATCTGATCTTTATCAATACAATATATGCTTGTATGTTTATAGACTTCCCAGGGTACTGAATATATAAGAGACATCCATTTACACAGTACAGCTCCTTACTATATCCATTCAGTCCCACTCTTCATGCCATTTACCCAGATGAAGATCGATCATTCTTGTATTGAGTGACTATATATCTTCAGATTAGTCTGATATCTATTACTAACTACAAAAAAAGCAAGACAATGGCTCACCGACCTAGTGCAAAATCATAAGATATTTATTGGAAAGTAAAAAAGAATGCCATATATCATACTCACAAACCTATGCTAAAAATGTGCATATAAAAACTCCTAATGCAGTCAGGAGACCCCCAAGACTGGGATACTTTTCAGTACTAAAGGAGGACTGGATGGCGTCTGTACTGATGGGGCTGACGCATTTCAAGGGAGAACCCTCTTCATCAGAGCCACCTCGGTCAGCCCCATCAGTATGGATGCCATCGAGTCCTCCTGTAGTACTAAAAAGTATCCCAGTCAGGTCTCCTGACTGCATTAGGAGTTTTTTATATGCACATTTTCAGCATATGTTTGTGAGTATGATGTATGGCATTCTTTTTTACTTTCCAATAAATGTCTTCTGATATTGCACTAGGTCAGTGCCCCCTTCTCTTGCTTTTTTTGTTTCTAGTTCATGTGGATGCCCATCGTCCTGAGAGGACAGCAAGAGCCTAGATGGCATCAACACAGCCTTCCCTATAACACAGCACCTGAGCGCAGGAGAATTTACTTTTCTATTGGTCTATTACTACTTGTTGCTGATCTCAAGGGGCTATTACATCCTTTTATTATTAGTATGCATTAACAGCCATACCTTTTCTTGCTGACAGCAATATGCTTTAACAAGCTAATGAATGTGTTCTATGTATATGTGTGCACTGTGTGGTCGCAGCTGCGTCTATCCCAGACAACTATGTATTTTTAATTTTTCACTAAGATGAAGGTGATTGTGGTATTTTTATCCAGAAGTTTTATGTAATTGTTAAAATTTAATAAACTATCCCATGATTAAGCCGCACGGTCCTGCTGTGACTTCCTTTTTGGGTTTTCCCAAATCTTTTTGTCCCTTTAAAAGTATGTAATTAGAATAAGGCCAATAAAATGTATTTATTGCAATGATTATAACATAAATTCCACCTGCTTCGATTCTGCAGATATTACAAATGCCTTCTTCCTAAGGCGTGCTTTTAGGAACGAGAGATTCTCAGAGTGAAGTGCAGAACTGCCTGATTATCTAATAACTCAGCAAAAGGTAGGGGGATGAGAGGTCTCCTATGACTCCAGCAAGCAATGTTAGCAAAGCTCAGTGTAATGATGCACAGTTTCTAATGGAATTTTGTTTTAGAATAGCAAAAACACTACATAAAAGCTATATACTGTGTAGGTGTATACTGAGTTAGGCTCTATGCAAACTAGGGTTTTTTAAGCTCATAGAAGCTATTAGCACTTTTTTTCTACTTCTAGAAGCTAAATAGTGTTATCCTGTGTCCATGCACACTACTTTAAGCTATTAGCGTTTCTTGAGATTCAGCCTCTAGGAGCAGAAAAAAAATGTTTTTGTAGAGTTTTATAGAGTTTATAGAGTTTTATAGAGTTTTATGGAGAATTTCTCCAGCAGAAACAAACACTGAATGCCCCCAAACCCTGTTAACCGCTGCTAAGCACAGGTTTCCAGCATTTTCTTTTCTTAGCCAGTGGCCTGCTGGCATTCGAAGTCCAACAACAATGGTATAGTTCCTTAACAAAAACACTACCACTCCTAAACACCTAAACGCTCCTAAACACTGCAAAATATTAGCGTTTTTTTACCCACCAATTTTTTCAGCGGTTTTTGAGCATCTACTGTGCATGGAGCCTTATACTTTAGATTTATGTAAATATACTGATGACTGTATGCTTTAAAGTGCATTTGCTTGTAAATCTTAATTGACAGAGAGACAAGGGGGGCTGATTTGCTAAAGTGGGAAAGCAGGGTGAAGACTACCTAGTACAAACTTTACCTAAACCTCTTGTGTTAGTTGTCACTTACCTTCTGCAGCATAACATTACCCTGGTCATTGTTAACATTGTGCTTGTTGATCTCTCCCCGGTACTCATACTGGTAGACATGGTCTGTAACATTAATCAGCAGCATTGCAGGAGTGCTCTTCAGGCTCTCGCAGTCATACACAGCGCCATTCTCCTTTTCATAAGATTTTGTTGCATAGCGTATTATTAATCCCATTACCAAACCTGCACATAACAAGAAAAATATGTCAGAAAGAGGCTCTATATTTCTCTCCACAATAAAATAAAAAGTGTATAAAATGGCAAAGCTTCTAATCAAGGTATTGAAAACTAATGTCTGGTGTATGATTGGACTTTTAGGCTGTTAGGCTTGGATGTAAATTGTATTCTATAAAGCAAGAAAATCAAAGAAAGAAAATTAAAGCTGAACTCTTATTTGTATTGCATACTTACATTGGTCCAGCTTGTCACAATACAAGTACAGTATGCATTACTAATGTCTGATGGACTGCCAGGGAGCTAGAAATCCATGTAATATACTGTGGTATTATATTATATCACTGTGCTACCACAGTGACAGCCGCAATCATCTGTGTCTCTCTCAGGTTCTATGTGAGCAGCTGCTCCCTTTGCACACTGACCACAGGGGGTCACTTGCTTGGCACCACTGCCATTCACAGAACACCTTGGTTGTTTTTCAATGAATAGGAGATTGTGATGTTTTTACTCATCTCTCCACCTTGTCCAATCAAAGATTTCTTTGTATTTAATGAAAAATATACAAGGCATCGAATGGCAGCAGTGCCTAGCGAGATATCCACTGTAGTCAATGTGCAATGGGGAAGCCACTTGCAAAGAACTTGAGCAGAACCCAGAAGATTGCGGCTATCACTGTAGTAGTGCTGAATATTACAGTGATTTCCAGCTTCCCCAGCAGTACATCAGGTGTGAGTAAAGCAAAGGAGTCAAGCTGGAGGAGGCAGACTGATGACTTCATGATCTCCAGCTCGGCTAATCAGTGGAAGCTTTGTATTCATTGATGGAAAGCTGCCTATGAATGACCACTCAGACCGACACTATTTTGTTCCAGGTGTGAGACAAGGTGGTCTCTTATCACACCTGGAACACAGTGCTGTTTACTGTAGGTAGCTGAGGCACGTGTTAGTGAAAAAAATAGTTTGTTTGGGCCAGCTTGGCCTAAAGGAACTGTTATAGTAAAAGTACACCTGGACATCAGCTTTAAAGAACATTGTATTTGCATTAAACCAATACATTCACTACGCTAAACTTAAAATGAACCTTCCCTTTTCTAAAGAATCATAATTCATATTCTGCACCAACAGCTGTTTCAAACACTGCTTCTTTCACCAAAATATGCAGCCTAAGCAAACTAAACACCGCTGTTACTGATATGAGTTGGCTTTTTGTCAACAGCTAAAGCTTCATCTCCTCTAACCTCTAGTTGTTGACGTGTGCAGGCAGCAGTGACACATGACTGTCACAGATTGTTCTTGATTTGTGGCCTATGATAAACAGCCTGGCTTCACATTCTCTAAGGTTGGAGAAGGGGCTAGATGGTGGTTCCCAATAACAGAGTTTTGGAGGACAGGCTAGAACAGATTTTTTGTTCAGTGATTATGCAAAGATTAGATTTTTGTAAGCGAAATATTACTGGTAGTAATAATGTGCTGGTAGAGGTTTCTGTAAACATTTGCAAAAGATAAAATTGTTTTTAAAAGACTGTGTTCTAAGGAACTGAATAAACCAGGTTCAGATGCCTTATAATGTCTTCCAGGTGCAGTATTAGAAAACCTTATTGGTTGCTAAGGATAACATGAACAGTTCTTAAATGAATAGAAAGTGCTATCCAGCATTATCTATATCCTACCTCTTACCTAATAATTCTACCATATCAGTTAAAGCCCAACTCCAGTTTTACTTTTACTTTAAATAGTTTTTTTGGCTAAGCTGGCTCAAATTAACTATTTTCTTTACTAATAGAGATGGGCTGATGACATCACAATCTCCACCTCAGCCAATCAGGGGAAGCCTCGTATTCAATGGTAAAATACAAGGCTACATGTGAATGGCTGTGCAGCGCTCAGCCCAACTTGATTTTGTTCCAGCAGCAGACCTGAAGTCCCTGTACTGCTGTCAGCACACAGCGCTGTATACTGTAATTAGCTGATGCTACATTCAGTTTATACCACATGATAGCAGGTATCTAAAAGTAAACCTAGAGTTAGGCTTTAAATTGGACTTTTCAGGTACATTTTTCAGGAGCAGTTATATATTAAACCACAAGCTCTGACTGGTACGCTTATTTCTACAATTACCGACAATAATTAAGGTTTATAGCCACCCATTTTAAGACATTCTCACAGCAGCACACTTTGTCAATTTGGTAGATGCAGCAAACCCCCAGCCTGCATCATAACTAAGTATGAGTTGGCCTGTACACCAACCTTGCCCACATCACTGTCTACCATACGCTGATTAGACCCAATCCAGTAAAAACACAACCTTGCATTTTAATGATCAAGAGTACTACAAGACCTCATTAATGCGGGCATACTAAAGTGCACATCTGTGCAAAAGGCCACGACTGTCCACACAAAATGCACAGATGTTCTGGACAACCGTGTGCTTGCAGTCCCATTTATGTCTATTGGGATGGAGTAGCTGAAGAGCTGCTGCTCTCAATGTGACATCTGTGCAGGTGCATTTTCCTGAACTCACACTTTCTGCATTTGCGGACCCGCACCCACACCTCCACAGATATCAGATTGGGAGAAGTGGCTGTGTCCTTGAAGCCACTGCATCCCAATAGAAATTAAAGCATCCCAAACGGCATGGAAGGGGACTGCTTGCTCACATGTGTTCATGCAGCCGCTGCATCCCAAAATACATAATTGGGACTGCCTGCACACTTGTGCATCCAAACACGACCATAAAAATAAAAAGGAAGGTTAGAGCCATAGGCTGAGCTGGACACAGAGTGGGCTGAGCTGGACACAGAGAGAAAGGGCTAAACTGGTCACAGTGAGAGCAGGCTGGCGCTGGACACAGTGAGAGCAGGATGGCACTGGACACAGTGAGAGCAGGCTGGCACTGGACACAGTGAGAGCAGGCTGGCACTGGACACAGTGAAAGCGAGCTGGCGCTGGACACAGTGAGGGCAGGTCAGCGGTGGACACAGTGAGAGCGGGATAGCGCTGGACACAGTGAGAGTGGGCTGGTGCTGGACACAGTGAGATCAGGCTGGCACTGGACACAGTGAGAGAGGGCTGGTGCTGGACAGAGTGAGATCAGGCTGGCACTGGACACAGTGAGAGCGGGCTGGCGCTGGACACAGTGAGAGCGAGCTAGCGCTGGACACAGTGAGAGCGGGCTAGCGCTGGACACAGTGAGAGCGGGCTAGCGCTGGACACAGTGAGAGCGGGCTGGCGCTGGACACAGTGAGAGCAGGCTGGCGCTGGACACAGTGAGAGCGAGCTGGCGCTGGACACAGTGAGAGCGGGCTGGCGCTGGACACAGTGAGAGCGGGCTGAGCTGGACAAAGTGAGAGCGGGCTGGCGCTGGACACAGTGAGAGCGGGCTGGCGCTGGACACAGTGAGGGCAGGTCAGCGGTGGACACAGTGAGAGCGGGCTAGTGCTGGACACAGTGAGCGCGGGCTAGCGCTGGACACAGTGTGAGCGGGATAGCGCTGGACACAGTGAGAGTGGGCTGGTGCTGGACACAGTGAGATCAGGCTGGCACTGGACACAGTGAGAGAGGGCTGGTGCTGGACACAGTGAGATCAGGCTGGCACTGGACGCAGTGAGAGAGGGCTGGTGCTGGACACAGTGAGAGCGAGCTAGCGCTGGACACAGTGAGAGCGGGCTAGCGCTGGACACAGTGAGAGCGGGCTAGCGCTGGACACAGTGAGAGCGGGCTGGCGCTGGACACAGTGAGAGCAGGTTGGCACTGGACACAGTGAGAGCGAGCTGGCGCTGGACACAGTGAGAGCGGGCTGGCGCTGGACACAGTGAGAGCGGGCTGAGCTGGACAAAGTGAGAGCGGGCTGGCGCTGGACAAAGTGAGAGCGGGCTGGCGCTGGACACAGTGAGAGCGGGCTGGCGCTGGACACAGTGAGAGCGGGCTGAGCTGGACACAGTACGAGCGTGATAAAATGGACACAGTAAGAGCAGGCTGGTGCTGGACACAATGAGAGCGGACTGGCGCTGGACACAATGAGAGCAGACTGGCGTTGGACACAGAGCAGACACAGAGCGTGATGAGCTGACACGAGCTGAGAGAGAAACAGGCAAAACAGAGTTACAGTTGTGTAAATTATGGACCCCCTCCCAGTGGTAAGTGGTGAGATGCTTTAAGGCGGTGGGAGTGAGCCTAAGGCTGTGTGTCTGTGTGAGTGGATCGCCGGAGCAGGGCGAATGATCGCTGGACTGTATTTGTACTGAGGCACTGTGCCGTAAGCAATGAGGTATTTTTTACTTAGGGCACAGAGAGTACTGAGGTTCGGTGACTGGGGCACTAAACGTACTGAGGAATTGTGACTGTGGCAAAATACAAGGAATGCAATAAGAAATGTAAGATCGCAATCAAGGCAGCGAAAATAGACCATAAGAGCCACATAGCAGAGGAGAGTAAAACATAGCAGAGGAGAGTATAAATAGTCCCAAACTTTATTTAAATACTGAAAATGAATAGTAAAAAGGCAAAGCTGGAGCAACTGACCCCATAAAGTACAGCCAGGGGAATTTGGTTATACGTTACAGGGAGAAGGCAACTGTATAAAAAAATATTCTCTCCAAGGAAAAGCAGGGGTATATTAGACAAGATGGTGTTGTTATGAACAGAGCACAACATGTTCCCATATAGCTAATAGAAACCAGTGTTCAAAAAAGACTGGAAAACTTAATGGGAAAAAACCACCAGGGCCAGATGGCTTACATTTGAAAGTCTTAAACCACTTCAATACTGGGTACTTTCACCCCTTTCCTACCCAGACCAATTTTCTCAATCTTGCTCTCACACCTTGAATGAGAATTACTCAGTCACACAACAGTGTACCCAAATGGAATTTTTATCATTTGTTTCACGCAAATAGAGATTTCTTTTGGGGCTTTCATTTTTTGCGCTACAAATGAAAAAAAATTTCTGTTTCTGTTATAAAATTTTGGAAATAAGTCATTTCTCTTCATACATTTTGTACAAAATTTATACTGCTACTTTTCACAAGCTATGGTACCAATCATTGAAAATTGATCACACCTGATGTACTGATGACCTATCACATTTCTTGAGGCCCTAACAAGGTATTTAGTAAGAGTCATGATAAGTTTTTTTGAAGTTGTTATTTTTCCCACAATTCTTTGGAAAATTAAGAAATTATTAATATTATTTTTTTTCTCACAAAAATATCATATTAACAAGTTATTTTTCACACACAGCATAGGAATACTTGCAACTACACCCCAAACTATATACTCTGCTACTCGTCCTGAGTATGGTGATACCACATGTGTGAGACTTTTTCACAGCCTGGCGACATAGAGAAGCGCAGCATCCAAATAGCACCTTCAGCCATTATCCACTTTAAGACTAGACCTTTTTTCGACATTTTTTATTTTGTTTACAAGTAAAAATCAGTATTCACTTGCGCATGCTTTTGAAATGGCGCCAAACTTTGGTATTTGAAAATCTCCATAGGCGACGATTCATTAGTCTTTATTGGTTACCAGTTTAGAATTACAAAGGAGGTCTTGTGCTAGAATTACCTCACAAGTGTGTTGTGATCGCAGTTTATGTATGTGTACGAAACCAATGTGTGCATTCGTTTTTGCACGGGAGCACAGGGGGGGGGGGGGGGCGACGTTGCTTAAAATGTTTTATTTATTGATGGGACACTGGTACACTGACAGATGTTTTTGTGCACTTGTACACTATGACAGATGTTGATCGGCCACTGGCAGACACTTACAGATGTCGATGTCACAATGGTATACTATTGCACTATTGCAGATGTTTTGTGCACTGGTACAGATGTGATGGGACACTGACATATGTGTTGTGTACTAGTACAGATGTGTATGGGGCACTGACAGATGTGCATGGGGACAGGAACAGTGGTGCTTGGTGTACTGTGTGTGGGGGGATCTGTGACAGCTCTGTGTGTAAAATCATCCTTACACACAGAACTGTCACAGATCTTACAGAGCTCCCACTGAGCTCAGCGGGGAGAACTGTCATAGAGACACATGTCTCTGTTTACACTGTCATTGGACACAGCTGTCACGTGATTGAGATGGCCAATCACAGAGCCCATATCCTGATCCCGTCTTGGCTGTGTTCTGTGATCACAGCCATCACAGGATCGCGGCGTGGCACGGCCTCGGGGCCGCACACGGGCGATTGTTCTGAGGGACGTTCCTGAATGTCCACTCAGAACAACGAAAGGCCAACCGAACCAGTGGCCGGGTGGGAAGAAGTTAAAGAACTTAGTCAGATTACTGCTAGACCATTATTCATAATCTACTGTATATGGACAACTTAGGGCCTTGTCACACTGGTTCACTTTAAAACTGCCAGTAAAACGCCTATGCAATAATGAAGCGTTTTTTTTTCTGCCCTTTTGCATAGTTTGCGGGGAAAAAAAACTGCACCAGAAATGCTTAGTGGGGGCATTTTTAAGCGTTTTTGATGTGGTTCCAATTAATTTCAATGGTAAGAAACATTTTTGGGAAATTTTTTTAAACTCCCCAATCATGTTCCAAAAATTTTGTAAGCAGGATTTTTTTCACCGCAACAGAAGCGCACCCCCGCAATGTGAACACATTAATTGATTTTAAAGGGAAGAATTTTTATTTTTTTTTGAGCTTTTCATGCACTTTTTTTTTTTTAACACAAGCGCTTGAAAAATTCTTCAGTGTGAAAGCGGCCTTACTGACTGGAATGGTTATTAGCTGACTGGCAAAAAGCTAACATGGTACCAATATTTAAAAAAGGCCTGGAAATTACAGATAGGTCAAACATGAATAGTATGTAAACCATTGAGGAGGATGATAAGGGTTTTGCTAATTAAGTATCATTAGTAGTAACCAGCATGGATTTATGAAGGATCATTCCTGCCAAATCAACCTTTTAACATTCAGTGAGGAGGTAAGCTGTAATATGGATAAAGGAATGCCTGTGGACATGGTGTATCTGGACTTTGCCAAAGCATTTGATACAGTACCCCATAAACGCTTAATTTACAAATTGAGGTATGTTGGCATTGACGATAGTGTATGTACCTGTATAGAAAACTGGTTACAGAAATTCATCCAAAGAGTGGGGAAAAATAGCGTATATTCTGAATAATCTGGAGTTGTAAGTGGGGTACCCCAAGGCTCTGTCCTGGGACCAATTCTTTTTAACTTGTACATAAATTATATTCAGGTTGGAATAATCTGTTTATTCACAGTGTTTGCTGATGATACAAAGCTTAGTAGGGTAAAAACCTCACAACAGGATATTGAAACCTTTCAGGAAGACCATGAGAAAATAAAGGGGTGGACAACTACATGGCTATAGAGGTTCATTATTGATAAAGGTAAAGTGATGCACTTGGGAACTAAAAATATGAATGCAAGTTACATGCTAGGAAGAGAACCTCTGGGGGAATCTAAGATTAAAATAATCTGGTGGTCCTAAAAGACCACAGGCTTAGCAATAGAATGCAAGTCCAAGCTGCAGCACGCAAAGTTAGCAGACTATTAGAATGCATTAAAAATGGTATCTACTAAAGAGATAAACATATAACCCTGCAGCTTTACAAGACTATGTTACAGCCATCCATTTCTAGTCTCCAGTCCTCCGGAAAGGATGTACTGGAGCTGGAGAGTCCAGGGAAGGGCAACAAAGCCCTGGACTGGAGGACCTCAGTTACGAGGAATGACTACATAAGGTAAACGTATTCTCCATGGGGAAGAGATTGCAATATACAAACATCTAAATCAGGGCTTGACAAATTTGCCTGAAATCTAGGAGCCAGCTAAAAAAGTTAGGAGCCAGTTTTTTTTTTTTTTAAACTAACAACCAAGCTTTATTTAATAAAACTGATACTAAATTTACACATAAATACGACTAGAACCCCACTCTCCTATATAGCGCAATTGGATGGAAACAGACTGTCTGTCTCTTTCCATCCGATGCCATCTGATCGGATCCACGGGATGGATAGAAAATAGAACCACCATCCGTCTGTTTTTGGCGGGCAGGGTCAGATGGCGGCAGATTACCGCTCCATAGAGGAGACTGAACGGTCCGATCAGGTCTGCCTGAAAAACTGACAGGCGGACCTGATCAGACAGCCCGTGTGAAAGGGGCCTTTGGCTGTGGCACGGCGATGAGGAAAAAAAAAAAAAAAGATATATATATATATATATTTATATATATATTTTTTTTTTTAATAAAAATTGAAGAAAAAAAAACATTTTTTTATTTTTTTTTTTAATAATTAAAAAAAAAAAGAAAAAATTATTATTTTTTTTACATTTAAAAAATAAATTAATAATAATAACCACACTCCCTGTCCACTTACCTTTAAGCAAAGGTAACTGGACAGAGAGATGAAGCCTTAAAAAACTTCCCTCTCTTCTCCTCTTTGGAAGGAGAAGAAAAGGCATTGAGAACATGCATTACTCCCGGCCACCACAAGAGGGCGCCAGTTCCCCTAGCTTCTCATCTCACAGAAGAAGGCCGAAAAGCCGGGGACTAAATTTCTGGACGGCGTGGAAGTCCGTGAACTCGAAGAGGAGGTGGGGGGCGCAAAAGGGACAGGACAGCTCAAGCAGGGCACCCCAGGCGCCAGGTTGCTAATTCTAGTCGCAAATGCGACCTGGCGCCCGGGATTTGTCGAGGCCTGATCTAAATGGTGATCCTAGCATAGAAAAAAAACTATTTAATCTCTGGTCACTTAAAGTGATACTAAAATATAATTGTTTTCATTTAAAAATAACAAACATGTTATACTCACCTGCTCTGTGCAGTGGTTTTGCACAAAGCAGACCAGATCCTCTTCTTCTCGGGTCCCTCACCGGTGCTTCTAGCCCCTCCCTCCTGCTGACTACCCCCACAGCAAGCAGCTTGCTATGGGAGCACCCGAGCCGAGCTGAGCCGCTGCTTTGTGTGTTCATTCAGACACAGAGCTGCGGTTCTGCCCCACCCCCTTTCTCTTCTCATTGGCTCACTGACTTTGATTGACAGCAGCGAGAGCCAATAGTGCCCTGCTGCTGTCTCAGCCAATGGGAGGGAGAGGGCAGCCGAGACTCTTGTGCAACATCGCTGGATTGAGATGGGGCTTAGGTAACTATTACGGGGGTAAGGGTGCTGCTGCACACAGAAGGATTTTTTATCCTAATGCATAGAATGCATTAAGATAAAAAAAACCTTCTGACTTTAGAACCACTTTAAGAGGACATGTGACCATTTAATAAACTTGGACGAAAAGTGGTTTGTTTTCAAACTGTGTAGGGTCCTTTACACAGGGATATGGGAAATGGTAGAAAGATAAATACATACACACTCACACACCCACGGCCACACAGGGTAACCTACTGTACTGATGTCTTTAATCCACCTTACCAAATATGTAACTATGTATAAACCAGGGTACTGAGTGACTGAGCAGTAAACAGACAGGGTTAAGGGGAACTGCAATTGCATTTGTATATACAGTCTGTACTGTTCTTTGGTTAAAGTGGTTCTAAAGGCAACAGGTTTTTTAACTTAATGCATTCTCTGCCTGCCCCCCCCCCCCCTCAGCTATCCCTAAACATTTACCTGAGTCCTCTCTTGATCCAGCACTGTCCTGTGTGCAGCAGCGCTGCTTCTCTCAAAGTCCAGATACACCAAGCCTACAGGCATTTCTCTATCCATATTACAGCCATAGGCTCCTGCTACTGTCAGTCAATTCCTTTCAGCAGGGAGCTGGGGTGTGGTCACGCCACTCTGTGTGTCTATGGACACACATAGAGGGGGCACTCAAAAAACAGAAGGCGACAACAGTTTCAGCGGGGGACCCCCAGAAGAGGAGGTTCTGGGTTACTCTGTTCAATTCTGTTCACAGAGCAGGTAAATATAACATGTCTATTATTTTAATGGAAAAAAAAATAAGCTTGCCAACCACTTTCTTTTGCTGCCACTTATTTCCCGTACTTCCTCCCCCATTCTTGTGACGTAATTTCCTTTTCCTTTGCGTGGGCTTCTGTAATCCTTTCTCCTCTCAAGACCCACACTGGTGCTAGGAAAGTAATTATTAATTCTGACTACCCTAAACACTTATATATCAAATCTACGTATTGTATTGGGTTCTGCATGCAGTAAAGGCATTCCTAGATTCCAAGTGTTTGATGAGTTCAGCTATCTGATGAAATTTTTCTGCAGTGATTGTCTCTGCTATATACAGGCCAGGCATAGAGGTCTCAAGAAGGGGCAGTCACTATCACAACAACTGGAGTCAGAGTAGTTAATCGTGCAAAAACACAGCAAACTCTTTTGATTTGTTCAGCCTTATTTCTTGAAATGTCAACATTTTTTATCGGCCCATGCAGGGCAAAAAAGACAGGGTTGTGCTGTACGCAGTCAGACAGTCCAGTGGTGTTCTCAAATGCTCCAACTTCACTCGTGACTGCACTAACAACTGCCTCTGGGCTCACTGTCATCGCACCAACACATGTCTCAGCACTTGCCACCACATTATTCATGCACACTTTTGTGCCCTCCACCACTGCAGGTATGCGCCCTTCCTCAGTAAGCACATTTGACCAATGGGCAAACTTTTTCTAGTAAACTATAAAAGAAAAGTTAGTAATTTCTGCAGTGCTGTTCTTGTGCCACTCTAGCCCTGATTCATCTAGGGTAATTATGCTGATTACAGTGTTCAGCTCCTGCCTCGTGCTGATAGCTCTTTGTGTTTTTTTTTTTTGCTTTGTCCACCTTGTTTCAGCTGCGCTTTCTCCATCAACACATGGTATAAAAATAAAAAAGCTAATAATGTGCTCCTTGTTTTCAATCTGCCAGAGGAGAGGGGCACTTCTGCTCCATGCTGTGTTCCATTTCAAATCAGTCGCAAATGAGATATGACACTGTGAACTGATAATTGTGCAGAAAAGAGCAGTGCGCCTGCCACAGTCACTTAGTACTGCAAGACATTTCTCCTGCTGCTTTCTAGTACTGAGCTCTCAAAGCTGTCTGGCTCAGATCCAGAGTCTTCACTATGACAGTTTCAAGAGTAGATGGCCACTGCCCCAGAGATTTACAGCTCACAAAGACAGCCAGGGTTAATAACTTAAGGTGGGTAAATAAATGTTACTCCAGCAATGTACATCCAGAAAAGAGTAGCTGGAAGTTCATCATCTAAATAGTCTCTAGTGCACAGTTCGTATATAACCGTCCTATCATTCCTTCCTGTCCATCCTAACATATTACTGTCTACGTCTGCACATTGCAGGAAGTAAAGGAAAACTGCAGATAAAATGCAAAATAAGTATAGTAAAAACTTTTTACCCTGATTCTAATTTTCTGCAGATCCAGAAAAATCTTGTTTGGTAATTATGGTACAGTTTTAATATACACTCCATTCTCGCTACATGTGCTACATCGAAAGTTCCCAGACACAAAATGCTCTGTTTGTATGAGCATTCTACTGACAAATGTAGATGACAAGCACTTTGCAAGTTTTCATTTGCAAGTTGTAGAATGTACAGTATATACATTCGGAACAAAATAAAATAGTTGCCCATACTATACAGGGAAATAAGTTTCCACTTAATGGTAAAGCCAACATTATCTGGTTACTATAGACCATATTTGTCAACTAAGTTCCTATAGAACCCTGGGGTTACCCTGGAGGTTGCTAGAGTTTTTCTTGAGAAGATAGGAGTGGCAGATTCTTCTCCTTCCTAAAACTAAAGACCAAAGTGAGGGTTAAAGCACAACTCTGGGCAAATAAAAAATGACACCTTGCGTGGGGCTGCGCCCACACTGCAGGGGTTAATTACTTGTTTTGACTAGGGGAGAGGAGAAAAGTTTCTACATACCTGATCCTCCGTTCCCTAGGTGGCGCTCCCTCATGATCCAGTGGTGGACTGTCCCTTGGTGTCTTCATGTCCAGAGCAGGGCTTTTGGACCCTGCTTTGGTGATGTTTATGATGTTGGGACCATGGACCAGTAAAGCATGGGGGTGCAGACTCTGAGGACTGCTCTAGCTGTGAGGAGGAGTGGGTAAGTCATTCTTTTTTTTTCCCCCCATAGACTTAAACAAGCAATTGATCCTTGCAGTGCAAACACAGCCCCACTGAAAAAGATACATTTTTATTTGAGAGAATTTGGCTTTAATGTCTACAATGACAGTATATTGGGAACAAGGCCGCAACTAGATATTTATAGATATTTACCGTATATATTTTTTTCCTTATATATGTTCTGGCACTCTGAGAAGTTTGTTTTCTGCCCGTTGGTCGTAGTTGACTTCAATTGCTTTTACTGTTTTATACTATGAGCCAGTGGCGTACCTAGAGCATTTGGCACCCGGGGCGGATCCTATATCTGGCACCCCCCCCCCCCCCCCCCAACTTTAAAATGTAAAAACACCCACAAAAAAATTGTAATGTGTTCAAGAATATTTTTTGCACAAATTTCACAGCCCCCCCATCACAGTGCCCCTTGCAGTCTGCCCTCCGTCTCTCTAATCACAGTTCCCCCTTTTGCACTCTCTGCCTCCCCTGCACAGTCCTACCTTCAGCATAAATAGATAGCTAATATTATTAGCAATGTGTTTAAGTTTGAGTAAGAGATTGGAGACTTGCTAAAGGAGATATTCAGAGACTGCAGACATGATACAGGAGATGGTCAGAGACTAAGGGCATGATACAGGAGATGGTCAGAGACTGAAGACATGATACAGGAGATGGTCAGAGACTGAGGACATGATACAGGAGATGGTCAGAGACTGAAGACATGATACAAGAGATGGTCAGAGACTGAGGACATGATACAGGAGATGGTCAGAGACTGAGGACATGATACAGTAGATGGTCAGAGACTGAGGACATGATACAGTAGATGGTCAGAGACTGCAGACGTGATACAAGAGATGGTCAGAGACTGCAGACATGATACAGTAGATGGTCAGAGACTCAGGACATGATACAGTAGATGGTCAGAGACTGCAGACGTGATACAAGTGATGGTCAGAGACTGCAGACATGATACAGTAGATGGTCAGAGACTGCAGACATGATACAGTAGATGGTCAGAGACTGCAGATATGATACAGGAGACGGTCAGAGACTGCGGACATGATACAAGAGATGGTCAGAGACTGCAGACATGATACAGTAGATGGTCAGAGACTGCAGACATGATACAGGAGATGGTCAGAGACTGAGGACATGATATAGTAGATGATCAGAGACTGAAGACATGATACAGTAGATAGTCAGAGACTACAGACATGATACAGGAGATGGTCAGAGACTGCAGACATGATACAGGAGATGGTCAGAGACTGCAGACATGATACAGGAGATAGTCAGAGACTGAGGACATGATACAGTAGATGGTCAGAGACTAAGGACATGATACAGGAGATAGTCAGAGACTGAGGACATGATACAAGAGATGGTCAGAGACTGCGGACATGATACAGGAGATGGTCAGAGACTGCAGACAGGATACAGTAGATGGTCAGAGACTGCAGACAGGATACAGTAGATGGTCAGAGACTGCGGACATGATACAGGAGATGGTCAGAGACTGCAGACAGGATACAGTAGATGGTCAGAGACTGCAGACATGATACAGTAGATGGTCAGACACTGCAGACAGGATACAAGAGATGGTCAGACACTGCAGACATGATACAGTAGATGGTCAGAGACTGAGGACATGATACAGTAGATGGTCAGAGACTGCAGACATGATACAGTAGATGGTCAGAGACTGAGGACATGATACAGTAGATGGTCAAAGACTACAGACATGATACAGGAGATGGTCAGAGACTGTAGACATGATAGAAGATAGAAAAGCACTAGGGGGGCCGGAGAGCACAGATGAAGCAGGGAGCACTGGAGGAGCTGAAGGGCACGGTGGGGGGGGGGCTGGAGAGAATTAAGAGGGGGTTTGGAAAGCATTGTAGGGGGGTTGGAAGGTGCAGGGGGTGGAGAGCA
This sequence comes from Pelophylax lessonae, assembly GCF_965119305.1. Lineage (NCBI taxonomy): Eukaryota > Metazoa > Chordata > Amphibia > Anura > Ranidae > Pelophylax > Pelophylax lessonae. The sequence goes on along the minus strand of NC_138770.1, from coordinate 225,210,879 downwards.
CTGGGGGGGACAGGGAGCACTTGGGGGGCGAGCAGGGAAAACCAGGGGGGTGGAGAGCACTGGGGGGGGGACAGGGAGCACTTGGGGGGGTGGGCAGGGAAAATCAGGAGGGTGGAGAGCACTGGGGGGTACAGGGAGTACTTGGGGGGCAAGCAGGGTAAAATCAGGGGGGTGGAGAGCACTGGGGGGGACAGGGAGCACTTGGGGGGTGGGCAGGGAAAACCAGGGGGGTGGAGAGCACTGGGGGGCGGGAGAAAGCACTGTGGGGAGCTGAAGAGCATTGGGGGGCTAAAGAACAGGGGGGGGTCTAGTGCACTGGGGGGGGCTAAGAGCACCAAGGGGGGGAGATTAGGAGCACTGGAGGGGGGCCAGCAAAAGAAGTTGTATAGGAGGGGGATGGGGCAGCTGCATATAGATGAATTGATCTTTCCCTATTCCTTCTGCAGGAGGGAGAGGAGGAGAATCAGTTATTCAGCAGGCAGCTGCAGGAAGAATAGAGAAAGATGAACTCCTCTATATGCAGCAGCCCCATCCCCCTCCTATCCAGCACACACACCTGGGCAATGGGCACTCACCTTCTTCCCGCCGAGGCTCCGCCCCCTTCTTCCCGCCAAGGCCCCGCCTCCTTATTCCCGCCGCGGCTCCGCCCCCGTATTCCCGCCGAGGCTCCGCCCCCGTATTCCCGCCGCGGCTCCGCAGCCCCCCGCCCCCGCTAGCAGCAGGGACTGAAGGAGCTGCCACTGCAGCTGCCTTCACACTGCGGGATCTGTCTGAACACACCGGGCAGGACACCGGCTGACACCCCCCAGAGCGTGGCACCCGGGGCGGCCCGCCCCCCCGCCCCCCCCATTGGTACGCCACTGCTATGAGCCAGGGTATGCCTCAATGGCTCTGTTTTGCATCCCTTAATATAAATCTTGAAAAACAGAAGTTTAAAAAAAAAAATTGTCTACAATGACCACCACTGCAAGGTGTCACTTCTACACCGACCACCAATGCAAGGTGACATTTCTACACTGACCAACAATGTAAGAGGTTACGTCTACAATGACCACTAATCTAAATGAGCACTTCTACACTGACCACCAATGTAAGGGGTCACCTCTATAACGATCACCAACATAAGGAGTCACTTCTACACTGACCACCAATGTAAGGGGTCACCTCTATAATGATCACCAACATAAGGAGTCACTTCTGCACTGACCACCAATGTAAGGGGTCACCTCTATAACGATCACCAACATAAGGAGTCACTTCTACACTGACCACCAATGTAAGGGGTCACCTCTATAACGAACACCAACATAAGGAGTCACTTCTACACTGACCACCAATGTAAGGGGTCACCTCTATAACGAACACCAACATAAGGAGTCACTTCTATACTGACCATCAATGTAAAGTGTAATTTCTTCACTGACCTGAAAATGACCCCATCCTAGGCTCCCTTACTTCAATCATTTAAAACTCTTTACAATCTAATGATGACACCTATGTACCATGAGCTGTAGATATAATAATATCTAGTGGGAGTTCCCTGAGAAGATTTCTTCAGTGGTAAAAAGTTTGAGAACGACTGCTCTAGACCCAGCATATCAACCCAGTGTTCCTGAGTCCCTCAAGGGTTCAAGAACATACAGTAAATGAGGCCCCAGCCATTCTCTAGTTGATAAAGCTAAACTTAATTGCATAGCTTTGCTAAAGTATTTCAGAAAATATCTTATTGTAAGCTGCAATTAATGCAATATAGTTAAACCCTATCCAGGGAAAGTAAAAAAAATCTGCCTTCACACTGCAAGGGTTAAATGCCCGTTTAAGTCTAGGGGATCGGAAAAAGCAGTTTTAATTGTATGATCGCCCACTCTCCCAGCAGCAGACACACTCCTCTGCGCCTACAAACCAACGGAGGCCTGTTTCACGGCTTCCTCGTTCAGTACAGGGTTATGGGCTCTGCATTGTATTTGATGATGTCAGGTTACCTTCAGACCCTAGAGCATAGGGAGATAAGGGGACCAGTATAGCAGTGCACAAAGGGAGCAGCGGTTCAAGTAAGTAAAACTGCTTTTTCCAGTCCCCTAGACCAGGAGTTCCCAAACTGTGGGTCGGGACCCACTGGACTGGTGGGTCGCGAGCTGCATTTGAGTGGGTCATGCTGAGCCGGAAATCACTGAGAGCGGGCCCGCTTAATTTTGCTGTGCAAGCCTGCGCAAATTATAGAGAGCCAGAGCAGTCAAATCATGATGGATTCAGGACCCTGCCCACGCAGTTTACGGAGGCTGGTCTGCATTTCCCGCGAGGAGGATACTTCCATCAGTGAGTACGTATGTGGGCTGTTATGTAGGATATGTTCATGGGGTGCAGAGCCAGCTCCTCGGTCCTGCTGGCGGCAGCGGTGGTGACTAGACTGGTGGTGGGATTCTCTCAGCTATAGCGGGCAGAGACAGCAGCCTCGGTTGTCATAGGAGGACCAGGTGGCCCTGTGGTGTCAGGAGTTTATTCCAGCTTCTGTGACCCCAGTATAGGATCTGAAAGAGAAGAGCCAGGACACCAAGACCGGCATAGAGCTCCTCATCATGGAGACTGGGTGAGGTGAGCTGGGCCCTGGGAAGGGCAAACAGGGGCATCACCTTCACTGTGGACCGCTGGGAGAGAAAAGAGGGTGAGTGCCATATGGTCTGCTGATCACTGTCCTGGGGTGGTTGATTTCTGTCCTCTGCCTGCCTTATACTGTTTATGAGAGTGCTGATTACTTACAACTCCGCTTATATGCCACACATGCCACAGGTTTCTGACTCCTCACTTAGAACATCTGGCAAGTGTATTCAATAATAAATTGAAAAGTAGTAAATTGATATTTTTAATTTAACATCCCCCTCCCTTTAAAATATGCATTATTATTATTTGCATTTATATAGTGCCAATAAATTCTGTAGCCTTTTACAATATTCAATTACAAGCAAGTGGGCCCCGAACAATAACTGTATTCAGAAGTGGGTTTCGGCCCAAAAAAGTTTGGGAAGCCCTGCCCTAGACCTAAACAAGCATTTAACCCTTGCCGTGCAGAGGCAGCCCTGCTGCAAGGGAGGCCTTTCACTTTCCCCAAGGTTCAGCCTTAAATCCCACAAAGGTAAGTGTACTCCAGTCACATTTACAGGTAGAAACTTTACTGATACCTTATTATTAGTTACAATCCCAAAACATCTGAGCATTTGGGTTTGTTTTAGGTACACCTAATGTAAATCAATGGTTATTCAAATCCTTTTTTTTAATAATAGGTGTTGTATGTACAATTTCTTTTTTACATTATGTGAAAACAAAATTCTGTATGTTGATATACAGGTCCCTCTAAAAAAATTAGCATATTGTGATAAAGTTCATTATTTTCTGTAATGTACTGATAAACATTAGACTTTCATATATTTTAGATTCATTACACACAACTGAAGTAGTGCAAGCCTTTTATTGTTTTAATATTGATGATTTTGGCATACAGCTCATGAAAAAACCAAAATTCCTATCTCAAAAAATTAGCATATCATGAAAAGGTTCTCTAAACGAGCTATTAACCTAATCATCTGAATCAACTAATTAACTCTAAACGACTGCAAAATATTCCTGAGGCTTTAAAAAACTCCCAGCCTGGTTCATTACTCAAAACCGCAATCATGGGTAAGACTGCCGACCTGACTGCTGTCCAGAAGGCCATCATTGACACCTTCAAGCAAGAGGGTAAGACACAGAAAGAAATTTCTGAACGAATAGGCTGTTCCCAGAGTGGTGTATCAAGGCACCTCAGTGGGAAGTCTGTGGGAAGGAAAAAGTGTGGCAGAAAACACTTCACAACGAGAAGAGGTGACCGGACCCTGAGGAAGATTGTGGAGAAGGACCGATTCCAGACCTTGGGGGACCTGCGGAAGCAGTGGACTGAGTCTGGAGTAGAAACATCTAGAGCCACCGTGTACAGGCGTGTGCAGGAAATGGGCTACAGGTGCCGCATTCCCCAGGTCAAGCCACTTTTGAACCAGAAACAGCAGCAGAATCGCCTGACCTGGGCTACAGAGAAGCAGCACTGGACTGTTGCTCAGTGGTCCAAAGTACTTTTTTCTGATGAAAGCAAATTTTGCATGTCATTCGGAAATCAAGATGCCAGAGTCTGGAGGAAGACTGGGGTGAGAGAAATGCCAAAATGCCTGAAGTCCAGTGTCAAGTACCCACAGTCAGTGATGGTCTGGGGTGCCATGTCAGCTGCTGGTGTTGGTCCACTGTGTTTTATCAAGGGCAGGGTCAATGCAGCTAGCTATCAGGAGATTTTGGAGCACTTCATGCTTCCATCTGCTGAAAAGCTTTATGGAGATGAAGATTTCATATTTCAGCACGACCTGGCACCTGCTCACAGTGCCAAAACCACTGGTAAATGGTTTACCGACCATGGTATTACTGTGCTCAATTGGCCTGCCAACTCTCCTGACCTGAACCCCATAGAGAATCTGTGGGATGTTGTGAAGAGAAAGTTGAGAGACGCAAGACCCAACACTCTGGATGAGCTCAAGGCTGCTATCGAAGCATCCTGGGCCTCCATAACACCTCAGCAGTGCCACAAGCTGATTGCCTCCATGCCACGCCGCATTGAAGCAGTCATTTCTGCAAAAGGATTCCCGACCAAGTATTGAGTGCATAACTGAACATAACTATTTGAAGGTTGACTTTTTTTGTATTAAAAACACTTTTTTTTTATTGGTCGGATGAAATATGCTAATTTTTTGAGATAGGAATTTTGGTTTTTCATGAGCTGTATGCCAAAATCATCAATATTAAAACAATAAAAGGCTTGCACTACTTCAGTTGTGTGTAATGAATCTAAAATATATGAAAGTCTAATGTTTATCAGTACATTACAGAAAATAATGAACTTTATCACAATATGCTAATTTTTCGAGAGGGACCTTCATGGTTGTGATTTATTTGATATCTGGTGCCATAAAGTGGTTCTAAAAGCTGAAGGTGTTTTACCTTAAAGTGATATTAAACACACACTGTGTAATTTACATTATTCCTTCTCTTTCTGTATGTGGCACTGTAATTATTTGAATAATAATTTATTATAAATTATTTTATTAATAATAATAAAAAAAATTGATGTACCCTTTTTTCTAATCGATATAGAACTGTCATATGACTTAGCTCTTTCCCAGTCTGTCTGCAGGGAAACAGTGGCAGGAGGAGCTTCTAGTCCTCTGTTGCTGGTCACATGTTTAAAAAAACAGCATTTGGGATACAGTGTAAAAAGAGATAATTATAATAAATAGTTTTAACTTGTCATATAAATATATATTTGAATTCAAATCATTATTATTTTTGGCAATAACATGGTAGGGACAGATTTCTGCCAGTCACAGGCTGTGTCGCGCCCCTCCAGCCTAGAGCTGCACGATTCTGGATAAAATGAGAATCACAATTTTTTTGCTTAGAATAAAGATCACGATTCTCTCACGATTCTGGGTGTAACATCATCTTTTACATTATACAAAAAAATTGGACTAACTTTACTGTTTAATTCTTTTTTTTTAATTCATTAAAATGTATTTTTTTCCCAAAAAACTGTATTTGAAAGACTTCTGCGCAAATACAGTGTGACATAAAAGATTGCAACGATTGCCATTTTATTCTCTAGGGTCCTTGCTAAAAAAAAAAAAAAAATATTATATATATATATATATATATATATATATATATATATAATGTTTGGGAGTTATAAGTAATTTTCTACTGATTTTAACTTGTAAGCAACAGGTGTCAGAAAAAGGCTTAGTCGTCTTTGAGAGGTTAAACTGTCCTCACTTACAGACAGAAGTTCATTACTTTGATCTAAAAGAACGAAATGATACATTGTAAAACATTTTTTTTTTTTTTTTGACAGCTGTGAGTGAGCAGAGAACAGGGGGGATTGCCGTTTTAAGATCGTGAGAGGGGTTGAATTGAGATTGCGATTTTTTAATGATTAATCATGCAGCTCTACTCCAGCCTGTGTCTTAGAATAACAGGAGGTGAAGTCTCCATCAATCAAGATGTAATATCTCATCCACATTATGTTTAGTTGGCATAGAGGGGGAAGGAGGGAGTGCACTGTCATTTATCAAGAATGTATACATCCACACGTGTGACTCACTAGTCATATTGGCTGCTCAGATGTGAAAGGGAGGAAATGCTCAGGGTAGAAATACATAAAAAAATTGAGCATGTGCACTAGTTGCCAACAGTGATCTGCAAAATCTTCAACTGAAGTGGGGACATGGACAGGAAGGGGAGACAGATAACAGCAGGATCAACCAGGTTTTTTACAGAATACAGAAAACAAATCCCATAGTGACTGAGTGAGCATGAACAGCATGTAAAACAGCATTTATTGAGAGGTTTTATTGATGTGGGTTTAATTACACTTTAATGCATTCCCCTCCTCCCAGTCTCCATTATACTTACCTGAGCCTGAGCTCAATCCATAGATGTGCATAAGAGCAGCAGTTCTCTCCCATTGGCTACTGCTGCTATCAATCACAGCCAGTAAGGAGGGGGTCGGGGGTGGGGTCGAGACATGCTCTATGTGTCAATGGAAGTGAGCCCCCACAAGTGCTCCCTTAGCAAGCAGCTTGCCATGGTAGGCATTTGGAAGGGGGAGGGGCCAGGAGGGCTGATGGGGAACCTGACAAGAGGAGGATCAGGGCTTCTCTGTGCAAAACCATTGCACAGAGTAGGTAAGTATGACATTTTTGCTATTCTTTGTGATTGTAATTTTACGGACACAAAGTTAAGGTTCTGTCTATCAAGGCCCCTCCCTCCGATGCATTCAGCAAAATAAATTGGCCATAGAGCAAGAGAAAAGGATGGGCAGCCTCCCTTGCGCTACACAGATTGTTGGCAAAAAAGTTTTCTGTGGATCACACACATGCTTGCTGCCATCTCTATTCAATCCTATGATCCTTTGTACTCTGGCGGTGGGCCCAATGGTGAAGATTCTGCCAACAGTCTGTGCTATGCTAATAGGTCTGCAAAGCTGAGATCTTGCTAGATAAGATGAGAATAAGATTGGTGGGGGGGGGGGGGAGGACAAGGGGCTAATGCAGCACACTTACATATTAAGCAGTTATGGTCCGTGGACATACAATTGCCCCTTGAACATTTATTCCACTCAATTTTATCATAATGTTTGCCATGCCTGCTAAAGGCAACAGATGTTTTCCTTAATTCTCATCAGTCTTGTTCAGACTATTGCAACAACTGCAATATATATCATGAAACACTGTTTAGGCTAATTTTCTAATCACCAAGTCAGACTCTTTTATCAAGTCTGATTCTGCACTGATCCACTTGACAGGTGGTAAATAGATGCACTTACAAGATGCAGACGATCAATATTTTCAGAGCCATGCAAAAGCTTGTAGACTCCCCCGAGTCCTGGAGGCTATCACAAATCTTCAACTAGAGCAATTACAACTAATATCTAGAGAGATATAATCCATTTTTAAATGTGACTTTTTACCTTAGTTCACTGTTAACATCTACCCTATACAACACTAATGTAATATAAAAGTATGATGCTTTTTTAAAATGAGAATATGTTGAAATATGTTTAATTATAAGGAACCACTGTGAGGATCTTATTTCCCCACCACATGGTTCCCAATCCTGCCATCTTTTCACATATTTATATCTTTTACTGCTCTGTTCCCAAAATTTGGAGTGAAAGTAATAACCACTGCTGCTCTTTCCAACTCTTTGTGCATTACTATTGCTCAGTAGGTGTCACAGTTAGTCACCTTCTGTGATCCAGCACAGACACCACTGACACCACCTCACTATTGCGCAACTGCATGAGTAAAGTGTCTGTATGCTCCTCTGAGCAAACAAAGCCTATGCTCCCCTACGTTCCCACAGCATGTGAATGCCTTTATCATAGCGCCTACAACTTGCTGCAGCCAAGCCACCATTGCACTCACAGCCAAGTCACTGATAAATCCCTAGCCTTTCCTCCACTGCATCCACAGTCAAGCTTCCGTGGCACCCACAGGCAAGCCTCCACAGCATCTGCAGCCAAGCCTCCAATGCACTGCAAACAAGTCTGGCTGCACCTTCAGCCAGGTTACCACTGCACTCACAGCCTGGTCTCTGCTGCATTCACAGCCAAGTCTCCACAGTTTACTCAGGCTAGTGTCCACTGCGTCCACATTAAAGCCTCTGGGGCACCTTCAGCTCAGCCTCCACTGCAACCATACTCAAGTTGCTGTTGCATCTACAGCCAAGTCTCTGCAGCACCCACAGCCAAGCCTCCACTGCACCCACAACCAAGTCTCAACCGCATCCAAGTCTTCCCTGCACTCACAGCCAAGTCTTTGTGGATGCAGTGGAGACTGCAGAAGTAGCAGACTAAATCTCCACTGCATACACAGTCTCAGCCTCCTATGCACTGCCACTAGTCACCCTCAAGCCTCTGCTTCACCACCCCTGCACCTACAGCCTCTAACTTCTGCTGCTTTACCAGTGCAACTACAGTCTAAGGCCTCTACTACGATATCTTTGCACATGCAGCCTCAAGTCTCTGCTGCACCCCCTCTGCACTTGCAGACTCAATCTCTGCTACCAGCTACCCAATGCCTTGTGCTACTCTCACTCTCCAGTTTCTTGTTACCTGGCACCTACCTTCCTCTGTGACTGCGAATATTACTTGAGTGACCTGGTAGTAGCCAACCCCGTAAGGGGTTCCTGATTGAAACACCAGCTACCTCTTTAATTCAACTCACAAAGCAAGCAGCCGCACAAAGGATCGGGGTCTGCATCTTGACCCCTGACAGAGAGCTCGAACCAACATGGACCAACATGCCTTTGCCTTCTGCTGACCCTCTTGAAATCCAGCAAACTGGATGCCACAAACTGGATGCCACAGCAGGCAATGCAAGCCTACCTGGGGACCTTGACCGCATCTACCATGCCCTCGCTATGCCTCCCTGTGCAGTTTCACACTCAGCCAAGTCGCTCATATTCCACTCCTCACCTTCCCCCACCTCCTAGTTACTTTGGGGATCCTAAGAGCAGCTAGGACTTTATGAAGCTTAGCAATTTTTTTTTTTTTTTTTTTTGGATACAGCACTAAACACTTTGGTGTGTAATGGTGTGTATCCCCTTTCCTGTAGACTGCTGCTTCTTGTAAAAATCCTCCTTTCATGCCACCTTCAAAGCTGCCAGATATCGCTCTGAGCGGCTATCTTCTGGTGCTGTGGATTAACAATAGTCACTGCTAATGGGAAGTTTTGGCTTTCAAAAGGACAAATTTTGCTTAAATGGGTGAATAAAAAAAAAAAATGAATAAGAAGGCTGGAGTAAAACGAAAGGTAAAGGGAAGAAACAAACAATATGGTTCACTAAAGAGGTAAGTAGGCTAGTAAATAGGAAATAAAAAAATGAGCATATAGAAAATTCAAGGAAGCAGAACGTGAAGCTGATTGAGAAGTGTATAAAAATAGACAAAAGGAGGCCAAACATATTATCAGTGCTGCCAAAGCACATAAAGAGGACAAAATGGCTATATCTCTTAAGAAAGGAGACAAAGCTTTTTTTTATGTACATCACTGATAAAAGGAAAAACACAATGGGATCACTAAAATTAAAACTGGCCACAACACTTACGCTGAGGGAGATCTGGATGTAGCAAACCATTTAAACAATTACTTCTGTTCAGTCTTCTCAGAAATCAATTGTACTAATAACAAGTTTGGGGATCGTATTGGTTTTAGTAATGACGGTTCATATTCAGGATGTCTAGAGCCAGAGGTAGCAGAGGAACTGGCTTCGGTTAAAGCTTAATAAAGCAATGGGCCTTGATAGTATTCATCCCAGAGTTCTAAGAGAACTTATATTTGTTATGCCATTAACTGATCTTTTTAATCAATTTCTTCTAACAGGAGAAGTTCCCTATGACAGACTTCAGGAACTTAATATGTACAGTCTGGAGAAAAGAAGGGAAGTGGGAAACATGATTGAAACCTTTAAATACATCAAGGAGGTGAATAAGGTTCAAGAGGGCAGTGTTTACAATATGAAGCCAATATAAAGAACCAGGGGACATGGCCTCAAACTAGCAGGAGGAAAATTCAAAACTAAGCTTAGAAAGTATTTTTTTACTGATAATGTAGTTGACGTTTGGAATAGACTTCCAGCAGAGATAGCAAGTCAGTCAACAGTAAGTGGATTCAATCATGCTTGATACAAAGATAGATTTATACTCAGACAAAAAGTAAGAAAAAAAAAGAAACAAATAAAGCTATAAATATTAAAAACAAATGGGGCAGACTCAAACTGTAACTACAGAAAAGCCCCTGAATGCCAACGTTGAGATAAAGTATGGGTCACTAAAAACCATGATCTTAAGATACCCTCTGCTAAGTTTGCTCCACATTTAGTAGACCATTTGAAAGCTTGGCCTAGATCAGTCCTGTATTTTTCAATCTACGGTTCAACCTCATCTTCACATTAGGGATCGACCGATATAGGGTTTTCGTTGACGATACCAATATTTTGGCCATTGCATATCGGTATCTCCCGATATGGTCCAATATTTTGTACAAGTTTTGAAAAATAAAGACAGTTTTTACACAAAACTGGTACTGAACATGTGGGTAGGTCTTTTAGCTGTAATGTGCTGTCTTCCCTTCCCTCCCTGCCTGCTAGGAATCCCATGTGAACCTAGTTTAGTGTCTTTAAAATCCTAGAATCCACTTTATTAGTGTTTTATATAATGTCCAGTGTGTGTTTTTGTAATAGAATAGTGGGAAATACCTTGATTACATCGCTGCTCTGGGCTCTCCTCGCTAATCTCCCACTCTGCTGTTTTCTCCTCTCATAGCTGTCGGGAGGGGGATCTCAGCCCCTCCCCTCTGCAGTGTACACAGAAGTGCCGGGTATTAGATTAGAATAGTGTGAAATACCTTTGTTACATCTCCCGCTCTGCTGTCCTTCTCTCATCCCCCACTGACAGCTGGAGGTCACGGAAGGGCCAAGCGGCGATGTAATGAAGGTATTTCACACTATTACATTACAAAAACACACACTGGACATTATATAAAACAGTAATAAAGTGGATGCTAGGATTTTACATACACTAATATCACATAAAGTAATATTGGCAATATTGTAACCTCCGGGGCCGATACCGATATATCGGGGAAAGTGCATATCGGCCCTCAATATATCGGCCTTGCCGATAATTGGACGATCCCTACTTTACATACCCAACTACTATTATGCCTGAAGCCAGTGGTTCTCAACAGATTTTCTCACCCAACTCTACTTGTTTTTCCTCGAGAAACTTCCTTCCAGGAATACGAGGTTCAACAAATTATGGATTCCAAGATCTCTAGAGGCAAGTTGTATTACCTGTTTGACTGGAAATGTTCCAGGACCTTGGCATCAGCTTTTTTCACTTCTCACCTTGTACATAAATATAGAAACATAGAAAAGTGACGGCATAAAAAGACCAAATAGTTCATCAAATCTGCCCATTTTCTTTTTTTTTTTGTTAACTTTATTGACTGAGTATAGATTTAGGTTTGTCCCAAGCCATTTACTGTTGGCTCTCACTACCCCTGCTGGTAGTTTATTCCAAGCATCAACTACCCTTTCAGTAAAATAATACTTTTTAAGATTAGTTTTGAATTTTCCCCCAGTTAGTTTGAGGTCATGTCCCCGTGTTCTTGGTTTTGGTTTCAACTGCCCTCCTGAACCTTATTCACTCCCTTTATGTATTTAAAGGTTTCAATCATGTCTCCCCCTTCCCTTCTTTCCTCCAAGACTGTACATATTAAGTTCCTGAAGTCGCTCTCAACATATTTTATCCCCCACAGCTTTCATTATTTTTGTTACCCGTCTCTGGACTCGTTCTATTTTATCAATATCTTTCTGTAGGTGAGGTCTCCAGAACTGGACACTGGATAGGAGAATCTCCTAAGGGGGGTAATGTCACAGTTTTGTACCTCCTGTAATCCAGTCTCGGTGCCTCCTCTCTGTCATGTCCCAAATGGTCATTGTAACAGTAACTTCCTGAAACTAAATTTGGGGCTAAAGTCTTCAAGAAATGCAGAAAGCCAGCTGGTAGTGAAACCAGTGGGTTATTTACTTAGCTGGTGTACATCCTGACAAATTTTATCAGTGTTTAGTCTTTTACATGAACCTTTGATTTATACATGCTGATGTTAACAGGTTGACTATCCTTGCCTTGCCTGTGCAAGTTACAAATTTCAGAAAGTCAAAACCTGTAGAGTTTTGCCATTTCCTCCCCTCCCCATAAGACAGTGCCTGGGTTGGTTGGAACTCAAAGCTGCATTTTGGAGGGGTATACTGCAAGTGAGTATATTTTGCCTATGTTGCCTCCTATAAAGAAAACGTGTTACTGTTCTTAGTATACACAAAGTAGATGAAAGCTGTTTTTATGATTTTTAATTTCAGCATGGCACACCTTCCTATAAATATCCACCAGCTAAACACGTGCCATTTAAACTTATAAGGCCACTTGCACATGGATGTAATAATTTACTGATGTATATACTCAGGATCTTGTTGACAGAAAGATTCTGAGTGAAATTTTCTGGAAAGATTTTGCAAGTGCAAACGTGCAAATCCACACACACATGCGTAAAATTTTTCTTCATCCTCTTCTAGTTCAATGTTGCAGTATATGCGTGATTACATGTATATGCATTTATATGTGCTCACATTAAGGCACTCAAATGTAGAAATTTCTATTTTGATTTGGCAGCTCTGTACTCATCACTGTATTACTGATTTTAATGCGGTTGTGTGCATTGTTCAATAGACAACAAGGCACCTGTGTTCAGATGAGTAAAAAAGATTGCATATTTTACTCCAGTCTGCAAGAGGCCTAATAGTAATTTCTGCTAAAAACAATCAGGAAGGAAGAAGTTACAACAAACCACACACAGACATACCTCTAATCGCATATTGTAACACTCACACTGACACTGACTGGGATGTAGCAAATTAACAAAGCCATTTTTCCAACTTGCATATAGCTGTTTCTGAATACTAACCCTCATCAATAGAAGGTATAAACTAAATGTTAGGGATTTTGGGGGTATCTATAGTCATGTGCAAAAGGAAGTACACCTCATGGAAACTGTGGACTTTTTCAACATTTTGGAACAGGCAAACGTTAGATCTTTATTCAAACAAGACATACAAATAAAGGCCTGCAAAAATAAGCTACACCCTGAAAATAAGACCTAGCGTTATTTTCGGGGATGGCTGCAATTGAAGCCCTACCCTGAAAATAAGCCCTAATTAATGTCATTGTAAAAAACATGTAATCCGTTTTGTCAAAAGATTATATAATGTGCAGTGAGTCTCCTTTTGTAACTTTATTGTGGAAAATATCTTATTTACAGCGCCGCTGGGCGCTCATGTGATCCGCTAGAAATCTCTTCCTCTCCTCCTGGCTGATGTCAGCGGCCCCTCAATCTGCAGTGCTCAGAACAGGGCTGACCTTAGCGGGGATCTTGGCCCCTTCCTCTGCAGTATTCGGAGCAGGGAAGAAGAGCTTCAGCAGCTCATGTGAGCACCCAGCGGCGCTGTAAATAAGGTATTTTCCACAAAAAAGTTATAAAAGGAGACATGCACATTATATAATCTTTTTACAAAATGGATTACATCATTTTACAATGACTTTAACCAAGGTTTATTTTTGGGATTACAGAATGTCATAATGCTGAGTCCTGTGCTGACAGGGGGAGAGGGGGGGACACAGGAACTTTTTAAAAGTTACAACCACTTTAGGATCATCACTGTACATACCATAAATAAATAAGACATTCCCTAAGGCCTCATGCACACTGGACGTTTTTACAGCTGCTGTTAGCAGCGTCAGACGTTTTTTTTTGCAGCTGCAGAACGCCCATCCATGTTATTCTATGGCCTCATGCACACATAGAGCTTTTAGGAGCTCCAAGTGGCATAGGCGTTTTACAGCTCCAAAAAAAACCCAGGAACTGTGGGTTCAGGAGCTCCAGCGTCAAGCTGCAAAAAACGTCTGACGCTGCTAAAGGCTCCATAAGGCTTCATAACGTTGCTTAACGTGCGTTAAGCCACGTTATACGTTTTTTTTCTTCCATTCAAAATCAATGGTTCCCTATGGGAGCCTATTGATTTGAATGGAAGTCACACCGCAGGTCGGATCGGGGTGATCCGACTTGCGGTGCGACCTGCACTGTGAGAATCTTGAAGGGGAACTCCACGCCAAAATGGGGAAAAAAACGGCGTGGGGTTCCCCCCCAGGTTCCAAACCAGGCCCTTCGGGTCTGGTATGGAATTTGAGGGTAGCCCCGCGCCGAAAAAACGGCGTGGGGTCCCCCCCAAAATCTATACCAGACCCTTATCCGAGCATGCAGTCCGGCATGCCAGGAAAGGGGAGGGGACGAGCGAGCGGCCCCACCCCCCCTGGATCATACCAGGCCACACGCCCTCAACATGGGGGGGGTGTGGGTGCTTTGGGGCAGGGGGGGCTCTGCACCCCGCACCTCAAAGCACCTTGCCCCCATGTTGATGAGGACAAGGGCCTCATCCCCACAACCCTGGCCGGTGGTTGTGGGGGTCTGCGGGCAGGGGGCTCATCGGAATCTGGAAGCCCCCTTTAACAAGGGGGCCCCCCCAGATCCCGGACCCCCTCCCTATGTGAATGGGTATGGGGTACACTGTACCCCTACTCATTCACCCCATAAAATGCAGTGTATGGAAATAACGACAGGAGACGTTTTGGAAAATTTATTAAAAAACTTCATCCGGCTCTTGTCCTCTCCGGGGGTCTTCTGCTGTCTTCTCCTCTCCGAGGGTCTTCTGCTCTTTTGCTGTCCGCCCTTCTTGTCTTCTCTCCGGGGGTCTTCTGCTGTCTTCTCCTCTCCGAGGGTCTTCTGCTCTTTTGCTGTCCGCCCTTCTTGTCTTCTCCTCTCTGGGGGTCTTCTGCTGTCCGCCCTTCTTGTCTTCTCCTCTCCGAGGGTCTTCTGCTGTCCGCCCTTCTGCTGTCCAATCTTCTTGTCTTCTCCTCTCCGGTCTTCTGCTCTTTTGCTGTCGGCTGTCCTTCTTCCTCCGGTCCTCCTCCGACGACGTCTCCAGCGATTATGCCGGCCTCTGGTCTCCGCAGCTTATTATATAGCCATTAGGGGCGTGGCCGCCAGATGACGTAATCGGGAGACCACGCCCCCTCGTGTCACAGATGACGTCATCTGTGACACAAGGGGGCGTGGTCTCCCGATTACGTCATCTGGCGGCCACGCCCCTGATGGCTATATAATAAGCTGCGGAGACCAGAGGCCGGCATAATCGCTGGAGACGTCGTCGGAGGAGGACCGGAGGAAGAAGGACAGCCGACAGCAAAAGAGCAGAAGACCGGAGAGGAGAAGACAAGAAGATTGGACAGCAGAAGGGCGGACAGCAGAAGACCCTCGGAGAGGAGAAGACAAGAAGGGCGGACAGCAGAAGACCCCCAGAGAGGAGAAGACAAGAAGGGCGGACAGCAAAAGAGCAGAAGACCCTCGGAGAGGAGAAGACAGCAGAAGACCCCCGGAGAGAAGACAAGAAGGGCGGACAGCAAAAGAGCAGAAGACCCTCGGAGAGGAGAAGACAGCAGAAGACCCCCGGAGAGGACAAGAGCCGGATGAAGTTTTTTAATAAATTTTCCAAAACGTCTCCTGTCGTTATTTCCATACACTGCATTTTATGGGGTGAATGAGTAGGGGTACAGTGTACCCCATACCCATTCACATAGGGAGGGGGTCCGGGATCTGGGGGGCCCCCTTGTTAAAGGGGGCTTCCAGATTCCGATGAGCCCCCTGCCCGCAGACCCCCACAACCACCGGCCAGGGTTGTGGGGATGAGGCCCTTGTCCTCATCAACATGGGGGCAAGGTGCTTTGAGGTGCGGGGTGCAGAGCCCCCCCTGCCCCAAAGCACCCACACCCCCCCCATGTTGAGGGCGTGTGGCCTGGTATGATCCAGGGGGGGTGGGGCCGCTCGCTCGTCCCCTCCCCTTTCCTGGCATGCCGGACTGCATGCTCGGATAAGGGTCTGGTATGGATTTTGGGGGGGGACCCCACGCCGTTTTTCGGCGCGGGGCTACCCTCAAATTCCATACCAGACCCGAAGGGCCTGGTTTGGAACCTGGGGGGGAACCCCACGCCGTTTTTTTCCCCATTTTGGCGTGGAGTTCCCCCTCAAGATTCTCACAGTGCAGGTCGCACCGCAAGTCGGATCACCCCGATCCGACCTGCGGTGTGACTTCCATTCAAATCAATAGGCTCCCATAGGGAACCATTGATTTTGAATGGAGGCAGAAAAAACGCTGCTAACAGCTACTGTGGCCAAACGTGCAATAACGCTAGTAGAAAAAGCTACTGAAAGCACGTTTTTACAGCTGCTGTTTCCCGGCGTTATGTAAACAGCTTTGGAGCACGTTTTTATGACGCCCTGTGTGCATGGAGCCTTAAAATAAGCCCTAGTGTGTTTTTTGTAGCCAAAATTATTATAAGACCTGGTCTTATTTTTGGGGAAACACAATATTTAATGACAATGCAAGAAAAAATTGCCATTTAAAACATTTAGTCTTTTTAACCACTTTACCACTAGAGCATTTTGCTGTCTTACGTCTGGGCCACTTTTTGCGATTCGGCGCTGTGCGACTTTAACTGACAATTGCGCGGTCGTGCGACGCTGTACCCAAACGAAATTTACGTCCTTTTTTTCCCACAAACAGAGC
Organism: Pelophylax lessonae; assembly: GCF_965119305.1. Classification (NCBI taxonomy): domain Eukaryota; kingdom Metazoa; phylum Chordata; class Amphibia; order Anura; family Ranidae; genus Pelophylax; species Pelophylax lessonae. Next base: position 225,194,073 of record NC_138770.1, on the reverse strand, counting down.
TTTCTTTTGGTGCTATTTGATCACCTGTGCGATTTTTACTTTTTGCGCTATAAACAAAAAAAAGAGCGTTTATTTTGAAAAAATAACAATATTTTTAACATTTTTTTATATGAAATTCCCCCCAAAAAAGATGTTAAAACCAATTTTTTTTTAAATTTTTGGCCAATTTGTTTTCTGCTACCTATGTTTGGTAAAAAAAAATCGCAATAAGCGTATTTTGATTGGTTTGCGCAAAAGTTATTGCGTTTACTAACAAAGGGAAAGATTTATGTCATTTTTGGTGGGGTTTTTTTTAACGAGTAATGGCGGCAATCTGCGATTTTTTTTGCGGGACTGCGACATTGCGGCGGACAGATCGGACCCTTGACTGACATTTTTGACACTTTTGGGGGTACCAGTGACATTACTGCAGTAATCAGTGCTATAAATATGCACTGTTACTGTAAAAATTACACTGGCAGGGAAGGGGTTAATTTTATTGGAGAGGGAGGGGTTAATGTATGCCTGGTGCTTACTGACGTGTGGGGGGGGGGGGAGGTGACTGTGTGAGACAGGGACAGATCGGATGTCCAGCTATGCTGAACACTCCGATCTGTCACTCCCTGTTACTGAGGAGATCCGCCCGCTCTGTTTACACAGGCGGGCGGATCTCCAAACTGGATTCCCCAACGATCGGGGCAGAGCAGCGGCGATCGCCGCTGCTCCTCCCCTGGCCCGACTCCCGCTCTGAATGAAAACAGCGGGAGCGCGCCTCCGGCGCCTACAGGGGGAGGAGTCTGGCGACGTAGGTCTACGTCGTCAGACGGGATCGTGCCACTTTGCCGCAGTAGTACTACGGTACTCAGCGGTAAAGTGGTTAAATCTCATCAGAATTCTATGCATCCACAACCTTCTTTCTGAGGGCCTTTGAAAAATGTTGTGATCTTGGCATTATAACATTACACCAAGTCAATAGCAAAGAGAATATCAGACTCCAAATAGCTGAGGTTTAAAGGTTAAGTTCACTTTGGTGGACCACCTGGCACCCCCGCCTGGGTGCTTCCACAAAACGGTGCCTCCTGCCCTTCAAACCCTTCCAGCTGACCGATAGCTCATAACAGCCCTTTACCCCAAGCATCTTACACAGACAATATGTTGAGGTAAAAACCAAAGGAATAACTCCTTATTAAAACTCAGATACAAGCTTTAGGCAGGCCATACATGGTGCAAATTGTGGGCATCTGGCTGTGAAGCTGCACCTGCTGAATGGTCCGGCAGTCTTCTGGGGCCCATGACATGTCCCAGAAGACTGCAGAGGGGAGGGAGAAGAGAACTTCTTCTTTTGGGTGGAGCTCCACTTTAATGTTAATTGAGAGGGTTTAGTTCTGCTTTCAGTAATTATATTTAGAAAATACAATTAAAAATAAGTTTGACCTTTTGTTTTTGTTACTGTTACTGTTTAGGAAACAAACCGTTGAACTTGTGATGACACTCACCACCTGATGAAAACCAACAACCTACCTTCCTGTTTGATCGAAGAATAGACATTTTTGGTCAGAACCAGTTTGAACCAACAACTGTCATGGCGGACTGCTGCTAGTTCCCTTTTTGTGTCAGTCACATGATGTTGAAGCCCTTTTAACTATTAACTTACCATTCAGCAGATATGGACATTGATTGGATTGATTATACTGTCACGCCTAGATTACAACCTATAACACGCCTATGTCTTATGCATATTCATTACTATAAATGAGTTAGCCTAATGCAGGGGTGTCCAAACTTTTTTCAAAGAGGGCCAGATTTGATGAAGTGAACATGCGTGAGGGCCGACCATTTTGCCTAACATTCCTTGGACCATTAAAATGAAATGCAAATGAACTATTTTATGCAAAGTTTTTGCAAACAACATACTTTTCATTTCGTCACATGGATGACAAATCTAAACAGATGTTAAATCACTCTGCCTTTCATATCTGAAGGCCAGATGAAAAAAAATCCAGGAAGCTGAAATATATGTGAGGAACATTGTAAAGTACATTCCATATTATTGGAAATAAAGGTTGTCTGTCAACTTTTAAGTTAAAAAAATATGAACAGGAACATAACACCAAGTATACACGTTGTGTCCAAATATATTTATAACTGAGATTTTACAAAGTATTTATCTCAATTCCGAGCATGCGTGCTCCCTAATTAGTCACACAAGGGTTAACCACATATAAGCATTATATGAACCCACCGATGATGATTAATGATGGCAGCAATAATAGTTATGAATGATGCCAATGCATTTTTCATAATTGGCTGTGGGGCCGTATTAAAGCGGCCTGGGGGGCCGCAATTGGCCAGCAGGCCGGACTTTGGACATGCCTGGCCTAATGTATGTAAGCTAGACGATACTTCCCTATTTTGCCCAGTTCACATGAACTGAGCTTCTGTGTATTGTATCCTCTCCACTGAAGTGAATAAATGTGCCTTTTCTTTCATCAATTTGGACTCACTATCTTATCTTAAAGGTCTTGTTTGAAGACTCCCAAACCGAAAGCAATAGTAGCCACACCTAAAACAGAACTAAAACGAGTAAAAAAACAGTAAGCGGGCAACTCTTTATTGCAGAAGAGACATTATGTCTCTTCTACAAAAATACACACGAACCTGCCTGCTTGCAGTCTCTTTTGAATATACACGGAGCCGCTCATGCACAGTAGAAAATAGATTCCCACACACTCCAGCTGTGCTGCAGCTGCAATGACTGGCTCCTGTGCACATGTGCAAGATGACAACACCCCCACTGGCCAGCGAGAAGATGACAGCGAACAGTAAGGCCCCTTTCACACGGAGCGGACCGAATTTTGATCCGCCTTGGAATTTTTTTTTTTTGTCACGGACACGGATGGCATTTGTGCCATCCGGTCCGTATGTCCGCATATCATCCCATCCGTTTGCGGATGATATACAGAAATAATGCATGGCTATGGGATTGCGGATGTCAGCGGATGACACCGCTGACATCCGATTTTGCGTCCTTTCCGGTTTTTAAACGGAAGAAAAAATAGGGTTCTGTTCCATTCCAAAAAACAGAACAGAACTGAAAGGACGCAAATCGGATGTCAGCGGATGGTCAACCGCTGACATCCGCAATCCCATTGACATGCCGTAAACGAATGGGGTGATATATGGACATACGGAACGCCCGTGTGAAAGTGGCCTAAGGGATATAACTGCCGCATTAATGGAAGGTGGAGGTGCAGGAACCCGCCGAAATTCAAACCATGTTCGATCAACTTGGTTACAATCAGCCTACTGGATTTACATGCAATTATTGCTAGCAGCTGTTGTAGCCACAAGTAATAATCACTGTGTTCTCCCTGCAGGGATAGCTTCCCCTGCATAGAAAACATAATGGCTCAGTGGAAGGGATTTCCCCATTAACACTTACTGTGTTAATGTGGGAATTAAGTTATTTTCTTTCCTGCAACCTATGGTTGCAGAGAGGAAAATTGCTACATCTATGGCAGGGCCTTAGGCAGTGCATCACTATTCTGCGAGCAGGAAATGTCTCTTCAAAGTCAAAGCCACTACACAGGAATTGTGTTGAACTGTATGTGCAAATAAATACAAACTGTTTGCAAATGTCCCTCTTTGATTAGCCAGAAGGTTACAGTGTACAGTCTAAGTTAGTGATCACTAGTGGACAGAAGGACTACTTCATCCTTGCTTTCTTAGTCTCAAGTGGCATCAATTCCCAGCATGCATTTCTTAGGTAGATCTAAATAAACATAAAAAATCACATCTTAAAAGTAAAAGGTAATTTTTTTTTTATTAATATACTGTTTCTGTATATGGCATGTTAGATATCAGGTAGGTAGGTTAGGTATTCAAGAGGAAGTAAACTTCCAATGATTGTTTGTAACTATAGGTAAGTCTATAATAAGGCTTATCTATAGGTGCAATGTTTAAGAGATATTTACTGTATAAGCAGGCGATGACGTCATCAGCGCCTGCGCTTTGAAGGAACAGCCACCCGTGCCGTTTCTTTAGAGCCCTGTGCCATGACGGGTGGCTCCCACGCGCATGCAGAAGTGATGTCACGTGGCTCTGGCCAGTCACACAGCTGGAGTCAGTGGACCCAGAAGGAGGAGGGGGCGAAGATGGATGCGGCCTCCAGCGGTGACAACGAGGGCTTAATTTGCAGGTAAGATTCACATAATGTGCTAGTATGCGATGCATAGCACATTATGCCTTTACTTTGCAGGTCAGACAAAAAAAATGGAAGCCGTTTATCCCTCTTTAAGACACACCAACAGATCTCATTTAGCTTGGATGCAGTCAGATGCATCTAGGCTCAGACATCTGTCCCTATCAGCAGGTAAGCACTTGGTGTGCAGGTACTGTACATGTGAACAGAGATGGCTAATGTCAGCCAGTCATTACTTTGTCAGTGGCCGCCGCTATCTGCAGACGTCTGCCATCCCAACTGCAAGAATCCGATAAATCCTTCCACTGGAATCCAATGTATGCATAGAAATGACCTTAGTGAAGGAGGCCTTACTGCACATATCTGTTGGTTTCAGTGTTCACTACCAGCAGCAATACATTTCTCGCACTGTAAGTTCATGTGACCTTGAACTCACCTCAAACTTCCAATTATGTTTAGAATCAATTTTCTTTTTATTTCCCCTGAACATGATTGGATGTTTTGAGTTGCATTTAGCCTGGGTTCCCTACACCTCACTGTGCATCAAAATTTAGGAAATAAGACTTTTATGTGTGGTGACCGGCATTTTTACTTTCTGAATAAACACAAGTCACCAGTAGGGTACATAGTAATCGTTGTTTTCCATGTGCCTGTTCAAAACACAATGCAGCATGTCCTCCCCATTTTTCCACAGTGCACTGGATGGTACCACGTGTCACCGCATGGCAGCACAATGCACTCTGACACTATCTGATTTACACTCATTTTTGATCTGTTTTTGTGCTTGATAAGTTTTTTAATGGGATGAGGAGATTAGCAGTTAGGCCCAAAACCAGAACAAAAATGCATTTTTCATGCGATCTAATTGAAGTCTATGGGGCCAAAAACATTGTATGCTGCACCAAAAGACGCACCTGTGCCTTTTAAACATTTACACTGCATTGATGTGAATGGGCACCCTAGAGAATAATGTGATTTCCAATGCCGTGCACTGTAGCACAATGGCAGACGCTGGCAAAATTACACTAGTGTGATCAGCGCCTTATACTGATATCCGAGGAGGCCATATTAAATTGCACTGCATACCACATTTCAGCCCAGTGTTCCACATTTGCAAAAAAATTCTGACATGGTTCTAGGACAACCAACTAGTGAACTATTGTGAAGGCATTGCACTGAGGATTTATCCTATGACAAGAAGTGATAAAGAAAACAAATTCTAGTAGGGGTGGGGGTGGATAGTAATACAAGGTCAATACACTATATTGCCAAAAGTATTGGGACACCTGCATTTACACAGGCATTAACTTTAATGGCATCCCAGTCTAATGCCTCGTACACACGCAACGATTATCGGCTGGCCGATCGTCCGACTTTTGTCCAGAGTGGTGTTTTGTTGGTTGGAATGTGCGTAGACTGCACACAAATTTTCTCAGCCAACAAAAATCTACTTCTGAAGTGATGGTCATGTGCTGGTTTACTTTCCGTGTGTTTTTTCTTCTCTGAGCATGCCCAGTCTTGCTCATCAGATTTTTGTCTGCCCGAAATCTGTACTGACTGACGGAAAATCGGCCGTTGTGTTGACGGCCAACAAAAATTTTATTGCCTGCACACCAGATTTTTTTCGGCCCAAAAGTCGGAGTCGGTTGTCGGAAGCATCATACTAACAAGCCGAAAAACGGCCGATTGGACGTTGGCCGAAAATTCCCGGCCAATAATCGATGCGTGTGTACGGGGCATTAGTCCGTAGGGTTCAATTTTGAGTTGGTCCAACCTTTACAGCTATAACAGCTTCAACTCTTCTGGGAAGGCTGTCCACAAGGTTTAGGAGTGTGTCTATGGGAATGTTTGACCATTCTTCCAGAATCCCATTTGTGAGGTCAGGCACTGATGTTGGACTAGAAGGCCTGGCTTGTAGTCTCCGCTCTAATTTATCTCAAAGGTGCAAAGGGTGGGCCAACAATATTGAACCCTACGGACTAAGACAGGGATGCCATTAAAGTTCATGTGCGTGTAAAATCAGGCGTCCCAATACTTTTGGCTATATAGTGTATGTGTCACTGTATTGATTTACACTAAAAATCACAGAACCAATGGGCCGTCAGAACTTTTGTCACATCTTTTTAAGGTCAGACGGAAAAAGCCTTTGGGCCTGCTCCTCGAGTTTTTTGTGTGCCATAATGTAGGATGACAGCAAGCTAAAAGTGCATGAAAACTGTACCATTGTTATCCATGAAGCTCTTTACATCAGTGTTGAGTTAGAGGGAAGCACGCTGCGTTTTAAAAAAAATCACAATGGCTGAAACTTTTGTGCGTTTTTAATAAAAATGCTCTTTACATAAGGCCTCATTATCAAAATGTCAATAGAAAGCTGTAGCTGTAGAAGGCATTTTTCAGTTTTTTTTGCAGTAGCGTTTTTCACCTTTTTTAGGCTCCATTCACACCTGGGCGTTTTCAGCTCCAAAAACGCTCAAAAGAAACGCTTCCAAAACGCCCAACAAGTAAAACCCCATTAATTTAAATGGCCCCTGTTCACATCTGAGCGTTTTGCAAAACGCCTGTAGCTGAAAAAAGTACATGAGCTTCTTTTTGGGCTGATTACCAGCGTTTTTGATAGATGTCAATGAAAAACGCCTGAAAAAATCGCGGTAAAATCGCGGTAAAAATCGCGGTAAAATCGCGGTAAAAAACGCTACGCTCAAGTGTGAATGCAGCCTTAAGCTATAGCATTTTTTTTAGCAAAACTATACTCCCACAAAAGCCTGTGGCTCAAAAATGTTGATAAACACTGAATAGCTGCATTTTTCAGGGTTTTTTAACTTTTATCAGTAAAGCCCCGTACACACGTACCGATTGTCGGCCGTAAATATTCGGCCGCCGAACGATCAGCCGATTGTCGGCTTGTTAGTATGATGCTTCCGACAACCGACATCGACTTTTCGGCCGAACAGAATCGGGTGTGCAGGCTATAAAATTTTTGTTGGCCGTCACCAGAACGGCCGATTGTTCGCCAGTCAGTACAGAATTCGGCCGACAAACAGCAGATTAGCAAGACTGGGCATGCTCAGAAAAGAAAAAACAAACAGAAAGTTAACCATCACATGACATCACTTCTGCAGTCGGCTGTTGTTGGCCGACAAAATTCGTGTGCAGTCTTTTGCACTTTTCAGCCGACAGGACAGCACCGGACAAAAGACGGCCGATCGTTCGGCCGACATTCGGTACGTGTGTACGGGGCTTTAGTCCCGGTTCACACTTCTGCAATGCGGGAACGCTGCGAATATGTAGTGTGTTCCCGCATCGCATCTGCACCCATGGCAGTTCACACTCCCATATGCGATACGCAGGGGGTGTCAATTAAAAGTTAATGACACCCCCAGTTGAGATCACATATCGCAGTGCGATCTGCAAGTTCGCACAGAATCGGATCGCACTAGTGTGAACCACCATGCGATCCGATTCTGCTGCGGATAAAAAAAAGGGTCATGTGCATGTTTAGTGCGATTGCGGTGCAAATTCAGCCATACAAACTGCATGGCGGAAATTTGCACCGCACAGAGATCGCATGTAATTTTAGAAGCAGTGCGCTCCAAATTACATGCGAGCTCTGTGATCGCACAAATGTGAACTGGCACTTAGAGCGTTTTTACAGCTGAAAAACGCCTTCTAAAACCCACTAGTTCTGGGGGTTTTTTTTACAGCCAGAAAACACCCCTGCCAAAAACGATTGATAACAGCCTATGTGTGCATGGACTCATAGAATAACATGCTGGATAAAATGTCTGACGCCAAAAACAGCAGCTGTAAAAAATCCCAGTGTGCATGAGACCTTATAGTTAATGGCAACACACTGAAAACACACCAAAACCACAACATGTGTTTTAAGTCATGTTTTTTATGTCACGTGTCCAAATGCTCAAAAAAAGGCAAATAAAACATACACAAATGCATCTTACGTTGCACTATATTTTAACATAACGCATTAAAAAGTGCTAAAATTCATTACACATGTGGAAGAAAATGCACGTGTGTTTAGGAATGCAATGGAGAGAATGGGCCCTTATTGTTCACTTGTTTCTGTTGATGTTCTATAGCCGATGGATCTATTTATATTTAACTGTCCAGAGAGGAACAGCAGGGTGGAGCTATCTCTGTGCACCAGACCTGTCACAGGCTTCCTCCTTTATCTTCTATGTAGAGATCAGTTATAAATTACTAATGATCTAGGTAGAGGGAGCAGCAATAGACTATTAGACCGTCACACAAAACATTAAAGTATAGCTAAGGCTGCTTTTACACAGATCCGCTTTTGTTCAGTTCTTTAGTTAAAAAAAGCATAAGAAAAACTGGATCCCTTTGAATCCTATGTAGCTCTTCACACTGGTCCATTGCACTTCAGTTGACGTTAAAAAAAATCCTGCATTTTTGTGCAGGTTTTGTCCAGTAAAAAAAAAAAAACACCAGAAACGCATCCCTCCATTAAAATGAATAGAAAGTGCATCAAAAACACAATGCCCAAGTTCACAGATTTGCATGACAAGGGAAATCACATTATGGTACCCTCAGCATAGTGCGATTTTGGAAAAGGTTCCTGGTGGACAGTGCGATTTCAGCCCCATAGACTTCTATGTTATCTCACAGAAGTAGCATCAGCATAGAAGCATTCCTATGTCACTTTGATGGGTGAGTGTATTTTTGTAACGCTCACCTCTCCTCCCGGTAATTCCTCATCCATAGATTTTGATACAGCTGCAATTTTGGAGCCTTCCTTGGACCCCTCCTTTGATGGATTGACCTTTCCTTTCATCAATCCTCCCTTTAATCCATCCTTGATCAAAACTGCTTCAATGTGAACCTAACAATCACCAAGGATGACCAGGGAGGAGAGATGAGGGTTAAAAAAAAAAAAAAACTCATTCATTAAGGCTGCATTCACATGTCAGCGTTTGGATCGCGGGCAGAACCGCCGCGGTTCCGCCCGCGATCCGGAGATTATTGCAAATCGCGGGACGCCTAGCGTTGCCCGTTGATTTGCAATAGCCCCCCCAAACGCAGAGCGATATTGCCGCGATTTCCACCTGCCGAATCGCGGCAACATCGCGCAAACAAAATCGCGGGACTCAATACGCTCCAAAGAAGCTCTTGTACTTCTCTGGAGCGTATTGCATCCCGCGATTTTGTTTGCGCGATGTTGCCGCGATTCGGCAGGCGGAAATCGCGGCAACATCGCTCGGCGTTTGGGGGGCTATTGCAAATCAACGGGCAACGCTAGGCGTCCCGCGATTTGCAATGAATCTCCGGATCGCGGGCGGAAACGCGGCGGTTCTGCCCGCGATCCATACACTCACAGGTGAACGGAGCCTAAAGTTGCAAAGGAATGTTTTTTATCTGTGTTGATGTGACTTCTAAAGTCGCATGACAATAGCATTAGGATAGTGGGAAGTGGTATAAGGGAAAATGCAAAGGAAAATTCGGCCGGGAATTTTCGTCCGACGACCGATCTGCCGATTTTCGGATTGTTAGTATGATGCTTCCGACAACCGACTCTGACTTTTCGGCCGAAAAAATCCTGGTGTGCAGGCTATATAATTTTTGTCGACCGCCAAAACACGTCCGATTTTCATCTCATTAGTACAGATTTCGATGGGGAAAAATCTTATGAGCAAGACTAATAATGCTCACAGATGAAAGAATACAAAGAAAGCAATCCAACACATGACATCACTTCTGAAGTAGAATTCTGTCGTACGGGAAAATTCGTGTACAGTCTAGAGCACATTCCAACCAACAGACACCACTCTGGACAAAAGACGGACGACCGGTCGGCGGAATCTCGTTGCGTGTGTACGAGGCTTTAAGGGAAAAATGTCTTTTCTGGATAGAGCGCCGAGGGATGAGAACACCTGTCAAGTTTCATTGCTGTCTGTGTCCCTGATATGAAGATTCACATTCTCTATTCGCCCTGTTTACCATTATCATTGAAAGTGAAAGTAAAAGAAAATTCCAAATTTTGGGCTGTCTCCAGAAAAGTAATAGAGGGGAAATCTTCCAATGGGGACACCAGATCTGGTGACCTAGGGGTCCCCAGGGGATTCTGTTAATTTGCAGATATTTCCTCTCACTTCCTGTTTGTCTATGGGACAGGAAGTGAAAGGAAATCCCCCCAATGTGACCCAGACAAAAATAAACCTTTCAGGGGTTATAACTCTCCCTTACTCTGATATTCAAAAGGAAAAAAAAAGTTTTGCCTAATGTTCTAATTTAAAGTAGTACATACAGTGGTGCCTCCTTAGCACCCAGTTTGCTACAGGAGGCACTAAAAAGAGAGTAGGGAGACTACAGCATCAGTGGGGACTGCTGGAAGAGGACCAAAGTACACATTTCTGCGCAATATCTTTGCACAGAGCAGGTATCATTTCACAGCACACTTCCAGCACGGAGACTGGGCTGTCACCCACAGCTCTGGGTCTTGTACTGTCAATCGGGTGCAGGAAGGACAGGTTCTCGATCACATGTTTTCTGTGATGACCCATGACTGGCTTTCACAATGATAAGAACATTTTTTTTTAACTCTCCTAAAAGACAGCAGCGTTTTTGCAGAAAAAAACGCTAGACACTTTGTACAAATATTTAGGCGTGTTTAAAGGCATCAAGCACTTGGGAGTTAATTATTTCATTGGCAGAATAAATAGTTCTGGCCTTTAAAATGAATTAACGCTCAAGTGCTAAATGCCCCTAGTGTTATCACGTGTTTAGGCAGGTTTACACGATGCATTTAGATGTGTTTATAAGTGTCATGCGCTTTTTCTGCCAAAACTCTACTGCTCCAGGACGCATTGATAAAGATTTTTTTCCTGCCTCTAAACTGCCACTAAATGCTGCTTAAAGCCTATGTGTGCATGGATACATAGGCTAACATGCAGGGATAACTAAATAGAATATCTACGCCTATCCCTGATGCAGCAAAAAACAGGGGCGTAGTACAATATAAGACCATGTGCCACGTCCTGAATGTCAGTATTACAAAATGGGGGAAGAATAAATGGACTTTGAAGGCACCATAATATTCTTCCCCCATTTTGTAATACTAACATGCAGGGATGTTTAGAAGCAGGAAAAAAAAAAAAAAACAGAAAACCCTGGAAGCAGCTGCAGAAATGTCCATTAAGCATGAAGTCTTGAAGCGGAGTTCCGGCCTTGGAAAAGTTTTTTCAACAAAAATACCCCCGGGACAGTCAGGGCTAGTACTTTTCATAATAGATAGCCTCTGAACTGTCCCGGGTCCCACTTACCTTTTATAAGAAATACTTACCTTGAAAATTTCTTGTCCAGCGCTGCCATCTCTGGTGTGGGCAGCTGAAGCCAAGGGCGTCCTCTTCGGTGTCCTCTTCCGTGTCCTTTTCTTCCCAGAATGCCCTGCACCGGCCCCGCCCCTCACTTCCTGGGCAGGCGCGTCATCCCTGCACAGCTTCTGGGGCAGGCGCGTCACTTCCTGCTTGCGTTGACTCCTGGGAGCTGAACGTCATCGCTCCCAGGAGTCAATGCGCCTGCACCAGCTCCGCTCGTCAGGTCCGGGGCAGGCGCGTCATCCCTGCACAGCTTCTGAGCATGCCCAGAAGCTGTTTAGCAGAGAATGACGCGCCTGCACCGGAACTGACGAACGGGGCCGGTGCAGGCGCATTGACTCCTGGGAGCGATGACGTTCAGCTCCCAGGAGTCAACAAACGCAGGAAGAGATGGCGCTGGCTGCTGTTGCAGAGGGAGAAAGTAGAAGGAAGATAAGTATACTTTCTTTAACCACTTAAGCCCCGGAGGATTTGGCTGCTAAACGACCAGAGGGTATTTTGCGATTCGGCACTGCGTGACTTTAACGGACAATTGCGCGGTCGTGCGACGCTGTACCTAAACGAATTTGGCGTCCTTTTTTTCCCACAAACAGAGCTTTCTTTTGGCGGTATTTGATCACTTGTGCGATTTTTTGATCACGCGCTATAAACAAAAAAAGAGCGTAAATTTTGCAAAAATAGCAATATTTTTCCCTTTTTTTTATATGAAATTCCCCCAAAAAAAAATGTAAAAATCAAAATTTTTTAATATTTTCGGCCAATTTGTTTTATGCTACCTATGTTTGGTAAAAAAAATCGCAAAAAGCGTATTTTGATTGGTTTGCGCAAAAGTTATTGCGTTTACTAACAAAGGGAAAGATTTTTGTCATTTTTGTTGTTTTTTTTTTTAACGCGTAATGGCGGCGATCTGCGATTTTTTTTGCGGTACTGCGACATTGCGGCGGAAAGATCGGACCCTTGACTGACATTTTTGACACTTTTGGGGTTACCAGTGACATTTCTACAGTAATCAGTGCTATATATATGCACTGTTACTGTAAAAATACACTGGTAGTGAAGGGGTTAACTTTATTTGAGAGGGAGGGGCTGTGTGTGTCCCTAGGGGCGTGATTCTAACTGTGATTGGCTGTGGCTTCAACTGTATGCAGAGTGATCAATGGATCTACATAGTAGATCCATGTGATCAGCTCTCATACAGAGAGGAGAATGACAGGCAGCTTGTTTACACAAGCTGCCTGACTTTCTCCCTCTCCCCCGCCGATCGCAGAGTGGCCGGCGGCGATCGGGTCCGCCGGTCACGCGCGCGGGGGGGTCCGTGACCACGCGGGAGCGGGAGCGCGCCTCCGGCGGCGCGCGCTCGCTCCCTAAACCCTCACAGGCGAGCGACGTAGACCTACGTCACTTTGCCTGTGAGGGGCTGACCGCCGCCGTAGATAGTCGTGCGGCGGTCGGCAAGTGGTTAAAAACAAGGTAAGTAAAGAAAAAAAAAATCGGACTATTTCTTTTGCAGGCAAATGTCAGCAAGCGGATGGCCCAAAGTCGTTTTTGAGGCCGGAACTCTGCTTTAAAGTGTCACTAAACCCACATCATAAAAAAACTATCAATAAATGTTGTATAACATGCATTTTATTCTTACTCAGTCACTGCAATTCTTTTTCTGTATTCTGCAAAAAACCTGGTTGATCCTTCTGCTCTCTATCTCTACCTTCTCTCCATGTCCCCAATACAGCTAGGGATTTTGCAGAGCATTGTTGGCACATCTGCACATGCTCAGTTTTTAGTGAGTTTCTATGCTGAGTATTTCCTTACAATTACATCTGAGCAGCCCATGTGACTATAGAGTCACACATGTGGGTGTATACACAGTGGTAAATGAGTGCCCACTCCCTCCCTCCTCCTCCTCCATTCTCGCTAATCAGCTAAATACAATAGGGGTGGGATATTGAACAAAACAAAACCACATTGCTTCACACTAGCACGACTTGTCAGGCAAGTCGCGCTCCCTCGCGGTCCATTGACCGCTACAGGACCCGTTCTAATAAGAGCGACACAAGTCGCTCCGACTTAGAAAAAGGGTCCTGTACTACTTTGGGGCGACCTCGGAGCGACTTGCATAGACTTCCATTATGTGAAGTCCCTGCAAGTCGCTCCGAAGTCGTGGTGCATGGTAATGCACAAGTTGCCCCCGAAGTAGTAAGGAGTCGTGTCGCCTCAGTGTGAACCGGCTCTAAAAAGTGGAACCATCAGATAACTGTAAACGTCCATCAGGTGCACAGGCTGTGGTGGTCTCTCCAAACACCATGGGATACAATATCTAGCAGAAGGACAGCCAGCAACTCTGTAAATCTTCTGATATTTTATTAACACATCTCAGTGAGTAAAACACAAGGGGTGGGATATTACATGCAGATTACTGGAGGCTTCACCTCCCTCTTATTCTAAGACACAGGCTGGAGGGGCATGACACAGCCTGTGACTGGAAGAAATCCACCTACACCATGTTATTGTCAAAAAATAGTAAAGATTTGTTTTCAAATATACAGTATATTTGTATGACAATTTAAAACCGTTTATTGATATTATTTTTTTATTGTTTTTTTGTTTTTTTTTTGAAAATGTGACCAGCAGCAGAGGACTAGAAGCTCCTCCTGCTTACATTCCCTGCAGACAGGCTGGGAAAGATCCGAGTCATGTGACAGCTGTACATTGATTAGGAAAAAAGTACTTGGAAGTGTTTTTTTTTTTATAAAAATAATTTCAGTGCTATTATCCACATACAGAAAATGAAGGGATAATGTAAATTAAACAGGGTGTGTTTAGTATCACTTTAATGTACAGCCCACTCCTGTACTCTTTCTCCTCTTGAATTGAGAAGAAGATACAATATATCTTTTCTTTCTGGCTAGAGGAGAAAAATGTAAACAAAAAGACAAAGTAATAAAACCAGGATACAATAGCTAGATCAGGGCGTGGTCTACTTCATTGTCAGAGTTTAGGTCAAGGTAGGGGTCAAAAAGGTAAACTCAGGGTCAAAGGTCAGGCTCGGGGTCAGTGCGTTTTAAGTAGGATTTAAAGCTGTATTAAACGCTGCTACATTTTTTTTTTTTTTTAATGGGCTAGTATGCACTGCCCCCAATACTGCGCTGCCAGCACTCCCACTGGTCCCAGACACTTCAATCTCTGCCTGGTCATCCAATAGGGTCTCTTCTGCCATAAAAACCCTACCTGTCAGCAAGTTTTACAAAACTCGGCATAATACCAGCTTTTTTATGTAATGTCATTTAGATAGTGTCAGTGTGTTTTAGGTAGAATTAAAAAAATATACCAATCCCTATAATCATAGAGAAAACAATCTATATAAACAAACTATTTTCATGGTTATATGTGATCAAATCATGACTCCTAGTGCAACAGAAAGTGATAAGCCAATGGTGTAAAGTCCACACACTTCATAAAGTTCATACAGTATATGTAATAGAAATGTAATCCAGTTCATTAACAAATCCAATCCATCTTTAAGAGACCAAACACTCCATCACCAATGATACATGTGAGACCCCTTTACAGCTTATTAGACCTGTGTGCCACCCAGTGCAGCTCACTCCCCAGAATCATATCACTGCTTACCTCTTAGAAGGTCATAGAAGGTTTATTGAAACTTTCGCTTTGTCCTTTTTTCTCCAATTTAAACAATCACTCCACAGTTTAGCACCATATACACTAGATTACCAAAAGTATTGGGACGCCTGGCTTTACACACACATGAAATTTAATGATATCCCAGTCTTAGTCCGTAGTTTACAATATTGAGTTGGCCCACCCTCTGCAGCTATACCAGCTTCAACTCTTCTGGGAAGGCTGTTCACAAGGTTTAGGAGTGTGTCTATGGGAATGTTTGACCATTCTTCCAGAAGCGCATTTGTGAGGTCAGGCACTGGTGTTGGAGAGAAGGCCTGGCTCACAGTCTTAATTCTAATTCATCCCAAAGGTGTTCTATTGGGTCGAAGTGGGGACTCTGTGCAGCCCAGTCAAGTTACTTTACCCCAAACTCCCTCATCCATGTCTTTATGGACCTTGCTTTGTGCACTGGTCCAAATCATTTGCTGCAGGAGGGATTATAGATTGGGGTTGTTTTTTAGGGGTTGGGCTTGACCCCCTAGTTCCAGTGAAGAGAACCTTTAAGGCATCAGCATACCAAGACATTTTGGGCAATTTCATGTTCTGAACTTTGTGGGAAAAGTTTGGGGATGGCCCCTTCCTATTCCAACATGACTGCACACCAGTGCACAAAGCAAGGTCCATAAAGACAAGGATGAGCGAGTTTGGGGTGGAGGAACTTGACTGGCCTGCACAGAGTCCTGACCTCAACCTGATAGAACACCTTTGGGGTGAATTAGGGCGGAGAATGCGAGCCAGGCCGTCCCAACCACATCAGTGCCTGACCTCACAAATGTGCTTCTGGAAGAATGGTCAAACATTCCCATAGACACACTCCTAAACCTTGTGGACAGCCTTCCCAGAAGAGTTGAAGCTGTTATAGCTGCAAAGGGTGGGCCAATTCAATATTGAACCCTACGGACTAAGACTGGGATACTAATAAAGTTCATGTGCATGAAAAGGCAAGTGTTCCAATACTTTTGGTAATATTGTGTACACTAAACAGCAAAATCCTCATCCTTATAGTGTAGTACATATATATAAGTGCTTTATTAAAATCCAGATAAGTAATACATTCACATTTAAAACTTGCTTAATATTACTTTAAAAGGTTAACCTTTACCATAAAAACTGCCTATACAGATAAAAAATAATCTGTGCAGCTCTGACTAAAGTTGGATAATGGTCTTGCTATAGGTGTAAGCCATTTATGTACCCCTCACTAGGACACTTTCAGCTGTTACTGCTCAACCCCACCATCCCAGGAGTGAGCCCTCAATCCACCTAACATCTGTGATCCACCATCTCCTCCATCGCATCATTGCTCAGCTCAGAGCTGCTGCAACAGGTGGAGAAGAGTGCATGTGAAGGGTTCTGCATCTGCTGGGAGTGTCTTAGCAACATCCTAGCAACAAGGCAGGACAGGTGGATGCCATCTCTGGGAGTTTTTCACTCTGGCTTCGGGGTGGAGGGGTACATAAATGGCCTACGCCTATAGCAAAGGCATTATCCGACTTTAGTCAAAGCTACATAGTTTGTTTTTATCTATAGGTGCCCCTTATCTGCATAGGCAGTTTATTATGGTAAAGGTGAACTAACCTTTTAAAGCGATATTAACCACTTTAGCCCCAGAAGGATTTGCCCCCTTAATGGCCAGGCCCTAATTTGCGATTCGGCACTGTGTTACTTTAAGGGACAATTGAGCGGTCGTGCTACACTGACCCAAACGATTTACATCGTTTTTTCCCCCACAAATAGAGCTTTCTTTTGGTGGTATTTGATCACCTGTGTGATTTTTATTTTTTGGGCTATAAACAAAACAATAGCGACAATTCTGAAAAAAATATATATTTTTCACATTCTTTCATATGACATTCTCAAAAAAAAAAATTAAAAATCTAAATTTAACTTTTTAAGCCAATTTGTTTTCTGGTACATATTTTTGGTAAAGAAAATCACAATAAGCGTATTTTGATTGGTTTGCGCAACTACTAACTACAGGAAATATTTATGTCATTTTTTATTGTTTTTTTTTTACTAGTAATGGCGGCTATCTGCAATTTTTTGCGGGACTGCGACATTGCGGCTGACAGATCGGACCCCTGACTGACATTTTTGACACTTTTGGGGGTACCAGTGACATTACTACAGTAATCAGTGCTATAAATATGCACTGTTACTGTAATAATGCCATTGGCAGGGAAGGGATTAATACTGTTGGTGATCAAGGGGTTAAATGTAAGCCTAGGGGAGTGATTCTAACTGTAGGGGGGGTTGGGCTTGTGAAATGATCACAGAGACATGCGATCCTATATAGCAGGATCACATGACCTCTGTGATCATTGCAGGGAGAAGGACGGACGGCTGTGTTTACATCAGCCAATCGTCCTTCTCTGTCAGCGGGGAGAGATCGCCAGTGTCAGGTGGCAATCGGAGCCGCCTGACACCTGCACTGGCTTCCCCGTTAACGAGGAACCCAGCGTCTGGGGATGTCTATGCGTTCCACATTTCAGGCTGTAATTAACTGCAAAGGATTTGCAACTAAGTATTAAAAAGTGAAAGTTTGATTTATGATTGTAATTCTGTCCCATTACTTTTGGTCTCTTAAAAAATGGGAAGCACATATTCAAACTCTTGTAATTCCTACACCGTTCACCTGATTTGGATGTAAATACCCTCAAATTAAATCTGAAAGTCTGCAGTTAAAGCGCATCTTGTTTGTTTCATGCCAAATCCATTGTAGTGGTGAATAGAGCCAAAAAGATTAGAATTGTGTCGATGTCCCAATATTTATGGACCTGACTGTATATGGTGCTAAACTGGACTGATCGTTCAAACTGGAGAAAAGAGAAGGAAAAAGAAAAAGGGGTGAGCAATGTTTAAAGGGATTGTAAAGGCAGAAGGGTTGTTTTGACTTAATGCATTCTATGCATTAAGATAAAAAAAAAACCTGTGTGCAGCAGCCCCCCTTAGCATCCCTACTGCTTACCTGTGCCCATCTTTATCCAGCGATGTGGTTCCCCTCCTTATCGGCTGAGACAGCAGCATGGCGCGACTGGCTCCCACTGCTGTCAATCAAAGTCAGTAAGCAAATCGGGAGGGGGGTCTTGGCTCTTTGTCTGAATGGACACAGGGAGCTGTGAATCGGCTCAGGTGCCCCCATAGCAAGTTGCTTGATGTGGGGCCATTTAACAGGAGGGAGGGGCCAAGAGCACAGAAGAGGGATCTGAGAAGAGGAGGATTCGGGCCACTCTGTGCAAAACCAACTGCACAGAGCAGGTAAGTATAACATGTTTGTTATTTAAAAAAAAAAAACAAAACAAGACTTTATAACACACATAGGATGATGAGTGATGAAGACACACATGGGATGATGAGTGATGAAGGCACACATGGGATGATGAGTGATGAAGACACACATGGGATAATGAGTGATGAAGACACACATGGGATGATGAGTGATGAAGACACACATAGGATGATGAGTGATGAGGACACACATAGGATAATGAGTGATGAAGACACACATGGGATGATGAAAGATGAAGACACACATGGGATGATGAGTGATGAAGACACACATGGGATGATGAGTGATGAAGACACACATAGGATGATGAGTGATGAAGACACACATAGGATGATGAGTGATGAAGACACACATAGGATGATGAGTGATGAAGACACACATGGGATGATGAGTGATGAAGATACACATGGGATGATGAGTGATGAGGACACACATGGGATGATGAGTGATGAGGACACACATGGGATGATGAGTGATGAAGACACACATGGGATAATGAGTGATGAAGACACACATGGGATAATGAGTGATGAAGACACACATGGGATGATGAGTGATGAAGACACACATGGGATGATGAGTGATGAAGACACACATGGGATGATGAAAGATGAAGACACACATGGGATGATGAGTGATGAAGACACACATAGGATGATGAGTGATGAAGACACACATAGGATGATGAGTGATGAAGACACACATAGGATGATGAGTGATGAAGACACACATGGGATGATGAGTGATGAAGATACACATGGGATGATGAGTGATGAGGACACACATGGGATGATGAGTGATGAGGACACACATGGGATGATGAGTGATGAAGACACACATGGGATAATGAGTGATGAAGACACACATGGGATAATGAGTGATGAAGACACACATGGGATGATGAGTGATGAAGACACACATGGGATGATGAGTGATGAAGACACACATGGGATGATGAGTGATGAAGACACACATGGGATGATGAGTGATGAAGACACACATGGGATGATGAAAGATGAAGACACACATGGGATGATGAGTGATGAAGACACACATGGGATAATGAGTGATGAAGACACACATGGGATGATGAGTGATGAAGACACACATGGGATGATGAGTGATGAAGACACACATGGGATGATGAAAGATGAAGACACACATGGGATGATGAGTGATGAAGACACACATAGGATGATGAGTGATGAAGACACACATGGGATGATGAGTGATGAAGATACACATGGGATGATGAGTGATGAGGACACACATGGGATGATGAAAGATGAAGACACACATGGGATGATGAGTGATGAAGACACACATGGGATGATGAGTGATGAAGACACACATAGGATGATGAGTGATGAAGACACACATGGGATGATGAGTGATGAAGATACACATGGGATGATGAGTGATGAGGACACACATGGGATGATGAGTGATGAAGACACACATGGGATAATGAGTGATGAAGACACACATGGGATGATGAGTGATGAAGACACACATGGGATGATGAGTGATGAAGACACACATGGGATAATGAGTGATGAAGACACACATGGGATGATGAGTGATGAAGACACACATGGGATGATGAGTGATGAAGACACACATGGGATGATGAGTGATGAAGACACACATGGGATAATGAGTGATGAAGACACACATGGGATGATGAGTGATGAAGACACACATGGGATGATGAGTGATGAAGACACACATGGGATAATGAGTGATGAAGACACACATGGGATGATGAGTGATGAAGACACACATAGGATGATGAGTGATGAAGACACACATGGGATGATGAGTGATGAAGATACACATGGGATGATGAGTGATGAGGACACACATGGGATGATGAAAGATGAAGACACACATGGGATGATGAGTGATGAAGACACACATGGGATGATGAGTGATGAAGACACACATGGGATGATGAAAGATGAAGACACACATGGGATGATGAGTGATGAAGACACACATGGGATAATGAGTGATGAAGACACACATGGGATGATGAGTGATGAAGACACACATAGGATGATGAGTGATGAAGACACACATGGGATGATGAGTGATGAAGATACACATGGGATGATGAGTGATGAGGACACACATGGGATGATGAAAGATGAAGACACACATGGGATGATGAGTGATGAAGACACACATAGGATGATGAGTGATGAAGACACACATAGGATGATGAGTGATGAAGACACACATGGGATGATGAGTGTTGAAGATACACATGGGATGATGAGTGATGAGGACACACATGGGATGATGAGTGATGAAGACACACATGGGATAATGAGTGATGAAGACACACATGGGATGATGAGTGATGAAGACACACATGGGATGATGAGTGATGAAGACACACATGGGATAATGAGTGATGAAGACACACATGGGATGATGAGTGATGAGGACACACATGGGATGATGAAAGATGAAGACACACATAGGATGATGAGTGATGAAGACACACATAGGATGATGAGTGATGAAGACACACATAGGATGATGAGTGATGAAGACACACATGGGATGATGAGTGATGAAGATACACACGGGATGATGAGTGATGAAGACACACATGGGATAATGAGTGATGAAGACACACATGGGATGATGAGTGATGAAGACACACATGGGATGATGAGTGATGAAGACACACATGGGATGATGAGTGATGAAGACACACATGGGATGATGAGTGATGAAGACACACATGGGATGATGAAAGATGAAGACACACATGGGATGATGAGTGATGAAGACACACATGGGATAATGAGTGATGAAGACACACATGGGATGATGAGTGATGAAGACACACATGGGATGATGAGTGATGAAGACACACATGGGATGATGAAAGATGAAGACACACATGGGATGATGAGTGATGAAGACACACATAGGATGATGAGTGATGAAGACACACATGGGATGATGAGTGATGAAGATACACATGGGATGATGAGTGATGAGGACACACATGGGATGATGAAAGATGAAGACACACATGGGATGATGAGTGATGAAGACACACATGGGATGATGAGTGATGAAGACACACATGGGATGATGAAAGATGAAGACACACATGGGATGATGAAAGATGAAGACACACATGGGATGATGAGTGATGAAGACACACATGGGATAATGAGTGATGAAGACACACATGGGATGATGAGTGATGAAGACACACATGGGATGATGAGTGATGAAGACACACATGGGATGATGAGTGATGAAGACACACATGGGATGATGAGTGATGAAGACACACATGGGATGATGAGTGATGAAGACACACATGGGATGATGAAAGATGAAGACACACATGGGATGATGAGTGATGAAGACACACATTTTAATATAATGAGTGATGAAGACACACATGGGATGATGAGTGATGAAGACACACATGGGATGATGAGTGATGAAGACACACATGGGATGATGAAAGATGAAGACACACATGGGATGATGAGTGATGAAGACACACATGGGATAATGAGTGATGAAGACACACATGGGATGATGAGTGATGAAGACACACATGGGATGATGAGTGATGAAGACACACATGGGATGATGAGTGATGAAGACACACATGGGATGATGAGTGATGAAGACACACATGGGATGATGAGTGATGAAGACACACATGGGATGATGAAAGATGAAGACACACATGGGATGATGAGTGATGAAGACACACATTTTAATATAATGAGTGATGAAGACACACATGGGATGATGAGTGATGAAGACACACATGGGATGATGAGTGATGAAGACACACATGGGATGATGAAAGATGAAGACACACATGGGATGATGAGTGATGAAGACACACATAGGATGATGAGTGATGAAGACACACATGGGATGATGAGTGATGAAGATACACATGGGATGATGAGTGATGAGGACACACATGGGATGATGAAAGATGAAGACACACATGGGATGATGAGTGATGAAGACACACATGGGATGATGAGTGATGAAGACACACATAGGATGATGAGTGATGAAGACACACATGGGATGATGAGTGATGAAGATACACATGGGATGATGAGTGATGAGGACACACATGGGATGATGAGTGATGAAGACACACATGGGATAATGAGTGATGAAGACACACATGGGATGATGAGTGATGAAGACACACATGGGATGATGAGTGATGAAGACACACATGGGATAATGAGTGATGAAGACACACATGGGATGATGAGTGATGAAGACACACATGGGATGATGAGTGATGAAGACACACATGGGATGATGAGTGATGAAGACACACATGGGATAATGAGTGATGAAGACACACATGGGATGATGAGTGATGAAGACACACATGGGATGATGAGTGATGAAGACACACATGGGATAATGAGTGATGAAGACACACATGGGATGATGAGTGATGAAGACACACATAGGATGATGAGTGATGAAGACACACATGGGATGATGAGTGATGAAGATACACATGGGATGATGAGTGATGAGGACACACATGGGATGATGAAAGATGAAGACACACATGGGATGATGAGTGATGAAGACACACATGGGATGATGAGTGATGAAGACACACATGGGATGATGAAAGATGAAGACACACATGGGATGATGAGTGATGAAGACACACATGGGATAATGAGTGATGAAGACACACATGGGATGATGAGTGATGAAGACACACATGGGATGATGAAAGATGAAGACACACATGGGATGATGAGTGATGAGGACACACATGGGATGATGAAAGATGAAGACACACATGGGATGATGAGTGATGAGGACACACATGGGATGATGAAAGATGAAGACACACATAGGATGATGAGTGATGAAGACACACATAGGATGATGAGTGATGAAGACACACATAGGATGATGAGTGATGAAGACACACATGGGATGATGAGTGATGAAGATACACATGGGATGATGAGTGATGAAGACACACATGGGATAATGAGTGATGAAGACACACATGGGATGATGAGTGATGAAGACACACATGGGATGATGAGTGATGAAGACACACATGGGATGATGAGTGATGAAGACACACATGGGATGATGAGTGATGAAGACACACATGGGATGATGAAAGATGAAGACACACATGGGATGATGAGTGATGAAGACACACATGGGATAATGAGTGATGAAGACACACATGGGATGATGAGTGATGAAGACACACATGGGATGATGAGTGATGAAGACACACATGGGATGATGAAAGATGAAGACACACATGGGATGATGAGTGATGAAGACACACATAGGATGATGAGTGATGAAGACACACATGGGATGATGAGTGATGAAGATACACATGGGATGATGAGTGATGAGGACACACATGGGATGATGAAAGATGAAGACACACATGGGATGATGAGTGATGAAGACACACATGGGATGATGAGTGATGAAGACACACATGGGATGATGAAAGATGAAGACACACATGGGATGATGAGTGATGAAGACACACATGGGATAATGAGTGATGAAGACACACATGGGATGATGAGTGATGAAGACACACATGGGATGATGAGTGATGAAGACAAACATGGGATAAGTGATGAGGATGGAGCAGAGGACTTCTCCTTCCTGTCTATGTAGTCCTCCTCCGTTAACCCTCCCAGTGCCGGCCGGCCCATGCACTCACCATACACCATGGCCCCTCCAGTCTCGTGCAGGAACCTGAAGCGTCTGTTCTTGAAGAGCCAGATGGTGAGGATAGTGAGGATGAGCAGAAAGTTGAAGACCAGCAGCTCCAGCGCTCCCTGATGCTGGAAGAGCTCCAGTGTCCGGGAAGACGTCGGTGTCTTGTCCTGCCCCATCTCTGCCAGCACTGCCCTCACTTCGGACCACACTCCAGGCTCACTTTCATCGCCCCGCTCCTAAGAAGTAGAAGTCATAGCCAGCAGTCAGTGACAGAGCTCCGAGGAGGGGCCAACCGCTCGCTTGCTCAATGACTGGGAAGCTGCGTGAGGCCCGCGCTGCATGTTGGGAGTTGTAGTTCGCTGATGCTTGTCAGAGTACGGCTGGTCTATGAGCTCTGGCGGCTGGCCGGACTACAAAGCCCACAGCAGCTGCTGGTACCCAGCCGTCAGAAGCCGGGCACTCAGTGCCAAGGTGATGGTTACCTGGATCTTATGTCATACGATGACACCTACTCTCTCCGGGTTACAGATTATATAGAACACTGGAACATTGCCTGGAGTGTATCCCTATGTGATACAAACATCATGGTGCTGTGCCCGGCTAGGCTGCTCTGCAGGGATTCCTCTATCCTCAAATACACACACACACATATATATATATATATATATATATATATATATACATATATTGTACCAAAAAACATTTGCACACAAACCTTTAAAGTTGAGCTGTATGCACTAAAATGTATAATAAATAAAAATATTTATACATAAAAATTGCTGCACTGAAGAAAAATAAACAAAATAATAAAATATGGGTACAGCAACTGAAAGGGAACAAACACTGTGGTACACAAGTACAATAAAAACAATATTACAATGTATCGTTAACAATAGTAAGTCCACATAAAAAAGCTGAATAGACTGTGATTGACAAGTGCACTCATAACTATGTAGCCAGCTAGCATAGATCATATCCAAAATGATTACTGATAGTATCCAAATAAAAAAACTAATAAAATAGTGTATTTGTGATGAAGTCCACAAAAACTGCTGAAAATATACTATATTAGTAGTGAAGTCAATTTACCCAAGCAGGGCCGCTGATAGGGGGGGCACCAGTCCTACTGTAGGGGGCCCGGGCACACACGGGGGCCCAAACAGCATAGGGAATTGGTGTGGTCGGGCTCTCTGCAGCAACTGAAAGCCAGTTTCTCCCCCTCTTACCAGCTTTAAGCTGCCGCAGAGAGAGACAAAGACGCAGGGCATCATTCCTGTAACTGCTTCCATGACACTGATTCCAGCTCCCTGTTCTGCCTGCTTCTGGTCCCCCCCCCCCCCCATGTGTCCCCTTTCACTGTGCCACAACCCCCCCCCCCCTCCCCCCACCGCAGCGCAGCATGCTTCCCTGTCCTGTGAAAATAAAATAATAATTTAACATTGCGATAGATAATTTTAAAAAAAAATTAAAACAAAAATTTTAAACATTTCTAACAAAAATTATACATTTTTTTTTTAAAATGTAAAAAACAAAAAACAAAAAACAAAAGGGCTAATTCACACAGGCTCTCTGTTATGTTTGTGTTCGCTAATAGAGATTTTAGTGTATTTTTAGTGAAAACATTGTCTTGATAAATTCAGTGGGAGGGGGCTGCCAGGTAGGCTCTATGGGGCCCCGTGATTTCTAACAGCAGCCCTGGACCCAAGTGACACCTTCACCTACAATTACACCCGGTTGCTCTTTCATCTTATGGTTTGACCTCCATTAAAGCGGTAGTAAAGCTTAAAAAAAAAACATGTAAGGTAAAGGCATAATGTGCTAGTATGCATCACATACTAGCACATAATGAAAGACCTACCTTGAAACAAAGCCCTCCAATGGCACGCTGTCACTGCTGCAGAGCTTTCCATCTTCACCCGGCCTTCCTTCCATGTTCACTGTGGCCGCTTGAATGGCTAAGCCGCAATGACGTGACTCCTGCGCTTGCATTGGGAATCATGGCTGCAGCACAGGGCTCTGAAGGAATGGCATGGGTATGCTGTTCCTTCAGAGCGCATGCGTCGGTGATGTCACAGACTTCTACTCCCTAGAATACCTCCTAAACGGTGCACATTTAGGAGATATTCATTTGACCTACCGGTAAGCTTTATTATAAGCATACCTGTAGGTTATAATCAAAATACAGACTTTACTACTACTTTAACCACCTCAATACTGGGCACTTAAACCCCCTTCCTTCCCAGACCAATTTTCATCTTTTAGCGCTGTTGCAATTTGAATGACAATTGCGCGATCATGCAACGCTGTACCTAAACCAAATTTGTGTCATTTTTTCCCCACAAATAGAGCTTTCTTTTGGTGGTATTTGATCACCGTCAGGTTTTTTCTTTTTTGGTGCACAAATAAAAAAAGACTGAAAAGTTTGAAAAAAAAAAAAAAAGTTTTTTTTGTTTAGGTTATAAAATTTTGTAAATACATATGTTTTTTCCTGCACTGATGAGCACTGATGATGCCGCACTGACAGGCACTGATGAGGAGACACTGATGGGGTGGCACTGATATGCAGCACTGATGGGCACTGATAGGTAGCACTGATATGCAGCACTGATGGGCACTGATATGTGGCACTGATAGATAGCACTGATATGCAGCATTGGTGGGCACTGATAGGCAGCGCTGATGGGCACTGATAGGCAGCACTGATGGGCGCTGATTGGCGGCACTGATGGGCACTGATGGGCACTGATAGGTGGCACTGTTGGGCGGCAATGATCGGCACTGATTGGCACTGATGGGTGGCACTGATCAGCACTGATGGGCGGCACTGATAGGCAGCACTGGTGGGCAATAATGGGCACTGGTGGGCGGCACTGATAGATGGCAATAACGGCACTGGTGGGCAGCACTGATAGATGGCATTGGTGGGCAACACTTATAGGGAGGGCACTGGGGGGCTCTCTGAGCCCTGCTTGCCATCCCTGGTGGCCATAGTGGGTATCCCTGGTGGTCATGGGTGGGCATCCCTGGTGGCTTAGTGGCACCCCTCCCCCCCAGGGCTGCACTGGTAATCAATGTTCTGATTACTAGCACAGACCCCCCCTGTGATCAGTGAGTAATTAGAAATACTCACTGATCACCCCAGCAGCAGCACCGATCCTCTCCTCTTCTCCTCACTGACAGGATCTGTCAGGAGGAGAAGAGATCGAAGCCGTTACAACGGCTCTATTTACATTACATGACGGCTGTGATTGGACACAGCCGTCATGTGATCAGGAGGGCCAATCACAGGGCCCTCCTGCCGAATGATGTTGCTCTGTGTCCGAGGGACACAGGCACATCGAGATCGCGCCGCTGCGCGTGCCCGCAGCGGCGCAATCTCTCTCCTTCTGAAGGACGTTCGGGAACGTCCATTCAGAAGGACGAGACTCCCGCCCGGCCGTATATCTACAATGGCCCGGGTGGGAGGTAGTTAAAGTGGTTGTAAAGACACAACGTTTTTCATGCAAAGAATGCATAAAGGTAAAAAACATTCTGTGTGCAGCAGCCCCCCCCCCAGCCCCCAATACTTACCTGAGTCCCATCTTGATCCAGCAATGTCCTCAAGAGCCTTTCCTCTCCGGAGACTTGCACTCCTGATTGGGCTTTGGCAGCAGTGGGAGCCATTGGTGTCAATCACAGTCAGTGAACCAATCAGGAGACAGAGGGGGCGGCTCCTTGTGTGAATGGACACAAAGAGCCACGGGTTGGGAACAAGCCTGCTTGGGTGCCTCAGAGCAGGCTGCTTGCTCTGGTGGAACCCGGCAGCAGGGAGGGGCTAGGAGCATCGGCGTTGGACCCGAGAGGATGAGGATCCAGGCTGCTCTGTGCCAAACCACAGCACAGAGCAGGTAAGTATAACATGTTTGTTATTTAAAAAAAAAAAAAAGAGAAAAAACAAGGCTTTAAAGTGGAGTTCCAGCCTCAAAATGATAATTTGACATCTGCTTGCTCTAAGTAACTTGAAAAAGAATTGGATAATCATGATTTTTTTTTTTTTTTTTCTGCTTTACTTACCTTGTTTTTGAAGAAAATATACTTAGCTTCCTTCCACTTCCTTCCTCTGCGGCCCGCGCTGTCACTTCCTGCTTGCATTGACTCCTGGGAGCCAAGCGTCATCGCTCCCGGGAGTCAATGCGCCTGCACCGGCCCTGCTCGTCACTTCCGGTGCAGGCGCAAATTTCCTTCCACTTGCAAAGTGCACAGTCTATTTGTCTTTAGTATATCCACCCCAATGTATCTTTTTCACCATTCAAGAGGAGAAAAAAAAAAAACACAGGAGCAAACTGAACAGTTACCGGTCGCTGTGATAGCCAATCAGAGGCTATCACTGTGATCAGATGATTGGGAACCAGGCCCCTTGATTCCCAATCATTAGTACAGGGCCCAGGCTCTCAGTGAGAGCCAGCAATCTGTACTGGGAGCACGCTGTGTGGTGGATTGGCTTTGATACATATTCAAATATAAACCATAGCTTGTATAATTGATTTTGGTTATTTTTAACTAGGGTTTTTTTTTCTTAGCAAATAGGTACAGGAACTTATGTCCCGCCCCCTACCCAACTCAGAGCACCGTTCCTTGGTTCTGCCTCTACCCGCCTCCCAGTAATGCCCCTTTAGAGAATACAGAACCCAGTATCATTTTGTGGTCCTAAGTAATTTGTATGGAGCTTGTTAATGATAACAAGAAAAGCAGTAAAATAGATCCCCTGTAGCCAGCAACAATGAGCACCCCCAGCAAAAATAGATCCACCCAGCAACAATAGACTCCCAATAGCCAGCATCAATAGATCCCTTCCTCAACAGTAGATCCTTCCCAACAATGATTGTCCCCCAGCAACATAAGATAGATCCCCTCCAAGAACAATAGATAGATAGATTCCCCTACAGTCAGCATCAATCGACCCTCCGGCACACTCCAACACCCCTTGCCATTCCATACTGTACATTCAGTGCTGGAACTGCGTTCCCCCGAGTTCCCACTGAAAAAAAGCCCGGTTTTTAACAAATAAATGCAGCACAATACATTGTGGTGTAAACTAAAGTAAAGAAAGATTATTTGAAAATTTATTTAAAAAAAAAACTAAAAAATAATTTTTTTCTGAATTTGCAGTCTTTTTTCCTTTGTATAGCCAAAAAAAAAAACCCAGTGGTGGTGATTAAATATCAACAAAAGAAAGCTCTATCTGTCTCAAAAAGTATAAAAATGTTATTTGGGTACAGCGTTGCATGACCGAGTGATTGTCATTCAAAGAGTGACAGCACTGAAATCGGCAAAATGGTCTCGGCAGGAATGGGATAAAACAACTTATTTTATTCCTACTGATACTAACAATGGGACTTATTTTATTCCTACTGATACTAACAATGGGATTTATTTTATTCCTACTGATACTAACAATGGGACTTATTTTATTCCTACTGATACTAACAATGGGACTTATTTTATTCCTACTGATACTAACAATGGGATTTATTTTATTCCTACTGATACTAACAATGGGACTTATTTTATTCCTACTGATAATAACAATGGGATTTATTTTATTCCTACTGATACTAACAATGGGACTTATTTTATTCCTACTAATACTAAAAATGGGACTTATTTTATTCCTACTGATACTAACAATGGG
Organism: Pelophylax lessonae; assembly: GCF_965119305.1. Lineage (NCBI taxonomy): Eukaryota > Metazoa > Chordata > Amphibia > Anura > Ranidae > Pelophylax > Pelophylax lessonae. The sequence goes on along the minus strand of NC_138770.1, from coordinate 225,164,161 downwards.
ACTTATTTTATTCCTACTGATACTAACAATGGGATTTATTTTATTCCTACTAATACTAAAAATGGGACTTATTTTATTCCTACTGATACTAACAATGGGATTTATTTTATTCCTACTGATACTAACAATGGGACTTATTTTATTCCTACTAATACTAAAAATGGGACTTATTTTATTCCTACTGATACTAACAATGGGATTTATTTTATTCCTACTGATACTAACAATGGGACTTATTTTATTCCTACTGATACTAACAATGGGACTTATTTTATTCCTACGGATACTAACAATGGGACTTATTTTATTCATACTGATACTAACAATGGGATTTATTTTATTCCTACTGATACTAACAATGGGATTTATTTTATTCCTACTGATACTAACAATGGGACTTATTTTATTCCTACTGATACTAACAATGGGATTTATTTTATTCCTACTGATACTAACAATGGGACTTATTTTATTCCTACTGATACTAACAATGGGACTTATTTTATTCCTACTGATACTAACAATGGGATTTATTTTATTCCTACTGATACTAACAATGGGACTTATTTTATTCCTACTGATACTAACAATGGGACTTATTTTATTCCTACTGATACTAACAATGGGATTTATTTTATTCCTACTGATACTAACAATGGGATTTATTTTATTCCTACTGATACTAACAATGGGACTTATTTTATTCCTACTGATACTAACAATGGGACTTATTTTATTCCTACTGATACTAACAATGGGACTTATTTTATTCATACTGATACTAACAATGGGATTTATTTTATTCCTACTGATACTAACAATGGGATTTATTTTATTCCTACTGATACTAACAATGGGACTTATTTTATTCCTACTGATACTAACAATGGGATTTATTTTATTCCTACTAATACTAAAAATGGGACTTATTTTATTCCTACTGATACTAACAATGGGATTTATTTTATTCCTACTGATACTAACAATGGGACTTATTTTATTCCTACTGATACTAACAATGGGACTTATTTTATTCCTACTGATACTAACAATGGGACTTATTTTATTCATACTGATACTAACAATGGGATTTATTTTATTCCTACTGATACTAACAATGGGATTTATTTTATTCCTACTGATACTAACAATGGGACTTATTTTATTCCTACTGATACTAACAATGGGATTTATTTTATTCCTACTAATACTAAAAATGGGACTTATTTTATTCCTACTGATACTAACAATGGGATTTATTTTATTCCTACTGATACTAACAATGGGACTTATTTTATTCCTACTGATACTAACAATGGGACTTATTTTATTCCTACTGATACTAACAATGGGACTTATTTTATTCCTACTGATACTAACAATGGGACTTATTTTATTCCTACTGATACTAACAATGGGATTTATTTTATTCCTACTGATACTAACAATGGGACTTATTTTATTCCTACTGATACTAACAATGGGACTTATTTTATTCCTACTGATACTAACAATGGGACTTATTTTATTCATACTGATACTAACAATGGGATTTATTTTATTCCTACTGATACTAACAATGGGATTTATTTTATTCCTACTGATACTAACAATGGGACTTATTTTATTCCTACTGATACTAACAATGGGATTTATTTTATTCCTACTAATACTAAAAATGGGACTTATTTTATTCCTACTGATACTAACAATGGGATTTATTTTATTCCTACTGATACTAACAATGGGACTTATTTTATTCCTACTAATACTAAAAATGGGACTTATTTTATTCCTACTGATACTAACAATGGGATTTATTTTATTCCTACTGATACTAACAATGGGACTTATTTTATTCCTACTGATACTAACAATGGGACTTATTTTATTCCTACTGATACTAACAATGGGACTTATTTTATTCATACTGATACTAACAATGGGATTTATTTTATTCCTACTGATACTAACAATGGGATTTATTTTATTCCTACTGATACTAACAATGGGACTTATTTTATTCCTACTGATACTAACAATGGGACTTATTTTATTCCTACTGATACTAACAATGGGACTTATTTTATTCCTACTGATACTAACAATGGGACTTATTTTATTCCTACTGATACTAACAATGGGATTTATTTTATTCCTACTGATACTAACAATGGGATTTATTTTATTCCTACTGATACTAACAATGGGACTTATTTTATTCCTACTGATACTAACAATGGGACTTATTTTATTCCTACTAATACTAAAAATGGGACTTATTTTATTCCTACTGATACTAACAATGGGATTTATTTTATTCCTACTGATACTAACAATGGGACTTATTTTATTCCTACTGATACTAACAATGGGACTTATTTTATTCATACTGATACTAACAATGGGATTTATTTTATTCCTACTGATACTAACAATGGGATTTATTTTATTCCTACTGATACTAACAATGGGACTTATTTTATTCCTACTGATACTAACAATGGGACTTATTTTATTCCTACTGATACTAACAATGGGACTTATTTTATTCCTACTGATACTAAAAATGGGACTTATTTTATTCCTACTGATACTAACAATGGGATTTATTTTATTCCTACTGATACTAACAATGGGATTTATTTTATTCCTACTGATACTAACAATGGGATTTATTTTATTCCTACTGATACTAACAATGGGACTTATTTTATTCCTACTAATACTAAAAATGGGACTTATTTTATTCCTACTGATACCAACAATGGGACTTATTTTATCCTGCTGATGCTAACAATGGAATTTAATATACCGGTATTTTATTCCCACTCATATCAATGATGGGATTTATTTTATTCTCATTGACACCAATGATGTGACTTATTTTATTCAACTGACACCAACAGTAGGATTTTTTTCCCACCAATTCCAACAATGGGGCTTAGTTTAAAACACAATTGTGGGAATCTAAAATAACAAACAATCATACTCACCTAGATGGATGCAGCATCGATCCCAGCAGCAGCGGTCCTCCACCAGCTCTTCAGTGAGAACTGAGTCTGCTCAAAGACCGCTGATCGCTCATTTCTAGGTCTTCAGTAAGCTTTATCCCTTCTTCTCTTTAAAGCGGAGTTCCACCCAAAAGTGGAGGGGGGGTACCTGTTTTTTGCCACGCTGTTCCTGGGAAGTTCGGCCACCCTCTTTCTTCCTCCACCGCCAGGCCAATTAGAAAGCGCAGCGCGCTTCGCTCATGTGCGTAGGGAACTAGCTGTGAAGCCGAAAAGCTTCACTGCTGGATTCCCTTACTCTGAAAGGCGGCGGCAGCACCTGAGAGCCAATACGAAAATTGGCTTCGGATGCAGGCAGCGCGCAAACCCTGGACAGGTAAGTTCTAATATTTAAAAGTCAGCAGCTTCAGTAATTGTAGCTGCTGAGTTTACATTTTTTTCCTGGGGGGCGGAACTCCTCTTTAAGTTCCCACTGACACCAGTGTTGAAACTTCCCCTCCTTTGCCACCGGTTTGGTCCATCAAAAGTCATCATTTTTTTTTCCTTTTTTAAACAGAATGTGCACTGCAATACATCACAACGAGCAGCTGTGTGGTGTACTGTGTCAGATCTTTGCTGTTTTAGCACCACCAACCACCCCATTATCTCTTACCTGACAGTGGCTGCATAGTTCCTGCAGAAAGGTTAGCCAGTAAGTGGAGCAGGGGTACAGCATTAAGAAGGTGTCCACTGAACACCAATGGCTTTTTACCCTCTTAACCATATCTCCAGAGCTGTGTGATCTTTGCTGTTTTAGCCCCCCCCCCCCCCCCAACCAACCCATTATCTCTTACCTGCAGAGAGGACAGTCAGTATGTAGAGCAGTGGTACAGCTTTAGAAAGGTGTCCACTGAACACCAATGGCTTTTCACCCTCTTAACCCTATCTCCAGAGCTGTGTGATCTTTGCTGTTTTAGCCCCTCCAACCAACCCATTATCTCTTACCTGACAGTGGTTGCATAGTTCCTGCAGAGAGGACAGTCAGTATGTAGAGCAGTGGTACAGCTTTAGAAAGGTGTCCCCTGAACACCAATGGCTTTTCACCCTCTTAACCCTATCTCCAGAGCTGCGTGATTTTTGCTGTTTTAGCCCCTCCAACCAACCCATTATCTCTTACCTGACAGTGGTTGCATAGTTCCTGCAGAGAGGATAGTCAGTATGTAGAGCAGTGGTACAGCTTTAGAAAGGTGTCCCCTGAACACCAATGGCTTTTCACCCTCTTAACCCTATCTCCAGAGCTGTGTGATCTATGCTGTTTTAGCCCCCCCAACCAACCCATTATCTCTTACCTGAAAGTGGCTGCATAGTTCCTGCAGAGAGGACAGTCAGTATGTAAAGCAGGGGTACAGCTTTAGGAAGGTGTCCACTGAACACCAATGGCTTTTTACCCTCTTAACCCTATCTCCAGAGCTGTGTGATCTTTGCTGTTTTAGCCCCCCCAACCAACCCATTATCTCTTACCTGACAGTGGCTGCATAGTTCCTGCAGAGAGGACAGTCAGTATGTGGAACAGTGTACAGCATTAGGAAGGTGTCCACTGAGTTAGTGCATAGTAACACATCTCTTGTTCTGAATGCTGCATGTAAATCTATGTATCTGTTATTATATTTGCATCCTAGAACTTCAGATCCTTTTTGCTTAGTGAATTGCACAACTTCCTACGTCTTTTCAACATTTCTTTCCTTACATTTACACTGACCTTAGATAGTTTTTCAGATCACCGTTGCTTACACCACATTTTTCGCAACTACTGACATTTTTTCATCCCACTTTATCTTACATTAAGGTTTGGCCATTTTTCATCCAGTATATGTAGAAGGCAAGCAATTTTTTCTCATAACTGACACCAGGGCATTTTTTTCAGCCAATGACATAGGGAATTTGTTTGCAACCACTTGTGCTAATGCTGGAATTTTTTTTCCTCAAATTTACAATGACACAAGGCCATTTTTTCCTGACTGTTTACACTTTTTCCTACCACTGACATTAATACTGGGGCATTTTTTCCAGTCACTGATGCTGCGGCACTTTTTCATCTTAGAAGCGCCAAGGGGATGTTAACACAATGAAACATTAGTTAACCACTTCTGGACCGGAAGGTTTTTGCCCCCTTAATGACCGGGACATTTTTTGCGATTTGGCACTGCGTTACTTTAATGGACAATTTCGCGGTCGTGCAATGCTGTACCTAAAAAAAATCGATGTCCTTTTTTTTCACAAATAGAGCTTTCTTTTGGTGGTATTTGATCACCTGTGTGATTTTTATTTTTTGTAATATAAACAAAATAAGAGAGACAATTCTGAAAAAAATAATAATATATATATATATTTTTTTTTTCACTTTCTGCTATATACTATTCCAAATAAAAAAAATTAAAAATCTATTTTTTTTTCATCCTTCTAGGTCAATTTGTATTCTGCTATATATTTATGGTAAAAAAAAAAATCCCAATAGGTGTATTTTGATAGGTTTGCACAAAAGGTATCGCGTCTACAAACTAGGGGAAAGATTTATATCATTTTTTTAAAACATTTTTTTTACTAGTAATGGCCGCGATCTGCGATTTTTAGCAAGAATGTGACATTGTGGCGGACAGATCAGACCCCTAACTGACATTTTTTACACTTTTGGGTTGACCAGTGACATTACTACAATAATCAGTGCTAACAATATGCACTGTTACTGTAATAATGACACTGACAGGGAAGGGGTTAACCCAGGGGTGATCAAAGGGTTAAGTGTGAGCCTAGGGGAGTGTTTACTAACTGTATGGGGGAGGAATTTGTGGAATCAACACAAAGACATGTGATCCTATATAGAAGGACCACAGGCGCTCTGTGTTCATTCCAGAAAGAACAGCAGTCTGCTGTGTTTACAACAGCAGACCGTCCTTCTCTCTCAGCTGGGAGTAATGAGGGCTGGCGCGCGCCATTGGCGGGGTGTGCGCACCCCCAGGAGTTCTCCTGCAAACCGACGTATTCATACATTGGTTTCGAGCAGCCGAGCCAGCCTGCCGCAGTATATACTGCGGCAGGCAGGCGGCAAGTGGTTAAAGAAGTGCTGTGTGTCCAACCATTCTTTCACAGACCACAGACTCAATCCAAAGGCTTGTATAACAGTTCACTAATGGCACACTGCCCCTCATAGTGTGTGGCAGAGCTCTAAGACAGTGTGTCCCCGATTGGCTCAAATGTGCTTCCAGTCTACATAGTGTTTCTGGATGATGGAATAGCAAATTTAATAGAGAATAGAATATATGGTTATTTTTCTGCTCTATACATAGAGAATGAACAGAGTGGGGCGGGGGTTAGCTCAATTGGGGATCACCTTCTCTAGGAAAAAGGCAGTCCAAACGGCAAGTCTTTTCCTAATGTTCTGACTTGTAGACAGTTTCATTTAAAAAGAGTGCAAACAAAACCGAAAATACATTCTTGCTATCTAGGCACTACTTAAACAGTACAGATTCCTCTTTGACGGTTGAAGGGTTTCTCCCAGACACCTACAGAAAACAAGTATTTTTCTAAGACTTTTTTTCTCTTACAAAGCGACTTTGGTATGTAGGTCTCTCTCAGGGTCCCAGGCCAGAGCACCTCTTCCTACAGCCCATCTTTATTTATCCCGACCCACCTGCTTCTGGTCATAAGTGGGAAGCAAAACCCAACTCAGGTTCCACACAGGCAAGGTGGCCTGGAACATATGGACTAGATTGCATGTTAGTTTCCCACAAATGAATGTTCACTTGATACTGATCTTGGCCTTGCTCTGACTCTGCTCCTGGTTCCTGTTTCTGTACTTTCGCTGCCCGGTTGTTTCTGTAGTCTTCCCATCTGACTACATATTCCAGATCCTGCATCTGCCTGCTGCCAGCTTGCTTCAGTTCAGCATCTGCTACCAAGATATTCTGAACCAGACCTCCTACAGGCACCCATGCCACTCTATGCTCTGTTATACCCTGTCATTATCCCCAGGGGAAATAGGGCGAGAGGTCAACTCGGCCTCAACCAGGTACATAGATGATTTCTTCTCACCTGTAGGACATCATTTCTCACAACCAGACCACAATATGAAACCTCAGTTTTCTAAACTAAACAACTATCCAACAGTTTTATGACTACTCTCGCCTCTGTGATTTTTTCTCCCTCAAAAACCTAATACCCTCTGCCTGCCTTATTATATTAACTATCCAAATTTTATTACCTTTGCTATGTATGTTTTTGAGTTTTTTTTTTTTTTCTCAGAGATTGAGAGATTGTCTTACTAAGGTCGGCCATAGATGTTGCAAATTCACATGATTCTCCCATCAACACAACACAGTGTTGACAGGGAAATCCTGCCTGCTGAGCAATAGTCTGCTCCTGGCAGGGGCGGGCAAGGGAAGCTGTCCCTGCCGGGAGAAGACAGTGATTATCGCTAGTTGCATAGCATTCCTGCTGAACTGGCTGAGATTCGAATCGTGTATGGCTGGTCTAACATTCTGCTAAGACTTTGTGTATTAGTACTGCTTGGACCTTTTTTTTTTTTTTTTTGCAAATAATTTTTATTCAAGTTTTGGAACATAACAAGAAAAAGAAAATCAAACATTTCTCAACATACAAGCAGTATACAGTAACATCTGCGAAAAAAAATCATACAGTTACTTTTGTTTTAGCCAACATCAACACAGCAAAATCAAGACAGTGTCATAGCCCAAAAGTTCCAACGAGGATTAAAGGATTGCAACTGCATTCTATTTATCGCCAAGGCCTTTTCAAAGTGGTAGTTCAATTTTAGAAGTTGAACCACTTCTTCCAGGTTTGGAGCCTCTACCGACTTCTATTTGCGGAGAATGATCGTTCTAGCAGCTAGGAGCACGTGTGTAACCCAGGGCCTAATATATGACCGGTAATCGGTCTATTCCCAAGTGTAAAAGGGCTAACTCTGGAGATGGCTTCAGTATACAACCCGTGTGAGTAGAGACATATGTGAATACTCTATTCCAGTAGCTCGTTAGTGTGGGGCAGGACCATAGGATGTGTAGCAGAGTCCCTACCTGGGAGCAGACCCTCCAACAAAGTTGGGAGTAAGATTGAGAGAAGCCTGCAAGACGGTAAGGGGTATAGTACCATCTATTTAAAAATTGAGTCATCTCCCAGTGATTCGCACAGTGCCAATATTTATAGATGTTGGCAAGGGCAGATCGCCACTGTTAAATGGTGAATGTAGTGCCCAATTCCCTGTCCCAATACTGCTTGGACCTTGAAGAAGGGGGGTATACCCTGAAAGCGTGTCCTGGAAATTTGGATGTTAGTGCCAATAATAAAAAAATAAGTATCACGACAGTACTCCGTTTTTTTGTTTTTGTTGCAAGTGCACTAATATGGCTAACATCACCTCAAGCATAATGGAAGCTACTATGAGCAACAAGACATTTTCTCCTGTAGCTCCCTTTAATACATCAACTTATTTAAGACAGCAGGTGGTAAGACGTTGCAGTCCCAGGTATGATAACAATAACCATATTGTCTGCTTTGATAATATTTGTGTGGTTATTTACCACAATCCCAGAATCTACTGCTAGGTTCATTGTCTTCCACCTACATTGAAATATTGGAGCTGTGTTTAGATACAACTACCTGTTTCCAAATCTGTATTGCCATTACACAGTGTTTCCGCATTCTTTAGATAATTACACACACAGTCCTCTATAATTAAGATATTTCCCGTGCCTACTCTAAAGTAGAAAAAAACGCTGTCCAGATAAGATTTTGTTTGCTAAAGCACTATGTATTTTAAATAAAATACTTATTTTGCAACTGTTTTGCTACATCCAAGTACTGCTGATCTTCTGCAGCTTATCTTCAGCAACTTCCTGTCTGCATGCTGCCTGATGGTTATAACAATGAACCTGCCTATCTGTCTTGTGTTTGAAACAGCAACCTATAGTCTCCATCAGAAGCCCATATGACAGGGTGACAATGCAGGAGGGCAAAGAGGGAGCCTGGGACAAAAAGTTATGTAGCACTGCCCCCTAGAGGACTGTGGGATATTACACTTTAGGGATTCTCCTGTGTTACCCGTAGCAACTGTTTGCAGAAACTTAACACAAATATCAGTCCAGGGGTTTTTGTTTTTGTGGTTTTATTTAATTTGGGATTGGAGAAGGGATGAGTGGGATTTCTCCAACTGTTAACTATTTACAATGCTGGGGACTTATAGCATGAGAATGTGGCAAGGCCGCTACTTCATCCTGCCACTTGAATGAAGATGAGGTAAGTGTTCCTATAGTATTTCTCTTCAGGGTACTCCCCCAGTACCCCCTTTCTCTGTTCTAGCTTGCACCCGTCCACTGACTCTACACTCAGGAGTGATCCCCTTCCTGGGCAGACCCTTGGACAAGATCCTCTGTACTCAGGACACAGTTTTTCCACATTCTGCTGTGCCCCAACTCCTGTAGTCAGCTTCTCCTGGACCGCTGACCGAAATCACACCAGACTGGGCTTTAAAATCGCACTGCAAACTAGCCTGCACATATGTGAGCCGAGTCTGAAGGGATCAGTTTTAGTATCAGAGCATTTGCACAAGTACTGGTACAAATACTTAGTATTGGCGCAACACTACTACATATGATTGTAATGAAAGACTTCAGACTTCAAAATACTGATATTAACACTAGAAAAGCATGCAGGTCTGTCGAACTTACTGAATACAGAAGGGTGTGTCACTGCAGAGGCAGAGAGCACAAGTGTGCCCATTGGTACTTGATGCATGCGTTGGTGGAGCAGCAGCGGGCGCAAAGGCGGGTGCTGGTGCAGTGGCGAGTAAAGTGAAGGCTTGTTGAAAAGGTGGTTAAAGGGGGGAGGGGGTCAGGTGAGGTGGTGCGAGTAGTAATTGTTATGCAGTTGTAGTGCATGGGTAGAAGGATGGGTCTGCTGCGATGGTGAGAGCAAGCGGAGCTGAAGTAAAGGGACAGTTGTGGAAAGGTTTTAGGCATAGTGGGAAAATGGGGGGTGTATGCACAGTGATGATGGGTTGTGCAGTACTTATACAGTGGTGGTGGGGAGGAGGTTGCAGAGATGGTGGTGAGATGCAGTCCCCCCTGCTAACAGAAGCCAGGGGTAGGGAAGGTGATGTGAGCTCATTGCAACACAGGCTCACCTGCTGTATGGACCACTTCAGATGTGCTTCCCATTGGGTATGGCAGTTGTGGATGGGGCAGGTTTACATTTAAATGTCAATGCTACTGTGCATGGCAACACAACACAACACAACACAATGGTATTATCCATCTACTTCCACTGTGTGTGCACCAAGTATCAGTTCAGCAACTGTGCAGTGAGTGATATTACTACAGGCAGCATGCTGTGGGACAAGCTCTCAGTGTCAGGATTCAGGTAACCCAAATATACCTCTGCTGCCTGTTTTTGCAAAATATTTTCACTGCTGAAAGCAAATGGCAATATTGGCAAGGCCCTGTGGTCACAATACCTCTCTCCACCCCCCTCATTACATACCTCCCAACCGTCCCGGAATCCGCAGGACTGTCCCACAATTTGAAGGGGAGCTGGGCTGAAGTCCCGGAAAATCTGGCCGCCGGTGTCCTGTCAGATAATGTCTCCGATAATGTCTCCTGTCCATCTCTGCTGCCCGCCCCCTCCCCCTCCCAGTTCAGCCCTCATCTTCGGCTCCCGATCAGAAGGGTGGACCCGGGGTGCAGAGCAGTGTGCCCCCGAGTCCTCCCATTGTGTGACAATAGCGAATGAAAATTCACTATTGTCACACAGATCCTCCTCCTGGCCAATCAGGAAGCGGGTCTTCCTTATTGGCCGAATCAATCAGGAAGGAGGAGGCAGAAGGACTCGAGGAGACGCCGGGGGACAGAGGAGAAGCCGCTGCAGGTAAGTGCACCGGTCTCGGGTGGGGGGGCATGGCACGCTGGTCATTCTGCATTAAGGGGTCACGCTGGTCATTCTGCATTGAAAGGTGGCACGATGATCCCTCTGCATTCAAGGGGGGCACGCTGGTCATTCTGCATTGAAAGGGGGCACGCTGGTCATTCTGCATTGAAAGGGGGCACACTGGTCATTCTGCATTGAAAGGGGGCACACTAGTCATTCTGCATAGAAGGGGGCACGCTGGTCATTCTGCATTGAAAGGGGGCACGCTGGTCATTCTGCATTGAAAGCGGGCACACTGGTCATTCTGCATTGAAAGGGGGCACACTGGTCATTCTGCATTGAAGGGGCATGCTGGTCATTCTGCATTGAAAGGGGGCACGCTGGCCATTCTGCATTGAAAAGGGGCACGCTGGCCATTCTGCATTGAAAGGGGGCACAGCATGCTGGTCTCTCTGCATTGAAGGGGGCACACTCTACCTTGATTACTGAAGGCCCCTTTCACACTTTTGTGTCCTCAAAGTCACGCAATTTTTAACAGCGTTTTTTGCCGCAAAGCAATGCCTATTACATTTTTCTGTTTGCACCCCCCAAAAGGGGGCATTTGGGTTGGATGGAGCTGGGGGCATTCGGGGTGGATGGAGCTGGGGTGGGCATATGGGGTGAATGGAGCTGGATGGGGGGGGGGTGGATGGAGCTGGGGTGGGCATTTGGAGTGTTTGGAGGTTGGATGGGTGTTAGGGATAGATAGTGCTAGGGTGCGCATTTGGGGTGGATAGAGCTAGGGTGGGCATTTGAGGTGGATAGAGCTGCTGGGGGCATTTGGGGTGGATGGGGGGTGTATGGAGCTGGGTGGGCATTTGGGGTGTATAGAGCTGGGAGGGTGGATGGTGCAGAGTCCGACCCCTGCATTCTGTACATTACATACTCCTGTCTCCTGCATTCTGTACATTACATACTCCTGTCTCCTGCATTCTGTACATTACATACTCCTGTCTCCTGCATTCTGTACATTACATACTCCTGTCTCCTGCATTTTGTACATTACACTCTCCTGCACTATATACACAATACTGTACATTATATACTTCTCACCAAAGTCTTCATTGTCTCAACAGTTGCTGGTTGCTATGCAGTCTCTGACTATTTTAATGAAGTTCTTCTTTAAGTTAGGCTGAGTAATCAAAGCATATTTTATGAGTACTAGGAAGTCAGGGTTTTGTTTACCCTATCCATTAAGCCCGGGAGGGCTGTCATTACAGTGTCTCCCTGACAACCATCCTGCCAGTCCCAATAATTTCCCTGTTATCTTAACCCCCCTCCCCCACCACCTCACCTTCTCCCCTCCAGTCCTTCTAAAAATGCTAGATGCCTGGCTGTTTCTGAATTTCATAATATCTGAATCACTTGCCCAGGACAAATAAGCAGAACAGAAAGTCAGAGGAATGAACCTTTATTTGCATATTTCTTCAAGGTTAGTGACTTAATAAGTTTTGTGACCAGTGGAACAGAATGACCAGACAACTTGCATTTTCTGAAGGAAAGTCCAGATATGGCAGCCTTGATAGTTCTGTCAGTATGACCTTTTCCTTGCTTCATTGTTTAAAGTAAATTTCTACTCCGTTGACGATTAAAGAGTTAAATGTGTGCCTAATTATGTGTAATGGGTGTGATATATGCTGCTTTTACTAAGAATCTTGTTTTTTTTCCTGCTTCACAGGGGGAAAAAACAGCAAGATTCCCTGCCAGTGAACAGAGCTCTGTATTGTCTCCAATCACTGACCCTATCGGCGGGTGCCGAGGGCCAACCACTGGCCGACACCCGCAGATTGGCTTGTGCGAATCACAAATCCAGCGCAGGAAAGCTGCTCTGCCACCTTACTAGTATGTTATGTGGTCGGCAAGCAGATATATGCATTGCTTTTAGTATTCATATTTGTAGGAAATAAGATTGTAAAAGATGCCCCTCCCCCTCACATAAAATATTTACAAAGCACATCATGGTCACATGGTTCGAGGGACCACACCCCCAACACACAGACACCTAATTACACGAATGATATTATGTACATATATTATAAGCATCATGCACATTTGCAATGGATATGTCATGCAGATGTGTTTTGATAATATGTGTGTGACAAGGTTGTCATTCTGTGCAGCTGGGAGTTGCACCACAGTCTGTGAAGGACGGCAGTATAATGTGTTTTATGTCAGGGAACATGGACAGCCCTAGTTGGGTATCAATTGCAAAGCCAGAGGGGTTAATTTATTAAAGATATTAAGGGTCCTTTCACACGGGCGATCCAATCTTATCCGCCTGTCAGTTTTTCAAGCGGACCTGATCAGATGCTCCATGCAGCCCTATGGGGCAGCGGATGTCAGCGGTGACATGTCCGCTGCTCTCTGATCTGATCCTGTCCGTGAAATCCGGACGGATGGAAACCCTATTTTCCATCCGTCTGGAGGATCGGATCGGATGGGATGAGAACGGACAGGCGGTCAGTTTTCTCATCCGATTCCCCCATAGAGGACAGCGGGGATCTGATAGCTCTGTCTCCGAACACGGAGCGGAGACAGGGCTGTCATCCGCCCGCTCAGCGGGGTTTGGCAGATCGATCCCCCGCTGAGCAGAACGGACCTCGTCGGACGGTGCGCCGTGTGAAAAGACCCTTAGACTGTTTACTTTACAAGGAAAGTTGCACTTTAAAAGACAATTTTTACCAGATCTTAGTAAGTCTGGTGAAGCTCTGCTGATTTCGCTCATCATGTGCAAGCAAAATTTAACTTCCCTTGCAAAGTGAACAGCCTATTTGACTTTAGTAAATCAACCCTATGGCCTCTATACAAAGCAATCAAGCAATGTGCATTTTTGCCGATAATTTGGCTAAATAAATAAATTAGTATTTTTAAATAAATACATGTATTTCTAAATAAATAGACTTTAAACCAATGCCGGATCTGTCCCCTGGTGCCTCTACCTTGTGAACCGAGTGATCTAACACAACTGATTGCTCAATTCTCACAGCTCCCTGAGCAGAGAGCGGCTGACAGTCAGTCACAACTGTCCGCTCTGCCTCCTCCTCACTCACTGGAGAGCTGGGTTGTGGAGGGGTGGGAGAGCGGCCGGCTCAGGCTCTCAGCGGCTCGCAGGGAGGCTAAGCTGGGTGCCGGTCCAGGCATGTTGGAAGATAATGACTCCATAGTCGTGATGACGCCTGAGCCTAGACCAGCTCTGTGACATCAGCAGACAGCGGACTTCAGCCCACTCTCTGCTGAAGACAAGTCACAGGAGTGCAAAACAAAGCTTTGGCTGTACTTCTCCTTTAAGCCATGTGTCTTTTTAAACAAAGAAAAGTCTGTTGGATTCTTCGAGGGAGAGGAAAAGAAGTGTTGTGGTTGAAGAAAACAGAACCTTTCCGGTCAGGGAGCATCTCTAGGTAAATTCTAGCAATAAAAAAGGAATTTAGAAAAAATGAGATAAATAACTAAGAATTCCCAGAGTACTATGAGTTTTGTAGAGGCACAGCAAAACAGCCTGACATGAGGCAGCATTTGTCTGACTGACACTTCCCACTGAGCTTCCGTATATGATAAGGGATGAGTCCTGTCTCTGACTCATTCAACTTGAACTGTTGAGTTCTGTAACCAATAGGATTCCTTCAGCAAACCTTATATAAAGAAGGTTTGCCCAAAAGAAGAACATTGCAACTCCACTCTCACTAAAAGTTACTCACAATTGCATACAGCATATAGACTTTCAGGACCCGGCCCTAAGCACAGGGGGCACAGAAAATGCTGACTATACAACTCATTACGTGTTCTATATACAGTACTGTATGTGGGGGTTGTACCGACCATACTCATCCTTTCAAAATTCCTCTATAATTTAATGCTGAAAAAAAAAATCACATAGTAAAAAGATATCTAACATGTCATGTTTTAAAATTGCACAAACTCTTGGAATGGTGACAAACTATGGTACTTAAAAAGGTGACGGTTTAAAATTTAACGGTTACCTGTTTAGAGTTACAGAGGAGATCTAGTGCTAGAATGATTGCTTCCGCTCTAACGATCGCGGTGGTACCTCACATGTGTGGTTTGAACACCATTTACATATGTGGGTGAGACTTGCATATGCGTTCGCTTCTGAGCATGAGCACGGAGGTATGGGGCGCTTTAAATTTTTTTTTTTAGAAATGTTTTATTTAATTTTTACACTGTACCTTTAAAAAAAATGTTTTTGATTACTTTTATTGCGGTCTCAAGGAATGTAAACATCCCTTGTGACAGTAATAGGCAGTGCCAGGTGTTCATTATGGAGAGACTTGGGGTCTTAAAGATCCCAAATCTCTCCTTTGCACTTAAAAGCATTCAAAATGGCAGGCTTGGCTGTTTTGAATTCTGTAATTTTTTTTTAAACTTTAAACTGGCACCTTTAAGGCGCCAGTACCCTGAAGTGATGTCATGACGTAGCTTCTGGGTTTTTACATCAGAGACCCAATCAAACCGAATCCGGATTTGTTTGGGTCTTTATCCAGCTGGCAGAAGTGCCAGCTGGTCACTCGGGCCTCCCGGTGCAATGGGAGACCCGGGCAAGCCGCAAAAGACTGTGGGGGGGGGGGGGGCGAGTCTTTAGATATATATATCTACGTATGTATATACCCAGAAGCTATAGACAACAAAAATAAACTAATAAACAGAGAAACACTTGCCTAATATTCCTTGCTTCTGGTCTGGATCAATAATAGCTCCTTCCAAACTAGTACATTTGGTCTCAAAGAAAACTCTCTCACCTTAATTCCTTCTCTGGGGGTTTTAACCCTGTCCTCCAGAGAGAGGAAGTTATGTGCATAAATAACTCTGTATTATTAAGCAACATAGCTACTTACAAACACAATTAAGGAAAGGGCAGCAGATCCCTACACAGGTATTGCAATGCAAACGTCAATACCTGCCAGATTGCACTACAGGCCCAAACTTCTACTTGTGTCAGTGGCTAACATGGTACAACACTATATGCAATAATGTTCTGGACTTAGAAGGGACCTGAAATAATTCACCATTTGCCTTTCTAGCTAGAGGAAACCTGTCACAAACCTGGACAACTGAAATGGCATATGATGAAAAAATTGCATAAACAAAAGTTACAGTATCTTTAGTTAAAACAGCATGACAACATGACCAGTGATCTAGAAATAATCAGCTGAAGTTGGGAATCTTGGTTTTCCCTTTAAAGCCTAGGACTGCACATTTTAAGTCTCCCTATTGGTCACTGAGGCTGGCCATTACATTAAAAGGCCAGTAGGAATGTCACATTTTCTTGGGAATTTTGGACCCACCTGGAGCACCCTGCAGAGGGTAGGGGGGTTTCGCTGCACGACAGTTCCCAGGTTGCAGCCCTCAAGTACAACCATGCACAGGAGTCAAGAGTAGTGCCCTCCTCTAGTAAGGATGCTAGGTTAAATTTAGTTGTTGGCTTTGCCGCAGCAAATTATTGTTTTTGTCTGGCTAGGGTTTTCAGGCTTGGTGTTTGATATCTCCCACCTGTTTCTGGAACAAGTTTACAGAATATAGGGCAGGGAGAGTCAAATGAACAGTATAAATATTTATCATGCTCCAACCAATTTCTGGAAGGAGGGTCCAGTAGATGGCTGGTGAGTTGATAAATGTTTGGGAGGCCTAGCCAGAGTGTTATTTCCCCGGTGGGGGGGGGGGTTCCAGTTATCCTGGGGCTGTTGCGACAGAGAGAGAACTACTGAGACAAGAATTTCAGTTTGGACCTCAGCAGAAGCTGGGCTGAGGGCCTGGAGGAGATTGCTAATGGACTTTGCTGGAGTGCACTGTCCTGAAGTCCTGGTCTGGAGAAAGATCTTTTATCTCCCTTACTGAGGATCTACCTGTGGATGCTGGGTGACAGACAGCTCCTGGGACAATGTGAGTAAGACCTGATTTGGAACTGTAGTGTGTGGTTGCTCCTGTACTGATTTTCGATAAAGAAGTTTGCCCTCCCATTGAATGCTATTATCGTTTTAAATGTCATGTTAACCTAAACCCCTCTCCTGTTCAAGTTCCTTAGGAATAAGCAAAAAAAGTGGCTGGAGTTTAAGGGCATCTAGAAGCACTGAGGTTTTGGAAATACAGGAAGGCAGGAGTCAGAGGCGTAACTAGAACCTTCAGAGCCCTGGTGCAAGAAACCTTGGAGGGCCCCCCCAACCCCCCGTTCAATTCATTGGTCCCAGAGCCCTTTTCTCTGGTCCCATGGCCCTCCCTACTCATCCCGGGGCCCCTCACTGCTGTTGAAGGCCCTTTATTATGGTTCTGCAGCAGGACCCTTTCATGTGTTCTGCAGTGGTCCTCCTTCCTACCATCTTAGGCCCACCCCACGGTAGTAGATATGTCACCAGAACACCAGGCACCAATGCACCATATAAGGATCCAACACAGTGTAAGAACTACCAGGATTTCAAAGGTCACACTTGTGACCAGGCCCTGGCATTCTGCAACCGTGGGAGTCCCCAGCCTCCTCTTGAGGTCATGCCCCTCCTATTGACAGTACTGGTCTGGCATCTCTATCCCCATGGCAGCAGTGGCAGTCTATTAGTACCCAGTGCTGGTTACAATATGGGGCTGATGGCTGCATGTGTGCGAGGACTGGCACTATTGGTTTTAGACAGCTGAGTCCCCTGCTAGTCACCTAGCAGCGGTAATGCTGCATAGCTTTCTGCAGCCTTCGCTGCATGCTGATCAGGGTGTGATCCAGGTGATGCTCCCAGTAGGATCTAATAAACACAGTATTTATAATCATCAAGAGTGCAATCACATATATATCAACAATATGTTCAGCAGCCAGGTGGGCTCCATGCCAATAAGGGGAGGCTCTGATCAATAAAACCACTATCTAATTTAATATTAGACCATCACCTGGATCGCATCCAGATCAGCATGTCAGAGAAGGCTATGCAGTGCTACTGCTAGTCAGTGACCTGCGGGAGGCTCAGTGGTCTACAACTAATTGTACTGGCCCTCCTGCGCATGTGCTCATCAGCCCCATAATGGAAACAGCACTGGGTCCTAATGTGCTGCTGCTGCTGCTGCTGCCGCAATGAAGACGGATATTAGCGCTGTCCGTAGCTGGCTGGACAGCAACCCTGGTTGTTAGGCCACTGATCCAAAGTAGGAGGATTCCCCCATCCACCTGGAATGTGTAGATGGGGGAATTGAATCATGAGGCTTGGAATGTTTATCTCCTGCCTGCTGTTCTTCATATTTCCCGCCCACATCCCCCTCTCTGTCCTGCACGCGGAGATAGGAGTGGGCAGGCCCAGGCAGACACAGAAAAACAGGGGTGGGAGGGGAGGAGGAGGAGCTGAATGCCTCTCTCCTCTCCGGTCCATGTCTGGGAGGGGGGAAGTGAACTCGTTGGGCTGCGTGAGAAGAGGAGTCAGAGACACTCCACTCAGCTGCAGCCACCGGCCCCTAATTGTACAGACTGATTCTCCTATCCTACGGATGCGAGAATCAGTCTGTTTTCTTGAACTGTCACTGACATAATGGGAGGCTGGCAACACTGCCTGGGCCCCCCCCCCCACACAGTGGCGGAACTCCAGGGCCCGGTCACGAGTGCGACTTCTGCACCCCTGGTAGTTCCGCCACTGGCAGGAGTGCAGAAGTCTCTTGCAGTACTTGGAGACTGAATACAAAGAAGTGATCAATTAGCACAATCAATTGATAATACAAAAAAACAGTGCTAAAATGAATTGCTTACTGTCACCTATGAGTGATTCAACAACGTATTATGTAGACCCAAATTAGTGTAGCGCAGCTCTTCACAAAAAATAAATTAGCACTAAATCTCAAACATTAGTGCTAAAAATCAACAACCTCAGAAACAATGTGCATAAACATACATATCACACACAAAATGTGCAAAAAAAAGGGAAACATTCATATACAAAAAAATTTACAAACAATTTTTTTTTTTCTGTATACCGTACACAAATACTCCAAACAATAAAATACAGTCCAACGAATGTCCAAACATGCAAAAAATGATGAATCAATAAATGCAATCCTGCTTCCAATCAATAAATTCACCACTGTGTCCAGACTGAAATAAATTAATCCACCGCCCGTGCAGAATGACCTCTCACCTCACTGGCATGATCCCTGCTTTACTAGCGGGTCACATCACTCAGTTTTCCCTCTAAGGGGGATGGAGATAGTAGTTACCACTTCCATATCTTTACTGCCTCCTACTTGGATAGATGGATGGATGAGTGGATGGATCTCAGATTAGACCAAAATACATGTAGAGACAAAAAAGAGCATAAAACCCAAGTGTTCTTTGTTTGGAACTCTCATTTCATTTAAACGATAAAATATTGCTCTTACAAATGTAGCACTAGGGGCAGTGCTAGTCGAATATCGCTTGTTTGTAACAATCACTGGCAAACAGCTTAGTACAGAGATGGCTGCAGGATGATGTCATGTACAGGATTCCTCTCCCTATACGCGTTGCGTCCAATAGTCGGGACTTCTTCAGTCTGGGAAACTGGACTCACAGGAAGGCAGAAGTGGTGTGATGTAGAAATGCTGGATGTGAATGATGTGTGAAGGGAACACACTGGTGTAGAAATTTAAGATATGGCTTGCAGGCACAGAGGCACTGAGGGCACAAGGGTGCTACGAACCTCTGAATTAGGAATAACCCTGGAACCAGAATTAACTCTAGGGACTAGAAATAACTCTTTGAACTAGGAGCTGGGGCTATTCGTGTGGGTATTTGTGTGGGAATGAGCCCAGCCTAAATAAAAAACAAAATGGTAAGACTGGGCTGGGGCTGAATGTGTAGCTGAACAAACAGCAGGTCAGACATAGCAATGCCTATAGTTTACAGTTATTGAACACATATGTGGGACAACAAGTAACAGATTATATGTCTGGGTGACTACAAGTTACAGATGAGCTTCGCATTTTTGAGCTGTGGGAATACAAGAGACAACTTGCTTCCTGGTCCGTGGGACTACAAGTAAGAGATCAGCTATAGGTAAAAAGTCAGACCGGAATAAAATGAAAGTCCTGCGAGCTTCTAAGTGAACAATGTTATCCCAAAGAGTTAAATTCTACTAAGCTGCTGATACTGCCCACACTCTCATAAATGTGTCATACGAATACAATTATAAATAGCACTGCGCTTATTATAAGTGTTGGAAAAAAATATAAAAAAATATATATATATATTTATAAAACTTTGATATATACTAATAAACCACAGTGCTCAATACACAAAAACAATGTGGATTCAATCCACTAGCATATAAGCAAATATTGAAAACAAATAAAGTTATAGTAAAACAACGGTGAATGCAATCTCCCATTAACAACTGCTGCTCAACCCTCTAGGAATAATGTCACCTGAGGGAGTGTGATCTCTACACTTAAGTGAGATCAATGCACACCTTTTAGCCCTCACTGGCTTAGAAATCCCCTGCTGTTTCTTCCTCACACATGGCTCATGATGATCTGTGATATCCAAAATGCATGTAAAAAAAAATAATAGTGCTTATATCCTCCAGACTTCAATTTATTAAACACTTGCCAACCGCCCGCCGCATATATACTATGACAGTCTGGCTTGGCTGCGCAAATCGCTGTACCTGTAAGGTGATCCACCGAAGTGCCCCTGGCGGCGAGTGCGCTCGCCCCCACTAGGCAGTGTGGATGCCTATCCACGGGACCGGCGGCCGCGATTGCTGCCGGTCACCCGCGATCGCTCCCCGGTGAGAGAGAAGGACGGTTAGCTGTTGTAAACACCACTGACCATTGTTCTCTCTGAAATGACCACAGAGCGCCTGTGATCCTTCTATATAGGATCACAGGTCTCTATGATTATCTATGTCGCTCGCTCTCAGGAGGCTAGGGGGCAATCGCACGCCGCCGGCAGCGTGCTCCCACTCCCACTCATCAGTGGGGAAGCCGATGCATGTGTCAGATGGCTCCGATTGCCGCCTGACACCCACGATTGTTCCCCGCTGAGAGAGAAGGATGGTAAACACAGCCGACCGTCCTTTTCCCTGAAATGATCACAGAGCTCATGTAATGCTTCTACTGTATATAGGATCACATGTCTCTATGGTCATCTCAGAAGCCATGCCCCCCCACAGTTAGAATCACTCCCCTAGGCTCACATTTGATGCATTGATTTGAACCCCTTGATCACCCATAGTGTTAGCCCCTTCCCTGCCAGTGTCATTATTACAGTAACAGTGCATATTTTAAACACTGATTACTGTAGTAATGTCACTGGTTCCCCCAAAAGTATCAAAAATGTCAGCTAGGGGTCCGATCTGTCCACCACAATGTCGCGGTCCTGCTAAAAAATCACAGATCACTGCCATTACTAGTAAAAAAATAAAAAAATGACATAAAGCTTTCCCCTAGTTTGTAGACGCTATAACGTTTGCGCAAACCAAACAAAATACGCTTATTGCTATTTTTTTACCAAAAATATGTAGCAGAATACAAATTGCCCTAAAAGGATGAAAAAAATAGATTTTTCATATTGTATATGAAAATATCAAAATATTGTTTTTCTTTTCACAATATTTTGTTTATAGCACAAAAAATAAAAATCGCACAGGTGATCAAATACCACCACTAGAAAGCTCAATTTGTGGGGAAAAAAAGGACATCAGTTTTATTTAGGTACAGTGTCTCACGACCGCGCAATTGTCTGTTAAAGTAACGCAGTGCTGAATCTCAAAAAATGGCCTGGTCATTAAGGAGGCAAATTCTTCCGGTCCACAACTGGTTAAATAAATGCAGGCTACTCACATTGCTTAGGTGCTTCCAGCGCACCAAGCTAAAACAAGTGCTGTTTAAAATCAGTTTTTTAATTTGCCGCTCACTCCACACAAGCCTCGCAGACAACAATCAGATGCACAGCCCCACGCTGGATACAGACGTCATCACGTCCTGGCCCCTCCCCTACGTGTGTCGACACAGGGTCACGTGTCTTCCTCAGGGGGTTGATCTCAGCCCTTTTCATGCCTGTAAAAACTACAGGTGACAGGTCAGCTTTGCAGCTGATCTCAGACATAGGAAGTGGGGATATTGGAAGGGGTGTAGTTTTTCATCAAATGCTCAGTTTACATTGCCCATATTTGTGTCAGGTTCACTTTAACTAAGGTTATTTGATTTTTTTTCAATTACAAATTATCCATTTTCACACATGCTCTATAAGCCTTGATAATGTTGTCTTTTCTTTTCTTTTCATATGGCAAATGTTTATCTACAACTGAACAGGAGAGTATTCATCAACTAATTAAACCATCAAGCATCTGCTGAAACCTCATGCCTGATATCCTATTGCTTCTCCAGCATACTAAATGTGTATGTGAATCACAAGTCTATCATCTCCGCTACAGCACAGGTGTTACATATACTTACAGCTAATAGAAGCAAGTAGCACTTTAATGACAGAACAGAAATGAAAAACACAGACATAGTAAGGGTTCACAGTGCTCAGTTTGCTTGTGTGCTATACCTGAAAGTGTCCTGTCTCTATTATACTGTCATGGATAGGAGTAGAGCAGCATATTGTTCCTAAAGGATATAAATTATGGGTTACAAAAAGGGCAAAAATGGCATCAAAAGCATAATAGTCCAACCTTTTTCAACCAGGGTGCCTTCAGGTTTCTTCAGGGGTGCCGTGTCAAAACATCTAAAAATTGCCCAAAAATTGTATACAAACCAGTGGGTGGATCAAGCCTGCCTTTTAGTTACACAAAGCCACAGGTTTCATTGTGCACCATTACAACCTTTTAGCCAACGGCTTCATAATACCAATGACATAATTGGTTAATAGTTTATAGAACATATGGCACCGGGACAGCATCCTTGTTTGCCTCTGGCTGGTCCTTTTCCGTCAGCACTGGGGTCACATTAGCTCAACGTGAGCCAAAGTGTATTTGCTTTAGAAAAATAAATCACCTCTAATGTTGGATGTCCTACATGTGTGAATGTTACTACTTTATTTGAATATATTCGTTTATTTTAAAGGATGCCTTGATTTGAAAAGGGTTGAGAAACACTGGTATAGACAACTAGTGGCAAATCGACTTTATTGCAGATGAAGATGGGGACTCCTCAATCTCCTCCTCTCTTGGCACCTCATGCTGCACTGACACTGAACCTGGAAGTACTCAGGGCTGGGTTGCTGGCAACTGAGAAAGTCATAGCCAAATCAAAGTAAAGTCATGCCCCAGTAACCAGGTGAAATAATTTTAGAGAGGGTTACAAAGGAGGTTTTTTCTGCTAATGAAGATGATATCAGTTGTCTTGGGGTGTCATCTTTTAGACAGGACTCTGTCTTTGAAGGTCAAGAGTGTATACCATACATCATGACTGTACCCATGCTAGATAGCTAATGGTATTTGTAATTTAGACCACTGAAGTTCCCATGAAAAGGGCCATTCCTCAGCTCTGTATCCTGTCAGCGGTGGGCTTATCAGCCCCTTCGTGACAGTAATAAAGTGAAGTAAAAAAACAAAAAAAAAACAACAAAAAACTAATTATCATAAAGGCGGATAAAACCAAGATTAAAATAGGTATGATCGAACTTTTGAAAATTTCGGTTCGACCAGAAAGCCCAAACTTCCCGAAAGTTCGGGTCCGGATTCCAGAACCCCATTGAAATCAATGGGACCCGAAATTTGGTAATCAAAAAACATAATTTTGAAGCCCTAAAACCCAATGAATGCCCCTAAAAAGTGCCTAGGGTTCTGGGTCATGCCCCAGGGACTACTAATCACACATAAAAAAGTTGTCATTTTTGATAGAGAGCCAATTATTGAAAAACTTATTGAAAAAAAAAAAGAGATTTCTTTGGATTTAGTGTCTGGGGGGTCTAAAAAGTGTACCTGTGAAGTTTCAGCTCTGTAGCATGTCCAGAACCAGAAAAAAAAAAGATACTTTTTCTTAGAATTTTTATTAGCGCAGGGATGGGGTTCCGCTACTTTCACACCTGGGCGTTTTTGTTTTAGGCGTTTATTGGGCATTTTTTGGGCGTCTTTGGAGGCAGGCATGACATCTGAACTTCTGCATAGGGGTATATACACACACACACACATATATATATATATATTTATATATATATATATATATATACACACACATACACACATATAGGTGTGAAAGTAGCGGAACCCCATCCCTGAGCTAATGAAATTATTTGCAGGGATGGGGTTCCGCTCCTATCACACCTATATGTGTGTATGTGTATATATACATATATGTGTGTGTGTATATATACCCCTATACAGAAGTTCAGATGTTATGCCTGCCTCCAAAGACGCCCAAAAAATGCCCAAAAAAACGCCTGAAACAAAAACGCCCAGGTGTGACAGGAGCAGAACCCCATCCCTGCTCTACTATTCATTCTAAGAAAAATTATCTTTTTCTTATGGTGGTCACCCTGACATGGATGAATTCGGTCACCCTGGCATACAAGGAGCGGAGCCCCATCCCTGCTCTACTATTAATTCTGAGAAAAATTATATTTTTCTTATGGCGGTCACCCTGACATGGATGAGTTCTGTCACCCTGGCATAGCAGTCAGAGTCAGTTCACCCTGACACTTAACACTTTCCCTACAGAAACTAGATTATTGAATCTAACTATAGTGGTATATAGTACCCTAACTACACTAGATATCCCTTTCCTCACACTAATAATTGCTAAATTACACTTTTGCAGCAGGAGTAACAGAACTGCTTCCACTCTCTTCCACAGCCCCTGTATTACAGTGCTAGAGATTTGGCGGGGCTATGTTGTATACTGGGGGGGGGCATATTCACTACTGATTGGCCTCTGGACCCCCTAGTCACTCCAATCACATTCCTAACATCCTCCTGACCCCTCAATTGGCTTTTACTGATGTTTCTGGTCCAATCAAGGGCTTTTAAAGCCCAGTTCCTGTCCCATTGCATTTTGGGCGGTTCTGGTTGCCGAATTCCGAACTTTTTCCGCAAAAAGTTCGGAATTCGGCCGAATTTCGAAAAGTCAATGTTCGGGTCGAACCGATGGTCGACCCGAACCGTTCGATCAACCCTATAAAACACCTCATGCAAAAAAATTACACCTACAAATATATAACACACAAATTTGTGTAAATCGTGTATTTATGTTTTTTCATATCTTCAATTTAAACTCATAAAGACAAATTGCTATCTATTAATGCAGTTTTACAGTCCATATTTAGTAAGAATTCAATATTGATTGGGGGGGGATTACAGTATGTTGTGTTTTTGTGAGCTAATTTTGATTTCAGCGTATTTTTTATCAAAAATAAAGTTTTAATATTTATTTGGACAACTATAAAGGGGCATATAAAACATCAACCATACTATCTGTTAACTGAACAGGTCCAAGCTTTTAGAAAATATATGGTTTGGCTTTGGAAGGTTGGGTTCTTTTATTTTTTTATTATTATACAGGATTTATATAGCACTAGCAGTTTGCGCAGTGCTTTACAATATAAAAAGGGACAGTACAATTACAAAACAATTCAATACAGAATGAATTGGAGCACCCTGCTTATTTTACAAACTTTTAAAGCTATAATGCACATATACAAAAGACACGTAACAAAATGATGGTAGTACCAGCCAGGAATAGGGTTAAAAGTGTAAAACAGAATAGGACTCACCCTGTATAGACAGTTATATGTAAACATGTATATGTATACTGTATTATCTACAACAGGTTTTGTAATTGTATTGGGTCAGCCAGGTTTATCACTCTGCTACTTTTTGTTTTAACTTTACATCTTCCCAGATCACCTCCCTGCTTTTTTTTTTATAGTGGTGATGATGCTAATATATGGTCCAGCTCATACACTCTGCAGTGTAGTTGAGCATCATGGGAAATGTAGTTCCAAAGCATCTGTGGTGCTAAGGTTTACCATCACTGGTCTAGACCTGTGGTGATCAGCTGGTGGCCAGGGGGCCGCATGTGGCCTTTTAGCACTTTTTGTGCAGCCCATAGGGCCCCTGAGGACACTGATTTGTGTTTCCCTATTACCCTATTATAGTAGTGATTTCTAGCAGCTTCAATAGTTCCCAGTCTATGACTGTCTCCTGAAGCATGTCCCCAGTCTCCAACAACTACTATAGCATTTTTACAGTCTCTGACACCACATGTCCGCAGTCTCTGACCATCTCTTATACCATGTCTGTAATCTCTGACCATCTGTTGCATTATGCCCGTAGTCTGTGACCATATCTTGTATGATCACTGCAATCTCTTGTATTATGTCTGCAGTCTCTAAACATATCTTGTATCATCACTGCAATTTTTGGTATTATGTCTGCAGTCTCTGATCATATCTTGTATTATCACTGCAATCTCTTGTATTATGTCTGCAGTCTGTGACCATATCTTGTATCATCTCTGGAATCTCTGGAATTATGTCTGCAATCTCTGATCATATCTTGTATCATCTCTGCAATCTCTTGTATCATGTCTGCAGTCTCCAGGGGCAGACTGGCAACTTTCAGTCCAGGGGGCAAGAACAAACCTGAGGTCCATGGTGCAGTGACTTGACCCCACTACCACTCTCCCTCTTCCTCTTCCTGTCCTCCTCCTGACCCAGATTCCAGGCTGAAGCTCCGCTCCCGGTACTCTCTACTCACTGGCTGAATTCTGGTTCCCAACCTGGCCAGCAGGGGGAAGTTCGGGGGGACCTGGGACAGCTTGTCCTTGTATTCAACCTCCTCTCAGTAGGTTAGTAAGGGCTTTTTACTTCTCTTCACCAGGAATCCTTTAGGCATGTCTGTAGCAGAAGCAGTGCAGCCTTTTTACAGGGTATTAGAACAGCCCAGGGGGCAATTGCCCCCCTGCCCCTTGGCCCAGTCCTCCCCTAGCAGTCTCTCTTGTATCATTGCTGCAATCTCTTGTATTATGTCTGCAGTCTGTGACCATATCTTGTACAATCGCTAGAATCTCTTGTATTATGTCTGCAGTCTGTGACCATATCTTGTACGATCGCTGCAATCTCTTGTAATATGTCTGCAGTCTCTGACCTTATCTTGTATGATCGCTGCAATCTCTTTTATTATGTCCACAGTCTGTGACCATATCTTGTATCATCGCTGCAATCTCTTGTATTATGTCCACAGTCTGTGAACCATATCTTGCATCATCACTGCAATCTCCGGTATTATGTCCACAGTCTGTGACCATATCTTGTATCATCGCTGCAATCTCTTGTATTATGTCTGGAGTCTGTGACCATATATTGTATCATCGCTGCAATCTCTTGTATTATGTCTGCAGTCTCTGATCATATCTTCTATCATCTCTGCAATCTCTGGAATTATGTCTGCAGTCTCTGATCATATCTTGTATCATCTCTGCAATCTCTTGTATTATGTCTGCAGTCTCCAGAGGCAGACTGGCAACTTTCAGCCCAGGGGGCAAGTACAAACCAGAGGTCCATGGTGCAGTGACTCTACCCCATTCCCACTCTCCCTCTTCCTGTCCTCCTCCTGACCCTCATTCCAGGCTGAAGCTCCGCTCCCGGTACTCTCTACTCACTGGCTGAATCCTGGTTCCCAAACTGGCCAGCAGGGGGCAGTTGGGGGGAGCTGGGACAGCTTTGTTGGGGCTGGCCGGCGGAAGAGAGTCTCCAGTGGGGCATTAAACCGGCCTCTGCTCAGACACAATTTACACCATCCATGCTGGGGTTGGGTGGGGGTAGGAGGCCTGCGCTCTGTAATTAGGAAAAAAGGGGGAGAGCTAACCCAGGCGTGCCATAATCCGAAGGGAAATGTACAAAAATGGGGGTCTAGCAAAGGATGACCTAGAATGCACATCATTGGATAGACAGTAAATTGAATAAAAAAGTTTTTTATTTTATTAATTCATTCTTAAAACAGCGGTATAAACAAACACCGAAAGGTTAAAAGATCGAGGGGGTGATGCCCTCAATAAAGATTCATAGTATACACAACATGGGGTAAAGCCATTGTCAATATACAATACATGTTATGATATAAAGATGTTCAGTAGAGGACTAGTCTGGATAAAGGTCAACGTGTTTCACGGCAAGCTTCATCAGGACCACAGACGGATACACATCTTCATAATAAGAGAAACATAATAGTAATTAGCAACATACATTTAACATAGTAAGGAGCTTAATGAGGAGTACAACAATGTATGGTAATTGTAATTATTCAGGTAGACCAACCTCTTTAAGGTGCAAAGTTGCATATGGTTAACAACAGGTATAAAGGGCAGTAATAGGACCCCCGCACACCAGTATGGGATACTAGGTAATAACATGATGTGTATAAGATAGGTGGGCAAAAAGTTCATTGACATACAGGCCATATACAAAGGAATAATAATTACCTAGGAATAAAAAAAGGACACTCTGTAATCAGCAGATAGATAATATAATAGGTAATCTGAAACCAAAATTAAAAAATTTAAAATGAAAAATTAAAAAGGAGGGGGGGGGGGGGGCATGAATTTATGGATATAACCGGTGACATATTTACCTTATGATGAAATGAAGGATCATAAGGGCCAATAGAAAAGGAAAGGAGGGAAACACTGGCATTCACATCCAACAGGAATTGGAGTCCAATATAATTAAGTGAGGAAAACCTGAGCAGCTTTTATATCTGTAAAAAATGTATCAGATATGCAGCTATGGCATTATATTGTAGACATGATCTATGGAGGATTTATTTTAGATGATTGTGAGCATGTTGACTTACCCACTAGATGCAACAGCCAAACATAGGGTTGCTCAGCGACGTAAAGGTATGGGGTTAGTCAATATAGAGGTGCCCCAGAAGGAGGAACCAACCAAAATTAAGATCATATGTACGAGGGGTAGACCCACACTCTAAGATGTCAATCACTGTCCATGAGTATAAGGGGTACAGTAGGCCAAGCCTATACAAGCGTGAGTAAAAAGATATATGATAGGGGATGAGTAAAATAAATAATAATAAATGCTGTTGAAAATAGCCCCGAGGGGTGCAGAGTGAGAGTAGCAAGTAACATACCTGTGCGCACATACAGAGAGCCAGCTAAACGTCCCACTGTAGGATGTGGTGTGCGGGCGCCCTAAATACCGACCAACACACCGGCCGCTAATCGCTAATTTAATTTAAATTGTATTCAACATGCTCTCAGTAGGTTAGTGGCAGGGGCTTTTTACTTCTCTTCACCAGGAATCCTTTAGGCATGTCTGTAGCAGAAGCGGTGCAACCTTTTTTACGGGGCATTAGGGTGGCCCAGGGGGCAACTTCCCCCCTGCCCCCCTAGCCCAGTCCTCCCCTGGCAGTCTCTGATCATATCTTGTATCATCGTTGCAATCTCTTGTATTATTTCCACAGTCTGTGACCATATCTTGCACGATCGCTGCAATCTCTTGTATTATATTCGCAGTCCGTGAGCATATCTTGTATCATCGCTGCAATCTCTTGTATTATGTCTGCAGTCTCTGACCATATCTTGTACGATCGCTGCAATCTCTTGTAATATGTCTGCAGTCTCTGACCTTATCGTGTATGATCGTTGCAATCTCTTGTATTATGTCCACAGTCTGTGACCATATATTTTATCATCGCTACTATCTCTTGTATTATGTCCGCAGTCTGTGATGCAGGGCCGTCTTTAGTATTGATTGGACCCTGGGCAAATATTTTCTTCAGCCCTACCAAATGCACTTATCAACTATTTGTGGGCAGTGCGGGCTCAAGGGGCAGCTGCTTTGGGCCCCACAACAATGGCTGGGCCCAGGGCAGCTGCCCCATTTGCCCTGTGTTAAAGACAGCCCTGCTGTGATCATATATTGTATAATCGCTGCAATCTCTTGTATTATGTCCGCAGTCTTTGATCATATCTTGTATCATCGCTGCAATCTCTTGTATTATGTCCGGAGTCTGTGACCATATCTCGTATCATCGCTGCAATCTCTTGTATTATGTTCGCAGTCTGTGATCATATATTGTATCATCTCTGCAAATCTCTTGTATTATGTCCACAGTCTGTGACCATATCTTGTATCATCGCTGCAATCTCTTGTATTATGTCCGGAGTCTGTGACCATATATTGTATCATCTCTGCAAATCTCTTGTATTATGTCCACAGTCTGTGACCATATCTTGTATCATCGCTGCAATCTCTTGTATTATGTCCGGAGTCTGTGACCATATATTGTATCATCTCTACAAATCTCTTGTATTATGTCTGCAGTCTGTGATCATATATTGTATCATCGCTGCAATCTCTTGTATTATGTTTGCAGTCTGTGATCATATATTGTATCATCGCTGCAATCTCTTGTATTATGTTTGCAGTCTGTGATCATATATTGTATCATCGCTGCAATCTCTTGTATTATGTTTGCAGTCTGTGATCATATATTGTATCATCGCTGCAATCTCTTGTATTATGTTCGCAGTCTGTGATCATATATTGTATCATCGCTGCAATCTCTTGTATTATGTCCGGAGCCAATTTGAACAAGCCAAAGTTAGAAGCTGATTGGCTACCGTGCACAGCTGCATAAGATTCTGAGTGCACAAGTTTTAGTAAATCCCCCCACTGAGCCACAGCCTCATTCTTGTATAGAGATTGAAGAAGAAGATTGTAGATTGTAAGAAGATCGTACGAGCACACTATTATACCTGTTTCCCTTTTGTGCAGTTACTTTTGTTTTCTGTACTTATAGAATCATTTGACATGTTTAACCCTCCCCCTTTTCCCTTGCATATTTTCCTCCCATACTTCACATGTTAAATATAGAATTCACAAAAGTGCGTCTTTCACTACTTTCATGGACTTCTGTGATGATATGTACTTATTAGAGCATTGTACATTCCCTGGACTGACAACCTCACCCCTCATGCCGCACTCCAGACTGGTGCTCCAGCCAATGAATCACTCAACATTCATTAATAATATCCTATATAGTAATAAAGCCAGTTTATCAGTTTTGGTTTCTTGCTGAGGGATTCTGTCTCCATGCCTGGATTTTGCTCTAATATGCATATGCCAGCACTACAATCCTCACACCTTCCTGTATATCAGCCCCCATACAGCCCCCGCCATCTAACCTTCAATGTCCCTGGTCCCATTCTCCATCATCTAACCTCTAATGTCCTTTTTCCCCACTCTCAACAGTCCAACATCCAGTGTCCCTGGTCCCCCTCCCTGCCATCTAACCTCCAATGTCCCTGGTCCCACTCACATCTAACCTCTAATGTCCCTGGTCCCCCTCTCTGCCATCTAACCTCCAATGTCCCTGGTCCCCCTCACATCTAACCTCTAATGTCCCTGGTCCCCCTCACAGCTAACCTCCAATGTCCCTGGTCCCCCTCACATCTAACCTCTAATGTCCCTGGTGCCATTCTCCACCATCTTTCCTCTAGTGTCCTTTTTCCCACTCTCCACAGTCCAACATCCAGTGTCCCTGGTCCCCCTCACATCTAACCTCTAATGTCCCTGTTTCCCCTCTCTGCCATCTAGCCTCCAATGTCCCTGGTCCCACTCACATCTAACCTCTAATGTCCCTGGTCCCACGCTCCGACATCTAACCTCCAATTCCAAAAATCAGTCTCTTCTCCACTGCCCCTGGTACAAAAATCATGTCACCTACACTATCTGGAATAATATGCTATTATTTCACTGTCCTCCTTGCCCCCCCAATGTCTATTCTGCTGCTAACAAATTCTCCTCCTTCCACATTAATCCCCAACTGCCATAAAATTCATACAACAAACATCCACTCTTTCTAAATGGATAATACGGCAAACTTTCCCAATTATTATGAAATATTGCAGTTATAACATTTTATAATATTTTATAATAATTATCTATTTCAGTAATTAGTGACAGCGGAAATGCTCCCCATAATCCATCAGTTGCTCATTCATAATACATGGTGTAAAGCCAATACCTGGGGAATAGAGGATAATTAGTTGGGGTTGCACTTTACCTGCATCCTATTACAGCTCACTGTTACAAGATGAAACTGTTCAGAAACAAATAAGCAGTTTAAAGCTGAAGTCTAGATATGGCAATTTGTACATACTTCTAGCTTGGATTAATGTAACTATGTATGTGCCATACCTGTGGGATCCCCATGGTAGCTGAAAATCGCTGTAGCAGGCACTTCTGCCACATTGATCTTCACTAAGGTCCTTGTCCCGTGAACACAGGAGGTAATTTAGTTGGCACCGGTGCCATTTAGGGAACACTTTGCATTTTCTCAATGAATGCAAAGTGTTCTCTGATTGGATGAGGTAAAGAGGCATTGACATCATAATCTCCATGTCAATGCACATGCTTTAAATAAAGGCAAAACTTTTTTTTTTTACTTGTCTGGTTTGTATTGCTGTCTGTGCACCTGTTAGGAATATTCCATATTTCTATTTGTCCTGTTGACCATTATCATCCCAAAGTGAAAGGGAAAGAAAATCCCCAAATTTTTGGGATGTTACCAGAGCAAGAATAGAGGAGAAACAGGGACACTAGATCTGGTGATCCTAGTGATGAGCAGGGAATCTGTCATTTTGGAGGGATTTACTCTGATTTTCTTATTTTGGCTATGGAATAGGGAAACCTACCCAATGGGCACACAAATGGAAAAAATGACAGAGGTTTTGTATTTAGCTCTACTTTAAATGTACACGCTCTTTAACCTTTTCAGCTCTTGCACCTGTAAAACCCTTTATAGAACATGTAATACCACCGACTTTGTAGCAGCTACAAATCTCTCTGCTTATTTTCTCATGCCATTTGTAGCTGTTGTACTAACTAAAATGCTTCTATGCAGCTACAAATGTCTGGTGTACCATGATCATCAGCAGCTTCAATGGATAACACAGGTAACTCCTGAAGCTGGTCATTCTGTTATTAGCTCCAAACACTGCAAAAACGGAAAATTTATATCAAATACTTACCGTAATTTTCCTTTCCTGATGGACTCCATGGCAGCATACGTTTGGGTAGTCCCGCCTCCACTCCTACCCTATAGGACCCCACTCCCATAAATCCTTGCTCCCTTTCAGCATCCGTGTTCTGTAACTAGCCTACTCAGGAACTGGGAGGGGACTCCTGCTGCCATGGAGTCCATCAGGAAAGGAAAATTACGGTAAGTATTTGATATAAATTTTCCGTTTTCCTGACAGACTCCATGGCAGCATACGTTTGGGAAATAACTCGCCAAAACACAATTGGGTGGGCAGATGCTGATAAATTTTAATTAACACCTGCAACAGATAACACTTGAGCACCAAAACCAACAGAAGAAAGAGCCGCCGGCTCAACACAATAATGTGACATAAATGTGTGAATGGACGACCAAGACGCTGCTCTGCAGACCACATCCGGAGCGACATGTCTTGAAGCTGCCCATGAAGTAGCGACACCGCGCGTAGAATGTGCAGTCACCGCTTTAGGAGGAACCAAGCCCTTCTCTCTATAAGCCCACTGAATCGCCTCTATTATCCAGGAGGCAACTGATCTTGAAGAAGCACGCATACCTTTGTTCTTCCCAGACAATAGGACAAAGAGATAATCTGTCTTCCGGAAAGAGGCTGTAGCTTCCAAGTACTGTCTGAGCGTGTTGCCCACATCCAGAGGATGGACTTCCGGAGGTTCGGCCGATGAATTGAAAGTAGGGAGAACAATTTCCTGGTTCTCATGAAAGACCGACGTGACTTTAGGCCTTGCTCCCAGCATTGGAATGAGGACAACTCTATCCGGAAAAAAAGTCAGGAAAGGTTCCTTACTTCCCAGACTTTGGATCTCTGACACCCTTTTAGCAGATGTGATGGCCACCAGAAAGACCGTTTTGAGGGTGAGATGTTTCACTGATATAGGATCTTCAAGACTTGAGCCAACCGATGATAAGAAATCAAGGACCAGAGGCATGTCCCACTTGGGGAATCTCAGCTTCTTCTGTGGCCTTAGCCTTACTGCCCCTTTGAAGAATTGCCTGATCAAAGGATGTGCAGCCCAGGAAATGCCTGTGACAGCAGATATGGCTGAGACTAGTACTCGTAGGGCGCTTACTGAAAGAGGCAACTCCAATCCCGATTGAAGAAAAGAAAGAATATCTTGCACGGAAGGAGATGACCAGGACTTTCCTTTGGACTCTAGGAAAGAAGTAAACCTAGCCCAAATCCTTTCATAGGTTTTATTCGTGCTTTGTCTTCTAGCACTCAAAAGAGTTGGTATGGCTACTTCCGGACATCCTAAAGCTTCCAGCCTTCCCCTTTCAAAAACCAGACCCGAAGGTGCAGACGGGCTGGGCATGGGTGAAGGATGGAGCCCTGGGACAGCAGATCCGCCCTGAGAGGAAGAGGGACTGGGTCGCGGTAGCTCAGCTGGAATAGTAGGGGAAACCACGGTCTGTTGGGCCAGAACGGGATTACTGCAACCACCTTGACTGACTCCTTCTTGACTCTCCGCAGGAATTGAAAGATGACTGGTACTGGGGGAAAGGCATAAGCCTTGTAAAACCTCCAGCAATCTGTCAGGGCATCCACCCCGAATGCTCTGGGATCTCTGTTCCTCGAGTAAAACTTCTGCAACTTCCTGTTGTTGAAGGAGGCAAATAGATCCACCTCTGGAATGAACTCCAAGGACAGGATCCAGTTGAACACATCCTCGTGGAGAGACCACTCGTTGTTGTTGAGTTGTGTTCTCGAGAGGAAATCCGCTTGTGTGTTCTGAGCCCCTGGTATGTAAGCTGCCGACAGATTGACCAGATTTCTCTGAGCCCAGGTCATTATTGGCTCTACTTCCCGAAGCAGGGATGCACTGCGAGTTCCGCCTTGTCTCCTCACATAGGCTACTGCAGTCGTGTTGTCTAACCTCAGCATGACTGAGGTGCCCCGAATGAGGTGGCCGAAGGCTAGTAACACTTGAAAGGCCGCTCGTAATTCCAAGATGTTGGACACAGTCTGGCGAGACCAAAAGTCCCATTTCCCTTGTGCCATCTCTGTTCCGCAATGACCGCCCCAGCCGGTGTTGCTGGCGTCTGATGTCACTGTCACCCAAGATATGGGGGCTATGGAGTGACAATTGCGCAAATTCTTCAGCTGTAGCCACCAAGGAAGCCAGCTCTTCATGGTTGCGGTTATCACCATTCGCTGAGAATTGCTGACTCCGTTCCATTGCTGAAGAAAACCCCTCTGAAAAGGCCTCATCTTCCAGAGAGCCCACTTCACCATAGGGGCTGTTGACACCATGGTGCCAATTACTCTTAGACATTGTTTTGCTGTGAGACGGGATGCCGACAAAGCCAGAGACACTCTGTCCCTGATTACCGGAATCTTTTCTTCTGGCAGAGAGATGGTACTGTTCTTGGTGTTGAACAGCGCGCCCAAAAAGACCAGGGACTGAGTGGGAATCAGATGGCTCTTTTCTCTGTTCAGGATCCAGCCGAACCTCTCCAGAGACGAGATGACCAGAGCTAGATGTTCCAGGATGACAGACTTGTCTTGGGCCAGAAGAAGGAGGTCGTCCAGATAATGATAAAGACGGACCTCTCTCAGTCTTATCAAGGCTACCACCGCTAACAAGACCTTCGAAAAGGTACGAGGCGACGTGGAAAGCCCGAAGGGGAGACATACAAATTGCAGATGACGTTGGCCGACCGAGAATCTTAGATATTGCTGAAACTCTGTTGCCACTGGCACGTGGAAGTATGCATCCTTCAGGTCTACTGAGACCATTCAATCTCCCGGTTGAACGGCTTGCTGAATGGAGAATAGAGTCTCCATCTTGAATTTTTCTCCTTTGATGAAGCGATTCAAGTGCGTCAGATCTATCACTGGTCTCCAGGCGCCGCTCTTCTTGCGCACCATAAAAAGAGGGGAGTACACTCCGAGTCTTCTTTCTGACTCTGGCACTGGAACCACTGCTCCTTGAGTGACTAGCGAGTCTACGTAGGATAAGAGAATCTCTCTCTTGTCTCCTGACCGCGGAAGGGATGTAGGAACAAATCTGTCTCCGGGAATACTGATGGAGGTCCAAGAATGACCTGCAGAGACCGTGTTGACGATCCAAGCATCCCGGATTGAGGCCGCCCAGACCTGCCGAAAGTGAAAGAGACGACCTCCCACCTGACTGGCCTGAGCGGGCCCAATCTCAAAAGGACTTTGTGGTGTCTCTATCCGCAGACGGATTGCTCTTGGGGCCTTTCCGAAAGGAAGATTGCCTGGACTTCCAATTTCTTCCAAATTCCCTTCCTGGCCTATAAGTACGTGCCTCCCTGGCACGGTCAGTACTTTGTTTTCTGGGAGGAAGTCTTTTCTGACCAAGAAGACGCCTATCCTGGGGAAGGAAGCCCGACTTACCACCAGTAGCCTTAGAGATGGCGCTATCCAACTTATTCCCAAAGAGAGAAGAACCCTCAAAAGGAAATGCGGCACCATACCTGCTAAGAAGCAGGATCAGCCAACCAAGGGCGTAGCCAAAGTGCACGCTTTGCCGTAACTGATGATAGCATCCCTCGAGCTAACAGGCGGATCATATCAATAGACGCCTCCCCCAGGAAGGCTGATGCCAGTTTCAACTCCTGGATAGGAGAGCTCTTGGCTGCATCTTCAGAGAAACTTCTGAAGGAGTCATCGACATTGTCCACCCATACTTCCATGGCTTTGGACAGGGATGCCAAGGCTAGGGCCGGCTTGCAGGCAGCACCCACTGAAAGATAGACACGCTTCAGATCCGTGTCAATTTTCCTGTCAAGGGGATCCTTAAAGGAAACCGTATCCTCAAGAGGCAAAGTGACATGTTTTACTAGCCTCATAACAGCCGCATCAACAAGCGGAGGAGATTCCAGGTGTTTGACTTCCTCTTCTTTGAACGGATAGAGTTTAGCCAATTTTGAGACCATGGAGTTCTTTCTCTCCACCTGGCTAGGCTCAGACGATTCCAGGGCCCGTCCGCCAGTGGACTCTCTAACAGGAGAGGTGGATGGATCTGGCGTTGGAGACTGTCGCTTATTAAGATCAGCCAGGGAGTCTTTTACTATGCGTTTGACCATAGATTCAAGATGCTGGTCAGAACTTCCTCTTTCACCCGCTGCCCGGGAATAACAGGAGTCGCATAGCGATTTTCCGTCCAGTAATCGGATACCACAGCCCCAGCACTTTGTCCCGCTGGATTGGCGTGAAGACCTAGGAGGAGACCGGTCTTTACTACGGTATCTGGACTTGGATGAGCCATGTCTGGAGGAAGAGCGATGATGCTGCGTTTTAGCATTGCGATCTTCCTGCGTGCCCTGAGGTTGTTCAGACCT
Organism: Pelophylax lessonae; assembly: GCF_965119305.1. Taxonomy (NCBI): domain Eukaryota; kingdom Metazoa; phylum Chordata; class Amphibia; order Anura; family Ranidae; genus Pelophylax; species Pelophylax lessonae. The sequence continues at coordinate 225,126,897 of NC_138770.1, read as the reverse complement.
AGAGGAGGAGCTGTAAAAAAAACAAATAGGGAATACAGAATAAACTGACAAATGTCCTGCTCCCCCCATTCCAGCCCTGTGCTTATCTAAGAGAGGGCTGGTCGCAGGGGAGCGGTGAAGAGTCCAATTGACAACAGCAAATACACTGTAAGAGACCGATGCAAAAGACATGCTAACAGCCAGCACAAAGCAATGCATTATATAAGGCAAGCCCCCCCTTGATGCAGGTCCACATACCTGTAATATTGGCCAAACAGACGTAGGAACGCCCAATCTACAGTCAGTCCCACCGATTGTGGGACTGACAGCTCTTCAAATTTGGCGCCGGCCGTGACGTCACGGCCGCGTCAACTGCGCATGCGCGAATAGCGGCAATCACCGCTACTGCGCATGCGCGAACCAAGCCTCGCTCCCGGCCGGTCGGCGCGCATGCGCAGAACGGCCGCGAGTTACCGAGGATGGAACGCATAGCGTTCCACAATGTCCAGAGAGCCTCCCGGACCACCAGGAAGCCTACCGAAAGAGAGCAGCCGCACACTAGACCACCAGGGAGACTGCACCCTAAAAGCCATAAGGTAAAGCAAAAAAAAGGGGGATAAATAATGAAAAGGTACTTACCCCTCCAGGGCGCTTACCACTAGACACCAGGGAAATATTAGTCAGCAGCCAGGACACAGACTCCATCGTCGGGGCAATACAAACGGCCACCCGCAGCAGCAGGGCTGATCGGCCATGCCATACGGCCTGCTTAGTCAGGCATCTTGGGCTCCTCTTCAGCTTGCCCACCCCATACCCCGCAGCAGCAAGGGCTTATCGGGGACTCAGATCTTGCTGACTTCATTGTCCCTGCGTCTCTGTCTTCTTTTAAAGAAAAACGATCAAAAAAAAAAAGTAGGAATTCAGCACCAAACAGGTGCATGGAGGAGGACAAAAAAAGAACACGGATGCTGAAAGGGAGCAAGGATTTATGGGAGTGGGGTCCTATAGGGTAGGAGTGGAGGCGGGACTACCCAAACGTATGCTGCCATGGAGTCTGTCAGGAAAGGTCGATTGCTCATCAACTGAGAAATAAATTGCTGGGAATTCACTGGAATTAATTGGAATTAGAATTTACTGGAATTAAAGTAAACTTGTTGTGAAGGAAATACAGGGACGAACACTGCTGACTTCCTTCAGAAAATGATAGTTGTCTGACACTTACACTGAGCCTCTGCATTCATCACATTACAAGTTACTCAGGAATACCAATCCATATACTCGCTATGGGCCAGTGAATCAAATGTAAGAAAAAAGGGTCAGCATAATAGTCAACTAACATTTTCAGAAGGACAGATCAGCAATGGCAGCCTCTGTTTTCTCATGACGTGTTGTTAAATATGAATAGTGGATATATTTTCATATATTTCATGTGTTATGTTTATTATGGTGTTATTGTGTTAAGTTCAGAGTTAGAATAGTCTAGCCTATGGAAATTTGCATACACATATTACCATTTGCAACACATTTATAACTTCCTCTTTTCTTCTGGTATATGCGGTCAGCTCTTTTTGCACCTTTCTGTCACAGCTAAAATCATTCTATATGTTTTTCTGTAAATATAATGGGGTCAGCTTTTGACTTATGAACATGTTCTAACATTAAGACCTCATCACAAGTCAATCTACAAAGCAGGCCTTGTGACTAGGAGACTTGGTTAAATTGTGCTTAACAGGCTTTATTGTTTGCAGAAGTGAGAAGAAAAACCTGATCTGCAATAATACAGTCTACATTTCTGGTATGGGTAGAATATACGTTTTTTGTATGTAGTGCACCAATATGGCTGCACTTACCATTCATCAGGCTTGTCAAGTCATTCCTTAAAGCCCACCTACAGTCAAAACTTTTCCTAATTTTGGAAAAAGTGCAGAGAAGGGTTCAAACCCTTTTAAATATCATGTGTTTGTTCTTTTAGGTTTTTCATTTCACATTCTGTTCTGCTTACATTAATCACTTGGACAGGAAGTGACAGGAAATTTCCCCAAATGGGGGTCCGTCATGGAATGTGTGTCACCAGCCCAGGGTACAATGTTCTCACCAAAGCACAACTCTGGTCCATCAGGTCTGAAGGTGCAGATGTTGTGCTGCAGCCACCTCCAGATTGCCAAAATGGTGATAACCCACAGAACCAAAGCACAGAATTGCAGATCAGGAATGACATGGAACACGGAAAATACAGTCAAGACAGCAGTAAAGAAAAGAGCATGATGTGGGGACTGTAGCTGAAGCTGGCATGTTTTCTAAGGGACGTGGTTGATCTATTTGAAGTATGGCAAAAAAAGCCAAGGAATTTCCAGTTACAACTTACCAACCAGCCTGTGGCCAACCGAATGAACCGGTCTAACAGTATTAGTTAAAAACTGGGGTTTAGTTGCACACATGTGCAAATCCATGCGTAATCTGCAGGCCCTGGCACCCTGATATCTGCAATCCCTAACTCTACCTTTAAAGAGTCTCCACAGTGGGAACATATGTATTTTTTTTGGGGCTGACATTCAGTACAGGGAGAGGGAGAACTGACAAACGGGGATGCAGATTGCTTTTTGAGCAGAATTATCCTTCATATATCCGCTGGCCACCTGCAATCGCCCCCCATGGAGACAGAACTGTGATCTGTCGATGTAAACAAGGCAGACCGCTGTTCTGTCAGAGATGAACACAGGGATCCTGTGTTCCTCCTATTTTGGAACACAGGTCTCTGTGTTCATCCAGTGAGTACAACCTCCATACAGTTAGAAAGCACTCCCTAGGAGCACACTGAACCCTTTGATCACCGCTGTTGTTATCCCCTTCCCTGCCAGTGTCATTAGTACAGTAACAGTGCATATTTTAAGTGTCAAAAGTGTCTGATCTGTCCTCCATAATGTCGCAGTCCCACTAAAAATCGCTGATCGCTGCTATTACTAGTAAAAAACTAAATAAAAATTACATAAATCTATCCACTAGTTTGTAGACGCGATAACTTTTACGCATACCAATCAAGATACACCTATTGAGATTTTTTTTACTAAAAATATGTTGCAGAATACATATTGGCCTAAATTGATGAAAAAATTAGATTTTTTTATTGTGAATGTTTTATAGCAGAAAGAAAAAATATATTTTTTTCTTCACAATTGTCGCTCTTTTTTTGTTTATAGCGCAAAAAATAAAATACCGCGGAGGTGATCAAATACCACCAAAAGAAAGCTCTATTTGTGGGAAACGACCGCACAATTGTCAGTTAAAATAACGTAGTGCCGTATCGCAAAAAATGGCCTGGTCATTAAGGGGGTAAAACCCTCAGGTCCTTAAGTGGTTAACGCTGTTTTCTAGTGGGTTTTGGAATAACAGTGAAGGGTAGAAGAGCAGTTTGAATATTTATGGGGACCCAATTAATCCCTGGGGAGGTGTGCCCAATTGGTGGCTGGGGAGCCCATAAATAGCTTGAGGCCTGGAGCAGGAGTTAGTTGGTCCTTGAGATCCAGTCCTGCAGGAACTGTTCCCAGCCCGAGGGGGCTCTGCCCCTAAGGGAAGTTCGCTGAAATTCTGCTGTATACCCAATGAGGTCCCACCTGTAACATAGCTGGGGGGCCCATTTTAGGGGTTTCATCTGGGATCTTCGTGTGGAGAGCTCGCTGAAGAGTGCACAGTGGAAGTTAGAAGTAGGTGTCCAGTGGAATTGTGAGCCTTAATTCACTGAAGAGTGTGTGGATATTAGAAGGAGGCAGCCAGGGATCCTGTAGCATTATGAGTACAGAACTGATGGTGGTCTTCTACAATCTTGATCTAGCAATGTGCACAAGAGACTTGGCTTTCTGGGACTTTCTCTCATTTGGCTCGCCTATGGCTCCCACTGCTGTCAATCAAAGCCAGTGAGCCAATGTGGATGGAATGAGGTGGGACTGAGCCATGGCTGTGTGTGAATAGAAACACAGAGCCACAGCTCAGGAGTAAACCTGCTTGGGTGCCCCCATCGCAAGTTCCTTGCTCTGAAAGGGCACTTGGCAGGAGGGGGGAGGTCATGAGTGCTGGTGGGGGACCCGAGAAGAGGAGGATTGGGCTGCTATGTGCAAAACCACTGCACAGAGCAGGTAAGTATAACATGTTTTTTGTTATAAAAATAAAAAAACCTTTAATATCGCTTTAAGTGTTCCTGGGGCATCCCATGCCACCCGTCTCTCCATCCAAGTTCTTCACCAATAAAAATACAAAAAAGACATCCCCTAGACTACTTGAGCCAGAGCGCGTGGAAATGCTGTGTCCATGGCTGCCTCTGCAGCATCTTTTGGAAAAGAACCAATAAAAATCTAGAGGCTCCTGGGAGGGTGGGGGGGGGTAATGCTACACTTAAAAGTAGCCAGATGGCTAGTCACAATCCTGTGATCACACACTGACTCAATGTGCTAAATTACATTAAAGTAACACTTATTGAGGGCAGGTAGCAGCTGCAGTATGACCAAGCCACAGTGCTGAGTGTTGTCTAGCACATAGTGGTGATGAGGATGTATATCCAGCAATTTTAAGCATTCCATGCAATGCAGGAGAGGTAAGTGAAAAAACCTCTTGTGGTCTGCAAACAACCATGCATGGTTCATTACAGACATAAATTAAAACCTGACTCTTCCTCATCTTACTAAAAATTGCTTTTATTGCCTGTTTCACCATTGAGGATATTTCTTGTTTATTTTAACAAGACACAAAGTACAAGGACAATAAAAACTCAACAGAGGTTCTACCTCTCCACTCTAGGAGGTATCGTACCAGGGGCGGCACCTCCATTGAGGGCGCAGGAGCTCCGCCTCCCCTATCCATGAGTCCGGCCCCCTAATCTACATGTGGGGCGCCGGACGCATGGATTCTAATAGAGGATTTTTTTTATGAAGCACGTGATTAGAGCCAGAGGCTCTTATAGGCTTCAGAAAAGGGTGGGCTCGGGGCACAGAGCACTGCGCCCCGAGCCCACCCAGTTGTATGCCAATAGCGAATGAATACTGACTCTCCTCCCAGCCAATCAGGAAGCGGGTCATTAGATCCCTTTCCTGATTGGCTAAAAAGAGATGTGATTTTACTGGCCATTGGCCAGAAAGAGGGAGGGGACATACGGCTGAGGAGACACACAACGGGGCTCATGGAAGGAGCAGGTAAGGATGCTGGCTGCCCCGCAAGAGGGGGGAGGAAAGAGAGAGGGGGTGTAGAGCAGATTGCAGGTCAGCCATCCAGCCATGGGGCCGGGTGTTTTGGGTTTGCCACCGCCCACCCCCCCCCCCCCCAATTTTTATCTACCAGCCGCCACTGTATCGTACACCAAACAATTTTAGTTAGTGTTGGGCTTGTATTACTCATCTTTTAATTTTACTGTTGTCTTATTTGATTTGATGTTCTATTTGATTCTGCAATGTCCCTTGAATTTAGTTAGGCACAGGATCTATTGGTATGACAAGGGAGGACTTGGAGACTTAGAAAATACGATGATGCTCTGCCGACTTCCATCATCCAATTATGTGCAAGAAAAAGTGCAGTTTTTTAATTTTATTTTCCTTGCACATAACCCTGTATTTTTTGCAAAGTGAAACTTTACTTCATTCTCTAAGCTCTGGTGCAAATCCCCTTGCAAAGTGGACAACCTATTTGCCTTTAGTAAATCAACTCTTTTGCCTTCAACCCTGCCATAAAAAAAATCTGGCTAACCTTTTACAACCTTAATGGACATAAAGAAACATTTTCATTTGCAGTTAATTCTTAATGGCGAAGGGCTGAAATTGAATGAATGAAACATCCCCATATTTTTATTCTTGAATTGGAAGTCTTCATTGTAACGCAGATAATTGTCACTGTTTGCTACAGAAGATATAATAAGTGCTGCCTCTGCACACACATAGGTGGTAAGGTAGGTGCTGAATTCTCTTCTTCTTCTCTGTAAAGGTGGGCGACATGTGAGAAAAGCTTACCGAGGTTCCAGCTCTTTAATTCCTTTCTGTGCCTTGTGCAGATAAAGTGGTTTGGAGTCATCTGCCTGCAATGTGAATACTGTGACTACTGTGTTTAATGGGTAAGAAATGACAGCTATTTCCTGGATCACATATGTTGTTATGATTTTTCTATTTAGGACAATGGTGGTTATTTGTTAGTCCTTTCACACATTTCTCCTACTGATGCGGGTTTTCTTTGCTAAACTGCTGACCACACATTAAAATGAGTGCATTCCAGCAGTCTGAATAAGCCCTTATGATGGGCTTGCTATTGTATGCTGGTAAATATATGTATCCATCCTTTCAAGGGATATTGAAGGTACATTACATAAATATATTGCATATAGACTGACTCATGCTACATGTTTCAAATTTTTAGCCAGGCATTTATCTTATCTTGCCTACCTTGCTAGACAAAGTCCTACATTGACCAACATCAACATCTTCAAAAATGCAGATTGGTGAAGTCAATGGTTCAAAAATCACAGATTTGCAGTGGTGCTCAAAAATTTAAATTGTCCAACATATAAAAATGAACCTGTGTATCCCCCAAAAATTGTAAAGTGACTTCAAATGACAGTTGCCTCCAGGTGCCTGCTTGTCAGTTTGGCTCTCCTGGTCTGTGGACCTCAGGAACTATATTCACTCTTTTAGGGAAACAGTAACTAGATTCCCCAGTTGATGGTTGTGGCCCACCTCCCTCCACTTATCATTAATTAGTAAGGCCACCCATCACAGTGATGAACCTATAGTAAAAGTAGGAAGGGATAAGCCAGTTCTTGCAACAATCTCTTCCATAATAAAGCAATTTGGGTTTTTGCAATGTCCTGGAATTGGTCAGGAGAACCAAACCAATATGTACATTTATTACCAATATGGGAAGAAAGACACAGTTAGGGGGAGCTACAGTCTCAGGTATGTTCACTGACCTGCAAATGAAATGGGGACATGCCTGTGCTCAAATCAAATATGCTTACGTACACAGTATATAAAGCACAAGGTGCTATAGGGGTGTGACCACATGTTAACACTAAAGTTTCTAAATTAACCCTATAAATACTGCTATGCACTCTTACATATTTCTATTGCATACGTTCAGTGTTTGACCAGACCTACGCCTGTAGCTTTCCCCCAGCTGTGTCTGTCTACGCCTTATTGCCACTATATGCCCATTAAAGTATGCTATAAGCAATACGTTTTTCACATTTTGCACAGTAGAGTAGGGACTGGTCAGTTGACATAGTTGGCCATGTTGGAGTAGGGACTGGCCAGTTGATGTAATTGGCCATAGTAGCATAGGGACAGGAGATCTAAAAAAGCTGGACAGATGAACATGTATTGCAATATATGCGAACCAAGTCTGTTTTTATGCGTAAGTTTCCCTTACATATTGTGACAATGCGAGGACCTGCCACTGGTTAAGAACAGGCAAAGGTGACACAGGGTTCATACAGATAAAGGGTGGGGGACCCCAGAATGCCAGTTTTTTAGTGGAGAAAGTTGTTTTTTCGAGGTTTTGTATTTACCACATTGGGGCCTGAAATCTGGAGGCTTCAAAGAGCTTTGGAGGAGAAGAAACCTCCAACCCAGTGCCCAGGTCTTGCCAGAGCACCCCTTCCCAGGAGTTCATGAGGCTGCAAGGGAGAAGCTTGAGTTTTTATGTCTGCATGGTGCAGGTGTAGTTTGTGACCAAACAGACAGAGGCCCTAAGTCTGAGGGCCAGAGTAGCAGGGAGCTGTAAAAAAGAAGGCTATGAGAGAGCTGTGTAAGGCAGTCTGCAGATCCTCTTAGATTGTAAGCTCTAACCAGCAGGGCCCTCTGATTCCTACTGTATTAACCACTTCTGGACCGGAAGGATTTGCCCCCTTAATGACCAGGCCATTTTTTGCGATTCGGCACTGCGTTAATTTAGCAGACAATTTTGCAGTCATGCAATGCTGTACCTAAATAAAATGAATGTCTTTTTTTTCCCACAAATAGAGCTTTCTTTTGGTGGTATTTGATCCCCTGTGCGATTTTTATTTTTTGCACTATAAACAAAAAAAGAACGACAATTCTGGAAAAAAAACCCAATATTTTTCACTGTCTGCTATATTACATCCCCCCCCCCCCAAAAAAAAAAAAAAAAATGTTAAAATCAATTTTTTTTTCATCCTTTTAGGCCAATTTGTATTCTGCTACATATTTTTGGTAAAAAAAAAAAATCCCAAGAAGCGCATTTTGATTGGTTTGCGCAAAAGTTATCACGTCTACAAACTAGGGGAAAGATTTATGTCATTTTTATTTTTTTTCCTAGTAATGGTGGCGATCTGCGTTTTTTAGAGGGACTGCAACATTGTGGCGGACAGATTGGACCCCTAACTGACATTTTTTGACACTTTATGGGGGCCAATTTCATTACTACAGTAATCAGTGCTAAAAATATGCACTGTTACTGTAATAATGACACTGGCATGGAAGGGGTAAACCCAAGGGTGGTCAAAGCGTTAAGTGTGAGCCTAGGGGAGTGTTTTCTAACTGTATAGGGGAGGGACTTGTGAAATGAACACAGAGACTTGTGATCCTATATAGAAGGATCACAGGTGCTCTGTGATCATTTCAGAGAGAACAATTTTGTGCTGTGTTTACAACAGCTGACCGTCCTTCTCTCTCTGCGGGGAGCGATCGTGGGTGCCCAGAGGCAATCGGTGCCACCGGTCCCATGGATCCACATGCCCGCTGCCTAGTGGGGGCGGTCTCCCGCGAACTGTCGTACAGGTACGGTGATTCGCACAGCCGAGCCAGCCTGCCTCAGTATATATGCGGCGGGCAGTCGGCAAGTGGTTAAAGTGCATTGTATTTGTACTGTCTACCCTCGAGTTCTAAAGTGCTGCGTAAACTGTCGGCGCTATATAAATCCTAAAAAATAAATAATATTATTACCCTTACCAAAGGTCTAAGGTCAAGACCTGATCAACGGTACTGCAAAACAAAGCCAGGAAGCTTCAAGGACGTTTATTTTCATGTTTTAAAATGATTGAGGAAACCTCTGCAAGGGCTACTGATTGTTTTTAGCATGTTCTTTCTTTTCAATAAAAGTGACCCAGCAAGAAAAATGATTTTTTTGTAATGTAGTGAACGCTATGGAAAAGCACTACATTGAGATAACAACCCGAAAAATATCACAGTATGTAAGATTATATAGCAGTGTGCATAGGATTATTTCAGAACCTTTTGTGGTAACACATGATCAAATCCCTGTAGCACCTTGTGTGTTATATATGTAGGAAATTTTGGATTCAATCACAGAAATATCTAATTTTGCCCTGTTTAGATATACTTCAAGATGACAGAAAAGGCCTAATCCAGAACCAAATAATCCACATAAAATGGAAAACACGTTTTCAGTTGCTCTTCAGAAACAATCAGATGTGTTATGGGGGTTTCATTTCAGCTGTATCATATGTCTGAATTGCGATTTTAAGGGATGCTTTTATAATGACAAAGCTCCACTAGTAAATTCATAAAAAAAAAGTCTTGGCTTTGCCATCTTGACAGAGTATACATCTCTGGGTTCAAAGTTTAAAGATAATGCACTTTTTACAGATTTAGTGTTTAGTAAAGAAGACAAATTGCTTCAATTATTTGTTAAAACCCATTTTATTCCAGAGGAAGTGTGATATGCAGTTTTTATTCTTAATGGGTTGATGCTGAAGGAAATCAGAAACTACGCGAGGGAATTGTTTTGAATATAAAGAGGATTTAATGAATATTTTATTCAGACCTATTCAAAAAATAACAAAATGATTTTTCAAGTCAACTCATGCTTATTTATCAATAATGCAGTCTACAAGATTTATACAGTCAATTGCTTTTTTTAAAGGTTAGTGTCATCGTACTTTTATACCTACTGTTTATGGTGCAAGGCAGAAGTGCCTGGCCTTATCTAGTTTTCAACTACTATGGCATTTAACAACTGGTGCTGCATCACACCAAGGGCATCTATTAGATAATCATACAGCTTCACTCTCACTGGCATAATGAAAGCTACTCATAGTCCTAAGTATATGTCAAGGCAAAAACCTAAAATAAAAAAGCAGTACATCTATGCAATACATGAACATTCCCAGTGCTTAATGCCTTTATAGTCCCTACAAGTAAACAAATACCTGTTGATATTTTGGAAATGCACTCAGCTAGTAAGTCCTATTGTATGCACATTTTTGTGGACTGAGTGGTGTCAGCCCTGGCAAGTTTTCTCTTGTTAAACTACTCAATCCCACCCCCATTTTTTTCTCCACAACATAGAGACTAATCATTTTGTAGTCTCAAAATAACAGCTAGCAGGGGTGATTAAGCTGACCATACCCTAACAAAATTTTGTTTGCCATTTTTCATATTAAGAATATTTGTTTGATTTTTCTAATAGTTAGTGGGGTCAAACTACTATTCATTTTCGAAATGTCAGAATCGATTGTTAAAAGAAAACTAAGTGTACATTTGAAGGACATCCGTCAAGTCATCAAATGTACTGAGAATTTTCCTATAAATGGTTATACTAGTGTTCATTCGATAATATGCTAGTATAGCTGTAGACCTTTGGTATAACACAGAAAGTGTGCACAATACACACAAAATAGCTCTGAATTTTCAACATGATCTACATGTATTTTTTGCACTTATAAACTGATAAAACTTGAACACTTTGGGGTTGATGTACGACAACTGGAGAGTGCAAAATCTGGTGCGCTTGTAGCCAATCAGCTTCTAACTTCAGCTTGTTCAATTAAAGTGGTAGTAAACTCAGTTTTACCATTTGTATCTACAGGTAAGCCTATAATAAAGCTTACCTGTAGGTACTGTGAATATCCCCTAATCCAGTGATGGCGAACCTTGGCACCCCAGATGTTTTGAAACTACATTTCCCATGATGCTCAACGACACTGCAAAGTGCATGAGCATCATAAAAAATGTAGTTCCAAAACATCTGGGGTGCCAAGGTTCGCCATCACTGCCCTAATCTATCCTTGTTTAGGAGATATTCACACTACATGCAGCCGGTGAAGTCACCAGCACACGTGCTCTGAAATTCCAGCATACAGTGCCAGACTTTCAGAGCTCGTGCCATAAATGACAGGTCCCACGCGCATGTGCGGGAGTGACGTCATCGCACCCCCAGGTCACTCATGTAGCCGGAGGTCGAGAACCCAGAAGGAAGACCTTATGATGACGGAAGCCCCATCAGCAGTGACAGCGTGCTGCTTGAGGGCTTTGTTTTATTGTAAGTCCCTCATAATGTGCTAGTATAGTATGTGATGCATACTAGGACATTGACTTTATGACATTATGACATTTTTTGTTTTTTTTTTAAACTGTGGTTTACTACCGCTTTAAGCTTGGGCAAAAAAAAAAAAAACCTGGAAGCTGATTTGTTTCTATGCGGAGCTGCACCAGAAGATTTTGCACTCTCCAGTTTTGGTAGATCAACCCATTTAAGTGATTTATTTAAAAGACCAAAAGGTAGCAAGTAAGAGATGAGTATGATTGGACATGAATATATGATCTGATCTCTGTTAGGTTAAAGAGAGACAGAGAAGAGGACTAATGAGACATGAATGGCCAGTTAAACTAAGCTAACTTTCTCCCCTATGAAGAGCAAAGAGTCAGGAGAAGGAAGATGTATGAATACATCTCCAACGCTGTCTTTCGGCAAGAGAGCAATATACTGTGTGCACAGTTATTTGGCAAGTTATATTTTTGAGGATTCATTTCATTATTGAACAACTACAGCACTCTCAGTCAATCCAAAATGTTAATAAACCTCAAACCTGAATATTTAGGAAAGTAAAAGCGAGGTTTTGGCTTTCTTAGGAGAATATCTATGTGTGCACAATTATTGGGCAACAATGCCTCATGCACACTGGACATTACCTAAACTTCAGTAGAAAGCTGTAGCTGTATAAGGAGTTTTTTAGCTTTTTTGCAGTAGCGTTTTTCAGCGTTAGAGTTTTTTTAGCTTTTTTTTTTTTAGCAAAACTATACTTCCACAAAAACGTATGGCTCAAAAACATTGATAAACACTGAAGAACTGTTTTTCAGCGTTTTCTAGTGTTTTTCAGCTTTTATCAGAGTTAAAGTGTTTTTACAGCTGAAAAACTCATCTTAAAACCCACTAGATCTGTTTTTTTTTTTTTGCAGCCAGAAACCCCCCCTGCAAAAACTGCTGATAACAGCCTATGTGTTCATGGACACACAGGATAACATGCTGGGGAGTTTACTGGATGCAGAAAAAATGTCTGACACCAAAAACATATAATTTTTACTCATTTGGAAGTGTGATTGCCTTTAAAGTCCCATCCCCAGGGGGAATCTTTGTTTTGTTATAGCATCCAGGGACGATGGCAACCCACTTCCAGGGTTTCCTATAGCTGGGGATTTGCTACATTTTGACGCCAAAAACAGCAGCTATAAAAACGTCCAGTGTACATGAGGCTAGGTGTGACAAATTACCCTGTTTCCCTGAAAATAAGCTCTACCCCATAAATAAGAACTAGTGTGATTTTCTGGGATGGCTGCAATATAAGCCCTACCCCGAAAATAAGCCCTAGTAAAATCCTTGTAAAAACATGTAATCCAAGATTATATAATGAGCAGAGTGTCTCCTTTTATAATTTTATTGTGGAAAATACCTTATTTACAGCGCCGCTGGATGCTCACGTGACCCACCGGAGATCTTCTCCCCCCAGCTGATGTCAGTGGCCCCTCCCTCTGCAGTACTTGGAGTGGGGCTGACATCAGCTGGGATCTCAGCCCCTCCCTCTGCAGTATTTGGAGAGGGAAAGTAGAGCTCCAGAGGGTCACGTGAGCGCCCAACGGTGCTGCAAATAAGGTATGTTCCACAATAAAGTTACAAAAGGAGACACACTGCACATTATATAATAGTTTTACAAAATTGATTACATAATTCTACAATGACGTTTATTTTTGGGATTACAGAATGTCATAATGCTGACTCCAGAGCTGACAGGGGGAGAGAAGACAGGGGACACAAACTTTTTTTTAACATTTTATTATTTTATTCCAGGTATTTTAGAACATAGAGAGGACTAAATGACACAGCACAAGCACTGTGCTGTCTATCATGCTTTAAAGGATCAGGATATTTATTTATTTATTTTAGGGTTACAATCACTAAGGGCTCTTTCACACGGTCTGCTCCGTAGGCGGATCCGTGTTGCTCAGCGGGGATCGATCCGCGATCCCCGCTGAGCCGGGCGGGTGACAGCTCCGACTCCGCTTGCAGAGCGGAGAGGGAGGTGTCTCAGCCCCCGCTGCCCTCTATGGGGGATCGGATGAGAGCGGACCGCTTGTCCGCTCTCATCAGATCCGATCCGCTCCGATTACTGAACGGATGGAAAAATAGGGTTTCCATCCGTCCAGATTTCAAGCACAGGATCGGATGCGGATGGCAGCGGGTGTCAGCGGAGGTGTCTCCGCTGACACCCGCTGCCCCATAGAGCTGCATGGCGGATCCGATCAAATCCGCCTAAAAAACTGACAGGCGGATGTGATCGGATCGCCCGTGTGAAAGAGCCCTTAAAGAATGTCATTGTACATACCGTAAAGAAATAAGACATGCCCTGAAAATGTTTTTTGTAGCCAAAATTAATATAAGACCTGGTCTTATTTTTGGGGAAACACGGGTATTTATTATGCAACTAAATAAAAAACAAAAAGTTTCCCATCTCACTTGTTTATTTTCATCTGTAAGGCTACATTCACACCTGAGCGTAGCGTTTTTTCGCGCGTTTTTACCGCGATTTTTGCGGCGATTTTTACCGCGATTTTACCGCGATTTTTACCGCGATTTTTGTGCAGGCGTTTTTAGATTGAATAGAGATCAATGGAAAACGCCTGTAATCTGCCCAAAAAGAAGCTCATGTACTTTTTTGAGCGTTGGGCGTTTTGTAAACAGCTTCAAAACGCTCAGATGTGAACAGGGGCCATTGAAATGAATAGGATTTGTCTTGTTGGGCGTTTTGAGAGCTGATCCTAGAGCAGAAAAACGCCCCAAAAACGCCCCAAAACGCCTACATGTGAACGGAGCCTTAAAGTGAGAATAATAAACAAACAACTCAAAATTTACAAACAAACATTTCTGACATTTCAAACAAACAAACAAACAAACCAATAAAGCCACCCTTTTTTTCAATACCAGTCATAAGCCTTCCATTCATGGAGTCTGTCAGTTTCTTGATCTGTTGATGAACAACTTTTTGTGCAGCAGCAACCACAGGCTCCCAGACACTGTTCAGAGATGTGTACTGTGTTCCTTCACCCTAAGTCTTCTGGTTAAGAAAAGCCCACAAGTTCTCAATAGGGTTTAGGTCAGATGAGGAAAGGGGCCATGTCACTATTCTTTTATCTTTAAAGCCTCTACTGGCTAGCCACGCAGTGGAGTACTTTGATGCATGCAATGAAGCATTGTCCTGCACAAATATCATGGTCTTCTTGAACGATGCAGACCTTTTCCTGTACTGCTGCTTGAAGAAAGTGTCTTCTAAAAACTGGCAGTAGGTTCTGGTCACTCTCATCTCATCAGTCAATAAAACCTTTGAAAAATCTGTCTTCAGATATTTCTTTTCCCAGTCTTGACGTTTTAAGATATGTGTCTTGTTCAGTGGTGGTCGGGTTTTAGCCTTCCTTACCTTGGCCATGTTTCTGAGCACTGAACACCTTGTACCTCTGGGCACTCCAGGTAGGCTGCAGTTCTGAAATATTACAGCACTAGAGGATAATGGGTTCCATGTAGCTTCACGTTTGATTATTCTCAATTTTTTTGCAGTTAATTTGTGTCTTTTTTTCTCAACACATTTCTTGCAACCCTGTCGACTATTTGTAACAAAACATTTAATGGTTCTGTGATCACACCCCAATATCCTAACAATTTTGAGAATGCTGCATCCCTTTGAAAAACATTTTACAATTTTTGAATTTTTTAGAGTCAGTTAAATCTCTTTTTTGGCCCATTTTGTCAGAGGGAAATGCTGCCTAATAATGATGCACACCTTGATCTAGGGTGTTGATCTCCTTAGGCCACAAGTACACATCGCCTGATATGCTTAAATATAATAAGCATTCAACTCTATACAGCTTGGATTTGTAGATAAGGCAATTTTATCTAACCTTCCCAATCTATCATATCTCTTGTGAAAGAATCAGGGCTATCTGAATATTACTAACTTACCACTGACATGAGATGGTTCCTTGATATAGCCACAAATGGCTGAATTGGGAGATTCTCATTTTATTTCTATGGGTACCCTAGGCAAGGATTAGGATGCTCCCGGTTGCCTTATCTTGCACCCATAACAATGGAATTCTGGGAAAATCTAATTTTGAAATAAAAAAATACAGATCTCCCCTACTAAAATAAAAGAGCACATTGTATTCTATGAAAACAGAAAGTGTAGTGCTTACTGTACTGTTGTTGAAGTGGTTGCATGAAAGTAAGGGCTCTTTCACACACTATGTCCGTCAAACTGACTCCGCTTTTCTCAGCGGGGGATCGAGCCGCTGATCCCCCGCTGAGAAGAAGGATGACAGCTGTGTCTCCGCGCTGTGTGCGGAGACACAGCTGTCAGTTCCCCATGCATCTCTATGGGGAAAATCAAGTGGATTCTCATCCGATCCGATCCGCTGGACGGATGGAAAATAGGGTTTCCATCCGTCCAGATTTGACGGATCAGAACGGGTCGGATGTCAGCGGACATGTCTCCGCTGACATCCGATGCCCCATAGGAATGCATGGGGGACCGTTCAGATCCGCCAAAAAAACGAACAGGCGGATCTGAACGGTCCGCCTGTGTGAAAGGGGCCTAACAGTTTTCTCTAATGCATTACCAGCCTCACATGTCACACACTTCATTAGTGCTACTTTATTTATTTTTTTACAATGCAAAGGACCAAAAGAATGTTTTGGTCAGAGTTCAGCAATAGTCCTTATATAAAAGACAAATGAATCAAAGCCCAACTCTAGCTAGCACTTTTTTTTTTAGCACATTGTCTGCATACATTGTATGGTTTATTGAGTCAAATCACAGGTTTACTTTAGAATGTGTTTTATTTCTTACTGGTTTGACCTCTAGAGGGACCCTTGTTCCTCATACAGCCATAACGTAGAGTCATGTTTACTTTGATAGTAATTTAATAACTTCACCACCAGAGGGCATTGTTCCTCATACAGCTATAATGTAGAGTCATGTTTACTTTGATAGTAATTTTATAACTTCACCACCAGAGGGCATTGTCCCGGAACACATAAATTGGTCCTTCTCTTTCCCTTTTACATTTGACTTTGAAAAAGGAGCGCGCGCTGGTTTCCCACCACAGTGCGCATGCTCGGAAACGCGTCAGTCATTACGCCGGAAGATCCTGTGGACAAGCATCACAGCCACTGTGCGGCCCAAGCCTCCATCTCACTGCGGTTTCACCCTGCTGTCCAAGCCTCCATCTCACTGCTGTGACACCCTCCACTTCCTGCTGGACAGGAAGAGGAAGAGAGGAGATGATTACAGACCCACAGTGATGACTCCAAGCCCCAGCCTCCACATGGACACCGGAAGGACCCATCTTGTCTGCTTATACTTACTTTGATGTAAGTTTTTATTACTTGTTTGCCATATTAAATCGCAGTCTTAACTCAGAGGCGACTGTTTTCTCTTTTGTTTCAAAAGACTGTGCGTTTAAAAGCTGTACAATTTTGTGAGTACCAGTGTAGAGCATCATAAATAAAATCCTTGATAAAATTTACAGTTGTGCTTTAAATACGTTTTGAACATTATTTAAAAGCACCTATATTCACAGACCCTTTGCATTGTATACGGTCATAATCCAGTTTGCGGAGGCACCAGGAACATGTCGGCATGAAGCCAGTATACCAAAAGTTTTTGTTCTGGTGGCAGGATTACTTCAGTGTGTTTTAATAACATATTCATAGATCATAGATCTATTTTTAAAATTCATATGTTTCAAGTGTAAGGAATGACTATGCTATAATTGAGTAAAACTAGGTAAAAAGAAACTTCTAGGTTGTAGTGCTATGAATTGTCTTGTGAGAGCATGGAGAAGTCAGAAGGAGAAAAGAGGACCTTTCTCTGTGCTACCCTTTATGGTGTTCTTGCTGACTTGGGAGTAATACAATTGTGTATTGCATCCGCTTCATACATATAAAAACATGTGTGGAGTGGAGTTAGTTGATTCAGCATTTAGGAGGGTTGGCATTCATTATATTAGTTGTAGTATGGATATTTTGTTGCTCGGTTATTGAAAATGCTACTTAGCTACGACAGGCCAGGTTGTAAATAGGAGGCACTACAAGCTAATCAACTAACATGCTAAATATAATCTCCCTCTATTGTATGGCCTAATGATTAGCCACCTTGGGAAAATAAACAAGACACTGTAATATGTTACTCTATAACATGATTCCAAGTAAACAAGACACTGTAATATGTTACTATATAACATGATTCCAAGTACATTTGCTGACCAGTGCACATATTTAAATACATTTATTCAGGTACTTATATAGAGCCGACAATGTACACAGTACTTTGCATATATATATTGCACATTCACATCAGTCCCTGCCATCAAGGAGCTAACAATCTAAGGCCCCTTACTCAGATTCATTCACAAACATACTAGAGCCAATTAGCCTACCTGCATGCCTTTGTTTTTTTTTTTTTGGAGGAAACCAGTATACCCAGAGGAAACCCACAGAGGCACAGGGAGAACAGGCAAACTCCAGAGTCATGGTTGGGATTTCAACCAATGACTCTAGTGCTGCCAAGCGGATGTGCTAACCATAGAAAAAAAAAAACACACACACACACACAATCATAAAATATTGAAATATTTAGATTCCTTTCTGATAATAAACAAAAAAAAATTCTGGCTTTGTATGGTAAAATCAGAAATGAAACCTTGGTATATAAATACACAATACAATGGAAATTAAGGGGGAAAATGGCTCTCAGATTTTTATAATTGTTCTTCTTATCAGTTTACATGCAGGTACACTTTTTATTACATTTTATAGGTGGCATGTCTCCTTAAAGCGGAGTTCCACCCTAAAAATGTTTTTTTGCTTGTCCGCTTGATTTAAAGTACCTGAAAAAGAATTGGATAATGACAATTTTATTTTTTATTTTCACTTTCCTTGTTTTTAATGCAAATATACTTACCTTCCTTCCTCTTCCTCCCTCTGCGGACACAGCCGCCGACGTCACTTCCTCCTTCGCATTGCGTCCTGGGAGATGAGCGTGATCTATCCCAGGATGCAATGGGAACGGCTGGCCGCTATTCAGATTGCCGATCGCAATCTACAGCGCATGCGTGAGATTGCGATCGGCATTCTTGGTAGCCAGTTCCAGGAAGAAGGACACAGCGAGGGACACAGCGGCTTCAAACGCCCACAACGGAGACGGCCGTGCTCTGCAATCAATTGTAAAGGTAAGTATTTATCTTTATTTGTTTACTGTAATGACCTGTAATGTGGGGTTAGTGTGCGGGTAATTAGGGATAGATTAGGATTAGGGGGGGTATTTTTATCTAAAAAAGTTGTATGTGGCCGAAACTCCGCTTTGAAATGCAGGTATATCTAAAACCATTTTTTTTACTTTTGGCTAGATTAGAGAAGGATTAAAACCCTTGTCAGTTTATTTTTTCCAGTCTGTATGCCATTGAGGAAATTTTACGTAATTTCCTGTCCCAGAGATGAAAAGGGAAGTAAAGGGAAATCTTCCAAAGTAAATGGAATTCCTTTTTCTTTGGTTAGATTTCCCTTTTGCTTTTGTTTTGGCAGCAACTCTAAATGTTGGTTTCAGAATACCTTGTGCACAAATAATGTAGACCATATAATGTACCAGATGACGTTTCTAGTAACTCTGTTATGTAATAATATTTAACTATAGATTTCTTGAGAAAAGAAGAATAGTAATGTATCCTTGGCACACCGTCAATCTTATCCAGGTATAATTTTAGTATGTCAGCCCTTCACTGCTCGATATTGCCTTTGTGTTCTTGGACATCTTCCTTTTTTAGGGGGTATTGATATCACCAGCGGGCTGCTATGGATAGTGGAAAAAATAGTCCTAATAATAGGGCTATCTACAGCGCTTGCTAAAACTTCTGTATAATAATCAGTGAATATAGGTATAATATATATCAAAATCGTAAAAAATATATAAAAAATTATATACCAATGTGCCAATAAATCCAAAGCAATTAATCAATAATCCAAATCCATATTATATATAAAAAAACACTCTAGTGTTCAAAATAAAGTCTTTAAAGTGCGAAGTGATTGTGCAAAACAATAACTCAATATTATAAATTCATGCGTAGAACAATATGTTTTCTTTTGTGCAAAAAATGTCCAAAATGCAATTAAACATACAATCCAAAAAATTGAAGACTTTCTTTTTTTTCAAAAAACTTTTCCTTGAATCTGTGCCATTGCTCTTCAAAACAAATTAGGTGACTGATAAAACGTGTGCAAAGGTGCTTGAAACCTTCTTCCCGTGAAATAAGGTATAAGGTGGGTAACTTACCAAATGAAGTGGGTCTCATATATCGTATAATACTCAGACCAACCAAGCTTTAAGGTAAGTTTTCTTTAAGGATCCTCCTCAGCCGCTGATAGTTATCCTCCTCACGGATCCATAGAGTGGCTCAAATCATGGTAAATAGAAAAAATAGGCTCCAGATAGTGTATTACCGTAAAGAATGTTTATTCCATAAAATCAAAGCATAGGTAGCTAAAAACAGCGAGTTCCAGCAAGGATGTCTCGTGCTAGTAACCGTGACATACAAACGATTGTGCAGAGTGGCGAGCGGTGTTGCAACATTTTAAAGGAAAAGTTTTTAAAAAAAAAAAAAAGTCTTCAATTTTTTGGATTGTATGTTTAATTGCATTTTGGACCTTTTTTGCACAAAAGAAAACATATTGTTCTACGCATGAATTTATAATATTGAGTTATTGTTTTGCATAATCACTTCGCACTTTAAAGACTTTATTTTGCACACTAGAGAAAAAGTTTTTTTTATATATAATATGGATTTGGATTATTGATTAATTGCTTTGGATTTATTGGCACATTGGTATATAATTTTTTATATATTTTTTACAATTTTGATATATATTATACCTATATTCACTGATTAATATACAGAAGTTTTAGCAAGCGCTGTAGATAGCCCTATTATTAGGACTATTTATATTATACCTATATTCACTGATTAATATACAGAAGTTTTAGCAAGCGCTGTAGATAGCCCTATTATTAGGACTATTTTTTCCACTTTCTATTTTTATTTTTTTACTACTGCTGCTGCTACTTTCTAATATTTATATACTTCACAATATATATATATTATTATTTTACACTTATTTAAAGGTAATTTAAAGGTAATTTTACATTTAAGTAACTCCTAGGCGCGGGGAGTGTAACCTTTTTTTAAAAATAGGGGATACTTACCTTCATACAGGGCTGCTATGGATGCCTGTCTGTCTTGAAGCTGTGTCACCAGATGATATCTCCAACCTTTGTCTCCTTACATCTGATTAATTCTATTGTAAAGTGAACCTTCTCTTTTGGCACTCTTCTTGTCAACCTCACCCCCTTCACCTCTTTGAGGGCCCTCTGCACTTCTCCAGATTGTCAGAACTGGATTTCTAACATTAGCACATTTTAAGTACCTGGAAAAAATAACTAAATCAATGATTGGGTTTAAGTGCTGGATTCACGGGTCCTCCTTACTTGCAAGCAAATTGTTAAGGATATCAGAAAAGGAAAAGGTTAAAAAAAGAAAAAGCTCAAAAGCCTTTCTTGTTCAGGTCATTGAAGTCAAGCTCTCTAACAGGGAAAAGTACAGCAATGTCTCCTGGGTAACGTGGCTTGCACTTTCTTCTTGACGAGGTAGAGCCATTTACTGAGCACTGTTGATACTGGGTAGTTGGTGTCAGGTTACAGAAAAAATTATGGTGTTACATAAAAACTATGCTTTAAATGCTATGTTTTGTAATCTCACTCCAATAAATCACCTAAAGGTGCATTCCAGTAAAAACTAGAGAATGTAGAAAATGGCACAGGACTCCGTTTTTCTCCCAGGCTCAGCTTCAGGGTACAAATGCACCCCACTCTTTTGTTTGTAATCTGGTAGCCTAGGAACCCCTGTGGTTTATCTGTTTGTAGGCAAGTATAATTTAGGATAAAAAAGTAAGCCCATACATCTCCTTTAACCACCTCAATACTGGGCACTTAAACCCCCTTCCTTCCCAGACCAATTTTCAGCTTTTAGCGCTGTTGCAATTTGAATGACAATTGCGCGGTCATGCAACACTGTACCTAAACCAAATTTGTGTCATTTTTTCCCCACAAATAGAGCTTTCTTTTGGTGGTATTTGATCACCGTCAGGTTTTTTCTTTTTTGGTGCACAAATAAAAAAGTTTGAAAAAAAAAAAAGTTTTTTTGTTTAGGTTATAAAATTTTGTAACTAGATATGTTTTTTCCTGCACTGATGATGCCGCACTGACAGGCACTGATGAGGAGACACTGATGGGGTGGCACTGATGGGGTGGCACTGATGGGGTGGCACTGATATGCAGCACTGATGGGCACTGATAGGTAGCACTGATATACAGCACTGATGGGCACTGATATGTGGCACTGATAGATAGCACTGATATGCAGCATTGGTGGGCACTGACAGGCAGCGCTGATGGGCACTGATAGGCAGCACTGATGGGCACTGATTGGCGGCACTGATGGGCACTGATGGGCACTGATAGGTGGCACTGTTGGGCAGCAATGATCGGCACTGATGGGTGGCACTGATCGGCACTGATGGGGGGCACTGATGGGCACTGATAGGCAGCACTGGTGGGCAATAATGGGCACTGGTGGGCAGCACTGACAGATGGCAATAACGGCACTGGTGGGCAGCACTGATAGATGGCATTGGTGGGCAACACTGATAGGGAGGGCACTGGGGGGCTCTCTGAGCTCTGCTTGCCATCCCTGGTGGCCATGGTGGGCATCCCTGGTGGTCATGAGTGGGCATCCTTGGTGGCTTAGTGGCACCCCTCCCCCCCCAGGGCTGCACTGGTAATCAATGTTCTGATTACGGCGCGATCTCTCTCCTTCTGAAGGACGTTCCGGAACGTCCATTCAGAAGGATGAGACTCCCGCCCGGCCGTATATCTACAATGGCCCGGGTGGGAGGTGGTTAAAGGGTCAACAACACAAACATTGCTGCAAATATACCTGCCATCCAGGATACATTTCCAGTGTCCCGTACACCTGTACAACACACACACTGCGTTGCTAGGCTTTCTCACATACAGAAGGCCTGATGTCTTATTACAACCACTATTTAGACTCAACACATTGCCCACCCTTGTCCTTGTATCCACGTCATTGCTATCCCTGGCAAATAAAGGTCCAGGTTTTTTCAAGGTACATCTTGCTGACGCCGTATTTATTGAAATTAGAGATTGTTTCTGGGCATTCAATATAGGACCATTGATATATGTCCGCTGATTGCTTTTATGCTTTTTTTGTCTTGTTATTCTTACTTCTTCTCTTTTGTAAATTTAGAAATGTTCACTCTCGAGAAATGTCTATCAAACTCCTAAAGAAGCTATTATGAAGATGGCGAAACATGTAGAGTTGACATAATCGAGTGCTTTCTTGCTTTTTAGTATTTTAAAGTTTTGTCTGTCATGTCCTAGTCCTTTATGTACAAATAAAATGTGATTTTTATGAGAATCCAGATTTGTCTCCATCATTTGCACCTTTAAAGTCCCACTTTGCCCCTCCTATTGTATTTACCTTTATCTAGGGATGTGGTGCTCTTAATTTTTCTCATCTCTGGCAATATTCAAAAGAAATTAGACTCAACACATGTCTGTGAACTATATATTTGGAACATCATTTCAGGTATGGTCCATGGAATTTCAGGACCCTCTGTCAATGAACGTTTTTTTGGTTGAAATTATGAGTTTCGCTTGGGGCCATTTGTGGATGGATGAGAATATGATGTCATGTTCAGGATTTCACTACTTGTTATATGCATGGATTGATGATCTCCATATGCCCATACAAATGAACAAATTAATATGCTGCATGTATTTTACTCATATATGCAGTATCTCACAAAAGTCAGTATCTCCCTCACATTATTTATTTCAGGTACTTATATAGCGCTGTCAATTTATGCAGCACTTTACATATACATTGTACATTCACATCAGTCCCTGCCCTCGAAGAGCTTACAATCTAAGGTCCCTAACTCGCATACATACACAGTAGGGCCAATTTTTTATACAGGATCCAATTAACCTACCAGCATGTCTTTGGAGTGTGGGAGGAAACCGGAGTACCCGGAGGAAACCCACGCAGGCACAGGGAGAAAATGCAAACTCCAGGCAGGTAGTGTCGTGGTTGGGATTCAAAGCAGGGACCCTCTTGCTGCTAGGTGAATGTGCTAACCACTTCACCACTGTGCCGCCCTATACATTTTTGTATATATTTTATTTTTATTTTATTATTTTACATATTTTCTTCTCATGTGACAACACTGAAGAAATTACACTATGCTACAATGTAAAGTAGTGAGTGTACAGCTTGTATAACAGTGTAAATTTGTTGTCCCGTCAAAATAACTCAACACACAGCCATTAATGTCTAAACCGCTGGCAACAAATGTGAGTACACCCCTAAGTGAAAATGTCCAAATTGGGCCCAATTAGCCATTTTCCCTCCCCATTGTCATGTGACCCGTTAGTGTTACAAGGTCTCAGGTGTGAATGGGGAGCAGGTGTGTTAAATTTGGTGTTATCGCTCTCACTCTTTCATACTGGTCACTGGAAGTTCAACATGGCTCCTCATGGCAAAGAACTCTCTAAAGATCTGAAAATAAGAATTGTTGCTCTACATAAAGATGGCCTGGCTATAAAAAGATTGCCAAGACCCTGAAACTGAGCTGTAGCACATTGGCTAAGACCATACAGCGGTTTAACAGGACAGGTTCCACTCAGAACAGGCCTCGCCGTGGTCGACCAAAGGAGTTGAGTGCACTTGCTTTACTTTGAGTTTTAGCCTCAGCTGTTATGTCTACTGGAGTTGAGACATCTGTGAATTTCCATTGATTCCTCAATGGTAGCATAGAAGTGCTTGTTGCATGTCAATAAGTGTAAACGATAAATCTTAAAGCTTGTACTGCATATAACTCTGATAAATGGAACTCAACATTCTATGGCCATCAAAAACTGTGATATTTTCCATCTTAAATGACCCACCTTGCACCATACAAACTATGATCATATTTGATGTGGATTTGCATTGCCATTACCATTCAGTATGTTGTCGTTAAACTTTGGGCATTGTATGCATGCCACAAAAAACATTTTTAGATGCCTTCATGTAAATTGATTTAGTTCTTTTTTCAGCAAAGAGCCAAAGAATTTCTGCTAAACTCAATAGTATTGTTGTGAAGCTGATGTTGAGGTATATAATGCTGGTGGTGCGAGCCAGCTGGGGAATTTTTTTCTAAGACTATTCCAATTATTACAAATTATAACTTTTTGACAAATTGATTGTGTTATTGAATCTATATCATATGACTATATCAAGACTTTCTGGTTATTTTGTTGTGAGATTCCCCAGCACCCTGATGAAGCCAGTTTTTTGGACAATTGTATTAGCAATGTTTGACAATTTGCAGTTTGATTGTCTAAATGATATATTGGATTATTCCGGTGGTTTAGTCCCAATTAGTGGCGGGGTTCATTTAATTTGTTTTTTAAAATGAAATGGCTCTATCTTGATGAACATTTGAAGTGTAGCAAATGAAGAATTTTTGATACTTTTTGATACACAGTATATTTTATGTCAAATATATATTTTTTCTGATGAGACTCAAAAATTTGCTCTACAAACAATAATAGCTAAGGCACTAGCACAATAGCGTAGCTCTTGAGACAGAGAGGCAGCGGCTCTCCATGTTTGTTTGAAATATGCATTTTGTACTCTTGTATTCATTGTACACAAGTGAGTGCATATTTATCCTTTTTTATTATTAAAGCATTTTGGCAGTGATCACTATGATTTGTATATATTTTTGGAGCTGAGCAGAATGAAGTTATGGCTGTGGCTGGCTTAGTTCATTGTCTCTGCTGATAAATTATTGAAGCTGTGTGCATTTGCTTATGAAAGTATTCATCTGTGCACATCAATCTACTGTACCTTGGTTGTTATATTTATTCTAGTTTGACCTTTGCAGTGAGGGTTAAACTGAAAGGGCACATCTTGTGGGGGATCGGTGGAAGTTTCACCATGTTCTTGATGGAGTGTGGACATGTCACCATTTGACACAGACTTTACTTTATAGAATTTTCAATCACAATTTTGCATATAAGGTTATGGCATCACATTATTTACCCTATTTATTCTGATCGAGAATATTTTTGACTATTGACAGACACACACTTAAGACCACAGCACTATAATTTATTTATTTTTTTCTCATTATTTTTGTTTATATATATATATATATATATATATATATATATATATATATATATATATATATATATATATTTATATATATCTATATATTGATGTGAAGCTTTTCTTATTGCATCCCTTTTAACATAGACTATAGATATACCTGCATAGTTCACTTAGGACACTAGTACCAATTAAAATGCGCAATGATGGATTAAATATGCAGTAAAGATTCTTGTCACCTATCCTCCTTTTTATCATAGTATAGTTAAACATTGCTAAAATAGGAAATATAAAAAAAAAATCCCTTATATGCAAATAACTTTAATGCAAAGGAAAAAAAAAGTACAACAGAGGCATATACCAGGCAGAACACCTACTGGCTAAACCACTAAAAATCACTTTTTACTGTTCTTATGCTCTAGTTCTCAGATGTTCCTTTTTTGCTCTTGAGTGGGACCACAGTAGGCAGCCTGATTGCCTGAATGTGGTATACTGTATGTCAAAAAATATAATCTGCTCTGACTACTGTCTGGGTAAGGAGAAATGAGCAACTTTTGGGTGCTGGTTATGGTCTGTATCAAATAGAAATAATAGGTTGCTTGATTGAACAGAAATGCGAGTGCTTCAGAAGAATGTTGTATCCTGCAGTAATCTTTGTGAAATTGAATATATATTTATATAAATCAAAAATAGTGTACCAATTTTCCAAATTAACAAAAATAAATAATATAAATGTAGAAATATCAAATAAATATTAATAATATAAAATTAATGAATCACTTAATAGTAAATTATATATATATATATATATATATATATATATATATTTATAGTGTTTAAAATTAGTGTTAAAGATCTAAAAATACAATTTTAGAATATTATTATTATTACAGGTACTTATTTAGCACTGTCAATTCATGCAGCTCTTTTCACATACAGTATATTGTACATTCACATCAGTCCCTACCTTCAAGGAGCTTACAAACTAACTCACATTCATACACATACTAGGGCCGATTTAGACAGGAACCAATTATTGTAACCTAAGAGCATGTCTTTGGAGTGTGGGAGGAAACCCGCACAGGCACAGGGAAAACATGCAAACTCCAGGCAGGTAGCACTGTGGTTGGACTTTGAACCAACAACCCCAGTGCTGCCAGGTGAAAGTGCTAACCAATAACCACTGTGCTGCCCACAATATACTCTTAAGTCTGGGTTCACACTTAATACAGATGCGGCTCACAGCAGGGGTCCAGTGCGTCCCTAATCTCGATTTCAGGGATGAATCGGGCCAGAATTTTTGCCTGAATTTGGACCTAAAATGGAGCCAAAGATGCACAGGACACCTGTGCAGTCTGCTTCACAGCCGTCATAGAGTCATGTGAAGCAGCTCCATTGAGAACCGGGCCCACTCTCCTGTCATGCGAATTGGTTGCCTTGAAACCTGCAGCCAATTCGCACTAGTGTGAACCCAGCCTTAAGGCTAAGTTTACCTTTGGAGCATGTTACATGTGTAACATATTCCCGACCTGCTCCAGCACCTTCATTTCCCATGGATGGACCATGAGAGTGGTGATTAGCATGGTTGTAGTCCATTCATACCACCTGTGATGCTGTAACAGAAAGCCTATAGAGAGGTATGGGAACTGCAGGGTTCTGTGAAAAAAATAATAAATGCCCCTTTTTTTCCCCGCCATAACATGTGTATTTATTTATTTTTCCAAGACGGCGAACTTATCCTTTAATAAGCAAAGGTCCCTGAGGGGACCTATGTATATTTTGGGCACTATGATATATTCACTATGATATATAATATATATATATGTACAGGTGCATCTCATAAAATTAGAATACCATCAAAAAGTTAATTTATTTCAGTAATTCAATTCAAAAAGTGACACTCATATATTTTATATAGATGCGCTACACAGAGTGATATATTTTAAGCATTTATTTATTTTAATTTTGATGATTATAACTTACAGCTAGTGAAGACCCAAAATTCAATATATCAGAAGAGTGGAGAGGCACAAAATCCAAGTTGAATGAGGTCCAGTGTGAAGTTCCCACATTCAGTGATGATTTGGGGAGCCATGTCATCTGCTGGTGTTGATCCACTGTGTTTTATCAAGTCCAAAGTCAGCGCAGCCCTCTACCAGGAAATTCTAGAGAACTTCATTCTTCCCTTTGGTGACCAGCTTTATGGAGATGCTGATTTCATTTTCCAGCAGGACTTGGCACCTGCTCACACTGCCAAAAGTACCAATACTTAGTTTAATGATCATGGTATCACTGTGCTTGATTGGCAAGCAAACTTGCCTGACCTAAACCCCATAGACAATCTGTGGGGTATTGTCAAGAGGAAGATGAGAGACGCCAGACCCAACAATGAAGATGAGCTGAAAGCCACTATCAAAGAAACCTGGGCTTCCACAGTGCCTCAGCCGTGCCACAGGCTGATCGCCTTCATGCCACGCCGCATTGATGCTGTAATTCATGCAAAAGGAGCCCTGACCAAGTATTGAGTGCAAACTATACTGTACATGGACATACTTTTCATTAAGCCAACATTTCTGTATTAAAAATCCTTTTTTTTTATTGGTGTTATGTAATATTCTAATTTTCTGAGATACTGAATTTTGGGTTTTCACAGGCTGTAAGCCATAATCATCTAAATTAAAAGAAAGAAATGCTTGAAATATGCAGTATCACTCTGTGTATAACACATTTAGATAAAATACATGAGTTTCACATTTTTAATTGATGTTTTATTTGATGATATTCCAATTTTATTAGACCTATTTGTATATGGAGCACTGCAGTTAGGTAATTAGTAGCAAGGGTTGAGCCACTCACTGGTCTTGCAGCAGGACAATAACCTAGGTTTCTTACTTACGCATGATGAAGGGTTTCAGGATTTGTGTCTCTGATAGAAAAAACAAAGTTCTGTTCTGGTTCCTGGAGCCCGAAGGCTTTGTAGAGGTTTTGGTAGGATAAAGCCTCCATCCCTAGGTCCACATATTAACTGCTAGACAGACATCATTAGTTTCAGCTGTCCACAGACCTTTATGTTTGTGAGCTGATTGATAATGCTTGGGGCTCTCTCTCACTCGCTCTGCTATGGGAGCCTAATGCTGGGTGAAAAGGCTGACTGCTGACAGAATTTTAAAAAGGAATATGTGCTGCCTTGTTTGGAGAACTGATAAGGGGACACTATGTTAGTCAGAAACTGACATGGTTTTAATAAGTGGAGCAGATTTTATGTTTGTTTTATGCAATGATATACAAAGCTCTCTTGCATTGAAACTATGTTTATTTACTACCTTGCTGATGTTTGCTGTATAAATTTAATGATTTACGTTAGAACAGCACAGAACTTAACCTGTTTACATTTGCTTTTGTCCCATTGGCACACCTCTTTCATTGGTACATGCACTTTCACTGGATGAATGGCTATGCAAATTCTTTATAAATCAACCACCATATGTAATACTCTGGTCAGATCGTTCTACTCCTTATTTCTCTAATGTTAAAACCACAGACTATGCTGTATGTCTTGTTAGAAATGTTTGAATTTTGTATTACAGTCCCAATGCCTCCAGAGGTATAATTTCAGCTGTGTTTACCACTGAAAATTTGGATTACTTCCCTGTTAGAGCAGAAATGTGAGCTATTTTGGGTCTTTAACATCCCCAAAAGATGTGGACCTGTCTCCTGCCTAATGAAGGCAAAACGATCTGTTAGCAAATCAGTCTTTTTCCTAGTAACCCTGACAGCACCTATTGTTATATTACATTTTTGTGAAAGTCTGTTATCAGCACTAAACTCAGGCAGGATATGGGACGGCCTTGCAGCTTGAAACTGAGCCCAACTACTCAGTGCTTTGTCAAGGGGAAAGTACATAACAAAAAGTGTGGTCATTTCTGAGATGCAAGGCTGCACTATAATAAAAGTTTAAAATGGAGACTGAACTTTTCACATGTTCTTATAAAATACCTTCTTCATATAACAATCTATTATCATATATGAATGTAGCAGTTCCCCTTTGAGGACTGCTGGATTCCACATCTTCGTGTACCCCTGGGTTACCATTAGCAATTTCAGCATGCGCATATTAACACTTTACTTCTTGGCTCAGTCAATGCTCATTCCAGGGGTATGTAGTTGTTTTTGGTGTTTTATTTAAATTAGGGATGGGAGAAGGGAATAGTGGGCTACTCCAAATTAACTATTCCCAATGCAGAGGACTCCTACTTCTAACGATGCAGCCAGGCTGCTGTTTCACCCTGCCACTAGGTGAATTTGGACTAAGTCTCTATCCAGATGACTTGATGGACTAGATTATCTTCAGGATACTCTCTTAGTATCCCCTTTCACTTGACACACTGACACCCGCCCTCTGATTATTCTACACCGGGGTGGCCCCC
This sequence comes from Pelophylax lessonae, assembly GCF_965119305.1. NCBI lineage: Eukaryota > Metazoa > Chordata > Amphibia > Anura > Ranidae > Pelophylax > Pelophylax lessonae. The sequence continues at coordinate 225,096,926 of NC_138770.1, read as the reverse complement.
CTCAGGTCAGGCCCCTAGACTTGATCCCCTGTACTCACGATACTGTTTTTCGAGGGTCTCCAGTGTCTCTCCCCCTTTAGTCAGCTCTCCTGGTCCTCTGGGTTCAGTTCTGTTCCTTTGGTTCACAGGCCAATAGCCTGCAACCACGTGCCACCACTACAGAGAAGGAGGCAGCCACCGCCCTCCCTCTGGGACTCTGCTCACCAGGCAAAGACCCCGCAGCACATGTGCTCTTGGCTGTTATACAGTATCCCAGAATGCACAGAGAAAGCCTGTCTCTACCAATCACCAGGACTGTATCACAGATCCTGCTCTCTGGTAGGCAGAAAGCAATATAGATTTGCCTGCTGCTCCAGTGATAGGCAGACAGAGCCAAAACTATACTCTTTTACTAGCACCTACCTAGGAGGGTGCTACACTCACCCCCGCCAAACTAGCCAGGGCACTGACTCTCTTTCTATTATAGTTAGACCCACAATTTCAGAATAAAAACATGCAGAGTCCACCTGACTGGTGTTCACAGTGTCCTTTCCTTTTGTAACACCGAGGCAACATGTCTTCTGCGACAAGCTACATTGTTGGAGCCTGAGCAAGCTTGTCCAACTTGTGAGTTTTATATATCTCTTCGAGGGGCCCCACTCCGACATCCCCTCCTCTGAAGAGACAATGAGCCTCTACCTCCTTGTCTGAGGCAGCAACTCGCACAAAGTTCTCTCAACTGGCCCACCGGCCTAACAGGATGTTCACAAAGTGTCCTTTGAGCAAAGTATCTTTATAAAGGAATCCTCTTCTTCTGTACTCTTTTCTCCTGGCCCGTTGGCCCAAGTTCCTTTGCAAAGTGTCCCTGAACTTGTTCCAATGAGTGATCCTGGCCCGATGGCCCAAAGGATCTTGTTAGAACATTTGGTAAAGCTGGCTTCTGATAGTAACTGAAGCATGACACCAAGTGATTACTGAAGTCCTCTGAACAGAAAATCTGTTGTGAGTTAGAGGGTCGGTTCTCCTCTGGTGGTACCACACAGTGGTAGCAGTTTTGCTTATTTTCTGATCCCCTCTGCAAGGATTGAAGGCAAAGGGGATATGGGAATAGGGCTTTGGTCCTAGCAATAACAACTTGAACTTGTGCTGGAACTTGCACTTGAACTTCTTGCTCACCAGCCCCTTTGCTTTCAACAACTTTTAGGCTTGCCAGTCTTCTAACAACAGTATCTCTGCAAGGGCGAGATCCTACATCCTTAACAGTAATGGTCAGGGAGGGATCCGGACAGACTTCCCCTCAGAGTCCTGGACACGGACAGACCAAGCCTGGCCAGTTCTGTTTGGGCGGCGGACCTCCACACGGTCTATGTAGATGGCCCACCCTAGGTTCCAGTTGGTCTTTACAGAGCAGAAGGTGTCCCATAGCTCAGGCCCTTGTTTGTTCCAATACGGCTTGGGTATGTAAAGGAACTCCCACATTGCATTGTTGCACCACTCTTCTCTTCTGGCCTCTATCTCTAACACAATATCCCAAGGAGCGTAGGGGTAATCGTACCCATACTCCAGGGCCAATTTCCTCTGAATGAGATGTTGACATCTTGAGAACCTGGGTAGGGTCTGTCAATTTTCTCTTCCAGGTGGGGAATATAGAGTCTATTTTCTCCTGATGAGCTTAGAGTAGGCCTCATTCTGATCCCGAGCTAGGGTGTAGGTACAAGGTGGGGACAAATCTGGGACCCTCGTAGCATAGGCCTCACAGAACCCCAACTCCCTGGCACACTGCATGCGTACCACAGAATACCTTGTCTCCTCATCAGGTAAACTGGGACATGCAGAGCTGCTCCTTTCATCTGCTCCCCAGTTCCACTTTGTCTCTTCCTCAGACTTCCATACATCTATTCCTTCTTCCAAGGATCCAAACCGATGCTGAAAGCTGGGTGACCCTACATCAATGGCTCCGGCCTCCCCTTCACCTGACACACTAGAAGCCTCTCTCCCGGGAGCCCAATGATTCCCCTCTGCCTTGATAGAAGCTGTAGATTCTGCTTGTGCAGGTATAGCTGACCCTCTTCCTGGCCACGACTTGGCCTGTATCACCTGGGTACACTTGGCTCCCTGGTCTGGCATATAGCAGTGTAGGTTTGCACCACTGGCCCCCGGCTCTAGCAGTACTCTTATCACCCCCGTTCCTCTGCCCACAGGGATCCTCATAGGCACTAGCGCTTCCTAAGTGAAACCTGTCTCCCAGCTCACACACAGCTTCCTGGGCCGACAATCATCCTACACTGCCTGCACAAGTAAATAACCACAGTGTCCGCATTGACTCCAGGCCTGCAGCTGTATAGACACATTCAAGCATTGGCTAATACCAGCCTGAGATGCTCCTTGCCTCCTTCACTGCACAGCACCAGTCTTCCGTTGGGTACCAATCGAACTCTGGTGTTCCACAGCACCGACTCTGGTGATTCCATCAACTTCTCAGGTACTCTGCCAACATGTGGGATAGCCCCTGCACTCTGGCTCACTCCGGTATTCGCCATCTTGCTCCTCCACACACGTGTCTCCTTCTCAGCTACACCTGAAGGCGGAAGTGATGTTTCAGCTCTCTTCCTCCACTCGGATTGGCAGTCTGTGGGCGTCACCCGCGCCCACAACTCCAGACTAGCTGACTCTCTGGCGGTGGCTCCTCCTGTTAGGCAGATCTCTTCAGCGCACGCTTTTCCGTGCGGTGCAGTAACCTCTTTGCTGCTGCTACAACTCTGCTTAGCCAGCACAAATGTCACTGCATGGCAGATTGTGTTCACCGACACGCACACATCTGTCCTTTCCGTCTGTACCTGGGCCTTAACTGCACTTCTTTCTTGCATAGCCAACTGACCTCCCATGCTGTTTAGGAAAATTGTCCAGCTGTCATGAATTGCACGGTCAACACTCTCCTCCACAGTATATGTACAGACATGACCCCCGACGCACTGATCCCTGCGTACTGGGTTATTACTCTCTTCATCCGCACCGATTACTGTAAAGCAGACACAGTCTTTTTGTACAATACAGTGCATTTCTTCTTCATCAACTCTCCTGCATTTTACTTGTAAAGACATGCTGTTTCTTTGACAAAAGTCCATCCGTTGCCATTGGCAACCATCATTGCAAACTTGACTTGTCATCCCACTTTCCCTGATCTCTGCAGAGCAGATATTACTTTTTTTGACTGACACTTCAGCACATCACTTGGGGAAACATTGCAATACTTGAGGGACTGCTCGGCCGTTGCCACTTGCAATCATTGCCCAGGGGTGCATCCCAGACGAGCCCCCAAATGTAGCACTGCTCCCTTGAGGACTGCTGGATTCCATACCTTCGGGTCCCCCTGGATTACCATTAGCAATTTCAACATGCACATATTAACACTTTACTTCTTGGCTCAGTCAACGATCAGTCCAGGGGTATGTAGTTGTTTTTGGTGTTTTATTTAAATTAGGAATGGGAGAAGGGAATAGTGGGATGCTCCAAATTAAATATTCTCAATTACGAAGAACTCCTACTTCTAACAATGCAGCCAGGCTGCTGTTTCACTCCTGCCACTAGGTGAATTTGGATTAAGTCTCTATCCAGATGACTTGATGGACTAGATTATCTTCAGGATACTCTCCTAGTATCCCCTTTCACTTGACACACTGACACCCGTCCTCTGACTATCCTACACCGGGGTGGCCCCCTCAGGTCAGGCCCCTAGACACAATCCTCCGTATTCACAATACTGTTTTTCGTGGGTCTTGTCTCTCCCCCTTTAGTCAGCTCTCCTCTCAGCTTTCCAGGCCGACCGCGTGCCACTACTACTACCGCCCTCCCTCCGGGATTCTGCTTACCAGCCAAAGACCCCGCAGCACATGTGCTCCTGGCTTTTATACGGTATCCCAGAATGCACCGAGACAGCCTGTCTCTACCAATCGCAAGGACTGTATCAAAGCCTATGTATTAATTGGTCAGGTTTCCTCCCTCTGTCCAACATGCCTCCCTATTGGACCAGTGTGAAACACTCTCTAGACCCAATGAATCACATACTGAGCACACTGAGCAGACCTAACTCACATATCCTGCTCTCTGGTAGGCAGAAAGTAATATAGATTTGCCTGCTTCTCATGTGATAGGCAGACAGAGCCAAAACTATACTCTCTCACTAGCACCTACCTAGGAGGGTGCTACATGAAAAATCAGGATAACCATCGCTCGTCTCTCTCCCTTTTTCTCTAATAAGTTTCTTAAAAAGATGTTACTTTCATAATTTGTAAATTATTTAAAAAATAAAAACATAAATAAAAAATAAAAGACATTTGACTTTTTTTTTTTTAATGTCCAGCAATAACTGGTTCTAACAAAATATATCATATTTTCTTCCTAAAAAAGTAGACATGTACTTTTCCCATAATGGGCAAACTAACAGGTTCATGTTCCTATATGAAGCATAAGGTACAAGTATTTACCTCCAATTTGCTTCTCTGCTGCTTTAGTTCCACAGAGGTCTGCCTGTCAAACTGCATGGCGAAGACACAGGGGGAGTGTTCCCTATGCTCAGAAGTACTGGACAATGCATATTGTTTAGCATAGCACTGGGGATTGAGCAGAAGGTAAGAACAAGTACCTTTTACCTCATTTAGTAAAGCGAACCTGTCATTTTGTCCATTATAGGTAAAGTACAGGTTCACGTTAACTTATCACTGCCATTCCAATTCAAAAATGACTTCCAGTGGGTACAAGACAGGATTTACCCTAATTTAGTGAGATTGCCTTTTGTTGTGTCCCCAAGACAAGACACGAAGGAACATCTCCCTAATGGGACACAAACAGAAAATGATTGACAAGCTTTAATTCCCTACTTTATCTAAAACAGAAAAAAATAATATTTTGGCTTTAGATATACTTTAAAGAGCAGGACATTTTTATTTCAATAGTTTTTGTATGAGTTTTCAAGAACAATGAAACAAAAATCAGCGATGGAGGGAAGAGTTACATCATAGAGGACAAATGCCTCTCTCTGATGATAAACATGACCATTGGACCAAGGTGTTTAATTAACTATAAAAAATGTTCATGTAAGTGAAAAGGGTGTGTGAGGCATCAGAGCAAAATAGATCTTCATTAATGGGTCAACGCAAAGCAAGTTTAGGAGCAAACATGTAATGCAAATTATCAGATTAGCACATTTATTAATTTTACAGGTGAACAGACATAAAACATAATAGAGGATGAGGGAAAGGGTGGGGGGAGGCTGTTGAACAGATCTTGGTGGCCATCAACCCAGACAAGACAGCTTTAAATATGTTGTTGAATAAATAGTGAGACTAGAGATGCGTATCTCTGTATGTGCATAAAATATCTTTGGTTTCCATACCTTGGGGAATATATAATGTAAATCAAACATTCTCATTAACCATAAAATTATCCATTCTAGTTTTAAAGCAGAAGCAAGAAAAAAAATGCTTTAACTGCAGAAGAAAATCTGTAGGTCTTTTCTGCAAAAAAAGAGTCTTACATGCCTGCTAGCAAGCTTCTAAAGTTTGTGCACATGGATGGCTCTGTGTACAAGTTCTGCATTTGTTGTGTAGCGCACCCCCTAAGGAGACGCAAGTACAATGGGATCCCACTAGCTGCACTGCCAGGCACACCGAATCTTCACAGTCACTCTAAGTCAGAGAACAGTCCAGTTCTTCGTTTTTTTTATTTTATTGAGGGATTAGAACTTGGATTGGGATTGGGATGCCCACTTGACTTCAAACAACTTAAGTCACAACTTCTCCTATATACAGTCTATATACACTCCTCACTTCCTCCAGCATACTTGCTTGCAGAACTCCACCTGGCACACTGTTTTAAGGATCTGACAAAAAGCAAGATTTAGAGCAACAGACAGTTATAGGCAGGAACCCAAGGCCCCTTGGTGTGTAGCAAAAAAGTCAGTGTCCAGCATACATCCCTGTGGCTACTAATCCCATCACCACCTCTGCAGGCACTGCCAGCCTGCCTGGCTGCAGCTGCCTCTTTCACTAGCCCTCCCAGCTAACTTATCGACAGTCCTTCCAGACTGCACTCTCACCAGCCCACCCAGTTGACTTTTCAGGAGATCTCCTGGATGTGCTGATTTGCTCCTGCTTTCCTCTCCTTGCTCCCATCTCCCATGCCTCCAGGCTGGATTCCTCCATGTGTTGTAAAGGGTCCCTCCAGAAACAGAGCCCCAGACCCGAGGTCCCCCCCTCCCTAGACTAGGGGGTGCCCTGCAAGGGCCTCCGACAACCTCCTCAGCACCACTCCATTTCCATCTCCATCTTACACACAACTGCCCCTGCTGGCAGAACCCATGAGTACTTATGAGGTGGTCTGCCCCCTGCCAGCCCATTTTGCTGGTAATTGGCTGGGGCCCTCATGAATACTCCAAGCAGCTCCCCCCTCTACTTCTGGAAGCTTCTCCAAGGTTGCAGAAAGCAGGGGGAGTAACCAGAGATGCTGCTTGCTGAGTAATCCAGCCTCTCTGAGTCACTCAGCCCTGACCCAGATTCAACCCAGGCCTGGCTCTCAGCCAAACCAATTTTTCTACACTTTAACAAACCTATTTACATCTAGCACACACTAGAGGGTGCTACACTTGTGTACAGAATAAAATACCTCTCATGTGCAAGCATCACTCATGGCTGGCCAATCAATAAGGCTGAAGCTTTGAACCCAGAAGAATGCCAGGTCAAGATGGAGGCACTGGTGACCAGGATTGTCACCTTGCTGGGGAGATTACTTTGGCAAATAAGTACAGTGGACTTGAGTTCCACTTTAATGTCAGCGTAGTTACCTGACCCTTTCTTCTTGCTTTTTCAATAGCCTGATTGGCAGCTAGGAAGAAAAGGTTGGCCAATTGTTGTAAAGCAATCAGGGACTAAATTCTCATACCTGCAAGGAAATTAATGCTTTTTCTTGATGTTTTAATGATTAGAGTATAAAGTAGCCTGAAAGCTCTGAGGATTTTTTGGTCAGGAATACCAAATGCGGAGCATATCCCTGCTGGTATTAAAAAGCATGTAAAGCTAAATGTATTTATTTTAAAAGTTTTGGATAGGGTAGGGACTAAAGGCAGGCAGAGGGCAATGCATTAACCACCAATATTGCCTGTGATCTTCCTACTGCTGATGTTTCCCCATTACCAACTTTCCATGCTTTGCTCTGTAGTGTGTCTCTGTGTGAAGGCTGTCATCTTGGTAGAGGCAGAACTTTGTTTGCTCATGTAAGAGCAGCCAGGAAGAACAGCATGCAGTGCAGTAGTGACATGCCAAAATCTCAGCCCATATATGACTAGCAATTAAAAGCAACAGTGTCTTAGATCTCATACTGCAGATATACAACGTGTAAAACCATGAGGCTGTAGGCACAGAAATGCTCAGGCACACTCACATACCAGGAAATACACTGTTATTTACCATTGTTAGCATTTCTAAATGTTCAGTACAGCACTGCATAGCACAGCATAGAACATCTTTGCTTTTTTAATTCAGGTCCACTTTAAGATCCTAGACCCTGGTGAACTTTTTTGGCTGTCTAAAGTTCCCTTGACTTCATATCCCAGATACGAAACAGGAACTGAAGGCAAATCTCTCCAAAGCAAGGAAAATTCTTCTCTTAGCTGTCAAAAGAAGCCCGTGCCCTCTTTCATCTCACTGCAAAAAATTCTGAATGGACGGGTCTGCATGGACCCTTTAGCACCTGATAGTTTAAATACATGTACAAACTATTGGGATTTGAGCACAGGTATTTCTTTTTTCTTTCATCTCACTTCCCATAACCGTGACAACTCTTTGGTACAATTTTGAAAGACAAGGGTTAACAGGACAGGTATAAATTGTGAATCACACAGACTACAACAAAAACCTGACAGGGGTTTTAACATTTCCACATCAGCCTGAATGTGGCTAAAATCCTGGGCTGTTTTGGGGTCACTAGGTCAGGATACATGTATAGTGGAATTAAAGTAAATTTATTGGTAAAAATGGTTTTGCTGAAATTTGGCAAATAAAATCAGTTTCTTCTAACGGCAGGTAATCTTATCCACAACGCTGTCCTTTAGTTGGTGATTGCAAGGACTGTATTTGGATTGTTGTCAGGAGTACACATTGGTTAAAGTCATGTTTCGTTTTGTGAAAATATGGAGATTACTGGTATTGGGGATGGGCCAAACAGCCCCCTGTTTGGTTCGCACCAGAACATCTCGAACAGGTAAAAAGTTCAAGCAAACATGCAAACTCTATTAAAGTCTATGGGATATGGACATGAAAAAACAAAGGTCCTTATTTTAAAGGCTTATATGCAAGCTATTGCTATAAAAAAGTGTATGAGGACCCGGGTACTGCCCTGGGGGATATGTATCAATGCAAAAAAATGTTTAAAACGATCATTTTTAAAGGAACAGTGATTTTAATGATGCTCAAAGTACAACAATAAAAATAAAAAATGCCTTTAAATATCATACCTGAAGGGTCCGCTTAATGTTCCTGTTAAGTGTTGCATCTGTTTGATGTATGGAGCCTGCTGCAGCAATACTGACATCTCTAAAGGAAAAAATGTCATTTAGACTTGCTCGTGGGTGTAATGAATTGCCGGCCCCGGGCAACACAGATAAAAAAAAATGAAATGTCACGTGTTATCATGTGACGTCAGTAGGGGCAGTGCCATCAGGTGACGTAGCTGGGTAGCCCCGCCCCTTGCCTAAAAAATAACTGTCAAAGCCGAAGATCGTGCATATGTCAGGTAGCCTCTTAAGAGGCTAAGCGTTTTTTTAAAACATTTTCTATATTTCGGGTCTGGCGGGTGTCGTGCTTGGCAATGGATTTACATTCAGGGACACTATTTTTTTTTTTTTTTTTTTACTTTTTAACCACTTCCAAGAATGGAAGGATTTGCTCCCTTAATGACCAGGCCCTATTTTGCTATTCGGTACTGCGTTACTTTAACGGAAGATTGCAACGCTGTACCCAAACTAAATTGACGTCCTTTTTTTCCCACAAACATAGCTTTCTTTTGGTGGTATTTGATCCCCTGTGCGATTTTTATTTTTTGCGCTATAAACAAAAAAAGAGCGACAAATTTGAAAAAAAAAAAAAACAATATTTTTCATGTTCTGCTATATGACATTCTCAAAAAGAAATGTAAAAATCAACATTTTTTAACATTTTAGGCCAATTTGTTTTCTGCTACATATTTTTGGTAAAAAAAAATCGCAATAAGCGTATTTTGATTTTTTTGCGCAAAAGTTATTGTGTCTACTAACTACGGGAAAGATTTAAGTCATTTTTATATATTTTTTTTTTTTTTACTAGTAATGGTGGCAATCTGTGATTTTTTGCGGCGGACAGATCGGACCCCTGACTGACATTTTTGACACTTTTGGGGAGACCAGTGACATTACTACAGTAATCAGTGCTAAAAATATGCACTGTTACTGTAATAATGACACTGGCAGGGAAGGGGCTAACACTATGGGTGATCAAGGGGTTCAAATCAATGCATCAAATGTGAGCCTAGGGGAGTGATTCTAACTGTGGGGGGGGCATGGCTTCTGAGATGACCATAGAGACATGTGATCCTATATACAATAGAAGCATTACATGAGCTCTGTGATCATTTCAGGGAGAAGGACGGTCGGCTGTGTTTACCGTCCTTCTCTCTCAGCGGGGAACGATCGTGGGTGTCAGGCGGCAATCGGAGCCATCTGACACATGCATCGGCTTCCCCGCTGATGAGTGGGAGTGGGAGCACGCTGCCGGCGGCGTGCGATTGCGCCCTAGCCTCCTGAGAGCGAGCGACATAGACCTACGTACGTCACTTTGCCCAGGAGTGGCTGCCTGCCGCAGTAAATCTGCGGTATGCAGTCATTAAGTGGTTAATAAAGGACTTGTCAAAAACAGTTTCCTGTGGTTTTTACGCTTTTACACCTTTTTTTTGTGAATGACTAGGGGTACGATGTACCTGATACCCATTCACATAGGGGGGGGGGGCGAGATCTGGGGGCCACCTTGTTAAAGGGGGCTTCCAGATTCCGATAAGCCCCCCACCCGCAGACCCCAACAACCACAGCCTAGGGTTTTGGCAAGAGGCCCTTGTCCCGATCATCATGGGGACAAGGTGCTTTGGAGGGGCACCCCAAAGCACCCTCCCCATGTTGAGGGCAAGCAGCCTGGTATGGTTTAGGAGGAGGGGCGCTCGCTCGTCCCCCTCCTTTCCTGGCCTGCCAGGCTGAAAACTCAGATAAGGGTCTGGTATAGGTTTTAGGGGGACCCAACAGTGTTTTTTTTTTTAAATTTTGGAATACAAAAAAACGGCATGGCGTTTCCCTTACAATCTATACCAGACCCAAAGGGCCCGGTATAGATTTTGGGGGGTCCCCATGCTGTTTTTATTTATATTCTGTCATAGGGTTCCCCTTAACCACTTAACCACAAATACAGGGCACTTTCACCCCCTTCCTGCCCAGACCAATTTTCAGCTTTTAGTACTCATTGGCATCTATGAAAAAAATTGGTCAGCTTGACATCGCACTGCACCCTGTCTTTAACATTGATATCTCTGGGAAATCTTGGTCAGCTTGACATGGCACAGTTCCCTATCTTTAACATTGGCATCCATGGGAAATCTCGGTCAGCTTGACATAGCACTGCTCATGAACTATAAGTGACAGGGACACCAAACTTGGGGAGCACTGAGAGGGGACCCAGGGTTACAACACATCCATACATTTTAAAAGTGGAGTATGCCTGTTCACTACACTGACTGCACTAAACTGACTGAACTCACTATCCACTAACTACCTGCCTAATCAACATTGTTACACATTATACACAGCTGCAGTGTAACCAGCAGCCTTATACAGTGTGGGGCATGGACTTAGCCCCTGAGCCATGATTGTTCAAAGGCACTCTGCCTTTGGCCAATCATGGCTCCCAGAGTACACAGGTCAGGTGCATGCTTTGGCTAATCATCAGCAATCAATGCACTGCAACAGAGCATTGCATTATGGGGCGCTCATTACGTTCGACTCAAACACAGAGCATATCTCTAACTGTTATACTTAAAAGTGGTGCTTGGTGAGTGGGATTTTCCCAACATATTATTTGACCAGTTACGAGGCTTAATGGCGAGAGGGTGGGGCAAAATACAGCTTTAACAGGAGATGTTAAGATTTGCATGAAACTTCAGCAGATCTGGGGTTTTTTCTGTTAGTGTTGACATTGCAGTCACTCTGCAAAAAAAATATTTTATTATATGCTCAATATAAATTTCCCAATTGTAGAATAGTTTTACAGCCACAGCCTTTTATTTTGCTTATATGTATGGCTCTTGAAGCCTTTGGCCTTTGCTGCTTGCTTGTTATCACTTAATACTGCAGCTCAGGTCACCCTACAGTGCACACCTGCCTCCAATCAGAAGTGCTTAAAAAGACTTCTTGACATTCAGCTTATGCCTGATTAAAAGATCTTTCTGTTTGAGACCTGTCTGCTACCCTGCATTTTGAATTGATTTCTATGAACAACTTGAATTGAAGTCGGAATTTAATTTCTTCCTGCTTGGACCTTGTTTTTCAGCAGCCTACTACAACTAACTGCCATCTGACTTTGTGTTTACCACACATTTTGCGTATTATTCTTGGTTCTGCATTAAGTCAGGTTTGACAATTTTAACCTCCATCTATGGTCTCTTTTAGGTTGATTATTTATTTTCTCTAGGGTTTATAGTTTTGTCCCCTGACAGGTGAGTTTTTGACAACTGTGGACAGATTGAGACAAAGTCCTCTAAGTTTGGAGGCAATTATTTACTTTTTTGTTTTGTATATGTCATCCTTTCTCATTGACCTGCATTATAAATGTAAAAAAGGAAAACTTTCAGGTCTGGTATAAATTTTAAAGGGGAACTCAACAAAAAGCAAAGCACCTTGTCCCAATGTTGATGAGAACAAGGCCCTTTTCCCCAGAACCTTGACCTGGTGGATATGGGGGTCGGCAGGCCAGGGGCTTAGAATCTGGTGCCCCTTTTAAGCACTGGCCCACCCATGTGAATGAGTAGGGGGTATATATTACCCCTACTCGTTCACATAAAAAAGTAAACAGTAAATAAACTTACACAGTTTTAACAATTTCTTAAAAAAAAAAAAAACTCCACCATTCATTGTCAATCACAATATTCAGAGAATATAAAATCCTCAGAGCTCTGAGGAAGGGGGCTTGACTCCCGAAACACGTTAGCAGTCCTGACTTCAAGGACATGTTCTTGTTCATGTATGGTGGATTCTTGTAACATGCTTTTATTATCTTCATGTCTGTGAGTATGCATTTGGCATTTTATTAAAATTATACAAACAGTGACCACGGGTAATGCACTAGGTGTTTGCGCCTCCTTTCTCTCTTTTTCTTATGTACCCATGTTGGAGTTCCCTGCCTGAGGAGAGCAGCATGCCAGTCTTCCTCTTCGGAGTGAGCGCTTGGCTGAATTTTTTATTATAAACAACAACTACTTGCATTTCCCTTGGGTCAAACACCTTTCTCACAAGGAGGCAGACTGTCTCTGATAGGCCAGGCCTCCTGGAGGATTCTCTGGACCATCCCTCTGCAAATGCAGCATTCTGGAGACAGATAAAGCCATGCCTTCTGCAGTGACTGGGTCTTCTGAAACTGTGTGCTATTGTGCACCAAACTGGCTGCCTGAATGCTGGATAAAACCATGGAAGACCAGGCACCTAGCAACAAGTCTCATGCCCAGTCACCTCTGCCTCATCAGGTGCTGTTTCCTGGGAATGAGGATCAGGGGAGCTTATATTGGATGGTGTGTCCAGGACAGTGTTTCTCAACTCCGGTCCTCAGGGCACACTAACAGGCCAGGTTTGCAAGAAAACTGAAATACGTCACAGGTGATATCACCTCAGTATTCTAATCTGCATCTCCTCAAGGTAATACTTAAAATATATCCTGTTAGTGTGCCCTGAGGACCGGAGTTGAGAAACAATGGTCCAGGAGACCAGGGGCTTGTGGGAACCCAGGTGATTGTAGGAACATCAATTATAGAATCCTGCATTCACCAATGAAAAAGGTGAGTAAAAAAGGACTCTACTACACAAATAAAGCAAAAAAAAAAAAAAGAATTGTAAGTGCACAACAGATTTTCTAAATAGAAAGGACAGCTGTAGTGATCTCTTTTCAGACACAGCTGTTTCTCACTGCTGTGTCACTGATCTGATTCTGTCTTAGAAAAAGGTAGATCTTCGGTGTCACCAACATGTACTCTTCATGAGTCTCAAAACTAGTGTGTCTGGTGTTATCAAAAGCCACTAAAAGTGTGGATGCAATGTTGTAGACAGTGCTAGAGTGCAAGCTCTTAGGATTGCATAAATGCAGACTTACACAAATAGAACCAGAACACAGTACTAAATCATAGAGCAGAGATGAAGTAATAGGTATCCAAGGATGGTCTGAAAGTGGACAAAGTCTGATGGGACAGGTGAGCAGATCCCTGCAAACAAAAAGCCTGGCAGAGCAAGAAACAGATGCTATTCATTCAGAATGCTGTAAACCCAGTTAGGGCTTTACTGTTTGAAGTCAGGTGTGCAGCTGTCATTTCTGATTTTTCATTATTAGTATACAGTCCTGAGATTGTTCCTAATGATTCTAATGTTGCCATCAAACCTGAAAATTAAATGGGTAGACTAAACTGAGTAAGAAGTTGTATTTAAAAATATTTGCATATGTTCGTTTTCATCTTTTCAGGCCCCTTATGTTTGCATTACTCTGCACTGTCTTTGCTAATGCCTCAATTGCCAAGAAAAATAAACCAGTAAAAGGGAACAACTTCTATCCTTAACCTCCTAATATTTCTGATGGGTTTCAAAACTGGACTTTGAAGTTTTAAACATGCTAGCTGATCCTAATAACACATTTATCATTATGTAAGAAAAGATCCCTACTAAATACAATAGAGCTACAAAAAGGCTACCCAAAGATAAAAGACCCGCTGTGGTATTTGATTAATTAGCATAATGAGAATGTTCCTAGCATGCTCTTTAGATTACTTCCAGAAATGAATCCACTCTCTATTAATAAGGCTTTTTAAAAATCACTTTAATCTAGTTGATAGTACATATTTATACATAAAACAGGCATCTGATGCTTAGTCGCTTTTCTTTTGTTTTACTATTACAGTTTTCAAGGTGTTATATTATTCTTTTTATTGCTTTCCTTTTCCATTAGATATTAGACAGGGTATTAGCAGACTGTGGCAGCAACAATTTCTAGAAAAGATTAAGGCTGTCCAGTTCAGGTGCCCTACCATTTTTCATTTTTTTAACATCCCAACACGCACACACCGTGCGTCATTCAACCTGAGCCAAGAGGGGTGACAAGTGGCCATAGCTGTGAGTCTGTGTGGGACAGTGCAGGAGATGGCAGAGCTGCAACTTTTACTGTAATTAACCAAAACTGGAATTGCACATTAAAGCAACCCTGTGCTACTATGGAGGGCAATAAAGGCAAAGCTGTATAGCAGACACCATGAGGTGGCAGAGTTTATCCACAAATTAGAAGTATGTAGACTTTTAGGAGTTGATTAATTAAAACTGGAGCACTCAGACTCTGGTGCAGCTCTACATAAACTCACCGGTCACTTTATTAGGTACACCAGTTTAATTGCTAAACTGCTAATTGGCCAATCACATGGCAGCAGCTTAATGTATTTAGGCATGTAGATGTGGGAAAGACACCCCTGTCAACTAAGATCAGGAAACTCAGGCTACAATTTGCACAGGCTCACCAAAGTTGGACAAGAGATTATTGGAAAAACCTTGCCTGTTCTCATGGAGTCTCGATTTCAGCTGAAACATTCAGATGGTAGGGTCATAATTTGGCTTAAACAACATGAAAGTATGGATCCATCCTGCCTTGTATCAATGATTTAGGCTGGTGGTGGTGTAATGGTACGGAGGAAACTTTCTTGGCACACTTTGGGCCCCTTAGTACCAATTAAACATTGTTTAAATGCCACGTCTACCTGAGTATTGTTGCTGACCATGTCCATCCCTTTATGACTACAGTGTACCCATCTGTACCCATATACCCCCACTGAAGAAGTCTATTGAAGACGATACGCGTCTGGAGGCAGGAGCTGACATCTGAATCTAACCAACGTCCATTACTACACTGACGGCTGAGAGCCGGAGGGTTGTATTTCATGCTGTTCACAGCTGGCACAGCTCACAGTGCTGTCCAATGTGAGTGAGTTGATTTAATATGTGGTATAATAAATCTGTTTTTACAGAGAGCACTAGATACTTTGCTTTTGTTTTATATGTCCAATTATTTTGCAAGCACCTGAGTAAAGAAAAAGTGGGATCCTGATAGATCAAGGGACATCCATCCATCCATCCACACTGAGCTTGATTATCCCCAAAGGGGAACAGAGCACTTTGACTCCCTGGTAAAATATGACTCCCAGGTAAAACATGACTCCCTGGCAAAACGGGAGTCAAAGCTGGAGGTGAGCTGTTTGTTTGGGACTGTTTGATTGTTACTAGAGAATTGTCTCTTTGGACTTTTTTTGTGATGCCAGTTTGGACACATTGTATATAAAAATTTTTTTTTTTTTTTTTTTATTTCACTTGGGGTATGTTGTGATTTAGCTATATTTTGACACAGTATAGATATGTTTATACATATGCTTTCACATTTGTAGCTAATTTTGTGCACTTAGATCACTATTTTGAAAGAGATGATAGCGCTGTACTAATCTTATATTTATACCTAATAACGTGGCCGGTGAGTGTAGAAACCAATAATCTCCCAGGTTTTGTTGTCAAAGTTAAATTGAACAAGCGGACGTTAGAAGCAGATTGGCTACCATGCACAGCTGCACCAAATTCTGAATGCACCAGTTTTAATAAATCTCCCCCTTTAAATCTAATTACAGTATTTTTTTTGCAGTTTTGATTAGAGTTGGGAAAAGTTAAAACCAAAAAAAAAAATCCTAGCTTTACTTGCTTAATGGAAAAAAAAAAAAAAAAAAGTTTTGTCTGGTGTTCTGCTTTAGGCCTGGTTCACACCAGCCCACACAGTAAATGAAGTGATTTATCGTATGTGTAATTGTCAGCGTGAGTAGTTCTAGCAGAGAATGGTGTGATGCACATTTCTTAGCATGACAAAGCTTACTTTTTTCTTTTTTTTAATCACAGCAGTGGGGTGGTGACTTGCGCTGCCATCCATGGTGTATTGTTCTGTATTGCATTGAACCACCCAGATAGCAAGGAATTGAGCTGCAAGTTTGAAAATGACTAGAAAAGCTATTGCTACACTTGCCAGGCTTCACAAGTTTGTTGCACAATTGCATGACTCCAAATCAACTATCTTTGCAATATTCTGAAAATCTGCTGCAAGTTCTGCTTCAGTTATGTTGTGCAATACGCATGCCACCACAGGGGTCCATGTGACTTGCAGAGCTCTTGCTGTAGACTCACCACTGCAACTTTGTTCTTGAGAGAGTCTTGCTACACAAATTTGCTACAAATTGGAAAAGTGTCAACCAGAATTTGTGCTTTAAGTGCTCTGTAAGTGTACCACATGCCAGTGAAAATATGCAGCAAGTTAACAAGACTTACAACTCAACACTGCCACACGTTTGTGGCAAGTTATCCTTGCCATCTGAGCAGCAGCTTTCTAGTGTCATTAGACACAATTTTAAAGTGTTACCAAACCCAGAACCTGCATTGACTATATATGGTCTTCCACAGTACACAGAACATGGAAATGCAATTATTTTAGTAAATATAAACTGATAAATACCTATTCTCATCAGTAGTATATAGCAATCTTGTGACTTGTATAAGTCTATGCTTATAGCTTGTAGGAGGAGTTTTCATTCTTCCCTGATCCTCTGTCTGGACAGTGCTGATTGGCCCTGTGTTGATCACATGCACTCTCCCAAGAAATATAAAAAGACACTCTAGCAATATGCACCAAATTGGACATGTGCAGCCTGACTTCTAATGCTCTGTTCTATCAAGAGATGGGTTGGGGACAGTTAAAGAAGGAGGAGGATCAGAGAAGACATGTTCACACAGCCTTTATGCACAATGCAGAGGCTTAACCTCCACAGTGAGTATAACAAGCATGCTTACTTAGTTACTTAACTAAGGATACTTAGTTAGCCTGGTGTGTTAGCTTTGTTTATTTAGCCTTCTAACCCCCTTGGCACCAGCTGTCACCAACCCTTTAAGAACTTCTTAAAGTTGGATGGTCAAAGGCAGGTTTTCCAATTGTGTGGTCACTGTGATTGGCAATGGCTGCCACATGATCAGGAGCCCCTTCCACTGCCCCCCAAATGTAAACGGTAACCTGGAGCTGTTGGTGACAACTTGGTAACTGTGCTGGGAGTGCACAGTAAGCACGCTTTTAGCATAAAACAGTGGAGCTAGCTGAAGCATATACAGTCAGCTTTAAGACCCACCTCCCATACTGTATGTGCAATACACCAGCAGGTGTGAAAAGATGAACTAAATAAAAAGTTATATAGTAGATCCCCTAAGTTACCTACCTGAGTTCACCCACAGCATGAATCCTAGTCTTATCCCTAGTACACATGATCAAAAAATTGGAAAAATACCGCTTTCGAAATGATAGTACGATAATTTCATTGTTAGTACACAACTTTTGAGAGCCGATCACGACAGTTCATGCAAAATTATCCGAAGGGATAAACATGAAAATATTTCTGGTACGATACCAGAATGTACGTTTTTTGTTTAAAAAGTACAGTATTCATCCGAAAAAAATCTGAAAACCAAGACCACGTATGCTCAGAAACGAAAGAATACACTACAATGCAATACAACACATTAAATCGCTTCCGAATTGTATTTTGTTGTACAAGAATTTTCGTAACTTGAGTGACCTCTTAATTTTCAATATGAGACTAGCATGCACAAAAAAAAAAACGGATGATCATTCGTCCGATATTCTCATTTTGTGCAAGAGCCCCCCCCCCCCCCCCTTCAGGTGATACTGCTCATGCATAGCAATTAGATGCTTAGGCATCCAGCACTGTCATTTGGTATGGTGTATGTCTATACTTCCTATGCTCTGGAAATGGGAGGGAAGTGAGAGAGCTTTTAAGTGGCTTTGAAGCTAATAACACTAATGTTGCTTTGACACCTTACTGACACCTTACTGACATCCAGTGGCGGCTGGTGAAGTTTTAAGATGGGGGGGCGCAAGACCCCGCCCTTCTATTTTGGCCCCTCCCATTTCTCAGAAGCCACACCCCTTATAGACCCCACCCATTTTGTCCCCTGTATTTTGCTTGCGTGAACCAATTCTCCCAATATATCACATATTAAGGGCTCCATCAGTACTAGTATATCCCATAATAGGGAGCAGGGGCCCTATTATGGGATACACTGACAGAGTGGCACAAACCCCACAGTACAGGCCCCTTGTACAAACCCCACAGTACAGACTCCCTAGCACAAACCCCACAGTACAGGCCCCTTGTACAAACCCCACAGTACAGACTCCCTAGCACAAACCCCACAGTACAGGCCCCTTGTACAAACCCCACAGTACAGACCCCCTAGCACAGACCACACAGTACATGCCCCCTTTCAATGTAGTGACCAGCGTACATGCCCCCTTTCAATGTAGTGACCAGCGTACATGCCCCCTTTCAATGTAGTGACCAGCGTACATGCCCCCTTTCAATGTAGTGACCAGTATACAGGCCCCCTTTCAATGTAGTGACCAGCATACATGCCCCCTTTCAATGTAGTGACCAGCATACATGCCCCCTTTCAATGTAGTGACCAGCGTACATGCCCCCTTTCAATGTAGTGACCAGCGTACATGCCCCCTTTCAATGTAGTGACCAGCGTACATGCCCCCTTTCAATGTAGTGACCAGCGTACATGCCCCCTTTCAATGTAGTGACCAGCGTACATGCCCCCTTTCAATGTAGTGACCAGCATACATGCCCCCTTTCAATGTAGTGACCAGCATACATGCCCCCTTTCAATGTAGTGACCAGCATACATGCCCCCTTTCAATGCAGTGACCAGCGTGCATGCCCCCTTTCAATGCAGTGACCAGCGTGCATGCCCCCTTTCAATGCAGTGACCAGCGTGCATGCCCCCTTTCAATGCAGTGACCAGCGTGCATGCCCCCTTTCAATGCAGTGACCAGCGTGCATGCCCCCTTTCAATGCAGTGACCAGCGTGCATGCCCCCTTTCAATGCAGTGACCAGCGTACATGCCCCCTGCAGAGGTATGGCAGTGGGAGAGATGGGATCAGGCAGAGGGATGGTGGTGGGAGAGATGGGATCAGGCAGAGGGATGGTGGTGGGAGAGATGGGATCAGGCAGAGGGATGGTGGTGGGAGAGATGGGATCAGGCAGAGGGATGGAGGTGAGAGAGATGGGATCAGGCAGAGGGATGGTGGTGGGAGAGATGGGATCAGGCAGAGGGATGGAGGTGAGAGAGATGGGATCAGGCAGAGGGATGGAGGTGAGAGAGATGGGATCAGGCAGAGGGATGGTGGTGGGAGAGATGGGATCAGGCAAAGGGATGGCGGTGGGAGGGATGAGGGCATGAGGCAGAGAGGGATGGCAGTGGGAGGGATGGTCATGGGATGAGGCAGAGCAGAGGGGGATGGCAGTGGAAAGGCTGGATGGATGGATGGTCATGGGATGAGGCAGAGCAGAGGGGGATGGCGGTGGAAAGGCTGGATGGATGGATGGTCATGGGATGAGGCAGAACAGAGGGGGATGGCGGTGGAAAGGCTGGATGGATGGATGGTCATGGGATGAGGCAGAGCAGAGGGGGATGGCGGTGGAAAGGCTGGATGGTTGGATGATCATGGGATGAGGCAGAGCAGAGGGGGATGGCGGTGGGAAAGGCTGGATGGATGGATGGTCATGGGATGAGGCAGAGCAGAGGGGGATGGCAGTGGAAAGGCTGGATGGATGGATGGTCATGGGATGAGGCAGAGCAGAGGGGGATGGCGGTGGAAAGGCTGGATGGATGGATGGTCATGGGATGAGGCAGAGCAGAGGGGGACGGCGGTGGAAAGGCTGGATGGATGGATGGTCATGGGATGAGGCAGAGCAGAGGGGGATGGCGGTGGAAAGGCTGGATGGATGGATGGTCATGGGATGAGGCAGAGCAGAGGGGGACGGCGGTGGAAAGGCTGGATGGATGGATGGTCATGGGATGAGGCAGAGCAGAGGGGGATGGCGGTGGAAAGGATGGATGGATGGATGGTCATGGGATGAGGGCATGAGCAGAGGGGGACGGCGGTGGAAAGGCTGGATGGATGGATGGATGGATGGTCATGGGATGAGGCAGAGCAGAGGGGGATGGCGGTGGAAAGGCTGGATGGATGGATGGTCATGGGATGGGGCAGAGCAGAGGGGGACGGCGGTGGAAAGGCTGGATGGATGGATGGATGGTCATGGGATGAGGCAGAGCAGAGGGGGATGGCGGTAGAAAGGCTGGATGGATGGATGGATGGTCATGGCCCATGATGACCATCCATCCAGCCTTTCCACCGCCATCCCCCTCTGCTCTGCCTCATCCCATGACTCATGGGATGAGGCAGAGCAGAGGGGGATGGCGGTGGAAAAGCTGGATGGGTGGTCATGGAGGACTGACAGGACAGGAGGACCACGAGGACTCACCGGTGGTGATGTCTTCTTCCAGCAGATGACCTCCGGTGGTCTGGTCTCCTCTCCGGTGCCGCCGTCACTCCCGTCCGGTGTCCACCCGACTCCATCGCCCGCGGTCCGGTCCACTGCTGCGAGTGACGTCAGCGGGGTCAGCGTTGGATGTCCTGGATGCTGTGATTGGTCCAGGCTGGAGGCTGGACCAATCACAGCCAGGAATCCACGAAGTGGGGGTTTCCAAGGAATCTGCCTTGCGCCCAGGTTACGCCCCCCACACCCCCCAGAAGGCAGCCAATCGGCGCCTCTTCTGGGTGGTAACCCCACCCCCCCACCCCCCCACCCCCTCCACATCGGCTGGCGGCGGCGGCGAACGCAATTTTTTTTTTTTTCAAACTTTATTGCTCGTTTTGCAATCTTTTTTTTTTTTTTTATCTTTTTTTTTTTTCTTCCTTTTTTCAGGGGGGGCGGCGCCCTGGCGCCCCCTATGCACCGGCCGCCACTGCTGACATCTTACTGTGCCTACTAGTTTACTTTTTTTAGTTAGTTTTTTTGCCATCACAGGGCCACTTTACATTTCCATGCGTTTGCTTCTAACTTGCTTTTACTTGTACTTTACTTGTAATTGCTTTGGCAAGTTTATTTTGACAAAGATCATTTTTTGCCACTGTTCTGATTAAGAAAGAGATTGTAGGGCTGCTGTTTTCCCTAGAAAAGGTAGCAATCTTAGCTGCTACAGTCCAGGATATTGAAAATCACTCTTGCAGTGGGGCTGCACCTGCACTGCAAGGGTTAACTGCCTGTTTTTTCCAGGAAAGAGTAAAAGCACTTTTTCTTACCCAATCCTCTGCTCCCCCATGCTCCGGCGGTGGACTGATCCTCTGTATTATCACATCTAATGCAAGCTTTTGGAGCCTGCATTAGACTTGATGATGTTACGAGCCAAGACTACAGCTACCAGTCTAGAAGTGCAGAAAAGTGGAGGATTGGGTAGATAAATCTTCTTTTCTATTCCCCCTAGACCTAAATGAGCAGCGACCCCTGCAGTGTAAGTGCAGCCCCACTGCAAGGGAGTATTTTCAAGTTTCCTGGAGTTGGGCTTTACTGAACAGCACTCCTTTCCTTCATTAACATATGACTCATAATGGGTGAGAAGCATTAAAAAACAATGGCAGCCACAGTTTTTACACCAGAACATGAATCAGGCAGATTTCCATTAATCCGAAAAAATTTGATGAAAACATTTATTTTAGTCTTATTAATGTAGTGATTGAGTGGTAGACAGTAGTTGTTGATGCCAGATTCCCTTTAAATATTACAGAGTTCAATACAACTCCTATATGTCTATATTGTATATTCAACCAGGATACGAAATTTACATTTAAAAAAATATATTTACCATGTGCTGCTGATATGTTACTCTTGAGGCAGATCCTGCATTTTTTACTGCGTGCAATGACAATCAGAATATATTATGTTGTTTTGCGCTGGAAATGATCCTGTAGATGGAATGTTTTTGTCTGAAAGAAGAAGTGAGCAATCAAGCTGCATTTTGCGTGCTGAATACAAAATATCCACATGAATTTTGTTTGCTCTGTCGGGCAATATGTGTCACAAGTCATCTGCTGTAGACATGTCCTACAAGAGAGATACTTACATAACATGGATTGTGTCAGCGACTTGTCCAAGTGTGTTTATGCTGTGCTGCATCAACAGTGCTGCAAGGATTTATGTCTAAAACTTTAAGATCATTGTTATCACTTTCATCTTAATCACTTAGTCATTAGACAGCTGGGAATAAGGTCAGGATCAGCATTTCTGATGAAGAATGACACTAGCTCCATTTGTGTGTGTAGATTTTAGCTACTTCAGTGACAATCTTCAACATAACATTTCAGTTTAGTCTTCATCTGAACTAGACCAGCTGTACTCCCAGCTCAGTAATTTCAATATTCTGTGTGTATGGAAGCTCCTGGCAAGCAATTCCACAAAGTATGTATCTAAATTGAGCGAGATTCTGTTCTTGCAGGGTTTTTGAGTGTTTGGAAGATAATGTAAAATGCTGCTGCTACCAATACAAGCCAAATGCTTTCATGCAATGGAAAAGTTAATTTATCCTTGGGATAGATCAGTTCCTTCCAGAAAACCTCCACTTTCACAGCAAATGAGTAATGCAGCAACCTTTACTGCATTTACATGCACCAGACAGTCTAAAGGACACCCAAAATCTGAAATCTTCTTATTGTTTACTAGTGGTGACAGCAGTATATACAGCAGGGAAATCCCGGAATGAGCCCCCACATGTATAGCACTGCCCCCAATTAGTACAGAGGCTGAGCACCACCACAAGTACCAGTCCATTTACAGCGGCTCCAATAACAAAATTTAGCAGATGTCTTTAAAAAATGTATTGCCTGAAGAAACTTTAACAGAAGGGGGGCTAGGGCATGGGGTAGTGGCCCCAAAATGATTAGCACATAGCAATTAGAAGACAATCTTCTTCTTAAGTAAACATGAATGTTGGACAGTCTAAACCCCCACAGCTGAAGACCATGAGCTAAAGGGCCATACACACTATAAGATTTTCTGAAGACTTTTTCCTTCAGATTTACCTTTTCTATGTAGTGCAAGGGCCTGCCAGATTGCATACAAATTGAAAGTGTTTAGGTTTGAGTAAGTCTAAAGGAAAAAGTCTTCAGAAAATATTATAGTGTGTATGGCCCATTACTTTCTGAACAGACTGAGACCTCACAGCAGGGAACCATGAGGCAAGTTTCTGCAGTCTTAGGTCTCACAGCGGAAGACCATGAAGCAAGGTTCTTTGGTATCTGGTTACCGTCTATGCACAACTACTGGTAGCCAATGCAATTTCCAGAACACTGCACAGTCACAGGAAATCATTTAGGGTCTTTACTCACAAGTGTCCAGAACAGCTGCCACCTTCCAGCTGCCTCCGGACATAGTCCAATAAGTGAGACAGTCCTTCTCCAGACCAGTTCCCTTGTGGTGAGGTCCTACAACAGCATCTAAGCAGATCAATTCAGGCCCTCAGCCCTGAGGCCTCTAGAACAGCTGTACAGTCCATAGGCTGCCTAAGGGGAAGCAGCACCTCGGGCTCTGGAACCTTCCTGGGGGGAAGGAACCCAGCTCTCCAGTTCTTCAGACTATTTATCATCTTTCCAGCCCTCTTCTGGAAACTCCTCTCCATGGATTGGCTGGAGCATGATAAATATTCGGGCTGGCTATTTGAATCGTCCTCCCTAAGCTTTGGTAGCTTCTTCCAAAGGCAGGGGGGGAGCAATCAAACTCCCATCCTGTAAAGCCCTACAAAGAAATGTACCTAGTACCCTATGCTAGGAGGTTGCTACACTTACCAAACTAAGGGGTTTAGAGCTGTCTTAACAGGTCATTAGGATCCCGCACTGCCATATTGGATTTGGGAGCTGTTTGTGATTTGATGATGACTTACAACTGGGTCCCCTACTGTGTATGCTTGGCTTGGGGCATGGACAGCAGGGACACTGGCTTGTAGCCTCCTGGAATGTTTGCTGTGTATACCAGGAGGCTTTAGGCTTGGGTGGATGGGGGGGGGGGGGGTTAGGTGAGCAGACGTCATCTTTGCCTAGGCGAGAAATATGGAAGTGAGAGCAAGTACTTGCTGGAAAAGGTACTTGCTCCTCCCACCAAATAAAATAGCTAATTGTGCAAATGGAAGGGGGGGAGGGATTGACTTCTATGATGGGCAAAGTTTAGTTGCAGGGTCTGCTTTAAGTAAACTACCTTGGAAAGTAGAAAGTAGACATGTTTGCTATCTATAAAATTATCAAGTCTCAGGTTTAATTTTAAAATCAGATTCAGAAAACTAGGAATATTTCCCAATAAATATATTTATTTGTTTAAAAGCACCTAAGCAAGTTGGTTTAATAAAATCCCAGAATATTTCTGCTAATTAATTTTTCCAGTTGGCTCAAGGACACAGGGCATGTAAAAAGATTACCTCTAACCTCCAGCTCCAGGTAACCTTCCATCTGGACCATGTCTTTAACATTGTAGCTTTTACAATCTAATTGAAAACAAATAACATGTAATCTATTAGGACTGGTGACTACATTTACTCGGGAACTGGTCAAATTATATGCTACTGTATAAGTGCAGTGTGTACATAACGCTCTAAAGATTTCAGTGGAAATATAGTCTAGCAGTTTTATTTTCAGTTGACTTCACACCGGACCTCATGCAACTTGAATTTGGTGCCTCTCCACTCTTCTTCCACACTCTGGGACCTTGATTTCCAAATGAAGTGCAACATTTTCCACAGTCAGTGATGATTTGAGGAGCCATGTCATCTGCTTATGTTGGTCCACTGTGTTTTATCAAGTCCAAAGTCAGCTAAGCCAGGAAATTCTAGAGCACCTAATGCTTCCCTCTGCTGATCAACTTTATGGAGATCCTGATTTCATTTTTCAGCAGGGCTTGACACCTGCCCACACAGCCAAAATACCAATACCCGTTTTAATCCATTTTTGGTCTTATGTAATATTCACATTTTCTGGGATACTGAATTTTGGGTTTTCACTAGCTGTAAGCCATAATCAATTAAAAATGAAAAGAAAAAAATTGCTTGAAATATATCACTCTGTGTGTAATGCATCTATATAAAATATATAATTTGAATTGAATTACTGAAATAAATTAACTTTTTGATGATATTATAATTTTATGAGATGCAGCTGTATAAGGGATACTAATCAATATCAATTTCATTAAATTTTCTATAGATTTTAAAATGGATTTGTAATAAATACTTGGATTTAAACTGTTTTGTTTTGTATAATTGTTATGGCACCTTCAAAATCCCACTCATATCCAATGTTAATCCTGTACTAGCATATCCAAGGATTGGTAAACTGCAATATAGTACATTTTTGGTTTTGAGTTTAATACTGCTTAAGGAGGAAAGGCCAGGTATGGGCAATCCAAACTGTTTGAGTTGTCACCAGAACAAAAGGGGAGGGAAAATATTCTAATGGGGACATTTCTTCTGGCGACATCTATCTAGGAGTAAAACTGTCCTCACTTTGTAGAGATTTGCTTTTACTTCCTGTTACAATTCTGGGACAGGACAGAGACAACAAAAAATAAACTGACACTGGTTGTATCCCTTCCGTATTCTATCCACGATTAAAAAGAAAAAACTGTTTTGGTTGGAGTTAGACTTTAATTTTCAGCTATACTAGAACACTTGAAATAATTACATTTATATATATTTTACAGCTACCCACAAACTGCTGTCATTCTGGCTTTGTTGTCAAGCATGAAACATGGGGAATTATTATCAATACATCAAAGAAGACCCATCTGTACTGCCCATAGTAACCAGATGCCATGTGTCACTTCTGAGTGAGAATCCTATTGGTAACCATCAGCTTCCACACATGTTTCTTTGCATAGGGAGACCTCTGATGATCCAAGGATATAACACAAGTGATTGGAATTCAGATCAAGCAGAGGCATAATGGAATAACAAAGGCCTTCAGAATTACCAAGGCTGACTGGGGTGATCTCTTGAGAGATGACTTAGGAAAACTTGTAAATCTTGTACTCAGTAGAAAGCTTGCATTTAAAAGCAGAAATTGTAGCTTCACGTGCAAAACATGCAAAGGAGCTGAATGAAATAGTTAATTGTGTGTTTTCTCTCCAGACAACCCATAGAGCTCTTTGTAAAAAAAAAAAAAAAAAACAAAAAACCCATATATATATATATATATATATACTGAACAAAATAATTATAAACACAACACTCTTGTTTTTGCCCCATTTTTCATGAGTTGAACTCAAAGATCTAACACTTTTTCTATGTACACAAAAGATATTTAAAGAAAATATTGTTTACAAATCTGTCTAAATATTTGTGTTAGTGAGCACTTCTCCTTTGCCGAGATAATCCATCCACCTCACAAGCGTGTGGCATATCAAGATGCTGATTAGACTGCATGAGGTGTGCCTCAGGCTGACCACAATAAAGGCCACTCTAAAATGTGCAGTTTTACTGTATGGGGGGGGGGGGGGGAATCTGAAAACCATTTGTTGATCAGGTTGTTGATTTTGGTCTGTGGAATGTTGGTCTACTCCTCTTCAATGGCTGTGTGAGGTTGGTGGATATTGGCAGGACCTGGAGCATGCTGTCGTATACGCCCATCCAGAGCATCCCAAACATGCTCAAGGGTGACATCACCGGTGAGTTTGCTGGCCATGCAAGAACTGGAATGTTTTCAGCTTCTGGGAATTGTGTACAGATCCTTGCAACATGGGGCCATGCATTATCATGCTGCAACAGGAGGTGATGGTCGTGGTTGAATGGCACAACAATGGGCCTCAGGATCTTGTTAAGGCATCTCTGTGCATTCAAATTGCCATCAATAAAATGCACCTGTGTTCATTGTCCATAATATACACCTGCACATACTATAACCCCACCACCACCATGGGCCACCCGATCCACAACGTTGACATCAGCAAACCGATCACCCACAGGACGTCATATACCATCTGCCCTGTACAGTGAAAACCGGGATCCATCCATGAAGAGAACACCTCTCCAAAGTGCCAGACGCCATTGATTGTGAGCATTTGCCCTGCCCACTCAAGTCGGTTATGACGATGAACTGCAGTCAGGTCAAGACCCCGATGAGGACGACGAGGAGCATGCAGATGAGCTGCCCTGAGACGGTTTCTGACAGTTTTTGCAGAAATTATTTGGTTATGCAAACTGATTGTTGCAGCAACTGTCTGGCTGGTCTCAGACGAATTTTGGAGGTGAAGATGCTGAATGTGGAGGTCCTGGGCTGGTGCGGTTACATGTGGTCTGCAGTTGTGAGGCCGGTTGGATGAACTGACAAATTCTCTGAAACACCTTTGGAGATGGCTTATGGTAGAGAAATGAGAATTCAATTCATGGGCAACAGCCCTGGTGGACAATCCTGCAGTCAGCATGCCAATTGTGCACTCCCTCAAAACTTGTGACATCTGTGGCATTGTGCTGTGTGATGAAACTGCACATTTTAGAGTGGCCTTTATTGTGGCCAGCCTAAGGCACACCTGTTCAATAATCATGCTGTCTAATCAGCACCTCGATATGCCACACCCGTGAGGTGGATGGATTATTTTGGCAAAGGAGAAGCGCTCACTAACAGAGATTTAGACAGATTTGTGAACAATATTTGAGAGAAATTGGCCATTTGTGTACATAGCAAAAAGTCTTAGATCTTTGAGTTCAGGTCATGAAAAATGGGGGCAAAAACAAAAGTGTTGCGTTTATAATTTTGTTCAGTGTATATACAGTAAAGACAGAATGAAAACTGATATGGCAGCAGGTGCCCTGAACTAATGAGTCAGAAATCGAACTATTTGGCTGTAGCAGGAGGCAGTTTGTTGGGCTGGGGGAAAACAAGTCAGGAGCACGGCTCGGAAGGAGTGAGGCTGAGGCTCCCAATACCTGTATAATGTCTGGGTTTGTTTGGTGTGCAGCGATTGGGACTCTAATTCTCCTTGTTGTATATATAGAGCCTGGAATTGGCTCTATACACCGAACCGGCACCCATAGCAGAGCTGACTGGATTCGGACACAGGAGTTGAGTGGTAGCCCATATGTTTTTCAGGTCATAGTTCCTCAAGATGTTTGGAAGAACCTACCTGCCGAGTTCATTCAAAATCTGTGTGCAAGTATACCTAGAAGAATGAAGAAACAATGCTATTTTAAAGGCAAATGGTGGTCACACCAAATATTGATTTGATTTGGATTTCTCTTCTGTTCATTTACTTTCCATTTTGTTACTGTAGCACCCTCTAGTGTAGAGTGCTAGGTGTACATAGCTTGTTAGTATAGGTAAATTAGCCTAGGTGAGAGCCAGGCTGGGTTGAATCTGAGTCAGGGTAAGTGACTCAGGGAGGTTGTATAACTCATAAGGCAGCACCCCTGGTACTTCCCCCCCACTTGTTGGAACCTTGGAGAAGCTTCCAGAAGAATCGGCGGGAGGTTAGGAGGAGCTGCCTGGAGTATTGAAGAGGGCCCCAACCAATCCCTAGCAAATAGGGTGACAGGGAGTAGGCCCCTCTTAAATACTTAGGGTCAGGCCAGCAGGGGCAGTGGAGTTCGGGTGAAAGGTGAAGCAGGAGTGCTGAGGAGGCTTTTGGTGGCCCTTGAGGGTAACCCCCTAGTCTAGGAGGGTGACCTAGGGCCTGGGGCTCGGGTGCTGGAGGGATCCTCTTACAGCACACAGAAGAGTCCTGTCCAGAGGCACGGGAGCAAAAGTGAGGATAGCAGGAGCCAGTGAACACATCCAGGAGGCCTCCAGGAGAAGTCAGCTGGGTGGACTGGTGAATGTGCAATCTGGGAGGACTGTGGGAAATAGCCAAGTGGGCCAGTGAAAGGGGCTGCTGCAGCCAGGCGTGCTGGCAGAGCCTTAAGAGGTTGTGCTAGGACCAGTGACCAGAGAAGGAAGTGCAAGTAAAGTGCTAGTGGTGTCACTCCAAATTTCTCAAGTATAGGGGTCGGTGGTCCCCGCCAGTAAAGAGCCATTGCTACAGACTTTTTCTTAGGGTGACATCACAGTGGATCTGCAAGCAAGTTTTGTGCAGGAGAAAGTAAAGGAGTGTATATAGAGTGTGTATATAGTTGGAGTGTCCCTGAAGAACTTGTTCCAGTAAAATTGGCATTCCATAATCATCCCATCCCTATCCAAGTTTATTAACCCCTAAATACACAAAAAACAACATTCCTCGACTGTTTCCTGTCTCAAGTGTGCCTGTGGAGATTTAGTGTGTCTGGCTGTGCAGGGTGGGGATCCCTATTCTCCAGCGGCTCTTACATGGGGTGCGCTACATTAATTAATACAAATAAACTATTAACACTTCTGTTTTTGAAAGCATTCCTAATTTACATCATTTTTTACACCTGCCTAAAACTTTTGAATAGTATTGTATATCAGTTTAAGAAGATTTAAACTTGAAAAGATGGACCAAAACCATCACATGATCCATTTAAAATGAACCTTTGGGCTCACCTTGCCATGTAAGATGGCCACTGGTTTCTAAATCAGCCTCCTCAATTTACAATCATGCACCTCAGATTTTCCTATGCCCAGGGATTCGTCAAACCTTGGACAAACTGTTTAACAATTATTATGGTTGATAACTGAGCTGTCTTTTCCTACCACTGTTATTGGCTGACAAATCTAATGGGTAGTCTCACTGGCCAGTAGAGAGGTGTATCCAGTGGAAAGTGGCAAGCCATTCATGGACCAGGAAGCTATGAGGTCAATAATCATCAAATAGAATATAGGGATTTGTGGGGGTCTATGGGTGCTATGAAAAATAACTAAATTGTGGAGAAGGCACCTAGAGAAGATTGCTTCACGGACTGGGTCCATCTAATAAAAGTAAGGTTAGCCCACAAGTCTTCTTTAATATATTGTTAGGTTATGACTAATAATAACTGTGAAGGCTTATGTGATTTCTATTAATAAGCAAAAATGAGAGCCATTTTAGATTACATAAAATATGTTTTGAACAAAAAACAAAGCGTGAAAATATTGGCCTACAATGGTTAAAAAATAGCTATGCAAAGAAATAATTATTCCACACTCATGTGTTAATAATCTTTGTGAGTTGAAGGTTTTGAGGAGAAAATTGTTATGAGATAAAATAAAAATGCTTAGACAAACTTCAACAGAGCATTGAATTGATTATTAACATGCAATAATCAAAATATCCACTAGAGGTCTCTGTTTGCCTTTTTACATCCATGTTAAACATTTCCCCATAGTATAGATGACGTTCAGAGAAAGAAAAAAGTCTAAAAAAAAAAATTCAAATTTTTTTCCTTCTGTAAAAACACTTTGAAGAATTAATGATACACTAGAGCCTGATGCTAGAAAAATAAATATCAATACGTATTTCTTTTTCACAATACGATTCTCTAAAGTTCTCCGACATCATAATTTATTTCTTCTTTTTACGTAGCATGTTGTTTTGTATTTTGCCTCTTCTTGGATTGGTTAAAAGTTTGGATTCCTTAGATCTTTTTGTCAGACTTTTTACAGTTGTATAAAATTTGGCAAAGGGACTGATGGAATCCCCAAAATGTAGATATATAAGTTACCCAGTAAAGGGTATTGCTGTGACTCCATATATACTGCAATTTGCAATGTTAAAACACAGGTGCCCACTTTATATAAATCCTACTTGTTAGCAGAATTTGGGTGCTTTCCATTTGTTCTTATTTTGGATTGGTAGCCAAATGTAGTCTTGATAATGTATCACTGCAAATCGAAATGCTATCATGGATTCGCTGCTATAAAAAATGTTATCAGCATAAAACCTCAAACAGCGTGATTCACTCAGAGAAGAGAGAAGGCGTAGCTGAGAAGAACCTTGTATATTGCTGTGTGGAGGAGACAGAATCAGCAGTCTTCTTACATGCTGACAACATTCTAAGATCAAATGCTTGGATACCACAGCAAGCACCCTTACCTGTGAAAGGCTCATCATTTAAAGGGATTCTGTCCCAATGGAGCTTACCTGCAGGAGAAACACCAGCATCTGCTAGCTCACCACTTCCAGGCCAGATATTAGTCGCAGAACTGTCACGTTACATCAAAGCTAAATAAATTGTTTTCACCCTCGACAACTATTTGGGACTCTAGAATACAGTAACAAAAAGGTGGTCTTCCTCTGGTACCACATATTTTTTTATTATAATGACCTTGCTTCTCTCAATGCAACCAGGGCCGGTGCTTCCACTAGGCAAACTAGGCAGCCGCCTAGGGCGCATTGCCACCTAGGGGCGCAGCCAGGAGTCGGCACTCTCTCTCCATCATGAATGATTATTGTGACCTGAGGGGAGAGGTGGCGGTAGGGGAGGCAGAAGGGACAGAGAAAGATGCCAGGTGTCTTGGGCAGTGGCGGAACTATCAGGCCCTGGCTTTCCACCACTGTTGGAGGGGCCCCAAGAGGCAGGAATGGAGCCCACCAGAGTGCTGCCTGCATGATGATCCTCTTCAGCTGGAGCTGAACGGCCTTAACCCCAGGCAGGAAGTTACTCTCTGCACTGAGCTGGTAGGCAGCCGTTCATTTCCCTGGGTTGGTATTAAGCAGGGAGCTGAGGAGAGCTGAACCTGAGCCGGAGCTCGGCACTGGAGGCACCAGAATGGTCTGAGGAGGTTGGTGATGAAGGACATGCGGAGCTCTCTGACTGCTGATTTTCCCTCCACCAGGAGCCAGTTGGAGCTGTGGTGAGCACTGTGGTCAAGGAGATGAGCGTCCTGGGAGAAGGAATCAGCAGGATCACTGTGAAGGAGGGCAAAGTGGGGGCCACTCTCTTCATACCGCCCAGTTAGTGTCCCCAGAACAGGGGATCAGGGTCCCTGGGTGTTACATGGAGCATCAGTGGTATGAAAGGGAATCGGGATCACCAGGTGTGCCATGGGGAATCAGAGTCACCAGGTGTGACATGGAGGATAGGGGTCACCGGGTGTAACAGGAGTTTGGGGTCACCAGGTGTACCATGAGGAATTGGGGTCCCTGGGTGTGCCATGGGGGATTGGGGTCCCCAAGTGTGACACTGAGGAACATCAGGGTCCCCAGGTGTGACATGGAGGAACATCAGGGTCCCCAAGTGTGACACGGAGGAACATCAGGGTCCCCAGGTGTGTCATGGAGGAACATCAGGGTCCCCAACTGTGACATGGAAAAACATCAGGGTCTGACATAGAGGAACATTGGGGTCACTGAGTATGACAGCATGACATGGAGGAACACGGGGGTCCCTGGGTGTGACATGGAGGAACATCAGGGTCAGTGGGTATGACAGCATGACATGGAGGAATACTGGGGTCCAAGGGTGTGACATGGAGAAACATCAAAGTCCCTGGGTGTGACATGGAGGGACATTAGGGTCCCCGAGTGTGACATGGAGGAATATGGGGGGTCACTGGGTATGAAAGCATAACATGGAGGAACCATTGGATCAGGGTCACTGGGTATGACATAGAGGAGTTTTTAACTCCTTCCCTTTTTTTTGGGGGGGGGGGGGGGGGCGCAAGTAGCTGGTCTTGCCTAGGGCATAAAATAGCACTGGCCCTGAATGCAACCTCACCTAAAACTAAGATGACTTATTTCTCATCACTACACTACTGTGTAGTGTAGTCCCCCACCGCAATAAACATTTTTTTTTATGTTAATATGGATTTTCCTTATTTGTGGCAGTCAAGTAGCAATCTTTACCCTAATCAAAGAGCTTTGCTTTTTACATTGTTGCTCTGAAGCCTGCTCCCCTAACATATTGGGAGATACGTCTGTAGGGCATGGCAATGATGCAATTACCCATTTGGCCACCAGATACCTTCATTGCTGCATGCAAAGAGCCTGGGAGCCCACAAGAGAGTTAAGTAGTAACCCTGGAATTATGTGTCCCAGTACTTTCTCCCACACGGCTTACCCTTTAGGGGGGCACTAAGGGTATCCCCCTGCCTGGGGAGGTAAGCAAGCCGCATTCCTCATATTGAGGAATGCATTGATTTTTTCATCCATAATTGGGCATGGGTCTCAAATCTCTCTGAAGCAAACCTCTGTTCTTTTTATAACATTGACTCTGTTATTAAGTATATGCCATGATTAGAGCAGCATAGACGGATGTATATAGTGAAGAGTTCATACATAATTTTGAGCAATGAACCAAAGTTTGGGTATTGCCTTTATTTCTGTATCAACTGAGGACATCTCCTGGATAGCGGGCTTGTGCCCTAGGGCTACTGTGGAGTCCAAACTCATCAGGCACAGACACTGGTTCTTGGCACGCCAGTCTGGGTCACTCTCAGGGAGTCCTAAGAGAGAAAATTCTGAGCACCATTAGAGCAGCATGGGCAAATGTATGGAGAGAAGGGTTATTACAATCTTTTGAGCAACTGAACCAAAGTCTGAAAATTGGCTTTATTTCTGTATCAACTGGGGACTTCTCCTGGATAGCAGACCTGGGCGGCAGGGCTACTGTGTGGTCCCTAGTCGATAGGTGCAGTAGGTTGGATAGCATACTGGGTTCTTGGCAGGCCAGTCACTCTCAGGGTGTCCCAAAGGAGTGAAGTCTAAGCAAAGCTGCCCTATGTCATTAAGAAACCCTTGCTATAGAGCATCCGTGGGCAAAAGGTATTGCCTAAAAGTGTTAAAGAGTGTACACCCTCTCCCTCTACACAACAAATCTGTGTCCCATGGCCTGTAGTGGTGACAGTTAAATATAATGGCAGCAGTCAGAACTCTATTGACGATTTGACGTCAGCAGCTCTTTGCTTCTCCTGCAGCCCAGAGTGGTTAATGACAGAATTTTACCTCCCTGAAATTTCTTTTGACTGCAGAGCAGGGCTGAATCTTATCAAAAGGCTAGGTTTGTATTACATTACATACCCGTGCCTTTATTCTGGTACCTTAAATTCTGCTTTAAGAAAAGGTATATATACATATATTGTTTTTCACTCACTAAAAATTCAAGACAGTAGTGACTGTTCTTAAGCACAATGTGTAGTTCTATTAAGAGTGAAAATTAATCATACAATTTAGCCTAAACACTAACTACAATAACTGGCTGTATTTAAGGCATATGTAAACCCTTACAATGTTTTCTTATTTGCACCCTTGGTCTGCTAAAGTTAAAGGTAAAAGCATTTTGTTATATCTGTTTCATAAGTGCAAAAATGGCTGTTGATCCTGCCAGAAATTCAGCAAAGTCCTATCTTACTGTGTTATCAGTCCTGTTCAGTTCTCCTCTGTGAGCTACAGAACACCTCCCCACAATGCTATGTAGATGTGGAGGGGGTGTTCTGTAGTACAAATCAGGAGTGAGTAGCCTAGGGTAACAATGCTGCTCCTCCATAGATACCTTACATGCAGGGTGCATTGTCACCCTGGAGCTGGAAATTAATTTGTGGCAGAATTATTAATCTAATCAGATGGTGAAGACTGTTTTCACAGTCCTCATGGTACCCATATTAATGGCCCAACAGTAGTACTATCTTCCCTATTGAATCATACTCTATAGGTGGTTGTATGGCTGTCAGTCATGTTCTGTGCAGACTGGAATACCACTTCTCCAATCAGCACAAGATTTCTGGACCTCCCAACTGTACAACTCTTGCTTCCCGTAATGGCTCTCAGAAAGTCATTATTTGCATACTACTGACAGCTATTTTTTTTGCATTTACTGCATAATTTTGCAAACTGTTTTTTTTTTTTTTTTTTTTTTTTTTTATAAAAGGCCTTATATTGAATATGTAGATTTCCTTTTAAAATACCAAAACTCCTCTCTCAGTGTCTTTGAATTTACATTAAACAAATTACAGTTCAGTTTTTATATTGATTTCCTATGGCAACACAGCGTAACACCTATTCTTTGCTCAGTTACAAATCTGGATTCTCACTGGTTCATTAGTTCTTCTTTCTACCCAGCACTCCCACTAACAATCGGATCCTCTATTCCATTTATTCCAGGGCTGGTCACGAGAGAGGCATGGAACAGAGTTCTTGCCAATACGAGGCTTTAAATACCTCCCATTGGTATAGACATTTGGAAATCTGTATCCATATATTGTATTGCATTCCACACTAGTGCAAATAGACACAGCAGTAAAGGTATGTATATTATTGCTGAGGGTGGGAGAGCAGAGCAACATTTGGACAATAAAAGCACTCACATTCTTTGCAGTCACTTCTCCCCTTCTACTTAAAGGAAACTTGTCTTAAAAAAAAAAAAAATTAATATTTGCTAAATTTTTTATATTACTTATCAGCTTGCCATGCTAATCCCTTATCTTTCATACTTTGAGTCACTGAGACACAATAAGTATGCAGGAAGAATCAGAACGGATGAATAGTAAGGAGGTAGAGATTCAACCATGCGACAGGCTAAAATACACTGCAGCTGGATGGGGCTGATTAATGTACAGGCATTTAGGACCCTAGGCTTTCAGGGATGAATTCCTGGAATGCAGGTATTCTGTGTTCTGGGCATTTGCACCTGAATGCATAGGGCCATAAATCTCCAGTACCACTTGATTCAGCCCCATCCAAGTGCAGCATATTTCAGCCTGTCATAGACTTTGACTGGCTGCAGGCAGCGGGGCTTGATGCTGGACCTGTGCCTCCCAGACGCACTGAAATGCTGGGATTGAACGCATCGGGGCTAGACGCCCTATTGTACAAGAAGCCTAAGGGTTCATGCACACTGTTGCTCCTAAACTGACATTTTTGGGGCTTTTAGCGTCTTTTGCCTAAGCCCCCTATGGAAAATAGACCACCACAGAAAGCCACAAGTAATGTGTTGCCAACATCCGTAGGTTTCCAGAAGAAAACATGGGTAACCACCAAGGGTATAAATAGGACTTTTAAGGCAACAGAGGTAAAGGAAGTATTCATATAAAAACATGTAACTTTTATTTGTACATCATAAAAATGGTATAATACAACATCAATATGAATGATAAAAAATCAACAGTAAATCTGCTGACTAGATAATTACAAAACTGGTGACACTCTCCTCTGAGATGCTCAACGCATTTCAGGAAGTATTCAATCCTTTCTTCAGGGGTGTTTAGGAAGAGGTCACAAACATTGAATTCTTTCCTATAAGCACACCATATGTGGATTATCACAGATATGTACAAGAGTCTCACTGTGCTATAACGTGAGGCGTCTCAGATGTCCCAGAGAGGGTAGCCAAGACCCACATCTTCCACACAAGGATCCCCCTTAAAGGCCACTAAGTATGGCCACAAGTGGCCAGGTACATGCAGCAAACAGAACGCTGGAACTCATAGATTTTCAAACTCTCAAGAATGTGGCCCATATATGTGGCCCCATAGGATCCTCATGGGTATCCACTGGCTTAAAGTAGTTAGTTCAAGGGGTTCAGTGTGAAGGACTCTGGTGTGGCTCCCAGCAACAAGGCAGAATAAGCCCCTGAACTCCACTCAATAAAAGCCTACAATTTAGACCACTTCACACTCGCCCACTGCCTACAAAAAGAATTATGATTGGTGCCCCTTAATCCCAATGACAAAAACATAAATTTATTAGATTTCCTGTACTATGCCTCTTACAAAATACATAGCTCTCAACTGTGCCTGATTCCGAGCAAAGTCCCAAATCTATCTATCAAAAAGTGTTTTACAGTGCAAAACCTTTCATCCAGTTTCTAATTTATTGCTTTTGTATATTTTAAAAGCCAATATAAAGGAATAGTAATGGTAAAAAAGCACTTGTGAGTTTAACTGATACATTTTTTTTCGTATAATTCTCCTTAAGGGGGGCATGACAGGGGGTGTGTCGTATGCCTACATAGTTTTGCTAATAGGTGCCCATCTCAAAAAGTTGGGAGGTATGCCAAATAGAAAATTAATGACTGTAAAACTCACAGGAAGATTTTCATGCACAGCTCACTGATGAACAGATTTTAGCTGGTAACAGATGCCTCTGCTTTGATGCTTGTTGTAAATGCTACAGTACCAAGACTATAAGACACACTCAAGCAGAGTCATGGCAGTTCTGTACACTGCCCCTTTACAGAGCTTAGTTTATGACAATCCCCTGAACTGTTCAGCACACATATCTGTCACTGCTGACAGCTTCAAACTGCTCTGCTGCTATGGGGAAGGTCTGGCACTTGTGGGAAGAATCCAGTTGTTTGCAGATTAATGTCATTAGAACACTGCAGCTGCACTAGCAGTAGATCTTGATAGGGAACAATTCGGAAGCCCTGGAAAAAGCACATCACCACTTAAACATTGAGTTCCCCTAATAAAAAAAATAGTTGTTAGAATGTCTCAGCATTTGCACATCCATCATGACTAATATGTTTTTTTTCTATCATTGTCAGCTCCTTTTAGTGACCACAATGCTGTATTTTCTTGATTGAGGTATTTCCAGAAAATGCTGCATTTTGACTAGTAGAAAGAGCTGACGATCAGAGTGTAGTATCTCCCACCCTGCACAGCTAGGCACAAGAATTTTCCACTGATTCTGGACAAGAATCAGTTCTTGTAGCTTTGTTTTTTTATTTTTTATTTAGGGTGATTAAACTTGGATGGGGAAAGGGTTGTTATGGGATGCCCATTTGATAGGTAAAAAAATCTTCAGGGACACAAACTATATACATCCAGTATTTCCACACTTCTCTTCTTCTACCTCCAGCACATACTTGCTTGTAGAACTACATCTCCCAGGACCAGCTAGCACTGACGGTTTGATCCAACACAGTCTCAGTCAGATGCAAATGTTTGCCCTTTGCAGGCACCGACTGCAGGCCCCATTAGTAGTGTAGCAAAAAGAGAGGTCTTTGGTGCTAGCTCTCCTATTCTTTTTTTTTTTTAGTTGAACCAGATGGACTTGTGTATTTTTTCAACCTTACTAACTATGTAACTATATTCCTGTGGCTACTGCTCTCAGTACCTCCTCTTTAGGAACTGCCAGCCTGCCTGGCTGCAGTTACCCCTTTCACTAGCCCTCCTGGCTACTACTTATCACGTATCTGGAGGCCAACGGAAGAGGGCTTCTCTTGCGGCTAAGTTCTAGACTCCCCCGAATGTGAAACAGGAGGAGTCAGGCTCAAAGTAACACAGGTTGTCTGCGAGGTTTTTGAAGAAGAACTCCGAAGTCCTGCTGATGTGCTGAGTAGGGGCTGCAGACAGGTCTGTGGTAGCCCTTAGATAAAGGGAAGTCAGCTCAAGCCAGAGTTCAGAGCCGGGTGGATAATAGAGCAGACAAGGTTAGATGGGTAGCCGTGGTCAAACACAGGAGAGTAGTATGAAAATATCAGTAGGTCAGGTCAGGAGGCAGGCAGGAGATAGGTCAAGGACAAGCCGGGTCGGTAACAGAGAAACTTCAGGAACAAGGAATCACAGGAACACCGCAGGAAGCTGAAGATCAATCAGCAGCTTCAGCCACTGACTGACCTCCATTATAAAGGCCACTTGCGCATTCAGGTGCATTCCAGTGGCCATGCAGGATACTGGCAGGAATGCCAGACCTTCGAGCACCTCTATGAATGGTGCCCTGATACTTCTCCACAGTCCTCCCAGACTGACTCTGCATCTATCCCAGACTGCTTGCACTCAGTCCCTTCAGGCATGGCTCTCAGTCCTCCGACTGTAAAACTCACCAGCCCTTCTGGCTGTCTTTTTCCCTGGAGATTTTCCCAGCAGTGTTCTCCCACTGTCCTCTCCTTGCTCCCTCTGCCTCCTGGTCAGGATCCCTCCATGTGTCATGAGAAGGGGTCCCTTCTGCACTCGTGGCCAGGCCTGAGTTCACCTCCCAGACTAAGGGGCTACTCTCAAAGGCCTCCAACAGCCTAACATTTCATCTCCATCTTCCACCCGAACTCACACTGGCCAGGTTGGCTAACCCAGAGTTTTTGAAGGGGCCTGCCCCCTGTCAACCCATCTGTTTGGGATTGGTCAGGGCCCTCCAGACTGCTCCTTCTTAATTTCTCCCAGACTGCTTCTGGAATCTTCTCCAAGTTTCCAGCAAACAGGGGGATGCTGCTGCTGAGTCATGCAGCCCTCCCTGAGTCACTCACCCGACCCAGATAAACACAAAGGCTTGGCTGTCAACCAAGCCTAACAATTTACCTACTCTAACACAAAAAATCCTAACTCTAGCACTCTAGCAACACTAGGAGGTGCTCCACTAGGAAATAAACATATTACAAACATTTATTTGCAACGATTGTGCAAATGCTGAGACATTAGCACAGCATTTGTTTTTATAAATAGACCCCACTGTGATTCATGCTTGCTAAACATGTGCACACAACTGTCACTGTCTAAAAACCTGGGCCTGGTAACTTATGTGCCATGATTTCCATTCTAGGATTCCCATTTAAAAACAGGGTGTCTATGATACTAGAAAGTCCATTCCTTAAAGCTGAAGTTTAATCTTGCCATACCTTGTTCATCCCTCCCTCAATCATCAACATGCTAATTACATTTAATATATACAGTATATATTTTTTCTGTTTTCGTTCATGTCCTTGCGATCATCCCGGGGTCTCTGTGCTTCTCTGTGTGCTTCTCTATGCAATACAGGCATTTCATGGCTGGTGGGAGGGGCCAGCTGGGCGCTGTTCTTACTGAAAACATCAGAGCACTGACCTCAATACTCCGAGTCACCGGGACGAGAGTAAGGACGGGCGGAAGAGCCGACCGGCCGGTGGCTCGTTTTTATACATGCGCTTATACTCTACATCTTTGTAAGTGTATTTCCTTTTATTCAATAAATTGATTTTGCGGTTTTACACTATGGAATTCTTTATTCCCTTTGCATGCTTTGATGGTATATGGGGTCTGTGAGAGCGGATTCTGATCAATTGGTCTGGGATTATTGGATACCTTGCTTGGATTGGAGGCTCTCCTGCATACATCTGATTACTCTGAGTGATATCTGAGGGTTGAAAGATCAGGAATTCCACATATATACATGCTTGTGTATATCTGTTTCTGGTAAGCAGATTAAATAATCTGGTGGTGGATACAGCACATTGGGTGATTGATTCATACTCATCACGGATATTTTTGGGAACATCTGGATTACTTATGAGAGACTTTTTTCTGCTATATTTCTCAATATTTTTTATAGTTTTATTCACTAATATTCACATGATTTTGTTGCACATTCATATTTATTGCATATATTATTTTACTTAGCGCAGCTTATTCATACTACTCCTCAAAAACCCTCAGCCCTTTAGGAAAAAAGTTTTGCAAAAATAAATATACCTTTTTTGGATGTCAGTCTAGAGTATAGAGTGTTTCTAGAAAGGCTAGACTGCCCTAGGCAACACCTATTTTGCAAAGACCCAAAGCGCCTGGTATAGATTTTGAGGGGAACCCCACACCATTTTTTTTTCTTAATTCTGTCATGGGGTACTCTTAAAAGCCAAAGGGTCCCCCAAGCTGTTTTTACCCCAATTTTCTTTTAATTTACATTTTCTTTTTACAATTATTTTTTTACATTCAGCTCTCAGCAGGGAAGCCTTAACAACCTCTTGACTGTGCGCTCGGCAGGCAAACATCCTGCTAAGTGCCGAGAAAGTTCAGGTGTTAGGCGAATACCTGAATGGGTGATGTTTAGGCCAAACTTATGCTCGGCCAAAACTGTTCACCTATCCCTAGTGGTGCCTGAATACTGTAACCTCTCACAGTTACTCTTGCTAGGCGAAGGAACTGGTCCTGCTGTAAAAAAATTAGAAACAAAAAATGAAATTACATGCATCTGTCATACATGTGCAGAAAAATTATGCCTTGGGTGTTGGTGGTGCCTGAACACTGTGAGCTCTCACAGTTACTCTTGCTGGGCGCAGGAATGGGCCCTGCTGTTAAAAATTAGAAAAAAAAATCCTCCTCCTCTTCTTCCTCCTGTGTGTTTTGCGGCCCCACAGGAAAGATATCTGCATAAAGGGGGCCTGGTGAGGAAAGGAAGTCCTCCTCTTCCTCCCGCTGTTCTGCCTCAAGTGCCCTGTCCATGATTCCACAAAACGTGTGCTCCAGCAGGAAGACTAGAGGGATAGTGTCACTGATATATGCATATTCGTCATCACCATCCTTGTGGCCTCCTCAAATGGTGACAGGACAGTGTATGCATCCCTTATCAGCAGCAACTGGCGTGGCGAAAAGATAATGTGGGTCTTTCAGGTGCTGATGCCAACGGACTGCATGGCAGGTCTTAAAATGTCTTGTCAAGCATGTGGTGTCCAAGTGGCTGGTGTTCTGGTCACGCTTGATCAGCTTCAGCCAGAGATTGCAAACAGCAACATTGTAGTCTGTTGCATGTGTTGGAAAAAAGCCTACACCAATGAACTTTTTGAAGTCAGCAGGCAGTTAGCAGCACCCTGCACCTGTGGAGCTCTGTGGTGTGATGCAATATGGTGGCTGCCCTTAAGCCGGCCCCTGGAGGACATGCTGCCACAAAATGTGGTTTCTGGCTAAGAGTTCAGCAAACACACTAACACCCGATGTCGAACATAAAGCCCATCACTAGTGAGAAGATACCAAACCTGGCTTTTTAAGTTATGGACAGTGCAAGAAAACTATAGGTGACAGTAATATAATAAAGATAATCAGTGCAAGCCCTAGTTAAATGATACAAATAATGTGCACAGAGCTGCAAGCAATCAGTGCCAAACACAAAAACACCTAAGATAACTGAATAAATAATATTGCTGCGCTAAGTGAATAAATCAATCGTTGTGTGTAATAAAATATTAAGTGACCAAATCTAATCCAAATCAATCAATAAGCTGTGATATCAATGTTAAATCAAAAAGTAAACCGTGATATAAAAAAAGTCCCAATACACAGTGAAAATAAAGTGACACAGTAATAACTGAAATCTTCATACGTGAG
The DNA here is from genome assembly GCF_965119305.1 of Pelophylax lessonae. Taxonomy (NCBI): domain Eukaryota; kingdom Metazoa; phylum Chordata; class Amphibia; order Anura; family Ranidae; genus Pelophylax; species Pelophylax lessonae. The sequence continues at coordinate 225,054,794 of NC_138770.1, read as the reverse complement.
TGTGATCAAAGGTGCTGCATGCTTCACTTCAAGTGCTCCTGGTGACAAGTGTAAGATTAGCAGCTCACCTCAAAGACAGACTCCTGAGAGTCAAATACACTTTGGGTTAATCCACAGTCGCCTGGTACGCCTTCCTATCATCGCCTCCAGATAATTTCTCCAGAAATGTAAGGCATCCGGTATAAAAATAAAAAGGAGATCTAGTGCTCTCTGTCTTAATATGGCTATTTATTGCAAAAGATGAAAATGCACTTACAATGTCAGGCACTTAAAGTAGTGCAGACTTTTTAGGCATCACAACACTTCCTGCAACCTCCGGGAATCAGCGAGATGACGTGCAGGCTCCTCCCCCGTACGCGTTGCGTTATAGACTTCGTCATCTGCACAGCAATGTGGTGCGAATCACATGCAATGTCTGTGATCGCACAAGTGTGAACCCAGCCTAAAGTCAAAACTTTTTTTTTGTTTTGATTGGATAGAGTGGAGAGGAATTATTATGCTTGTCAATTTTTATTGCTGTCTGTGCCCCCATTAAGGAGATTCACTCTCTCTATTTGTCCTGTTTACCATTATTGCTAAAAGTGAAAGTAAAAGAAAATCCTAAATTTTGGGTTGTCCCTAGAAAAGTAAGTTAGGGGAAATCTTCCATGGGGACACTAGTTCTGGTGACCTAGGGGTCCCCAAAGAATTCCTCTAATTTGCAGGGATTTTCTCTCACTTTGTGTTTGTTTATGGGACAGGAAATAAAGGTAAATCTCTCCGCAATGGGGCGCAGATGGCGGAAATTTTTTTTGAGAGGGGCTACAACTTTCCATTACTCTATCCAAAAAAAAAAAAAACATTTTTCCTCTTTAAGCTTTAAAAAAAAAAAAAAAAACTGTAAGTGGATTGGTTTCTAAGCAGAGCTGCACCAGATTTTACACCCTCCAGGTTTAGCAATCCAACCCCAATGTTTCCAGTGTCCTGGTAGAGACCAAACCTATTAAGTCAGTGCAGTACCACCATTTTTACCTCTATGTCCTCTTGCAATATTAATGAGAATAAAGCACAAAATATCCTCCCGTTAAAATGCTGTGCATCATTTTTGTGAATCATTTTTGTTTTTAAGGCGTACATCCACTTTTGTTGAGCAAAAAAACATTCCCCTCTGAGTGATCTATGTACATTGCAAGGATTTTATCAGACTTTGTTGCAGATTCCTACCATTTGTTAATCTGAAGAAATCCCTGTTTGTTCCTCTGTGCACCTGTGCTAAGTGAGTCTAATGGGAGTGGTTTCTAATTATCAAGTAGCTGCTGCATCTGTAGAACTCTAATAAGGAAAATTGCTGGGCCTGCATCCCTTTAGACATTATTTCCTATTGGGAGTATCTCACCAAAAATTACATTTTTGTTGCAGGGGATTCCAAAAATCTGACTAGTATCTTGGTGCAGGCTTCTGGGAAAATTGGTGAACCAATCACACAACAGGAAATTATATTTCTGGGGGCGTTCCGTACACATTCTGTGTACAGAAAACCCTCTAGGTAGCCATATTGCATTGCGCTTTACAGAACATTACAGAGCAGCAAATTGAAAAGGAAAGGTCAACTTTAACCACTTCTGGACTGGAAGATTTTCCCCCTTAATGACCAGGCCATTTGTTGTGATAGGGCACTGCGTTACTTTAACTGACAATTGTACCCAAATAAAATTGATGTCCTTTTTTCCCACAAATAGAGCTTTCTTTTGGTGGTATTTGATCACCTCTGCGATTTTTATTTTTCGCGCTATAAACAAAAAAAGAGCGACAATTCTGAAAAAAACAAAAAAACATTTTTCACTTTCTGCTATATAACATTCCCAAAAAAAAAAAAAAAAATTAAAAATCTAATTTTTTCATCCTTTTAGGCCAATTTGTATTCTGCTACATATTTTTGGTAACAAAAATCCCAATAAGTGTATTTTGATTGGTTTGCATATAAGTTATCACGTCTACAAACTATGGGAAAGATTTATGTCATTTTTATTCATTTTATTTTTCTTACTAGCAATGGCAGCGATCAGTGATTTTTAGTGGGACTGTGGCAGACAGAACGGACCCCTAACTGACTTTTTTGACATTGGGGACCAGTGTCATTACTACAGTAATCGGTGCTAAAAATATGCATTGTTACTGTAATAATAAAACAGGGAAGGGGTTAACCCAGGGGCGATCAAAGGGTTACGTGTGAGCCTAGGGGACGTTTTCTAACTGTGGGGGGGATGGGTTAATGGAATCAATACAGAAACCTGTGTTCCTAAATAGGCGGACCACAGGAGCTCTGCATTGAAACCAGAGAGAACAACAGTCTGCTGTGTTTCTGCTGTGTTCTGCTGCTGTTGTCTCTTCACGGGGAGCGATCGTGGGTGCCCATGGATAGACTTCCCCACTGTCGAGTGGGCGTGGGCGTGCGCGTGTGCCCCCAGGATTGCTCTCACAGACCGCCGTACAGGTACGGCGATTCCTGGGAACCAGCTGACCTGCTGCCATAAAACTGCGGCGGCTGGTGGGTAAGTGGTTTATAACATTCAATTACAATAAGACTTGTGTCACAATGTATACTATATATATTTATATATTTTTTTATTTGCTATTTTTTTTCAAATTCAAAGTGGAGCTACCCTTAAAATATATTTTTTTGGTTTCAGAATAAAATAATTACCTTGGACTTATTCTCCTCCTGCCAATTTACACTGTCCTTGTAATTGTTATTCAACATAACTGAGCGTGTTTCTGTCTATCACAACTGCAACAGCGCAGGAAAAACACAAAATGTGGTTTCGGGCTAAGAGTTCAAGGTCACATTGTCATTACTGACAGTCAGCTGCCAATGAATCAGCAATTTAATAGCCATTGCAGTTCATTGATTTGTGATATTGCCAGTGATCTGTACTGATGAGCCATGAACTTAAGAATTTGAACAATATTTTAATAAAACCCATTCTGAGCAGGACACAGCTGGTTTGTTCTATTGCTACACATCTCTATATCCGCAGCATCAATGTATGTTAACTTCACCCTCATTCTCTTTACACTGGGGGGGGAAATCGTCAATGGTGCCATAAGTATTGAGAATGCTTGTTTGTCTTAGAGGCATTTTTGATGCAATTTACATTCCAGATGCATCGTAAGGAAGAAAGAGAGGAGCTTGAAAAGTATTGTAAAGTAATTATTTTTGCTGAAGTAGAAATGTCTTCTTCAAAGGAAACAACTGTTTCCTTTTCCGTCTCTGGCGTGTTACATGTTAAATGATTCACCCCAAACAATCATGTAGTTGTTGGAGACATAGTGAAGCTACCACTGCACGTCTTGGAATAAGCAGAACAGCCAGACAACTAGCATTTATGAGAAGGAGAGGCCAGAAGTGGCAACTTACATATTCCTCTCAATACAGAATTATTTAAAGCCTGATTCTTGCATGTTGCAAGCCCCAAACGCTAGCTCACAATCCCCAATTAATCCCCCACCACTATTTTTAATTAAGTAATTGAATTACTATTAGACATTGTGATGGACTGCATGGCTCCCCACCTGGTTGCCTGTGCCAAACAGTGCTTCCTGGCCTCTGGAACACAGGAACAAGGTATTATAACTGGGAATAGCACCCAAGAACTAGATCAAACTAGCCTAGGTGCCAACAGTAACACTTTGTTGTAAATTTACACAGAATCTATACCATACAAAATCAGATAGGAGCTTGATCACATTATCCTAAACAATGCAAACTTTAAATAGTAATATCATCATAAGTACATCTAACAGTACCTCTAATGAACAGCTAGCAGCTAACAGTAACCCAAATAAACAGTTATCTAAGTAAAGGAGTTGTAAAGGCAGAATGTTTTTTTTTATCTTAATGCATTCTATGCATCAGGATAAAAAAGGATAAAAAGCCTTCTGTGTGTAGCAGCCGTCCGAGCACCCCCTAATACTTACCTGAGCCCCATCTCTATCCAGTGATGTCCACGAGTCCCTCGGCTGTCCGGGACTCTCCCTCCTGATTGGCTGAGACACAACAGCGGTGCCATTGGCTCACATTGCTGTCAATAAAAGTCAGCAATAGGAGGGGGCAGGAGAGAGAGGGGGCAGGGCCAAATGGCAGCTCTGTGTCTAAATGAACACAGGGAGCTGCAGCTCCACTGGGGTGCACCTATAGCAAGCTGCTTGCTGTGGGGGCACTCAACAGGAGGGATGGGCTTGGAGCAGCGAAGATGGACCCGAGAAGAAGAGGATCCAGGCTGCTCTGTGCAAAACCACTTCACAGAGGAGGTAAGTATATGTTTGTTATTTAACCACTTCTGCACCAGCCGCCGTTCAGCCAGCCAGCAGTTGTACGGCGGCAGGCTGGCGCTCCTAGGCAAAGCGTCGTACATGTATGGCGCTCGCCTGGGTGGAGCTAGGGGGCGATCGCGCGCTGCTGGAGGTGCGCTCTCGCCCCCGCTCGTCAGCTGGGGAGCCAGCGCGTGTGCCCGGCGGCTCCAATGGCCACCGGCCACTCGCAATCTCCCGCATCTGAGGGAGAAAGACAGACAGCTGATGTAAACACAGCCGTCTGTCATTCTTACTGAAGTGATCACAGAGGCTATGTGATCCTGCTATATAGGATCGCATGTCTCTGTGATTACTTCACAAGCCACGCCCCCCCCCCCCCCCCACAGTTAGAATCACTTCCCTAGGGACACACTTAACCCACTGATCACCACTTCCCTGCCTTTGTCGTTTTTACAGTAACAGTGCATATTTTTAGCACTGATTACTGTAGTAATGTCACTGGTACCCCCAAAAGTGTCAAAAATGTCAGTTAGGGGTCCAATCTGTCCGCCGCAATGTCGTAGTCCCACAAAAGAAATCGCAGATCGCCGCCATTACTAGTTTAAAAAAAACAATAAAAATGACATAAATCTTTCCCGTAGTTAGTAAACGCAATAACTTTTGCGCAAACCAATCAAACCAATTTTTACCAAAAATATGTAGCAGAAAACAAATTGGCCTAAAATGTTAGAAAATTTTGATTTTTACTTTTTTTTGCTTTTGAGAATTTCATATATAAAATTTTGAAAAATATTGTTATTTTTTCAAAATTGTCGCATTTTATTGTTTATAATGCAAAAAATAAAAATAGCACAGGTGATCAAATACCACCAAAAGAAAGCCCTGTTTGTGGGAAAAAAAGGACGTCAATTTCGTTTGGGGACAGCATCGCATGACTGCGCAATTGTCCGTTAAAGTCACACAGTGCCGAATCACAAAATAGGGCCTGGTCTTTGAGCAGCCAAATCCTCCGGTCTGAGAGTGGTTAAAAAACAAACAAACACAAGACTTTACAATCACTTTAACAGTAAGCTAATCAACAGCCGGGCACCCAGACCAGCTTTGATTAGTCATGGAGCCCACCCCTGACTGTCTGGCAACAAGTTCACAGCCCTGGAGACACAAAGTACATTAAACATGCTGTCTTTCAGGTGTTTGGATTTTCACTTGTGTAATCTGTTGACTAGAAAAGTCATCATAAGACAAAACTCATACAATGTTACAGCAGTCTGAAAAGGTGGAATTTATTTCTTGATGGAGGTTGTTGATAAATATTTCTGTCCCAAGTAAAGCTTCTCTAACCCAGTCTGCAGGAAGGCCACCATATTTTCTCTGACCAGTTTTCTATCCATTCCAGAAGAGAAGGTTTTTATTTCTGGAAAAACTGTATCTATTGCAGTGCACATGTTCTTGCCACAAACAAAACCTGTTTATTAAAGCCCCGTACACACGTACCGATGGTCGGCTTACAAATGTTCCTCTTTTCTCCCCGGGATGTCGGTGTCTGCTGAAAAGTGCAAAGACAGCACAAGGACAGCACAAGAATTTTGTCCGCCGACTGCAGAAGTGATGTCATGTAATGGTTAACTTTCCCTGTGTTTTCTATTTTCTGAGCATGCCCAGTCTTGCAAATCTGCGGTCTGTCGGCCGAATTGTGTACTGACAGGCGAACAATCGTCCGTTCTGGTGTCGGCATACAAATATTTTCATGTTTGCACGAAAGACTTTTGTCCGCGGATTGTGCGCAGACATCTGTCGGAGGCACCATACTAACACGCGTACAATCGGCAGATCCTTCGTCCACCGACGTTTGTATGCCGACGATCGGTACGTGTGTACGGGCCTTAAGTCTAGAAGTAGCAGGTCTGGATGACAATTTAGGGCTTTCAAACTAAATTTGTTCACTCAATCAGGGCAAAATCAAATGCTCTGAAGAATGATTTTATTCAGAATTTTGCCCCATAATTTTTAATGAAATTCTACTGGTGCAAGGCCAGCTTCCTTCAGCAAGCCGTACAACCTTTCTGGTGCAGAAGATCCAGTACCTGCCTGGATTCATTCCTGGCTTTATATTTATAAGCTCTGTCAGATAAAAGTTTAAGCTGTTTATTAACCCCTTGACCTCCAGAGGATTTACCCCCTTTATGATGAGGCCATTTTTTACGATACGGCACTGCATTATTTTAACTGACAAATATGCAGTCGTGCAACGGTGTACCCAAATAAAATGTATGCCCCTTTTTTCCTACAAATAGAGGTTTCTTTTGGTGGTATTTGATCACCTCTGCATTTTTTATTTTTTGTGCTATAAACAAAAAAACACTAACTGACACATTTTGGGGACCAGTGACACCAATACAGTGATCGGTGCTAAAATAATATGCACTGTCACTGTACTAATGACACTGGCTGGAAATGGGGTTAACAACAGGGGCTATCAAAGGGTTAACTGGGTTCCTAGCCTAACCAGTGTTTTACTATACTGTGAGAGGGGCTTTTACTAGAGGAAGGCATGAATCCTAGTCCCTGCTTTGCAGAGACATGAGATCCGTGATGCCTTCCCTCTTGTCAGAATGGCGATCTGCCTTGTTTACATAGGCAGACCGCCATTCTGTCTCTTCACAGGACGATTGGCCGGTGCAGAAATCGAGTCCGTGGTACCCGCCAATTGTAATCACAGCGGGAGCGAGCCACCGGCGACGCACATGTGCGTCCCCTACCTTAAAATTTTGGATCACGTGTATATAGGTGCATCCCAAATAGTTAGGGGTATCATCAAAAAAAAGTTATTTCAGTAATTCAATTCAAAAAGTGAAATTAATATACTGTATTATATAGATTCATTACACGGAGTGATATATTTAACCACTTTACCTCCGCCCACAGTAATATTACTGCGGCAGAGTGGCTCGTTATCGTCTGACGACGTAGTACTACGTCGTCAGACACTCCCCCTTCTGGGCGCGCCGCCGGAGGCTCGCTCCCGCTGTTTTCGGTCACAGCGGGAGTCGGGCCAGGGGAAGAGCAGTGGCGATCGCCGCCGCTCATCCCCGATCGTTGGGGATCTAGTGTGGAGATCCGCCCGCCTGTGTAAACACAAGCGGGCGGATCTCCCAAGTGACAGGGAGTGACAGATCGGAGTGTTCAGCATAGCTGGACATCCGATCTGTCCTTCTGTCACATAGTCACCTCCCCCCCACACGTCAGTAAGCACCAGGCATACATTAACCCCTCCCTCTCCAATAAAATTAACCCCTTCCCTGCCAGTGTCATTTTTACAGTAACAGTGCATATTTATAGCACTGATTACTGCAGTAATGTCACTGGTACCCCCAAAAGTGTCAAAAATGTCAGTCAAGGGTCCGATCTGTCCGCCGCAATGTCGCAGTCCCGCAAAAAAAATCGCAGATCGCCGCCATTACGCGTTAAAAAAAAAACACCAAAAATGACAGAAATCTTTCCCTTTGTTAGTAAACGCAATAACTTTTGCGCAAACCAATCAAAATACGCTTATTGTGATTTTTTTTACCAAACATGGGTAGCAGAAAACAAATTAGCCAAAAATGTAAAAAAAAATTGGTTTTTACATCTTTTTTGGGGGGAATTTCATATAAAAAAATTTTAAAAATATTGTTATTTTTTCAAAATAAACGCTCTTTTTTTGTTTATAGCGCAAAAAGTAAAATTCGCACAGGTGATCAAATACCACCAAAAGAAAGCTCTGTTTGTGGGAAAAAAAGGACGTAAATTTCGTTTGGGTACGGCGTCGCACGACCGCGCAATTGTCAGTTAAAGTCGCACAGCGCCGAATTTCAAAAATTGGCCTGGACGTAAGACAGCAAAATCCTCCGGTGGTAAAGTGGTTAAAGCATTTCTTTCTTTTCATTTTAATGAAAAATGGCTTACTGCTAGTGAAAACCCAAAATTCAGTATCTCAGAAAATTACAAAAGACCAATTAAAAAAAGGATTTTTAATACAGAAATTTTTGCTTACTGAAAAGTATGTCCATGTACAGTATATTATGCACTCAATACTTGGTCAGGGCTCCTTTTGCATGAATTACTGCATCAATGAGGTGTGGCATGGAGGTGATCAGCCTGTGGCACTGCTGAGGTGTTATGGAAGCCCAGGTTGCTTTGATAGCGGCCTTCAGCTCATCTGCATTGATGAGTCTGGTGTCTCTCATCTTACTCTTGACAATACCCCACAGATTCTCTATGGGCTTTAGGTCAGGCGAGTTGGCTGGCCAATCAAGCACCATGATACCATAATCATTAAACCAGGTATTGGTACTTTTGACAGTGTGGGCAGGTGCCAAGTCCTGCTGGAAAATTAAATCTCCATAAAGCTGGTCAGCAGAGAGAAGCATGAAGTGCTCTAGAATTTCCTGCTAGAGGGCTGCGCTGACTTTGGACTTGATAAAACACAGTGGACCAACACCAGCAGATGACATGGTCCCCAAATCATCACTGACTGTGGAAACTTTACACTGGACCTCATTCAACATGGATTCGGTGCATCTCCACACTTCCTCTCGACTCTGGGACCTTGATTCCCAAAAAATTGCTAAAATGTACTTTTATCCAAAAAGAGGACTTTGGACCACTGAGTAACAGTCCAGTCCTTTTTTTCCTTAGCCCAGGTAAGACGCTTCTGACATCTGTTTCAGGAGTGGCTTGACACAAGGAAAGCGACAGTTTAGCCCATGTCCTGGATACGTCTGTGTGGTAGCTCTTGAAGCATTGACACCAGCTGTAGTCCACCCCTTGTGAATCTCGCCCAAATTCTTGAATGGCCATTGCTTCACCATCCTCCCAAGGATGCAGTTATCCCTGTTGCTTGTGCACCTTTTTCTACCACACGTTTTCCTTCCACTCAACTTTCCAATAATATGCTTGGATACAGCACTGTGAACAGCCAGCTTCTTTAGCAATGACCTTTTGTGACTTACCCTCCTTGTGGAGGGTGTAAATGACTGTCTGCTAGATAGCTGTCAAGTCAGCAGTTATGAGTTAATTAGCTGATCAGAGTGTGACATATGAGTCTACACTATTGAACTTTTTCACAATATTCTAGTTTTCTGAGATACTGAATTTTGAGTTTTTTCCTGAATGGAAGTTATCTAGTGTAAACCTGGTGAGGTTAGGAGTGTTGGTGAGCAAGGGAAGAGTGAAGAGTAGACCCAGGTCCCTGTGTGACATAGCCCTCAGGTGTTCGGTTGGACTGTTGGAGCCCTGATCTGGAACAGTGGAGAATATGCAGGGCCCTGAGTTGTAAGCCATAATCAACATAATTAAGAAAGGAGAACTGAATATTCCTTTTTAAATTCCCTTTATTTAATGACATATTTATGTACCTTTATCACATGACTTTTTCACTTTTATGTGTACTGTCTGTAATATACTTATCGGCAATTTTTTTATACTTTTTGGGTTTCACTTTTTGAATTGAATTACAGAAATAAATTAACTTTTTGATGATGTTCAAATTTTTTTAGATGCATCTGTATACAAAAAACTTCTATAAGACCTAAAGTGGTTAAGAAAATAACAGCTCTTCTGATGTCTACAAGTGTTCAAAAATGCTAGTCCTAGATGATGTCACCTCATGTATTTGAGCAGACTTATGAAATTATACAAATATCGTAGATCTTAAAAAATTAAATACATAGATAAGGGGTAATATTTAGAAAATACAAGTTGGCCAGAACTACCACTTTGAAATAAAGATATAATGAGGTCCGCTGGCGCTGCTTTTCCTACATAAGCATAAACCAAGTCTAGGATATGGTGTTTATGGAAAGGCTGTCCAAGACACGTAAGAAATATCATCCTCCATGTCCAGTTGTCCACTTATGTCTGTGGCTATCCTTATATGTTTCAGCTGGATGTGAGATAAGATTAAATAAATGACCAGTATGCCCTTAGGCCCCTTTCACACAGGCGGACCGTTCAGATTCACCTGTCAGTTTTTTTAGCGGATCTGAACGGTCCCCCCATGCATTCCTATGGGGCATCGGATGTCAGCGGAGACATGTCCGCTGACATCCAATCCGATCCGATCCGTCAAATCTGGACGGATGGAAATTCTATTTTCCATCCGTCCAGCGGATCGGATCAGATGGGATCGGATGAGAACGGACCGACGGTCCGTTCCCATCCAATTTCCCCCATAGAGATGCATGGGGCTCTGACAGCTGTGTCTCCGCACACAGCGCTGAGACACAGCTGTCATCCTCCTGCTCAGTGTGGGGATCGGCGGATCGATCCCCCGCTGAGAAAAATGGACTCTGTCCGACGGACGGAGTGTGTGAAAGGGGCCTTAAGCTGGATACACACTATCCAACTTTTGTGGTTGGATTTCCTTCAGATTAACCTTTCTATGTAGTGCAAGGGCCTGCCAGATTGCATACAAATTGAAAGTGTTTAGGTTTGACCTCATATTATATGGTTTTGGTAAGTCTAAAGGAAAAAGTCTTCAGAAAATCTTATAGTGTGTATGGCCCATAAGAGTAAAGACAGAACACTACTGCCCACTCTCATGCAGGAAAAATGCGTACACTGGGTTGTAGGGTCATATTAAGTGAATAAAAGTCATCATAATCTACATCCAGGCAGAATGTGTATGCTTCATCATTCAATTGCCAAAGGGTATAAGTTTATATACAGGTAAAGTAGCACACTCATTATAATCTGCTATATAAACAGGAAAACATACTGACACAAATCATCTCATTTTGTGTTAACATTGTTTGCAGTGTTTTATAAACATATAAATCAGTTAGAGGAACTATTTTTGAAGCGTCACTGTTGCCATGAGAACAGGACCTACACTGTTCAATTCCTAGAGGAGTTCAGCACCTACAGCTGCAGCAATCTGACAGAAAGAAAATATTTAAGCTTGACAATGGGCAAAATATTACATTTTTTAATTTTTAAGTAATAAAGCAACAGTCAATAACATGCCATTTTATTAATTCTAGACAAATGATAATAAACCCTAATGGCATTTGGTCACATATAATTTTTGTTTTTGGAGGTTTACATGTTCATATAAGGATTTTTTATTCCAGTTTTAATTATTTTTATGACGTCTTTTTTTTTTTTTTTTTTTACAAAAAAAAAGTATATAGCAGAGTATGTCTGGCACATTCAGACTGGAATGCATAAAAGACTTTCTAATAAGAAAGCTTACAACTGCCTGCCCGCTTTAAGGTAGTTGCGTCTAATTGACTAATTCTCCCCCATCTTAAATTCCAACTCTCAATTATTACAGGTACTTTTATAGCACCATCAATTTATGTAGCACTTAAAGTAATTGCAAAGTCTCCTTTAAAAAAAAAAATGAATACATTAAAAACATGTTTTACTCATCTGCTCTGTGCAGTTGGTTTTGCACAGAGTGGCCAAGATCCTCCTCTTCTCGGGTCCCTCTTCTGTGCTCCTGGCCCCTCCCTCCTGTTGAGTGCCCCCACAGCAAGCAGCTTGCAATGGGGCACCGGAGCCAAGTCAAAGCTCCCTATGTCGATTCGGACATGGAGCTGTGACCCGGCCCTGCCCCCTCACTCCTATGATTGGCTTTGATTGAGAGCAGCAGGAGCGCCACCCTGCTGTCTCAGCCAATGAGGAGGGGAGTTTTGTGTTCCCCTGTTAAGTGCCCGGATTGGCTGACTGACTTTGATTGACAGCAGCAGGAGCCATTCAGAGACCCCGGCAGCTGAGAAATTCCTACAACATCTCTGGATAAAGATGGGCTCAGGTAAGCATTAGGGGCGCTAAGGGGGGCTTCTGCATACCAAAGGTTTTTTATCTTAATGCACAGAATGCAATAAGATAAAAAAAAAAAAAACCTCCTGCCTTTACAATCCCTTTAACATGTACAGTATATTATACATTCACATCTATCCCTGCCCTCAAGGAGCCTACAATCTAAAGTCCCTAACTCATATTCATGCATACACATATTAGGGTCAATTTACACAGGAGCCAATTAACCTACCTGCATGTCTTTCGAGTGTGGGAGGAAACCAAAGTACCCCGAGGAAACCCACACAGGCACAACATGCCAACTCTGTGCAGGTAATGTCATGGATGGAATATGAACAACCTCAATGCAGCTGGGCAGATGTTCTAATGACTTAGCCACGATAACAGTAAAATACAGTTGGCTTGATTTACTAAAGGGAAATCCTTGAGAAAAGTGGGTCTAGTAAACATGCTCTAATTTACTTATAACATCTCTTTATTATTTTAATCATCATACATACAAATTATACGCAATCCCATTACAATGTAATTTATGCAATTTCTGATCTGTACATTTAAGCCATAATTTATTGAAATCCTTTTAACAGCACTTCTCCTGCACCCACAGCCTCCTATTGCAGCTTCCCTCCGCCCAACAATAACCACAATTAAGCATAGTATCACACTATACTAAATGGTATTATCGCGCCAAGAGAAAACTACAAAGCCAACGCACGCTCACACAAACGGAAAAAAAAGGCTCTAATTTAACCACTTGCTGACCATATACTGTACATATATGCTGTCAAGGCAGCTCTCCTGCACAGCATCATGTACCTAGTATGTGATCTGAGTGCCATCACTGCCCCGGCTGTGATTGGCTGCAGCACAAACCAATCAACAGGTGCTGGCTGCTGATTGGTTGCCAGCACCCGGCGATCGGTTCCAGACATTCCCAAAGAAAGTCCTGTGTAGGTAGACTAACACAGGGCTCTCTTCTGACAGCAACAATGTGATGTTTTTTTTAAGGAAGTAAAAAACAGCACATTGCTTAGTAAAAACAGCACAAACAGTAACACATGTTGTCCACACATTTAACCCCTTGATCGCCCCTGATGTTAACCTCTTTCCCGCCAGTGTCATTAGTACAGTGACAGTGTGTATTTTTAGCACTGATCACTGTATTAGTGTCACTGGTTCCCAAAAAAGTGTCAGTTAGCTGTCTGATTTGTCCACTGCAATATCGGAGTCCCCACTATAAGTCGCTGATCGCCGCCATTACTAGTAAAAAAAAAATAAACAAATAAAAATTCTATAAATTTATCCCATAGTTTTTGGATGCTATAACTTTTGCGTAAATCACTCAATATACGCTTATTGTGATTTTTTTAACCAAAAATATGTAACAGAATACATTTTGGCCTAAATTGATGAAGAAATTAGATTTACCACATTTTTTTTTATTGGATATGTTTTATACCGTAGCAGAATGCAAAAAATATTGCTTTTTTTTTTTTTTTTTTCTAAATTGTCAGTCTTTTTTTGTTTATAGCACAAAAAATAAAAACTTCAGAGGTGATCTAATACCACCAAAAGAAAGCTCTATTTTTTGGAAAAAAAAGGACATACATTTTATTTGGGTACAGTGTACAATTGTCAGTTACAATAATGCAGTGCCATATCGCAAAAAATGGCCTGTTAATGAAGGGCATAAAACCTTCCGGAGGCAAGGGGTAAAGGACTAAATGGAGCCTAAAATGGACCCTAATGGAGTCTGTTTTTTTTTTAGAAGGGGGAAGAAATTGGTGGTTATGTGTACCAAAATTCAATCATATTATATATACTGTATATAATATATACAGTATAGTATATGTTGGTCCATTAGAAAATTTTGGAACAAATTGGCTTGCTCACTGAGTGGTGTAATAGGATAGCTGTGATTAGAAAAAAGTACTTTGAAAAGGTATTTGTAACCTAATGGTTCTAAGAGACTTTTGGAACAGATTCGGTTCTACTCTGAGCAGCAGATTAGGATTGTCATAGTCACTGGGATTTGAAAAAGTACATTGGAAAGGAAATAGTACCTTGGTAATCATTAGGGTTTTTAGAATAATACTTTAAAAAATGGTTAGATAAAAAGATCCTAACTGTGCAAGATGTGAATAGCTCTAGAATTCTAGGACAGTCTTGGTTGGAACTTTTGCAAAAAGGAATTTAAGAAAAAAAGCTCCTGGAAAGATAGTCTAGTTACCATGTGTTTTACCATGTGTTTTAAATAATGAAAATGTTTATGTAGAGGTTTACAATTAATATGAGATTTATAGTTGTACAATGCTGTTCCTATAAAATGTCATGTTTTTTTTCTATGCTATCCTAAATATTGAAACGTTACAACAGAACTAAAATCTGCAACTACTTGCGTTGCATCCAGCCATGCAAAGTCTTTGAGCTTCCTTGCCAGCTTCAGCCTCATTGCTCTGTCTTCTTTGACCATCTTCATTTGATGGCCCGGGGTAGTATAACTCCTGCTCATGCACAGCTCAGTGTACACTCAAAGGCAGTTTTCGAACATAAAGGTATAAAACTTTTTTTGCTGAAAACTTGCCTGCTCCAAAATGTTCTTTTCAGTTGCAAAGCTGTGCTTTAGAACTGCAAAGTGAATGCCTACTTAAAGTGGAGTTCCACCCATTTTTAATAACTTGGATTACATAGATGTATGTAATCCCCTTTAAAACGACTTTTACCAATGGAAACTTTTTTTTTTGCTAGTAAATACCTTATTTCTTCTTTATTCATCCTCTCCTCACTTCCGGGTCCGGCCGCCGATCGGCGATTACGTCATTCGGCGATTCGCAGGGGGTGCTGGGATGTATCTCATGGCATGAAATCTCACATTATTACACAGGAGCTGAGCTGTACTGTTTGTATTGAGGCCATGCTCTGCCCCGCCTCCTCTCAGTAAGCTGTACTGTTTGTATTGTATTAAGCCTGTGCTCTGCCCCGCCTCTGCCCCGCCTCCTCTCAGTGAGCTCAGTGAGGGTATAATGCTTTCAGTCCTCGCTCACTGAGAGGAGGCGGGGCGGAGGCGGGGAAGTTTCCATTGGTAAAAGTCGTTTTAAAGGGGATTACATACATCTAAAGTTACTAAAATGGGTGGAACTCCACTTTAAGTTTAGTTAAGAAAGTGTTCACTTTAAATACATTTCCTATGCGGGGGAAAATTGCATTGTAGTGAACTCATCTTATTTATTTTTATTATTTTCTAAGGCCGCTAAACATTTACTATGTTAAGTAAACATCTTCTACTCCTTTAGTTAATAAACCCAGTGCTTGACATGATTTATTAAAGGAATACAGGATGCTCTGAGTGCTTGTACGGCACTTATGTTTAGCAGTTATTTAGTAATAACTGGATGTAATGGAACCAAGACCCACACTGTTTTTGTGGGCTTCCGTTAGAAGGCTGCTTACTCCAGTCTGAACATAGATATCAGATATTCTAGCCGCCCCCATACAAAACTAGATGGAACTTAGCTTGTATAGAACTGGAACATTTTATTGAACAAATTCACACCGAATATATACTTCACAGGAGAACACCCCCCTCTTGATCAAATTACCCCACCAGGTTAGGTGCCTGATTACATTATTATATGCAGATGAAAATGTGTACAGAAATGGAAAAAACCTGAACTAATTATCTGGCCATCTGGACAGAAACAATTGTTGAGTAAATTAGCAATGAACAATTGGACAGACAGGCCTAACAGAAAAAACATCACACCTTAATACACAGTCAATAGCAGGGGACCACCAGCACCAGACTGTCCGTCTCTAATGTCTCGTACACACGGTCAGATAATCAGACGAAAATAATCGCTTTCGACTTGATCGCACGATAATCTGATCATTAGTACACAGCTTTCAACAGCCGATCAGGACAGTTCATCCAACAAAATCCGAAGGGACAAACTTGAAAACTTCTGTCGTACGATAGCCTATCGAACGACAATTGTTTAATCAGTACAGTATGCGTCCGCTAAAAATCGATTGACAAAGACCACGCATGATCAGAAACACTAAAATAGCACAGAAAAAGCCTGGCTGCCATTGATTTTGTTTTGCGCCATCTGATACGTAGCTAAGCAACCAGGAAGCTTTTCCGGAATCGTACGAAAAAAGTCCTACGTTTATATGCATTGTAGAATTCGATATTAGTATCATGCAACAAAATGCGAACAATAAGTCGTCCGATTATCTGAACGTGTGTACGAGGCATTACATTGAAGAGCATGGAACAGAGGCCAATGTGATTAGTTCTTTCAATGAACATGTTCAGAATCCAACAGCCCAGGAAAAGTCTTCATATATTTCTTGAGATATATGGTTGATAAATATTACTGTCCCATTTGAAGTTATCCAAGCCATATTCTCAGTGTCCATTAAGTACCTTTCCATCATTTCCTTGGTCACCCTGTGTCCCTAATAAACACAGGGTGACTTACAAATAAGAGGGGCCTAGGGGGCTGAGAGAGGGATTTGCCAACCTCTCTAAGGTAAGCTGTGTTCCATGGGCCCCCCAACCAAAGTGACTCCCATCGCAATGGATAATTCTCTGTGCCACCAATATCACAATATACCTAAAACTATAAATCCTATCCCCAGTTGCTGCTAAACAATGTTATGTATTCCCACACCAAGCAAAATAAAAAATGTGTCCAAAAAGTTTAGCGCAACCAACAATTCCTTATATAAAGAACATTGGTGCATTATACAGAATTGTGTATCCTTTTGGTTATATTGGTTAAAAAATATTTGTAAAAGTCATACAGATAAAACAGTTAAGATCCAATTCTTTATTTAAAGTGGCTCCAAAGGCTCAAGGTTTTTTAACCAAAATGCATTGTATGCATCAAGGTAAAAAATCTTCTGGGTGCAGCTACCCCCAGCCCCCTTATACCTACCTGAGCCCCATCTCAATCCAGTGATGTGCATGAGAGCAGCGTCTCTCCAGAATCTCTCTCTCCTCATTGGCCCACACAGCAGTGGCTGCTATCAAATCTAAACATCTTTCTCCTTCCTATATTCTTATACTCTCTCTTATATTCTCTTATTCTCTATGAGAGAGTTGTGTCTATGGGCAGATCTATCACACTCTTCACAATTCAGTTCCTAAGGGGCTCTACTATAAATTAATTTTGGTTTACTTCCTAGTATACTTCCCAAATGTTTGTCCGTCATCAGACTGGGCCAATATCTCTTTATTATATTCTCTTTTTATATTGCTTTTGTAATCTAATATAATGGCTTAAGAATCCTGAATATTCCTCTGTTTGTCTTTCATGAACTCATTTCTATTTACCTGTTATTCCTGTATAATCTTCTTTCCTATTATTTTTTTTTTCATGCCATTTGTTAATACATTTTTCACCTCTCTTGTGTGCCTGCTTAATCCACTTCTTCAGTAAAATTTATACGTATCCTAAGGAGCTGACCTTTTGGGATATTGATTAGGCATGGTCTATAGTACCAGCTATTATTAGGGATATACCAATTTCTGTCTATTGGCTTCAACAATGTCCTGGTAGATAATCCATCCCACTTCATCATTATTTCCAAATCTGAAAAATAGTATTTTTGCACATTGGTTTTCCAGTTGTGTACTGTGTTCTTTTGGTTGTTGTTTAGTTTATTCATAAAAACAGTCAGTCTTTTCATATCTCCATACCAAATTACTATAATATCATTGATGATTCAATGGTATCAAAGTAAACTGTTCAGGATTTGTAAATACCACTTCATTTTCTAACTGCGCCATAAATAAATTTGCCACCGTGCAAAACAGACTTCCATGGCAATCCCTCAATCTGTTTATACTACAGAATACAGAATATTTTATTAATCCCAAAGGGAAATTGGGAAATTGTTGAGACACAGATACACTTAACAAAGACAACACAAGATTACAATGAACAGAACAAGAAAAAAAAAAACACAATAAATTACCAATAACAGCCATTAGCCACAAATAAAACAAATTAAAACTACAATACAAATAAAACCATCCATAAAATTAAAATACAACATAGAATAAATAACACAGATTAAGAAAACAAAAAATCAAACTACCACATTCAAATAATACACCACTTTCACTAACATTACCCCAAATAATAATTAACATAATACCAACATAAAATAAATGCTCTATTGTACCAAAAAGAGTTATGACTTAAGCAATAATCCAAACATCCCTGTCAGGAGCGTCTAGCGCTCCAGCTGCACCACAGCTGCTGGTCTCATTCCAGTATCCTGATTTTGGCTATGATGCATTTTTCCTGTCTGTCTGTCCACATGCAGGGTGATTGATGCAGCCAG
Organism: Pelophylax lessonae; assembly: GCF_965119305.1. Taxonomy (NCBI): domain Eukaryota; kingdom Metazoa; phylum Chordata; class Amphibia; order Anura; family Ranidae; genus Pelophylax; species Pelophylax lessonae. Next base: position 225,036,338 of record NC_138770.1, on the reverse strand, counting down.
TCTCTGGGTGGAGACCAAACCTGATTCAAGCCAGCCAAGCCTGCATTCTCATGCTTGTGATATTGTGTTTGTAACACATGCTCGAAGTTCTCTGTTTTTCTGTCCTGCTCTGCTGTTTGGATTCCCTCATTGATGACCTAGGATTGGATATTAGAAAAAGGGGTTTGGTGCAACCGGAAATGGCTACGGTCTCACGTTACCCTTCCCCTGTACTGAGGAAACGTACGTCGGGAAGGGAAACGTGAGACCGTAGCCATTTCCGGGTTAGAGGAGCGCTGTGCGATCGGCAGTGCTCACAACCCCGCTGGATGTTTTTTATGAGAAAGGCGATTGTTTTATGGAGATTCGAGTAAGTGCAATACTTTTTAAATAAAGCGATATGTTTAGATGTACTGCACCATGAGAATCTCTTTTTGTTCCACCCATGTTTGCCACCTGATCCGAGCTATGCTAAAAGGGCTTGATGCTGGATTACCCACTGTGTAACAGAGGAGCTGAGGATCGTGTACTGAGTGGAGATATTGCCTATGTGACCCCCTATAATCAAGGGGTCATATATTTCCGGTAAGGAGTACCTTACTAGATCACTGGGTGAAGTGTGGGGGTGAAGGTTAATCTGCACTAACATCAAGTCTCTGCTAATTTGAGTGACACCAAAGAGATGTGGACTGTTTGATGCTGCATATGGACTGTTTGCACTTTATAATGTTGAGCACAGATTGATTGATTTTTTTATTGTCACCAATCATGAATTTTTGAATTAAGGTTTAATTATCTGCACAAGCACTTTTATGTTTGAGCGCGACACTATTCTTCTTTTAAACAATAGGATTGGATATTAACTACTGTCTGAGCTCTGCCTGCCTTTCCACTACAAATTTGACATTGTCTATCCTGAACCTTGCCTGCCTTGTACCTGGAATGTCATTGAACCACTCTGCCTGTCTGCCAACCTGTTTGCTTTTCTCAGTTCACGCCTACCCCAGCGTGGTGGCCAGGCACTATAGCATTGTGTATATGTCCTGGGGGCAACCAAGTACTGGTAGGCCTGCTTGCCTTATAAGAAAGGGGGCTTATAAGTGAAGAACACAGAAGCCAGCTATAGTGCCTGACCATCTGTGTTAGGGGTAAGCCTGACAATTCCCTTAGGTATCTTCTCTGCCTCTTACATAGGCTCCAATCTCTTTCTATGGTCCATTTGGTAACACCTAAGGCATCCTCATGATTAGTAATGGTGTACAGAGAACTGACATTGGCAGTAGTTAACATTAGTTTCTCTGTTACTTGCATCTCTTGTAAAGGTTGTAACAAATATTTTGTGTCTTTGTAAGGGTTCAGCAGCAACTAGGGAGACCAGACACATGTAGCTACACACCAAAACAATATAGATAGCCTTAAAGTAAAATTTATTATAGTGAACCACAAAACAAACACACACAGCAACAGTGAACAAAGCAAATACCAGTAAACAAAAACCAACCCCAAAGACACAATAACTAAAGAACCAACTATCTACAATATATACACTATACAGGACAAGGGGAGCAGGGTAGCAAGGAAGAGGGCAAACTAGACTGGATGACTGGATACAAGAGAGCAGGAGCAAGGGGTACAGGATAGATCAGGATCACAGACAACTGGTTCAGGCAGCAAGGAGGCATTCAAAATAGTGACGCGCCTGGGAAAGGGAGGAGCAGCCTTAAATAGCCACCTGGCAGCTGAACACAGTTTGGGTGATCATAGAAGCCTGCTTGCTTCTGGGAGACACCTGCTGGTGGACAATGGAAGTGCAGCATTCAGTCCAGGGCAACACAGTGTCACCAGCAGGGGAACTCAATCCTAACATATTCCCCCCCTTAAGGAGCGGCCTCCGGACGCTCCATAAGGCTCCACCACTGGGGTCTGCAAGCTGACTGGGTACCCCACTGCCAAGGTCTGAAGGCTGGCTGAGAACCACACCGCCGGGGTCCCAAAACCGGCTGGGTTTCCTGCTGGTCAGATCCCTAAGAAGTCGCAACACCGAAGGCTTACCATTCTTATAAGCAGTCTGTGTCCCAATGTTGAGACACTGAAAGCTACCCGAATGCTTAATGCCCAAGTCCCTGGTCCATGCAGGTACCCTGACACAAGGGTGTCCCATCACAACTGGACCTCTTCTCACACTGTTAGAGACTGCTCTGTATTTTACCTGCCACTCAGGTCTACCCAGGGCATAGGTTACCCCACTCGGGTCCCCAGATGCACCAGGGATTGCAGAGATGACCCCTGGGTCAGGACAAAGTTCATATGGAACACTGCCTTTTCCCATAGGACCTATACTACTGGGGCCGTAACAGCAGATGCAGTTCTCATGTTCCGAGTGGATATCTGGACATCCTGGCCTTAGCATAACAGGATCAGCTGGCTGCGAAAAGAACACAGAACGAGCAACAGTAGGGATCTTAACCCACACAGAAAACCCATTTGGGCCACATAACGCTGGAAGTTCAGGAGCCTCAGACATATTAGCAAGTGGGAGCTTAACCCGGTCAACAGAGTCCAGTTTAACAGCAAGGGGTGAATTGACAGAGTCCGGCTGGGCAGCGGCCCCGGTATCAGCAGAGTCCGGCGGGACAGCGGCCCCGGTATCAGCAGAGTCCGGCGGGACAGCGGCCCCGGTATCAGCAGAGTCCGGCGGGACAGCGGCCCCGGTATCAGCAGAGTCCGGCGGGACAGCGGCCGGCAAGTCACCCGTGGCAGGTTTGGCAACAAACGGCAGGTCCCTATCGGCAGGCGGCAGCATGGAGGAGGTCTGGACACCATCGGCAGGCTGTAGCATGGAGGATGGCTGTATCTCGTCAGCAGGCGGCAGCATGGAGGAGCACTGGATCTCACCAGCAGGCGGCAGCATGGAGGTGTGGACACCATCAGCAGTCAGCAGCATGGAGGATGGCTGGATCTCGTCAGCAGGCGGCAGCATGGAGGAGGACTGGATCTCACCAGCAGGCGGCAGCATGGAGGAGGACTGGATCTCACCAGCAGGCGGCAGCATGGAGGAGGACTGGATCCCATCAGCAGGCGGCAGCATGGAGGAGGACTGGATCCCATCAGCAGGCGGCAGCATGGAGGAGGACTGCATCCCATCAGCAGGCGGCAGCATGGAGGAGGACTGCATCCCATCAGCAGGCGGCAGCATGGAGGAGGACTGGATCCCATCAGCAGGCGGCAGCATGGAGGAGGTCTGGATCCCATCAGCAGGCGGCAGCATGGAGGAGGTCTGGATCCCAACAGCAGGCGGCAGCATGGAGGAGGTCTGGATCCCATCAGCAGGCGGCAGCATGGAGGAGGTCTGGATCCCATCAGCAGGCGGCAGCATGGAGGAGGTCTGGATCCCATCAGCAGGTGGCAGCATGGAGGAGGTCTGGATCCCATCAGCAGGCGGCAGCATGGAGGAGGTCTGGATCCCATCAGCAGGCGGCAGCATGGAGGAGGTCTGGATCCCATCAGCAGGCGGCAGCATGGAGGAGGTCTGGATCCCATCAGCAGGCGGCAGCATGGAGGAGGTCTGGATCTCATCAGCAGGCGGCAGCATGGAGGAGGTCTGGATCTCATCAGCAGGCGGCATCATTGAGGAGGTCTGGATCTCATCAGCAGGCGGCAGCATTGAGGAGGTCTGGATCTCATCAGCAGGCGGCAGCATTGAGGAGGACTGGATCTCATCAGCAGGCGGCAGCATTGAGGAGGTCTGGATCTCATCAGCAGGCGGCAGCATTGAGGAGGACTGGATCTCATCAGCAGGCGGCAGCATGGAGGAGGACTGGATCTCATCAGCAGGCGGCAGCATGGAGGAGGACTGGATCTCATCAGCAGGTGGCAGCATGGAGGAGGACTGGATCTCATCAGCAGGCGGCAGCATGGAGGAGGACTGGATCTCATCAGCAGGCGGCAGCATGGAGGAGGACTGGATCTCATCAGCAGATGGCAGCATGGAGGAGGACTGGATCTCATCAGCAGGTGGCAGCATGGAGGAGGACTGGATCTCATCAGCAGTCAGCAGCATGGAGGACGGCTGGATCTCATCAGCAGTCAGCAGCATGGAGGACGGCTGGATCTCATCAGTAGTCAGCAGCATGGAGGGTGGCAGAGTTGTAAGAGCAGGAAAAAAGTTCTGTTCATCTTTAGGCTTACATACTGGAGTACTGTGAGCATTTGCATTATGCTGACCAGAGTGTACTGCTGATGGAAATGTAGTAACAGTACTGGGAAGAATAGAGTGAAGAGCAGCAGAAGTACAGGAAGAGGCCTGAGATGTTGCTATGGGTAACAGTATTGCAGGGGGAGCCTCCAATGGATTACATACTGAGGAAGACTGGTTACTGGTGGCAGGGTACTGATCTACAGGTGGTAAAGAACACTCAGTAGCAGCTGTGGTTGCTAAGGGTAACAGAGGAATAGATTCTTCATTTATTTCAGCAGATATAACTTTATGTGGCTCCTCTAGAACAGGGGATAGGATCTCTGACCAAGCTTGTAGCAGAGGGTAAACTAAAGTCAGTTTGTCTTTCCCTAGTTGCCTTAGCTCCATTAAAGACTGCACAGCAGCAATGCAATCTAACAACACCTGCTGTGAATAGGCTGAATACTGCTGGAAGAAAGAACCTGCACAATATTTCAGCAACCATCCCAAAATTCCAGCCTGGAACATAGTAAATGGAGGAGTGAAAACATCATGGCCCTGAGAGATCGACTGAAATACTAGTTCAGAACAGACCTGAATTAAAGGCTGAACTTGTCTATGGGAGTATCTGCCCTCAACAGCTAAGGCATGTGCTGTCAGAATGTTTTCCAACAGTTCCTCCTCAGTGAGACTCAGCGCCTGCAACAATGAACGACAAAAATCTTTATCTTCTGCTGCATGCACACGACTAATAACCTGCACTCTAAGCATCTTGACAAAAGGAAGATAAAGTCAAAAGCAACTGGCTTCCAGCTCCAAAGTGTAGCTGATCTGGTCGTATTGGGCGTCACTATTATGTAAGGGTTCAGCAGCAGCAGGGGAGACCAGACATATGTAGCTACACACCAAAACAATATAGATAGCCTTAAAGTAAATTTTATTATAGTGAACCACAAAACAAACACACACAGCAACAGTGAACAAAGCAAATACCAGTAAACAAAAACCAACCCCAAAGACACAATAACTAAAGAACCAACTATCTACAATATATACACTATACAGGACAAGGGGAGCAGGGGAGCAAGGAAGAGGGCAGACTAGACTGGATGACTGGATACAAGAGAGCAGGAGAAAGGGGTACAGGATAGATCAGGATCACAGACAACTGGTTCAGGCAGCAAGGAGGCATTCAAAATAGTGACGCGCCTGGGAAAGGGAGGAGCAGCCTTAAATAGCCACCTGGCAGCTGAACACAGTTTGGGTGATCATAGAAGCCTGCTTGCTTCTGGGAGACACCTGCTGGTGGACAATGGAAGTGCAGCATTCAGTCCAGGGCAACACAGTGTCACCAGCAGGGGAACTCAATCCTAACAGTCTTTTAGGTATTCTGCTGTCTTCTGTACTAGTGACTGTAAAAAGCCATCCTGGCACAGACTGAGCCAACCCCATAGACAATTGTTCTACCTGTGGGGAACTCCTTGTCTTTATGAATCTTTGGCACAATGTACCATATTTATCGGAGTACAACATGCACTGTTTCCTCCTAAAAATGGAGGGCAAAACAGCAGTGTGTGTTATACGTCAATATATTTAAAAAAAAGAGGCAGAAGGGGGGCAGACAGAACCATGCAGAAGGAAGGACGAGCGGTTTGCTGTCATAGGTAGTCCCACCTCCTATAATAGGTGGCACAGTGGCCCAATGCAGGGACGTGTGACATCTATCATAGGCGCCGGAACTTCAGATGACAGCAGCCGCTCGTCCTCCCTTCTCCTCGGCCCAGCCTGCCCCCGCTCTGTGCAATGGCGCTGGCGAGGCAGCAATACAGGACATGGCACTGGCGAGGCTGCATTGCTGAACACTGCGCTGGCGAGTCTGCATTGTTGAACACTGTGCTGGTGAGGCTGCATTGTTGGACACTGCACTGGCGAGGCTGCATTTATGGACACTGTGCTGATGAGGCTGCATTCATGGGCACTGATGAGGCTGCATTTGATTAAAAAAAAAAGTTCTGAGTTCAAAGCTGTTTATTTCAAATTTAAGCTTTTTTCCTAAAATTTCCCTACTAAATTTGAGGTGCGTGTTATATGCCAGTGCGTGTTATACGTCGATAAATACGGTATATCATAGGCACTAAATATTTTTCTTCCTTTTGATTGAGCATTTTTAGTCCCTTACTTTTTCTAATTCCTTTCTGAACCTATTTTTAGGATTACCTCTTAAGACCTGATATGTTTTTCTATCTTCCTGTAATCTACTCATTTCCTTCTTGTAATCCTCTTTAGATTTAACAATTATACCCCCTCCCTTGTCAGCCAGCCTAATTATCATTCTTTTTTTTCTTCTATTTTTTTTATATATATATATATATATATATATATATATATATATATATGGAATCTTTAAATTCTCTCACCTGTTATATTTCCAGATCTTCTGTCACCATCCTTTTGAATACATCAGTATGTTTGTTGTCATTGATTTGTGGAGTAAATGTAGGCCTATTTTTAAATGTGCTGTACTTTACTTTTATATTAACCATTGTGGTGCTTCCTATTTGTGTATTCATCAACATCAATTTATATTTAATTCCTCACATACTTTAGGATCCTTATATAGGGATCAAACTTGTTAAGGTTCTTATATGATGCAAATTTGAGGCCCCTTTCCATGACTCAAATTTCTTCCTTGTTTCCTTCACCCAATGTTCTCTTTTTTCTTTTGCTTTCTCTTGCCCCCTCTGCATCCCCTCCTCTTTCTGGGGATCTCCTGTTTGTGCTTTGATTTTCCTATAAGATCCACTGGATTCCTTCACCGGTTTAAAAAAACTTCTAGATGGTGATCTATTTCTGTTTTCCTCTCGGGAGCTCAAACCTATTGCTAGTGGGGATAAGGCTGTTGTATTAACATACTCTAGCACAAGCTGCCCTAACATTCCCATATTTAGGGTATTGTCTTCCTTTTGCTGGGGGGCCTTCATACATCACCTCCCTGAAATCCTTGTCTCTTGTCTCTATATTTTCTCCATATAGGAGTTCTAGGTGCTTCAAAGTGTTTCCCCATCTCATGTTGATAATTAAATATTCTCCCTACTATTTCTCTATTCTCTTCATCCTTGTTATTACTTTTTATGGAGTATTCTTCATTCACCTCCCTTCCTTGATATGTCCCTGATTTTTCTGAGATAGTGTTGGCTGAAAGTAGTCCCTTTATCTTATTTTGCCACTTAACCACTTCCCGTCCTGCGATGTACCCATACATTGCTGGACTTTCGGTGTTTTTACTGGGATGATGCCTGCAGCTGCAGGCATCACCCCAGTGTTGTTTTTAGAGCTGGCGGTCAGCTCTCTTGTAATAGCAATCAGAGTGGCTGACTAGCTCCATTGCTATAACATTAGCGGGGGGGGGGGGGGGCGACATCCCTCCTCCGCCTTCCTAGGCTCTCTCTGGCTCTCCAGCAGTGCCGGAAGGCCTGAGCCACCAGCCAACGCTTCCCCTGGCTGACTGAACAGCTAAGCAAAGCCAGGATTGGATTTGATCAGCTGTTTGTAATAGTAAACCGAAAGCAATGATTTGACATCACTTCTGGTTTTCTTGAAAACAATCAGCAGCGTTTTTTTTTTTTTTATTTAAATCATTCAAAAGCACAGATCTTGGTGTTTTAAATTATTTTAGATGCAGGAGCGTCTCAGACCCCATATCTCTCCATAAATAGAACTTGTCACATTATATAAACATGCAGAGCTTTTTAAAGTAAAGTGAACCAGTCTCTTAAAGTTCACAGATATTAAAGTGGAAAACTGTTCACATGAAGTCCACACACAATAATGGATAGGGAATCAGGTGTTATCATAATTCCAATAAAACTGTGAATCCAGAAGCCACCACCAGCAATCACCAGGTGCTCAAGCCTCTTACTGGATCTGACAGGCACCCATTACAGAGGTCAGTCTAGCGTGCACAATAAACCTCCTCTCATGTGGAGTCAGCCTCAGGTCCCAAAGTCCTCTTAAACATGCAGCCCGGTAAACTAACAACATCCAGCAAGTAACAGCAAGTAAAAGCTGATGAAGCAGCAGCTCTGGACACCAGAAAGATGGCCGCCGTATCCTCTGAAGCACCGAGCGTCACGCCAGCCAAACTCCGCCTACATGTTTCGTCATAATCAGGCGTAATCAGGAGGCGTGGCTGGCGACGCTACTCACATTCATATATACCGGAGGAGGGAGGGGAGCATGACCAGGCTAAAGGAGCAGGAAGCGGAACGAGCTGCATTCCAACCAACACCACACACCAGGGACACCACAGGCACTCGTCCGCTATTCCTACTATAAAAAATATATAAATGATGTTCCCCATATTCAAATCCATATGTCTAAGCGTACTAAGGATTTTAATATACTTAGGGAATTAACATTATTATAGACGCCAATGCATCAGACCGACCAGCACCATCTTGTGGCTCAAGAGCTAACTGCTCAGCAAATAAAATACTGCTACAAATATAAACATAATTGTAAAAATTTCAAGAATTATAAAATATTATAAGCATAACACATTGATACACAGACATAAATCAAATAACAGCAAACTACATGAAAATAAATAAGCATAAATATACCTAAACGAGGGGGATATTAATAAATGCCAATCAAAATGTAATAAAAATATTAAAAATATTACGCATTATTAATAAAAGCATTGATGTCACATTCGATATTTAAACCGAATGGGGTATAGGTTCTGGCGTTAAAAATCCAGTGGGTTTCCAACTTCGAAACACCCATAATTTTATTGCTCTCTCTCCAACAGCCAGAAAACGTATCAATCCTCAAAAACAGGGTACCCTCAGGGTTTCGTGACGTGACATTGATCATACTGTCTCGAGATACTGTGCTTAGGGTAGCCATTGATAATGTTAGTTATGTGTTCTTTCAGCCGTATATGTAGCATCCTGATAGTGCGCCCAATGTATTCAAGCCCACATGGGCACCTTATCAGGTACACCACATACTTTGTGGTACAAGAGATGAAAGGATTCATTTTAAAAGTATGATGGTGGAGTTAGATTGAAAACAATCCACCCTTCTACTCTTTTCAGTGTTGATTTTACACACTGCACATCTCCTGCATGGGTAAAAACCCCTTCTTGTCTGAAAGAAGGAGATGGTCTTTGGTGGATCCACCACATTTGGGGCCACCTGTAGTCTAAGGGGGGAACCCCCCTAAAAATCACAGGAGGAATGTCTGTAATGTTCCGGTACCTTTGGTACCCTAAATTACTCTTTTCACAAGTGTATGCGCCCCACCATTCTCTTTTGCAAAGGTGCGCATACACCTTTAAGACTGAAGCTGTCATCACTCAGCGCCGGACTAGATGGCTATTTAAATCGCCGGTTCTCACGCACATGTGTTCGTTCAAACACCCTTACCTGGATGCTAACTTGGCTTGAAGCTTTCGTGCTTGCAAGCATACCTCGCTGACGGAACCTGCGCTGATCCCTGCATCCCGCTTCCGGATCATCCGCTCCTCCTGAACCAACCTTCGGCTGTATTGCTATTAGTGCTAAGTACCCCGCAGGGGAACCCTCTATAAACTTTTACTAAGCTTACACTATCTAGCTCTGCATAGTAAAGACTATTTATCATATCTGCATATCTAGATTGCTAGCTCTTAAGACTACTGCTACTTATTCCTGCACTGGGTTGATCTCTCTTGTATGTCCACCTGCTACTCTGTCATCTGCTACCATACATGATTGCTAAACCTATCTGCATCCATCTGCTACTGTCTTACCTTCAAGTGTCTGTCACCTACCACCTCCACTCAACCTGTCTCTTAAATCTTCATCACTGTGTTACTACATACATAAAGTCACTCTAGGAACCAGCTTGTTGAGTGTGTGTATTTACTAGCTGAATTAAGACCTTCCACACATGATGAGTCATTGAGGTTGGGAATGGTATCTCAGCATCTCTCTTACATGACTACTGAAGTGGAATATTTCTGCAGCTGAAAATCCACACCATACATGAAACGCAGGAGCGTTACAATGTCTGGCAGAATGGGACCTAATATTCCGTCATTCCAGAGCACATGCCAGTGCTTTCTTATGATCTTTTTGATAGAGAAGTGCTGTAGAGAATAAGTTGAAAAAAAGCCATATTTAAATGCCTCATTCTTCTCACCTTGCACTTTCGGTGCCAAGAGATCCTCCCTATCTCGCTGTTTGGCCCGGACAATGGCATTATTGATAGCATCAATGTCATACCCCTTTTGTAGAAATCTCTCTTTCAAGACAGAGGCCTCCAACCGAAAATCATCCTTTTTGGAGCAATTCCTTCTTAACCTGAGGAACTGACTGACAGGAACGGACCGCAGCCAAGTTGGATGGTGACAACTATTGGTGTTAATATATCCGTTCCTGTCAGTCGCCTTAAAGTAAGTGGATGTGACAATAGCCCCATCCTCTACTCTTATCCTCAGATCAAAAAAGTGGATCTCATTTTTGCTTTATTCAAACTGTAACATGATGCCTCTATCGTTGTTATTGAGGCAGGCCATAAACTCCAACAGAGTGTCAGCATCACCATCCCATAGGAGGAGGATGTCATCAATATACCTCTTTCAGAATACCAACTCCGAAGTGGGTCTGGAATTGAGGACATCCTCCTCCCATTTGGCCATAAATAGGTTGGCCATACTGGGTGCAAATTTTGCGCCCATGGCCACCCCCTTGTTTTGCAGATAATACGTACCACCAAACCAGAAGTAGTTGTGTCCCATCGAGAAGTCGAGAAGGGACAAAATAAACTCTCTATGGAGGCCCAACAAGGGCCCTCTGCTCAAAAAATGGGATACAGCATCCCTCCCGTGCTGATGAGAAATGATAGTATATAGAGATGAGACATCCGCTGTGGCAATGATATAGCTATCCCTCCACACCAGACCTCTCAACTCATTCATCACCTGCGTTGAATCACACAAAAAGGATGGATTACAAACCACCAAAGGTTGTAAAAACTGATCTATATATTTACCCACCCGGTAGGTGACCGAATCAATGCCACTAATGATCGGCGGGTGGGTTACACAGATCCTTATGAATCTTTGGTAGGTAGTAAATCACAGACACACGTGAGGTGATAGGCACAAGAAATGCTTTTTCCTTCTTGGTTAGCAGTTTGTCATGGAATCCATCATCAACTAAGGACACCAATTCCTTCTTATAATTTATTGTGGGATTACCACCCAGAGGGATATAGGTGTCCCTGTCCGACAGGAGTCTTTTCATATCAAGCTTATAAGCTGCAGTGTCCAAAATGAACACCCCGCCACCCTTATCTGCCGGTCTGACAATTATGTCATGTCGATCTTTAAGAAGTTTCAAACCTTTATTAAACATGTGATTGCCTCTAGGTTTCTTGATCACCAGCTGATCTGTTTCCCTGGCGACAAGATCTCTAAAGACAGACAAGGATGGGGCTAATGCTCCCGGCGGATTAAACACTGAGGCATTCGAAAAAGCGGTAGTCTTAATACCCATATTGTAGATCTCCTTTGGACGGATGGGATTAGACATCATGTATCTCTTGATATTCATTTTACGCACATATTTGTGGAGATCCATGAATGTCTCAAACTTATCAAGAGTCCTGGGTGGAGCAAACTTAAGACCCTGATTAAGAACAAATTTCTCTTCATTAGATAGTTCTATAGAGCTTAAACTAAAGAGGCCAGTGTCTTTCAAACACGCCTCTTTTTTCGCGCGGACCCTCCTGCCCCCTCGGGAACCTCTTTTAGGTTTTTTATCCTTTTGTTTTTTTGTGGACCCCCGGGAAAAAAATACTGATTTCCACCATAATTTCGTTTGCTAGGATGGGAACCCTCATAGTTCTCATTTATGGGAAAAAAAGACAATTCTTGATTATTCCTCCATAGGTTCATTAGGCGGTCAGCCTCTAGACCCCCATTGATTAATATTAGAAGGTCCATTATTGTCAAATTCTTGACTATATGTACCTCTCTGATCATAAGGATGCACAGTCATATATTGGTCAACCTCATTTCTCTGATAGGTTAGAGGTTCAAACCTATTATGTGTTGGCATGCCCTCCCTCTGCTGCTGGGAATTAGGGCATTACTTGTCACATGCCTATTCCTGTCACAAGGATGTTTACATTCCTTGTGACAGCAAAAAAAGTGGAAAAAAAATAAAGCAACAGTGTAAAAAAGAAAAAAAACAAAAATTAAAGTGTATACTATAGTGAAAAAAACACTCGCGCCAAACTAAATTGTATAATACAAATAAGGAGGACTGCTGCTGCTTCAAAATCCCTAAGGATAACAACCATAAAAATAAATTGCAAAAAGCAATTTAGCAGCACAAACTCCTCCACCAATATCTTAATCCCAGTGCTAATAAATTAGTGACAAAGTGTTCACGTACAATAAATTAAATAAATACATACATAGTTATTGTAATAGATGAAATTATTGTGAAATATAATAAATTCAAACAATGACTTGATCCCAATATTGATAAATTTGTGATAAAGTGCTCTTGTGCAATAAGTTAAATATATACATACATAATTAAAATGAAAAATAACATAAATTCAATCCAAAGTGCATAAATGAAAAATAAAAAAAAAGCATATAAATAAAATTGTGCAAAAATGTGTGCAAAATCCAGTCCAGAAATATGTACAAAGTGCAAAAATAGCAGTCCACTGATGGATACAACCAAAGTATATACTCCTTGGCTGTGACATATCCAAGTGAATGCGCTCCTTAAAAGTGAAAGTGTGAGAAATAGTAGCGGTGACACCCTCCGTGTTCCGTGGGATTGGGAGAAATGCAAACTCACCAGGTGTTGTTGATCCCTATTACCTTATGGCAATATAAGCACCTTATGGTAACATGACACACTTCTAAATTACCGTGGTCTTTGTTACATCGATCCATACGACCTTGCAGGGGAAGTTGCTGTATGTAGATCTAAGGGGGCACAAATGCAAAGGAGAGATGGACTCCTTATAGTGTATTATCCAAGATATACTCCATTTATTTAAAAACGCTTCGTAGGCCTAAACAAACATAAAAACCTCTTGGCAGCTTATAATAAAGTATTAAAGGTCTCTCAGCCCCAAATAATGTATAAAGCTCACGTGCGGTTACCCACACTCAGTGCGGGCAGCCGCACCGCTCCGGAAGCTGCTTCCGATTACGTCAATTCAATGACAAAACGTGCCAAGTTGACATGAACGTCCCCTCAATCTGAGCACAGCCTGGAATGCACGCCGGTCCTGGGAGTTACAGAGCAGTGCGGCTCCCCTTACCGAGATAGATTTTTAGATTTTTTATTTTTTTTTCCAAAAAGATTTTATTTATTATAAGCTGCCAAGAGATTTTTATGTTTGTTTTGCACTACGGGGCGTTTTTAAATAAACGGAGTATATGTTGGATAATACACTATGAGGAGTCCATCTCTCCTTTGCATTTGTGCCCCCTGAGATCTACATACAGCAACTTCCCCTGCAAGGTCGTATGGATTCTTAGAACGGAGACTTTATAAGTGCGTCTGATCTCGTGTTGCCATAAGGTAACAGGGATCAACAAATTCTGGTGACTTTGCATTTCTCCCAATCCCACGGAACACGGAGGGTGTCACCACTATTTCTAGCACTTTGCACTTTTGAGGAGCGCATTCACTTGGCTGTTACATATAAAGGAGTCCACGTTATACTTTGGTTGTATTCATCAGTGGACTGCTATTTTTGCACTTTGCACATATTTCTGGACTGTTTTTTGCACACATTTTTTCACAATTTTATATATATATGCTTTTTTTTATTTTTCATTTATGCACTTTGAAATGAATTTATATTATTTTTCATTTTAATTATGTATGTATATATATATAACTTATTGCACGTGAGCACTTTATCACAAATTTATCAATATTGGGATCAAGTCATTGTTTGAATTTATTACATTTCACATTTATTGCATCTATTACATATATTATGTATGTATGTATTTATTTAATTGTTTAATTGTATTGTACGTAAACACTTTGTCAGTAATTTATTAGCACTGGAATTAAGATATTGCAGGTGGAGTTTGCGCTGCTAAATTGCTTTTTGCGATTTATTTTTATAAAAATAAAGTGTCCCTGTCCTCGCAAAGGAAAACACACACGTCGGTCCCACAAGCACACAAACAGTGATTGTCCCACACATGAGAGGTATCACCATGAACGCCAGATCATGGGCAGTAACTTTAGCCCCAGATCTCTTCTGTAAATCTAAAGTGGTAACCTCTGTACAATTTACGCATGACATGTTTGGTATCTATGTACTCTGTATAAAGTCATTTTTTATATTTTATGAAAAAATTGGGGTATTTATTGTGTTTTTTTTGCATTAAAACTCAAAATTGCATTTTTTTCAAAATAATTGCATTTGAAAAACTGCTGCGCAAATACCGTGTGACATAAAAAAAATTGCAAAACCCACCAATTTATTCTCTAGGGCCTCTGCTTTAAAGAATATGTAATGTTTGGGGGTTCTAAGTAATATACTAAAATACTGATTGTTACATGTGAACAAAAAGTGCCAGAAGGCCCGGACTGGAGATGGTTAAAAACCTGAATCAATTTAGAATCGATAAAATTCCTCTGATATTTTTTCCTATTTTATAAAAGTGTACTTCCTCTTGACTCTTCCGGTTGAAAAATTCAAACCATTCCTGCACTGATTCTTCATTGTTTAAACCATCATCATCATTATCATTGATGGCTAGGTCCCACCTACATTTTCTGGGGACCATTTCCTCATAGTGTGACCTTTTTCTCTAACAGCCTTCCTAATTTCTTTTTTTAGCCTTCTAAATCTCCATCACAATCTCCTTTCATATTAAATGCCTCATTAAGATTATTGGTTCTATTTGCTATATGAGATATTTATATTTAAAATATCCATGGTTGACACAAAAAAATACTGTATAATGAATATGAATCCAATAATATCTGGATAATTCTCCGCACCACTAATATCTCAATAATACCATAAGGATACACAATTTTGTATGATACACTCATGTACTTTATATAGCCAGTTTTGGTTACATCGCACTTTTTGGACACATTTTATTTGGCCGTTAATTACCTCATTTTAATGAGAGATTCTCTTTAAAGAGGAACTTCACTAGAAAGTGGGGCAAATGAAAGTCAGCAGCTACACTACTTTCACAACATTTTCAAGAAATCAATACTTACCAGTCCATGCAGTCCAGTGCTGCACCTCGGGATTCCTGTTTACTCATGTCACCATCTTGGTTTTTGGGAGCTGACCTGAAGACTCACAACAAATGTACCTATTGTGCATGTGAGAAACTTTGTCTATTGTGTTACCAGTCCTACTGCCTCCTAGGCAGTGTGACATTATCCCAGGTGGGGGGGGGGGGGGTGGAGTTAAGGAGGAATAACAGAGTGTGCAACTACATGGCAAATGAGGTTTAATGTGGAGAAGTGTAAGGTATTGCACTTGGGAACTAAAAACATAAAAGCACAATACGCTTCAGGGGGAGAACATCTGGGGAAATCAAAAATGGAGAAAGATCTGGGAGTCTTAGTAGAAGATAGACTAAGCAATAGTATGCAATGTTAAGCTGCAGCTGCCAAAGCCGGCAGAATATTAGCATGCATAAGGAAGGGTATGTATTCCAGAGGTAAAACTATAATCCTACCACTTTATAAAACTCTGGTCCAACCACATCTGAAGTATTCTGTCCAGTTCTAGTCACCAATCGCAGAAAGGAGGTGTTGGAGAGAGTCCAGAGAAGGACAACTAAGCTAATTAGGGGATTGGAGGACTTAATTATGAAGAACATTTACAAGCACTTGATTTATTCTCCCTAAAGAAGAGACACCTGAGAGAGGACATGATAGCGATTTACAAATACCTCAACGGTTTTCTCAGCATAGAAAAAAAACGATTCAGTCACAAGGAATGTAAGAGCACACGAGGCCATACAATGCAATTAGAGGAGAAGCGATTTACGCAGGGGTTTTTTTTACAGTAAGGGCAATAAGAATGTGGAACTCTCTTCCACAATTGGGGGTAACTGCAGGGAGTATGGCTACATTTAAAAGACTCTTGGACATGCATCTCCAAGATCAAAACTTTCAGGGGTATGGGAAATGAGCAGGCCACTCAGGTTAAAATGGATGGAGTATTGTTTTTTCAAACTCAACTACTATGTAACTATAAATGAACAAGCAAAAGCTGAAAGGGAATTAGGAAGCAGGAGCTTTTATCTCCAAAAATCTTGCTCACTGGAAAAAAAAAACATCTGCTGTTTCCTTACAGGCTGAGGGAGAAGAAATGATAGAATGTTTTTATTATTCATTTTTAGGCGAATATTTGACAATTTTCTTCAAGCCAGTCAAGTTAGATAGTTGGATTGCTGTTTAGGTTATGAACATTAGTTGAGCAATGATATTAGCCTGCTTTGCTATTCTGGACCAATTTTCTAACATAGCAACAAGGTTATGAAAGACAATATAAATATCACGTTACAAGAACATAATGTATTGGTAATGGATAATTCAGTGATTCAACAGAGAGTCATTTTTACAAAACCTATTGTATCTCTGTTACTATATTTTTTTTTTATCTCATATTGAGAAAAAAAACTTGTCTGTATTTTATTAGCAAGTTCTGCATTCCAGGTCCATCCAATTAATTTCTTTTATAAACTACAGCAGTAGCAAAGTTCCTTTGTGTACCTTGTTACTATAGTGATATCATATGGCTCAGAAGTCAGTCACTTTGATTGTTATTCTTTCAGTCTCCATGGTGATCTCAGTTGGGAAATGCATTCTATAATCCTCTTTTAGAAGACCCAGTCTAGACCCAGCTATAGTCAGGTTCACCTGGAAGCATATTTGTTGCTCTCAGAGCAGGAAAGATGAAGGTCTTCCTGAAAAAAAAAAAGATTCAACAGCTTTGTAAAAGCTCTTTGCAGTAAACACAGGAAGTGTTTGGTTTGACTAAAACTAAGGCAGCAATTTATTGTGAAAAAAATATTCCTTGTGTTTAGAATGCATGGAGGGAAAACAAGATAAACAATTCATCCTGGTCATCTCAGAAAACAGAAATTTGGTAAAATATATCTGGAAAAAGAAAAATGAGTTTTCTCATGTATCAACGAAAAAAACTCCCATGTGTTTTACATGCTGCTGCCTGAAAAATAAATTTAAGGCCTCATGCACACTGGATACTATAAAAATCGGCAGTAGCGTTAGCTGTAGAATGAGTTTTGCAGCATTTTTTTTTTTTTTTTTGCAAAACTATACCCCCACAAAAGCTTATGGCTCAAAAACGCAGAATAGCCATGTTTTCTTAGAGTTTTTCAGAGTCCGAGCATTTTTACAGCTGAAAAACTCTTCAAACCTACTAGTTCTGGGTTTTTTCCAGCCAGAAAATGCCCCTGCCAAAAAACACTGATAAAAACCTATGTGTGCAGGGACACATTGGATAACATGTTGGGGAGTTTACTTGGCTGCAGAAAAAAACACCTGAAGTCAAAAACAGCAGCTGTAAAAACGTTCAGTGTGCATGAGGTCTTACTGTTACATGCCATACAATACTATTCCTATTAAATGTTAAGCATAAAATTCAAAGTTTAGGGAAAGGTGTCTCCTTTTGTATAAGAAATGCTATATGACTATAAAATCAAATGGCCAGCACAGTGGCTAAGTGGACTGCACTTCCGCCTAACACCACTAGGGTTGTTGGTAAATTAACAGCGCTGTATAAATAACCATAGTAAATAAATCAAACAAAAATAAAAACTCTACCTATGTATAAGATATGTACTGTATGTAAAGCCAAAACTTTTTTGGGATAGAATGTTTAAAGGTTGGAACCTCTGTCTGTGTTTTATAATAGCTCCCAACTGTCCCTGATTTCGAGGGATGGTTCCTGATGTGGATCAACGTCTCTCTGTCCCTCTTTCCTCCTCATTTGCCCCTAATTTTGGTCTGATCTATACAGCTGTATATAGAATGCACTATTTATCTTTCAAAAAGTGTTGTTAAAATTCTAAACCTTTCATCCAATTTCTAAATTGCTGCATTTGTAAATTTCAAAGGCCAATATAAAGAAATAGTAGTGGTAAAAAAATAAGGAAAAAAAAACACTTGTGGGTTTAACTTATCATTTTTTTGTATAATTTTCCTTAAAGTGGAATGACAGGGGGTGTGTCCTTTGCCTATATACTTTTGCTAATAGGTGACCCTTGTTCTCATCTCAAAATGTTGGGAGGTATGGTTTTATTACTGTAATTAAAAAACTAAAGTGCAAACCACAACACTAACAATAAAAAAATTTAAAATATAGGGGCAGCAGCCAACATTCAAATGTGTCCCCACATAATAATAAATAAAAACAATAAAAATAGATGTGGTACTACCTCCAAAATGCCTGTTGTAGTACTAAGATTGTATTATTATATGAATTTATATTAATATTATTATTATAGCACTATAATAAGCACTTTGGAGGTATCACCACATCTATTTTTATGGTTTAATTACTATATTTGATGAAAAGTCAAAAAAAGGTGCGCAAATCGGTAAGTGGAAGCAGCACTATAGAAATATGTAGAAGAAGTGAAAGTGGATAATAATGCGCTTCAATTGTAAACCAACAATATTGATGTGTAAATCAAATCTTGTAGGTGCAAGAATAGTGCACAAAATTGGAGGACTTCAGAATAATGTGTAAACAAAATACAGTTCATCAATAAAGTCCATAATCAAAAATGTGCAAGTAATATGTTCAGTGGTGAGTCCACACTTAAATGGTGACTGTGTTCAAATTAAAACGTAGTGAATGGCCTCTTACCATATGTTAAACAAAACAGAGCCTCCAAATAAACTTGACAATGTGATAATAAAATAACGCCCAGTGATAAAGATGGACTCTTACCAGAGATGATGGAGGTAAAATCTTCAAGCAAAGTAGGTAGATGATCCCGTGTCAGCAGGACTGAAGAGGTGGAGCACTCTCCCTGAGGATCCTCCAGATCACATCCACCCACAGCATCCAGAAAAGACTTGATGCGGCTCAAGATGAAATGGCCCAAAGATGCGTTTCCAAAAGAAAGAAAGGGACTAATAGTGCATTATCCTTTAAAACCAAATTTAATAAAGGCAAATACACTTACAGCAATCCAAACATAGAAGCATAGAAACATAGAATGTGTCGGCAGATAAGAACCATTTGGCCCATCTAGTCTTCCCAATATATCTGAATCCTATGAATAGTCCCTGGCCCTATCTTATATGAAGGATAGCCTTATGCCTATCCCATGCATGCTTAAACTCCTTGGGATAGGCATAAGGCTATAGATATATATATCCAAGTTAAAAAGAGGCAACAAGCTGAAAAACGTCACGGCCGTCTGCAGAACGGTAATGTGACAAAATGACAGCGCGACCAGCTCCTTCCGACGCGTTTCCACACAAGGGGTCGTCTACTGGGACTGGAGCATATGTGTCCCCATTGAGGAGGTTCACTCTCACTACAGGTCATGGTGACCACAGTCTCTAGTACAGAAAAAGATGAGAAATGTTAAACGTTTGAGCTGTCACAGGAACAAATCTTTCTTTTACAATGATTTTTTTTTTTTTTACAGGGATTAAACAATAGTACAATACATATCCTATCATAGACATGTCAGAACATGTGCTTGGTACATTTTATATTAGAAAACATATGCAAAAGCATACAAAGCCAGAGAGATAATATGACAGGTAACAAAAAACGGTTGCAATTTATGCAGAAAGATGGTGAGAGCAGCTGCTGTAAAATGTGTCTGGAAGCAATGTTGGAGCGATGTGGAATCATGAGGAGAAGATAATAAAAAGAGGAATGGAAGTAGGACAGAAAGAATTTTTGCAGGGAGGTGTGTTGGATGGGTAGCCAGGGGGTCAAAAAAAACAAGGAAGAGCATTGAGAGAGGAGGGATGTCAGGTAGAGATGTGTAGGGTCTTGCTGAGACATGTGGTGCCAAGGCAATATAATTAGAGAGAGAGCAGGAATGGTCTAAAAGTATATGCCAAGGAAAACCATGTTTTCAGAAATTTCAGTGGGTATCATTAAGGCAGGCGGACAATTTTGCACCATGGTGCTCATCACTCTTACTGAGGATAAATCTTTCAATTGGTAAACATTTTCTGGTGACAACTGCCTAAGAGGATTTTCCTATTTTTATAGATATCTCCTTTTACTTTCTGCTGTGTCTCCAAGACAGAAACTGAAGGGAAATATCCCCAGTGTATAACAAACAGAAAAAAAAACTGACAGGAGTTTTAAACATTCCCTACTCTATTCAAAACTACAAAAATTGCCTTACATACACTTTAAAATTAAAATGGTAAATATCGGGTTTTAGAAAGGAGAACTAGGAGCAAAACATAAGAAATAGGGAAGCAGTTTACTTGTGTCAGCATTATGAGTTTGGATGAACTGTTTAGCAGAATAAGCTCATTATCCACATAAGACTTTAACTAACACATTTCCCAAAAGGCCTCCTCAAAATACATAGGATTCTGCATACAGTATGTTCAGGATTGTACTAGCCACTGCAGATTGTAATCTGTACACAAGAATAGAATCTGTGAATTGGGGGCCAGATAATAATAATAGTGTCCCTTGGACCCTGTCCCCTCACAACTACTAGAACCCCCTTCGTGTTCTGTCCTACACTCCCTAACCCACTTCTTCAATCTCTCCCTCTCTATCGGCACCTTTTGCTCCCCTGTCAAAGATGCACTGGTTACCCCCATACTTAAAAAACCCTCACTGGATCCCGCCTGTTTGAACAATGTAAGACCCATCTCTTTGCTCCTGTTTGTTATTAGTGAGGTTGCAACTCATATGGTGGTGGTCAAGGCATTCAAGATGTTTGGAGACAACCTTCTTGTCCTCCTATAGTCTGGCTTCCACCCACAAGATCCCACTGAAACTGCCCTATTAAAACTCACTAATGGCCTACTAATTGCTAAAATCAATGGCCATTACTCCATACTCATACCCTTAGACCACTATGCAGCCTTTGGCACAGTCGACCCCCCACTTCTCCGCAATAAACTCAACTCCTTTGGCCTCCTTGACTGTTTTCTCCTGGCTCTCCTCCTACCTTCAGTGTCACCTAAAACATTATCTCCTCCGCTCCTCTACCTCTTTCTTTTGTGGTACTCCAAGGCTTTGCCTATGGACCTTTCCTATTCTCTCTCTGCAACTCTTCCCTGGGCAAATTGATAACCTCTAACGGCTTCCAATACCACCTCTACATTGATGACACCCAGATCTAACACTCTGCTTTCCAGCTCACCCCATTTACCCCTTCACATATCCTAAATTTACTAAGTGACATATTAGTATGGATGTCCCACCATGTCCTTAACCACCTCCTACCCAGCCACTGCACATATACAGCCGGGTGGGAGTCTCGTCCTTCTGATCGGACGTTCCGGAACGTCCTTCAGAAGGAGCGAGATCGCGCCGCTGCGGGCACGCGCAGCAGCGCGATCTCGATGTGCCTGTGTCCCTCGGACACAGAGCAACAAGTTACGGCAGGAGGGCCCTGTGATTGGCCCTCCTGATCACATGACGTCTGTATCCAATCACAGCCGTCATGCAATGTAAACACAGCCGTTGTAACGGCTTTAAGGGGTGGGAGAAGAAAAGCAGCGCCAACAACGTAGTAACTCACACAGAGAAAATCGTTGATCAGCAAATGGTGATGGTTCATCTGCAACACTGCAGGGATGTTTGGGAAGTACACTGTGGCGGCCGTGGTCCTGAGTGCCGGTAGAGTCCGACACTTCCTGTGGTTCTTGCAGCATTCAGTGTCCAGGCTTACATCCAATAGTGGCAGGGGGGTGCTCGCGTTCGGAGCATGCGTGCTCCTTCCTCAGGCGATGCTCAACCCCATGGATTGAACTATCCTGCATACCTCCTAAAAAGACTACCTACAGCCACAGTTGAAACTTTTTTCATAAGATCGAATGTACTTGACTCTTTCACTGGCGCAGGTCGAATGTTGTTTAGTTGTAACGGCTTTGATCTCTTCTTCTCCTCACACAGATCCTGTCAGTGAGGAGAAGAAGATGATCTGTGCTGCAGCCAGGGGAATCAGTGAGTTTTTATAATTACTCACTGATCACAGGGGGGGTCTGTGCTGGTAATCAGAACATTGATTACCAGTGCAGCCCTGGGGGGGGGGGTGCCACTAGAGCCACCAGGGATGCCCACCCATGACCACCAGGGATGCCCACCATGGACACCAGGGATGGCAGTCAGGGCTCAGAGAGCCTGCCAGTGGTGCCCTCCCTATCAGTGCTGCCCACCAATGCCATCTATCAGTGCTGCCCACCAGTGCCCATTACTGCCATCTATCAGTGCCACCCACCAGTGCCCATTAGTGCCCACCAGTGCTGCCCATCAGTGCCCATCAGTGCCGCCCATCAGTGCCGATCAGTGCCGCCGGTCAGTGCCCATCAGTGCCACCTATCAGTGCCCATCAGTGCAGCCGATCAGTGCCCATAAGTGCCGCCTATCCATGCCCATCAGCGCTGCCTATCAGTGCCCACCAATGCTGCATATCAGTGCTACCTATCAGTGCCACATATCAGTGCCCATCAGTGCTGCATATCAGTGCTACCTATCAGTGCCCATCAGTGCTGCATATCAGTGCCACCCCATCAGTGTCTCCTTATCAGTGTCTCCTCATCAGTGCCTGTCAGTGCGGCGTCATCAGTGCTCATCAGTGCAGGAAAAACGTATCTATTTACAAAATTTTATAACCTAAACAAAAAAACTTTTTTTTTTTTTTTTTCAAACTTTTCGGTCTTTTTTTATTTGTGCACCAAAAAAGAAAAAACCTTGCGGTGATCAAATACCACCAAAAGAAAGCTCTATTTGTGGGAAAAAAATGACACAAATTTGGTTTAGGTACAGTTTTGCATGACCGCGCAATTGTCATTCAAAATGCAACAGCGCTAAAAGCTGAAAATTGGTCTGGGAAGGAAGGGGGTTTAAGTGTCTGGTATTGAGGTAGTTAAACTCACTCTGTCTAAAACAGAACTAGTATTATTTCCTCCTCCCCAATCCTCCCATTATGACTTTATCATTAAAACCAATAGCCTCTCTAGCCCTAAATCCATTTAGGAACCCTACAACCCTTCTGCCACCCTCCCTCTCACACAGGACTCCTTTGTTTATTGCGCTCCGAAGAGCCCTCAGCTTCCCAGCCATATCCCACTGCACAGATGCCAAGGAAGTGTTCCTAGAGCTGATACAACTGACGTAGCAGCATTTTCTCCTCACACTGACACCTCTCTCTTCTGAATCAACATTAAGCTCTTCAATGCAATGTGCCAAGACTTGTGGCACTATTTCTTCACGTGCCACAACTAATGTATTTCCTATTCTGCCCTCTGTACCACCCCCATTATCAGGTCTACTGATTTTCAAATGTTCCCACATATGAATGTGCAATGAGCTGTACACAGGAGGCTACTATAAGACTGCCTGCCTGCCAGAGCAATGCACTTTTCTCAGATATTTTTATTTGGTATACATTTTATACTGAGGCACATAAGGGATTGTAGGTCTCTGAAAGGTAATGTTTTGCCCTGTAACTTCCTCTCTTCCGCTTATGTTTATTTTCCACAAAGGCAAGATTCTTCTCACTAAAGCCTGTTGGCAGTGGCACACAACATATGTGGCCCATAACAACACCCCCTGTTTATGGTCCAAACCTGGCTTAGAATATTGGCACAGTGTGTGTATAGGTGATGACAGTATTTCCACTAAAGAACAGAAACATGTTTAGCTAATATCTAAATACCAGGTTTAGGTGAGTGTCTAGTGTGGCTCATGATACATTCGGCACTGGTAGAAATACAGCACAAAGCTCTTTTACTACCAATACTGAGTGAACCGGTGGAGCTGCTGGACTTCAGTCTGTGAAAGAGACGGAGGCTTCAAATGGAACAGAGAGTAGGGAAAGCACCCAACCCTCCAATGCTAGCTGGGGTTGGGTTTATTTTTTTGGGTGGTTGAACATTGTCTGTTTTCTTCCAGCAGACTTTTCCCAGTTGTTTAAAACTTTGTCTAATTTAGCAATCTGATAGTGACAAAAACTGTAACATTTTGTATATTTTCCTTGTTGCATTTTACAGGTCTCAGAATTAAAACCAATGCTTCTGTGTTACTGGAGGACATGCGTAAGAAAAGTGTTTATCTCCTATTGAGTCCTGAAATTAGATTTCACAGTTCTCCATATAACATTGATCAAATCTTGAGCAGGAGGTCTATAATATCATTGTGCCTGATTCTTGTAAGAAGCTGCACACAAAAGCTTAGGCTTCCACAAATGAAATATACTTTTAGGTTTAGCTGAAATTAAGAATAAGTTCAGCACCCTCTGAAACAGGGGTAATCTAGGCCATCACAGCCTAGTAATTAGGCTAAATTTGGCTGCTAGCCTTGCAGTAAAATGAATACAGAAAGAGAGAACTTTAGCTTGCCTGTGCCTAAACTCTAGTGCATCTTTAGCCTTGCCTCATTTGCATGGAGATGTGACTGTACTTCTTGGAGCAGCTTGAAGAAAAAACATTATCAGCACTTGAAGATCTTGTATTTTAGCACTGACAATGTTTTGCCAAATGATTAATCCCTGCAGTGCTACAGGGACGGGCAACTCGATGCAGAATCTGTATTTATTCCCTGTGTTTTTTTCTGCCCAGTTTATGCATAACAATTCCCAGCGAGCTTTATGTGTATTTTATGTACTTCATGGATAAGATTAATAATGACAGGAATTCTGTAGATATCTTTTCATCAACTTTTTATGCTTTTGAAATATTCAAGCTGTTGTAAGGATAGTGTAGAACGGAGGAATATGAGAGCAAATGGAAGAACGCCAGTCAGCATCCACTGCTCATTAATCAATTCAGAAAATAGAGAGATCTTTATTCAGAGCATGGAGGCAAATCAGATCTTGCTTTCAAAGAAATGTTCAACTTCTCAAGAAGAAGAGGATAACATTTCAACAAAGTGAATACCTGCATAGACTGGAGGAAATGGTTATCAACGGTTCACTAGAAACTAGTTTCATCATTTAGTCTGCCTATAGACTGCAAATATCACTCTGAAACTAGTAGCCAGGGAAAGTGTTCACTCTTTTAGATACATCTGCTCATTAAAGTGTAATTCAAGCAAAACATCTTTCTTTTTTTTTTTTATTTATAGAGCGTATTGAATTTTCGAATAATTCCCCCAGAATCAGAATCATTAAAAAAGTCACTTTTTCTGTCGATTTTTGATGCTGGATGGAGAATTCTTGGTGAATGTTTGTACGCTGGTGCAGGTTTCCCCTATGTCCTGTAGGTGTCAGTATCCCATTATTAAAGATGAAGTGTAGTCTGTTAGGGGAATTATCTCCCAAGAGCCTCTGTCAGTCTCTCAGGGAAGCCAGCTGTCCAATTGGATTCTGCAATCTCACAAGATCTCTGGTGGCCGTTTTGGTGTAAGTGCTTATATAATAGGGTACCACCATCATTTAGGAATGCCTGGAGCGAGTGGTAGGTCAGTGAAAGTGATTAGCACAGGGACAGGCTCCTGGCCAGTAGGGTCAGAACAGGAACTATGCCCATAGAAAGGAAACATCCTAGTATTCAGAATAGCCATGTGAAGCTCTCTTTAGCAGCTGTACAGTGCACTGCAAACTGCCACTCCTCCAGCGGAAGCTGCCCTCCGGTGCTACTTGTCCTAAGCCTGGCAATACTATGAAAACACCAATTGTTGCATTGCCCTATTCAATGCCTACAAGAACTGTCATCATTAATTACTGTTAACCTATATATACAATATACCAGATAATTATAAAAATCACAGACTGTATGTGTGGTCTCTACCTAATTGGGAACCATGGGCTTGGTGCAGACCCACATGTATCTTATCGGATGCAGACACTGTTCGGGTATTATGACAGCTGTGGGTTCCGGTTGTCAGAATACAATAGATGGCACTGCAGATTTGCCCTTCCTTTAGTATAGATGGGAGAGTTGATTGATTTTTCTTGTTCAACCTGCGGGGATAAACAAGTGAAATCTTAATGCCCAGCTTAATGGTTTGGAAACCTTTTATTGCTCTGTGGGGGGTTTGCCCTCACTTTCTGTCCTAGTAATAATCCTGTAATCAAATGTCACACAGTCACACAGCAAGAAAAAGAAAACAGAGGATTAGATTGTAAGCTCTTCTGAGCAGGGCCCTCTAAATCTTCTATATGTACTGTCTCCCTCTAATATTGTAAAGCACTGCGTAAATTGCTGGTGCTATAGAAATCCTTATTAATAATAATAATATAGCCTTACCCCACACAAATGAGCAAAAAAGGCAGCCTTTATATTTCATTAATATGGTTTCCTTGATGTTTATAAAATAGTTTAATATTCTAAATTTCTTTTGCAGCATAAAGGTGGTAGAGGTACCTTTAACCCAAGAGAAAAAGAAAGAACAAATCCATGTTCACACTCACATCCTTTTAAAAAATTGTCATTTTTTTTTATCATGTTCTTTTTGTTGGTTGCTAAATAACAGTCTGTTTCACAGTAGTAGTTGTATTGTGCTAATTTTCCCTATTATTTCTGGGTTGGCATGACAAGGAATGTATGATTATTTGATCCACAGTACAGGTACGGGAATAGTAGAAGTTTAGCACATAGTGTCACAGAAACGCTGAGAGCTCTTCTTATGCTGCACAGTGGAGGAGTTTACGAATTTGTATTTCCACAGGAGATGGCAGAGGCATGACTGGTGACGCACACTGGGTTATTAGGAAGGCTGATTTGACAATGTGTTTGGTAGATAAAACACCATTATTAAAGGTTTGATTCTTTCTTTTGTTGTGCAAGCACAGGATTTTTGAGTACTATGCTCTGGCCTGTGACTTTTAACGCTGTACACTGAAGAGCTTTTATCTTGCAGCTGTAGAAACTTGTGACTTTTATCCTGGAATATCTACTGGATGTCCAGCACCTTGTAGAATACATGCTGTGATGGATTTAGGCTGTTCTGAAGCCAAAAGCTACCTGGTGTACCTAATGAAATGGCCACAGCAAATGCAATCAGTGCAACTTCTATTCCTGACTCAGGCCATATGAAGGAGGGAACAGCTCTGAATTACAAACTCACATTTCCCCCATACGATCCTGAATCAGTCATATGATAATGCTGTGCTATCGCTCAAAACACTGTCATTATACAGCTGTAAAATCAGTTTATTGTTAAGTTCTTAGCTAAACAAAAAGGGATGGACAGTTGTTTCAGAGATATTTATTTTTTCATCATTTAAATCAGACTGAATGGCATCCATACCTCATTACATGCTCAGTCCAGGAAGGATGCCCACCCCAAAAACCATGGGAGTGAGAAGAGGTCACTGCCATGTCAGCAAACCTGCTAGAAAACCACAAGAGAAAAAAGGTATATATAGTTTTTTGTAATAAAATATATATATCAAAAAAGGTAAAGCAACAGGTTCTCTTTACTTTATCCCTCCCTAGCAGCATATATTTTCTTTTTTCATACCCCCCTGTGGAGCCATAACTTACACAGTAATATAGACGATCTATATAAGTATCCTAACAAACTATACTAGCAAGATTGAATGCGCAGGCACTATGGAGAGAGTCACGTGCACCGCCACACCAGGAAGATCAAGTTCTTCTTTTGGCTCCCAGCACTAAACAGAGATAAGGAAGAGTATGTATATGCTGGGGGGGGGGGGGGTTAAACTCCCCTCGCCCTCAGTAGGAATCTTGATTGCCTAAAAATGCAGTAACAACATTTAAAAACAAACCCTTATTCCGCTCAGCAGCTCCAGGCATTGTGGAGAAATTCATCTTCAAAAACATAATCTACACCGGGGGGGGGGTTAAAACTGACATATTCCTTTGCCCTCAGTAGGGATCTTGGTTGCCTAGACGATTAGCATAATCTAATATTGCAGTAACAACACTTAAAAACAAACCCTGATTCAGCTCAGTAGCTCCAGGAATTGTGGAGAAATGTATCTTCAAATATTACAAACAAAATCTAAACATATCTGGCACTAAAATTACAGCTCCTCTGGCTGTAGGAACTTGTAAGCTGTTAGAAACCATCTTCCAAATCTCTACCATCTTTGAATATCAATTATTTCACACAACATGCAGCTACCTCCCTAAGCCTGGCCGAAGAATTCCCAGAGATGGCATCTTCCCAATTCTGCCTTGTTGCGGGGATGTTGCTAAGACACCCCCAGCTGTTACTGCTAACCCCCACCATCACAAGAGCAAGCTCCCAAATCCTCAAACATATGTGGCCCATGCTTGCAACAGGGTTTCATTTAGCTGGGAGTATGTTATCAACACCCCAGTGACAAGGCAGGACAGGATAACGACATCTCTGGGAGTTTTTCAGTCAAGTTTCAGGAGATATGTAAATGGCTTACACCTATAGCAAGGGCATTATTCAACTTTGATCAAAGCTGCAGCTTATTTTTATCTACAGATACCCCTTATCTGCATAGGCAGTTTTCTGGGTAAAGGTAAACTAACTCTTTAAAGCTGAGGTATAGTCAAAAATATTTTTTACCTGCGGTCAGTTTATCTACCTGTAATGAAGTATGTAGGCAGGTTGAAAATGTACACAGTTTAGTTAGGCAGCAACCAGCCCAGGCTGGGGAAGGGGCTAAGTGTTTAGCTCAGCTCTCGGGCTCTTGGTCTTAGCTGACCAACCTGTGCTATAAAAAAGGGGATCGGCTAGGGTCCGAAGCTGCTAGCTAACAACTGTCAGAGCAGAAATGGGAACGGCAAATCAGTAAATTGGAGTGCTGCTGAAATACCCGGGAATTGTGGAGGACATCAAAGCCATGGACAATGCCATATTGCACTCTCGCCTCACAGAGGTATGCCTGGGCCACTACATTATTTTAGTTTGGATCAAGACAGAACATTGTTCATGTTGAACTCTATGCCACATTATGTTCAGTAAAGTTATATTAACCATTATTAGCCTGATCTTAAGTTATTCAAAGGGGTGCATGTTGGTTCTGGTGTATTCCAAAATAACCTGAGTCTGTAACACACTATGGGGTATAAAATAACACTGCTACAATGGGTTAACTTGACTAGACAAGTAGAGTGTAGTTGCTGTGGGTAACCAAGTGAAGGAACAAGCTACAAGCAACCAGCTGTTGGTACTTGGTAAGGTGACAGGTCCTCTGGTAGTGAGAGGGTCAAAATTCTGGCTCCCTCCCCTGTGGTTAATTTCCAATAACAACCGGATGCGAACCTGCAATATGGAGATCTATGGCCTGGTCATGTGGTACAGAAAAGAAAGAGTTAAGTGAGAGCATGCATGAGGTCCATGCTAGGTGAGACCCCAGTCTGTTACTGGGAGTGAGGTAACAGAGGTAAGCTGGACTGGTGGAGTGGGTGCAGGCTCAGCAGATCACTACCAAAGCAAACATACAAGTTACAGTCTGTAGTAACATGGGACAAGTAACTTTTCAGAGGAACTCTTCACTTTATTACTGCACACAGGGAAGGCTCATCTCTAAGTTGGGGAACCGCCTTAATGTTAGATTCTTTACGTGACCGCAGTCTCTGTCTGGTCCCGGGGCATTAATAAGTGCGCTCCGTGCAATATGTACCCCTACTTACCCGGGCGTAGATGAGCCCGACCACAACTATGTCCCATGTTGTGCAGGCTGCTACTGCATCATGTAGAAATTTTCTCTACAGTCCTCTTCCTGGTGCTGAACTTCTGGCACAGCAGGGGTTAATAGTTTTGGGTCTTCAGGCAGAGCGGAATTTAAGAGGTGTACTCCCTCCCCTCCCTCTTTCACTGATAAAAGCCTATGCATTGTTTACACTGAATGTACTACAATTTTAGAATCTTGTCATGCATCTGACTTTCCCCCATTCAGAAATCATGTTACATTCAGTGTAAACAATGCGTGTGCTTTTCTCTATGAATCAGAGGGGATGTCCCTCTATTGGACCATATTCAAAGAATAGTTGAAGGTAAAACTTTATTCTTAGATAAAGGAATTAAAGCACATGCCAGGTTTTTATTGCTGTATGTACCCTTGTTAGGGAGATTTACCATTTTTCCTGATGACCGTTATCACTGGAACTGAAAACATTTTGGGTGGTCACCAGAACAGGAATAGAGGTGAAATCTTCCAATGGAGACACAAGTTTTGTTAACCCTGAAAACTGCCAGGGATTTTCCTCACTTTGGAGGGATTTGGGGGGATTGGTAGCAAAAAAAAAAAGACCCCCATTACTCTATCCAAAATGGAAAAAAGTTGCCCCCATTTCTACTCCAACAGTGCACAGATAAACTCAGATCAGCATTATTTCTGTCATGAAGGAGAAATTGTGCTTTCTTTGCTTAAAATCATAAAATGATTTTGTACCATACTAACTAATGATTTAATATTAGGTCCAATTAAATAGGGAACAGTGCCTAGGGATGATTTTGGCTTGTAGAATACATTTTTTTATAGTTATTATGTTATGGACTAAACTAGGGTTCCAATATTTTATTTGTGTGATGACACCAGGAAGAAGAATTGGTAAGATAATCCTGCTGTATGATTATCTGAAAGGAACATTTTCCTGCATTCATACTGAGGGCAATAATTCCCGTTTTACTGTGGTCATAACCATATTGCTTGAAAAGTGCTTTACCCACCTCTACAATGTACTGGGCCTCTGTCCAGCCAGGTTTAATCATTCTGTCATAAGCAGTTGTCGTCTGAAACATAGCCTTTTATTTTTCTCTTCTTACCCAGAGAAACACACTAAAATGTTTCTAATATCTCTGGATTTATATCCCTGGATTGTGTTGGAGGAACCTAATGCTGGCCATAAATGATTTAAGAAGAGCTCTGGTAAACACTATTCCTTGTAAAATATCTAGAAAGTAAACATTCTTGAAATTCTACAAACCTTTGTATGAAAAGCTCACTTTTATTCTGCGATCTAAGTGTCAGGCACAAATACAGAAAAAAACATTGTTTTCGATTTGCAAGAAAAAGCAAGTCATAGTTAAGTATTGGTACAGTTTTAACAATATACACATAGGATGTAGAGGCTAATTAAAAGTTGTGTGAGTGCCAGTGAGTATAAGCTGAACAGTTCAAATAAAGACAGCCCAGTATATAGCTGTCTCCAGTTGGCATATCATGAAATAGGATGTTATTTGATGGATGGGCGACTGGGGACTTTTACTGCTACCAATGACACATCAGATAAATTTTGCATTAAAATTCAATCAAGGCAACTGAAATGGACCCGTGAGATGATGCAATGAGGTCTTTTACGAGGTGTGTCTAAAAAGTTTGTTGTTTGCTATCAGAAAACAAACAAAACAGAAGATACAAACAAATTACCTTAATTGGCCTTCAAAATAATCGCCATCCTTCACAACACACTTTTAGCAATGTTCATAAAGCTTCTGGAAACTGTCAGCAAAGGCCTCTTTAAGAATCAATCGCAGAACTGTTGTCACAAATTCCTGGACTGCCGCAACATTCGCAAAATGAGAGCCTTTTATGATACTCTTTCAGGCGACTCTTTTTGGGACGTGGGGTAGATGGTGAACACCATTCCATCGATTGCTGCTTGGATTTCGGATCAAACTGGTAGCACTTCATTCCCTGTAATGATGGTTCGCAGAAAGGATGGATCCTGGTTACACATGGTAATGAAATCTCCAGAGGTTTCCATCCATTTTGCTTTCTGTTCATCTGTCAGCTTGTGCGGCACAAATCGGGAACAGATCTTCCCAAATCTTTGCGGATGATGATGCACACTGTGTCCTTGCTAATGCCCAATTCCTCCCCCATCAATCGTAGAGTCAGTCTCCTATCTGAGGCCAGCATTTGTCACACTCGCTCGATCATGTCTGGGGTTCTGCTTGTCAAGGGCAGACCCACACACCTTTTCCTTCCCGTTGTGAAAGCGTTTGAACCGGTCGTAAACACATTTTTTGCTCACGGCTTCAGTCCTGTACACCCCATCCTGGACGTGATGGTTCGACAATAGCTGGAGGGCCATAATTTGGAGATTCCTGATCTAAGTAATCAGCATGTGGTTTATGTGCAAGTGATAAGGCTATAATTCAATGACGGTTGCAGTTCCTGAATGGATTAACTTGTTCAAGTGAGTGAAAGGTTCACCTCTGTGCCTGTCGGTGAAGGGTCCTTGGCCTTTGTTGTGAATGATGCTAGTGCAGATGCAGATGATGTTTTTAGATGTGGGTGGAATTTTTATGTAGCTGGAAATGCAATCTGCTTTATTTTATTAATTTTAGCAATGTATATGTTCAGATTAGTTACAAAATTAAAACGCCATGAATTGTGTATAATTGGAAAATATCTATTTCACCTGTAATGACTAATACATAAATCAGTGCTGTTGAACAGTTAGCCTTTTATTAAATTATGTATAAAAAGGAAACATGGTAGAAAAAAAACACTGTCCATAGAGACAGAGAGAGCTAGAGCTACAGTGAACAATGATTTATCTGATCATTCTCATCTCGAGCATGGGCCACAAGTATCTGCTGCCACTTTGTTTTCTGACTTATTGTTGCTGCAGGGAACAACTGCTCATGGGTCACAGAGGTTTTCAAACACACTGAAAATCTGAACGACAAAGAGAACTACTTTTTTTTAGATTAGGTGTTTGATTATTTAGTTAAAACCAAGAGAATTTTGATGAGTTAAAAGGGCAATACGATCTCCCTAATCATATGTATTTTAGGTATTTGCAGCTCAGGCACGCCTTCGCAGTTCAATTTCCCCGTCCTATTCAAGAATTGACCTCAATCCCGGTTTTGGAGGTGGTAATGGGCTCTGAATCTAAACAACTTATTTCATATATGTATAATGCACTCCTTTTGCCAGAATCAAAGGTTTTGGCGTATGCCATCAAGACTAAATGGGAGGGAGACATTGGGACGCTTGAGGATAAGGAATGGGGGGATGCCTTAGATAACTGTAAATCGGTTTCCCCGAAACTCTCGGATCGTCTGACTCAATTATATATCCTCCATAGAGCTTATCTGACACCGGCTGTGGTCGCTACCTATCGTAGCGAGGCTACTGGTCAGTGTCCCATGTGCAGGGTGGAGCGTGGCAACTTTTACCACTTGCTCTGGACATGTACAGAGGTCCAGGGCTTTTGGGAGCAGGTGGTTAGATTTCTACATGATACCATGGGGTCCCCTTTGACCCTGGCCCCGAAATTCTGTCTACTAGGAATACCCCCTGATGCTAGTATAGATAAATATACCACTCTGTTTTTACATGAGACACTGTTTCTTGCTAGGAAGTGTCTGGCCCGCCGCTGGATGAGAGATTCACCTCCATCTCTACGGGATTGGCTCCGGGAGGTCAATGTAACCTTGCCCTATAAAAAACTGATCTATTCCCATAGAGGATGTGTATCCAAGTATAATAAGATATGGGATAGGTGGGTTCAGGCCCCGGAGACGTGTATGCCATCTGAATAAAGCCATATAAGTGATCGTTTTAATTTCAGGGAGTGTTGCAGCTGTTTGTTTCCACTCTTTGTGTTTCCTCTGCTTCCTTTTCTTCCCTAGGGATGGGACGTATCAGTAACGTATATTACTAGTAGTATGTACAAAATGACAGATATCAGTCTACTTGTATTGTGTTCCTCGGCTTCCTTTAATTGCAGTACAGGTTCCTCTATATGAACCTTCGTTTGATATATGTACCCTAGTTTGGTTTACTTATTCCTCAAAATCTTAAGAAGTGTATTGTATAATGTTGTATAGTTCCTGTTTCGATTTATTACAATAAAGAACTTGTTGAAACTAAAAAAAAAAAAAAACCAAGAGAATTTTAAAATGTGTACGAGCATAAAGACCCATGGTCTCGGTTTTTACAGTGCACCTGTACCCTGATCAAAGGACTTTGAACAACGTGCATATTCTTAGCCAATGGAAAAAGAGATTTGAAACAACATATCCCTGACCTAACTAGCTGCTTTTAATGTGAAGTAATTCATTTTCAAAGACCCTCAAAGATGACAACAAAGACTCTAAAGTCGAATTTCAGTCAGTTTCTAACAGCTTATAAACACCTGCTCATTGTCTACATTGGAGGGCTGCCAAGATTCCGGTGCAACAGAAAGTTAAAAAACACAGAGTTAGACTGTGTACTCTTTTACACAGAGTTAGACTAGTAATTCTTTTTCCAGTAGTCTTCCAGGACAGCCCCTGAGATGTAGCCCCTCCTCTATAGGACAGGAAACACATTGCCTACTGGTATTATAATCAAAACTAGGCTGAGGTGCATAGATAAAGGCGAAACCCAGTCCCTAATCACATAGATTTCTACATAAAAAAACAAGTGCCCGTGGGACTTTTGAAGGGTTGCGCCATAATAGAGTACCAAAATAACAAAAAGAAATCAAAAACTATTTTACATCTTTATTTTTTCAATTCACAAATATACCATTAAAAAAAATTCACGAGAAAATATAAAAAATGTACCAATATGCAATATAGTGCATTTAGGTTGATGTAACAGCACAAACAAGTATGACATAAATCAGATACTTGTACAGCCCCTCCCGATACGTTTCGTAAAACAAAGTTCACCTCTTCAGGAAAACTGGTACGTTTTAAGCTGATAAATACCATCTGCAAAGAGACCATGTCATCAGAACAGTTAATAGATATATAATTTTAAAAAAAGGGCGAGGGGTGATGAAAGCTTATACTCAGTCACATCAGCCACTAGGTAAAAAAAGTTCACTTGGTACAACAAAGATGTAATTAGAATCATCTCTCACTGGGAAAATTGTGAAATGGATAGGCCTATATATATATATATATATTAATTGTTCTGATGATATGGTCTCTTCGCAGATGTTATTTATCAGCTTGACACTTAACTGTTCTCCTGAAAAAGTGAACCTTGTTTCTTAAAAAGGCATCAAGAGGGACTGTACAAGTATCTGATTTATGTCATACTTGTTTGGGCTGTTATATCAACCTAAATGCACTATATTGCATATCGGTGCACTTTTAATATTTTCTAATGTATGTTTTTTAATGGTATATATATGTAAATGCACTTTTTAGGGGCATTTATTGGGTTTTAGGGCTTCAAAATGGTGTTTTTTGATTACCGAAGTTCGGGTCCCATTGATTTCCATGGGGTTCTGAAATCCGGGCCGAACTTTTGGAAAGTTCGGGTGTTCTGGTCGAACCAAACTTTTCAAAAGTTTGATCATCCCTAGTGGACACGATCCAAGATCAAAAACTTGATTTGTACCAGGCTAACATGCCGTCCAAGGGGTGAATCTGGATCAGATTTTCTCATACTTTTTATATGGCGGTAAGCATGTCTCCAGAATTCCAACTTGGTCTTACCTATGTAAAAACAATTACAATCACAGACTAGCAAATAGACTACGCCAAATGTCCGACAGTTGGCAAAATGTTTTGCTTTAAATCTTTGACCATTCGGTAATATTGGGTTCTTCTGCGTTAACATAAAGCCGCAGTAATTACAACTTCCGCATATATAGGTTCCCTTGTATTTACAGGGGTCACTGGAAGAGTCACCTTTATATTCACTTCGGACTAACTTGTCCCTAAGTGCTGGTGCTTTTTTAAAGGTGAAACAGGGCAATTTTGGTAAATATAGACCCAAAATTGGGTCTGATGTTAGGAGATGCCAATATTTAGTTACTATTTTTTTATTTTTAGAGTGTTGGTGGGCGTATGGTGTGATAATTCTCAGATTATTGCCATCTGCTCTTTCCCGATTTTTAGGGGTTAATAGTTTTTCTCTGTCACTAAACAAGGCCCTCTTGTAAGCCCTTTTGAGGGATGTTTTGGAGTATCCCCTATGTGCTAACCTGCTGCGGAGTTCACCTGCCGCTTGTTGAAATGTTTTTAGGTCAGTACAATTGCGCCTCAGTCGCAAATACTGACCGGTTGGAATGGAGTGTATGAGGGGTTCCGGATGGAAACTAGATGCATGTAGGATGGTGTTGCCCGCAGTGGGCTTACGATAAAGCCCACTGCGGAGAACACCCCCCCTCACCTCTCGAAATCTAAACATCAAGGAATGTAACGCAGTTGTCATCCATATTCATCGTAAAGGAGAGATTAAACTCATTCTTATTCATTCTCTCGAAGCAGTTTTGTAGAAGTTTGGAGGGGCCCTCCCAAATCAAAAAAATATCATCTATGTATCGAGTCCACAGATGAATGGGAGACATGTGACTTGTCCTGTCCATTGCCATTACCTTTTTCTATCACTTGGCGGACAGTTCATATCTTTATGACAAGTGGGACATTGCCAAGTAGACCGGGGCTAACTTGTTGATTTTAAACGTTTCTGCAAGCGCCATGAATTCTATACGCAGTCAACCTTGTAAGTGCTCCAGCATTTATATTTTGAAAAAATGCTTCCTGTTCAAATAATTCAACTCCCATATGAATATATCATTGAATGTATGATTTTGTGACAATTTTTCTGTGTTGAAAGAGCATTATTCAGAACCACCCCTGAGGAAGAAGAGTCTAATCTTCGAAACGCGTTTGGATTTGGTCTCTGTAATATATGGTTGAACACTGTGTCATTGGATTGTTGCTTGCAATACTTTTTAATCTCACTATTTTGTATATTTGTTTAATAAAATTATATTACTTTTCCACACATTCAGTATCTGTGCCTAAAAAGTCCCAATCTAGGGGAATTTCCCAATTTTTGTACAGAACAGTCATTACATCCTCCAAGGTAACCGCTCCTCCGAGGTTACTTGGAGCCGTGACACCAGAGAAAAAGATCTTCAGATTCTTGGAGTTGGTAATATAATCCAAAAAGAATAGAATTTGTGAAGACATCCTGTTGGATTTCTTTAAGTTGATCAACCATCCCAGGCTGGATAACCATTCCTTGTTCTATCAAATCCAGCAAACACATGTTGGAGGTAATGTTTTTCCCTTGTTGAACGAAGCCTTTCAATCTTCCTCCTATGGGATTCTTGTAGTCATTGAGCTTTGGCAGACATGTCAGGAAGGTTGAAAAGAATTCTTGATCTTCCCTTCCCTTTTTGTCTTTTCGAATGTTTTTTTGGCCTTTCTTTGCTTTTCTTGGCGACCTTGGCTATGAAAAATTGTTGCCAAAAAACGTTCTTCTTCTTTTCAGGGAAAAATGTTCTTTCTATCGGCTGTGCGTTCCAACACGTCTTGCAAACCTGCACCAAAAAGAAAATCTCCTGAAAACAGTAGATTACAAAGACACAATTCGGAGGCCACATCCCCTGGTCACGTTTTAAGCCATACAGCTCTCCGTGATGCATTTACCAAACCTGCAGTTATAGCTAAAATACTTACTGCTTCAGCTGAAGCATGCACAAAATAATTAGCAGCTGAAAACAGAATTGGAAGTAAATTGAGCAGTTGATCCCTAGGGGTGCTGCCTTCCAGGTGCGTTTTACCCTGAGAATGCCAAAATTCTAAGTTCCTAACAATGCATTTTGTTACAAGCACTGGCTTCAACCCTGTCATAAATTTCTCCTCTTCTATCCATTGGATCCTTAAGGCCTCCCATATCTTCAAAGCTGAAATCTGATTTCTTTGCTACTTTAGTGAGTAGGGCATCCAATTTTGGACATATATTCCAGACTAGTGCTGGGTCCACATCAAATGGATACCTTCTTTCAAGGAACTAGAAAAAAATTGCTTTCTTTCTGGCGTCTCTCATTCTTTCAAAATAGCATTAGAAATGTAATGGATGTACATAGATAACTCCAGTTCTTCTTTTCTGCATACCCTGATACATCAAATTATGTCTGCCCAGCTGAACTTTCTCTTTCTCCATTTCTAGGGTGTCATCAATGTTTTTCAAAAGCTCATCCACTTCTTCCAGGGAAAGTCTATATTTGAAAGCATTGAAAAAACCTTTCTCTGGATCCTGATCACTGTCTGCATTGGAACTGAACCATGCAGAACCACTGGATTCATTCTTGCTCTCTCTGTCTATGTCATGTCTCACAGAAGATAAAGGCAGGAATACCAAAGCTGCACCCAGAGAGGCAGAAATTTTAAAGGATAGATTCTGCGTGGCAGCTTCACTAAATTGCTGATGCAGATGCAGCATAAAGGCTTATTCCATATTCCGAGATAATTTTGTTGCACAACTAGCACGCTTTTTCTTGGCTGGCACAGATTTGGCCTTTCCTGCAGCAAGCAAACCAAAGAAAAGGCCACAAAGAAGAAAGCAAGCCTTAACCACTTCTGGACCGGAAGGCTTTGCCCCCTTAATAAC
The DNA here is from genome assembly GCF_965119305.1 of Pelophylax lessonae. NCBI lineage: Eukaryota > Metazoa > Chordata > Amphibia > Anura > Ranidae > Pelophylax > Pelophylax lessonae. Next base: position 224,997,719 of record NC_138770.1, on the reverse strand, counting down.
CAGGCTATTTTTTGCGATTCTGCACTGCGTTACTTTAACAGACAATTGCGTGGTCGTGCGACGCTGTACCTAAATAAAATGAATGTCCTTTTTTTTCCCACAAATATAGCTTTCTTTTGGTGGTATTTGATCACCTCTGTGATTTTTATTTTTTGTGCTATAAACAATAAAAGAGTGACAATTCTGAAAAAAACAATTGTTTTCAAATTCTGCTATATAACATTTCCAAAAAAAATAATTCAAAATTAAAAATTCAAATTTTTTTTAACATTTTAGGCCAATTTGTTTTCTCCTACATATTTTTGGGGAAAAAAACTGCAATAAGCGTAATTTGATTGGTTTGCGCAAAATTTATCGTGTCTGCTAACTATGGGAAAATGTATGTCATTTTTATTGTTATTTTTTTTTTCTACTAGTAATGGCGGCGATCTGCGATTTTTGGCAGGACTGTGACATTGCGGTGGACAGATCGGACCCCTAACTGATATTTTTTACACTTTTGGGGGGGCCAGTTACATTACTACAGTAGTCAGTGCTAAAAATATGCACTGTTACTGTAATAATGACACTGGCAGGGAAGGGGTTAACACAGTGGGTAATCAAGGGGTTAAATGTAAGCCTAGGGGAGTGTTTCTAACTGTATGGGGGTTGGGCTTTTTAAATTATCACAGAGACCTGTGATCCTATATAGAAGGATCACAGGCGCTCTGTGATCATTCCAGAGAGAAGAACGGTCAGTTGTGTTTAGCTGTGTCAGCGGGGAGCGATCGCGGGTGCCTGACGGCAATCGGAGCCACCGGCTCCATGCATCTGAGTCCCCGCTGTCGAATGGGGGTGGAAGTTTGCCCCCTAGCTACAGGCGCTCGACCAACATAGAGTAAGGCTGGTTTGGGCAGGAGGGCTAACCTGCCACAGTAAATCTGCGGCAAGCGGTCCTTAAGTTGTTAATGTAAGTGCCATCACTAAGTGCAAACACAATAGGATACCCCTGGGTGCACAAAGACAGCAGAAGGACCCCCGCAAAGATCCCAGCTGGCCACAAAAAAGGTATGTGGGCTGAGTCGCCACTTACCTGTGCAGAGCTGGTACTTTACTCCCCTGGGCAGCAGAATTCATGGTCCCCTGCTCCTCCACCACTTGTCTTGCAGCCATCACTGGTTTATATGGCAGGTGGAGAACACCAACTGTGGCTCCTTCCCTTGACCTGGGCTGTAGGAGGCTGGAACACTTTACGTCCACCAAATATTTCGCCAATGCATGTACCAGATCCAGACCACGGCCACAGTCCTACCCCTCTGCCTCCAGTGGGACTATCTCTACCTGGGGAACTCTGAGAACAGGTGGTGGTATGGATAAAAAAAATGGGCGTGAGTGGGACACAGCCAACCCACATTGAGAACATCACTCCACCCTTGCCAGGTTACTGAGGGAAGATGGTGCACAAAACAAGCCTTTCCCAGAGGGTATTGTCTCTTGGCCAGAGAGGGTAAGAAAACACAAAAGATAGAAAAACCACATGTTTTCCTCACAAGTGACTCAGGTAGACAGCCTCTGAGCTGTTGCCCCCTCCTCCATACATGGAAACAAAAATCCTGTTAGTATCAGCAATGCATCTCCTCCGAGTGGAGAAAACACAATAACTGGAGGTCAGGATGGAGGACCTGTCTTTTGATATCTGTGGGCAATGTATTTTCTGGCCTGAGGAGGAGGGGCTAAATCTCAGGGGCTGTCCTGTAAGACTACTGGAGTGAAAGCGAGATTTCTGTGCCTCTATTTTTACACATTTTAGAGTAAAAGCTTGTTTTAACCACTTCAGAGCGACACACAGCACTATCGATTGCCATGCAGCACGCCCTTGAGGGATGTCATATGACGCCCAGTTAGGATAACTGATCCACCGCCTGGCCGTCATTCTGCAATAGGCTAAGCGGGATGTGGTTAAAAGTGTTTTTACCACTTGTGATTGATTAGTGTACCTGACAGACAGGTACATGAGTCTATCTGTACAGGGCACTGAGGTTGGAGTGTCCATACTAGACAGTACTGCTGACAGGAAACGGGAGGTACTCATCAGTAAGAACACTGAGGAGTAGTGATGGGCCGAACACCTCCCAGTTTGGTTCGCACCAGAACATGCAAACTCTATTAAAGTCTATGGGACACGAACATGAAAAATCAAAAGTCCTAATTTTAAAGGCTTATATGCAAATTATTGCCATAAAAAGTGTATGGGGACCCGGGGACTGCCCTGGGGGACATGCAATGCAAAAAAATGTTTTAAAAACAATCCTTTTTAAAGAAGCAGTGATTTTAATGATGCCTTAAGTGAAACAATAAAAATGAAAAATATATACCCGGTCTATGCCAGGCCCTTCAGGTCACGCCAAAAAGTTAAAATAAAATAGCATAGTGTCTCCCCCAAATACCAGACCCTTATTCGAGCATGCAGCCTGGCCACACCAGGCCACATGCCCTCAACATTAGGGCAGTGCTCTGGGGCAGGGAGGGCTCTGCTCCTCCCGCCCCAGAGCACCCTGTCTCCACGTTGATGGGGACAAGGACCTCTTCCCGACAACCCTGGGCTGTGGTTGTCAGGGTCTGCGGGTAGGGGGCTTAGCGGAATCTGGAAACCCCCTTTGACAAGGGGGCCCCCAGATCCCACCCCCCATGTGTATGAATATCAGGTACATCGTACCCCTACCCATTCACCAAAAAAAAATAAACACATGACAGTTTTTGGCAAGTCCTTTATTCAAAAATAAAAATAAAAAAATAGTTTCCCCAATGTAAATCCATCGTAAATCACGCCACCCGCCAACCCCGGCTGACAGATCATATATAGGGAATTGACTGGGCCACGCCAGTAATGTCACCAGGTGGTCCTGCCCCTCGTGACATCACAGACCAGACACCCAAAGGGCCTAGTATGGATTTAAGGCGAGTGACCCAACGCTGTTTTTTTTTTATTTGGCATAGAGTTCCCCTTCAAATCTATACCGGGCCCTTCGAGGGTGACCCTACACCATTTTTTTTCCTAATTCTGTCATGGGTATCCCTTTAAAAGCCATACAAAGGGTCCCCCAAGCTGTTTTTTACCCCATTTTTTTAAATTTACATTTTTTTTACAATTATTTTTTTTAATTCAGCTCTCAGCATGGAATCCTTAACAACCTATTGACTGCGCTCGGCGGGCGAGAAAGTTCAGGTGTTAGGCGAGTACCCGAATGGGCGATGTTTAGGCCAAACTAATGCTCGGCCCAAACCATTCACCCATTCCTAGTGGTGCCTGAACACTGTAACCCCTCACAGTTACTCTTGCTAGGTGCAGGAACGGGCGATGCTGTTAAAAATTAGAAAAAAAAATTTAAACTACATGCACCTGCCATACAGGTGCAGAAAAATGCGGCCTTGGGTGTTGGTGGTGCCTGAACACTATAACCCCTCACAGTTACCCTTGCTGGGTGCAGGAACGGGCCCTGTTGTATACAATTAGGAAAAGAAAATTAAATTACATGCACCTGTCAAATAGGTGCATACAAATTGGGCCTTGGATGTTGGTGGTGCCTGAACACTGTAACCCCTCATGTTTACCCTTGCTGGGTGCAAGAACGAGCCCAGCTGTAAAAGTAAAAAAATAAAATTGAAATGACATGCACATGTCAAACAGGTGGAGAAAAATTGAGCCTTGGGTGTTGGTGGTGCCCGAACACTGTAACCCCTAACAGTTACTCTTGCTGGGTGCAGGAACGGGCCCTGCTGTATAAAATTTGAGAAAATAAAATTAATTTACATGCACTTGTCAAACAGATGCAGAAAAATTCAAACAGTTACATCAGCATAAACTTGATAGCTGCTATTGAACCAGGGCTGATTTTGATAAATGTTAGCCAGTCAATGGAGTCTGTGGACAGACACACTCTTTTATCCATCACAAAACCTCCAGCAGCACTGAATGCCCATTTAGAAAGCATGTTGGAAGCAGGACAGGCCAGTAGCTTGATTGCATATTGAGCAAGTTCTGGACAGTGGTCCATCCTCAAGACCCAGTAACTCAGTGGATGCTCAGTTGGAAAGGTCTCCAAGTCGGCTCTTGCCCCTAGATAATCCTGCAGCATATGATGCAGATGCTGCCGATGGTTGCTTAAACCTAACAGCCCTGGACGCTGAGGACTAAAGAATTGTTTAAAGGCATCGGTCAGCTGGCTGCCTTCTCCACTGCTCCTCCTATGACCGAACGAAGCCTCAGAAAAGCGTTGTCCAGGAAATGGTAACCTCCCAGTGTCTGGAAAGGTGTTACACAAATTTTTCTTCAAGGCGACCTCAAGAAGTTGCATCCTCTAATCCCTCTGCAAAGGCAGGAAGAGTTTTGCAACTTTAACCCCCTTTGAGCCTGCCCCTGCAGAGCTGACAGGATCTCTGCCCCAGTGTGGCTCCTGTCAGCTAGACAGACCAACTGAAGCACTGCATGGCATCTTTAAGCCTGACTGCTTGCGTAGCCCTTTGCACGTTTAGGGAGAGGACAATTCAGCAGAAGAGGCCATGGAGGAAGAAGAAGAGGAGGGGTGGAGCAGACAGATGTGGCAGAATCACTACCAGATTTTTGGAGGCGTTGTGGCGGAACAAGCTCCAGTACCCTGTCCTGCATCCTTCCCAGCTGCCAGCAGAGTTACCCAGTGCAACATGAAGGAAATGTAACGTCCCTGACCATGCCTGCTGGACCATGAGTCAGCAGTAATGTGAACCTTCCTGCTGACCGCTCTGTCCAATGAGGCCAAAACATTGCCTTCCACATAATGGTAAAGAGCTGGAATGGCCTTATGTGAAAATAAATGTATTTTTGGAACCTGCCACTGGGGGTATAGCACATTCTGAAAATTCACAAAAGGGGGCAGATTCTACCAGATTAAAAGGCAGCAGTTGTAGTGCTAGCAATTTGGCCAAGCTAGCATTGAGACACTGAGCATGTGGATTGCTGGACAGTATTTTTTTTTTTACTGTTCAGCAAATGGGGTAGCGAAATTTATCTGGTGGTGAAATCAACAGGTGGTGTACTGCTAGCAGATTGGGTGCAAGTACCTGTGGCACCCATTGTTATACCATCATCCAGAGGTGGGGGACTTGAGTCACATGTCTTGACTTAAGTCAGACTTAAGTCACCAGTTTGAGGACCTGAGACTTGCTTGACTAAAATTAATAAAAGACTCAACTTGACTTTGACCTGGTATTCAAGACTTGAAACTTGACTTCGACTTAAGACATATGACTCGAAATGACTTTATTTTTTAAGTTATTAAATATTTGCATTTTCTCAAGATGTGTTAAAGCAAAATGAATGTGCCTGTTATGTTTCTGACACCACAGTCACTTAAAACAGCCCACAGTGTGTTCTGATTTTTAGGACACTGGCTGTTTAACAATGGAAATACTTAACATGTTTTTAGTGACTGTGGTGTTGAAACATGACTGGATGAAGGATTTTGAGCTGTTTTGGCATTCAAAGTGTTTCTTTAATATGCCAAGAAAAAAGCACTAAGCAGTTTTGTTAATGTTAAAAATAAAACAAAACCTTTCCTGACCACTGACTTTTAACTAATTTAAAGGTGAAAATTGGGGTAGATTAGTATTTTGACTTGATGTGTGACTTGACCAAAAAAAATGACTTGACTTGCTTGACTTCTAGCAGGGACTCGACTTGACTTGCTTGCTTTTCACCACAGTAACTTGGGACTTGCTTAAGACTTGAAGGTTAAGACTTGAGACTTGCTTGTGACTTGCACATGTGTGACTTACTCCCATGTCTGCCATCATCCCTCTCAGTGCAGGTTTTTGAGAAGACTTGAGGTATAGTAGGGGTAGAGATCCCAGATGAGGAGCAAGGAGAAGTCTGCATTTTTTTATGATGTAGGTCTTTCAGGTGCTGTTGCTATGGACTGCATAGCAGGTCATCATATGTCTTGTCAAGCGTGTGGTGCCCAAGAGGCAGGTGTTCTGGTCACGCTTGATCCGCTTCAGACAGACATTGCAAACAGCAACGCTGCGGTCTGCTGCGCATACCAAAAGCCCACACTAATGAACTTTTAGAAATCAGTGGGGAGTTAACAGCGCTCTGCACATGTGGAGCTCTGTGGTGTGATGCAATAGGGTGGCTGCCCTTAACCTGGCCCCTGGAGGACTTCCTGCCTCGGTGGAGTTGTGCCTTCTCCTCCTCACTTTCCTCCTCTATTTTCTCAGGCACCCAAGTACAGTCAGTGACCTCATCATCCCCTCCCTCTGTGTCACTGGAGCAAACTTGGCAGTATGCTGCAGCTGGGGGAACATGACTGCTAGTTTCTTGTCTGTCATTGTCACCCCCTCTCTCTAGGCTCATGTTATTTCCTTCCTCAGCCTGGGAAGCAACATCAGAGCATTCAAATTGCTGCGCATCCTCCAGCATCATGTAACTGACACTATGATCGAACAATTCAGGTGACTCCTCCATGCATGATGGTGGAGCTACAGGAGCAGTAGCTGTGGACAAGGAGCCTGTGGAATAGGTCGCTTTGGCAGCTGCGGTGGAAGGCAAACTAGTATGAGCCTGGGTGACAGAGGATGAGGAGGATGACAGCTTAGTTATCCACTCCACCAACTCTTCTGCATGTTGTGGCTCAATAACATGACCAGCACCTGAAAAAAAGGCCAAGCATGCCCCGCCTGTGTAGAATGCACCATGTCCACGACCACCACTTTTCACTGTGGACACTGCGGCTGCTTGCCCTCTTTTAGTGGTCTGTGAGCATCTGCCTCTCCTTGTTGGCCTTTCAGACATGATGGGGATTTTTTTGGGGGGGTTTTATAACTTTTTATTATAGAATGTTGGATGGAAATATGGTGCTTGGGTGCAATACTTTTGTACTTGGTGCACTATAAACCGTTTTATTATTGTTTTTTATTTTTGGGGGGGATTTTTATAACTTTTTATTATAGAGTGTAGAAAGGGAATATGGTGCTCGGGTGCAATACTTTTGTGCTTGGTGCCATATAACCTGTTTTATTACAGTGTTTTTTCAATAAGGAAAAACGTAATAAAGCCAAAAAATAAATAAAACCCCTGCTGATGCAGAAGGAATAGCACCTGCGATGCAGAAAGGGGGACAGCAAATATGCCCTAAATAATATTATTGCTGCTGCACCACAAAAAAAGAAAACCCTGCTGATGCAGAAGGAATGGCACCTGTGATGCAGAAGGGGGGAACAAGTATGCCCTAAATATTATAAGTGCTGCTGTGCTACGAAAAAAAAAAAACCCACGCATTGCTTACGCAGAAGGAATAGTACCTGCGACGCAGAAGGGGGACAGCAATTATGTCCTAAATATTATTAGTGCTGCTGTGCCACAAAAAACCCTGCTGATGCAGAAGGAATAGCACCAGTGATGCAGAAGGGGGACAGCAATTATGCCCTAAATATTATTAGTGCTGCTGCGCCACAAAAAAACCTTGCTGATGCAGAAGGAAAAGCATCTGTGACGCAGAAGGAGGGACAGCAATTATGCCCTAAATATTATTAGTGCTGCTGTGCTACGAAAAAAGAAAAAAAAAAAAAAACACTGCTGACGCAGAAGGTATAGCACATGCGATGCAGAAGGGGGGACGGCAATTATGCCCTAAATATTATTAGTGCTGCTGCGCCAGAAAAAAAAATTACTGCTGACGCAGCAGGAATAGCACCTGGGACATAGAAGGGGGAGTACAACAGAATCTGATGCTGAAAAATATATATATATCAATGAAAATTTAAAAAAATGGGATCAGTGGGGTGACACAGACGTGTTGTATACAATGTGTTACACAAGAATCAGCACAGCACTACACTACACTGACTGAACTACACTGTTTTACACAAGAGTCAGCCCTACACTACACTGCACTGACTTTTTTAAACTGACTGAAAGCACAATTCACTAACTACCCTGCCTAATCTCCACCCCTAACACACTACACAGGGCTGCTGTGTAAGCAGCCTTATATATTGTGGGGCATGGACTTAGCCCCTGAGCCATGATTGGCTAAAGGCCCCCTGCCTTTGGCCAATCATGGCTCTGACAGGACATTGTGCTGTGATTGGCCAAAGCATACAGGTCAGGTGCATGCTTTGGTCAATCACAAGCACTTAATGCACTGCGATCGCGTAGTGCATTATGGGGCGCTTGTTCCCGCTGAGCGCCCTGGCTGTTCGTGTTTTAAGCGAGCACACGAAAACCCGATGTTTGAGTGGAATGTACAGCCCATCACTACTGAGGAGGAGAGCAGATAGAAAAAGAGACTATGGTCACTGAGGATTCAAGACAAAAAAGAAAAACAGAAAGCCACTTTCCATGTCTATTTATGACATGAGTCTGATGCACACACAGTTCCACCTGATCCTGCAACCCGATTTCCATGCCATCTGCAGTTTATGCATAGGGTCAGCTTGATAGGGAGTGCTCTTTATATCTTACATAATATAACCCACATTATCATCCTTATTAATACAAAAAAAAAAGTTTCCAAGGATTGTAGAATATGTTACATGTGTGAACTCTTCAAGGCCTCACTGGGCATTTACTTTTATCCTCTGAACACCAGAGCTTCTAGCAGGAGAAAAGCTGCTTAAAAAAACACTCCTAAAGCCACGTATTGCACACGCATTTAGACGCGTCAAGTGTTTTGGCAGTAATGGATTCCATTGGCCAGAATATAAATTTATGCAGGCTATTGAAATGCATGAACTCTCAAATGAATTAGCACATGAGGCACAGCAGACAGCAGCATTATCAGTCTGGGGGGAGTGTTAAGTGTATTAGCAGATTTAAATACACTAACGAATTGAAGTCAAACTAACAAGCTAACACTTTATAATCAGTTACAGCAAACAGGATTTTTTCCCCTTTTGGGATAAAGGTTTTACATAAATAAATAAAAAGCTGATAATTTAAACCATCTCTGCCAGTGTTAAACGGTTTGTCTCATACATATAAACTGATATATTCTGCTGGAGAACTTGAGCTTTTGAAAACAATGGACTTGCTGGCTGGATCACCAGATAAAAATAGAATAAAGCCACCACTGGCCTCTTTAATATGCATGATACCACACTCCACCACATGCATGCACCGCCAGCTAACTACAACATGTTTATCCCACTTAAACTGGCATAAATGGATCAAATCTTCGCCAGTTCAGCAGTGATTGGTTGATATTCAATCGATCTGTGGGCAGGCTGGCTGTATTAAAGTTGATCCATTGATCAACTTTTGTACAACCAGCCTGTCAGGTTTATTTTTTGTGATCATTGCCAGTGTTTACAGCTGCCAGCAGTGATCATTGTGTTCTGCTGGCAGGTAAGGCTCTCCGCCAGCTGAACACTAAAGCGCTGTGAGAGGGATTCCCCCATGAACACTGACTACGTTGATGGGTGAATCAAACAACTTTCTTACTGTGTAATGCACATGCTTATGCATCTTGAAGTGAGGCTTGTCAATTATAGATTTTCTTTTTTTTTTTTTTTTTTAAATAATCTGAAGAATAATTTGCTCTGAGCATATGCAAACAATGTTGAACAATGTTAACATTGCAAACATGCACACATGAATATACAATGGGATAAGTTGGCTCCATTAAAACTAGTTGGGCAGGCAAACAGATTTAAAGCGTAAATTCCATTTTTGTTTAGAAAAAAACATTCCCCTCTGGGTGATCTATGTACATTACAAGGATTTTAACTAACTTTGTTGCAGATTCCTACCTATGTTATTCTGAAGAAATCATTGTTTGTTCCTCTGTGCCTCTGTGCTGAGTGGGTCTAATGGGAGTGTTTTCATAATTATCTATCAGCTGTGCAGCTGCAGGGCTCTAATGAGAAAGGCTGCTGGGTCTGCATCCCTTTAGTCATGTTTCTATTGGGAGTATCTCACCAAAAATGACATTTTTGTTGCAGGGGATACCAGAAATCTGTATCTTAGTGCAGACTTCTGGGAAAATCAAGTGAGCCAATCACACAAGCAGGAAATGCTCTCTCAGGGGTGTGGTCAGTATACATTCTGTGTACAGAACACCTCCAGGTAGCCATATTGCATTTCATTTTCAGAGAATTACAGTGGCTGCAGATTGAAAAGGAAAGGTAATTTTTAATAACATTCAATGTGATTTGTGTCGCAATTGTATACGCTATATTGTTTTTTTTCTTTATTTGCTATTTTTTTCCACACGAAAGTGGAGTTATCCTTTAAAATCAAATTCAAATGAAGGAACTGAAACAATTATTTATTTATTCCTCAACTTTTGTCATTCACAATTTTGTGTACTCGAAAATGGATTTCGATGTATTCATTGGTACAGTTTGTATAGACATGTTTCATGCTGAAAAAAAGTTTCCCCATGGTAATTTGCACCCAAATTGTGGACCATTGACCTTTACAGGGGCCGCCCATGCAGATGCACATGTGCAGAGATGCTCAAGTAAGTGAGCTCCATTTTGTTGGGAAGGGAGGGCAATCACTATTCAACATTAGTGAGTGGCATGAGCTCAACTTTAATAAATCAGACTCATAGTATTTAATGATCCTTGAGCTGGTACTTTGTGAATTAAAGAATTAAATGCTTAAAGGGATTTTCCAACCCACAGATGACCTTAATCTTTGTTCAAGCTCAGCTTTAAAATTGAACTGCTTGCATTGCTTTTTCACTTTCTGGCTTCCATCACTGCTTTTTGTCCAAGTATTTATATACTCACGTACATTCGTGTTTATGCTTGTTGCCCTGGGACACAGAGCTGCTCTGTGGTTACAAGGCAATTCTATGGAGACTACATAGAAAAGCTGACTCATATCCCAGGGCAATGTAAATAAACAACACTGTTTGTGCATATAAATGTGAAGCTAAAAGTCAGACGATAATACCACAAAAGAAAGGCAATGTATTAATATTAATATTAGATTAAAGTCATTTTTTGGAAGAAAACACATTTAATGTATGAATACATTTCTGCTGTTTGGTGCCATGCCGCACAATAAACAAATGGATGTCAATTTTTTTTAGTGCCACTATTTTTACAAATTATTTTTATATGATTCACCACAAGATTTAGTTTTACCAAAATGCCAATTTTATTTTATGGAATATTTACAGATATGCTTTCTTTTTATGCATAGCAAGTTAACTTTGTATTTCATAACACAACATTAGAATTTCGGAGTTAAAACTGACCTCTACCGAAATATTAACAAAAATACATGTTTCATGCTGAGAAAAGTTCCTAATGGGGTAGTCTTCACTTTTTTCTCCATGGAACCCAAATAGTAGACCTAGAATGAACTAATAGATTAAAGTAATTTTTGGAAGAAAACACATTAAACATATGAATGCAGCTTTGTTGTTTAGTGCCACATTGCACCAAAAGCTTGAATTTTACTAGAATGCCAATTTTATTTGATGAAATTTTTACAGAGATAATTTCTTGTTATGTATAGTAAATTAACTTAGTAATTCATAATGCAACATTTTGGAGTTAAAACTGACCAATACTCAAATGCTAACAAAAATATATTAACAGTGTTGCTGGGAAGGATAGTAAATAAAGATTAACAGCAAAATACTAGCAAAAACTCTGCTCCAGGCCCTTCCCAATTCAGTAAGGCAGGCCATACATGGTTCGAATCTTGGCTGGTTCAGCAGGACCCGAAGATTGCCCCCTTGAAGATGTCGTAATGACGAAATGTGTCAGAAGGAGCTAGCCTAAGCATCACCACGTCACGCCCGGAAGTCTGAGGTCAGCCATCTTTCTGGTGGTACATGGAGGAACACAGCCTGAGAGCCGCCGGCACTTTGTAGTTTTACATGCTCATTTTTAACCTACAGTGGGTAAGTGTATACCCTATCTTCGTTTTAAATAAACTATTTGCCTTGAGATAACGCACTATGGGCCTGCCCTTTTTTGTTTGATGTTCCAGATTCTTGAGATATGGTCGTATCAGGACTCGGAAGGGATCAGGGGTCCATTGCCTTACAATTGCTTATTACCAACTGTGATTTGGAAGTCTCTGGAGCTGTGTCATGCAGGATAAAGGCTGTAGTGGTCCTTAATCACTCGCTGCTATTTTTCCAATATGATCTGGTAAGAGTCAGTATGTGGTGGCTTAGATCTCACACTTGTTTAAGTTGATGAAACACCTGGATGGATAACCTATCGAATATACAAGCCTGCATTTCGAAGCATTTAACCATATGTTGACTCTTATCTTCTTTACATGCTGTTATTTTTGCAAACCTATATATGTTTAAGCAATTGAATGTATATGTCAATTTTCATGGTTCTTTAGCTCAACTTTGTTTTTATATATGCTTAATTTCTAACATCCCAGTGTTTGGAGGTTGCTGCTTTAGTATTAATAGGGGCGCGGGGTATTTTTTGCTTTATTAGGATCCGAGGATCGATTGATCAACTTAGCTACAACCAACATTGCAGGTTTTACCTGCGATTATCGCTAGCGGCCGCTATAGCTGCTAGCAATAACGGTCTTCTCCTGGCGGGGGAAAATGGCCTGGCAAGGGGGGTTCCTGCATCAGCACTGTCTATGTTGATGGGGGAATTGGGCAAATTACTTTACTGTAACCTGTGGTTGTAGGAAAGAAATTTTTCTCCATGTATGGACAGCCTTAACATAACAAACACATCTCTACTTTTGCATAGACCATGTGACCAATGGACCTGCCTTTTGTTTGTGTAATTAATGTTTAAGAGACCCTGGGGCAGCATTTTCCTCTGGAAAGAATAGTATTTAAGCCCTCTTCTCCTTATTTATCTATTCCATTTATCTAAGACAGCTATCCTTTTTTTTGCTCATGTAGCACTACTCTGCAGGGGACGCTGAATTTCAACTGGTTCTTTCCACAAATAGTGCAGAGGCAGCCAGGCACACATCAACAGTCCATGCCCAAAGTACAGTCTAGGGGATGTCTTTTTTTTCTTGTATTTATTGCTGAATGAACTTTGAGAGGGTAGAGCGTAGTATGAGATACTTAGGATACACTACACTGTGCTAAGCCTCTCTAAAAAGTCTTTACATCAGGAGCTAAGTAAGTTGGCCAGAACTTAAACAATGCTAGAGCTGTCCCTACCAGAATCACCATTGGTATTCCCACCCAAAGGACACCAGAGGCATGGAGCTCAGGTCTGTACTCACAATGCAACAGGATAGCCGAATGCATGCTTCTTAATATCCACTGGACACTCTTCAGCGAGCGAGAAGGTGATGCCCACAATGATACAGGACAGCAAACCCCTTTCAACCTCCGTTGGACACTCTTCAGTGAGCTCTCCAGACCAGATCCTTTGCTCCAAGAAGATTTGGAAATAGGCCCCTGAGCTGTGTCACAGCTGGGACCTCAATGAACATCAATAGAACTGCTGGTGGGGGTAAGAGGATCCCTTCAGGTGGGGGGGATCCCTCTAACAGGAAGACCCTGCTGTTTTAAAGCTCAGACTTTTTATATCCCTCTCCGGCCACTTGCTGGGCATACCTCCCAGGGATTGGCTGAAGCACAATAAATATTGAGGCTGCTCATTTGACTTTCCAGTCCATTATGTTCCTGAAGCCTGTACAAGGGAGGGGGAAACAATCAAACTGTGATTTCCGAAAAAGCCCAAAGCAATCAATAGCTGCTCCAATGATTACAGAGGGGCCAAAAAGAACTACATTTACCTAACATCCTAGCAACCTATCTAGAAGGGTGCTACATCTTTTTTTAACATTTAGGAAACACGTTAGTGTTTCACTTTTTCTGCGTAACTTCTTCAATAGTAGACATTTGTTTTGCCAACTTTATTTACCTGCATACTGACCACAATAAAGAGCATGCCTTCTAACATGGCTTGTGGTCACGTGTCAACTTTCTCCCTGTAGGAAAAAAAATAAATAAAAAATAGATGAATGAACTTTATTCAGACTTGAATCGAACAATGTGTTCAATTTCTGACAACTTTGATAATAATGCATTTGGCCACTAGATAGTGCTAAGTATCATAGGAATTTCAGTTCTAAAAAACATTCAACCAGCACAGCAAAAAACCTAATAATATACATTTTTTTGCCATATTCACACAGAATACCTAAACATGCACGTTCATTGGTCAAATCACTATTTGATTTTTTTTAAATAAATAGACCCCTTAGTGTTATCTATGCATGCTGTTCTTTTTTTGTGCAATTACTAGTGATTACTCCTAAGAAAAATTACATACAGAATTAAGTAACCAGAACAGATCACCAGGGTGCATATTAGGCAAGAATTCACATCAATGGTGAGGGTAGATATTAAAGGTCATTGCAAGAAGGAGGCATATTAACCACTTTACCTGCCTTCATGACCAGGCCCTTTTTTGCCATACGGCACTGCGTTACTTTAACTGACAATTGCGTGGTTGTGCGCCACTGTACCCAAATAAAATATATTTCCTTTTTTTCCTCACAAATAGAGCTTTCTTTTGGTGGTATTTGATCCCATCTGTGTTTTAATTTTTTACGCTATAAACAAAAAAAAGACTGAAAAGTTTGAAAAAAAAATTTTTTTTTTACTTTCTGCTTTAAAACAAATCCAATGAAAACATGTAAAAAATCTAATTTCTTCATCAATTTAAGCTAATATTTGTTCTGCTACATAATTTTGGTAAAAAAAAAATCCCAGTAAGCGTATATTGATTGGTTTGTGCAAAAGTTATAGTGTCTACAAACCATGGGATGCGTTTATGGAATTTTTATTTATTTTTACTAATTTTTACCAATGATTGGTGACTTATAGCAGGACTGCAATATTGCGGCGGACAATTCGGACACTAAATTACCCTTTTGACACTTTTTTGGGAACCAGTGGTCAGTGCTTAAAATATGCAATGCCACTGTACTAATGAAAATGGCTGGGGAGGGATTAACATCAGGGGTGATGAAAGGGTTAACTGTGTGCTTAGCCAGTGATTGTGTACTGAGTGGGAGGTACTTTTACAAGGGGAAGACATGGATCCATGTCCCCGCATTGCAGAAACACAGGATCCATACCTTCCCTACTGACAGAAGAGTAATCTTCCTTGTTTACATAGGTAGACTGCCACTCTGGCTCTGTATTAAATGATCGGCGGGTGGTGGACGCGCCTGCTACCTGGAAGTGTAGGTTCACATATATATACGTGATCCTGCACACAACGGCTACCCTGTAGCAGAGAAACCGCTATAGGACGGTCGGCAAGTGGTTAAGAAGGGCGTCATATAACTGGCGGGGGATTTTAAAGGTCAGAGCGAAGACATTAGCTAAGAAGTCATAACATTGGAGTGGTAATATCACATATAATTTGGAAAACATATTGAGCATGTAGGAGGAGTGGTCTCTACGCCAGGCACCTGGAACAGAGTCACTTGCCTGGCACAGGGGGTACTTTTAGCTGTGCAAGCTTCATATACCCTTAAACAAATAAACTGAGCTCTGTGCATGCACTAAATTAACTCTTCCATACCTGTGTACAGGCTGAGGACCTGGACAGTGCAGATCTGTCCCTGTTGGTATGGGGGATCCCCCTTTTGATATGGGAGATGCATCACTGCGGAAGGAGTGCCAACAACGTCTCCCTTGCTGCAAGAGGCTACCTCACCTGCCACATGAACACGCTTTAAAAAAAGGTCACTTGCCAGACCTTCGTTACCCTTAGTAACCATTCTAGCCTCACACTGGATTAACTCTTTATTCTGATGTCTTCATACCCCACTGTGCTAGTGACCGAAGCTGTTGACTACATGTGCTGGTTACTTGCATTACACCCCTTTAGTAACTTCAGACCAGGCAGAGGCAAAGTTTCAAAAGCTTTACTTGAGTAATGCAGCATAATATGAATCCAACAATAACAGTTCAACATACAGCACAGTCCTTTCCTAACATCCCTATTCCCTAACTACAGGATTGTAGCTGCCCATGGTTTGTATCTTCAGAGGGGACTGCAAGTCCCAGTTATCCCCCATCATGTGGAAGGCTCTAGGACACAGATGTCTGGCAGAAGCAGGGACTTCCAGAGAGGCAGAGAGCCCTGGCAGAAGCAGCAGTTGGAGGAAACATCTTGCTGGCGGTCTGTGCCTTTAGGGGGGCTGCAAGTCCCTGCAATCCCCCTTCTTTCTTCTTCTGTAGGCAGCTGGAAATCATATGCTTTGTCCTGTCTGTAACTCCTTTCTCATGCAGACTGACTGACTGAGGGCAGAGGCCTCCCCCTTTTATTTACAGCACAGGGAGAGAGGGGCATAGCTCAGAGAAAGTGTGGGTTAACTCCCCCCCCCCCCCGCCTGGGTGGTGGTAGCTAACTAGAACTCAGGAAACAGGATATATTACAGTTTATGGGGGTCCATTTAGGCAGGAAGTTATAACAGGTGGGGGTTTATTACAAGCCTTTCAGGGAAAATATAAAGCTTAGACCAGTGGTTCTTAACCTTGTTGGAGGTACTGAACCCCACCAGTTTCATATGCGCATTCACCGAACCCTTCTTAATTGGAAAAATAAAATATGATTTTTTCAAATTCAAAACATAGGTATATATTATTTTAGGTATATATTTATACATAGGTGCACAAAATGAACAAAACCATTAAGAACAAAGAACAAAACCATTAAAACATGATTTTCACACAAAAACATAATAATGAATATTTACTGCAAATTAGTGTGACTTCTGCTGTTGTCTTTCAGAGACCAGTTCAGAAATGCGCGGCTTTATCTTGGCAAGTGCCACTCTCATGTCATTTTCGCCACAAAGTCTGTTCCTTTCCTTTGTTTTTATGTCCAGCATCCCCCCTTACAGCAGGCCAGGGTGAGGTGAGGTCCCGTCCCCCATATAGATCACCCCCTTAACAGTAGGCCAGGGTGAGGGGGATCTATATGGGGGACCCCGGACCTCACCTCACCCTGGCCTGCTGTAAGGGGGAGATCTATATGGGGGACGGGACCTCTCCTCACCCTGGCCTGCTGTAAGGGGGGATCTATATGGGGGATCTCTTCTCACCCTGGCCTGCTGTAAGGGGGGATCTATATGGGGGACCTCAGACCTCACCTCACCCTAGCCTGCTGTAAGGGGGATCTATATGGGGGACGGGACCTCATCTCACCCTGGCCTGCTGTAAGGGCGGATCTATATGGGGGACCTGGTCCCCCATATAGATCTCCCCTTACAGCAGGCCAGGGTGAGGTCCCCCATATAGATCCCAGGTCCCCCATATAGATCCCCCCTTACAGCCAGCAGGCCAGGGTGAGGTGAGGTCCTGTCCCCCATATAGATCTCCCCCCTTACAGCAGGACAGGGTGAGGTGCGGTCCGGACCCTGGCCTGCTGTAGGGGGGATCTATATGGGGGACCCCAGAGTGACCTAACCTCACCCTGGCCTGCTGTAAGGGGGGATCTATATGGGGGACCCCAGAGTGACCTAACCTCACCCTGGCCTGCTGTAGGGGGGGATCTATATGAGGGACCTCACCTCACCCTGGCCTACTGTAAGGGGGGATCTATATGGGGGATCATGTCCCCCATATAGATCCCCCCTTACAGCAGGCCAGGGGGAGGTGAGGTCCTGTCCCCCATTTAGATCTCCCCCCTTACAGCAGGCCAGGTTCCCCATAAAATAGATCCCCTTTACATAGTCTTCTCAGTGTTCTCACACAGTCAGTCAGACAGTCAGTCACTAGACTAGTACAGCCAGTACTATTCCAGTCCTACCTTTTTTTCACCTGTGTCCCGACCCCGATCACAGGCTAGGTTTCCTCCTGCAGGCTGCAGCACCACTGTCACCACTGGCTCTCTGGCCTCTCACCTGCCGGCTTCTTCTGCTGCTGCGGCTGCCTGGCCTGGTGGTTCTCTCCAGCGCTGCGCTGGGCGGCCGCTGCACGGGTTAGTCCCTCCCCCAGACAGTCCCTCTGCACAGCCAGCAGTGAGAGTGAGCCAGGGGCAGAGAGAGCTGCGAGTGCGAGCAGACTCAGCGGGCGGCGACGGCCAGCCTATTATGACAGAGTGAGTGACATGACACTGCGGAGCGGATGCGCCCCCCCCAGATGTTGCGCCCGGTGCGGCCAGCCCCCCCTGCACCCCAAACGCTACGCCACTGGATTTTATGTATTTCCATGATGACGTCGCGGAGCGGGAGCAAAAGGACATGCCCGAAACTGGAGAAATAGTCCCTGACAGCGAAAGTGGTACTAGCGAAGGGTGTGCCGAACCCTCGAGACAGACCCACCGAACCCCTGGGGTTCGATCGAACCCAGGTTAAGAACCACTGGCTTAGACTAATATCACTAATGTGAAGATTCTATGCATGAAGGTAAAAAACGTCTGTGTGCTGCTCCCCCCACAGCCCCCTAATGCTCACCAGAGCCCCCTCTCAGCCCAGTGTTGTGCCTCAGCTGTTCCAGGACTCTTTCTCCTCATTGGCTGGAGCAGCCATTGGCTCCCACTGCTGTTAATCACAGCCAGTGAGCTAATGAGGAAAGAGCGGGGGGCAGGGCAAAGCCAGGGCCCTATGTTTCCTATGGATGCATAGAGCAGGGCTCAGGAGGCAGCAAGCATCAGTGCTCCCATAGCAAGCGGCTTGCTTTTGGGGGCACTGGTCAAGGAGGAGGAGCCAGGAGCGCTGGTGGGGAACCCAAGATGAGGAGGATTGGGGCTGCAAAACCACTGCACAGAGTAGGTAAGTATAACACGTTTGTTATTTAAAAAAAAAAAAAAAGATGAATCCTAATAATGCCACTTTAAGCTAAGAAGTTATACTGTTGTCATACCATAGTCCATAGTTCCAAGTCGATCTCATGTGCAAGCAAGAGAGGGTAGCTACATTTCTTCATACAGTGGGAGCATGGAGCTCGACCCTCTAACAGAAAAATGGATCACAGCAGAAATTACTGAATTTGTAAACTTGGAGGAGGCAGAAAGAAATAGAAAGTAGATTTCTAGTTAGTAATACATACTTGAATACATTTGGTTCCACAATAATGTGCCCCACCCCAGAGAGAAGTTTTCCATCCATACTCCCAACCCCCTGCCCAGAGTGGGAAGCGTAATAAATACATAAATAAGCTATAGGATGGTAATAACAATAATAAAAGTTTTGGTAATAGTGATTTCAAGCCTCACTTCTGAAGCAGATTAGGACGGGCGCCGCCAGGAAATAAGAAGTGAGCCAAGAAACTTGTCTTTATTAAGGCCTGCTTCTGTGTGCTCTTTTATCTTCACGGCAGCTCCCGTCCTAATCTGCTGTGGTGGGGAGGCTTAAAATCTCCACATAAAGCGCTGCTGCTTTCTTCTGGTGTGGCGGCTAGGGTTGCCACCTTTTCTTCAAGCCAATCCCGAACACTTTAGCAGCACACAGTAATTTTTATTTTTTGTAGTATACACTATAGGACTGTAAAACCTGGCTGGGACACCTTTGGATGCCCCAGGGAGAGCAGCAATATGACGTTCGTAGTGTACCAAATTGTGTTAAAAGTTGGAGGGGTTTAAACTGACATGGTTATATAAAACACAAGCATTCTTGTACCAGTGTCACTCAGTAGATCTGTGGATGGTAAGTGAACAGTGTCAGTTGGGTAGTGGATGGTGCATGGACAGTGTCAATACGGCACTGGACAGTGTCAGTAGGGCAGAACACAGTATCAGTATAGCAGTGGATAGTGTCATTAGAGCAGTGGAAGGTGTCAGTAGAGCAGTGGATGATATTACAAGAGCAATGGAGGGTATCAGAAGAGCAGTGGATGGTATCAGTAGAGCAGTGGACGATATTTCAAGAACAATGGACGGTATCAGAAAAGCAGTGTATAGTGTCAGTAGAGCAGTGGACGATATTACAAGAGCAATGGAGGGTATCAGAAGAGCAGTGGATGGTATCAGTAGAGCAGTGGATGATATTACAAGAGCAATGGACGGTATCAGAAGAGCAGTGGATAGTGTCAGTAGAGCAGAGGATGATATTTCAAGAACAATGGACGGTATCAGAAAAGCAGTGTATAGTGTCAGTAGAGCAGTGGAGGATATTACAAGAGCAATGGAGGGTATCAGAAGAGCAGTGTATGGTATCAGTAGAGCAGTGGATGATATTACAAGAGCAATGGACGGTATCAGAAGAGCAGTGGATAGTGTCAGTAGAGCAGTGGATGATATTACAAAAACAATGGACGGTATCAGAAGAGCAGTGAATAGTGTCAGTAGAGCAGTGGATGATATTACAAAAACAATGGACGGTATCAGAAGAGCAGTGGATAGTGTCAGTAGAGCATGGATGATATTTCAAGAGCAATAGACATTTTTAGAAAAGCAGTGAATTGTGTCAGTAGAGCAGTGGATGATATTACAAGAGCAATAGTTGGTATCAGAAGAGCAGTGGATAGTGTCAGTAGAGCAGTGGATGATATTACAAGAGCAATGGATGGTATCAGAAGAGCAGTGGATGGTATCAGAAGAGCAGTGGATAGTGTCAGTAGAGCAGTGGATGATATTACAAGAGCAATGGACAGTATCAGAAGAGCAGTGGATAGTGTCAGTAGAGCAGTGGATGATATTACAAGAGCAATGGATGGTATCAGAAGAGCAGTGGGTGGTGTCAGTAGAGCAGTGGGCGATATTACAAGAGCAATGGACGGTATCAGAAGAGCAGTGGGTAGTGTCAGTAGTGCAGTGAACAGTGTCAGTAGGGGAGAGGTTGCCATCAGTAAGGCAATGGATTGTGTCAGTCACTAGAGCAGTGGATAGTGTCAGTAGAGCAGTGGATGATATTACAAGAGCAATGGACAGTATCAGAAGAGCAGTGGATAGTGTCAGTAGAGCAGTGGATAATATTACAAGAGCAATGGATGGTATCAGAAGAGCAGTGGATAGTGTCAGTAGAGCAGTGGATGATATTACAAGAGCAATGGATGGTATCAGAAGAGCAGTGGATAGTGTCAGTAGAGCAGTGGATATTACAAGAGCAATGGATGGTATCAGAAGAGCAGTGGATAGTGTCAGTAGAGCAGTGGACGATATTACAAGAGCAATGGATGGTATCAGAAGAGCAGTGGGTAGTGTCAGTAGAGCAGTGAACAGTGTCAGTAGGGGAGAGGTTGCCATCAGTAAGGCAATGGATTGTGTCAGTCACTAGAGCAGTAGATAGTGTCAGTAGCGCAGTGGGTTTTGTCAGTAGGGCAGTGGGTTTTGTCAGTAGGGCAGATGGTGTTGGTAGTTTTTTTATTTTGCATATTTTATATAATTTTTTATTATATTTTACAATTATTTCTTTTTATTATTTTTTACAATTTTTTTTTTTTATTTTAGCCTATTAGGGGTCTAAACTAATTTTTAAGACAGAGAAAGGAATTGAGGATACAGTTTCTTCAACTCCTTTCTCTGCAGCCTTAAATGAATAAGTGCTGATTCACATTGATGCAAAGCAGGAACCCTGCAAATATACTGCGGGTTCCCGCATTGCACCCGACTCGCAGGCAGTTCACACTGCCAGATGTGAACTGCTGGGAGTGTCAATACAAAGTTAAAGACACCCCTAGTATGGTTTGCAAATCGCAGTGCGAACTGTCAGTTCAGACAGGAATCAGATTGCATGGGTGTGAACACCCATGCGATCCGATTCTGGTGCGGACCAAAAAAAGGGTCCTGTGCAACTTTGGTCCGAATGAGATGCAAATTCAGCCGTGCAATCTGCATAGTTGAATTTTCATCGCACAGACATCGCATTTTCACAGCAGTGCGGTGCGAATCCCATGCGATGTCTGACATTGCATATGTGTGAACCGACACTAAATGGGAAGTTCTCTGTGCTGAGTAACTTCACGTTCATTCACAAACTGAACCATAGTAAACAACACAGTTTACTATGTTTCAGTTATTAATGAATAGAGTGAGTGATCAGTACATTTTTGCCAGCCCCTTCCCCCACTCTCAATCCTGACATAGAGGGGGGGGGGGAGACAGCAGCACTGCAGAGGAGGGGGGGGGAGGGAAAATACAGAGGGGACCTAGGCAGCAGAAAGAGAGGAGAGAAGGAGTGGAGGGGCGGCATTTACTAGAACGAATGTATTTTCCTCCTGCAGCCACTGAATCTAGCTTTCAGCAGCTGCAGGAGGACAATACAGCCGATCAGTTCTAGAAAATGCCACCCCTGCCACCCCTCCTGTCTAGGTCTGACTTCAAGGCAGCAAGGTAGCAGGCTGAACCCACGGGGTCCGGATCCTGGCTCCCCTGCAATCAGCAGTAGTGCGATCCCACAGAGCAGCCGGTGGTGTGAATGCAGCTCAGTGGGGTCAGTGCACCCTGATCCAACCTCCCAAATCACAGCTAGTGTCAGCACTGCAGACAATTTGGCACTCCCCCCAAAGTTGGCACCTGGGGCATGTGTCCGCCGGCCCCCCAGTTTAGGTCCTGACTGTGGGCAGCAAGCAGTTACCTTTTTACATAATCTTGCATGCAATAGTTAAAAGTAATATTGCAATTTATTTTAATTTGTTTAGAATAATGCCTGATAGTCATTGATGCAGTGAGAACTGCCACTTGAAGTAGGAAATCCAGAGATGAATGTAAATTGATGAATTCTATTACAAATTAAATATTATTAGGTGATTGGTAAAATAATTTACATATTTTCAGAGTGGAGCATCTAAATCAGGTCACACAGCTAGTAAACATCTGAGAGCAACCAGTCAGGTTTCAGCTATCACCTTTTTTAGTCTAGATTAAGAAAAAACAAACGTGAAACCTGATTGCTTCATATATACAGTATATATATATATATATATATATATATATATATATATATTTCTGTTGTTGAAAATAAATGTATTATTTTGAACCTTGAAAGTATGTCTAATTGTTTGTAGGTTTGTTTTACAAAAATAGTTGTCCCACTGACAGTATCTTGCTACTTTGTACTGTGCATTTAGCTTGGCAGACTTTGTGGTTTGATCCTGCTCTACATGTATTCAGCTGCTGGAAAGTCATGTGTGATATTCAACTCAGTTATGTCCACAGCTTAAATTAAAGGACAAGCTCAACTTTAAAAAATAAATAAATAAATAAATAAATAAAATAAAAACAATTCCGTGATTTTGCAGGTAAAAAATGTCCATTTATTATTTTTTTACACTACAGCCTGTAAAGCATTGCATCCGTGATCAACAGCAGATTGCAGGAGCAACGTCAAGCTTTTGCAGACTCTGCATTTACAGTTACTAAATTGCAGGATGAATCAATGAACTACAAGAGCGCTCACCAGTTCCCTGGTAGTTTATTGAGAACTGGAATCGGTCTGCTGTGGTGGAAGATTGCACTTGTAGTTCATTTATCCGCAGATCTCTGTGAATGAAAGAAGCCCACACAGCTGCATTATTTTTAAATTGTGACAGCGGGTGAGGAGGGAGCAATTGGTGGGGGGAGGCTGGAGCACAGTAACAAGTTACATGTTACACCATATATACCTATCCTTTAATTCTGAACTACTGGCAAACGCATAGCAAAAATACATATGTGTGAACTGTCTTATCTGACAAAGAATATGTAATTCTGATCAATCAGTCCTGTGATCCAGAGACACCTATCAGACAGCAGAGATCAGCCAGATCCTGCACCTTTTAGGCCCTCTCTGCAGACTACAGTACAGCCTGGGCTAGCAGTTGCCCTGACTTGTGATTGGACAATGAAATAGCAGAAGGTCCTCCCTCTCTTTTGTACTGCTGTCAGTATTAGATGGACAACAGCAAGTTCGGGAGATCCTGATTAGCCTATAGTGCCATTAAAAAGTTAAAACGGCAATAAAGTCTGGTTTTAAAAAATACTGTTTCAGTATGCATTCTATTGCATATTCTATAGTAAGTGCATTTTATTGATCTTAGCTTCCTCCAAATCTCCTTGTTTTTGTTGCTGTGATCCAACACCTGTCACTCCCCATGCTCCCACTGTATGTAGGAATGTAGTACCTCTCTCTTGCTTGCTCCCAAGATGGACTAGAAACTATGGACTATGGGATTTGTAGGGTGCATAGAGCAGTGCACAGGTTGTTCCTATCAAAGAGAAGCTGAACCGGAGGACGTTACATGAGGGCAGAAATACACATTAAGAAATGAGTTCATGTAAAATAGAATACAGGGTCAATAAGCCGTGAATGTGTATGGATATTATATGGAGAATAAGAATATAATTTAGTGTCACTTTAAAGTTGAACCTAGGGATAACTAAAATACCTTCCTCGCAGTGGGTCAGAGAAGAGGAGTTTTCGGCTCCTGCAGGCTTTTCCACCCTGCTAGACTGCCCCCCTAGCCTTTTTTTATCTTGCACTCCAGCAATCTAAGGTCCTCTAATATAATCAAGACTGATTCAAGGACCTTAGCTCTGCATTGGATAGAAGGATGGCAAAGGATAGTCCACTGCCAGAGTGGCAGGGAATGCCATTTGCCAGGAGACTGGAGGATCGGGTAAGTAAAAGTGATATTACTGTCCCCTAGACTAAACAAGCAAATTAATTTCAATGCAGATTTGACGTGCTCTCTCGCCATGCATAAATCCAAATGGATCCTTAAAACGTAGCTTTTATTGTATGAACACATAAAATAAATAAATGATTTAACCAAGCTCAGAAGTAGTCCCAATTGAGTACCCAAATTCAGTATAGAGGAGGATCTCTTGAACCTTCATAAGCATGCAACTTTGCTATTGTTTCACATGGACCAAAAGGTCTGAAGTGATCCTTCTCCTCTCACTAAATATGTTTTCCCAAATCCAGATTTCCCTGTACTCACTGATAAAAAATTAACAAAATAATAATACAAGTACCCACTCCCAAAAAACAAATTAAACAACAGCAAAGTTGTATGCTTGAGATGGTCCAAGTGGTCCTGCTCTATACTCAATTGATGATTCTTCTGCACTACGGTGTAGGTAAATGTTTCTCTAGTATACCAGGGCTGCTTAACCCTTGCAGTGCAGGCAGAGCCTCACTGAAAGGGATGCAAGGGAGGACTTTAAATTCACCCAGAGTTTAGCTTTAAGTTTTAAACACAAACAAGCAAAAAACAATACATAATGATATAAAGTTGTGGGGTTTATTTTGCAATGATATATTTTCCTCTTCATTAGGAATTCTGAAAACATTGCAAGCTAGAGAAAAAATGACAGGCTGAGATACAGTAAATAGAAAGAGAGACGAAAGAAGGAAAGGATGAAAATAAGAGAGAGTGAGCAGCAGGAATGAAAGGATCTGCACACCCTGTACATCATAACAGAAAGGAAATATGTTAGATAAACATAATTAACTAAGCCTATGGCTATCAACAATTCTATAATAATAGAGTAATTCATCACTGGTTTTCCTGTTTATCTACTAATCAATACAAGTCATTTAATTTCTTCAGGAAATCACTGTTAAATGTCAACCCACATAATCTGTACACGTAAAACATATTGCATAACGATCCATCACCTGGAATCGAAATAATGTAGCGTTCACATATCCAATGATGTGACTTTGTAAACTAGGCTTTAGAACAGAGCTGTCATTCTTGCACATAGAAATGGATGTCAGGACTGGCACATTGACTAAGAAACAGACTTGTATAAAGTACTCGAAATTTCTACTTGAGTAAAAGTACAAGTGCTCGATCAAAAAATTACTTGAGTAGAAGTGGAAGTGCTCGCAGAAAAAGTTACTTAAGTAGAAGTACTAAAGTATTCAACATTTTTTTTACTTAAGTATTGCAAGTAGTTTTTTCAAAAAATTTGCTACTTAAGTACTAAAGGTAAAAAGTACCAGTAGTTTTGAAAAAAAAATTCTACTCAAGTACTGAAAGTAGAAGTAGAAGTACTGTGTTATGTAGTTATTAAAGAAATAAGTCAAAAGTTTGAACATCATATTGTTTTTATTATTTCAAATGATTTATTCAAATGATTAACCTGTGTTTGTTAGTAGTTTCTTGATGCACTTTAAGCGCTGTAGCACCATTTATTTGTTTGTTTCATATTTTCTTTTTATTGGAAAGATTTGGTATAGCAGCTTTTATTATACACAGCCTTAATTTTCGTATGCGCTGATTTACAAATGACATTATACACATTTTTTTGAGCTTTATGCAACCTGCCATCTACTGTTCTGGCAGTGGTAATTTTTTTAAAAGTAACGAGTAACTATGCAGCACAAAAAAAAAATACTTGAGTAGAAGTATCGAAATCATCGAAAAAATGTAGTGAAGTAAAAGTAGAAGTAGGAGAAAAAAATTCTACTCTAGGAAAGTACAGATACCGCATTTCGGTACTTAAGTACAGTACTTAAGTAGTTCTACTTCGTTACTATACATCTCTGCTAAGAAATGACAGATCTACACTACAATGCATTCTGCAGGACTTCATAATATTTTTAATTGTAGGATCATCATGATCGCTAACATTTTTGGTACTTGTTTACAAATTACATTCTTAAATGTAAACCCAACATTTCATATTACTGATATGTGCTTGCTGTACCATGTACTGTACTTGTATAAAAAAAAGGATCATGTTCCCTTTGTATTGCTTCCTTTGTAGCAAATACCTAGTGTTCCTGCAAGACACTCTGCTGTCCTGTTAAAAAAAAAAAAAAAAAAAAACGGACCACACTAGGCATGAGAACACAGCATAGTCAGTTCTCTAGCTGTGTTGAAAAAGTGCAAGAAAGGTTTTTATAATGTATATACAGTGCCTTGCGAAAGTATTCGGCCCCCATTGAACTTTGCGACCTTTTGCCACATTTCAGGCTTCAAACATAAAGATATAAAACTGTAATTTTTTGTGAAGAATCAAAAACAAGTGGGACACAATCATGAAGTGGAACAAAATGTATTGGATATTTCAAACTTTTTTTTAACAAAAAAAAAAAAGTTAAGCCCCCTTAAGTTAATACTTTGTAGTGCCACCTTTTGCTGCGATTACAGCTGTAAGTTGCTTGGGGTATGTCTCTATCAGTTTTGCACATCGAGAGACTGAAATTTTTGCCCATTCCTCCTTGCAAAACAGCTCGAGCTCAGTGAGGTTGGATGGAGATTGTTGTGAACAGCAGTTTTCAGTTCTTTCCACAGATTCTCGATTGGATTCAGGTCTGGACTTTGACTTTGCCATTCTAACACCTGGATATGTTTATTTGTGAATCATTCCATTGTAGATTTTGCTTTATGTTTTGGTTCATTGTCTTGTTGGAAGACAAATCTCCGTCCCAGTCTCAGGTCTTTTGCAGACTCCATCAGGTTTTCTTCCAGAATGGTCCTGTATTTGGCTCCATCCATCTTCCCATCAATTTTAAACATCTTCCCTGTCCCTGCTGAAAAAAGCAGGCCCAAACCATGATGCTGCCACCACCATGGTTGACAGTGGGAATGGTGTGTTCAGGGTGATGAGCTGTGTTGCTTTTATGCCAAACATAACGTTTTGCATTGTTGCCAAAAAGTTAGATTTTGGTTTCATCTGACCAGAGCACCTTCTTCCACATGTTTGGTGTGTCTCCCAGGTGGCTTGTGGCAAACTTTAAATGACCCTTTTTATGGATATCTTTAAGGAATGGCTTTCTTCTTGCCACTCTTCCATAAAGGCCAGATTTGTGCAGTATACGACTGATTGTTGTCCTATGGACAGAGTCTCCCACCTCAGCTGTAGATCTCTGCAGTTCATTCAGAGTGATCATGGGCCTCTTGGCTGCATCTCTGATCAGTCTTCTCCTTGAAAGAGCTGAAAGTTTAGAGGGATGGCCAGGGTGGTCTGATACTCCTTCCATTTCAATATTATCGCTTGCATAGTTCAATATTATCGCTTGGGATGTTTAAAGCTTGGGAAATCTTTTTGTATCCAAATCCGGCTTTAAACTTCTCCACAACAGTATCTTGGACCTGCCTGGTGTGTTCCTTGTTCTTCGTGATGCTCTCTGCGCTTTAAACAGACCTCTGAGACTATCACAGTGCAGGTGCATTTATACGGAGACTTGATTACACACAGGTGGATTCTATTTATCATCATTAGTCATTTAGGTCAACATTGGATCATTCAGAGATCCTCACTGAACTTCTGGAGAGAGTTTGCTGCACTGAAGGTAAAGGGGCTGAATAATTTTGCACACCCAATTTTTCAGTTTTTTATTTGTTAACAAAGTTTGAAATATCCAATGAATTTCGTTCCACTTCATGATTGTGTCCCACTTGTTGTTGATTCTTCACAAAAAATTACAGTTTATTATTTTTATGTTTGAAGCCTGAAATGTGGCAAAAGGTAGCAAAGTTCAAGGGGGCCGAATACTTTCGCAAGGCACTGTATATTGTGACTGGAAGTCAGGTAAATCTGTGGATGTAGTCACAGACAGGAGATACATTTCCACCTGGTTTAGAAAATTCACCAATTACTATAGGGTGTCGGCTGCAAAGGCAGCAGGAAGGTGTAAAGAAGTTGAAAGGCCTTCAGCTGTTCAGAATGAGGAAGTTAAGGCCTCTATAATTTGTCCAAAGGAAGTCTAAGGATTGCTGCCTCCTGACGCTGTGTGAGCTGGGGAGAGGAGGACAGTCAGATGTGTGCCTCCCGACACTGTGTGAAGCCTGGGAGAAGGATTGCTGCCTCCTGACGCTGTGTGAAGCTGGGGAGAGGAGGACAGTCAGATGTGTGCCCCCCTGAAACTGTGTGAGCATGGGGAAGACCCCCTGGAGCGATGTGCGCGGAGGAGGGTAAAAAGTGTGAAGACCTCCTGGAGTGATGTGCGCTGAGGAGGGTAAAAAGTGTGAAGACTTCTCAAGGTGAGAAAATGAACTATTTCTATGTGGAAGAAATAAATGAACTGTTTGCTATGTGAAGAGACAAGCAAAGGGACATGTTCAATGTGAAGAGGAAAAGGGACATGTTCAATGGACATTTGTTGTGTGAAGAAAAAACATGGACTATGGAGTGTCTGCTGTAGGATCAGCAAAGTTTGCCCAACAGTAGGTTGGAGACAGACTTCATTAGATAGGTTCCTGTGTGTGAGAAGGTAGCCACCCACAGTGGCAAGGATTTATTTTGTGTTTTATTTTATTTTGGATGTTTTTGCTGCATGCACTTGTTTGAAGAAAATTGCATGAATAAACCAAACTATTGTTTGCAACCACTTCTCGGCTATCTCCCTGTATAACGAATCCCCCCAAGGGGTCATCCATACCCGCCACCGAGCTAATCTCCCACATAATATATATATATATATATATATATATATATATATATATATATACACACACACACACACAAATGTTTTGCCTTTCATGTCTATTTTAAACGAAATGGGTTGTTTTACAAGTTCAGGCTTTACATATTCTTTAAAGCGCACCTTTGCCCAGTTAAGAATTCTTAATAAGCCATCACTGACCTATCTAGCTGTATGTACTATAAAGTAATCTATCCATAAGTAGAAAGCATTCTTACTTTATAGCATTTCTTCACACCTGCCTAAAACCTTTGCACAGTACTATATATATATATACGATCACGATGAGCTAATGAGGTGGGTTTAGGGGGGTTCTGTATTTCTATGTGAAAGCAAGAATCACGATATTTGATTGATGATTATATATAGATATCCTTTATTATACACTCACCCTTCCCTACCCTTCTCCACTCTCAATTACTGACACAAATATACTATTATTCACAGCTCCACTGTTATGTCCCTAGGGTTTCTTGATTATTGAAAGGAGAGAAATCTATAGAGAGGTATACACTCTTGTATTGCCATAATCGATATGGTGGGATTACATCATTCAATTGAGGAAGTACTATGGATATTATTCTATATTCACAGCCATCACCACAATCATATACTGTGTTATAGGGACTTGGTCTTCCTTCTTGCCATTAATATCCTTATATGCAGCGAGGTCAGTATGAACTACCCACATAGGCTTTAGAAATATGTGCTCCACAGTTTAATTTATTACAATTATAGAAGAATTATAATACAGTGATATCATGTTTGGTATATTATTTAATTTCTTCTTTTTTGATATATGTATGTACTACAGAAATATCGGTATTGCTCGGTCTCTCTGGCCCTGACGAAGCCTGATGCGAAACGCGTTGGCTCATTGGGAACTTCAAACCGCATATCATCAAAGACTTCTTGCGCCAACATCAGCTTGAAGCATGTATTTTTCCCACTATAGGGATATATTTCTGTGCTGTTGTTTTTAATCTATTGGTGAATATATGGGGGATTTTTTCCTTGTATCCCCCATCTGTACACACATTTTTATATATATTAATAAACTGATTTATTTTTTAATTGTCTGTATCCTGGTCTTCCTTCTCCCAATTGGCCTTGTAAACCCCTACTTTTCTTGTATCCTTGGTTTTACTATATATATATATATATATATATATATATATATATGTAGTGTGGTAAAAAATGTACCAGTATCTTTTTCTTCCTGTCCCCAAACACTTAAACGGACTGTAAAGTCTGTTTTTTTCCCCCATAAAAATAACAAACATGTTATACTTACCTGCTTTGTTGCAGCGGATTTGCACAGAGCAGCCCAGATCCTCCTCTTCTCGGGTCCCTCTTCTGTGATCCTGGCCCCTCCCTCCTGTTCAGTGCCCCACAGTAACCAGTTTGCTATGGGGGCACCCGAGCTGAGTCACAGCTCTGTGTGTCCATTTAGACACAGAGCCCCAACCCGGCCCCCCCCTCTCCCTCTTGATTGGCTAGCTGACTTTGATTGACAGCAGCGGAAGCCAATTACGCCACTTCTGTGTCTAAGAAAATCAGGAGGGAGAAGCCCGGACAGCTAAGACACTCGTGGACATAGCTGGGCAGAGAGGGACCTCAGGTAAGTGTTAGGGAGGCCAAGGGGGGCTGCTGCACACAGAAAGCTTTTTATCTTAATGCATAGCATGCATTAAGATAAAAAACCTTATGAATTTACAACTCCTTTAACTGTGGTCTATATTCATTGCCACTGGGTCCTCCGATTTGCACTGCTTCCCTGATCTTCCAGATCCTGGCGGTTGGTACTGAGGGCAGTGTAGCGATTGGCTCCTGCTTCCAGCAGTCAACTTGCTGGGTGGTGGAAGCAGGGATGTGGCTTGCTGGACACTGTGTGTGCATATAGATGCACGCAACACTGTCAGGGAGCACACATGCACAATTATTTCCATAAAAGCTGGCTAGATAAGGAGGCACATGCAAACGGGAAGGGGCTGTCTGTGGCTTGGGTACAAAATTGGGGCAACTTAAAAAACAAGGAAGAAGTTTGTGGTGCTCCCCTTACAAAAAAAATAAAAATTGGGTTTAATATCACTTTAAGTACCTTGTACTCTACAAAGTACTGTATTATTATTTTTCAGTTTTACATGTAGGCACCACTTAAAGCCAAATGGTAAATCAAAATGTGTTTCAGCATAAGCAGCTACATTTATTTTTAGTGAACATCTTACAAGGATTATTAATATCAGCTGGTTTAGGAGAAGCTCTGTTTTCATTTTATTAGGGTTTGCATTCATTTATTAACCTAAAGCTCAAGAAAAATATGATCATCACAAGAGAAAATGGCACCCTTGAGCAGCCTGTCTTGAAGGGCAAATCAGTTATTGTACATTGCGGTCTCATCTGACAGGAAAAGTTCTTATTAACACAACACCTTCGCTCTGATGCTGTGTTTCTGTCAGAAGAGAAACACAGAGGTAAAGATTTTCTATGTAAGGGATCTGACATATTCTAAAGGGCGCCTAAGGAAGCCACCGGTAGAGATTATGAATCCTTGACATGCCTACTGCTGAATCAGTGTTCTTGTTATAATTGTGCCTTGATTAAAGCTGATCTCGAAACTTGCAGCGTGTGGTCCCACTGTGTTGCCGAAGTTTGATGAATTAAAGGCTTCAGGCTAAAAAATCAATTACACAGTACGCAATGTCTGTTTCTTCATTATTGCAATTACTGACCCTTTACACGCATCAAAGGAGTACTGCACTACTTTCACACATTTACTGGGCACCCCTTTTATGACTGCTGTACAGCAACTCTGCTAAATATAAGGGGTGGTCAACACAGTGCAAATCACAGGCAGACATTTCCTATGCTGTGTCTGAAAATCAGTGCCATTCATCAGCATATTGGGAATCGCTACTGCAAAGAAATAGGAGCATAATGGGTTGAAAGCTAAACTCTGGGCAGATATAGGAAACACCATTTGTCCATTTATTCTTCAGAATATCAATAAATGTATTTTTAAATACTGCTTGTATAATTACCTGAGGTCTTTCTTTATATTAGCTTCCTGTCATTCCCTGTACAGCAACACTGAGGCTGGGACCTGAAATAAGAATAGCCCCATTTCAATGAATGAATGTCAACACAAAAGAGGCTGGATGAGAGCCTGGTCACATGGTCTATCAAAGCCATGTGACCAGTCCTTGTCCAATCATGGAGTACTATTGGTAGGGTTATGCAGAGAGCACTCCGTAGGATGCCACAAGCTCCGGTAATTTATGAATGACTAGTGATATTCTCTTGTCTCTGAAATAGGCTAAGAGCTAAGTAGATGCTGCACCAACAGCCAGCTGGAAAGTGGTAGCATCACAGATCAACATGCATATTTTCCATGGATCTTAAAGTTATGTCCAAACACTTTTATTCCGAGAGATCACATCTTTGCGGAAATGTGTAAAGTTTCAGGGCCACACAGGACCCCTTTTCAGACATGTGCTTGAGGGGTCCTGCATGGCCCTAAAACATTTAAAGGGTGACTCCACTTTCGTGGGGAAAAATATAGCAAATAAAGAAAAAACAATACAGCGTATACAATTGCAACACAAATCATACTGTAATTAAAAATGACCTTTCGTTTTCAATCTGCAGCTGTTGTAATTTTCTGAAAATGCAATGCAATATGGCTACCTGGAGCTGTTTTGTACATAGAATGTGTACTGACCACACCCCAGAAACATCACTTCCTGCTTGTGTGATTGGCTCACCAATTTTCCCAGAAGTCTGCCTAAGATACAAGTCAAATTTCTGGCATCCCCTGCAACAAAAATGTCATTTTTCGTGAGATACTTCCAATAGGAACACTTCTAAAGGAATGCAGACCCAGCAGCTTTCCTCATTAGAGCCCTGCAGCTGCCACAGCTGATAGATAATTATGAAACCACTCCCATTAGAGGCACAGAGGAACAAACAATGATTTCTTCAGAATAACAAAAGGTAGGAATCTGCAAAAAAGTTTGTTAAAATCCTTGTAATGCACATAAATCACCCAGCGGGGAATGTTTTTTTCTCAACAAAAGTGGAGTTACTTTAATATTTCCACTGTGATGTGATCTCTCTGAATAGAGGCGTTTGGATGTCCCTTGAAGATCTATGGTGTACTGGCAAATATGTACATTGTTCTTAAAATTATGAATAAAAACAAAAATCTTTCCAGCTTTTCTCCATAGAAAATCAAAATCAAGCCAGTTTTAGGGTAAAGACTCTAGAGCAGGGATCTCCAAACTACGGCCCTCCAGCATTTGCGTAACTACACGTCCCATGAGGCATTGTCCAGCTCTGACATTCACAGACATTACTGGGCATGATGGGAATTGTAGTTCCTGAACAACTGGAGGGCCAAAGTTCGGAGACCTCTGCTGTAAAAACAGGTGGGGAGTTTAGAACTAGGTAAAATATATCTATCTCACTGGATTATGTTTATGTTTTCCATAACATTGAAAATAGGTGAAAATACTGCCGATGGCACTAAAATGTCAAACAATAATTACATCCTAATTTTTAACCCTTTATATATAGCCTACCTATGGGGTAGATGAAAACAGAATCTTTGCATGGCATTTGCTCATATTACTAATGAATGATAAATGTGTGTCATTTGCACATTTCATGGGATGAAAAGTTCTCTTGAAATCCCTTTTTCGCTGACCTTGAAGAAGAGCCTTTTTCTCTAATGCAAGCGAGCCCAATTTGGCTAGTCTTTGCTCTATGTAAAATCCTCCATTACCTCTATTACTTTTGCTGGCTGAACTCTTTCTAGTTGCATAATGTCTTTTTTCATGAACGGGTGCCCAAAACTGCAGCGCATATTAAAGTTGATTTCTTCCTGACAATTTATGTTGCGTCAGCTTCCTGCTATCTAACTTACCATTGAAACCCCATTTATGATAATCTTTTACTGTCCTTTTCAGCTGATGTCTGAGCTAAATTGCTAAATTATTTCATGTTGTCAAAAGTTATAAAGGTTCTTCTAAAATACTTTTTTTTCTTTTATTTTGAAAACGCTTCAGTCTTTCATGTTGCTGTCAAATTTTGTACAACTGTACAGAAATTTCCATTACTTTATTCATTTATACAGCATCAACATCGACTATGTTACCAAAAGTATTGGGATGCCTGCCTTTACTTGCACATGAACTTAACCGCTTCCCACCCATTGTATAGTAAAATGACGGCGCGCGGGATACACTCTCGTTCTGGTACAACGTCATAGGACAAAGCCCAAAAAGCGCCCGCTGATGACGTGGCTCTTTACCCATGTGATTGGCTGTGTCCAATCACAGCTGGTCACATGTAAACAAGGAAGTGCCATTTATTGGCACTTCTCGGTTCACACTTGCAGAGTGTGTGGCGAGGATAGCCCTTCAGCGGCATCTCCTCACAGGGGAAACCTGCACAGGTAATCAGGGCACTGATCATCAGTGCCCTGATTACAGTACAGCCCCAGCAGTGCCCATCAGTGATACGAATCAATGCACATCAGTGACACCAATCAGTGACATCAATCAGTGCCCATTAGTGATGCCAGTCAGTGCTGCCTTTCAGTGCCCATGAGTGCCTGCTCATCAGTGCTGCCTATCAGTGCCTCCTATCTGCACCGCCTACCATTGCCCACCAGTGCCGCCTATCAGTGTCCATTAGTGCCACCTATCAGTGCCAGTTATCAGTACTCATCAGTTCTGCATATCAGTGCCACCTATTAGTGCCCATCAGTGTGGCATATTAGTGCTTCCATTTTAGTGGCACCTAATCAGTGCCCTTCAATGCCGCCTCATCAGTGCCCATCAGTGCAGCCTATCAGTGCCCATCAGTGCCGCCTCATCAGCCCAAATCAGTGAAGGAGAAAAATTACTTTTTTACAAAATCCTTGACAGAAACTAAGAAAAACATTTTTTCCCAAATTTTTGGTCTTTATTCATTTTTTTTAAGCAAAAATAAAAAAACCCAGCAGTGATTACACACCACCAAAAGAAAGCTCTATTTGTGTGAAAAAAAATGATAAAAATTTCATTTGGGTACAGTGTTGCATGACCGCGCAATTGTCATTAAAATGTGTCATCGATGAAAGCTAAAAATTGGCCTGGGCAGGAAGGCGGTAAAAGTGCATTTGTGAGGTTAGGCACTGATGTGGCCGAAAAGGCCTGGCTCCCATTCTCCACACAAATTCATCCCAAAGCTGTTCTGTTTGGTTGAGGTCTGGACTCTGTGCAGGCCAGTCAAGTTCCTCCACCCCAAACTTGCTCATCCATGTCTTTATGGTCCTTGCTTTATGCATTGGTCCACAGTGATGTTGGAATAGGAAGGGTCATCCCCAAACTTTTCCCACAAAGTTGGGAGCATTAAATTGTCCAAAATGTCTTGGTATGCTGACACCTTAAGAGTTCCCTTTACTGGAACTAAGGGGCAAAGCCAAACCCCTGAAAAACAACCCACACCATAATCCCCTCTCCAACAAATGATTTGGACCAGTGCACAAAGCGAGGTCCATAAAAACATGCATGAGCGAGTTTGGGGTGGAGGAACTTGACTGGTTCGGACCTCAACCCCATAGAACACCTTTTGGATGAATTGGAGCGGAGACTGCGAGCCAAGTCTTCTCGTCCAACATCAGTGCCTGGCCTCAAAAATGCGTTTCTGGAAGAATGGTCAAACATTCCCATAGACACACTCCTAAACTTTGTGGACAGCCTTCCCAGAAGAGTTGAAGCTGTTATAGCTGCAAAGGGTGGGCCAACTCAATATTGAACCCCACGGACTAAGACTGGTATGCTATTAAAGTGCATGTGCGTGTAAAGACAGGTGTCCCAATACTTTTGGTAATATAGTGTATTCCAGGAACAATTATGGTGATCTCTGCTCCAAAAAGATTTTACAGACTTATGTTTATATTGCAGTCACACAAACATAATTTCGTGATAATCTAGTCTAACAGCAGTTAGCCCATTTGTATTTATTGGGATTTAGGTGGAAAAAAAAAAAAAAGTGGAATGGGCTTCCCTAATAAGATGAGTTTCCAGAGATTGCCTGTAGGTGGGCAGAGTAGGGGATGGCTGGATGGATTGGGGTAGGGAGTTGCAGAAGAAGGGAGAGACTCTGCAGGAATTCTGGAGATGAGCATGGGAGAAAGTGACGAGGAAGCTGGAGATCAAAAGGTCTTGAAAGGAGTGAAGAGGATGGTTTGAGTGATATTTTGAGATGAGTTTGATGATGTAGCTTTGTGTAGAGTAGTGATTGGCTGAGTATGTTGTAGTTAGTATTTTGAATTTTATGCTTTGGGTGGGCAGAAGCCAGTGGAGGGATTGGCAGAGAGGGTTGGTGGACACTGAGCTGTTGGTTAGGGGGATGAATCTGGCACCAACATTCATGATACAGGTGGTCCCCGGGTTACAAACATCCGACTTACAAACAACACTTACTTACAAACTGAGGGAGACAACAGAAAATGAGAGAAAAACTACCCCTAGGAAGGGAAATTGTAGGAAGTGTCTCCACTGTAGCTTTAGCACCAATCCTTGTTTCCACAACAACCCAAAATTTTCAAAATCCAGTTCTCAAAGGGACAGAAGAGTGAGGTGATATCTTCTGAACAGGGGCACAGACAGCAAAAACAATTGTACAGAGGTGTTAACCCTTCCCTATGCTATCCAAAAAATGTAAAAATGATTATTTTGGCTGGAGCTACACTTAAAAAAGTACCTGTTCAAATTCAACTTAAGAACAAACCTACAAACCCTATCTTGTTTGTAACCCAGGGAGGGTTACAATCACTACTCTACACCTTAGTGCTGTGGGTCAGCTCCAGATGCTTCTAAGGCATAATTCCAGCCCCCCCCCCCCGCGCGCTATCCGCCTGCATACTAATGGACCAACATGTATTGCCAGGGGATGGTTTATTATTTATACTGAGAGCCACCCCACGTGACTCACACAATGCAAAGGCTTGCAGAGTGGCTTCCAGATTGTGATTGGTGGCCAGAGGAACAGGAATGGAAGTTCCTTCAGAGACATCCGCAGGGTGTCTTGGGAGTTTACTGCTTGCTCCACCCCCCCCCATTTCACAGTGCGGTGCGGTGCGGTGCAGAGCAAGTGAAAAGGCATCACATGACCGCAGTAAATTATGGAGAAATTTAGATACTTATACTGATAGTTTCAAAGAAGTCTACCCTTTATTGATTTTATTGCCATATCTTCATTTGAAAATAATGATAGAATGGTTATGTGTTTATAAACACTTTATTGGCTGTTTTTTAGCTATACATGCAGAACATAATGATTAACAGTTGTAAGGATTCGGATACCTTGGTCGGCAGGTGCAGATGGTTAAAGCCAGGAAAAAAAACATTTAAATGTGAAATGTTCATGTTTCTAGTTGTTTAACTTTAAGGGAATTTTATAAGAAACTGGTTCATTGCCAATGCTATTAAAAAAAAAAAAAAACTAAATCCCAGGTACAATTTTCCTTTTAACAATACTTTTTGCTAAATGGAAAGATAATGACGTACTCAACAAGATCTCAGCCATGAAAAGTCGCTATTGAAATTTCCTCTTACATACTGGATTATAACGTGCTATACCAAGATGATATTCATACTGAGTTGCATACACCTAAAACACACCTGGTAAAGCTGCCCTAATCTTGCTAATACAGATTTTGTCATTTTAATCCCCTCTGTGTGTATTAGGCTCTGCACTGCATGACAAAGAGAACAATTTTATAGTGCGCAGTCCCTCTTACACAGCATTGGCTCAGTCACTGGCCTACCTTATTACTGTCTAAATATTTCAGGATTTAATCTCCCTGTGACAAATCAATAAAATACATCAGCTGCCAGCAAAATATATCCCCGCTCACAATAAAATATACACAAACACTGCATATGGATGACGTTGTACCTAGTGGCTGCATTTAATCTGAATAGAACCACAGGGAAAAAATAATTCTTTCCATGTGCTACTTTTCCAGGAGGACATCTGTTTATCTGTTTTTAGAGACATGTTTTAGGATATTATATATTTTCTAAACATTAAAATTAAAATTTAATTGTATTCTGCTATTCATAAACCTGTCATTTGCAATATGCTGTCATAACGCTGCTTAGATCAGTGTGTAAAACCCAGAAATATAGACATTTACTGCATTACTGATTGCAGTGACAGCTCTGCGCCTTTAGATGGACCCCAGCAGTCCTCACCAGTTTATGGCCAAGATGCAGATGTTTGGCCCTTCATCTCAGGTATGAGTTTCTGACCTTCTCAGCATTTATCCATGGCTCATTTCCGCTAGTCACCCCTGATACCCCAGAGCAGCTTGGTGTCCACCTTCTCTCTTGCCAAGGAGTAATCTGAGCTCAGCAATTTCAGAATCTTATATAAATAATTATGTGGTACTTTCAATTATCTTGTCTAAAGAGATGGCACTTCACTGTTATTTTTTAGGCTAGAGAAAAATATTTTATATCTGGTTATTTGCATCTAATATAAAAAAATCTTTGGATTTTAAGCAAATTTCAAGGTATACATATAGTATCAGTAATAAAGACAACATTTTTTGAGTAACTCTCCGAATGCAATTCAGCACTTATATGGAAAGTAACAATATATCCTTTAATATAGTGGTAATAAACCCAAAAAAGTATTATATTTCAGCTTACCAAACATTAGCTGCATTCGTTTTCTGTGTTTTGGACTTCTTTTTTTCAGTTTTCCCCCTATGAACTGGCCAGTAACACACCTCCTCTATTAGAGTGCCTACACGCTGCATGAAAGAGCAACAGA
Organism: Pelophylax lessonae; assembly: GCF_965119305.1. Lineage (NCBI taxonomy): Eukaryota > Metazoa > Chordata > Amphibia > Anura > Ranidae > Pelophylax > Pelophylax lessonae. Next base: position 224,958,646 of record NC_138770.1, on the reverse strand, counting down.
AACAACTTTGGACTGTAGCATTATCAATCTTGGGGGAGGGAAGTGTTGGTTTTATTAGCAGATTTAGATACACTAACATATTGAAGCCAAGCTCCAGCTAACACTTTTTAAGCAGTTACACCAACAGTTTATTCTTTTGGTGTAAAGGTTTTTCATAAACAAAAAAAAGGCAGAGCATTGTAAGCACCCCTGTAAATTGTTTCTCCCAACCTTCAATCTGCTACATCTGCTGGAAAAAACAACAGACTTACTAGCAGGATCACCTGGTAAAAAAAAAAGAAAACCTAAAAAAGGAAATTAATGCAGTTATCACATCTCAGTGCCGGTTCACATTTCTGTGATCACAGAGATTGCATGTAATTCGGAGCGCACTGCTCCTAAAATTACATGCAATCTCTGCGCGGTGCAAAATCAGCCATATAGTTTGTCGCACCTAACTCACACAGGACCCTTTTTTTGGTCCGCAGCAGAATCGGATCGCACAGTGGTTCTGTAACAGATCCCCAATACTTGGACCAAGTATTTCTGTCTTAAGTCCCCAGAATTTCACGTGATACAGTGACCTGGCCCCTCAATTCCCCCCAAACATTAGCCTAAGCTCAATGAAGGGTAAAACAAAAGACACTTTATTCACCAACTCACTTCCATTATATACAGTCTCATGAGTTTGATTTCATTATCATATGCAAATGTAATTGTATACAGAGCAAATGTAATTGTATACAGAACATAGTTAACATACCTTGGCCTTCTGGAAAGAGACAATAGGTGAATGAGACTGCAACATTATCATAATTATTTCAACAAACAACAAGCCCAAAACATAGCCAAATACACATTCCTAGAAGTGTGAACACACTCCACCTCTAAACAGATAAAAGCAGAAGACATAGGCTCTCAGACTGCCCGTCTCCATTTTCAACACACCTTATTATAACTTAAAGAGGTTGTACACCGAGATTTTTTTTTTTCCTCTTCTTTAAATCCTGAAAGAGAAACCCATAATGAGCTAGTATGCATCGCATACTAGCTCATTATGAAATACTTACCTTAGAACGAGCCCCCGCCGTGCCGTCCGCTTACCTGTATGACGGGCGACATGTATAGTCGCCCGTCTTCCGGGATCGCGGCATCCGGCCATCTGATTGGCCGGAGCCGCGGTGACGTCACTCCCGCGCACGCGCGCGGGAGCCGACGGTCACGGCACGGGGCTCTGAAGGAACGGCACGATCTGCCGTTCCTTCAGAGCGCATGCGCCAGTGACGTCACTGGCTGCATTAAAGGTAAATATCTCCTAAACGGTGCATGTTTAGGAGATATTTACAGTACCTATAGGTAAGCCTTAATATAGGCTTACCTATAGGTACAACTTCCTGAGGAGGGTTTACTTCCTCTTTAAGTGTCAATTCACATCCCCCAGTATACCATAGCTCAGTCCTATGTCATTAGTATCTGTTTAGTCTCTCATAGTGTGAAGTCCTTTGTTGTAATATGCAGCTTAGGCCCAAAGTCTGTGTCGCTTAGGGTGACAGGGACTTGAATTCAAAGTAGCAGTACTCCAAGGGTCCCTCAGCATACACCCCCAACCAGAGCCGCGCTCCCCTACAAGCCAGGGCTGTAGTCCGTGGGCAGGAGGGTGGCCTCCACACTCCTCCAGTAACCCGTGGCAAACGTCCCAGCAAATGGGTGTTCATCACATATCTCCCTCCTCCAGGGAGACTAACCAGACCCCCAGACCTCCAACTGGTTTGGGTCTGTGTTAGTCTGGTGTCTTTTGCCAGGCTGTGCCATGCTCCAGAGGGCCTCCTGCCCTACGTCCCAATTAAAATATCTGGGGTCTTCCTGGGCAGGGCACCAGCTATAATCCACTCCAGAGGCATTCCATGGTTGCTGGAGGGGCAAAATCAGGATGGCATGGGCCCCCATACTAGGGGGTTGGGGATCTGGGCCGATTACCCAGCATCTCTATAATCAATGGGTGGAGGCCATGGCCCCATCCACCCCTTCCATGCCAAAAGCTGCATGGACTGGTGGGCAGATACCAGTGGGGTTCTGCCCGGCTGCCAGCTTTTCCGCTTGGTAGGCACTCAGCTGCTGGGACAAGGGACCTACAATCGCCTCTCCCGCTAATGCTGGCTGGTCCTGGGTAGTGGGCACGACCATCTCCACCCCCAGTGCTGTTGGCTGCTGCTGGGATGAGGGACCTACAATCGCCTCTCCTGGTAACGCTGGCTGGTCCTAGGTAGTGGGCACGACCATCTCCACCCCCAGTGCTGTTGGCTGCTGCTGGGACGAGGGACCTACAATCGGCTCTCCCGGTACCACTGGCTGATCCTGGGTAGTGGGCACGACCATCTCCACCCCCAGTGCTGTTGGCTGTTGGTGAGACAAGGGACCTACAATCGCCTCTCCCGCTAATGCTGGCTGGTCCTGGGTAGCGGGCACGACCATCTCCACCCCCAGTGCCGTTGGCTGCTGCTGGGACAAGGGACCTACAATCGCCTCTCCCGGTATTGCTGGCTGGTCCTGGGTAGTGGGCACGACCATCTCCACCCCCAGTGCTGTGGGCTGCTGCTGGACCAAGTCTAGGAGGTGTTGTTAGTCCTGTTCCAACCCCCACTCAATGATAACAAGATAGATGAGGTCTAGTCTCAGCTCCAAAAACAACTGGGCTGGTAGCATCCTTCTCTGGTAATAATAAATAGCCCAGAACCGCGACATCCCAGGACTGCCAAAATCATCATCCTCCTCCATGGCCTTCCACAACAGGCCTGGGCCATCATAGCCCCCCCCCCCCTCTGGTTGAATGCCTTCTGCCAACCAAGGGTATCATTGGACTGCATACTACCATAGTGCCCGGTACGAGTCATCCAGAATAATTTCTTTCTGGACCAGGCACTCAAGGTGCCTTTCCCACTGTGTCAAGGGTTGTTCTCCCAGGATAAACTTCTGTTGGCTCACCTGTTCCTGCCAGCGTTGCGCTGTACTTGAAAGCTTCTCTTTCCGCCGAAGCTGTGCTACCTCCATGGACTCCTGCCAGAGTTCTTGCATTACATATTTTCTCCAGTTCCCCTTGTCCTTGGCTGACATATGGCCCTGTTCCTTTGCTAGTATGTCTTGTAGTCTCTGCCCAAACTCCCCCTCCTATGGGGACACTGCCCGGGGGCTAGCTCGCTCCATCTCCTAAGTTCCTCCTTAGACCGAGATGCTGCTGGGCTCCTCACTGCATTCCTGGTTTGGGATCTATTCAGAGAAGAATCCCACCACTTGCCACCAGTGTAACAGATCCCCAATACTTGGACCAAGTATTTCTGTCTTAAGTCCCCAGAATCTCACGTGATGCAGTGACCTTGCCCCTCAATTCCCCCCAAACATTAGCCTAAGCTCAATGAAGGGTAAACCAAAAGACACTTTATTCACCAACTCACTTCCAATATATACAGTCTCATGAGTTTGATTTCATTATCATATGCAAATGTAATTGTATACAGAACATAGTTAACATACCTTGGCCTTCTGGAAAGAAACAATAGGTGAATGAGACTGCAACATTATCATAATTATTTCAACAAACAACAAGCCCAAAACATAGCCAAATACGCATTCCTAGAAGTGTGAACACACTCCACCTCTAAACAGATGAAAGCAGAAGACATAGGCTCTCAGACTGCCCGTCTCCATTTTCAACACACCTTATTATAACTTAAGTGTCAATTCACATCCCCCAGTATACCATAGCTCAGTCTTAGCATCTGTTTAGTCTCTCATGGTGTGAAGTCCTTTGTTTTAATATGCAGCTTAGGTCCAAAGTCTGTGTCGCTTGGGGTGCCAGGGACTTGAATTCAAAGTAACAGTACTCCAAGGGTCCCCCAGCATACACCCCCAACCAGAGCCACGCTCCCCTACAAGCCAGGGCCGTAGTCAGTGGGCTGGCCTCCACACTCCTCCAGTAACCCACTATATAGACCGCTTATGTATTTATACATGTTGATCATATCCCCCCCTAATCTCCTTCTCCTCGAGAGAGAATAAATTCAGTCCCTTCAATCTTTCCCCATAGCTAAGCTCCTCCATGCCTCTTATCAGTTTGGTTGCCCTTCTCTGCACTTTCTCCAGTTCTCCTATATTCTTTTTGTGAACTGGTGTCCACAAATGAACTGTAATTTCCAGATGAGGTCTTACTAATGAGTTGTACAGGGGCAAAATTCTATTTCTCTCTCTCGAGTCTATTCCCCTTTTAATACAAGTTGTCCTAATAAACAGTGCATTAAGGTCTGCTTGTAGGTTGGAAATATCCTGTAAGGACGTTATTCCACTGCATAGCTTGGTATCATCTGCAAAGACTGAAATGGTACTTTTAATCCCAGACCCCATATCGTTTATGAATAGGGTAAGAAGTAAGGGTCCCAACAATGAACCTTGGGGTACACCACTGACAACCTTTGACCATTCAGAGTAAGAATCATTAACCACTACTTTCTGAATACCGTCTTTTAACCAGTTTTTTATCCATTTAAAAAATGAATTTTCTAAGCCTGTAGACTTTACACGTTAGCCATGTGTGGGGAACTGTGTCAAACACTGGCAAAATCCAAGTACTTTATATTATACAGTATCCACAGACACTTCTTTGTTCAAGATTTTGCTAAACTCCTCACAAAAAGAAATCAGATTTGTTTGTCAACTTCTGTCTTTCATAAATAAATGTTGGATATTTCTTAACATGTTATTTTCTAGCAAAAACTCTTCTATGTGGTCATTTATTAAACTCTCAAGTATCTTCCCAACTATAGAAGTTAAACCAACAGGTCTGTAGTTACTCGGTATAGACTTTGATCCTTTTTTAAATATAGGCACCACATTGGCCAATCCAGTGGTACTATGTCTGTCATTAAAGAGTCTCTAAAATTAGAAACATTGGCATATATATAACAGAGCTCAGCTCTTTGAGGACCCTTGAGTGTAAGCCATCTGGTCCAGGTGCTTTATTCACCTGTATTTTGTCTAAATGTTTACGGACCATGTAAATTTTGAGCCATTGTGGATCATTTGTCAATGTCAATACCATCCCCATTAAGGATTTGAGCTTCCACATTTTCCTGTGTATACACAGAGCTAAAGAAAGTGTTCTTCATGTCCCCAGTAGGAACCTAGAATTACCTAGAAAAGAGCCTACATGCTCAGACCTGACCGTTTTACTGTTAATATATTTGAAGATTTTTTAGGGGTTTGTCTTACTCTCTTTTTCAATCTGTCATTTATTTTTAATTTTTGTGGCCTTGATTTCCTATTTACATATTGTATCATATTCTTTGTAACTTTTAATTGATGATAGTGTTCCTTCATTTTGAGTTTTTTTTAAATGCTCTTTTCTTATTATTTATAGCTTTTTTAACTTTGGACGTGAGCCACATACATAGATTTATTTTTAGCCTTTGAAATATATTGCCCATGTTTGCATACAGTTGATTTGAAGCATTCCCATTTTTGTTCTTTATTGACAACATTCCCTCCCAGCATTGGAGAATAGCCATCAGTCTTGGGAAATGTATTCTCTCAAAGTTAAGGGTTTTTATCTTTTCAGAATGTGTTTATTGTGTACTGCTTACAGTAAATGAAATTATGTGATGGTCATTGCTACCCAGATGTTCCCTTATATGAAATCTAGTAAGAAGCTCAGCATGGTTTGAGATTAACATGTCCAAGGAAGTAGGCGGAGTCCTCAAGCGCAGACATGTCTGGTTAATGCTCCACTCCTGGGGACAGAAAACCACATAAAGCAGCGGCTGCCCGCCGAATATTCGCTCAGTTTTTACAGCATTAGTACAGGAAACTGTGCTGTACATAAAGGTATGGTTTTCAGCAGGTCTCGGACTAAATTTAAGTCCAAAAGTGGCAAGGAAGTGCTGTCCAGAGCCTCAATTAAAATGCTGTCGGCTCCCTCTCCCTCAGCCTCCTCAGAATCACCTCACAGCGCTGACAGATCAGTGAAACTATTCCCTCCTCTACTCACATATCAAACTGAAACAGTCTGCAGTACCTCAGTTTCACAGGATGAAAAGGACATTGAGTCAGTCTCTCCCAATATATCACATATTAAATGTATGTTTCAAAAGGCACTTAAACAGACTTCTGACCATATTACTAATAGCCTGATTAAAGAGATAAGGGAGCTGGGCACACGCATAGCTAATCTTGAAACAAGGATAGAGGATATTGAGATTTTTACACAGGACCAAAATACAGAAATTGAGAATCTTAAAGAGGAAAACTTAGTACTTCAGTCTCGTCTAGAAGATTTTGAAAACAGGGCAAGACGCTCCAATTTGCGTATAAGAGGCATTCCTGAATCCATAACTGACTTACAAGCGACAATGTTAGCCTTGTTTCAGGAATTACAACCTGCTATTCCGGTCAAACGCCTGGAAATGGACAGAGTCCATCGCGCCTTATCTCCTAAAAAAATCAAAGGGTCCACCCAGAGACATCATCATTAAATTCCATTATTACCGTACAAAGGAACAGCTCTTATCAGCTGCTAGAGAAAAAGGATCCTTAAATTTTCAGGGTCACGAATACCAAATCTTCGCGGATCTGTCTCCTATCACCATAAATAAAAGAAGAGCTCTTAAACCATTATTAAAAATATTGCAGCAAAAACATATCCCCTACCAGTGGGGTTTTCCTTTTTCGGTGCGTTTTACTTTTCAAGGTACTAAGTACAAATGTCATTCATCTGAAGATTTTAAAAACACCCTTCAAGACCTTCACCTAACTGAACACCAGAACTTGCAAGGCTCAGAAAATGCTAGACGCAGATCTGCCTCTGGCTCACCACACACTTTCTCAAAATCCTCTGGGAAACAAAATCGTCGTGATTCACATAAACGTGGTCGCTTCATTTCTCCTTCTCCATCTGCTGAAGATTCCATGGACTGATGGACCAGATAATTCTTTTATCTCCTCTGTCTTATGCCAATGTGTCCCATGTTGGTCATCCAATTTCTTTTTCCTAGAAAAGACTTCAGTTTTTTTTTTTTTTTACCTTGCCAGTATAATATTTCATGGATCTAATCCCTTTTTGCCACATACTTCTAATTTGTTTTTTGAGCTACATGCTCAAGCTCATACATGTTATAGCAAACTACACTGTGGCACAGAATTCCATTTAGTTCTACTTATTGTAGATTAATCCCCGTTGCTTGGTTCAAATCAATCTTCCTTTTTTTTTTTTTTTTTTTTTGAATATGGTTATTATTCAGTTTCACTGTGCCACATCCTTTCCTATCTATAATATGTGCTAGAAGACATGAATAACTTCCTATAAAGTTCTTTCTAGTTGATACTCATTCCTATGAAATTAATTCTTAGATTCGCAGTATCTTGCACAGCTACTACTGGCAGGAGTACTGTGATTTCTGCTCGTTATTATAGCATAAGTCGCTTATACTACTGTATATTTTTTAGTGATTATTAACTTGTGGTTTTCTGTACCTTCCTAGGATGTTCAGTGCGTCCTCAATTTGTTACCCTCGGTGGCCTCTCCCTTTCAGAGACTACCGACGGTAGCTATTTAGCCTTTTTTGGGGGATTTCCATCTCCCATCAACGGCATACGTTCCTATTGGTTGTGCCTTAACTATTTGCTTTATATATTTCCTTCTATGCTAAGCACACAATTGTCCCTTCTGTTTAGTTCTTCCCTTTTCTCTACACATTTCCTCCCCCTTCCCACATCGAGTATGAAACAATCGACAAATTCCACAATGGTAGGATATGCTAGACATCGTTTATATACAATCTTATGGCCCCCCTAAACATAATGCCCTTGAATGTTCAGGGACTAAATAACCCAAACAAACGTACTAAAGCTTTTAGCAACTTTGCATGATTAAAAGCACACATTTTGTGTCTTCAAGAGACACACTTCACCTTACAATCCACTCCCAAATATTTTAGTCCTAAATATCCTCAAATTTTCACTGCCTCTGCCTCTACAAAACAAGATGTGTTAGTGGCCTTTCATCGGTCTACTCCATTTACTCTTGTACATGAAATCAAGCACCCTGAGGGCAGGTATCTGCTTCTCACGGGATACCTTATTGACTCCGCTATTACTATAGTGTCATATTATGCTCCCAACAAAAATCCTATTCCATTTCTTTCGCATCTTTTTCAGGTTGTGGATTCTCATAGAATGGGTGCAGTTATTATTTGTGGTGATTCAAATCAAGTTATTTTCCCATTTCTGGATAAATCCCCTATATCTTCTTCGAGCAGCCCTAATAAACTCTCATTCTCACAACTGCTTGCAAAACATAATATGGTAGATTCTTGGAGAGAGGTGAATCCAAACAAGCGTAGATACACATATTATTCGCACCCTCATAAAACTTTCTCCTGCATAGACCATATATTTCTCACTATAGGTCTCATACCTGAAACGATTGCATCTATGGTCATACCAATCACATGGTCTGACCATAATGCAGTATGCACAGTAATTGCTTCAACTATTCCTAAAGCACATGACACTACATGGTGCCTTAATGACTCTTTATTAAAAAATACATCTCACTGTCTGGATATTAAAAATGCTCTCTCTATCTATTACATAATTCAATGCCAGATGTGTCTCCCCTCACTTTATGGGAGGCACACAAACCAGTTATTCGTGGTATTTGTTTGAGACAGGCTGCACTCTTTAGAAGTGAACGTAAAACACTTAGCCAGAAATTAGAAACAAACTTTAATACATGCTACACAGTATATCAAAATAATCCTACTTCTTCTAATAAAACCAATCTTGATAAAGCTAGGCTTGAATTTAATCTATTTCTTACAGAATCTGCAGATAAGACACTTCGGAGATCGCGTCACAATTTTTACATTAAAGCAAATAAACCAAATTCACCCATGGCCCACATGCTCGCGTCACTCCATAAACCATTTAAACCCATACGTCTTAAAATCTCGAGAGATACATTTTCCAGCAACCCTATAAAATTCTTAAGAAATTTAAAACACACCTAGCTACTCTATATTCATCTGAAAACAATTTGAATTTTTCTGCGTCAAATTAATTTTTTGCTCAACTATCACTACCGACTCTTTCTCAGTCTCAGATGGAATTTATGGAAAAATCAATAACACCAGATGAAGTGTCCCAAGTTATAAAATCACTAAAATTAAATAAAAGACCAGGCCCTGATGGTTATTTGGCATTATACTAACAGGATTTTTCCGATTCCCTTTCGCCTATCCTAGCTAATGCTTTCAATACACTTCTTAAAGGCCAATCCTTTAAACAGGAAACTTTAACAGCAATCATCTGTATGCTCCCGAAGCTTCAAACTGATGACACGATTTGGTCGAACTATCGACCCATTTCCTTATTAAATTTAGATATTAAAATTTTAGCCAAAATTATAGCTTCCAGACTAAATAACTTCATAGGAAAACTCATTCATAGGGATCAAGTAGGTTTCATACCTATTTGCCAAGCTACTGACAACATCAGACATGCAACTCTGTTATCTCATATAGCTAAAACACGCCGCATCCCCTCGTGTTTCCTATCACTAGACATTAAAAAAGCCTTTGATACCATATCCTGGCCATATATGCAATATACTCTTAGTAAATGGGGTTTTGGCCCAAATTTTTTAAAATGGATCTCTGCGCTTTATAACAAACCTAAAGCATATATTACATACGCAGGCTATAAATCAGACTTGTTTAACATAGAGAGAGGCACGTGTCAGGGGTACCCTCTCTCCCCTCTCTTATTTGCCCTTCTCATAGAACCTCTAGCACACAGTATTAGAAGTAATCCCTCAATTTCTGGTATAGAACTAGGTGGTCACCATCATAAGTTGTGTTTATTTGCAGATGACATTCTTCTTTTTCTATCATCTCCTCATATATCAGCCCCTAAACTCATTGCTACCCTTAATAAATTCGCTGCTATTTCAGGACTAAATATACATTTTCAAAAATCCACGGCCCTTAATATCTCATTGAGTGAATCTGAGTTAAATTTAGCGCAGAATGCGTTACCATTTTCATGGTCTTTGAAGCACATTCCATATTTGGGTATAAAATTTACTCCCAACCATTCTGATCTTTATGCAGCCAACTTTACTCCATTATTGAAAAAAGTTACTGAACTACTGACGAAATGGGCATCACTTCCATTGTCGTGGTTTGGGAAGATAAATGCAATCAAAATGGTTATTCTACCCAAATTTTTATATTAATTTAGGGTCCTGCCAATTCATATACCTGCACATTTTCTTCGAATCTTACAATGTAAAATAATTAAATTCACCTGGGGTTCAATCAAACCTAGATTGCCCGAATCCACATTGATTCTCCCCAAAACAAGGGGTGGACTGGGTCTCCCCAATTTTGCCACATATTACAAAGCTCTGCAATTGGCACAATTAACTAAGTATCATGCCACTACTGAAATTCCCTTATGGGTTACGATAGAATCTATCGAATGTGACCCCATCTCAATTTCCAATCTCTTATGGTTATAACTAGTGTTGAGCGAACACGGACTGTATTATTCGTGTTCGTACCGAATAATTGGATTTTTTGTACCCGAACACGGACACGGACACTTTACTGTATGTTCGGGTAAAAATCCGTGTTCGGTCGTTTTATTTCCGGGTTTTGCATGCTTTGGCGCTCTTTTCATGGCGGGCTTTCAACAGCCAATCAACAATCGTTTAACTGGTGTGCCTTAAGCCATCCCAGCCATGCCTGCAAATGTCTCAGTAGCTGTGATTGGCCGTCTGAAGCATGTGACCAAGTCTTTATAAGTTCGAGGCAGCCGCAGCGGCGTCATTATGCTGCTTAGATTCAGGGACAGAGCACACATCAACGTGCTGGCTGCTGATTAGGGAAAGATAGGCAGGAAAAAACCATTTGTGTCCGGATAGAATTGAGGGACAGGTCGGAGTGTTTAGGCAGGGCGAGTTGTAGGCATTTTAGGGATAGAGTCTGCTGAATTATATAGGGTCAGTGTCTTCTACAAACTACAATCGATATTGCTGTGTGGGGGGTGGGGTGAATCTGCACTCAATCCTGATCTACGATCTCTTCTCAATCCTGTTAGGGACAGAGTCTGCTGAATTTTAGGGAAACTGTGTTCTACAAACTACAATCGATATTGCTGTGTGGTGTGGGATTGGAGATAGGCAGGTGTCAGTGATCCACATCCATTTTTCTGTGTGTGAGCTGCAGTGAACACAATCTTTTTGGGCTGCAGTGAACACAATCTTTTTGGGCTGCAGTGAACACAATCTTTTTGGGCTGCAGTGAACACAATCTTTTTGGGCTGCAGTGAACACAATCTTTTTGGGGTGCAGTGAACAAAATCTTTTTGGGGTGCAGTGAACACAATCCTTTTTGGTGTGCAGTGAACACAATCTTTGTGGGGTGCAGTGAACAAAATCCTTTGTGGGGTGCAGTGAACACAATCTTTTTGGGGTGCAGTGAACAAAATCCTTTTTGGGGTGCAGTGAACAACATCCTTTTTGGGGTGCAGTGAACACAATCTTTTTGGGGTGCAGTGAACAAAATCCTTTGTGGGGTGCAGTGAACACAATCTTTTTGGGGTGCAGTGAACACAATCTTTTTGGGGTGGAGTGAACAACATCCTTTTTGGGGTGCAGTGAACAAAATCCTTTTTGGGGTGCAGTGAACAAAATCATTTTTGGGGTGCAGTGAACACAATCTTTTTGGGGTGCAGTGAACACAATCTTTGTGGGGTGCAGTGAACACAATCTTTTTGGGGTGGAGTGAACAACATCCTTTTTGGGGTGCAGTGAACAACATCCTTTTTGGGGTGCAGTGAACACAATCTTTTTGGGGTGCAGTGAACACAATCTTTGTGGGGTACAGTGAACAGAATCTTTGTGGGGTGCAGTGAACACAATCTTTGGGGGGTACAGTGAACACAATCTTTGTGAGGTGCAGTGAACACAATCTTTGTGGGGTGCAGTGAACACAATCATTGTGGGGTGCAGTGAACTCAATCTTTGTGGGGTACAGTGAACACAATCTCATACTGAAGGTTTGAGGGTGCTGCCTGTTCCATACTCCCCCTACTCCTCATCTAGCCTTTTAGGGGTACAAACAATAGTAATTGGGGCCTAGTGTGGTTGTGTACGTGTGATATACATACACTTTTTTGGGATCATATTTTCTATTCCGCTATTTAATCAAAAACCTTTGGGGATCAGTTAAATTGGGGGATAGTCTGTGTTGGTACGTGTGAGAGAGATCCACCTTTCCAAGTTGTTGGGGTTCATCTCATACTTCTGAAGGTTTGAGGGTGCTGCCTGTTCCATACTCCCCCTACTCCTAGCCTTTTAGGGGTACAAACAATAGTAATTGGGGCCTAGTGTGGTTGTGTACGTGTGATATACATACACTTTTTTGGGATCATATTTTCTATTCCGCTATTTAATCAAAAACCTTTGGGGATCAGTTAAATTGGGGGATAGTCTGTGTTGGTACGTGTGAGAGAGATCCACCTTTCCAAGTTGTTGGGGTTCATCTCATACTTCTGAAGGTTTGAGGGTGCTGCCTGTTCCATACTCCCCCTACTCCTAGCCTTTTAGGGGTACAAACAATAGTAATTGGGGCCTAGTGTGGTTGTGTACGTGTGATATACATACACTTTTTTGGGATCATATTTTCTATTCCGCTATTTAATCAAAAACCTTTGGGGATCAGTTAAATTGGGGGATAGTCTGTGTTGGTACGTGTGAGAGAGATCCACCTTTCCAAGTTGTTGGGGTTCATCTCATACTTCTGAAGGTTTGAGGGTGCTGCCTGTTCCATACTCCCCCTACTCCTAGCCTTTTAGGGGTACAAACAATAGTAATTGGGGCCTAGTGTGGTTGTGTACGTGTGATATACATACACTTTTTTGGGATCATATTTTCTATTCCGCTATTTAATCAAAAACCTTTGGGGATCAGTTAAATTGGGGGATAGTCTGTGTTGGTACGTGTGAGAGAGATCCACCTTTCCAAGTTGTTGGGGTTCATCTCATACTTCTGAAGGTTTGAGGGTGCTGCCTGTTCCATACTCCCCCTACTCCTAGCCTTTTAGGGGTACAAACAATAGTAATTGGGGCCTAGTGTGGTTGTGTACGTGTGATATACATACACTTTTTTGGGATCATATTTTCTATTCCGCTATTTAATCAAAAACCTTTGGGGATCAGTTAAATTGGGGGATAGTCTGTGTTGGTACGTGTGAGAGAGATCCACCTTTCCAAGTTGTTGGGGTTCATCTCATACTTCTGAAGGTTTGAGGGTGCTGCCTGTTCCATACTCCCCCTACTCCTAGCCTTTTAGGGGTACAAACAATAGTAATTGGGGCCTAGTGTGGTTGTGTACGTGTGATATACATACACTTTTTTGGGATCATATTTTCTATTCCGCTATTTAATCAAAAACCTTTGGGGATCAGTTAAATTGGGGGATAGTCTGTGTTGGTACGTGTGAGAGAGATCCACCTTTCCAAGTTGTTGGGGTTCATCTCATACTTCTGAAGGTTTGAGGGTGCTGCCTGTTCCATACTCCCCCTACTCCTAGCCTTTTAGGGGTACAAACAATAGTAATTGGGGCCTAGTGTGGTTGTGTACGTGTGATATACATACACTTTTTTGGGATCATATTTTCTATTCCGCTATTTAATTTAACTGGGCCTCCATGCGAGACCTGTGTGCCTTGTTGCGCTGTTTTGAGTACTCCACCAACATGGCCAGTGGCAATGACGCCGTTCTCAGCTTAACTATCCCACTTCTATGCCTCCTTGAAAAAACAATTCGGGCGATGATAGAAGAGGATGTGGCACAGGATGAGGAGGAGGAGGAGGATGAAGAGGTAACATTTCCAAGGCTTTCAGGGCAGTCATTCGCAAGGGGCTCCGAGGGTGGGTTCCTGCACACGCAAACGCCAGGGACGCAATTGTCCAGCAGGGGCACAGTTCTGGAGGATGAGGAGGATGAGGAGGAGGAGGAGCTGGAGGAGGAGATGGAACCATGTTCACAGCAGGGTGGCACCCAGGCCAGCTCATGGCCATCACTGGTGCGTGGCTGGGGGGATACAGAGGACACGGACGATACACCTCCCACAGAGGACAGCCTTTCGTTGCCTCTGGGCAGCCTGGCACACATGAGCGATTACATGCTGCAGTGTCTCCACAACGACCGCCGAGTTGCCCACATTCTAACTTGTGCTGATTACTGGGTGGCCACGCTGCTGGATCCCCGTTACAAGGACAACATACCGTCCTTAATTCACTCACTGGAGCGCGATCGCAAGATGCGCGAGTACAAGCGCACGCTGGTAGACGCCATGCTGCTGGCATTCCCATCTGACAGCGGGGCCACAGTGGAAGCACAAGGCAGAGGAGGAGGAGGAGGAGGTCGCCAACGCAACCAGGGCACCGCCAGCACCTCAGAAGGCAGGGTTAGCATGGCCGAAATGTGGAAAAGCTTTGTCAGCACGCCACAACAAACAGCAGCACCAGCAGCTCAGATGGAACGTCTTAGCAGGAGGCAGCATTTTACCAACATGGTGGAGCAGTATGTGTGCACACGCCTACATGTAGTGAATGACGGGTCTGCCCCCTTCAACTTCTGGGTCTCCAAATTGGGCACATGGCCTGAGCTTGCCCTTTACGCCTTGGAGGTGCTGGCGTGCCCTGCAGCCAGTGTATTATCTGAACGGGTATTTAGCACGGCTGGGGGCGTTATAACAGACAAGCGCAGCCGCCTGTCCAGAGACAATGTGGACAAGCTCACGTTCATTAAAATGAACCAGGCATGGATCCCACGGGACTTTTCCGTACCTTATGCAGAATAGCAATGGATACCGACCTTACCCACCCATTGTTCCATTTTTGCTCTTTCTCACTCTTTTGGGGTGTACCCTCATTTAAAATTTTTGAAAAGAAGCAGTGTTGGCTACCTCGTCCTCCTCCTCAGGGCCAGATTAATGTAGGGGCTATTGGAGCTGCAGCTCCAGGCCCCTACCTTTTATATAGGCCCCGGGTTGGCCATATTCACTGTTACCGCTCTTCTGTCACTTGTAAACACAGAAGTCTGGCTTCTATGCTCGCTTCCCCAGGCAGCACCCTCAGAACCTCCCCACACAGCGTGAAGGCCGGACAAGGAGGGACAGTTGGCGATGCATGGATGTGTTTATGGGCTTCAGAGACAGCATCCCATGTTGAATTAGGCATGCATGGCTGCACCCTTCCTCCTCTGGGTGCATGGCAAGGCACGGCCCTTAAGGCCCTTCAAAATCCTCAGCACCAAGCCCATGATGCTGTTAATCCGGCCCTGGTCCTCCTCCACCGCCGCTTCCACCTACACCGCCCATAGGTGTGCGCAGCCTATTGCATTAAGGTGTGCACCCCAAAGTTGAAATACACATGCATGTGTTTGCCAGCAGGGAGAGTAATGTATCGGGGCCATGTACCTGTAGGCAAGGAGAAATAGAGCAGAGCAGGTCCCAGGGAGATCTTTCCCATCTCCTCACTGGCAATGCTATGTGCCCTAGGTGATTAGGGTGTGCCCAGGCACACCCAGCACACCCTGTGCGCACGCCTATGTCACCGCCACATCCACCACCACCTCAACCTCCCTCCTACTCCATATGGGCCTCGTCCTTCAGAGATGAAGAAGAACATTGTTTTATTTTTCTGTTTTTTTTTGTTGTTTTAAGTTATTTCCCTATCCACATTTGTTTGCAGAGCACTTGCCATGCTCTTAATTACGTTTTGCTGCCATTTGCAGCACTCTAGCCCTTTCCTTTGGTGTTTTAGAGCCATTTTAGTGCCTTAAAGTTCGGGTCCCCATTGACTTCAATGGGGTTCGGTGTCCGGGAAAAGTTCGGTAAAAGTCCGGGACACGGACCCGGACTTTTTTTTAAAGTTCGGCCGAACCCGTCGAACACGGACATCTAGGTGTTCGCTCAACCCTAGTTATAACCATCAGATCGAAAACATATTACTAATCCAATTACCAAGCATTCTCTCTCTTTATGGGATAGACTAAAGACTAATTATAATTTACAGTCTAGACACAATCCACTACAATCTTTTCTGAGAAATCCAGCCTTTTATCCGGCTTGGGAATTCCCAAATTCATTTCGGGCATAGTTTAGGCCAGGCCTGTCTAGGCTATTTAATCTGGTCTCTAGCTCTTCTATCTTAAGTTTTCCTGAACTTTGTGAATCACATCATTTACCACATTCAGAACTTTTTCGATATCTCCAAATTAAAAATTTCTATACCCCATTTATAACAAATGGTACCATTCTGAATCAGCTCTCTCAATTTGAGTGTATCTGTATCAACAACCCACACTCCAGAGGTCTAATTTCTAGTCTATATGCTTAACAATCCAGACGTAGACACACCAAACTATGTCAGGAAATGGGAAACAGACCTTGGCCGTACACTCAGAATGGTCTGAAATCTGGTCTGTAACGAAATCTTCTTCTTCAAATATTATCGCAATTGAATCATCATACAAGGTTCTTTCACGATGGTACTTGGTACCAGCTAGAATCGCCAAGTTCACACCAAACTTTCCGGCCTTTTGTTTTAGAGGTTGTACGGAAATAGGTACACATGTTCATATACAGTCAAATTCAAAATTATTCAACCCCCAATGCTGTAAAGGGTTTTAGGGAATTTAGTGTACATATGTAATTGTATTCAGAATTAAATCCTACAAGGACTTCTTAAAGAACCATATGCAACTAAAATGACATCAATTGGTTTTGTAATACAGTATTAAATGTTTCTTTTGTGAATTCTTCATTGACACAATTATTCAACCCCTTAAAGACTACCACTCTGAAGAACAGAGGTTCATTGAAGTGTTTTCAATCAGGTATTGAAAACACCTGTGGATGTCAGGGAGCAGCAATAAAGCCTAATAAGCACCAATTAGGCAGCTTTAAAATGACTGTGATACTCAGCTCCTTCTAGACATTTACTGGTGTGGTTACAAACATGGTGAAGTCAAGAGAATGGTCCAGGAAGACAAGAGAAGAGGTGATTACTCTTCACAGGAAGGGCAATGGCTATAAGAAGATTGCAAAGATGTTAAACCTACCAAGAGACACCATAGGAAGCATCATTCGCAAATTCAAGGCAAAGGGCACTGTTGAAACGCTACCTGGTCGTGGCAGAAAGAAGATGCTGACTTTGACTGCTGTGCGCTACCTGAAGCGTAGAGTGGAGAAAAGTCCCCGTGTGACTGCTAAGGAACTGAGAAAAGATTTGTCAGATGTGGGTACTGAAGTTTCTGCTCAGTCAAACGGCGCACACTGCGTAATGAAGGCCTCCATGCCAGAACTCCCAGGGGCACCCCCTTGCTGTCTCCAAAGAATAAGAAGAGTCGACTGCAGTATGCCAAAAGTCATGTGGACAAACCACAGGAGTTTTGGGATAGTGTTCTGTGGACTGATGAAACAAAATTAGAACTGTTTGGGCCCATGGATCAACGCTATGTTTGGAGGAGGAAGAACAAGGCCTATGAAGAAAAGAACACCTTGCCTACTGTGAAGCATGGCGGGGGTCAATCATGCTTTGGGGCTGTTTTGCTTCTGCAGGTACAGGGAAGCTTCAGCGTGTGCAAGGTACCATGAATTCTCTTCAGTACCAGGAGATATTGGATGACAATGTGATGCAGTCCGTCACAAACCTGAGGCTTGGGAGACGTTGGACCTTTCAACAGGACAATGATTGCAAGCATACCTTCAAATCCACTAGAGCGTGGTTGCAGATTAAAGGCTGGAACATTTTGGAGTGGCCATCACAGTCACCAGACTTAAATCCGATTGAGAACCTCTGGTGGGACTTAAAGAAAGCAGTTGCAGTGCACAAGCCTAAGAATGTGACTGAACTGGAGGCTTTTGCCCATGACGAATGGGCGAAGATACCCGTAGATCGCTGCAAGACACTTGTGTCAAGCTATGCTTCACGTTTAAAAGCTGTTAGAACTGTAAAAGGATGTTGTACTAAGTACTAAGATTGAATGTCACTTGGGGGTTGAATAAAACTGATAATGATGTGAGCACATAAAAGACATTTGTGGTTATTTCATTATAAATGTTATGTTATATTTGTCTGACCTACACGTGCCTCTTTGATTTATTTGTAAGCAGGATGACTGAATGATCAAAATCAATGTCAAACTGGCCAAAACAATCAATTTCAGTGGGGGTTGAATAATTTTGAATACAACTGTATGGTGGAATTGCTCAATTGCTACAGTTTTTTGGAAAGAAATATTCTCTCTAGCATGTAAAATGTTTGAAATAGATATTACTCCAGATCCAGTGATTGCCATTTTAAATTTAAAACCTGCATGCCTGACACGAAAACAATTCAAATTATTCCTTCAGCTTCTTTTTTTTTTCAAATATAAATTTTATTCAGGAATTTCCAAAAATACATACAATGATATTCTAAGTGTAAAATACATCTGTAAGTTAACAAATATTCTGACATTCTTCTTATATTTTACACATACTATATTCCTTCACCTTTTTTTTTTTTCCTTTTCAAACCTTTCCCTCCCTTCCCCTCCCAAACAAAAAAAAAAAAATTAAATTTAACATCTAAAATATATGCGCACTCATCCACGGCTTACGACTAAAGTTATTCATCATCTCCTCAAAACTACTTTTATCCTATTATAAGTTGTTTCCCTTCTTCAGAGATCAAAAAATGATTCCATACGTCCCAAACTTTCTTATACTTTTCTTGTCTATTTTGTAAAGCTGCAATTAGCTCTTCCATTCTCCTTATTTCCTCTACTCTATTTATCCATTCCATTATCGAAGGGGGTTGTGTTTTTTTCCAGTTATTCGGGATACATGCCATTGCTGCATTCACTAGGTGGGGGATAATGGAGCTTTCATATCTCCTTATCGGAATATCTGACACATGCAACAGGAAGAAAGCCGATTTCTCCTCTATTCTATATTCAGTAAATTTCTGAATTATATCCTTTACTCTCCCCCAAAATGGTTTTACTTCTGGACAAGTCCAGAGGATATGAATCAACGTGCCTACTTCTTTTTTACATCTCCAGCAGTTATTGGTTTCTCTCGGGTACCAATTATGTATTTTCTTAGGTGTAATGTACCATCTTGTTATAAACTTGTAGTTCATCTCCTGAGTTTTGGTACATCTAGATGGTTTTGAAGGCAAACCTTACTATCCTCTGGACTTGTTCATCTGTCAAATCACCCTCCAAATCCCTTCCCCATTTTGCCACCCATGGGAGTTCTGGTTGTTCCTCCAGGTTTATCAATAAACCATAGGCGATTGATAATATGTGTGATAAGTTCCCTGGGTCTGCACAGTATTTTTCAAATCTTGTTAATGTTCTACTATATCTACCCGGGTTCTGTATTGAAGCCAGAAAGTGATGTAATTGAATTGCTTGCCAGAAAGACAGGCTGTATGGTCCATTTCTGTCAATTAATTGGTTAACTGAGGGCCATTTGTTTTGTATCAGGAAAGAGGAAGCTTGTTCCTGTTTCTTTTCCCTTAACATTGTAAATTGTCTGGTGTCTAAACCCGGGGTAAACTGGGGGTTCCCCAATATTGGAAACAAGGGAGACTCTTTCCTTGTTAATTTACTAAATATATTTGGGTGCGTACATATACATAATGTGTTTCCTATTATCGGGTGATATTTCAGCTCTTTAGGTAGTGTTTGATAGCACCAAATCGCTCTCTTTAAGTCTATCTCCGTTTGTGTCTGCTCAATTTTTATCCACAATTTATTTTCTGAATGGTGCCACCAATCTAATACCCTACTCACGTGGGCTGCATGATAATACGCTCGGATATCCGGAAAAGCTAAACCTCCCTTTTTTTTTGGTAAAGTTAAAATTTTACGAGCTATTCGCGATCTTTTATGGGCCCATATATATTTCACAAAAAGAGAATGTGTTGCCTTAAAAAAAACACTCGGTATTTTAACCGGAAGTGCTCGAAGCAAATACAAGAATTTTGGCAGTACTATCATCTTCAGCAAATTACATTTGCCGAACCATGAGTGCATCCCGCCATGCCATTATTTCAGGAGCCTCCTAGTCATTGCCAATAAGGGTAGGAAGTTAAGGTCGTAAACCTGTGTTAACTTTGCTGGTATATAAGTCCCCAGGTATTTCACTGCATCATCTTTCCATCTAAAGCCAAAACTGGCTTTCAGTAAGTTCACTTGAGTCGTGGGCATCCCCACGTTCATTGCTTCTGATTTTCCATAGTTAATTTTCAGATAAGACATAGCGTTACATTTTTTGAACTCCTGTATCAAGTGCGGCAGTGAGATACTCGGGTTAGTTAGTGTCACGGAACCATGAACCAGACGTACAACAACAGAAAAGTGAAAATAAGAAGGCTTTATTGAAAATCAAGCTGAAAAGCAAAAGTCCAAACGGATGGCGAAACCGAGGCAGAGTCCTTGCGAAGCCAGAGGTCAGGAACCAGGAGGGTAGTCAGACGAAGCCAGGATCAGGAACCAGCAGGGTAGTCAGACGAAGCCAGGATCAGGAACCAGCAGGGTAGTCAGACGAAGCCAGGATCAGGAACCAGCAGGGTAGTCAGACGAAGCCAGGATCAGGGACCAGAAGCAGCAGCAGTCTTAGAAGCATGTGAACACAGGAGGACCAAGCAAGGAACTGAAGCCACAGACCTCCTATATATATATGAGCTAGGCATCCAGCTCCTCCCAGTGGGAAGGAGGAGCCGCAGGGTGGGAGGCTACAAGAAACCCAGAAACCAAGATGGCCGCCAGCACATGTCAAACGAAGGAGAACAGCAAGAAGGTAAGACCATGACAGTACCTCCCCCTCAAGGGCCCCTCCTCTGCGGAGTAAAGAACGGTTTCTGAGGGAAGCGTGCGTGGAAGGCTCGGAGCAAGGCAGGAGCATGGACATCTGTGGAGGGAACCCAGGAACGCTCCTCTGGACCATAACCACGCCAATGAACCAAAAATTGCACCCGACCCCGGACCAGGCGTGAGTCCAGGATATTGCTCACCTCATACTCCTCACGATTGCCCACTTGGACCGGACGAGGCCGAGGAACCGAGGAAGTGAAACGATTACACACCAGTGGCTTCAACAGGGAGACATGAAACACGTTGGAGATCCGCATGCCAGGAGGAAGCGCAAGGGCATAGGCTACCGGGTTTACCCTGCGAAGCACTCGGAAGGGACCAACAAAGCGAGGCGCCAGCTTGGGAGTGGGCACTCGAAGGTTGAGGTTGCGGGTGGACAACCATACACGGTCTCCGGCCTGGTAGGAAGGAGCAGGCGCTCGTCTGCGATCAGCCTGGAGTCTCTGGCGCTGCGCAGAGACCTCAAGGGACTTCTGGATCTGTACCCAAGAAGCACGTAGGACGGAAAGGTGATCCTCCACAGCCGGAATATCCTGGGAAGAGAATACCTCCGGTAACACGGCAGGTTGGAACCCATAATTGGCCATGAAGGGAGACGTCCCAGAGGAAGAGTTCACCGCCGTGTTCCTGGCAAACTCAGCCCAAGGCAGGAGGTCAACCCAATTGTCTTGGTGATCGGAGACATAGCAACGAAGGAATTGCTCCAAGGCCTGATTGGATCGTTCTGCGGCCCCATTGGACTGAGGGTGGTAGGCCGAGGAGAAGGAGAGATGAATCCCCAACTGGGAGCAAAAGGCGCGCCAGAACCTGGACACAAACTGACTCCCCCGATCCGACACAATCTCCTTGGGCAAACCGTGCAACCGGAAGACCTCCCTGGCAAAAATCGTGGCCAACTCCTGTGCAGAGGGTAACTTCTTGAGAGGAACACAGTGGCACATTTTGGAAAATCGATCCACAATCATGAGAATGACCGTATGGCCTCGGGATGCAGGGAGGTCCACAATGAAATCCATCCCCAGGTGTGACCATGGGCGCTCCCCGGTGGCTATGGGTTGCAGAAGGCCCAACGGAAGGTGCCGAGGGGACTTACTCTGGGCACAAACGGAGCATGCCGCTACATATGCGGCGATGTCGGAACGTAGGGAAGGCCACCAGAACAGACGTGAAACAGCCCAGGACAGCTGATTCTTTCCAGGATGCCCCGCGGTCTTGGAGTTATGGTAGGTTCGCAACAACCGAGTGCGCAACTCCTCAGGCACAAAACATCTGCCGTTGGGTCTCCCAGAGGGAGCACCAGATTGAGCCGCCAAAATCTGCTCACCCAGGGGAGAGGTCAGGCTGGTGCGAATGGCGGCCAGGATCTGATTCGGAGGTATGACCGAAGTCGGAATCGACTCCTCCCTGGACAGGTCGGAGTACTGCCGTGATAAGGCATCCGCCCTGATGTTCTTGGAACCGGGTAGGTAGGAGACCACGTAATTAAAACGTGACAAGAACAGAGCCCATCTGGCCTGACGTGGTGTCAATCTCTTGGCCTCAGAAAGGTAGGTCAGATTCTTGTGGTCCGTCAGGATGAGGACCGGAACCACCGAACCCTCGAGCAAGTGCCTCCATTCTTTAAGGGCCTGCACGATGGCCAATAACTCCCTGTCACCAATCTGATAGTTGCACTCCGCGGAAGACAGTTTCCGGGAGTAAAACCCACAAGGAAGCAGAGGACCCTCTGGTGTTCTACGCTGAGACAGAAGGGCGCCTACTCCCGTCTCAGACGCGTCCACCTCGAGGACAAAGGGCAACCCAGGGTTGGGATGCGACAGAATCGGAGCCGACACAAAGGCGGACTTTAGAGCCTCAAAAGCTCGGATGGCCTCGAGCGGCCAGACCTGGGAATTACTGCCCTTCCTGGTCAGATCCGTGAGAGGCTTGGCTAGCATGGAAAAGTCCCTGATGAACTTCCGATAATAATTGGCGAAGCCCAAAAAGCGCTGCAGGGAGCGAAGAACACTGGGCTGGGGCCACTGTAAGACAGCCGAAACCTTCTCAGGATCCATGGAGAACCCCTCAGCGGAAATGATGTAACCTAAGAAGGTTACCTGGGATCGGTGAAATTCGCATTTCTCAAGCTTACCGAACAGCTTGTTCTCTCGTAACTGTTGCAACACTCGTCTGACATCCAGAATGTGGGTCTCCATGGATTCAGAATATACCAAGATGTCATCCAAATAGACCACCACACACTGCTGCAACAGGTCACGGAAAACATCGTTAATGAATTCCTGAAAGACTGCGGGCGCATTGCACAACCCAAAGGGCATAACCAAGGATTCATAATGACCGGTCCTGGTGTTAAACGCGGTCTTCCACTCATCGCCCGCCTTGATCCTTACGAGGTTATATGCCGCCCTCAGGTCGAGTTTGGTAAAGACCGTGGCCCCTTTAAGGCGATCGAACAGCTCGGAAATCAAGGGTATCGGGTAAGCGTTCTTGATCGTGATGCGATTGAGACCCCTGTAATCGATGCAAGGCCTCAACTCACCGCCCCTCTTTTTCACAAAGAAAAATCCAGCCCCTGCCGGGGACGAGGATTTGCGAATGTGTCCGCGTGAAAGCGCCTCCTTCACGTACTCCTCCATGGCCTCATTCTCCGCTACCGACAGTGGATAGACCTTGCCACGAGGAGGAACGGCACCAGGTTGTAACTCGATGGCACAATCGTATGGGCAGTGCGGAGGTAGGGCAACCGCGCGCACCTTATCGAATACATCCCGGTACTCCTCGTATTCAGGAGGCAACAGAGAGTCCGAGGAAGTACACAGCAACATGACAGGCCCATGGATGCAACTAGCCCCACACTGCGGTGACCACGAGAGGATCTCGGCCGATCTCCAATCGAAAGTCGGATTATGCTTCTGGAGCCAGGGGTACCCCAAGACCACCGAGTAGTGTGGAGACGAAATAACCTGGAAGCAGACCAACTCTCTGTGAACGGCACCAATGGCTATCCCCACTGGAAGGGTCTCATGAGTCACGTGTGGCGGCAGAAGGGGTCTGCCGTCTATCGCCTCAAGAGCCAATGGAGAACCTCGGGCCTGCAGAGGAATGGAATTGGCGGCAGCGAACACACTATCAATGAACAAACCACCAGCACCAGAGTCCACCAACGCCTGGGTCGTCACTGAGCCCCCGACCCAGGAGAGGACAACAGTGATCAGTGGTTTGTCAACACGGGAAACTGGGGACGAGGAGACTCCACCCAAGATCTGCCCCCGACAGGATCTCAGGTGCGAGCGTTTCCCGGACGGTTCGGACATGCCAACCGAAAATGCCCACCGAGACCACAGTACATGCATCGACCCTCGCGTCTTCGGAGTACCCTCTCCCCCTCGGACAGGCGAGCAAAGCCCAGCTGCATGGGTTCACCCCCAGCCAAGTCATCCCCAGGAGGCGTGGGAGGAGAGGGAGGCACGGGTGGGACAGCAAAGGTAGGCGCCAATCTGTTAGGAGGCCTCCGCAGACTCTCCTTAAAGGAAGGTCTCTCCCTGAGTCTGGTGTCAATCAAAATCAAGAAAGAAATAAGAGACTCGAGCTCCACTGGTAGGTCCTTAGCTGCAACCTCATCCTTCAAGGCATCCGAGAGACCATGAGAGAAAGCAGCGACCAGAGCCTCATTATTCCAGCCCACCTCTGCTGCCAGGGTACGAAACTCAATGGCGTATTCAGCTACGGATCGTGAACCCTGTCTGATGGACATAAGGAGCTTCGCAGCAGAGGCAGCACGAGCCGGCACATCGAATACCCTCCGAAGAGAAGCAACAAAACCGGAAAACTCGGCAACCACCGGATTGTTGTTCTCCCATAAAGGGCTGGCCCAGGCCAAGGCCTTGTCCGAGAGCAGCGAAATTAAGAAGCCCACCTTTGATCTCTCAGTAGGAAAGGCATGTGGCAGCAACTCGAAATAAATGCCCACCTGGTTAAGGAAACCTCGGCACTGAGTTGGCTCTCCCCCAAAGCGCTGTGGAAGGGGGGCAGAACCGATCATACCCCGAAACACCGCAGGTGCAACAACAGGTGTCGGGGTAGACTCTGGCGCAACAACCGGAGCGGCAGTAGGAGCGGGCCCAGGAGCGACAACCGACCCATCGGCAACGGGAGCGAAATGAGCCGTGCGTTCAAGCAGGGTTTGCAACGCCACGGCGAACCGACCCAACAGGTGATCCTGCTGATCAAGTCTGGCAACCAGCGTGGGTAGCGAGGATGGCCCTGTACCGTCAGAATTCATGGCTTGGTCCTAATGTCACGGAACCATGAACCAGACGTACAACAACAGAAAAGTGAAAATAAGAAGGCTTTATTGAAAATCAAGCTGAAAAGCAAAAGTCCAAACGGATGGCGAAACCGAGGCAGAGTCCTTGCGAAGCCAGAGGTCAGGAACCAGGAGGGTAGTCAGACGAAGCCAGGATCAGGAACCAGCAGGGTAGTCAGACGAAGCCAGGATCAGGAACCAGCAGGGTAGTCAGACGAAGCCAGGATCAGGAACCAGCAGGGTAGTCAGACGAAGCCAGGATCAGGGACCAGAAGCAGCAGCAGTCTTAGAAGCATGTGAACACAGGAGGACCAAGCAAGGAACTGAAGCCACAGACCTCCTATATATATGAGCTAGGCATCCAGCTCCTCCCAGTGGGAAGGAGGAGCCGCAGGGTGGGAGGCTACAAGAAACCCAGAAACCAAGATGGCCGCCAGCACATGTCAAACGAAGGAGAACAGCAAGAAGGTAAGACCATGACAGTTAGAGAGAATAAAAAATCGTCTGCATAGGCAGCTATCTTATAATGATTCTCCTTTATTTTTATGCCTTCAATGTCTTGATTTAATCGAATTCTACATAGGAAAGGCTCCACTGTCAGGGCAAACAAGAGGGGTGACAGTGGGCACCCCTGTCTTGTGCCATTCCTTATTGGAAATGCTTCAGATAATAGACCATTAGCCTTCACCCTAGCTATCGGTTCTGTATATACTCTGGTTATCTTTTCCATCATAGCTTCTCCCATACCAATGTATCTGAGTACGGAGAACAGAAAAGGCCATCCCACCCTATCAAATGCCTCTGCATCCGTACTCAGCACTACACAAGGGATCTTTTTTTCCTTTGCTACGTGTAACAAATTAAGAATTCTTGTGGTATTGTCTCTTGCCTCTCTTGATGTCATAAATCCTACTTGGTCTAGGTGGATTAAGTTTGGTAATAGTTCTGCCAATCTATTTGCTTAGATTTTAGTTAATACTTTTAAGTCCACATTTAATAAAGATATTGGTCTATAACTGCTACATGCAGCTGGATCTTTACCCTCTTTTAATATTAGTGAGATATGAGCTGTAAGTGTATCTCTTGTAAATTTCCCGTCTGGGCCTGTTGCATTATATAACTTAACCATATAAGGGCCCAAGATATGGATCAATGACTGATAGTATTGTGTCGTTAAACCATCTGGGCCTGGTGCTTTCCCGGGTTTCATTGATTTTATTGCTTGTTTTATCTCCTCCACCGTAATCTCAGTATCTAGATATTCTCTGTCTTCCTCCGATAATTTGGGTAACTGTGATTGAGCTAAATATTGATCCATATCTTGTTGCCGAGGTGGTATTTCATTTAAATTATAAAGTGAGGTATAATATTTCTCAAATTCTCCTAGTACTTGTGTAGGTAAAGTTTTCTTAACTCCCTCTGTTGAAACAATGTGCGGTATATATGACCTCGACCTCTGCTCTCGTATGGTTCTAGCTAATATTTTCCCGCATTTATTAGCTGCTTCATAATTTAATTTGCGGCACCTTTGTAGATTAGCCTTTGCCCTATACTGCAACAGGTCCGTTATCTGTTTTCTAATCAACTTCAGCTCAATCAATATTGTATCTACTGGGCTTTGCTTATGTTCTGTCTCCAAAATCCTAAGTCTTTCCATAAGTTGTAACAACTGTTCGTTCCTTTCTCTTTTGATACGTGCTCCATGTTTTATAAGGACTCCTCTCGCCACTATCTTATGGGTCTCCCATAGCATTCCCGTCTTGCAACCAGGCTGGTCATTTATTTAAAAAAACTTTCATCTCTTCCTCCACTTCCCTTAATATCTCCTCCCTTTGTAGCAGGCTCTCATTTAACCTCCAAAAACTCCTCTTCTGTATAGAGTCTGCTACTAGGCTATATGATAACAATATGGGTGCATGATCTGACCATGTAATACTGTCTATACTTGTCTTTTTCACTGACTGTAATTGAGCATGAGGTATGGCAAAAAAATCGATTCTGGAATAAGTCCCATGTGGTGTGGAATAGAATGTATTTTCTCTTTCCGAAGGGTGTTGTAACCTCCATATATCTATCAACTGGGCTTTATATAGGGTCTTTAAGACCCTTCTATTCATTCCAGCCGTAAGTGTCGAGTTCCCCGTTGAGGTGTCTATTGCTGGTGTTAATGGTACATTGAAGTCCCCACCCATGATTAATTGTCCCTCTGAGAAGCGCATAAGCTCTCCTACGGTCCTGGAAATTAACCTATCTTGTCTATTATTAGGTGCATATATTGTTGCTAATGTTACTTGTGTTTCACCTATCAATCCCTTAACGAATAGGAATCTTCCCTCTGGGTCTTGTATGTTATCTTGAAAAGTCCATGGGATAGAATTTGCTATGAGTATGGAAACGCCTCTTGCTTTTGCTTGTGTATATGTAGAATGATATGCGTATGGAAAATTTCTGTTTTTAAGTTAGGGCATTTTATCTGTCCTCAAATGCGTTTCTTGTATCAATGCAATACTAGTATGTAGTCGTTTCAGGTCAGTAAGCAACATGTGTCTCTTTTCCGGCACATTTAGTCCTTTAACATTATAGGAGACTATTTTTAAATCTTCCATTGTTTGCACGTGGATAAGCGAGCGAGAGAAAAAAAAAAAAAAACACCCCTCCCCCCCTCTTACCCTGCCTCCCTACGGGTTCAGGCGATCGGTTTCTATAAGAAATCGACCTTCTCTCCCGTACCTTCGGATAAAAAAACGTATCCTTATTTCACACGGCACTTTTTAGTGCCACCTGTGTGACTTTCTTAATAGGGCAGTGCCCCGAAGTGGTACTCTGCGGATTCTCCCACACCTCCTCCCACTCTCTCTTATTTCCATATTCCAATGATAACATATTATAAGGCCTAACAAGTTTGCTCTATCTTCCCCAATGGGCTTCAATTCCCTTTGACAAATAAAGATATACATAATTTCACTGTTTCCAGGACCGCACCAAGGAAAAAAGAAGAGAAGCAAAAGAAGGGAAAAAAAAAGAGAAGAAGAAGACGAGGAGCGGAACCAAAGGAACGGGAGGGGCCAGGGGGGGAGTGGGGCCTAAGCCCCACTCCTCCTTCCCTCTCCCCCCCTCAGTCAGTTTTAATACAAAAGAGAGAGTTACTTCTTCTCTTCACTTAATGAACTATACATACAGATAATCTCCGTATTAATCCAACCACTCCCTCCCTTACTCTCTTTACCAATCTCCCTCCTCCCCCCTCTCCCCACCCCCCTCACTTAGTAGAGGGTGGGAGGGATTGGGTGAGAGGACAGGGGACGCAAGAACCCTGGCCCGCAGGCTATCCATTCAGGCATATCTGTTTATAAATTATATTCATTTTCTTAAGCACATAAAATCAATTTCTAAAAAAAAAGAAAAAACAAAGGGATAAAATAAACCCCCCTCTCTCTCTCTCCCACCCGTGCATAAAAAATTAAAGGGAAATAACTTTCCTTAGTGATTTCTCAACAGTGTCCCAAAAAAAAAAAAAGGAAAAAAAAGGGGGAAAAAAAACCCCCCTCACCCTCACCCACTCTCCCCCTTCCCACTTGTGGATTTAGATTAAATGGAAACAACTTTCCTTAGTGATTTTCCAACAGTGTGAAAAAAAAAAAACCCCAACCCCCCCCCCCCCTCTCCCCCTACGTGTTTAAGATTAAGGGAAAATAATTCCTTAGGAAATTTTGACAGTGGAAAAAAAAAAAAAAAAGGGAGAAAGTATAACAAGCAGAACCAGGTTAATAAAGGAAACCTATGATCTTCAAGGGAGGGCCTCGCTAAAGTCCCTTAGAGACTGGTCCTCTTTATCCTGTCTCTTCCCTCAACAGTGTATCTGGTCTTATGTCCCGTTGTTGAGAATATTCAGTCAGTTTTCCATTAGGCAGTCGACTCAGCCAATTTGCTATTTGAATAGGATCTGTCTCTATAAACAAGAAAAATGCCATTCTATCTTGGTATGTCCTAAGGTTGAAATATCGGCCATTCCTGCGAAATGTTACGGAGAAGGGGAATCCCCATCTATATGTACATCCCGCTTTTCTAGCCAGGTCTAATAATGGTTTCAGAAGGGCTCTTCTCTGCAGTGTTCCTCTGGCAATATCTGCATAAATTTTGACTGGTACTCCTTCCACCTTTATATATCGGGCCTCCCACGCTAGCCTTAAAATGGCTTCCTTATGTAGATAATGGAATAATCTACAGACCACGTCTCTAGGTCTTCTCTCATCTTTACTTTTGGGGCCCAGGGTCCTATGTATCCTTTCAATTTCTAGGTGAACCGGGTATTTATCCTTCATGATCTGTTTGAAGATTTCCTCCGCCACCTCTCTTAACTTTTCACTCATTATAGATTCGGGTATACCACGTATACGAAGGTTATTACGCCTGTTTCTATTTTCAATTTCCTCTATCTGTAGTTGAATTGTCTCATCTATCTCTCTTTGCATGTCTCTTGTTGACTCAAGCGATATTACTCTTTCTTCGATATTTTTTCTGGCTGCTGTTTCTTCTACTAGGTGTGTTGTTATATTTTGTATGTCTTTCTTTACCTCCTGTATCTCTTTTTGATGTGTCTCCTCTATTTTGGTGATCATCTGTTCTATGTCAAATTTTGTTGGGAGGGCTTGGAGCATGGCTTTAAGCTCAGAATTGTGTGTGAGATTCTGTGTATGCGTGCAAAATGCCTCGATCTTTCTCTGTCCTGCTTCCGGGCTTCCATGATAGTTTTCTGATATAGGGGATGTAGTCAATGAGCTAGGCATATCTCCTGGCTCTGGGTTTGTTGAAGCATTACTCCCACACTTTGCCATCTTTGTTTCTCTTGATGTATTATGGCTATTGGAAAAATATCGGTCTATTTCTCCTTCTGATCTGTTTGCCTGTACTTTTACTGTGTTCCTCTTTCCTTTTCGCTTTTTAGATAATGTCATCTTCCTCTATCATCCACAACGTTTAGATGTTTTATATCCCCTATTCAGAAGGTTTATTATCTCACACCATAATTCTTTATAGCTAAATAAGAAAAAAAAAAGGCTTCTCCTTCTCTACCAAGTCCTTGGCTACCCCTCTAGCAGTTTCCTTCAGCATGTTCTGTAATATGGATCCCTTTTCCGCTTACATTTATTAAGTACAGTCTTTACATACCAGTATGTAGTTCTTCTCCAACCCGTGTATCTCCTGTCTCACGTTTCTCCACCGAGTTGATGCAATAGCAGGGTGACAGGGTAAGTTGCAGTGTGCTCCGGTATATGTTACTTTAGTAACTGGTCAAGACTGTCCCGCACTTCTCGTCCCTCACCTTTCGGCTCTCTCCTTTCCTTACCCAGCCGGTGGGTTTTCACCAGAGAAAGTGGCTGCCGAAAAAAAGTCACTCCTCAATGGGGGTTGCTGGAGCACCAAGGCTATGGGGCAAGTCAGTCTGAGCGGGTTCCTCTGCCGGCCCGCTTACAATCCTCCTGGGGTCAGGTTAAAGTGCATCCCCTCTAGCTTCGGACCTTTCACCCCCGACAAGGCAGCGCCTGGAAGCCTCGTCCGGAGAGATTGCTTCAAGCCGAGCAGCTCCCGTGGCGGGATGCGTTATCCTCCCAATGTATGCCGCTCTCGCAGCTAGATAAATCCGGTCTGGCTCTCCCTTCCCAAGCCGCCCGGCCGTTTCCTTCCTCTGCCTCCCACGTGTGTATACAGCGGTATGATGGCTATTCCTTCGGCAGGACGCTCATCCCCTCTTCCTGCTGTCTCCGGTATCGCCGATGCTCGGGCAGGAGGAGTGTGTGCCGCAGCTGAGAGTCTCGCCGAGCGTGCTCACATTTCCACTTCCGGGCACGCCGCCAGGACCCTTTTTCTGATTCCTTCAGCTTCTTAATGCCGCTAAACAAACCATAGCCAAAGCTTGGAAGACTACCACTTTGAATGTTGTAGAAGTTAAACATAGGATGAATAATGCATTATTACATGCAAAAATGGATGCCATGGATTGCGATAAATTTTGTACTTTTATAAGCATTTCGGACCCTTGTATTAAACATGGCCTATCACCGGGTTTTGAGGAACAGGTTCTGAATGCTTGGTAGTTAAGACTTATATTTTATTTACTTTGTATTAACTTTTGTTGTACAAGTTCTATTCTCGATGCCCTCTCCTTTACCCACTTTACCCTACCCACACCCTGCTGACTTCTTCCTTTTCCTTTTTTTTTTCCCCCACAGCCATGTTCTGAATACCTTCTCAAAATCTTAATATCTCAGAATATCATATTAATAATTCTACCTTTTTCTGTTGTTCCTTCCTTTGTGCAAACTTCACTATACTGTATAACATTTATAATACTTCTGTAACAATAACAGTATTTCTACTTCTGTTTTTGTTTTGTAACTTGCTTTATGGCTGTTTTATAAAACGCAATAAAAGTATTGAACGAGGAGATCAACATGTCCAGAAGTGCATCATTCTAGTTTGGTGCCTCTATGAACTGTACCATAAAATTGTCTTGTAATAAGTTTATAAATTTCCACCCTTTTACTGTTCTGGCAGTGCCATTACTCCAGTCAAGTATATTTACATCAAGGACATTTAAGAATGAATTACTTCACAGCACAAGCAGTTAGAGATGTCAGCAGTTGATTGTTGTAAAGCTCATTTGCCACTTTTTAAGGATATGTACATATTTTCCATAGTCTAAGCAACAAGTCTATACAACTACACAAATACTGAAAATTGCCTAAAATGTAAAACAGGGCCCCGTGTCCATACTTTACTGAGTTTTTAAAAAAAAAAAAAAAAAGTTAGCAGCTACGAATACTGTAGCTGCTGACTTTTGAAGTCAGATACTTATCCATCAATGGATTCCAGCGCTATCTTCCCCTGTAGCCAATTCTTCTCACCGCTTGGGGGATTATATTATGGGACAGATTCACCTGGAGAGAGGGGGAAGAATTATACTGGATGACATACTGACCGGGGGGGGGGGGGGTTTAAACTGAGGGGGGACAGACTGACCTGGGGGGGGGGCATTATACCAGGGGACAGGTTGACCTGTAGAGGGGTAGGATTATAACGAAGGCAGACAGACCTGGTAAGGGATTATACATGGGGACAGATTGACCTGGGGGGAAGATTATACTAGGGACATGCTGACCTGGGGGGGGGGGGGGATTTGGATTCCTCCATCCACCTAATTTGTGTGAATGGAGGAACCTGCTGTATACACTATATTGTTCATTACATACTCCTGCACTATATACACTATATTGTACATAACAGACTCTTGAAATATATATACTATATTGCAGGGCTCATAATTTCTGAGCTACTAGCCAGGCCTTAAGAGTTACTCGCCACCAGTTGCCCCACCCAACTCCTACCCTGCCTAGCCCCCTAATTACACCTCTAAATTATCTCCCTGTAAATTATCTCATGAAATTATATTATTTATGAAATTATATTATTATATTATTTATGCAGAATTAAATTCCAAAAATAAATATTAACAACAGCTTTAACAATAATAACGTAAAGCATATAAGTACCCATCAGTGCAGCCTATCAGTGTCCATCAGTGCAGCCTCACCAGTGCCCATCAGTGCAGCACATTAGTACCCTTCAGTGCAGTCTCATCAGTGCCCATCAGTGCAGCCTATCAGTACCCATCAGTGCAACCCCATCAGTGCAGCATATCAGTGCTGCCTTATCAGTGCAGCCTCATCAGTGCCCATCAGCGCAGCTTATTAGTGGCCATCATTGCCGCCTCATCAGTGACCATCAGTGCCACCTTATCAGTGGCCCTTAGTGCTGCCTCATCAGTGGCCATCAGTGTAGCCCATCAGTGACGCATATCAGTCCGCATCAGTGCAGCATACCAGTACTGCCTTATCAGTGCATCCCTATTAGTGAAGCTCTCAGTGCCACCTCATTAGTGGCAATAAGTGCAGCCTCATCAGTGGCCATCACTGCAGCCTATCAGTGCCCATCAGTGCTGCCTCATCCATAGCCATCACTGCTGCCCCATCAGTGGCTATCAGTGCAGCCTCATCAGTGGCTGTCAGTGTGGCCTATTAGTGCCCATCAGTGCAGCCTATTAGTGCCCATAAGTGCAGCCTATCAGTGCAGCATACAGTATCAGTGCTGCCTTATCAGTGCAGGCCCACCAGTTCAGCTTATCATTGCCGCCTCATCAATGGGTATCAGTCTCACCTCATCAGTGGCCATCAGCGATGCCCTATTCATGCCCATCATTGCATTGTATCAGTGCTTAAAGCACGTCAGCGTCAGCCTAGCCGTAGCAGATTAATGCGGATCACTGCATGCTATCCAGCACCGCGCAGTGCCTTGGCTACCTTGGAGATCTTGTGTTGATCATGTTATATGCGTGAAACTTACTATTGTTTTGAGAGTATACTACATACTTTTTAATAATTTTAATAAATCATTTTAGTGGTAATGCACTAGGTCGGTGCACCCTTCTCTTGTTGTTGTCTTTCATTGTATCAGTGCCCATTAGTGAATCCTTATCAGTGCCCATCAATGCAGCCTCATCAGTGCTCTGTGTGATCCGGCCAACTCTCCCCCTGAAAGTTTCCTGGATGATAGCTTCTGGCAGTCGGCCCAGTCCACCCCTGCTCTACGCTTGCACTCAACTAATTTCCACTTGCCAAATGCAAGCAGGCGAGTGAAAATTTTGAGGGCTGCTATATTGTACAGTACATACTCATGCACTATATACCAGGGATAACATTTTTTTATGAGTACCGATACCTTTTTTTTTTTTAGTACTTACCAATACCAATTACCATTGCATACTGCAATACTGTTTACACTTCAGCTGTAACCAATGGTACAAAGCATTGAAAAGTTACCTACAAATGAAATAATTAAAAATAATTATGAACAAAGCAAACGAAAAAAAAGTTTTATTATTAATTGTGAAGTAAATAATATAATATAATAATAATATAATAAAATATAATATAATAAAAAATAGAACTGAGCAACAAAAAAATCTGCAGGAAAATAATAATTAAATGGAGGAGAATATGGAGTTAATTAAGGCTGATTAGATTAAATTATGGGTTAATAAGGGGATAACAGAGGAACATTTAATGAAAAACGCAAACATTTTTTATTTTACTTGACAGTTTTCTTTAAACTGATTTCATCTGCAGATTGAAGTGCATCCCTTTGATCTATATATGATGAAACAGAAAGATACAAAAATAAACAATTTTTCTTTTTAGCCTAGTGTTTCAGCGGCTGAGCAATGTTGTTGACAAACATTGCCCAGCTGCTTTTTTTTTTTTTTTTTTTTTTATATACAGCTCCAATTGCCACTGACAGCTGAATGAGTCATCTGTTGTTAAGTAAATGACGGCCCTGCTCCTTAACAGACGATAATTTAGTTTTTTGGGGGTTTTTTTTACATTTCAGCTGTCAGTGGGGGAATCCCGCTTACAGTTCAAAGAACCGAGTCTAATAGTATCAGATACTCATGCAAATGCTTAGTATCGGCACCGATACCGATACTGGTATTGGTGCAATACTACTATATATGCTTCATTGCACATTACATCTGACCAAAGCGCTTATCGTCTCAACAGTTGCTGGTAGTTAAAGTAAATGTAAAGGCTCAAGATCTTAAGCCCCCAAATACTTACCTGAGCCCCATCTCGATCCAGTGATGTGCACAAGAGCAGGGGCTTTCCCGGATCTCTCCACCTCATTGGCTGAGACACCAGTGGGAGCCATTGGCTCCTGCTACTGTCAATCACAGTCAGTGAACCAATAAGGAGAGAGAGCGAGGGTGGGGCAGAGCCATGCTCCATGTGAGAGTGGACACAAAGCAGAAGCTCAGGAGTGAGCCTGCTCTGGTGTCCCCATACCAAGCTGCTTGCTATGGGGATGCTAGGCAGGAGGGAGGGGCCAGGAGTGCTGGCAGGGACCTGAGAAGAGGAGGATCAGGGCTGCTATGTGCAAAACCAACTGCACAGAGCAGATAAGTATGACATGTGTTTGTGTTTTTTTTTTAATTTAAATCTGCCTTTAATATCACGTTAAGCAGTCCTTGATTCTTCTTCTCTAAAGTAGGCTCAGACAAAGTGTTAGCTCTCTGTAATTTTTCAGTTTTCACAAATCATATGTAATGGAAGAATTACATTTTTGTGATTGTGCTGAGGTTTTATACATGTCTGTGGGACTTACTTGTGGCACAGCAATCTAAGCATATTTATGATTACAAAAAGGTTTTTGTTTTATTTACCCCCTTCATGATGGAGGCTAAAACAAATCCTAATGCCTGAACACAATTTTGCAACTATGACATGTGCTGGTAAAACTGTAAATAACATCACAACTACTTTGTGTATTCGGGTGAATTATACCACGTTTTTTCAGGACAAACTAGGCTTTTATCGGGTGGTAAATGGTAAAGGATATTGCCTTTTTAAAAAAAATGATCATAGGAAAACTGGCCCAGTAAGCACAGTGATTCCACACATGTATATGTTATTTGTTGTTAGTACCCGTGGTAGGGTGGTAAAAACAATAAAAAACACACTGACACTGACAATGACTAACACTGATACTAATTTAAAAAAAAAAAAAATTCTTAAAAAATCATACCTACAATATACTGACCTTAATCTTTGACTCTGACCTTGACCTTTGACCCTGACATGGACCCCAACTCTAACCTTGACACTGACCTAGATCAAACCTTGATCTAGCTATTTTTCTATTTTTAAAAAAACAATTTAATTATTATATATATATTTTTTTTTTTTTTACACACTTGTTTATTTACATTTTTCACCTCTGGCAAGGAGAGAAAGATACAATATATCTTAAGCCTCGTACACACGCAACGATTATCGGCCGACCGATCGGCCGTCTTTTGTCCAGTATTGTTGTGTTGGTTGAAATGTGCTCTAGACTGCACACAAATTTTTTCGGCCAACAACAACCAACTTCAGAAGTGATGTCATGTGCTGGGTTACTTTCCGTGTGTTTTTTCTTCTCTGAGCATGCCCAGTCTTGCTCATCTGATTTTTGTCTGCCGAAATCTGTACTGACTGAAGGAAAATCGGCCGTTCTGTTGACGGCCAACAAAAATGTTATAGCCTGTACACCAGATTTTGTTCGGCCGAAAAGTCGCAGTCGGTTGTGGAAAGCATCATACTAACAAGCCGACAATCGGCCGATCAGACGTTGGCAGAAAATTCACGGCCAACTATCGATGCGTGTGTACGAGGCTTTACTCTCCTTTCAGAAGGGAAAGCATACACAGGGGTGGGCTTTACAGTAATTGATCACTGAGATAGCCAATCTGTGTTAAGGTGATTTGGAACCTTAGTGCAGGACCTGGAGCCCTCCGTGAGAGCCCAGTTCCTGTGCTGGGAACGTGCTGTTGGAACAGTTTGTGATTTTCACTCAAAGGGTTAATGATGTGTCTGCCATTTAGCCTGTGGTGCTTCTTGTAGGGTATTTTAAATAGCAAGAGAGCGTTGGTCATGGGAGTAGAAAGGACCATACATGAAGAGATGTAGTGCTACACCTAAATGGGACTTCCCCTTGGCGGCATGCTGAAACAGCGCTATACAGTTGAAAGTGAAACCATGTCACTACCTTCACTACTACTTCAAGTAAAGAGAGTTCTGATTTGGTAACAACGTCTGGTCTCATTTACTGCAGAACAAGAGTACGAGTGTGTGCCTAAAGTGAATGGGAGCAGGAATGAAGTGTAGACCTTTATATTAACCTTCAGGGTGGTGGACAGTAGATAGTAAAATAAAGGAGGAGCAGCCAACTCAGGAGAGTAATCGATATTAACCAGAAACAGTGGTTCTATCAGAGGGGTGGATCAGTGGTGTATGGTCTTTCCTTCTAAGCGAAAGGTTTTGTCTGTTAGGGCTTGCTGTATAACAAAACCCTCCTAAGGCCCAGGCCTGGACCACGGGTGTGTGAGACCTCATAAAGTATACAGCAGCTTCTGGGCTGAAGAAAGTAGATTGTAATGTGTGACATGTGTAAAGAGTTTATGGAGGAAAATCTTTGTTTAAAGCTATTGCTTTCAAAATTACTCTGTAGTGAGTGCTGGGACTTGTCCAAAAAGAAGAACTAGGCACATTTCATTGTACAGGGTGACTTGGTGACTTTTTCAAAGGGGAACAAGGAGAACAAAATTGCTGTTTGTGTCTTGGTTGGGTGACCACTCTTCACCTCCTGTGGTCACTGTGGAAAATCTACCCAACAAAGACACAGCAAGAAAAAACTTAGATACAAGTTTGGTTGCAGTGTGGTAGCACTGGCACCAATTTAGGTGAGGGATTCGGAAGATACACCAGTCTTCCCATTCAGTACCTCCAATAGGTGCTCTATAACTGTAAACTTGCTGTGGATGAAACATTGGGGTATGGTTATGACTGCACTGTTCTATCAAACAGATACTACTGCCCACAGTGGCCAAAGACATTTCCCTGTTTCGTTGAATTAGGATAAACTGCAAGTGATTTCACAAGTAAAATAAAGGAGAAAAAACAACTGCGCTAATTCAAAAAAGCAAAGCAGCAGCTTCAAGTGCGACTGACACCCCAAGAAGAAAATATATAAATAAAGCTGCGCTAACAAATGAAACAGTCCATGTGAATGTCCATAAATAAGAGGGAAAAATGATGACCCTTGTGCAGGTACCGCTTACCAGATTCCAATCATTAAAGAGCCAAGAAATTTAAAGGCAGAGTCTTCAAATGTGGAACACAGCAAGCTACATAGGGCTCCAATGTAAATCTCCTCAGTGGTATATGAATAGAAGGAGAAAAACAACACCATAGTGTAAACCAGTAACAAAAATGGAAAAAATTGCGTTATAACTTGTGCGGGTACCGCTTACCAGAAGTAGCAGATACTGTAGCCAAAATAATGGGAACCGAATCCACAGACCTCAGAAGGCAGCAACCCGTACCGTGGTGATGCAGGTGTCCAGGGATACGTTTAAATGAGGGAAAAAAAGGCAAACGCCATAGCGTAAAACCACAAAACAAACGATGATAACACCCAAATAGTGATAACTAAAAATCCAATAGTGGTGAATAGTGACAGCCACCACCGAAGAGGGTAGGTTCCCTTATAGACTGTACCAAGAAGTTTAAGCAGGTAGTGAGATAAACCGCTTACCAGATAGACTAGAAGGTAGACGTATAATAGAACCTAAAGGGCACCAGTGAGAATGGGTACTCTTACCAGCTCCAGATATTAATTGAGCGGGGGTTCAAAGTGACGCTGGACAACACTCCTGATAGCGCTCGTCAACCAGACTCAGGGAGGGATGCAGGTTACCCAAGAAATGAGGAGGGGAGAGCCATAGCATAAAATCCAACGACTATTTATTGACACAAAAATGTATTGCACTTACAAATATCAGACGACAAGGAACGTGGATGAGAGGGGTTGGAGGGAGGTAACAGCCGCCGGCCGGACGGCTCCGCTCGCCCGTCCTTCACAACAAGTAGGTGGGTGTGACGTCAGCACGCCGTGACCTGACTAGTTTCATCAAAGATGATTTTTTCAAAGGTACGGGCGGCGTGCTGACGCCACCTATAAATATAGTTGAATCAATGACCGGAAGTTCCCTTTCGGCCATTTTCGTTATGGTAATAGAAGACCGGAAATACACGTCATAAACCGGAAGAGGATGTGACGTATGTTGCCCAAATGTAAACAAATAGCAAAAGTGGAGCTCCGCATCCAAGGGATCAGAGATTGCACTTGAAGCTGCTGCTTTGCTTTTTTGAATTAGCACAGTTGTTTTTTCTCCTTTATTTCACCTGTTTGACTTTCAATTGCTGCTTTTTCATGGATATTTTTGATTATAGGGCCTCTAAGGTGGTCAACACCGATGGGGTATTCGAATCTTTTACTTCAGATGATTTTGACATGAGTGGTCTGTTCATGAGGCTTAAAAATTTAATGGTGTCTGAAGTACATACCCAGTGGGACATAGTTTTTCTTGAAACTTATGTTAAGAGAACTATGGTGCCCAGGAGTCTGAGGTGGGAGGTATGTCCCCAGTCAGATGAGGGTGAGCTTGAAGAATGGCACAGATACTTCAATGAGGCAGGGGTTAATTTTTTGAGATTCCTCATATCCCGTAAAAATGCCAAATTAACTAGGCTGGATGGGGAAATCAAAATTGTTAAAGAGAAATTAGTCCCTCATATGACTAGCGAAGCCTATAAGGCCGCGTCGGCTGATCTATTGAAGCTCCTCCAAAAGGAAGAGAGAGAGCAAAAAATTAAAAAACGTAAAAAGTTCAATCGTGACTTACAGGACTATCAGTCAAGTGCAGTCTTTGAGTGGCAAAAGAAATTGTTGGGTGACCAAGAGCAACCTGATGATGCAATGGAAGTTTCAACTAACCCCCCAAGAGTTGCTTTTAATGGCCCACCTCAAACCAATAATAATGGTCCCAAAACAAACAAAAAGGGACCTCGGCCTAATGGTCGACGTCTCTCATATAAATCACCACATAGGGGCCCCAATGTTGCTAATAACAAACCCACTGGGAATCAATCTAAACCTAATAATCAGTTTTCCGGACAGGGTCAACAAGGCGACTGGCAACGCGGTAGAGACCGCAACCAGCATGGAGGGTATGGTTATCCCAACTATCCCCATACTCCTCAATGGAGGAGAGGACCAGACAACTTTGCGGAACCAGGATATTATTACCCTAATCCCCATTGTCCAGAACCTGACCAATATAGACCACCACACTGGCGGCAGTATTACAGTCCCCCTAGATCCCAACCATATTGGTATGATCCAGGTTACAATCGTCCACCAGGGCCTGCAAGGGAACCTCAGAATTCTAGAAGAGACCATCCTCCCCCTAGACAAGAGGGCTATCAGTATAATGTACCGGTTAATAACCGATTCTACCCGCTTAAGGACAATGAGGCCCCTGAAGAAGTGGAAACATCTCAACCACCCAATAGTACACATACAGTAAGAGAGGTGGCCTTGGAGAACCCTAACTCTGAGACCCTAGTAGGTCAAAGCTATCCTGGTTGGGGTTTTCCCAAGGCCAATCAAGGCATCAAGCGCCCAGCCGAGCCTCAAGAGGATGTCGGGGAGGCAGGCGCATTAAATCAAAAAAAATCCAAAACGTAGAGGGTGCAGGTATCTTTAACCTCAGCAAGGTCACCCTTAGCAGTGCTGAGATTCAAATTTTAGATAAAGGCCTTAAATTCGCACCCCCACAACGCCTTAATAAATTCCAAACATACATGGATGTACACAAGTTTGTGAGGAAAATGAGTGTAAAAAGATACATGATGAGTAATCCAATTAGCCAACAAACGAATGTACCCCGGCAATATCAGCATTCCGGGTTATCAAATGCATCTGTTTTTAACCCGCCAGGATCTTTAGCACCATCTCTGAAAGTTTTCAGGGATGTGGTGCTTAGAGATCTGGATCGCATTCAAGTGCATAAAACTTCTCTACCCACTAATTTACAGACCGGATTAGATTCCCTATGTAATAATAAAAACTTGGTGATCAGGCCTGCCGACAAAGGCGGTGGGATAGCTGTCCTGGATAGGGACGACTATATGGCAGAAATGTATAGACTATTGAGTGATGGTCAGACTTATGTCACACTGCCCTCTGACCCTAAGATCAAATATAAAAAGGAGTTGGTAAACATAGTTGAAGATGGTTACCAAAGAGGCATACTCAACAAAAAGGAGAGGGCCTATCTTGTCCCAAAATGTCCCCGGACTCCGGTGATTTACTGCCTCCCTAAACTGCATAAGAGTCTGACTTCCCCCCGGGTCGTCCCATCGTCAGTGGTATAGACTCTGTGACGTCCCGGGTGGGGAAGTATATTGACTCTTATCTGCAGCCTCTGGTCCAAAAGACCCCATCGTACATTAAGGACACTACACATGTCCTTAATTTACTATCTGGACTGACTCCCACTGCTGACCTATGGATGGTAACAGCGGACGTATCTTCACTGTATACCGTCATTCCACATCACTTGGGTCTGAATGCAGTGGGAATGTTTCTAGACAGAGACTCCTCTATACCTGACCAACAGATCTCACTCATTATGAGACTTTTGGAATTCGCCACCCATCACAACTATTTTTGGTTTGATGGGAGGTTCTATCGCCAGACGACAGGTGTGGCAATGGGTGCTAAGTATGCCCCCTCCCTTGCCAACTTGTTTATGGCACAGTGGGAGGAGGATGTCATCTATGCCCACCATAGGCCTCAGTTGAGGTTGTGGGCCAGGTACATAGATGATGTCCTCCTCCTCTGGGATGGTCATCATCGTGACCTGGTAGCTTTTATGGAGATGCTGAATTCCAACTCAAGAGGGATCCAACTTAATTATGAATGTAGTCAATCTACTATTAACTTTCTTGACATTACCATAACTGTGAGGGATAACTGTTTTTTCACCTCTACCTACTTTAAATCGACGGACAGAAATTCATACATTCCCGTCGACAGCTGTCACCATGACCCTTGGCTAAAGGCTGTGCCAAAGGGACAATATCTCCGCATCAGGAGGAATTGTTCCAGTCATCAGGTTTTTCTTTCTCAGTCTGAGGTTTTAACCAAGAGATTTCTTGAGAAGGGATATGATCATGAATTTCTCCAGAAAACACTCTTGGAGGTACAGCAAAAAGATAGAGCTTCACTCTTGAAACCACGGGAAGTGGAAGATAATACAGTTTCCAGCGTGCCCGCTGCTCCCTTTATTACCACCTTTTCCAGTCAACACATGGTCATTAGAAACTTAATACGCCGACACTGGCATATTTTAAATAATGACCCTGTTCTAGGCACAACCCTACCTGAGAAACCTAGGGTTGTTTTCAAGGGTGCACTATCCTTAAGACATAGTCTGGCCCCCAATGTGCTGGAACCCCCCAAACCTAGGAGTACTTTCCTAGACCAGCTCACTGGTTATTACAAATGTAATAGGTGCCAGATATGTTCTTTGAATTCAATACGGACACGTAATACTAAATCCTTCACTTCACATAGTACTGGCAAGCCACATGACATTGAGCCTTTCATTTCGTGCACTACCAAGGGAGTTGTCTATCTGCTTCAATGCCCTTGTGGCTATCAATACATAGGCAGAACCAAACGCCCTATGAATGTCAGACTCAATGAACATGTGGCAAACATTCGAAAATCATTTCCGAAGCACTCGGTATCGAAACATTATGCCCAGGCCCACAATAGTGATCCCAAGAATACACTATTTCTGGGAATTGATAAGTTTACCCCACACTGGCGGGGTGAACCTCTTAAGAGGGGTATTTCCCGCCTTGAGATGGCCTGGATATATAGGGTCAAAACATACACACCTTTTGGCTTGAATGTTGACACAGAGATCAACGCATTCATTGATAACTCCTGAGCTGATTAGGATTTTCAAAGAATAATTACCTTTTTGGTTGGTGAATTTTTAGTTTCTTTTTAGGGGACAATACGTTCTGTATAGGTGCTTTTTATGTACTTTTTTAATATGTTGTAATGCATTTTTAATTAATTTAGTGATTTTAGTTTTAGCTTTTCATTTGTATTGTATTTAGGAATCCATGACCGGAATATCCTATTTTAATTACTCAGTTATAATATTATTTATATCATTTTAATTTTTCATTGGCCGATGAGATGGCATTTTTGACAAATCTGCCATCTGGGGCTGTTTTG
This sequence comes from Pelophylax lessonae, assembly GCF_965119305.1. Taxonomy (NCBI): domain Eukaryota; kingdom Metazoa; phylum Chordata; class Amphibia; order Anura; family Ranidae; genus Pelophylax; species Pelophylax lessonae. The sequence goes on along the minus strand of NC_138770.1, from coordinate 224,915,625 downwards.
GAGTCTCGGCGCTAAAGCCCGGATCTCGTAGTGGACCTCAGGTCTGTGTTGATGCAATCTCTGATCCCTTGGATGCGGAGCTCCACTTTTGCTATTTGTTTACATTTGGGCAACATACGTCACATCCTCTTCCGGTTTATGACGTGTATTTCCGGTCTTCTATTACCATAACGAAAATGGCCGAAAGGGAACTTCCGGTCATTGATTCAACTATATTTATAGGTGGCGTCAGCACGCCGCCCGTACCTTTGAAAAAATCATCTTTGATGAAACTAGTCAGGTCACGGCGTGCTGACGTCACACCCACCTACTTGTTGTGAAGGACGGGCGAGCGGAGCCGTCCGGCCGGCGGCTGTTACCTCCCTCCAACCCCTCTCATCCACGTTCCTTGTCGTCTGATATTTGTAAGTGCAATACATTTTTGTGTCAATAAATAGTCGTTGGATTTTATGCTATGGCTCTCCCCTCCTCATTTCTTGGGTAACCTGCATCCCTCCCTGAGTCTGGTTGACGAGCGCTATCAGGAGTGTTGTCCAGCGTCACTTTGAACCCCCGCTCAATTAATATCTGGAGCTGGTAAGAGTACCCATTCTCACTGGTGCCCTTTAGGTTCTATTATACGTCTACCTTCTAGTCTATCTGGTAAGCGGTTTATCTCACTACCTGCTTAAACTTCTTGGTACAGTCTATAAGGGAACCTACCCTCTTCGGTGGTGGCTGTCACTATTCACCACTATTGGATTTTTAGTTATCACTATTTGGGTGTTATCATCGTTTGTTTTGTGGTTTTACGCTATGGCGTTTGCCTTTTTTTCCCTCATTTAAACGTATCCCTGGACACCTGCATCACCACGGTACGGGTTGCTGCCTTCTGAGGTCTGTGGATTCGGTTCCCATTATTTTGGCTACAGTATCTGCTACTTCTGGTTATAACGCAATTTTTTCCATTTTTGTTACTGGTTTACACTATGGTGTTGTTTTTCTCCTTCTATTCATATACCACTGAGGAGATTTACATCGGAGCCCTATGAAGCTTGCTGTGTTCCACATTTGAAGACTCTGCCTTTAAATTTCTTGGCTCTTTAATGATTGGAATCTGGTAAGCGGTACCTGCACAAGGGTCATCATTTTTCCCTCTTATTTCACAAGTAAAGCCTTTAAAATCACAACTAATAAATCCATAACTTAACATATTTATTCATTAAAAATATATACAGTATCTCATAAAAGTGAGTACACCCCTCACATTTTTGTAAATATTTTATTATATCTTTTCATGTGACAACACTGAAGAAATGACACTTTGCTACAATGTAAAGTAGTGAGTGTACAGCTTGTATAACAGTGTACATTTACTGTCCCCTCAAAATAACTCAACACACGGTCATTATTGTTTAAACCGCTGGCAACAAAAGTGAGTACACCCCTAAGTGAAAACGTACAAATTGGGCCCTATTAGCCATTTTCCCTCCCCGGTGTCATGTGACTCGTTAGTGTTACAAGGTCTCAGGTGTGAATGGGGAGCAGGTGTGTTAAATTTGGTGTTATCACTCTTACTCTCTCATGCTGGTCACTGGAAGTTCAACATGGCACCTCATGGCAAATAACTCTCTGAGGATATGAAAAAAAGAATTGTTGCTCTACGTAAAGATGACCTAGGCTATAGGCAGATTGCCAAGACCCTGAAACAGAGCTGCAGCATGGTGGCCGAGACAATACAGCGGTTTAACAGGACTGGTTCTACTCAGAACAGGCCTTGCCATGTGACCAAAGAAGTTGAGTGCATGTGCTCAGCGTCATATCCAGAGGTTGTCTTTGGAAAACAGACATATGAGTGCTGCCAACATTGCAGCAAAGGTTGAAGGGGTGGGGGGTCAGCCTGTTAGTGCTCAAACTATATGCCGCACACTGCATCAAACTGGTCTGCATGGCTGTTGTCCCAGAAGGAATCCTCTTCTAAAGATGATGCACAAGAAAGCCTGCAAACAGTTTGCTGAAGACAAGCAGTCTAATGGATTACTGGAACCATGTCCTGTAGTGTAATGAGACCAAGATAAACATATTTGGTTCAGATGGTGTCAAGCGTGTGGTGGCAACCAGGTGAGGAGTACAAAGACAAGTGTGTCTTGCCTACAGTCAAGCATTGTGATGGGAGTGTCATGGTCTGGGGCTGCATGAGTGCTGCTGGCACTGGGGAGCTACAGTTAATAGAGGGAACCATGAATGCCATCATATACTTTGACATACTGAAGCAGAGCATGATTCCCTCCCTTTGGGAGACTGGGCCGCAGGGCAGTATTTCAACATGATAACAACCACAAACACACCTCCAAGACGACCACTGCCTTGCTAAAGAAGCTGGGGGTAAAGGTGATGGACTGGCCAAGCATGTCTCCAGACCTAAACCCTATTGAGCACCTGTGGAGCATTGTCAAACGGAAGGTGGAGGAGCGCAAATCTCTAACATCCCCCAGCCCTGTGATGTCGTTATGGAGGAGTGGAAGAGGACTCCAATGGCAACCTGTGAAGCTCTGGTGAACTCCATGCTCAAGAGGGTTAAGGCCATGCTGGAAAATAATGCTGGCCACACAAAATATTGACACTTTGGGCCCAATTTGGATATTTTAACTTACGGGTGTACTCACTTTTGGTTGCCAGTGGTTTAGACATTAATGGCTGTGTGTTGAGTTATTTTGAGGGGACAGCAAATTTACACTGTTATATAATCTGTACACTCACTACTTTACATTGTAGCAAAGTATCATTTCTTTAGTGTTGTCACATGGAAAGATAAAATAAGATATTTACAAAAATGTGAGAGGGTGTACTCACTTTTGTGAGATACTGTATAATAATAGGGGGCGCCAGGTGAGCTTAATCTTTGGAAAAACAATTCTAGCCATTTAAACCAATGCAGCTAGCTGTTATATTAATATTATGACCACTATTTAATTTGTGATTGTAAGTGTATATCAGGGTCATTGGAACAATTTTATTCTCCTCTCCACGTACAAGCGTAAAAGTGAAAATACCAACCAGGAATTGTTTCTAATAAAGTCACATTTTAAATGCATTAGCTATTCCTTACAGTGGCTTGTTTGGACAGGAATTCTCAACACCTTAATAGCTCATCACCCAACAAGAATTTCTGTTTCTCAGGTGCATGTGTCAGGGGCGCGTTCACACATGCAAATAATAATCAAGTGAGTTTCTATAAATCACACTGTCTGTAGGTTTTACAAGGAATCTTGGCAGTGTAAAATGTTAATATAGCTACCTATATCCAAAGGTAATCATGCACAATATAATGATTATTACTTATTGGGTAGTTTAAGTCACACCTCTCTTATGTTGAAGTCATATAGGTGGAATAATAAATGTGATCAATTCTGCCTGTGTGCATTTATCATATGGTTACCTATTTTTTACACTTGGGACATATTTACACTTACAGCCAGGGGGCAGTAAAAATAGGCAATTGAGCTGCAGTTTCACTGCATCTCCCCTGATACCTCAAACACAGCAACCCGAAAGGGTTGTACACATTTGGTAAAAATGATATCCGCTGTTGCGTTCAGCAGTACCGCTGCTGAACATGACTTATTTGAGTGAAGAGGGCTGCTATGCAACCATCCTCCAATGCACACAGTTGTGGCGCTGTAGTGATGAGGTTTAAAGCAGGTAGTGAGGAGGCAACATATTTCCTCCCAGCCGCTTGTCAACTGCACTCTGAAAAGTGATCTATTATGGATCACATTGCAGAGAGCAGCAAGGGCTGCCGCTAATGTAAACATTCCTATAAGCTGGCATGGCCACACATTATACATGTTTCTTATTCAATTTCCTCTCCATGTATGTTGAACTATGTAGTGTAAGGGCCTGCCTGATTGCATACAAACTGAAACCATTTAGGTTTGAGCTCATATTATATGTTTTCAGTAAATTTAAAGGAAAATTGTACAAAGTATGGCCAGCCTTAGTAAATAGTTACTGTCAGGCAGAAATAGTTTGAGTTTTTGCATGAACACAAAAGATATAGGCTTACCTGCTTGGTTTCTGCATTAGGGACGCAAACACCCCTCACATATAGACTGCTAATCTGACCTCCACATAGGCCAAACTTTGTACTCACTCAGTGCCAAATTAGCTAGTTAGAGCAGATCTCCAGCAAAAAACAACAAGAAAAAAATGAATGACTCATTAAAATATTAAAGTGATTCTATTGGATAACTTTTTTTAATTTAAAAAATATGTTATACTAACCTACGCTTTTGCAATGGTATTGCACGTAGCGGTCCCTTACCTCCTCTTCTGGAGTCCCCTGCCGGCAGAGCCGGGACAAGGGGTGGGCAAGAGGGACAGTTGCTCTGGGTGCAATGGTTTATTGCAGGAATGTGGGGGTGCCTTGACCCTAACTCTAAGGGAAGGGGGGGGCGCAGTTTGGCATCCTTGCCCTGGGCGCTGGATGACCTTATCCCAGCACTGCCTGCCGGTGCTCTCTCCTCCCTCCTCTTACAAGTGCCCCCCCCCCCTCCCCAGCAATGCTGTGGGAGCAACCATGCAGGCACACTTCTGAGCCGGACTGTGTACATGCACACACAATATGGCTTGGCCCTGCCCTCTGCTCCCATCTCACAGGATTTGACTGACAGCAGCAGGAACCAATAGCAGAAAGAGCAGTGGTGCTGCAGATGGGCACGGTACTGGATGGAGAGAGGAGGCAGGTAAGTGTTTAGCGATGGGAACGACTGATGGCAGGGTGCTTTTTTACCCTAATGCATAGAATGCATTAAGGTACATAATTCTTAGGCTTTAGGACTACTTTACCTAAAATCAGCTTTCGCTGCAATATTCACCTTCACTCCAGAGAATTCTCCACACAATATTTTATTCCTGCCAGAGATGTCCTTAGTCTGATGATCAGCATCATGCAAGCCACTTCTTCGAGCCCAGGTCATTCTGTACTTGCCCCAGCCTGTCACCAAACAGTGGAGTGATGAGCTAATTTCTCTGTCACGCTGCTTTCTCCTCCTATCAGAATGCTTCTTTTCAGCACTTAAAATAATTGGCTCCTTGGACTGCTTCTTCCTCTTACAATGAAGCCCTGCTGTACTAAGACTTCAAGAAGCTGATACCAGGTTAAATTTGATACTTAAACTGCTTCAATTTAAAAAAAATACATTTAACTAGGTATTACTGAATAAAGAGCTGCCTATAGAGCTAAGAACTTGACTTTTCAGTGCGTAATGAGTTAAGAGCATATTTTGCCTTGTTGCAGCCTAAAGCAATAGGCTAGACAGACAGATCCACCTGAAAAAAAAAAAAGAAAAATAGAAAATTTCTAGCTTAGAATTAATATTCCTAATGTGATTCTTCTTAATGGGCCCTATACTTCCCTTACTCTGCTATTGCTTTCAGTGCTTGGAGGACTAAAGTCCTATATGTTCTGCATTTACAATTCTACACATGCGTTGGTGAAGCCGCTATACCAAAATCCCACAATAGATGGCACTGCAGGTCAGTTCAGGAATTGCAGCTCTCATTACATATCTATCTATCTATCTATCTATCTATCTATCTATCTATCTATCTATCTATCTATCTATCTATCTATCTATCTATCTATCTATCTATCTATCTATCTATCATACTTACGTAATTTTGTTTTATTTCCTTAACTCATGCAATATTTGACATTTTCCTTTATGGGATGCTCTATTGTGAATCTTCCTCTATCTGTATACCAGCTGAATTTGCAAAGCCCAGCAACACTTTTGCCAACTCTCTTTTTATTTTAATCAGCTGACCCAAGCTATCCCCCTGCTTTGTGTATCATCAGCATATTTGCTAACTTAATTGGCTTTTTAAAGCAACAATTTGGAAATAATTTCCCTCCATGTAAAACATCTCCTACTTCACTGATCTACCTGAACACTACTCGGCGTCCAATGTGAACTTATAAAAATTGCGTTCACATTTTACTTAGAATTTATAATTGCCTCATTAAGATGCAATTTGCACAATTCTGCGAGACTTAAACCAGTTTTTCCTTGCAGCAGAGCCATAAATCATCCTTCATTCTCTGCTTCAAGGATGATTGGAGAGATAACATTTGGTATGAATTATTCATCATAGGAAAACCATGGTCGTTTCACATGTGCCTTCCATCAGAAACTTTATTAGCATGTTTGAAATCAGCTATAGTCATTTATTTTCAGGAACAGGCCACCTTAGTGGATGGATCTTTTATAGTGAGCCTAACATGAAGAACGGGGTTAATATCACAATCCAAGGGCACAGTAAAGGAAACCAGTCACGAGTCAAACATAAACAAAGGCTATTCCTTAAAATGCCTAGCTGTTATGCTGATCCTCTGGCTTCAGTGCCTTCAGAATCCCTAATCTGATACATACACATGTAGCACCCTCCTAGATAGGTGCTAAGGAATGTATAGTTTTTTTGCTCTGCCTGCTTATCAGGAGAGCCTGATCGATATTTAGGCCTGTTGCATGTGTCCATGTGTGATTCACCTGGTCTGAGGGAGTGTCCCCACTGTATCCAATAGGGCAGCCTGTTGGACAGTGGAAGAAACCCAGCCAGTGACACACAGGCTTTTGTAACTATCTCAGTGGGTTGGCACAAGCAGTGGTGCATCCTGGGATAAGTTATAAAAGCCAAGGGCACAGGTGACAGGATGTCTTTGGACGGGAAGCCAGGTCCCAGGAGGAGGGTGAGGGCTGTCTCTCCTCCTGTCAGTATGGAAGATGGTCACAGGCAGTCGGCCTGGTGAATTAGAGGTGTGGTGCTAATCCGGAAGGTCCAGTGGATGCTGACAAGGGAGTTGAAGGTAGAAGCAACCCAGGGAAAAACAGTGTCCGGGAGTACCGGGAAGCTTGCCGGGGGTCTGTCCAGGAAGGGGACCACTCCAGTAGAATGTCAGTGGACAGGAGTTTAGCACACACAGCAAGAAAGAAAGGGGGTGCCACGTTAGACCCTGAAGAGTAACCTAAACAGGAGTTCAGATTCTTCTACTTCACTTTAGTGGCAAGGTGAAGCAGTGGCCTTGCCGCACACACTACAGTCAGTTGTCCTCAGAAATTGTGCATAGTTCTAGTTAGAGTATCCCACTCATCCCTTCTCCCATCCCAATTCCAAATAAACAAATCCCCTGGACTGTTCATTGATTGAGCCAAGGACTTAAAGTGATAAGTTTAACAGACTGTTGCTATGGGTAACCCAGGGGAATCCAATCTCAGCAGCTTCCTAGGGGGCAGGGCTACACACAGATCAGGAGCATTGACTCCACTCTGACTTCACTGCCTGCATACCTTTTCCCAATCAGTGACTCAGTACTAGTATTTGAAAGTTCAGTAATTGTTTGTTTTACTGCAATTTGAATATTTTTAAATAAAACAACAGCACGGGTTTCCCCTAAAATTCCAACCAGGTGCATGCAGCCTGCGTGGCCAGGAAAGAGAGGGCAGGGAGTGTTCACCCTTCCTACCCCCTTCCTGTTTCAAACCAGGCCACATGCATGTCAACATTGTGGGACTACCTTGCAAGGGAGGACAGCAAAGCCCCAACACCCAAAAATGTTTCCCAGATGCAATGCCGCCACCAAATAACAAAGACCCGGTGTTACGGTAATGTAAACACAGTGGTAGGAATCCTGGGTGACATAATCAAATATGGTCAATGATGTCATCCAGTTACCCTGGTTGTTTGTTTACATTGTTGGCTTGCAGGTTGTGATGGTGGTGGGTAAACATTGTTGGGTTTTGGGTTGCCATGATTGATGATAGACATACATCACTGGACGTAGTGATTGATGATGAATTTACACTAGAGGATATTATTTACATTTACATTTTTTTTTGCTAATTAAAGAGTTCTATGGTCTCAACTCTTTCAGTTTATAACATCAGCATTGTAATGGCAATACAAACAATAGGTATTTTTGACAGTCCAGCTTACATGCAAAATCTCCTTTCGCATTGTGAGTACTGCTTATCTGCTGGCCGTCTATTTCCATGACTTCTTGGATTCCCAGCATACTATGCAGTTTTCCCTCATTGTTTTGGTTTAGTTACAATTTCTAAGGACTACATATCCAATGGTACCTTGCTGCCTGCAAATAGTGATTCCTGTACCGACTGTGCCTCCTGAAACTCCTCTTATCAGTAGCTCTGTAGTTGAGAAGGCAAGAAGGCAGGCTCTGTGAAATGTGTGACACAGCAGTGTATACAGTATTCACAGTGCATAGGGAATATGAGTCACAGACTTCAAGGACGTAAATGCGTGGCCGGTTCCTGGAGAACTGGGCTGACTTTTGAGTGGGTTACCGGCTCTTTAACTGGCTGGCAACCATTCAGGGTATTCCCTATCTCCACAAGATAGGGAGGGTAGAAAAGGGGGAGGGGTATGCCTGTATATCTAGAATGATGTGCAAGTGAAAATGAGGGATGACCTCACCAATGGAGCTAGGGAGGAGGCGAAAACCTTGTGGGTGGAGCTCCAAAGGGAGGAAAATAATGGAAAAGTAATAGTGATTAGAAAGTTACACCTGTAACGCAAGAAAAGTTTTACAAAAGAAAAAAAATGTTTTGTCTTCCTGCCGTCATCTAATTTTTCTACACGACACTCAATCAGCAGCCATTAATAAAGTGATAGACAGCAAACAAGCACATGACACACTGCAAGATACTGTAATGCAGCACAACAAAAATGCACCCAAACTGCAAGTAAATGCATTGCAAACACATCAGAAAAAAGCATCATTGCATCACAATAATGCTCTTTATCACATCTTAGTACAGAATCCCTAATGCTTGCACTATGGTGTGAACTGGCTGTTAGATTTTATATGCACTTTTAACATTATAATAATAACAGGCAACTTTTATTCATTAAAAATACCCATCATTTTCCTTTAAACAGATGAAAATATATTAGAAATGAAGTTGATTTTTATGATACAATTATCACTACTTTTTCCTATGTATTTAAATACCTGTGTATTTTTACCTGCATTTTTAAGAAGTTGCCTGCTTCATTTTATTGCTTTTAAAGACTGATTTCGACATTTGCCTGCATAAGTGCATATAGCGGCATATACATAAATTTAACTGTAAAAGAGATGCTTTAAAGAGACCCTGCCGCTAACTTAAACAAATGCAGCTAAGTTCAGACAAATGAAATGTTTTAAATGCTTACTTGCAGTGTTTTTCCTTTTCATAAATGATTTTATACCCCCTTTTTTGCCTTTGAACTTAGAAACTTTGACTATTTAAGAATGAGTCAGCTTCCAGGGTCAACCCTCTCCCTCCTTGCTTGTCAAAGCCCTCTCCTCCTACAGTCATGTTTAATTGCTCTCTGTGCTGGGCCAGCTCCTCCACCCTGCTCTTCATCTCCCTACGTAATCTTTTATGTAACAGTCAGGGGAGGAAATAACGGAATACTATAGATCAGTGATGGCGAAACTTGGCACCCCAGATGTTTTGGAACTACATTTCCCATGATGCTCAACTACACTGCAGAGGGCACGAGCATCATGGGAAATGTAGTTCCAAAACATCTGGGGTGACAAGGTTCGCCGCCACTGCTATAAAGTGTCACTTGTGAGATATTGCTGAGTCTGCTTGGACTGTTGACATCAAATCCAACATGACAGTGCCCAGCTGCATTCTCAGGGCTTTTATATGTCTACGCAAGAGATTTTTAGAGGTAAAACAACATGTATAAAAATATACTGAATGCATGTATAATTTATTGGGAAGTTCTTAGTTGAAGTGAATGGTCTGGTGACAGGGTCTATTTAAATGACTAGACAAGAGCTGTGGTGCATGATGGGATTGTCAGCAAGCATAAGAATTACAAAGTGCATATGTTTCACCTATAAGTAGGTTGTTTTTATTTGTATGAATACTCATTAATATTTGTGTCAAGATTGTTATGTCAACTTCAAGCACATATGAAAACTGAAGAAGCTGTGCAGATGAATCACACTGTCAGTATAACACATGTTGAATCGTATGCTGTCTGTCACCGTATACATTTAATATGCCACTGTGAGGGAAATGTGGTGTCCTCATTATCAGATAAGGGCAAGAGAACAAAAGGATCAGTTTGCAGATGAAACTGCTCCAATCTGAACATCTGTAGCATTTCAAACCCGATCATCCTAGTACTGATGAGAACAGGCATGTTTCCATGCCATCAATACACTGGGAGCAGAGAGGTACCTCATTTATTTGGAATTCAGAGAATCTTTATTCAACTAAATGCATTTTACTTAAAGAGGTTCTTTAATCTCTTAAAATAATAATAATAATAAAAGTCAGCAGCTATGAATACTGCACCTGTGGACTTTTAATAAAAGGATACTTACCTGTTCAGAGATCCAGCGCTTTACTTAACTGGTCTGGTCCTTCCCCAGTCTTTGGATCCCTGACATTGGCCCGAAGCCACAAGGTTTCACAGCCACCTTCCCATGGCGCATGCACGAGCCGTGCTGCACTTTGTGAATAGTCCCACAGCCTTCTGGGAGCTATGACAGGTACCAGAAGGTTGAGGGCAGGGAGGGGAAAGAGATGACCTGACCGGAATTGGGTGCGGGTACCTGTCAAAACTAGTTACATGCCCCCCCCCCCCCCAAAAAAAAAAATTTAAAAACAAGAAGAGGGGGGAGAAGGACATAAAGTGGAACTTTCCTCTTTGAATGCATATTGTCAAGAGCTTTAGCAAGGAAATGTATTTTATTTGAAAACAGACCCATTATTCTATCAAGAAAAACAATGTGTCAATAATATTATATAGTTAGGCCAACTAGCCAACTATGAGCAAGGAAATTGAGCTCTGTGTAAGCTCCAAGTTGTGAAGACTAGAGGATTTCCACCCCAGGTTCATGTGACAGTGTTGTGCGTCTAAGCAGCCAATCACTAAGCACCAGAACTATCATGTCAAACAACAACAATGAAAAAATCCCAGCTCGACTTACCAGCCAGCCTGCAACAAACCGAGTTGTCTTGTCTAACAGTTCTCGTTACAAACAGGAGTTTTTAACATGAACTGTAGGACAGGGCAATTTGGTATTTTCCAGGCTGACAGGTAAGTTGAGCTGGGAATTTGTCTTTGTTGTTGTTTGACATGCGTCGCCCTTCCATGTGCTCCTTGCTGTTAAGGCCAGTTATAGATTGGGGCAGTTGCTGTTTGTTTGTACCATTGGTTATTTGGTGAGGGAGTACATGGGACACATTTGTTGCCATTGTGCTATTTGATGGGTATCCAGTGCACCCCTGTGCCTTTAAGGGGGAGTGGGCTTCCTCAAGGCATACCTGCCCTCAATCTATGCATTATTATATATGTGCTCCTACTATGGAGGCTCTCAAATTTTTTGAGTTAGGAACCAGCACACATAGCCTGCAGTTCGGGTCAAGTAAGCACATTGGGGCATGAAGATAATGGTACAAGTGTAATACAGTGTGAAGATACCAAAGGGTAATAAAGGTTTCTCTAGCAGCCTGTCATAAGTGTGTACATGTGACAGGTGGGATAGCCTCTTGTAGCTGTTGTCAGCATTCTCTCTGTGAGCAGGTCCATCTCCCATAGCAACAGGAGCAGATCAGCACTGCATAGGTCCCCAGCCTGTGTACAGGTACAGAAGTTGAAGGGTTAAGTGAAGTACACGCATAGAGTCTGCGCTAGGTGCACAAAGGGACCCCATCCTGTTACGGGGACTAAGGTAGCAGAGATACTCTGGATAGGTGGAGAGGGCATTGGCTCTGCATGTCCCTCCTAAATGGAAAGTGACCACAGTGGTGTAAAATAACATCAAGAGAGTTTACTAGAGTTCAGTTGTCTGTTTACATAAAGGTAACCCATGTGGTGACCCTGTTCAGGGGGCCTAGCATAGCTCAGAAGAACCTACCTCAGGGTAGGCCTCTCCTGTGACCTTTTCTTGGGTCACCCCACAACACCTACTCTCTGTAACCCCCTACAAACCTATTGCTTTGCACTAAATAGGCAAAGCAACAAGTTTACTTTAACCACTTGCCGACCGCCGCACGACTATCTACGTCGGCGGTCAGCCCCTCACAGGCAAACTAACGTAGGGCTACGTTGCTTGCTTGTGAGGGTCTAGGGAGCGAGCGCGCGCCGCCGGAGGCGCGCTCCCGCTCCCGCATGGTCACGGACCCCCCCGCGCGTGTGACCAGCGGACCCGATGTCCGCCGGCCACTCGGCGATCGGCGGGGGAGAGGGAGAATGTCAGGCAGCTTGTGTAAACAAGCGACCTGTCATTCTCCTCGCTGTAAAGACACTGATCACATGGATCTACTATGTAGATCCGTTGATCAGTGTCCTTACAGCTGAAGCCACAGCCAATCACAGTAGAAAGCACGCCCCTAGGGACACACACAGCCCCTCCCTCCCAAATAAAGTTAACCCCTTCACTACCAGTGTATTTTTACAGTAACAGTGCATATATATAGCACTGATTACTGTAGAAATGTCACTGGTAACCCCAAAAGTGTCAAAAATGTCAGTCAAGGGTCCGATCTGTCCGCCGCAATGTCGCAGTACCGCAAAAAAATCGCAGATCGCCGCCATTACGCGTTAAAAAAAAAAACAACAAAAATGACAAAAATCTTTCCCTTTGTTAGTAAACGTGATAACTTTTGCGCAAACCAATCAAAATATGCTTTTTTGCGATTTTCTTTACCAAACATAGGTAGCATAAAACAAATTGGCCGAAAATGTTAAAAAATTTTGATTTTTAAATTTTTTTTGGGGGGAATTTCATATAAAAAAATTGGAAAAATATTGCTATTTTTGCAAAATTAACGCTCTTTTTTTGTTTATAGCGCGTGATCAAAAAATCACACAGGTGATCAAATACCACCAAAAGAAAGCTCCGTTTGTGGGAAAAAAAGGACGCCAAATTAGTTTAGGTACAGCGTCGCACGAACGCGCAATTGTCCGTTAAAGTCACGCAGTGCCGAATCGCAAAATACCCCCTGGTCGGAATGGGGGTAAAATCTTCCGGGGCTTAAGTGGTTAAGATGCTTCTGCAAAGTAGGATCCTTTTCTATGGGCACACCAGCACTGGACATATTTAGCATTTAATAAGTTGAAGTATCCTGAAGCGACCCTGACAATACAGGGTAAAAACTGCAAATAGCAATACCTGTAGAAAGAAACAGCAATATGCATACATTTCCTGTGGTCCACGTCATGAAAAGCTGGTGGGATGCTGCTCCCCAACTGCCGCAAGTACTTAACATTTCTAGGAGTGTAAATTATTGCTACACCTTGCTCCAGCCTCATTCATCACTACAGAACATATAGGCCCATGAGAGGAACCCCTGTGTGCAACAGGAGAAACAGGTATTCGACTCCTCTGGCCAGTCATTAACTTGCAGCTGCCAGAGAACATCATTTTGGCAGTGTTTTTAAGACAAGGGCCACAAAAAAGGTAAAACTGTTGCTTCTTCTTTCTATAGGAATTAGTGTTTTGACCCTGTAGTGACAGGGTTACTTTAAAGCTTGACTCTAGTCAAAATTAACTATTTCTTTTTTTTTTTTTTTTTTATGGAAGAAAGAATGTATTTTAACATTAAAATAACAGTAACTGGAAATATTTAATCAAAAATGAATATATTTTTTACAGACAGTTCATAATAAACAACATGAGTACCTGAATCAGTCTTGATATTAGTCTCCTGTAAACATCTGCACAGCTGTATCCACCTGAATGTCTGTATTCTGATAGACAGAGGAAGGATCAGGGTCTGAGCAAGTTAGAGCTTAAAAACCATGGCACAGTGCTCTCAATCCAGCAATGAACATGCTTACAGAAGGGAAAAGCAGGGAGATGACCTCATCAGTGTGCTGATGTTCTTTTATTGTCCAATCACGAGCTGAGAATGCTCCTTGACTGCTTATCTGTGGGAATGGGAAGTCCATTATTCTAAACCTTGGATATGTTGTCTAACTGGGATACCTGGATCAAAAGAGTTGCTGAACAGAATTATCTTTGGCAGGTTAAACCGTTCACATGTACATATTTGACCTTGTATTTAGCTGTTTACCTGTTTTTGAGATTTAAAAGTGTAAAAACCCATGGCAGCAATTTGCTTTAAAGGAAATTTTAGCAAACTTTTTAAAGCTTTCTTTAACCCTTTAGGTCCACATACATGTAGCACTTGGTCCAATTCAAATCTGCCCTGCCATTGCTAGGCAGCATGGTCAGACGCTTTGCCCCCCTACTGTCTGACAACACTGCCAGCAAGGAGACGGTGGAGTAACAGCTCTGGTTCCTGGCAGCAGGGGCCCATCTAAAGAAAACGCTGCCATTCACAAAAGATCACACAGCCTGTGGCACTGTGTGATCTATCTACAGTATGTCTGCTTCTAAACATACAGAGTTTTGTCCATTCACACAGCGTTGCAGCGCTGGCCTTTCACTTTTATGAATAAACAATCTGTGCTGCAGGGCTGTGTCATACACTATACTGACCCCGACAGCACTGATTATTTATTCAAAAAATGTAAAGATCATCCAGCACTTTGGGGCTGTGTGATATATCTGTGACTACTTGTGAACTACATGGTTCATGCAGATAGATTGCACAACCTGGCAACACTCAGTGATCTTTTTACTAACATAAATGAACAATCAGTGCTGTCAGGGAAGCAATGATTTTTCATTGATAATAGTAAATTAACAGTAAGCTTAGAGAGTGGGTAAGGGCTCTGTGTTGGCTGTACCTTCCCCCATAGGAATGCTCATAAATTGGGCTTCATACTGGGGTGGAGCTACAGTCAGCTTTAACAAACTTTTGCATTCCCTTTATAGAACAGTGTGAGAAGATAATTAGTACAAGGAGCCAATAAGTTTATGAACTTACAAGAAGCATGTTGATAGGGAGAGATAGCAGAGTGACAGGGGGATGATCTGATGTTTCTTCTCTTTTCATTGCTCAGTTATAGTCTGCGGCCAGGGCAGGTCAACAACAACCTGGGCTCAGAGGTGGGTTAAATGATGCTAGCTATCAGACTGAGGACACCTAGTAGCTGAAAAAGTAGGGTGAGAAACATCTCTGGATTGAATCTGGATTTTGCATCAAAAGCCAATTATGTTTTTTTCTGCTTTAACTTAGCCTTGCTCAACCTTGCTTCAACTATTTTAATGTCATCCACTAAGGTGGTGTATTGTTTTTAATTACTTTTACATTTACTTTGTAAGAAGGAGCAGTGAAAAACAACAACTCTGTAGCACTGGAAAAAAGGAAGAAGAGACTGCATATGTAATATGCAAATATGGCTGTCTCTGTGTACATATATAATTACAATTATATGTGGAAACAAGGTTTTTTCAAGCATTTACACACATACTGATAAAATCATATACAACAAGCCAATCTCTTTTACACGTGTACCTAACAAAATCATTAAAACAAATCTACATTCCCTTTAAATCTGCAATGCTCCTCTGCACAGGCAGTCATAGGGAAACTATTAATTGAAAACACGGGGTAAAGTGTACTCTAAAAGAATTCAGCACTTAGTCAACATGTCTTGGCACCCTGGGGTAATTTGTCTTCAGTGACTTCTCCCTGACATACTGTATGTACAGAGAGATGAATGTACTTAAACAAGATAAAAATGTGTGGACACAACTGGTTCAATGGAACAGCTTTCTGTATAAACAATCATCTTTCACCCAAGTGCCATTTGTCAACGACAAGGCCACTGCACAACTCACCACATTGGCACTGCCTACAAATGACCTTTTTTCTCTTTTAATTGTAGTCCGTTTTCTGGGACTTTTCCATTTTAAACATGGCTTCTGCCTCCACAGTTTTTAACAGGTTTCATTATTTTCGATCACAATTCAGTTTGTCCAAAAGCTCTTAGAAATGGATGAATGAATTCATATTGAAGAAATTTTAGCTGGGTTGTGCCAAATAACTAAATGATGAAGTTCATTTATAGGAAGCTTTCATCCGTAACCTTCTTATTTTACCCATCACAATAGGTGAAAAGGTGCTTATCCAAAAAGCAAAATAGCACCTTTTAAAAATTAAAAAGTACATTCAATTATGTAATCATCTGTTCATAACTAGCCACAGGGTTATAAAAGAATGATTTGATCATTGTTTTAATGGTGAATAAATCCCATTTGGATCTGTAAGGAAATGATATGTGAATACTTTGCTTTAATTATTCCATCCCAATTAATTTCTGATTACCGTCTTAAACTTTTGTATGAATTATTTTATAGTATTCCATCCTGTACCATATAAATCACAAGTCTCCTTTTTCCTGTATACTCTTTGGAAAAAAAAAAGTTGTAAAACAATTAAATAGGTAAAAAGAATTAATGCATAAACAAGCTAAATTGTTTTGTACTTAAAGAAAATCTATTGTCTTTTTAATTTGTTTTAAAGTAGTTGTGAATTAAATAATCTTGTAAATGGTTCTAAGATGTTAATATACTTACATTTTTAATTATAGTTTTAAAACATACACATGGGTTTTGTCATATTGCACCCTATCTCTTATGAATGCATTAGATATTGACTTCCCCTTTGCATTTTTTCACAAGTAAATTTAAATAAAATATTTTTTTATAAAATGTTGCTGCTTATTGTGCCCAAATAATGAAAATAAGGTACTGTAAAATTGGGTTCTTTAGACACATCCTCCAGTTTTTCACAATATTCACAATATACTTTTAAGCACAGAGTGCGGGAAGGAGGGGAAGGGTAAGAACCCCTGTCATGTTTGGCAGCTTCTGTCCCCATTAGCGAAGATTTTGCTCTGTAACTATGTGGTCATCAAGACACAGACTAATAAATAACTTTTTTTGAAAGTAAAGCGAGAGCAGGTTAGAAACTCAGCCAGGCTTCTCCTGCTGTCTCTATGTGACTTTGAGCTCAAAATCAACATTTCTCATATACTTTAAATATATTTAAAACGTTCTCTTTTTGAAATGCAAGTAGTACTAAATATTTAAAGAAAAGTTTATTCATTGTGTTTCTTTTTATTTAAAAAGGCCAGGAGGAGAGCCTGGTCATGTGATTAAAGTCACATAAT
This sequence comes from Pelophylax lessonae, assembly GCF_965119305.1. Taxonomy (NCBI): domain Eukaryota; kingdom Metazoa; phylum Chordata; class Amphibia; order Anura; family Ranidae; genus Pelophylax; species Pelophylax lessonae. The sequence continues at coordinate 224,898,528 of NC_138770.1, read as the reverse complement.
CAGCTCTTAGTTAAGGATTCTCTCTATTACTTATAAGCGGAGCTCCACCCAAAAGGGGAAGATCTGCTTGTTTGCTTCCTCTCCTTCTCCGCTGTCACATTTGGCACCTTAATGGGGGGAGCGGATACCTGTCAAAACCAGGTAGCCGCTCCCACTTCCGGGTAAGATCGCCACAATTGTTATGCAGCAATATACGGGTAAGATTGTCGCAATTGTTGTGCGGCAATCTACGAAATGTCCTCCCCCCCCTTCCTCCTTGCTGGCTTCTGGGAGACACACAGGTCCCAGAAGACAGTAGGACCATTCAGAAAGAGCAGCCAGACTTGCGCATGCACAGTAGGAAACAGGCTGTGAAGCCGCAAGGCTTCACTTCCTGTTTCCCTTAGTTAAGATACGGCACCTGCACCCAGAGCCAATGGACAGATGGGCTTGGGGTACTGACATCACAGGATCCCTGGACAGGTACATGTCCTTATATTAAAAGACAACAGCTACAGTATTTGAAGCTGCTAACTTTTGTTTATTTATTTTTTTACAGGCTGGAACTCCTCTTTAATTAAGACCATCCTAGCATGTTGAAGGCTTCATACTATAGCGGTAGAACTGTGAGGTCACAACTGGGAAGCATAGCGATATTCACTTAATGTTATAAATGGGCCTCTGAGTGGCTTTTTAGGATTTTCATTTTACATCAAACATGTAGGGACATGATACTCATGTAACAAAATTGTCTAAAAAAAAAAAGCTGCAAGGAATTCAGAGGAAAAAGCTGCAGAGTTTCAAGCCCAGTACACCTACTCTGTACAAGGAATATTTTAAGACATTGGCAGGAAATGCAGATAATACTCCTGTTACATGATCGCATTCAACCCCGATGACACTCATAAACCCCTTACTACCTGGCTATTTGCCATCATATACATTTTTATTGTTCCAAGGTGGCAATTCAGTTATGTTTATCATTATCAGTGGCTTCAGGCTTAGAAACTATAAGAGTTCTCAGCAATGGAAAGATGGAAATTATATTTAACAATAATAGCAGATCAACAGCAGGAGCTGAAATAAAATAAAAGGCATGTGTATGACCATAAAAACATTGGGCTCCGCAGAATGAATATTACTATGGATTCCTAGTAAAACAAAACACTAAGGAAGTTCAAGAGTTGTACTGGTTTCTGCTAATACAGTGTAGGGATTTGTCAGCAGTGTTGACCAAGGGAGGTTGAGAAGAGGGAAAATGGTGACAACATCATCAGTATTAAATCTTAGTGGATATCACCAAACCATGTCATAGTTATATCGCCATTTTTAAATGACTATCCTACAGGATGATAAATATCCTTCTGAACAGTTATGATGTGATCATATACTGTACTTTCAATATTCCTGTTATATTACGTACATTACTGTAGAATATTGTGTAACTAGGAGCTGTAAAACTATGACTATGTTTTTACAATCACAAGCAGCCACCCTTTTGCTGAAGGTGATCCCTTATAGTACTTCTCCATACTGCCACATAAAGTTGGGCTGAACACCCCCCTGTTCGGTTAACACCAAAACTCCAGAACATGTAAAAAGTTTGGACCCGAGCTGGGAACTCTATTAAAGTCTAAGGGACCCAAACTTGAAAAATAAAAAGCCCCATTTTGAAGGCTTATATAACAGTGTTTGGCCAAAAAAGGGTATGGAGGGCCTGGGTATTGCCCTGGAGGACATGTATCAATGCAAAAAATGTTTTTAAAAAAACATAGTTTTTAGTGATTTTAATTATGCAATTCATGGAACCTCCCGAAGTAAAACTGACATATATAAAGAAAAGAAAATTTCATTTAAATTGCCAGCAATACAATACCATTGCTGGAAATAAAAAAATGTAAAAGATAAAATGGCATGGGGGTCCCCCCCCCAATCCATACCAGGCAGGGGGGACAAGGACCTCTTCTCAAAAAAACTCTGGGATGTGGTTGTGGGGGTCTGCAAGCAGAGGGCTTGTCATAATCTTGAAGCTCCCCTAACAAGGGGGCCCCCAGGTCCCGCCGCCCCCATGTGAATTAGTATGGGGGATGTAGACCCATTGTTAATCACGATGCCCACCGCAACTGCCGAACCCAAAAAAAAAAAACCCTGCCCAAGACGAAGGCTTACAGCCAACTACCTTCTCTGCCGTTCATCTGGTGGCCCTGCCCCATGTGAAATCACCGACTGGTGCATGCTGGGTTGGTGACGTCACAAGGAAAGGTGCCACCAGGTGACATGGCCAAGTGGCCCCATCCCTTACCTATATAAGAACAGTCAAATGACGGAGCAAATAGTCAGCAGTTAGCCTTTGTCATGGGCGGAGGGTTTTTTTTCTTCTTTTTTTGGGTTCGGTGGTGGGGAGCATAACTGATAATGGATCTACATCGGGAGACATTGTTTTTTTTTTATTGATAAAGGAGTTGTCAAAAACTGTGTGTGTTTTTATTTTTTTTTTTACACTTTTTTGGTGAATGAGTAGCGGTACAATGTACCCCTACTTATTCACATGGGGGGAGCGGGATCTTTCAGATTCTGATAAGCCCCTACCCGTAGACCCTCACAACCCAGGGTTGTGGGGAAGAAGACCTTGTCCTCATCAACATGGGGACAAGGTGCTTTGGGGGGCAGAGCCCCCCTGTCCCAAAGCTCCCCCACATATTGAGGGCATGTAGCCTGGTATGGTTCGGGGGGGGGCGCTCACTCATCCCCCTTTTCCTGGCCTGCCAGGTTGCATGCTCGGATAAAGGTCTGGTATGGATTTTGGTGGGCACCCTTCGCCCCCCCACCCATTTTTTTTAAATCTTGGCATGGGGGTTCCTCTTTAAAATCCATACCAAAGCCTTGCCCAGCATGCACTGTGGAGCATGCAGTGTATTTTGGGATGCTCGGCAGGCAAACATCCCCCGAGCTCCCCAGAAATTCGAGCTGAACGGGCTAATAGGCATTGTTTGGCCCAAACTTTTGCTCGGCCTGAACTGCTCGCCAATCTCTACTGCCACATAATGCTACAATGTATTGCAGTTGCCTATTGTTCTTCTATCCCTATGTTACCAGCATAACCATTATGAATAGAGCATGTCCAGCAATATTTTTCAACCTACTAAAGAGCTTTATTTTGTCTAAACCGCAGCTATTATTAGTAGACATTGGTCGCTTCAAGTGGCAGTTAATCAAAGAGCACCTAAATGACACTACCCAAGTAGCAGCTTATGAGTGATCAGTGCCTGACTTCTATATACCTCCTCAGCTGCTGAAGATTGCCAGTTGATATTGGTAATACATACTGTGACAATACCTAAAACCAGTTATACCTGATGTCTGTGTGATAGTGCTGGATCGATAGATATGAAAATTGGTTCCAATGGTTCTACTTTAAAGTGATTTTTTTATTTAAAGAAGCTAAATCTGTGATTGAAATATAGTATGGGTGGACCCTGTTCCACTCTTAGGCTGTTACCTCTCTGATAGCATCAAAGAAAGCACCTGGTATGAAAGTTCGTCTCACTTATAGGAGTTTTTTAAACACCTAATGGTTAAGAGCATCTAAAACAACCAATGTGTTTTAGGGAAAAAAATCTATGTTAAAGCTTGATGATTAAAGACTAGCGTCCGCTAACAACACTAAAGGCAGCCAACTGACTTTATTGTGGTTAGGAGATGTTAGTCTTCAGCAAGCCTTAACACAGGTCCTATAGTGCATTCTGTCTTCATTTTATTAACATCCACTGCTCAAACCCTGAAGAAAGGGGGGGGGGGGATTTTTCACCAAAACACATTGGCTGTATCTGATGCTCTTTACTGTTAAATGTTTCAAAAAGCCTTTTAAGTGAGGCGAACTTTTGTACCAGGCTCTCCTCTGTACACATGAGTTAAGATGACTTATGGCATATAGCTTTTACTTTACATAATCTTACACTTTTGTCTTGCTTTTGATAATAACTGTTTGTGTGTGGAAACCTGTATCCAAATGTGAAAAAAAAAAATGACTCATACAGAAAAGCAGAATAGCAAGATATGTGAACTACATTTCCTTGAAACAAATCCTGCTTCATATTCTGAATCAATAATAGATTCAGCTCAAGTGTGTTTCACATATACAGTATTTGTCTTGAAAAGTTTTTTTTTTTTTTGAGAATTTGCAAAAGTATTTTGTCGGGTTGTACATTATCTCAGACTGGCGGAATCTATGCGTTACCATTAGGAAAGATTTAGAGATTATATTGCTTTTATCTACATGGCATTCATTATAATACAACTGTAAAAGTGAGGTTAGAGGGGTCTATTATATTCTGGGAGTTTTACAGCTTTTAGCAAACGTCTTCACTGTAATCCAATATTCCAACTTAAAAGTGTATGTTCTTTCTCTGTTCTCCTCCCCAGCTTTAAATAATCATTTGCACTATAAACGTATTCCAAAAAGTAGGTTATGTAATGGACTAACTGTGGGATCACAGAATAAATAATGAATCCCAAGTTCATTTAGTGTCAAATTTAGTGTAATTTATTTGCCACCTTATAGGAAGTATTGAAAGCGCTAGCTAAAAGTTTATGCAGTTAAGAGCTTTTGTACAATGGCTATTAAGTCTCACTATTGCATAGCAAGACCTACTAACTGCAACATACGTACCTGATGGAAACACCCGCCAGGTGCTCCTATGTTACCATTCACAAAATGTTACCAATCTGAATAGATCACTAAGGGCCAGTTCACACCAGAATGCAGTGTGGGAAGGGCGCGTTACGTGTGCATTTCCTGCAAGGCGCTCAAAACGCACTGCATTTGAGATGTGCTGCGGGTGCCAAAGTAATGTTAACAGCACCACAAATGCAGATTGCAAATGCAGTGCATTTGCAGGCACCAAATCGCATGGTAACGCAGTACCTTGCGATTTCGTACGGTGCGTTTTTTTTTCTCCGCGTTTCGGTGAGATTTTAGCCTATTCAAATCAGTGGGCTGTTAAATGGCACCCAAAGGGAACGCGCAGGAATTGCCCTAACGGTTTTCAACATATGACTGAAAAAAGCTCTACGTTTCCTACTATTCAACCTCAGCATCTTTATATCACTATCTTGCACACACTGTTTTCTCCAGACAATGACAGCTGTTTCACAGAAAATAACAGAATAAAGGCATCTTGTATCCATTTATAGAAATTAGCATGCAAGATGCATTACTGAAACTATCTATTGTGTTATAACTTTCCTATGGGCACTGAGAAATGTGCATTCACATAAATAAGGAAAAAAAAAGCTGAAAGAAATCAAAAGGCATCCAGCATAAATAATGCATTTTATATAGCTTGGCTGGCTGGCATTGCTTTAGAATGGGTATCCAAAAACAAGCTACATACATACAGCACACATACTGTATGTGGTTACTGTTTCATCTGCCGAAGGATATGTAATTCTGTACAGCAAATCTTTACATGAATCTGCCACACTGTAGGCAGGTGACACACTTATTTTTTATCACCTCTCTGCCTCCAGCCTGTTCATTGGACAATAAATTGGTATCTCGTCACCTCTGCCAATTGGCAGGGGGCTGATCCAGTAGGCAGTAAAGCTGAACAGGGAATTAGTAAAGCTAAATCAGGAAGCAGTAAAGTGATCTTCTTGGCAGTGCACTGTGGCAGAAATGTATAAATTACCATAGTGGCTGGACAACATAACAAATTATTTGGCAGATAAAATGTATATTTCGCTGGCATTACATTCTATTTTAAAATAAGCCTGAATAGAAAAATGTATATTTTCTGTCTTATGGGAATATCTAGAAATGTTTACCTCTAATCTGGGATTCCTTCTGAAAAATAGCAGTGACCTTCCTTGTATGTGAGGGTGCCTTTGGCATTACTGTGGCCACATTGCTATATACACTATCTGCCATGTGAGATCTAGGGCACTGCTGCATATATCAGACTTAAATTGAGATTTGGTAATGTTACTACTGTGCTGGAGGTTTTGACATGGAGAAGCTAAACCCTGTCTCTACTAAGATGGTCACCCCCACACAGAGACACAGTGCAGAACAGTGATAGGGAAAGTCATAAATGGTAAATCAGTAAGCGGGAAATGATCAACTGCAGGGAGATCACAGACAATACTACTGACTAGTACTTTGTCTTCTGCCCTCCTTCAACGTGTGCCTTAAATGGAGATAAATGCATGTTGCATTGACATAACTCGGTGTGCTGCATTGTGGTGTTTTGCACCATTTTGGAAGGCAAAAGCAAAGTCAGAAGTCAGGTCAGGGTCAATAATAGATGGAAAAAAGATGTACAAAAACAACAGGCAAAAACAGATTCAGAACACAAGCCAAGATCAGCACCGACAGATAAAAATCAAGCATAATGAGGCAAGCCAGTCAATTACACAAGATAAATCGAATGCGGGTCGGGTCTCAAATCACTGAAGCTACCGAGTCAAAAAGTCACTGGGTCAAAAGCCAGTATTAGAGGTGCATGTCAATTCATGCTAATGTGTATGCACATTAGCAAACATACCTGAAGTATGCATAGTCATAATTCTTTGCACTTTTCCATGAGCTGTAGTAAGTGCACATGCATACTTTTGGGTACAGCCATGAACTTGATCCTCCTGAAACTAACATGGCCTCACCAGTGCCTCAGATTTATTGAGTTGGAGGATGTAGCGAAAACAAGAGCATCGCACCCATGGTTTGGAGTATAGGAATATGATGAAGTCCAAATTCCATGATAGACGTCCAAAGGAAACAAGCTACCATGATTCAGGACTTCAAGTGCTAGTTTAATAGTATGTTTTATTAGTTTTAATGTGTAGCGCCCTCCGAGGCTACAAATGCTAGGTAAATTTAGTGTAGTTTGCTCTGTAGCCAAAGGAGCTATCATCAGCTGTTTTGGTCTGTTCTAACTCCACAGACTGGTTACTTTGGTGATTTCCCCTGAGCCTATTGAGAACTTTCCAGAGCTCAGGGTGAGAAAATTCAAGTGTCCAGGATGGTGCCCTGGGGAGGTGTGCCCAGATGCTGGGTGGGAGGCAGGTAAAAATCTGGGAGCCCAGAGATGTGTTCATACCCTGGAGCAAGACGGACCATGTGCTTCAGGGGACTGCTAAGCCCAGAAGCCATCCTGACTAGCTATTGGACTACTCGCTCCCCTGGATCGAGCCCATGGCCTCGCTTCTACTAAGATTAGTGAGTAGAGCTAAATCCTTTGAGCTGCAAATTGTCTTTGGCCCCCAGGCTGTGGATGTGTAAAACTGCTCCAGTATGCCTACTGTGCTTTTCTATCTTGTGGTCTTCACCTGTAAGTACCCAGACTAGCCCAGTCTGCTCCTAATAAATGCCCAAACCACCCACATCTATCATGTGGTCATTAGCTACAGGAAATTTAGACTGTCCTAGTCTACCTCCATGTCCTATTCACGTTCTAACATTCTTCTGGTCTACAAATGGGAATAAAAGACTATGACTACTACCTAGTGGAGAGGTGCCTCTATGAATTATGTGCTTTATATTCTCTTGGTCTACAGTTGGGAGTGAAAGACTATGTTGCTATCCTGCAACATCTGTGCTTTGATGTTTTGGAGTATCCCATACCTAATTGTCCTCCCCAGTTACAGGTTTTCAGTGATAAAGAAAAATAAAAAAAAGACATCCCCTAGACCAGTGATGACAGCACCCCAGATGTTTTGGAACTACATTTCCCGTGATGCTAATGCACTCTGCAGTGTAGTTGAGCATCATGGGAAATGTAGTTCCAAAACATCTGGGGTGCCAAGGTTCGCCATCACTACCCTAGACTGATTATTGAGCCAAAGTGAATGAACTATTGCTGTGTGCCTGGTTGCCTCGGTGCTAATCTTGGGAAAGAATTGGTTATATTACAGCAACTCCTCCAGGGGCAGCGCTACAGATTGTTATGTAACTCAGCAGTAAAATGGCTCCTTTACTCCAAAATCATGCTTCAACAGCTGGATGTAATAATTGGTTGCTACCAGAACCAAGAACAGATCATCAGTTGTGACTGAAGCCATTTTTATCTGCCAAATGGGCTCCTTCGCAAATGAGTAACCTAACAATAACTCTGTGTCCAATTGGCCAGATCCCCTTCACAACCAAACCTTAGAAATGTATTCTAAAACAAAAAACAAGGTAGACTATAGTATGACCTAAGTAAAGCTTTTTGACAAATTTGTGACAAGTGACATTCCAATGTTATACTGTAAATAGGATAAACAGTGGAGTAGGCACCGTTACTCACAGTCATTTCAATGTGTCGATTAATGAATGCCAATAATGGCATGATCTGCTGAATGTGCAGGGGACTCTTCCCAATGAATGTGTGCTGAAAATAGGATGAAAATGATGCACACTACATTATAAATATACTCCTTAGCCTTGATAACCTCCTATGGTATGATTTTTCATGTACAATGAATAAGGCAAAAGACAAAAACTGCATTTGCAGCCCGATCAAGATATCAGCAAAATGATATGCAAATTAGACTTTCTCATCTGAACACACCAGAGACGAACTAGAGTTACCAATCTAAATAAAAAGCCTCCTGCAATTGTTTTATATTTTTTCAGATCATGGCATTAACCATCAGGCGGCATAAAAATCAGGACAAGGCAAAGGAGGGAACATAATGCTTAACCCTATGTTCAAACCTATATGGTTGCGGTTGATGTGGTTTTCAGGCACATTTTAAGGTTCACTTCAAACATGCTTTTTTCATGCATCTTGCTTTTTTTTTTTTTTAATTATCTTTAACAAAATGTGTATAGCTGGTTGTTAAGGAGTGGGCTGAGAAGCCAACCACTGCGTCCTTAACAACTAATGAGTCATCAGCTGTCAGCGAACTTCCTCGCTGACAACTGAATGTGAAAACAAGAGTTGCTGGTAATAAAAAAAACAACGGCGACATTGTTTTAAAAAATGGCATGAGGTCCCCCCCCAAATCCATACCAGACCCTTATCCATGCATGCAGCTTGGCAGGTCAGGAAAGAGAGGGGATGAGTAAACACCCCCCTCCTCTTGAATCATACCAGGCCACATGTCCCCAACATGGGGGGGTGCTTTGGGGCAGGGGGGCTCCGCCCCCCTACCTCAAAGCTTCTTGTCCCCATGTTAACAAGAGGCCCCCAGATTCCACTCCCCCCCCATGTGAATGAGTATGACAAGTCCTTTATTCAAAAAGAAAAAACAATGTCCCTCTGATGTAGAACCATTGTCAATCACAATGCCTTTTGCTCCGCCAGACCCAACATAAGAAAAAAAAAAAAGCTTTGCTCACAACGAAGGCTCCTGCAGTATGCTTTCTCCACCGTTTGACAGTTCTTAACCACTTACTGACCGCCTAACGTACATTTACTGCAGCAAGTCGGTTCTATTGCGCAAAATCACGTACCTGTATGTCATTTTGTGCAAAAGCCACTAGGGGGCGCGCGCACTGATTGGACAAAGGGGAAGCCAATCAGCGGGTCCCTCCCCGGTGTCATGTGTCTGGTTAGTGTTACAAGGTCTCAGGTGTGAATGGGGAGCAGGTGTGTTAAATTTGGTGTCATCGCTCTCACTCTCTCATACTGATCACTGGAAGTTCAACATGGCACTTCACGAAATAACTCTCTGAGGATCTGAAAAAAAGAATTGCTGCTCTACATAAAGATGTCCTAGACTTTAGGAAGAGTGCCAAGATCCTGAAACTGAGTTGCAGCACGGTGACCATACAGCAGTTTAACAGGACAGGTTCCACTCAGAACAGACCTCGCCATGGCCAACCAAAGAAGTTGAGTGCACGTGCTCAGCATCATATCCAGAGGTTGTTTTTGGGAAATAGATGTATAGATGAGTGCTGCCAGCATTGCTACAGAGGTTAAAAGGGTGGGGGGTCAGCCTGTCAGTGCTCAGACCATACGCTGCATACTGCATCAAATTGGTCTGCATGGCTGTCATCCCAGAAGGAAGCCACTTCTAAAGATGAATCACAAGAAAGCCTGAAAACAGTTTGTTGAAGATAAGCAGACTAAGGTCATGGATTACTGGAACCATGTCCTGTGGTCTGATGAGACCAAGATAAACTTATTTGGTTCAAATGGTGTCAAGCGTGTGTGGCAGCAACCAAGTGAGGCGTACAAAGACAAGTGTATCTTGCCTACAGTCAAGCATGGTGGTGGGAGTGTCATGGTCTGGGGCTGCATGAGTGCTGTCGCCTCTGGGGAGCTACAGTTCATTGAGGGAACCATGAATGCCAACATGTACTGTGACATAATGAAGCAGAGCACGATCCCCTCCCTTCGGAGACTGGGCCACAGGGCAGTATTCTAACATGATAACATAACAACCCCAAACACAACTCCAAGATGACCACTGCCTTGCTAAAGAAGCTGAGGGTAAAGGTGATGGATTGGCCAAGTATGTCTCCAGACCTAAACCCTATTAAGCATCTGTGGGGCATCCTAAAACAGAAGGTGGATGAGCGCAAGGTCTCTAACATCAACCAGCTCTGTGATGTTGTCATGGAGGAGTGAAAGAGGACTCCAGTGGCAACCTGTGAAGCTCTGGTGAACTCCATGCCCAAGAGGGTTAAGGCAGTGCTGGAAAATAATGGTGGCCACACAAAATATTGACAATTTGGGTCCAGTTTGGACATTTTCACTTAGGGGTGCACTCACTTTTGTTGTCAGCGGTTTAGACATTAATGGTGGTATGTTGAGTTATTTTGAGGGGACAGCAAATTTACTCTGTTATACAAGCTATACACTTACTACTTTACATTGTAGCAAAGTGTAATTTCTTCAGTGTTGTCACATGAAACGATATAATAAAATATTTACAAAAATGTGAGGGGTGTACTCACTTTTGTGAAATACTGTATATATTGAGTTAATAAAAAAAATCGTACTTTAATATTACATATTTATATTTTTAGATAGCTGGCACAGCCCTAGGTGCCATCTCACTTTTCCAAGATAAAAATCCTTTAGTTTGCCAAGCTCAATAGTTGATGCTTAAATTAGGCAAACCCACCGCAACATGTGCACTAGTACTGACTATGGAAGGACTCTCATAGCCTTCGTTTCTATGGGCATAAAGAGTATTTTCTTTTTGTTATTTAGGTTTTCCAATGACTTTCTAAAGCTAGTACCTGTTTTGTAACATAAAAGCAAATGATCTGGCACACATTTGTCTTGATTTTCTTTGTGTTATTTTGTTGCCAGCAACGTTTGACAGGTGTCTAAAAAATAAAAGTCAGTGCACCCCAATTGCTCCAAAGACTCATGTAAGGTGTACTGTATATAAACCTCAATGCTCATCCCAGTCTCTGTAAGAGATATTCTAATGAGTTTACTAGGGGATAATAGAGGAGACAATGGCTGCACTCATCCATGCTGTGGAACAGCATACAGAGGTGTATATTCTGCCCTATATGTCCCCAACTACTGAAATACAAACCAACGTTTTATGCAAATTGCCAAATGGTGGGAGTTGTCTACATCATGCAATGTGCCTGCAAGGCCTTCTACATTGGAAAGACTAAAAGACCATTCTTCCATCGCATCCGAGACCATGTCAAATTGGTCCTAAGTAAAAAAAAAACTGAGAGTCCGATTAGTCGTCACATGGGGTTGTACCATGGATTTGACGATGATAACATGAAATTCTTTGCCCTTGAGCATATTCCACTCAATGAGAGGGGTGGGAGTATAGATAAAAACCTATTACAGCGAGAAACAAGGTGGATCTTCAATCTGTCCGCTACGCGATACCCGGGTATCAATGATACTATAAGTTTCAAACCCTTTCTTTGATATGGTGTTGAAACAATTTTCCTTTATAAATGTTCTTCTTTTTGCATTGATGTGTTAATTGCATATTTTTCTTCTTTAAGAAATTGCTGCATTGAATAGCTTAACAAGCTTTTGAACTGTATATTTTTTTCTGGTTTGCCCATAATGGAGGAGGTTTGTCTTTGGCCCTATTGGTGATTGGGGATGCTTGAGTTTTCCTGCTGCAATTGTGACTCCATATGAGCACCCACGGTGCCTCCTGCCCTGGTCTGTTCCCCTGATCTGGATAGGTGGTACCATTTCCAATCTGTTGCCCACTAAACTGACCCAACTTTGCATTGATAAATAATTTCAGGCACCCCCTTCTGGACAAAAATAATTAGAAAAAGAAAAATCTTTTCATTGAATACATATATAGTGTTATTTTAACACACTATATTTTTATCAACAATTATATATTTTTGGTAGAGTATGTTCCTCTGAAGTTGTGGTTTATCCATAGATAGAGTGACAATTCGGGATTTTATATAATCCCCTATTTGGGAATTTATATTCCTTGGAAATTCATATCTCTGTTTTATAATTGTTTTTCAAACCGAATGGGGACTTTTGATACTCTTTTGATATACCTTGATATATTTTGGTTAAAGTTCAGAAGGTCTCTTTTGCCTTTGGGGTGTCAAAAAATGGTAATTTTCCTATGATAATACTCTCTTTCCCTTAGTCAACATGGAATCCGCAGTACCGGCAGTACTATCCGCACTTGAGCGGTTCTACTTCCAGGTTTCGGCTGACCACGTGACGCCGCTATCCAATGGCATCGCACCATTTTTGTAGGGGCCAGCTGAGGCAATTGATTGTCTTTGGCTCTCACTCCGGCGGTGAAGTCAGACACCGCCGGAGTGGAGGAGGTCTATAAAACGCCAGCGATGTGCCAACAGTCAGTCTGGACTGTCTGGCGATATAGGAGAGAGACCACAGAAAGGTAACTTCTATCTTTCAGTATATATATTTTTTCTGGACTTTGCTAACAACTCTTTGAGCTGATTGAAGTATGGGAACCCTCTGATGTGGGATCTCCTTGGCTCCTTTCTAGTTGCTACTCTGTATGTTTAGTATCAAGATTAGGACAGTATATTTCAAGATATGTATTCATCTGCAGGATTCAGACTTGGGACCTGATGCCTCTGGATGATTTCCTTTTTGGAAGTTTAACCCTGCTTTGACCATACCACATATGCTTGGTTTATTAAAGCTAGCCAAAGACAAGGTAAAAAGGGTTTTTCTTTTAAATCCTTTTGTATTTCTTTGGTAGCATAGCATTATTAATTGTTTGCTAAATGGTTTTCTTTTCTGTTCTCATTTTAATATAGTATAATCTCATCAAGCTGATTCTCAGTCCGATTGAGATGCTCCTCAAGAGATAATACACGAGGTGCACGCTCTTGGGCATTAAATGTTGTCCCTCTAATTCCTTTTCCTGAGCTAAAGGGTAATTATAAATAGTTGCAATGAATTCTCCCACATGTGATATCTTGAGCACTTCTAAGCATTGTCCTACATGAATTGAAAGAAATTCTTTGTTTACTAGTACCATCTTTTTCTTGTGGCTTGGCTCCTTCCTCCTCTATGGTGTGACGCATGCTTAGCGGGCGACTCTGTCTCTCCTCCCATCCAAGGGCATTATCCATCCACAGCCTCCTCCATACGTGAGCTAAAGTTCAGTTCTTTGAGGTACGCCTCTTCCTGGTTTGTGTAAACTTCATTGATTTTGAATATCATTGACTATTATATTCATTGATTGTTGTCACTTGGTATATATATACTGTGTATGATTCCTGATATTTTCACAATATTTCTTATTATACATAGAATGTTCACTTGTGAAAGATGTTCGTTAGTTCCCTGAAGAAGCCATTCCAAGATGGTGAAACATGTTGAGCAAACATAATCAAGTGCTTTCTCCTTTCTTTTATATGTTTTAAAAGACTTCATGTTTGTACTTATGTCTTCAATAAAATATGTCTGATTATTTTTATACAAAAAAATGATTTTTTTCTCCATCATTTAACAATTATTAGCACCTTTAAAGTCCCATGGTCCTAGCTGTTTGTTCTTGAATACTATTTAGGGATGTGGTGCTTGTGATAAATGGACTCTCCAGCAATATAATTATTACAAATCTACTGAAATACTGTACGTTTAAGAAAAATAGGCCCGAGGGGATGGCTGCAGGTGAATTACTGGGTAATGGGATAGGCCATCTGCATAAATGAGACAGCATGGCATTAGGCCTTAATGCCAACCTGCCAAATATATACAAACAGCCAAATTCCTCTGTGTGTGCTGGGAAAGCACTCACTGGGTGCCCCAGGCACACTGACCAAGCCCTAGTCACTGTTTATGATGCGGAGCCGGTGGATTGGGCTCTTGATCACATGTTTATAAACAAGGCACAGCGGGCCTATGCACATATGAGGGATCTTCAAATTTTTTGCACACTTTTTCTTATTATAAAAAATTTAAAAAAGTGTGGAAACTTTTTGAAGAACCCTCGTATGTGTCAGCATAGTGGTGGGCTTTAATGCCGAGCTGCCATGTCTTTGCATACAGCCAGCGTCCTTTGTGCTGGGAGTGCACTCACTTGGTGCATTCAGCACAATAGCTGCACTGTCTCCGATAAGTAGCTATCATTGTTTATGATTGGAGCTAGTGGGGAGAGTTGCTGATCACATAATCACTGTGTTAGCCAGTCACAGTGATCACTTGGGAAGCTTATATAATGCCTTTGGCTTTACGAACATTTAAAGGGCTGGCCTCACCATCTGGAAAGTGTTGAAACGATGAAGTTTAGCAAGTCATTCTAAAAGCTTCCTAAGTCCCTTTTCAAATGACATAAAACCATGCTAAAACATTTATTTACTTAGGAGCCTATTAATAGCAAGGTTGTGGATACTGCTATCCACAGGATATGGCAGTGCTTAAATTGGAACTGAACTGTATCTGAGCACCACAAACCAAAAATGCTATTTTATTCATTTTTAATATTCAAAGCAAACTCCCCCATCCATCCACGTCTCCATGCTTTATTTTGCTGAGAATCCATTTTGAAAAACATCCCCTGGCATTTCTAGCAGTGGCCATCTCGAGTAAGGGCGGATGATTCATATAACATTTTTCTTCCTGGAATCCATCTGCCCCTAGCTCAGGCACTGGCTGAGCTGAGAACCCCCCCTTCTAAAGACCCCTGGGTTGTATGACATAATCTTCCTAGGCATGGAAACCAGGAAGTAACTAAAGAAATGTAAAAAAAAAAAAAAAGCAAAACAAGTAAATATGATATACTTCCCTATCCATTTGCTAATGCAAGCAGCATAAGGATTAAAAATAATCCATGTTGACTGGGAGAGTAAAGTTCCACTTTAATCTGGCTATAGATGTATTGAAATTTAGCTGGTTCAGCAGGGACTGTTGGAGTTTTGATCCCTGTATAGGCAATTTGATTGTACAGAAGTCAATCTACCGATAGACTTTTGTACAACCACCCTGCTGGGTTTTCCCTTCTCAATCAGCACCGCACACTAAAGCCGGCTGCACTGATTTGTGTATTCTGCCAACAGGGAAGTCTCCCTGCTGTCAGAATACAATAGCTAAGTGGGGAGGATTCTCCAATCCAAATTAAGTGTGTGGATGGGGGAATTGAATCAGTATTTTTTGTTCAACCCAGTGGTTGAACAAGAAAAAATGACTCATTTATGTATGCGGTTTTCTGTATAGCGCAGCAGAGAAAACTCTGTGATTAAGAAGAAACAAGTCACTTTGATAAGGCATATGACCAGGCTCTCCTCCTGGTATCTTTTTCCCATTCATTATTATGTATGGGGCTTGCCTTGCTTCCGAGTCTCTTTTTAAAGCAGCAGAATGGTCACGGTCATATTTTTGCGTTATGAATGTGCCCTGTTATGTGATTTTTTTTTTATTATAATTTTTTATTAATTTCATTCAATTGTACAAAATAATTAAAACAAAAAGAGACAAAATAGAAAAAATTTTGAGGTAATTTCCTCTCCTGAGTCCTAACTTCCACCCCCCAACCCTCCAACATCCCCACCCCACCCCACCCCACCAATTCGCTAATTATCTAATTGTCCTACCCATCTTCTATATAACTCCGTGAAGTTCTATAGTGATGGTTTTTTAATTTCACCATATTCTAATATACTCTGTGGTTTTTTGAAATCTTTCAATTTTTTCCACTTTTTTAAAAGTTGTTAACGTGTTCTTCGTCTCTACTGCACATGAATTCCATATCGTAGATATAATCAACTCTCCTCTCCTACACCAATCCCTGTCAGAGGGGGCTTCAGTTTCCAACCATCTTATTGGGATCGTCCCTGTTGCGGCATTGAGCGAAATTGGAAGAATTTAATTCCTATAACCTTTTTGTATTCTATTCAATTTGTGGAATAAACATACCCCTGTTATGTTATTAAGGAAGTGTTAGAACAAGCAATACTTTTTAATGCTCCTGTGAATTAAACCTTATGAAGTTTGCCCCTGGACCTGATTAGAATGGTGGAGCTCTAAGGAAGAACCACTGAGAGCTGTAGTGGATGGTACTTTGAAAAAAAAAGAGCACAAAGGTGGATGGTCTAATCTGAGGACTGTCAGATCATGTTGTATGTGCCAAGCAGCCATCCTAGATATGATTGTGTTTGCAGTCACATTTTGCAGTAGTGTGGTAGGTTCCCCTGCAGGTGTGAATATGTGCCAAAATCAGATAAAAGCCTTTCAATGAATAAAAGAGAGATCTGCAGCTGTATGTCACAAATCTGTTATCAGTGTCCTCCTATTCTAAGAGGAATGCTGATTGCAACACCTGTATGGTGAAGGATCATTGGCTTTTTTTTATTTTTTTCCTTTAAATAAACCTCACACTGGGAATCACATAATGTAACCACTTTATATTGACAGAATCAAATACAAAAGAGCTAATTGTTTCAAGTAATTTCATTAATGACTGATCAAATAAATATAGCTATGTTGCAGAACATGGCCAAGCGTGTGTTATACTCATAAATTAAATATAGCACATCTCCAGTCTTGATTAGCTGCCAGAGGGATGATAGTGCTGCACTGGCTGAGCTATCATTAGGTAAATAACACCTCTCATTTCCAATATGCAATTTGTACATGCATGAATAGGAGGAATTTGTATTCATAGTATATCCCTAAATTATATGGCTGAATTTACAGCTAACAATGTAATGGGTAGCAGAGAAAGAAATGCAATCGATGAATTATGTTTGAACTTGCTACAGTCCGCAATAACATAAGAAAAATAAATACGCAGAAAAAAAAAGACATCACAGCAGCAGCAAGCCTTGAGTATATGAAAGACATCAATGAAACCTGAGACAATGTAAATTGGGAAAAATATTTAGAAAGCTGTCCAATAAACCGTCTGTTTTCTTTTTTATATATATTTACCAATGACAACTATAAACTATACAACAAAAATTAAAGCTTTAGGTGTCAGTCAAAAAAATATATAAAAATATATAGAATAAAATACCTGTTTTAGCCAAATATCCCCCCAGAATAATGGCAAAATCCCCCAACAAAGACACATAAAAGCAATTAAAAAACAACAGCAACAGCCAAAACATTTTTTTTAAATAGTTTTTGTTTCTAGCATGTAGGGTTTTGCCATTTTCTGGGGAATATTTAACAAACAAACATTTTTTTTTTTATATATATATAATGTACTTTATATAGATATATTTTTCATATGTAGTTTTTTTTTTTTAATAATAATACCTCAAAAAAGCTTACTTAATGTGATAAAATTGCAAAGAATTCCCAATCAGTTTCAAGGGAAAAAAAAAAAATGTGCTCATGTTTTGATGGTGAAAGTCAGCAGAGCTTCACCTTCTACTAAGCTCTGGGGGAAATTCCTTGCAAAGTGAATAATCTATGTGCCTTTTGTAAATCAACCCCAAATCAACTCCAATAAATATAATAATTATGTAAACATCAAGTGGAAATCCACACACGTAGGCATTTTTTAATTTTTTTTTTCGGAAAGGATACCTTTTGACCGCACCTTCTAGGTGAGTATTGCGCAAGTTTGGGATGAAACCCCCCACCTGCCCGCAACCTCCTGGGAAATGTCACATGTTCCAAAAGGCTGCAGGACCAAACTGACAGCATTGCATTGTCACCATGTGCATACGCAATGGGGAGCTGCCTGTAAAACAGGAAGAAGTCACAGCCGGCTCTCACGTCCAAGTTAGGACTGGACTCCAGGGGAAGTGAGTGTCTGTTTCATGAAAGTCAGCAACTACAGCATTTGTAGCTGCTCACTTTTATTTAATTTTTAAATGACTAGTGTTCCTCTTTAAGGGTAAAAAACACAACAGGAAGTGAGGGGAAATTTCCCCAGAGGGCACACAGACAGCATATAAAGTCTGATAGATATTCCAGTCCTTACCAGCTGTATGCAAACCTAAAAAATTCTGGGGCGGAGATGGCTTTATACAGTAGACTTAAAGTTAATTCCTGTCCTCATGCTGCCCGCTTCCTAAAACCTAATATGAGCAGCGGAACATTTGTTCTGTGTGAAGAAGAAGCATTGATTGTCAGGACTGTAGCGAGGAATCAGCTGCACCTAGAAGGAGTCCAGGCCGGGTGACAGGTAATTATTTTGCCACTCTTAAAAGGGTGGTCACTATGGGAGGCAGGCGGATGTCAAGTCAGTTTTTGGCTTTAGGTCTGTTTTAACTACATTTGACAATACAATGAAGTAATGGACTTGCATTCCTATTCTCTGACAGTTCTTATAAAACTGGCACTCGTTTAATCTTCAAAGATGGCATGTCCATGTGAATTCAGATTACAAGTAGAATCTGCTCTTTTCTTGTAACGCAGGACCATAAAATGTGACACAACACTAAATTACGTCTAACAGTTGACACGGAATTCTTCTGTAACGCATCTCATTTTTATTACAGTCTGGCACAGTTGTAACCAATATTTACATTAGTTATGAGAAACATAAAAAGGTGAATTGTATTTGTTTAAGGCTTGTACTTCATTTATCAAAGTCTGTGAAAATTGTGTTAAATTACTTTGCTGCTCTGTTGGATTTAATCATTTTCATGGTAAATTAGAGCAACAACAGGTTCACCAATAGCATTTTTAGCACTAGAATAATGAGACAATGACAAAGTCCACAAGGTAATTCTCCCTTCTGTGATCTGAAATGCTGTATATAAACTATGACCAGCTATTGCAAAAATGTTGACAGTGAGTGATAAAGCATATTGTGATGCTCCAGTATTCCATGGCAGCATATCATGGGTTAACAAACCTCAACAAGGCTGTAATCATATCATGAAAATATCCATATAGAACTACTGTGCAAAACAAAGTTAATGTACATTTTATGAGGAGGTATGCAAAGTAGGGGATGATTAGCCAAAGCTTGCTCAAAACATTTCAAGAGATGCAACAGGGTTGGTTTATTTAGGGCAAATCGGCGGCTCACTTTGCAAGGGAAGATGTGATTTGCAAGAGAATTTGCCTCAGAGTTTAGTTAATGTGGTAAAGTGTCACATTGCAAAGAACACCCAATTAGGTGCAAGGAAAATGTAAAAAAAATGCATTTTTGCCAGCACATGATTGGATAATGGCAGTCAGCAGAGCTTCACCACATTCACTAAGCACTGGGGATAATTTCCTTACAAAGTGCTAATTCCCTTGAAAAAGTGGACAGCCTATTTGCTTTAATAAATCTACTCCAATTACTCCTAGTTATTTGCAATGAATTTCATCCCGTAAATTGATGTGTTTCTTATCACAATCTCAATCTCAAAAAAAATGTTATAACTCCTAACTCTGGTACCTTACACTACGCAGTTACAATAATGATAGCAAATGATTGCTTACATGGATAAAATTAAAAAAAGTGTAAACATTCCCAAATAGGATATGAAAGAGTTATCAATAAGTTGGATCTTTTCAGGACCATAATGGTTTCAAAATCCATATTTGGTCTTTAAAAGCAGATGAAGGAGTGCTCCAATATACTTGTGTAGTATAAGTCTGCTCCGTTAACTTGACATGCAGTGCAGCTGATGGCCCCTCATATCTGATTAGGGATAGGGCAGCAGCCAACAACTGTATTTTGATTCAAACTATTAGGCCTGCTGTCAAAAATTCAACATTTGTTCATAATCTTGTGATCCAGTCACTGATTGGAGGTTTGGTTCTACATTTTCTTCCCCTTACTCAGGGCACTACATCTGTATTTTTAATTCCCCTTCATTTCATGTCTTTTGTATAAGCTTTTGTAAATATTGGGTATATGCATTGATTTTGGAATATTTTATTCAAATATTTATATAGCTCTAACAGTTTTAGGCAGTGAATTGAATAATGTACATTCCCATCAGTCCCTGCCATCAGGGGGGGCGAATGTCAGGAGACAATGGCCGATTCAATAAAAATCAGGTGACATTCAGCCCATGTGCATGCCAATGGGTCCAACAGAAGTCGTACATTCATCTGGCTTCTGTCGGATGTGCATGCTGGAAAACCAGCAGCCCACTGGCTCCTGATCAGCGCTCTCAGCCAATGGTTAAGAGCGCTGATCAGAGTGTTTGGGTGGGGGGTAGTCCCCCTGTCAGAACACAACGGCTGAGTGGGGGAGATCGCTGTACTAACGTTGGATCGTTAGTACAGCGGCTCTGACCAAAGCCAACATTTTTTTTTCCGTTTAACCCATTTTTGAAAAAAACTAAAAAGTGTGTACCAGGGATAAGGTCCCTACCTCATATGCATACATACACATACTAGAGCAAATTTAAACAGGAGCCAATTAACCTACCAGCATGTCTTTGGAGTGTGGAAGAAAACCCATGAAAGCACAAGGAAAACATATAAACTCCATGCAGGTAGTGTCCTGGTTGGGATTTTCACAGAGAATGCCAGTTCTGCCAGGCAGGAGTGCTAATCATTAACCCACTGTGATAACCCGTTTTTTTTTTTTTTTTTAATGCTTTCTATTGATCTTATGTATGCAGAAATCCATTGAGCAGAGTGAGCTTGCTATATCATGTATCTGCACTAAGGCCTGGTACACGTATACTGAAATTTGGCCAGTTAAGTAGGAACTGAACAAATTTCAGTACGCGTGTTCCGCTGTCTGTTCAACAGCTTTAACAGCTTCTGTCAACTGGTCATCCTGGAAGACCAGCATTCAATCAAAGCTTGCAGCCAATTAAAAAAATATGGGCATGTATACCCAACGTAGTCACAAAATAATCTGGCTGGAAAAAGACACAAGTCCATCCAGTCAAACCAACAGCTTTTTTTTTTAAATCCTAATGCGGTCAGTGAATAACCTGGTTTAGATTTCTTAACTTAACTGAAAGAGAAAGCCGAGTGTGTGTATGCAAAAACCTATATACAAGCCATTTATCTACAGGATACAAACAAATCACATCCCAAAGACCTTGAGAGTATATACGGTGTCGTAATAAACAACCCATATGATGGTGCTGATATCTGTATAAATTACTTGGCTGTGAGTGCCAATTAGAGTAATTCCAATGCCACAAATAATGCTCAGCTGCATGTCTAAGCAATAAACACTCTAGCGGTGGTGTTGAATTAATGTGCTAACCTCATAAAATCCAATGGACACTTTATTGAGTCAATGACGGGTTAAAAACAAGGTCCACAGTGAGTAAATTGTATCCACATAAAAGCAGCAATCATAAATTGCTTACACTTGTTTCTGTAGTGTGCGGTGGATGAAAAGCATATCTAAACCATGATGGGACTCTTGTCTGAGGTACACTCTCACAAACTGCCTGACCAGGGAGTATAATGTGGCAAAATCTGTTCTCTCTGGTAGGTGCGAGTGGAGGAAGGGGCAACATTCAAGCCAGCAGGGATGCTAGAGCTGCTCTGGATGCTAGAGCTGACTGGAAGTGCATCCTCGCTAACAGGAAGTCCTCAGGTGGCCATATTACCGGAGTCTATAGTGTCAGGAAGCATACAGGGTCTTCAAGATGACATGTTTCGAGGTCTTGCCTCTTTGTCAATTCTTGGAGAAGGAGACCAGAGCCTTTACCAAATAGAATAGATTACATGAGGGGGTTGGAGCAGCATAATTCTCTCACTGAACACTACTTCCGCCATGTTACTGAAGTCCAAATCATATACCATACAACATTATAGTAACAATGTGACAAACCCTGTGTTCTGCAGGAATACGGATAATAAAGAACAATAAACCAAAACCTGACTGCGGGCTCTTATGTTAGCAAATAAAAATCTAACAACATACAATTAAAATCAATCTGATACATGTTTTTGTCCCAAACAGAATGCCCTAATGACATAACGTAAAAAAAAAACAAAAAAAAACCAATTATAATATTTTAATAACAGTAATAATCTTTAATGTGAGACTGGGAGGGAGATAGCAATACTAAACAACAGTATGTACCTCTAACTCCTCGTTAAGCCCATTGGGAGACAGGGTACCTAATTTATAGATCCAAAATTGGCACTCACAGCCAAATAATTTATAAAGACATCAGCACCATCATCTGGGTTGTTTATTAGGAAACTATATATACTCTCAGTGTCCTTGTGCTGTGTTTCGGTGTTACCTTTTGACTTCTTCGACCCTCAAGTAGATTTATACAGCAGCAGGACTACTGGGACTACTTCAGTCACTACTGGCCAATAAGACTTAGCGCCTTGATATATTGTTTGTGGGTTTTTTTTTTTTATGTACAGGAGAGCAGTTTTCTGCCTAGATTTGTCAAAGTGGGGCAGCCCACCACTATATTTTTTCTTCATCTGTGTTTAAACTTCAATGTGACAAAATTCTCTGTTAAACTCCCTTAGTACCGGCATGTTTCTCCATGTCTAAAAGATTGTGGCAAAAAATAAGATCACCTTGGGGTGTCTACTTTAAAAAAAAAAGGGTCATTGTGGGGATTTTCATACTATTCTTGCATTTTTATTTTAACATAAAGTAAGGGAAACTGTTTTTTTTTCATTTCCAAGATGTTGGGTCCTTTTTCTTTTTACAGTAAAAAGTAAAAAATCCCAGCAGTTAAAAAATAGCTCTAAAAAAATATATCTGTCTAATAAAAAGTGATATAAAACTTATTTGGGTAGAATGTTACATATTGGAGTAATTGTCAGTCAAACTATCACAGTGGTGAAAGCTGAAAAATGGCCTGGAAATGAAGGGTTATTACATGCTAGTACTCAAGTGGTTAAACCTAAAATCTATTAAGTCTGTCACTGTTCAGTTTGATATTATATACAATAGGTTTTTTTTTTTTACCTACCAGCATTTTATATATCTTATATATTGAGACTCCAGTGGAAATGTTTCCCTGCAGCAGTTTGTCTCTCTGATCTCTCCCACAAGGCCACAACAAAAGTATGACTCTCCTGCAATGGAGTCCTCCAGTAATTCTTCACTCTGCACCATGCAGGGAGCATTCGGAATGACTGTGACAGTTGAATGGAACTAAGAATTCAGGTGGAAAATTTCCCCTGAAAGATCTAAGAGGTCTGCATGTGATTAAATATGCCAACAGCTATGGAAAACATTAAATATCAGTTTTGAGTGAATTATGCAGTCAAAAATAAATAAATATATTTCTTGTTGTTTAATCATCATTTTTCTAAATGTACTCTTTTGGTATTTGCTATGCATTGATTCAAAGAGTTATTAAATATAGGTGAGGACTGTGGTAGTCTTATTCATCTGTTTTAGCTAGAGGATCTGATCACTGCTGCTCATGTCAGAGGTGGCTAAGGCCATTTTCTAATCACTGAATGCAGTCCAGCCTGCAGAATTAGACAATTTCACACATTTGCATAATGAATCTTTGGAGGATCAGCCACAAAGCATTATCTAGCACTTCTGCCTGCCCTTGGAAAAAAAAATCTTTCCATTTGCCAAGTTAACCTTGTGGGTAATCAGTGCCCGAATCCACGTCCTTTTGTGGTATTGCAATACTGCCAGGTGTAAACATCCAATATAAATGAAAAATCAGTATGTCCGGAAAATCTATACATCAGAGCATCTGCATCACTTAATATCACAGAAACATTTTCATTTGCAGCCTCAAATATTTATTTTTTTTGATGCAGGAGTGCCAAAAAATATGTTACTTAAAGTAAACTTTTCATTATAAAAAATTACAAAAATTATGAAAAGTATCATTATTAACAATATTCAGCATAATGCTTAGATTGTTATTTCTTTAGGGCTCTTTCACATGGCCGCTCCGTGTGAGAGCTCCGCTGCGATCCTTTTTTTTTTTTTTTTCCACGGAGTGGATGACATTTCTGTCATCCGCTCCGTATGCCCGCATATCATCCCATCCGTTTGCGGATGATATGCGGACATAATGTAAGTCTATGGGGGTTTGCGGATGTCAGCGGATGACACCGCTGACATCCGATTTTCCTTCCTTTCTGTTTTTTGAACGGAACAAAAATAGGGTTCTGTTCCGTTCCAAAAAACGGAACAGAACTGACAGGAAGAAAATCGGATGTCAGCGGATGGTATTCCGCTGACATCCGCAATGCCATAGACTTACATTATGTCCGCAAATCATCCGCAAAAAAATAGGATGATTTGCGGACATACGGAGCGCCCGTGTGAAAGGGCCCTTAAAGGGTAACTCCACTTTTGTGGGGAAAAAAATTAGCAAATAAAGAAAAAATAATATAGCGTTTACAACTGCGACACAAATCATATAGTAATTGAATGTTATTAAAAATGACCTTTCCTTTTCAATCTGCAGCTGTTGTAATTTTCTGTAATGTAATTCAATATGGCTTCCTGGAGCCTTTCTATACACAGAATGTGTACTGACCACACCTCAGAAACATAATTTTCTTCTTGTGCGATTGGCTGACCAATTTTCCCAGAAGTCTGCCTAAGATACAATTCAGATTTCTGGCATCTCCTGCAACAAAAATGTCATTTTTGGTGAGATACTCCCAATAGGAACACGTCTAAAGGGATGCAGACCCAGCAGGTTTCTTCATTAGAGCCCTGCAGTTCCACAGCTAATACATAATTATGAAACCACTCCCATTGGGCCCACTCAGCCCACAGGCACAGAGGAAAAAACAATGATTTCTTCAGAATAACAAAAGGTAGGAATCTCCAGCAATGTACAGAGATCACCCAGTGGGCAATATTTTTTTTCTCAACAAAAGTGGAGTTACGCTTTAAAGGGTGGGGGAAGAGATCTCCAATTTACACCCAAGGTAAGGGCAGTCACAGATGCATACTTAATATATGAATATATGTATTTATATGTATATTTTTTAATGTATATGAAACTTACATTATGTTATACTTTTTCAGGAGTGGATTCAAAATCCCTGAGGAAGATTATTTTGTTACTAAATACATTATCGATATTTATATATATTATAAGTAGCACCATGTTTGTTGTATATCTATGTATTTGATGGACCAAATTATGTATGGTCACCTGTTATACCATTGTATTGAATCTTGATAAATGAGATTACAATTAAGAGAATTTATTAGTAATAAATATTTTAGAAAATAAACTCTTTATATATAATTTATTGTTACCCTTAAAGTCCCATTGAGAAGGGGGTTTTTGCTTCAAAACGCTTTAAAGGTCCACTTCCTTTCTATCTAATGGAAATGGCGAGAAGGGAACTATTCTGTAGTTCTGGAAAATACAACCGTGCAGAGCTGCTACCATTTGTTGCAATTTCAGTCCAGAAAAGGCTTTGTGTTGTCAGCCAACAGTAGAAAATCAGGAAATGAATTGCTGGCAAATCAACAACCAGTGCATGTTAGACATGTTATATTAAATGTGTGACTTTTACATATATTGTGTATGTGCAACTATGGAAATGGGGTTTTGGATCTAATAAAAGTTTATTACGGAATTACGCTATGAGCTGTCTCCATTTCCTTTTGCTTATTGGCTCCACTGCATATATGTCAATGAGATCCGAAGCGAGGAGTCTAGTTAATTGACGGATGATTGCAATTCCACAACAGTGAATGGACATTTGATTTTATTGCCCATTCTTTCTGATTTGTAGTGGGTTTTTTACCAAAGGGAGTGGGATTCCACGAGGTGTGGTGATGGTCTTCTTGCAAGTCTTTGAGCCATATCTACCTTCCCATTGGCTAATTATTATTTTCTCACCTGGTGTTGTAGACTTTTCATACATTTTCATGGACCTTACACATATTATTTATTCTAACAGAATTTTAATTATGTTGGGTCATTTTTGAATTTTAACCACTAGTGCTGCTAATGTTGTATTCCTTTGATGTCAGCATATTTGATTTTTAATTTTTATAATAGCAGCTGCCTTTTAACCGTGAATAGGCTTTGGCTTATATTGTTGTATTTAGATCATCCAGAGCGCAGGGTGGAGGCATTACCTAAGAGTGTTTCCCTTTGTTTTTTATACTCTTCTTAATATATTATTATCCAGTTCCGTGCTGAGTGTGCTGTCCACTGCACATATTGTGTGTATTCCTCCACCCTCCAAAATTCTCACTCACTAGATTACCATCAATTATAAGCATGATCATCTAATCCACCAGGGATCCTGTGTCCACTATTATGATCTCCCCTCTCACTCAGTCATGTAATCAGAAGATACAATCATTGCGCAACATATTTATTCAATATATAGTATTTTAAAAAAAGTATAAAAATGCCAACTCACATATAAAAGTGCCCTCTGACCAGCACTAAGTCTATCCAGCAATCGGTATCAATGGCTGTTACACTGCTCCGTGCAGAGAAGCCAGCATGCGTTCCAATCCTTGGATGTTGTGTCACTCAACGGCAGGAAATGACGTATTTCGCATGAACAATGCATCATCGGGAAGTTACTGGCGCCATTTTTGTTAAGGTATTTATGCCCTTGCTGACTGGAGATTATCCAATCATATTAAGGTAAACCGGAAGCTCGCCTCCAGCTATTTTATCTAATCTGTACATAGGAATAAGTGGCAATGCTCTGCCCTTACTTATTGCCACATTGACAGATCTTTCCCTTAAAACACAAGAGCTCTGGGTTATGATTGCACACAGCCGATCAGCAGGTCCTGGCCATGAATCATTTGTGTACAATCACAGTGGGAGCTGAGCGGGGGAGACACGCATGTGCACGCCCTAAACCTGGAAGTTGGCAGCCAAATATGGGTACATTGATTTGCCTACAGCTGCTGCTCGCTCACAGAACATTGTGGGTGGGCGGTCGGGCGAGTGGTTAAACAGGAAGTAAACTTCCATCTTTAAGCTTTACCTATAGTTAAGCCTATATTAAGGCTTCCCTATAGGTAGTGTAAATATCTCCTATACATGCACCGTTTTGGAGATATTTACTGTCATAGCAGCCAGTTACCTCACTGGCGCATGTGCTCTGAAGGAACGGGCACCCGTGCCATTTCTTCAGAGCAGTGTGCCGTGACTGGCGGCTCCCACATGCACAGAGCTGGAGCCACAAACCCGGAAAGAAGACTGGGTATAGATGGACGCCATCCCCAGCGATGACATTGCATCGCTGGAACACTTTATTTTCAGATAAGTTTAACATAATGTGCTAGTATGCGATGCATACTAGTACATTATGCTTTTACCTTGCAGGTAAGAAAAAAAAAAGTGCAGCGGTTTACAACCGCTTAACCACTTAAGCCCCGGAAGATTTTACCCCCTTCCTGACCAGGGGGTATTTTGCGATTCGGCACTGCGTGACTTTAACGGAGAATTGCGCGGTCGTGCGACGCTGTACCTAAACGAATTTGACGTCCTTTTTTTCCCACAAACAGAGCTTTCTTTTGGTGGTATTTGATCACCTGTGCGATTTTTTGATCACGCGCTATAAACAAAAAAAGAGCGTCAATTTTGCAAAAATAACAATATTTTTCACATTTTTTTATATGAAATTCCCCCCAAAAAAAAAGTAGAAATCAAAATTTTTTAAAATTTTCGGCCAATTTGTTTTATGCTACATATGTTTGGTAAAAAAAAATCGCAAAAAGCGTTTTTTTTTTTAACGCGTAATGGCGGCAATCTGCGATTTTTTTTGCGGTACTGCGACATTGGGGCGGACAGATCGGACCCTTGACTGACATTTGTGACACTTTTGGGGTTACCAGTGACATTTCTACAGTAATCAGTGCTATACATATGCACTGTTACTGTAAAAATACACTGGTTGTGAAGGGGTTAACTTTATTTGGATGGGAGGGGCTGTGTGTATCCCTAGGGGCGTGCTTTCTACTGTGATTGGCTGTGGCTTGAGCTGTAAGGACACTGATCAACGGATCTACATACTAGATCCGTTTGATCAGTGTCTTTACAGCGAGGAGAATGACAGGCAGCTTGTTTACACAAGCTGCCTGACATTCTCCCTCTCCCCCGCCGATCGCCGAGTGACCGGCGGACATCGGGTCCGCTGGTCACACGCGCGGGGGGGTCCGTGACCACGCGGGAGCGCGCCTCCGGGGGCGCGCGCTCGCTCCCTAGACCCTCACAAGCTAGTGACGTAGCCCTACGTCACTTTGCCTGTGAGGGGCTGACTGCCGACGTAGATCGGCGTTAGGCAGTCGGCAAGTGGTTAAAAGGACACCTAAACTCTTTTCCTACCCTAGCCAATTTTCCACCCTTGCTCTTCCCAGGTACTTAGTATTCATAAATTACTCCTGTGCACTTATACCTAAAGCCTAGTACTCACAGCTGAATGTTGGTTTAATAGAAACTGGCCGACATTTGGCATGTGTGTATTGTTTGTACTGCAGGTGGTCCGACAGTCTGTCGAAGGGGCATGACTGAAAAAAGTCTGCCTAACGGCTCCCGATCAGCACTCTCAGCCAATGTCTGAGAGCGCTGACCGGAGTGTTCTGTTGTGCCTGTCAGAACACAATAGAACAGCAGGGGAGATCACTATACTAACACCGGATAGTTAGTACAGCGGCTCCTCCTGAGCTGTCAGGCTTTTTTCGTTCAGCCTGGTAAAATGTACAATGCTTAAGGGTCCATTTACTGTATTGGGTGCATGGTTTGCTCTGTGTTTACTTTATTTAAATGTCACATAATTACAATTAATTAACTTCTATGCACCAAAGTGCATTGTGATGTGCTGTAGTGCATTGCAACACACTGGGGTTGACTTACTAAAACTGGAGAGTGCAAAATCTGGTGCAGTTCTGCAAACGAAGCAATCAGCTTCCAGGCTTTTTTTTGTCAAAGTTTAATTGGACAAGCTAAAGTTAGAAGCTAATTGGCTACCAGGCACAGCTGGAACAGATTTTACACTCTCTTTAATTTTAGTAGATGAACCCCATTGTGCTTTTTCCAGCTCACACCAACATACTCTGGAAGATTTATTAAAACTGTAGCACTCAGAATCTGGTGCAACTGTGCATAGTAGCCAATCAGCTTTTAACTTCAGTTTATTTAATTAAGCTTTGACAGTAAAACCTGGAAGCAGATTGGTTTCTATGCAGAGTTGCACCAGATTCTGCATGCTCTAGTTTTAATAAATCCCTCCACACACACGCACACACACTGGATTTGCTAAAACTGGAGAGTGCAAAATATGGCGTTAATTTTGTTAATTTAGGCTTTGGCAAAAAAAAAAAAAAAGCCTGGAAGCTGATTGGTTTCTTTGCAGAGCTGCGCCAGATTTTGCACTCTCCAGTTTTAGTAAATCAACTTCACTGTGTTTGTGTGAGCTAAACTAATAGGACATAAGGCAAGTTGCCTTTGATAAACTCCACAGACACGACGTGGTTCTGCACTCAGTACTTTATTTTCTCCTCCACACTAACTAAACAGGAAGGGGAAATACATCATAGAATAGGAGGGAACACTGAAAAAGATGCAGTAACTGAAATGACCACAAGATGGCAGTATATTAAACAACTATATCCCTTGTACATCAAGTTAACAATCTCACTCTCTTCTTAAGATAAAAAAAAAAGAACGGGTGAGTTTGACATAAAACATTGTCACACAAAAATGATTTTCAGAACACAGTAGCATTCAAGTGAGTTTGCGTATTTAAACAAACAAAATAAAAATACCAAGATATATGCTCAATGGACCAGATTTTACAGTTTCCATACACCCTCATACAGCGCTTTAAGAAGCATAAGAGAGGAAGCACCTTTTTTTGTCAAACAGTCAGCAAGTTGTGACTTGGCTGTTGACCAATGCACTTCTTTGATTTTATTAGCATGTATGAGCTCTTTGACACCGCTTATTTCTAATCTTAGTCTCTTCTCTGTGACCTGTTTTGTAGACTTAAGAGCGTCAAACAGGGAATGGTTATCAGTAACACAGATAAGAGGAAGAGCATTAAGATCAGCTTTACCAGTAGTGAGTTCAGAGTAGAGCATAGCCAAGAACATAGCATTGTCAATACCATCTGACATGGCAAGGGTTTCTCCTGCCAGTGTGCTTCTTACCACACGTCTAATTTTTTTAGATTGCCAAAACAGTGGGGAGAACTTTCCTGATTTTTCCAATTAGAGGGCAATTAGAGCCCCACCCTGTGTACCTCCATCTGGAAGATTGCCCAGTGAAGCATCACTGAATACTACCAAACTCAAATCCTCACTGTTACCCAAGTATTGAAACTTAAGTGTTACCTTCTCTGACTTAAGTTTACGGAGCACTTTGTTCACTTCATGTATGGACTGAACAGTAACATTCTTAATGTTGGATGCTAGGCTACATGTGTCAAACATAACATCTGGTCTTGTTTGTTTAGCAACCCACAGAACCTGTCCTATTTTGGATCTGAGTTGTTCTCTTTCTTTCTCATTCAGTGGGGCCTCTCTCTGTACAGCACGTGTTGCCTGCAAATGAATTGGTTGTAGGTTTTCAATATAACTGTGCTGATGCACCTGTACTACACCACCCACAGTAGCAATGTTCATCCCCACATATGAAAAACTCTCACACTCTTCACGACCCACGTGAAATGCAGATTTAAGCACAGGGATGACATTGGTTACAAAATGTTCTGAACCTGCCCAAAAAAAATCATCCACATGGCATGCCAGTACTCCTGTTACCTCAGACTGCTCATTCTGCCAATAAAACACTGCAGGATCAACCCGTGACATTTTACCCCCACTGTTCAGCATGAGTTCTTTGACCTTGTTGTACCAGTAGATGGAAGCATCTGCAAGTCCATACACACATTTCTTTAGTTTCCACAACACATTGTCCACGCTCGCTTCTGGTGGGGGACGAATGTAAATGTCTCTTGAGAGTTCCATTCCCTGCAAAAAAGCAGACTTAATATCCATAGAGTTCACTTGCCATTTGTTTTGACAAATAACAGCTAACAGTAGCCTGAGTGATTCTGATGCACATGTGGGAGAATCTTTCTGTAATTCATGCATATTGACTTCTTCAAAACCTCTCGCCACAAGGCGGGCTTTGGGAACAACACCACTAGAAGTTTCCTTTAACGTACAGACCCATCTAGTAGAGATACATTTCTGACCTTTGTCTGTGACTACTTCGTAAACATTATTATTTTGCCAGTTGTCAATCTCTTGCTGTTTAGCAGCATCAAAAGAGATGTCTTTGGTAATAAGTACATCGCCATCGGTGTTCTCACATTCAGTGAGAAGATCATCAACTTGTGACATGTCTAAAGCTTCCTTTTGACCCTCGTTGCCATTTGGTTCTAGATACTGCACATTGTACCAGTTTCTATATTGCCCTTTTGCTTTCCCTGCTCTGCCTAAAACTCTGGCCGTGTGTTTTGTCTCATCATTTCTGTTTGTAAATGTCACTGTCTGACCTGTTTTCAGTTTGACACCCGTGGAACCCACTGTATTAGTAGCATCCCTCTCATTAGTTTGTCTCACATCTTCTCTATCATCTGTTTCTGTGTTTTCATGGATTTGCACTTCTCTATTAACACTCATTTCATCATCTGAATTTTCTGACATATCAGTGTGTATTACATTTTCTTTATCTGTACTATCTCCAGGAATATCAGGTAGTACTAGTGTATCCCCATCCTGTGCATTAACTTTATTCAGCCTGGACTGGTGTACTCTGACAAGGATACCACCATGTCTGACAAACACTACAGAGCCATCTTGACCGATAACTACAGCAGGACCTTTCCACTCTGTACTGTCTGCTCGTTTGTAGTACACTCTGTCTCCTGTCTCATACTTTTCATCTGTAGGCCTAAGCTGCTTTCGTAAAGCTCTTTTTATTCTTTCTGAGCATTCCACCTCTGTGAATGCTCTTCTGGAAGCATGCAATGCTGCTAGGTGCTGTCCTACTCTAGTACTCATAGAAGTGCCTTCTAGAGCAGGCAGTTTATTAACCAAAATGGAGGGAAGATTAGGACTGTGACCAAACACCAGCTAGTGTGAATTATAACCATGCACATTAATCATACTGTTCTTGGCCATTAAAGCCCAGTCTAGAGCAGTCTGCCAGCCACACCCGTTTTCCCTTTTCACCTTCAGGAGGATCTCAGTCAGAGTCATGTTGTGTCTCTCCAGCAGCCCGTTGCTCCAAGGAGTGTATGCCGCTGTGGTCTTCATCTCAATGTTGAATTTTTCTGCCATCTCTCTTATCTCCTCATTATTGAACTCACCACCGTTGTCAGTGTATATCCGTTTTGGGGCACCATGAACACTTATCCACGAGTGAATGAAAGAGTTGACAATTTCAGAGGCTTTCTTTGTTCTCACAATGTTTCCACCAATGAAGCGTGTGAAATGGTCGATGATGTGGAGGTACCATATGCCAGGTTCCAGCTCATGTAAATCCATTGCCACCGTCTCATTGTACTCTGAGGCTAAAGGCAAACCCACAGCAGGCCTGGGCTTGGTCCTATTATATCTTTGACATACCTCACAGTCACGGATAATCTCTTGCAGAATAACTGGATAGTCTTTGTCAGTATTTCCAGAGCTGAGGATAAGCCTCTGCAGCCGGTCTGCAGAGGCATGGCCAAACTGTTTGTGAAGCTTCAAGAGAATTTTACACTTCTCTTTTGTAGACATCTCTGCTGTGATGACAAGAACTTCACTTTCATTGGTGTCCACTTCAGTATTACCATCTCTAATGTCGACACAGTAGTGACCCGAACTAGTGAGCTCAAGAGGCACTGGTTGCTTGAACATGACAACTTTGTCATTCTCCATGTCTAAAACAGTTCCTGCTCTCTTTTTGCTCCATTTTGCTCAGCAGTAAAGGGATATCAACAGGAACAACTTCCGTTTCAATGTGACATTTTGTTGGTCCGATCTTAGCGGGAAGCTTTACCTTTCTGTAGGAGTGTACCACCTGACCATCACCAAATCTGAAAGGTCTACAGCTTGAAGATTCTGTTTGCATCAGTTTGTTTATTTGGCTTTGGCTCAGGTCTTTCATGTAACTATCCAGCCACTTTTCACCACAAACAGTACGTGTGCATGCTGTGTCAATGATAGCTGATCCCAGTGATTCAGTTAGGAAGATCTCCGAGTCCGTCATAACTTTTGTAAACAGTGTAATGTTACACTCTTCGACATTTTCATCTTCTGCTAGCTTTACTTCATTTCTCTGATGAGGACAGTCTTTGGCCCAATGGTACGTGCTCTGACAAATTACGCATTTTGTTCGCTTACCATATTTGTCGAGCGGGTTTGTACCTTGCTGTGGCTGCCACTGTCTATTCTGTGACTGGCTGTTGTTCCGTCTGAATTTACCTGGTGGCCTCTGCTCCGTGAAAAACGCCGCATCTTGAGTCAAGCTGCCTCCACTTGCTCCACTGGTTTTTCCTCCGAAAATCCGTTTTAACGCTGACTTCATGGATGCAAATGTTAAATCCGTGCACGCTGTAAGTGCTAGCTGCCTACTCTTCTCTTCAAGACAAGCCGTGTCCAGTAGTTTAAATGCTAACACAGCGTCAGGCAAGGTCATGTTGTACTTCTTCATGCGGTTGTATCTCTGCTCAAAGTCTATGATGTAGTCTGCCATGGACATCGCGCTGTCTTTGGAAATCGAGTCGAAATGAGATTACGCTTCATAAGCGCGGTCTTTTTCTTCTCTCAAGAATACAGAGTCCAGCTTAGCTAACAAGGTTTCCATACCATTGTCTTCATTCAGATCGCTCGCGGGTATTTCCAAATCGGTCTCTCTGGCTCGCCCCTCGAGCCCTAACACCACCGCTAGTGCCTGCTTCTTCTTGTCCAAATCCGTAACAAGTTTCCAAATACTAATTTCATTTTTCCAGCACTCGTATGGTCTGATTTCGTCAAACGTAGGTGGTACTCTATAGTTGGAAACCATCCTCTGCTACCATTGATAAACTCCACAGACACAACGTGGTTCTGCACTTAGTACTTTATTTTCTCCTCCACACTAACTAAACAGGAAGGGGAAATACATCATAGAATAGGAGGGAACACTGAAAAAGATGCAGTAACTGAAATGACCACAAGATGGCAGTATATTAAACAACTATATCCCTTGTACATGAAGTTAACAGCCTTGTCTATGCATTGGGTCTGTTTTGGGCAAAGCTGTCCGACACATATGGGGTTGTGGGGGATGGCAATACAGTGGGTATTAGCACTAGTGATAACAGGTGCAATAGTTCTTGCAATAAAAAGTGCAGCAACACTTGCAGTGCTGATGATCAGTAGGGCTGCCACACAGGTCCTTCCCTGGTACTGTGGCTAAAGCCTGGTACACAAAATGAGATTATCGGATGAATAATCGTCTGTTTTTTGTTGCATGCTAGTCTCATATCGAAAATTAAGAGGTTACTGAACGTACAAAAATTCTTGTGGTTTTGCCCTCCCCCCTGTAAACTGACCACGGTTTATCATGGCTGCTCAGCCCTGTTCTGTCCTTCTCTGTCCTCCTCTCTTCTCTCCCTCCCTGCCTGTCTGCTCGTGACCGTGCCCGCCCCTTCACCTCCTGCTGCTTTGAAAACTATAATATATTCATGCCATCCAGTCTGTTATATAACAATATGTGTCCCAGTATCTGATCTATATGCAAAAATGCAGATTATACCTTATATCAGAGAGTCTCTCGGCACTCACTTGACTCCTCGGCTCTCTCTCCTCCTACTCAGTCCGGGAGAGGGGAGAGCTGGGGAGTCACGTGAGCGCCGGGGGACATTTTGATATAAGGTATAATCTGCTTTTTTTTATATAGATCAGACACTGGGACACATATTGTTATCTAACAGAGGGGATGGCATGGATAGGCTTAACGACCACTTTAAACTGCCATCAGGTAAGTGGGTGTGTACAAGGTGATTTCTTCATATTGGGTTAATGTGGAGAGGGAGTATGGGAAATAATCTAGGTTAGGAAATGGGTCTACATCACTTGTATAGGTCAAATGCTAAAAAAGGCAAATAAAAAATATTTGGATATGTTACAGTTAAATATACTGGAAACATTTAGATGTAATCAATACGTTTTTCATTTAGAATCCTCATTGCTACAAATTTCAGAGTGGGTGTTTGTCACATCCACTTTTGATGCCTTTTGCTGTTACTAAAACATAACAAACTGATATATTCACAGCATTAGATATATGTATAGTCTACAAATTGCCTGCGTGCTTTCAGAGTGTTTGTGCAGTTCATTATTTCTAAAGCTTCCACTACATTCCACTTCATTTTCAGAGAGGTTAACTAAGTCTGTTGGTTGCTCAAGAGCAGTTTGTTATTAGACACAGTACAAGGACGTAAAGCTAGTGTAGGATACTTAAACAAATATAGAAAATCATGATTTTGTATTCTTTACTAGAGATGGAGTCATTTATATTGCAAGTATATAATATGGCACTGATAAATATAATTACAAAGGAAGCATGTGCTCTAATCTAATCTATGACCTTCTCAAATGCTGTCCATAGAAATGAGATATCATTAAGACTTTAGGAAACCATGTAAATGCTCAGATATATTTTCCTGACTAATGGTGTTCTAACACATGTGCTTGCATTCTAAAATTAAACACAGTTTGTAACCTGGGGCACTATGCTCAACTTTCCACTGTATCTGGGGAACAATAATGCTTGGCTGCACTATTCCAACAGAGGCAACCTAACGGAAGTATATTCAATTTATACTATCCCATTTAAGTCATGGTGGATAAAGTGCAACTTGCTGGACAATACAACATTGCTTGTTACTAGTGCCTAAATTAAACCTGTCACAAGCCAGTGCATGTAATTATTTAATCAGTAAATCAATAGGCTATATGCAAATCTCAACTTTTCTTCCCTTATTGGTCAGTGAGGCTGCCTATCACATTAAAGGATCAATAGAGAAGCTGTAGAGGTAGAAAGGAACAAGAGGGAAGCTTTACTTTTATAGAAAAAGTCAAGATATGCCTACAGACTTGGCTGCCTATAATATATGGCAGCTATGAGTAAGTGTCAAGACAGCAAGAAATGCATTGACTGCTTTATTCCCACTGTGTCTTTGTTGCCATATCATATTCTTAGAACTCTAATGTACAATAAACAGACCTCTTTTGGAATGCAGCTACCTGGATGTTTTGAGTTTTCTCTCTACTGATTTTTTTTAATTTTTTTTTATTGCTTTCACTAAAGATAACCTCTGTTTATGCATGTTTTTATCATGTGCTCCAGATGAATTCACCAGCTTTGTGATGGTTTAAAAATTACATTGGGCCGATCTAAGAGTGTAACTTGCCTGAAACAGACCTGCATAGCAATTAGCCTCGGTTCACACTAATGCTGTACAGGAAACCTTGCGATCTGTGCACGTTTACTGCACCCCATTGAAATTGTACTGACCTTGGGATCTGCAGTTAACAAGACCCCATATGTTAGCCTGCATCGGATCACATCAGATCGCAAGGTACAAAAGTGCCATGCAATCCTGTTGCAGTGCAGTTCCAAAATTAAATAATTAAGTATATAAAATCAGCGCTAAAAATACACAGATAAAAAACATACAAATGCCATACAACTAATATATAAATAAGATAAGATTATGTGCTGATATGTGCAACACACTTAAAAAATAAATAAATAATATCACCACATTACATACATAGTGCACTGAGTGTGAAAAAGAATAACCCAAACATAAATTTCCAGTCAAAAGCCACAGATACTGTATATGGAAAAATCAAGAAATATAAAAAATATAAAAGTCAGTGTTTATAACATCCATATCGGTTAGTGATGATCATCAAAGAAAGAAACAAGTGTCTTCTGTGCAAAAATAGGAAGATCCAAGGAAACCAGCAAACCATTAACCACCTATAGGTGCAGTGGCTGCTCTGCGCTCACCTCAATGCAAGGTAATATTCACATTCAAAATTATCCCAGAATGAGACAGATCCTCCACAGGAATACTGGTTAGTTCAATGCAGGGGATAGATTACTTCCAAATGATAAGGGATCCTCCACAATGGCAGCAATCAGCTCATAAAAAGAAAATATGCAACTCCATAGTGTAGTAAATCAAAGTATACATTTATTAAGAAATATTTAGCAACTCACAGTTTAAATCGATCAACTTTGAAGTTAAAAAGACCTGCGGGGTCCCCAGATGATGTATGGTATCTGAATATGGAACTTTCAGTCTCAGCCGGAAAAAAAAACGGAAGTGACGTCACCCGCCTCCTCCTGACGCATTGCATCACAAATGACTCGACTTTATCAAGGGTTTGGAGGCTGGGTGACAATTTCCAGGATTAGGTTGCAGGGCGGTTATTATGGAAACTGCTCTGATTAGCATACTAACTCCTAATTTACCCTCACTTGGTATATACGAATATAGCTCAAACTGTTAAAATGACCAATTTGATATATGAAATAATTCTATAGGTAAACTAAAAATAATAGTAAATTGTATACAATGAGCGTAGATCAATAACACTCAATCTATATTAAATAGTAGATATAATATGTAAATAAAATCTATTTAAACCACTATTTCAACCACTATGAAATGTAACGAAATGTGCAGTGCATAAGTGTAGAGAGTAAGAAGGTGATGATGAGTTTAAAAATAAGTAATACTAAAATATATAAATAATTATATCCAGTTTAAATTCAATAAATAAACAAACCCATTAGGAGAGCAATCGTCTGTGGTAAAAGCATCTGACACCCTAAAAAGGAATTTTGATGTAAGTGTGTATAAGTGACAATCACTCCAAACAAAAAAGATTAGATGGTGCCTTAACATGGGTGATTAAAATTGCTCAAATGGATGGATGGAAGTGTATATTCAAAGATGAATATATAAATAATCTGATGCCCTAAAGTGAATGTTAGTGTGAGTATATATGAGTGACAATCACTCTAAAATAATTAAGATAATGCCATAGCATAAATGACTACGATAGCCCATAAGAATGGAAGAAAGTGCAAAAGTAAATAGATGTGAGAATGTGAACTTTTACCACGGATAATTGCTCTCCTAACGGGTTTATTTATTGAATTTAAACTGGATAAATTATTTATATTATTTTAGTATTATTATTTTTAAACTCATCATCACCTTCTTACTCTCGACACTTGTGCACTGCACATTTCGTTACATTTCATAGTGGTTTAAAGAGATTTTATTTACATATTATATCTACTATTTAATATAGATTGAGTGTTATTGATATACGTTCATTTTATACATTTTACTATTATTTAGTGTACCTATAGAATTATTTCATATATTATATTGGTTATTTTAACAGTTGGAAGTTCGATTTTGTGATTACCATATTAAGTATCTTTTCCTATCTTATAGTAATATGCTTGTATGGGCTATTCGTATATACCCAGTGAGGGTTAATTAGGAGTTAGTATGCTAATCAGAGTGGTTTCCATAATAACCGCCCTGCTACTTAATCTCGGCAACCCTCATCCAGCCTCCAAACCCTTGATAAAGCCACGTCATTTGTGACGCAACGCGTCGGGAAGAGTCGGGTGATGTCACTTCCGGTTGTTCGGCCGAGACCGGAAGTCCCATATTCAGATACCACACATCATCCGGGGACCCCGCAGGTCTCTTTTACCTTCAAAGTTGATCGGTTTAAACTGTGAGATGCTATATATTTCTTAATAAATGTATACTTTGATTTACTACACCAGTGATGGCAAACCTTTTTGAGCCCGAGTGCCTAAACTGCAATACAAAACCAACCTAATTATTTCAAAGTGCCAATACTGCAATTAGCGAAAGAGGTGGGCTGAGAGAGAGAGAGGGTGAGAGAGAGAAAGAGAGGGGGCATGGAAAGAGAGAAAGGGAGCGAAAGAGGTGTGTGGGAGAAAGTGAGGGGGGGTGTGAGAGAGAAGGGGTGTGTGTGAGGAAGAGGAGGGTGTGTGAGGGGGTGTGAGAGAGAGAGAGGGGTGTGTGAGAGAGGGGTGTGAGAATGAGGGAGTTTAGAGAGAGGGGTGTGAGAGAGGGGGGGCAGAGAGAGAGGGGGTGAGAGAGAGAGGGGGGATTGAGAGCGAGGTAGGAGGATGAGATAGAGGGGTGCTTGAGAGAGAGAGGAGAAGCTGAGAGG
Organism: Pelophylax lessonae; assembly: GCF_965119305.1. Taxonomy (NCBI): domain Eukaryota; kingdom Metazoa; phylum Chordata; class Amphibia; order Anura; family Ranidae; genus Pelophylax; species Pelophylax lessonae. The sequence continues at coordinate 224,859,126 of NC_138770.1, read as the reverse complement.
AGAGTGATGGGGGAGATGATAGAGAAACCTCTAGCTCTGTCCCTATCTGCAGTCCCTGTTCTGCCCCCCTGACCCATTCTTTGTCTGTGTATGATCATGCCCGGTACTTTCTATGCCAGTCTCCGACCTTGATCCTGGGGTTCTCTCTGCTCTGTTCCTTCCAGTGGCTCCCTCACAGCCTGTGCCTCCCAGTTGTCCTCATCTTCTGGGCTCCTGGTCATTCTGTTCTCTGGGCCTTACTGTTGAAGTTGAGGGGGTTTGAGGAGTCCAGGCTCTGGAAGGCGCGGAGATGCTGCTCTACTGCTCGCTTCTTTGAGGATCAAGGAGTCGGTGAGGCTCTTCTCTCCCTCTTGGGCTCTCAGGCCTGTTAACCTTCCCCACATAGGCTGCTGGGCCGCCCACTCACTTGCTCGCCATGTGCAGATAGATTCCAGCACGCAGACCTCGCCGCTGTTTGCTGCCGCCACCATGGAGCCTGGACCCTCCATTGACTCTCTCACGTGCCCACAGAGATGGCTCTGCCTGCCAGCTGTGGCACACGTGCCATGGGTTCGCCATCACTGTACTACACTTTGGAGTTGCATATTTTCTTTTCATGAGCTGATTTCTGCTGTTGTGGAGGATCCCTTATCATTTGGAAGTAATCTATCCCCTGCATTGAACTAACCATTATTCCTGTGGAGGATCTGTCTCATTCTGAGATTAATTTGAATGTGATTATTAGCCTGCATTGAGGTGACCGGCGACTGCACTTATAGGTGGTTAATAGTTTGCTGGTTTCCTGGGATCTTCCTATTTTTGCAAAGAAGACACTTGTTTCTTTCTTTGATGATCATCACTAACCAATATGGATGTTATAGACACTGACTTTTATATTTTTTATATTTCTTGATTTTTCCATATATCTTTGGCTTTCCACTGGAGATTTACTGTATGTTTGAATTATTCTTTTAAACAGGCTCCTGATGACGTCAAATGACGAAATACGTAGAGCGTCCTTCCATCACTTCCACTTGATGTACCTGTGAACCGCATTTTCGGTGTTTGGAGCGCATCGCGTTCCGGAAGTAACCCGGGAACAGACCCACGATATCTGTATTGTGATCTGCTTGCCTTTCACCGCTAAATTGTGAGAAATATTTTGATTTTAATAAAGTATTTACCATACAGTACTTCACTATATGAGCCTTTCCTCCCCATATATGATCGGGATCTCCAACTTTTGTATGACCGCTATACTATGAGGGTTAATGGAATAAAGGAGATGATACACACTTCCTATTGATGCTGTCCGAGGAGACTTACCCTTGATATTTACCACGCGTGTTACCCCTGCAGGGGTATCATCTTCTGGTGAGTGTGCAATTCATTAGGGGGACACAGGATTCACCCACACGCCAGAGGCGTAACTAGAACCTTCAGGGCCCCGAAGCAAGAAACCATGAAGGGCCCCCCAGACCCCTGGCAGGGGCCCTTCCCTTCAAGCCCGGGGCTCTTCCCACTAATCCTGGGGCTCTTTAATCTTATTGCATGGCCTTTTATTATGGTCCCGCATCAGGATCCTTTCACAAGTTCTGCAGTGGTGCAATCTTGGGGCCTCCCCACAGTGGTGAAATGCCAGGGCCCGGTCGCAAGTGTGACCTTTGAGATCCTAGAAGTTCACCCACTGGTTTGCTACCGGGCCCCCTGGAGCAGGGGGCCCGGTAGCGATTGCAACCCCTGCAACCCCTGTAGTTACGCCCCTGCCACACGCGTCACCTTCTGAAGAGTCTTACCTTATTCCATGATAATTTGGGACCGGTTGGTTGTCATCCTCTTCATATTCTGAACTTTTCATTTTACATGGACTCACCTATATAGTCACTTTTTGTTATGTGACACTTATTATTTTATACCAGTGTCATTGGACTTCACCTGCTTTTTGAATTGCTATTTTTATTGCCATTTGCTACACTTTTGTTTCGTGGCTCTTATTTTTTGTGTTAAAGATTCAGTGCTGAATTATGAGAAAACAATATGTAGACCAGCAGCTAACACTTCAAGGGTAATCAAAAACACCTTAAAACAATGTATAAAATAGTAGTGCAGCGCAGTCTAAAATCCTCTGATAGATATCCCACAGAGACAAAATCAACATAAAAATGCACAATGATATTGATATAAGTATTGCGAGAGACAGTCCATAGTTTGAAGATATGCAAGAAAGGAAAGGTAGTCCACTTGTGGTTCGGTGAAAATACACACAGTAAATGTGACTTCCGTGCTTGCAGCTTCCCTCCACCAAGCAATCTCTGCCTCTCACCTTAATAACGCGACCCTACAGGGTCAAAACACATATATCTCTCAAAAGAATCAGGGAACACAGCTCCAAGGTCTAAAACATCAGATGCTGCAGAAGCAATCCTTTACCGCAGTATAATGTCAAGGATAAGCACCAATCCAGGATGCATCCCCCAAGCCATGAAATAAAAGAAAAGGGGATCTAGTGCTCTCTGTATGTAACATTTAATTAGCTCATAAGAAAAGGAATCGCACTTACATGATATCCGACATATAAAAGCGAGTAACAGTATGCAGAGCCTGCAGCGTGCTGGGACCTTGCTGTATTACTTCCTGGTTAAGGCCATGGATCAGATAGACCAATCCCTGTACGCGTTACGTCCGAGATGGGCGTCTCCACATATATTCTTATCTACTCACTCACTTGTTAGCGCATTGGTTCATTATCCCTATCTATACTTAAGCAGTTCCAAAAATTGCTGACTTCAATGCACTGCGGTGCGATTTGAGCCCATTCAAAATGAATAGGCTTAAAGTGCACCGCACTGAAACATGTGAATTGAACAGAAATGCAGTGCTCTTTCTGAGCAATTCACATGCGGTTCACAGTGTGAACCGAGGATTATTGTTTAAATCAACTACATAAGGTAAGAGACAAGTACTGGTAATTGTTAATTGACATTGACTTATGTTAGAAAATAAATAAAATAAAACATTTTTTTTCTCCTTAGCTTGTGAAACAATTGCCTCAATTTGTATGTTGAATTCGAATTGTGAAATATCCTGTGTGTTTATGTTCCATACACAATACCATATGGTCTCCAGATTACTGTGACCTTGAAACTGCTGTAGAGGGAATCAGGATGGAGTGAGCAGTAATCAGTATCTGAGCACTTCCAGGCACAGAGCTGTCACATACAAGCAGAACTGGCCAAGTAAGCGGGGGATCTGGTACCCTCTGTCCCTAATGGATATGGGCTAGTGACAGAGGAGACATTAGGGGTCTAATGGGCCCCTTATATCTTAATAGAGAGTATCTGTCATTCTCTTATACATTCTTACATATAAGAACTTGTCAAACTTTCTGTTTTTCTGGACCACCCGGCTGAAAAAAATTTAAAGGATGACGATTATTAAATTATCACACGTTTTCCAAACTTAAAAATCGCCATCAAATAACAAGGCTTTGCAACATTCTTTAAGGGTTCAAGAAAGTACCACAATAAAATAAGAGTGAATCAGCAGGTCAGGCAGTTGCGTGTTACTCAGAATATGGAGCTGGTACTGGGCAGAACTAATAGGTCAACTGGGACACAGGTCATGAGGTGTCCAGTACAACAGTGGGCTGGGTCGGGACTGCGGATTGGTTCCTACCTACAGCATATCTAAACTCAAGAACAAAAATGTAATATACTATACCTTACCAGTTCTTAGATATGGTGGCTGCAATAGCTCTCTTTTTACAGGCTTTTTTCTTTTATTTTCACTTAGTGATCCGGCCAGTAACACACATTTTGCCCTTGGGTAACAACTCTCACTAACCATACAGTATATGCGGAGGAGCAGCATTGTTACCCTAGGACAATAAATGTGTCAGGAGTATAGAACATTCTCCCTCTTCTTTTCCATAACATGGGGGGGGGGTAGTTCCAAAGTCCACAAAGGTAGTTGGAAACAATTAACTCATAACAATGGAGAAGAGGCAGAAGGCACAGAAATTTATCAACTTACTAGATTTCTGGCACAGTCGACAGATATTTTTATTCCACTTACCAAATAGATTTAACAAAACACTTACAATGGTATATTTGACAGACCAAAAGAACAAATAACCAAGCTCATTGTTGGGGCTAACCTGTGCTTTAACATTTACTTACCTCCGTGGCTATTTTCACTACATATGTCAAAATTTTAGAAGCAGTGGAGGAGGGGAGGATTCAATAAACCTTCTGTGGCACTTTTTTGGCACTAATTCCTCTTGGTTATGTATGGCACCAAACTCATGAAGCATTTGCAACACTTTTGGTTCTTACAGCGACTAATGCACCAAATTCAGGTAGTGCTTACATGCGCCACTTTTACATTGTGACGCAAAGAATGTGGCAAAGTCCAAATAAAAAATACTGATAGTTCGTAACTTACGAAAGTGGAGCTTAAAGTCGTTTTAAAGGCAGGTTTTTTTTATCTTAATACATTCTTTGCATTAGGATAAAAAACCTTCTGCGTGCAGCAGCCCCCCTCAGCCACCCTAATACTTACCTGAGCCCCATCTTGATGTTGCACAGGAGACTCGGCTGTCTGGAACTCTTCCTCCTGAATGGCTGAGACACACAGCAGGCACCATTTGTTCCCACTGCTGTCAATCAAAGTCAGTGAGCCAATGAGGAGAGAGAGGAGGCAGGCTGAGCCGTAGCTAAATGTCTGAATCGACACACAGAGCAGCGGCTCAGCTCAGGTGCCCACATAGCAAGCTGCTTGCTGTGGGAGCAATTGGCAGGAGGGAGGAGCCAGGTGCGGGAGGGACCTGAGAAGAGGAGGACCTGCAAAACCATTACACAGAGCAGGTAAGTATAACATGTTTGTTATGTTTAACCAAAAAGACTTGAGTATCACTTTAATAAGTTCAACTCTCTTTTGGTACATAAGGAGAAAAACTAGCGGAGACAGATTTATCGAAAGTGTCTTGCATGCATTCTAAAAGTGAAGCAGCATTCGTCAAATTAAAAAAAAAAGGGCAGGTACGTGAATTTGGCATATGCTGTGCCACTTTTAGAATGCATAAGAGACACTTTCAATAAATCTGTCTGGCTATTCTTTATGAATTCCAGGGAGTGTGTGATGCTGAGTCAGCCAAAGCAGTAGTAGGTATCAGTGTTAATTTTGGCAGCAAATTTCAATTTAGTTTTAGTCTTAGTCTTAGGACTAAAATGGCATTTTAGTTTTAGTCCCATTTTAGTCTTCTGCAAGTGTTTTAGTTTTAGTCGTATTTAGTCGACTAAAACTCCAGTACATTTTAGTCGACTAAAACATCTTACATTTTAGTCGACTAAAACTCATTTTAGTCATCTATAATCGAATGGGTGTAGTTCAATTGTAATTTGTAATGCATTATTTAAGCATATCTCTACAATTTCCAAACTCATTATATACTACTGCTGGTCCTGGAGTGAAAAATCGAATATGTTATTATTTATGGTACTAGGCTTTGAGCATGCACTAGCACAGCACTACACCAGTGTTAATTTTGGCAGCAAATTTCAATTTAGTTTTAGTTATAGTCTTATGACTAAAATGCCATTTTAGTTTTAGTCGTATTTTAGTCTTAAGGCTAAAATGCCATTTTAGTTTTAGTCGTATTTTAGTCATCTGAATTGTTTTCGTTTTAGTCTTATTTTAGTCGACTAAAATTTTGTTCATTTAGTAGACGAAAACGTTTTAGTTGGTTTTAGTCGATGAAATTAACACTGGTAGGTATGTTGATGTGCATAGCAAAACATACCTTGATTCATGACACTGAACTACATGATACCTGTTTATTCTACCCCACATCTGATGCAATGGGGTGTATTTACTAAAACTGGTGCACACAAAGTCTAGTGCAGCTGTGCATAGTAACCAATCAGCTTCTAGGTTTTATTCTCAAAGCTTATTTGAACAAGCTCAAGGTAAAAACTGATTGATTACTATGCAGAAATGCACCAGATTCTGAGTGCTCCAGTTTTACCAAATCTTCCCGAGTGTGTTGGTGTGAGCTGGAAAAGAGTAGTGTATGCTGCATTTGAACGCAGAACAGTGGGGTTCATTTACTGAAACTAAAGAGAGTGCAAATCTGTTGCTGCAGTGCCTGGTAGCCAATCAGCTTCTAACTTCAGCTTGTATAATTAAACTTTGACAAAAAAAAGCCTGGAAGCTGATTGATTAGTTTGCAGAACTGCACCAGATTTTGCACTCTCCAGTTTTAGTAAGTCAACCCCAGTGTGTTGCAATATTTGAACAAGCTGAAGGTAAAAACTGATTGGCACCAGATTCTGTGTGCACTCGTTTTAGTAAATCTCCCTCAATGAATTCTTCATAATATTTATGGCAGATTACAGATAAAATCTGTTGAATGAATTCACAACACTGTCAGGAATTTCAAGCCTTTTAATCCAGAGGATTGCTTTTTTTTCCCCCTTTCTTTCAGTCTGACTGCTTTGGGAACAATTTGCATCCTCCTAATTAAACAAACATAAAGTTACTGCATGCTACTTGCTAATACGACAAAAACATATTTTCTGAAAGCATCAACGAAATGATCTCCTGTAGCTTGGAGCATTACACCACAAAGGAGACCCCGACAAAACAAACATTAACACAGGCTGTCGTTCCTGTCCTTCAACATCATGTGAAATATGGAACGCTGTTGTTTTTTCAAGTAAGATGAATATGCCGATGGTAATAATGCCAGGTGCAAAATCCCACTCATGACAGTATGCAAATAAAAGGTAAAGATGGTTTACATACTATGGAGTACAAATGATCTTTAATCTTCTGTTTCATCAGGCCAATCAGCAAAGTGAAGGCTGAGTCGCTGCTTTTTGTGTACTCCTTGCATTGTAGGTCTCATTGGTAAGGTTTTCCACGTGTTTGTATTGTGTCTGCTCAGTGAAGCTTGGGTCATTCATGTTTAACAAGGTTCATGAACAGAACAGACTCAAGGAACAAAAGGCTTGGGAATGGATTTATTGCTGCGCTATCGCTGCACTAAATAAATGAATAAATCCTCTGGGCATACAGGAAAGGCAATCTTGTGTGTTATATGCTATATATAATTTAAAAATAAAAATGCTTGAATTGCTTTATAGATAATTTGCCAAAAAAAAAAAAAAAAAAAACATAGATCTTTCTTGGCTGCAACTTTTTGCTTGTTATGCATTGATGTTGTTAAGAGACAACCAATGGTGCTCTTGTGTTACTACAAATGACCTATCAATTAATTAGCAGTGTTAGTGAAATTAAACCTGTGTAACAATTACTCCGTTCAGTACTAGCACTAAATTAATATAATTTATAATGCTCTGTAATGTAATTGTTTGCTGTAGAAGTAACATCGAGCTTGGGAAGATTAAATAGGAAGCACTGCTTTTTATATTAGCAGATCAAAAGAAGCGCCAAGCATTGAAAATCTACCTTTGAACATTTCTGCTATCAGGACAATTGGTGCCCCAGAGTTAATCGATTTGAATTGGTCTTATTTAATATACACATGTTTTGGTTATTATGCAGAGAGCTTAGAAAAAAAAAGGTTATTAGTCTTCTACTGTGCAGCTGTGACCCTAAAAATTAAATTCTTTCAAGACCCTAAATGAAATGACTACAAAACAATCGCAATGAATCACGCTCACCTTCATTTACATGTGCGATCTAAGGATGTTCAGCCTGGTGGAGCAGTAATGTTTTCATGTCACTGCATGCTCATTAGACTGTGCAGGTCTATGCAAAATAAGCCAGAATACAGATGAAGTTGGAATAATATGTACTAAGACTGAGGGTGTAAAAGCGTTCAGTAGATCATATGGTTCCACAAATAATAAAAGAGGGGTTAATTTACCAAAACTGGAAAGTGCAAAATCTGGTGCAGCTTTACAAAGAAACCAATCAGCTTCCAGGTTTTTTTTTTTTTTGTCAAATTGTAATAGAACAAGCTGAAGTTAGAAGCTGATTGGCTACCATGCACAGTTGCACCAGATTTTGCACTCTCCAATTTTAGTAAATCAACCCCATTGTTTTCATGACTAAAACTTTTTTTAGTTCTGGATTATATAAGGAAGCATTAGAACCTCAGTCAAATTTTTTATTTTTGCGGTCTCTGTCCCTGCTGGGGAGTTCCACCCTATAAGCTCCACCTTACCACCCTTTATGCCCCATACACACGTGCAGATTATCTGCAGACTTTTGTCTGCAGACTTACCTTTTCTATGTAGTGCAAGGGCCTGCCGGATTGCATACAAATTGAAAGTGTTTAGGTTTGACCTCATATTATATGGTTTTGGTAAGTCTGCAGACAAAAGTCTGCAGATAATCTGCACGTGTGTATGGGGCATTAGGCTTGAAATGCTCCAGTGATCATTATCATCATGACAGAAATGATTAGAAAATCCAAAATTGTATGGTTGTCACTGTAACAGGTGAGGGGAAATTTTCACCTGGGACAACTTTATTGTGCTACCTATATATATGAGGAGAATTCTTCCCACTTTGGAGAGAATTTCACTTGTTTCCTGTTATGTCCCTAAGAAGGGAGGCAAAGCAAAATCCTCCTAATGCTGGCCATACATTAGTAGAAAAATCGTTCAAACTCGTTTTTGAATAACGAACACTCGGCCGTGAGAGCAATCTATTTTGCCATTATGTAATGACCGAATTTTAATTGATAAATCATTCAATGGACATAAATGAATCCGTTTTTCGTTTGTTTTTTCACACATGCCTAGTGCAAACATTTCGAGCGAGAAACACATTAACCTTTCAATTTGTCATTCGTTCGGCAGAATTTTCCAAACATTTCCTTTGATTTTTCAGCTCTGAAAAGTTAAAACTGATTTTCTATTTGTGCCCATTAACTGGACGAAAAACGAACGAACGGACCAAATGATTTTTCGACTAGTGTATGGCCAGCATAAGAGGACACAAACAGAAAAACAAACAAAAAAGTTTGGGCTGTAGATACACTTTATGACATATGTGTCAGTCTGGTAAAAATGTGAAATATTTGGTCCGTGTAAACCTTCATATTGAGGTTGATTTACAAAAGGCAAATAGCCTGTTCACTTTGCAAGGGAATTTGCCCCAGAGGTTAGTGAATGTGGTCAATTTTCACTTTGTAAAGATTACCCAATCAGGTGCAAAGAGGGAAAAAAAACAGCATTTTGCTTGCACATGACTGGATAATGGAAGTCAGCAGAGCTTCTCTTCATTCACTAAGCTCCAGGAAACATTTCCTTCAAAAGTGAATAAATCAACAACCCTATCTGATGGACTACTTTCCAAAATTACCAATCCATTTCATGAAAGCCGAACAGCCATTACAACATATGGTTTAAATGTACATTTAAGTCAACGTGACACAATTTCCCAGATGATTTTTTCTTAACATTCCCTAACTATTTAAAAATATTATGTTTATCAATTCAGGCCTACTTAAATGTTGCAGAGACATCCATCTTACATTAGCAAAGTCAGATAAATACACATAAATAAAGTCAAGATCTAGCTATTTTTTAACCACTTGCCGACCGCCGCACGACTATCTACGTCGGCGGTCAGCCCCTCACAGGCAAACTGACGTAGGTCTACGTCGCTTGCTTGTGAGGGTCTAGGGAGCTCCCGCGTGGTCACGGACCCCCCCGCGCGTGTGACCGGCGGACCGGGGAGAGGGAGAAAGTCAGGCGGCTTGTGTAAACAAGCTGCCTGTCATTCTCCCCTGTGTATGAATGAGGATCATACGGTTCTACTATGTAGAACCGTTGAACACCGTTCATACAGCTGAAGCCACAGCCAATCACAGTAGAAAGCACGCCCCTAGGGACACACATAGCCCCTCCCTTCCAAAAAAAGTTAACCCCTTCACTGCCAGTGTATTTTTACAGTAACAGTGCATATGTATAGCATTGATTACTGTAGAAATGTCACTGGTACCCCCAAAAGTGTCAAAAATGTCAGTCAAGGGTCCGATCTGTCCGCCGCAATGTCGCAGTACCGCAAAAAAAATCGCAGATCGCCGCCATTACGCGTTAAAAAAAAAACAACAAAAATGACAAAAATCTTTCCCTTTGTTAGTAAACGCGATAACTTTTGCGCAAACCAATCAAAATACGCTTTTTGTGATTTTTTTTTACCAAACATAGGTAGCATAAAACAAATTGGCCGAAAATGTTAAAAAATTTTGATTTTTACATTTTTTTTTGGGGGGAATTTCATATAAAAAAATGTGAAAAATATTGCTATTTTTGCAAAATTTACGCTATTTTTTTGTTTATAGCGCATGATCAAAAAATCGCACAGGTGATCAAATACCACCAAAAGAAAGCTCTGTTTGTAGGAAAAAAAGGACGCCAAAGTCGTTTAGATACAGCATCGCACGACCGTGCAATTGTCCATTAAAGTCACGCAGTGCCGAATCGCAAAATACCCCCTGGTCAGGAAGGGGGTAAAATCTTCCGGGGCTTAAGTGGTTAATTTCATGTATGTAGAGGGCCATAACCTGCTATACTCTGTCAGGTTCATTCTGTTGGGAAGATTTCCATTACTTCCTGTGTCATCGAGACAAAAAGGGGCTTATATATGGAAAATGTACCCTCAACAAAAAATAAATCTTAATGTTACCCAATACCACTGTTTTATATTTAACACTGGACTAAAGAAGTGACAGTTGAGGCTGGTTAGATGTAATGTTCAGCAAGAAATTTCTGCTAAAGTGCATTTTTCATAATTCAACCCATTAATAAGCAGAATTTCCTTAAAGAGGGACAAATACAGCTATACCATATGACAGAGATTTTATTACCTCAAAATTGTATTCAAAATTGTTTTTTATGAATAACCTATATAAATATCTAAAATATTCTAATTCTGAACCAAAAAACAATGGATAAGAGATGGATGATGCATTTTTCTTCACTCCTAATGAGATTTCCAGTATCATCAAATCATTACCCAAAACAAATCCATGCTATGGTCTACCAGATGCTAAGTATATACCATGGAGATCATACTTTTTCCCTATTTAAACAATAAGACAAAACCTGGTACCAAACATGACAAACTAACAAAGTTACCCTGATATTGCCTGACTGCTAATACTACAAGGCATCGGCCTTTTACAATAAAAAGGGTGAAATATAGCCTTAACAATAAATACCATGGCATGCAAAACTCCTCTACAATCTGTCCTTCCATTTCTCTTTCATTTCTTTCTCTTTTGTATTTAGTTTTTCCTGTTTCTAAGAAAAAGGCGAATAATAAACATAAAGGCAAAAGAACAATAACTGCAATGGAAAATAGAATTGGCTGAAAATAATAACTGAGCATCAACAAGGACACATTAGCTATAAATCTCCATATTATCCAGCTTCCACTTAAGACTAGCAAACAACAGAATTCTTGCTACAAACTGTTTACATCAATTCCAAGTATATGATTATAGATAATACACAATTTCATGCAGGAGACGAATGATGGCAAAAGACACAATTGTTAAGGGTAATTAAGTCTAACATATTGTGCTAGTTTGGTACTCAAAACAGTAGTGTCAGATCTACTTTTTATCAGTGCTTGTATTACCATAGAAACATTACAAGGTCCTGGAAGGCAGCCCATGCTTTATTACAAACACAGTAATGTGGCACAGGTCTCATTCTTAACTATTTTAATATCGTCTTTGACCAGAAGCATATTTTTATTCTGCACAGCATATAGCCAATGTTCTCTCTTTCAGCATGCATCTTGGCTTTTGGAAGAGACACATGGAGACATAATAAAATATACTGCTATAACTGTTTTTTTTAAGACTCTGAAAATGACAAAAATCTGCAAAATAAAAAGTAAACTAAAAAAAAACACAAACAACAATCATAATTCAACTGTAGATCATTTATTGTATCCATCAATTAGAAATGTTTTATGAGAATTGAGAATAAAGGTTTTTGGCAATGTAACACAACTAGTCAAGAAGCAATTGATTAGTTTGATTGCACAAAAGAAAATTTGATGTTTGGAAATGACCAAAAACAGAAAAAAGAAACTTTATAGACTAGTGGCAAAAAAAAAATGGACTTCAGTAAAATACAACAATCCATGAAAATCGTGCTTTACAACTACAGTATTACCCCTTCCTTAATCGGGTACTATACCTTCAAGAGTATGCTATTTCTTTTCACATTTCATCACAATGTTAACCTAAATATAAATTGGTAACAAAAGCTTTATCCAGTTGGAGGCTATTTTTTATAATGCTACAGTATATGAAATCCAAACATGAGAATGAATTTCCTATCTGGTTTGGAAAATGTATTTATAGGGCAAATGTAATTATTGTGAGAGCAAAACAAGCATGTATCAAATAGATCTGAAATCTCAGACATGTTGAATGCTGAACACTCCAACTAAAGCCTCGTACACACGCACCGATTGTTGGCCGACCGATCGGCCGTCTTTTGTCCAGTGTTGTTGTGTTGGTTGAAATGTGCTCTAGACTGCACACAAATTTTGTCGGCCAACTGCACAACTACCAACTGCAGAAGTGATGTCATGTTCTGGTTTACTTTCCGTGTGTTTTTTCTTCTCTGAGCATGCCCAGTCTTGCTCATCTGATTTTTGTCTGCCGAAATCTGTACTGACTGACGAACAATCGGCCGTTCTGTTGACGGCCAACAAAAATTTTATAGCATGCACACCAGATTTTGTTCAGCCGAAAAGTCGCAGTCGGTTGTCGGAAGCATCATACTAACAAGCCGAAAATCGGCCGATCGGACGTTGGCCAAAAATTCACGGCCAACAATCGGTGCGTGTGTACGAGGCTTTACTCCTGAAGGCAAACTCCATCCAAAAATAAAATATGAATAGCTCATTAAAATATAACATAAAAAAGCAACTTTTTCTGGAATACTCACCTTCAATTCAAAACTGTCAGTGAATGGGGGGGAGGGGCAGCAGCACTATCCCACGGTACATAGTCTACAATGTAACTCAGGCAGGCTTGATGGAAAACCTTGAAAAGTTTATTTATAAAAATTATATATAGTGATGATGATTAAAACATAATAAAATGTATTCCAAACCAGATCTGTGGCGTTGCTGGGGGTCACAGGATGACCGAGCCGCTGGGTGAGCCGGAACTGTGTAGATGATCACAGCAGGGAACCAGGCATAAGGGAGAAGGATCTTATGTGCCAAAAGCAGACCGGACCAGCTATCGGGTGGGAGGAAGCCACGCCACCTTACCGGCTGGTCCGGTCTGCTTTTGGCACATAAGATCCTTCTCCCTTATGCCTGGTTCCCTGCTGTGATCATCTACACAGTTCCGGCTCACCCAGCGGCTCGGTCATCCTGTGACCCCCAGCAACGCTACAGATCTGGTTTGGAATACATTTTATTATGTTTTAATCATCATCACTATATATAATTTTTATAAATAAACTTTTCAAGGTTTTCCATCAAGCCTGCCTGAGTTACATTGTAGACTATGTACCGTGGGATAGCGCTGCTGCCCCTCCCCCCCATTCACTGACTTATGCTGAATCAGCATTAATTAGCAGCAGCACCACACGGTAATTTGACTTTATTCATTCCTGAGAGTGAGAGATATCACAGTTAGCGCTGGAAGTCCCTTTGTTGTTTAATTCAAAACTGTCCCCTGCTGTAGTTATTTGTTGTCACTAGGTGTCACCAGTCTTACGAGTTAAATGGCATCATCCAACCCATTTTCTTGGATACCAGGCTGTCATGGACCTGCCCCCTGGGCCAGTGTCATCTTGCATCCTGGGCTTAGTGTACTACTACATGGAACAGCACTTGCACTTTATGATGTGAGTGCTGCTCAGTGCAGCAATTAACACTATACCCCACAGGGGAGTTTGTCTTTGAAACCACAGGGGAGTTTGTCTTTGAAACCACAGGGGAGTTTGTCTTTGAAACCACATAATATTTTATTCTAGCAGGATTTTGTATGCAACATATTATGATGGGTTGATATACTATAAAGCAGGGAAGTGCAACCTGCGGTCCAAGGGCCACATGCGGCCCAACACAAAATTGTAAACTTACTTAAAAAATGTTGATTTTTTTTTCTTTATTCTTTGTAAAATTTCTTTACACTTAGCGAACACATGTGACCGAAGAAAATTTTGATAGTGTCTCTTCACTGGACTTTTATAAGTTTTATCTTCCCAAAGAAAAACATTCACCTCTTCACAATCACACCCTTTTCATATCATCGGTTTTTGGCAGCACCTATATTTGTAAGTAACTATTTTCAAGGATGAAGCACACTAAGGGCAAAATTAGAACCAAAATATCTGATGAGCACCTTGAGAAATCATTGAGAATTGCTGCTACATCCGTCGAACTAGATATTGATGTGCTAGTTTATCACTAGTTTAATGTTGTCCTCTTTTACAATAAAAAATATTACAAAAACATTAGGTTTTATCACTCGAATAGGTACATTATCTATATCAGTGATTGTTAACTTGCTATCTGCCTGACTTTCTGCTCATCGGCTATCCTTATTATTAGTGTGTTTTATATATGGCCCAAGACAAATCCTCTTCTTCCAATGTGGCCCAGGAAGGTCAAAAGGCTGGACACCTCTGCTATAAAGGGTTGGGCCCTCAGAAGCATGGAGTTTAACAAACTTCCCTCTCCACCTCACATGACGTATGGATGTTGGTATGGGCTGCCTCAAGGTCCAGGGCTTCAGGCTTAGCCCACTGGCAACATCTGATGTGCAGATTGCAGATCCACGTGATACAGTGGGGATCAAAAGTTTTGGCACCCCAGGTACAAATTTGTATTAATGTGCGTAAAGAAGCCAAGGAAAGATGGAAAAATCTCCAAAAGACATCAAATTACAGATTAGACATTCTTATAATATGTCAACAAAAGTTAGATTTTATTTCCATCACTGACACTTTCAAAATTACAGAAAACAAAAAAAATGGCATCTGCAAAAGTTTGGGCACCCTGCAGAATTTATAGCATGCACTGCCCCCTTTGCAAGGTTGAGACCTGCCAGTGTCATGGATTGTTCTCAATCATCGCCTGGGAAGACCAGGTGATGTCAATCTCAAAGGTTTTAAATGCCCAGACTCATCTGACCTTGCCCCAACAATCAGCACCATGGGATCTTCTAAGCAGTTGTCTAGAAAACTGAAACTGAAAATAGTTGATGCTCACAAAGCTGGAGAAGGCTATAAGAAGATAGCAAAGCGTTTTCAGATGTCAATATCCTCTGTTTGGAATGTAATTAAGAAATGGCAGTCATCAGGAACAGTGGAAGTAAAAGCAAGATCTGGAAGACCAAGAAAAATATCAGACAGAACAGCTCTACGTCCTCACCACAAAAATCAGCGTTTGAACTTTGCAAATGAACATATAGACAAGCCTGGTGCATTTTGGAAACAAGTTCTGTGGACCGATGAGGTTAAAATTGAGCTTTTTGGCCGGAATGAGAAAAGGTACGTTTGGAGAAGAAGGGGCACAGAATTTAATGAAAAGAACCTCTGTCCAACTGTTAGGCATGGGGGTGGATCAATCATGCTTTAGGGTTTTATTGCAGCCAGTGGCACAGGGAACATCTCACGAGTAGAAGGAAAAATGGATTCAATAAAATTTCAGCTAATTTTGGATGGTAACTTGATGCCATCTGTGAAAAAGCTGAAGTTAAAGAGAGGATGGCTTCTACAAATGGATAATGATCCTAAACACACCTCGAAATCCACGGGGGATAACATCAAGAGGTGTAAACTGAAGGTTTTGCCATGGCCTTCACAATCTCCTGACCTCAACATAATTGAAAATCTATGGATAGACCTTAAAAGAGCAGTGCGTGACAGGCAGCCCAGAAATCTCAAAGAACTGGAAGACTTTTGTAAAAAAGAATGGGCAAAGATACCTCAAACAAGAATTGAAAGACCCTTGGCTGGCTACAAAAAGCGTTTACAGGCTGTGATACTTGCCAAAGGGAGCAGTACAAGATATTAACTCTGCAGGGTGCCCATACTTTTGCAGACGCCATTTTTTTGTTTTATGTTATTTTGAAAGTGTAAATGATGGAAATAAAATCTAACTTTTGTTGACATATTATAAGAATATCTAATCTGTAATTTGATGCCTTTTGGAGATTTTTCCATCTTTCCTTGGCTTCTTTATGCACATTAATACAAATTTTTACCTGGGGTGCCCAAACTTTCGATCCCCACTGTGTACCAAGTTGATAGGCATAGGTAAAACCCTTATCTGAGGTTGAGGCAAGCAAGTTCACAGGCAAAGGATGGAGCAACGGGTAAACAGAAATGAGCATAAATGGAATATTCTACTCCCTATTGTCTTCTTCTCATTTGAAGATAATCTCTCTAAGCAATTTCACTGGCAGTTTAACAGCCCTCATAGATTACTGCAGCACAGGCATGTTGCAGGCAGCCCTCTTCTAGCATTACAGGCATCAGTCATTCTAGATTGTCAGCTCTAACGAGCAGGGCCCTCTAGTTCCTCCTGTTTTGAACTGTATTGTAACTGTATTGTCTTCCTTCACATTGTAAAGCGCTGTGCAAACTGTTGGCGCTATATAAATCCTGTATAATAATAATATAATGGCGCTTTTCCACTGCATGGAACTGTACCGGTTCGGCACGCTTTTGTGCTTTTCCACTGCGGTACCGCATGGTATAGGGTCGGAACGGTTCGGTACGGTACGGTATAGGTTTGCTTTTCCACTGCATGGAACCGAACGGTATGGTATGGTACGGCTCTGAAAAAACAGTACCTACTCGATTGTGGTTCGAACAGGTACCAAACTGGTACTATATCCCACAATCCTTTGCATGCAGTCACTACTAGCCACTGATTGGTCAGAGAATCACACCCACCCCGTTGTTATCCCTCCCACTTAACTTTAGTACTACTTTAGTGGAAAAGCAAACCTATACCGTACCGTACCGAACCGTTCCGACACTATACCATGCGGTACCGCAGTGGAAAAGCAAACCGGGCCAAGCAGGGCCGAGTAGAGCCGAGCCGGTACTTGCAGTGGAAAAGTGCCATTAAGTCTACTCAATGCACTGGGACTGTGTCTGACCAGAAAGGTCTATGTAGTGCTTTAGTATGCTAATCTGCAATTGCTGCTGTGCTAGCTGCAATCTAGAAATGCTATCTGGATTTTGCTGCTCTTCCATAGGTGAATGCTGCCTACTTTGGCCTGTGCCAATGTTACTATTGTTTGTTCTGACCCCCACTTGCATACGAATATTAAATGCAATCTATTTGCCAGTCAAGGAAACTTAAGGCCCATGACCTAGAAATGTCATGCAGCCAAACCTATATCTCTTTGGGAGGTTCATAGTAAAAAACAAATGCTACCCAATACTGGAAGGAAGCCCAGCCAGCTATTGATTATACTGAGGGTCCTTACCAGTGCCTCTTAAATTGAGTTTAATAATAACCCCTTCCTAAAAGCTACTGTTTACCAAGAACCCCCCGACATGGTTAACTATCTCAAGTACTACTGAACATATGTATGCTGGTTGCTACTGGCTGTTGATTGTCCATCTCCAAACAATCCTTTGTTTTTATAAAAATAAACAATTAAAATAAATTATCCTGTTTAATTAAAATATAATTTACATTTTAAAATCTAACTAATTGTATCACTGTACTTTAAAGTGATTCTAAAGGCCTTTTTTTTTAAATAACAAACATGTTATTCTTACCTGTTCTGTGTAATGGTTTTGCACAGAGCAGCCTCTATCCAGTTCCTCTCTGGTCCATGGCACTCTTGGTCCCTCGCTCCTGCCGAGTGCCCCCAGAGCAAGTAGTTTGTAATGGGGGCACCCAAGCAGGCTTGTTCCTGAGCTGTTCCTGAGCTGCGGCTTTGACTGTCTATTCACACACAGAGCCGCGGCTCAATCCCACCCCTTCTCTCTCCTCATTGGCTCAGTGGCTGTGATTGACAGCAGCGGGAGCCAATGGCTCCCACTGCTGTCCCAGCCAATGAGGAGGAAGGGTGCCCAGAGAGCCGAGGCTCTTGTGCACATCGCTCGATCGAGATGGGGCTCAGGTGAGCATTAGGGCGCTGGAGGGCTGCTGCACAGATGAGGTTTCTTACCTTTATGCATAGAATGCATGAAAGTTAAAAAAAAAAACCTTGAGCCTTTAGAACCATTTTAAACTGCAGATATAACCCCGAAACCTGTTAGTAGGACACTGCAATTGATTTACTAATACTGGAAAGTGCAAAATCAAATGCAGCGGGGAATGGTAGCCAATCAGCTTCTAACTTCAGCCTTTTCAATTAAACTTTGACAAAAAAAAAAAAAAACTGGAAACTGATTGGTTTCAATGCAGAGCTTCATCAGATGTTGCACTCTCCAGTTTTAGTAAATCTTAGTAACCCCATTGTGTGATACGCATACTGCTTGTTGAGAAGCTATTGTTGAGAAGCTATGGCCTACACTAACCTGTGACTTAAAATATAACTAAAGAAAAACTTGTTTTGTTTAGTTTTTGATAAGAGTGGAGAAGGATTGGAACATCTGTCAGGTTTTTATTGCTGTCTGCACCCCTGTTAGAGCCCATTCACACTAGAATGACTTGTGAGGCGACTTGTGTAGCCCCAGGTCGCTTGACATAACAAAAGCAATGTTAATCAATCAGTGCCGTCTTAATTGGCACTACTGAAGTCGCTCTGACTTCAGAAAAGGGTCCTGTACTACTTTGAGGCAACCTGTGATCCGGCTGTCCCATATACTTCAATGGGAGTCGCCTCCTTATCTTAATTGAAGTGACTTGTTATCAGACTTTCCAGGAAGAAGAAAGAGATTAGCCAGGGATTGCCCACAGACAAAGTCGCCTGTCTCTTCAAAGTAGTGCACAAGTCTCTTCCAAGTCTCTTCCAAGTCTCTAAACAAGTCTCTTCAAGTCACGGGGCGACTTTCTGGTCGTAGTAGTGTGAACCAGCTCGAGATTCAACCTCTCTATTTGTCCTGTTTACCAATATCACAGAGAGTGAAGATGATAGAAAATACTCAATTGTTGGTTGTCACCAGAAAAGTAATAGAAGGGAAATTTAACAATTGGGACACTAGTTTGGGCCAGGGATTGCTTTATTTTCGAGAGATTTCTTTTCACTTCCTGTTTTGGCTATGGGACAGGAAGTGAGAGTAAATATCCCCAATGGGACACAGATGTAAAAAACCCTTTCATTACGCTATCCAAAATAAAAAAAGTAAAAAAGTTTTGCCTTTAGCTATACTTTTTTTTTCTTATTTTCAAAAATTTCCTATAAAATAAATCCATGGTTTAAACAATATGTATAAATCCATTTCAGGCTATTGCTTTCTTCTTTTCAATTTTTCAATTACTGGGATGCAAACAAGACATTACTACGATTAAATATTGTGGCAGAAAAAGTAATTAAATGTGGGACTTGTTGCCAATGTTATGAGTATAAAAGAATCCATAAGAATGGTATTTTTTTTCTGAGAAAAGGTGTCAACTCTATGCGCAGGGAAGGGAGGATCTAAACTTCTGGCAAGTTTTAAATAAACTGAGATTTTATGTTAGATTTGAAATGCTATCTGTGTCTTCACAGAGCGAATGTCAGCCCTCTTCCTGTTCTGTCTGACAGCTGTCACCTGTACAGGAAGTTAAGGGAACATTCTGCAGTGGGGACTCAGACAGCAATAACTGTAAACCTTCCCTAAAAGAAAATGTGTTTTTATTACTGCCTCTTTCACCCTTGTGGGATTTCCTCTCGCTGTGTGTTCTGTCTACCACCTGTCACATGCACAGGACATGGGATTATCCTCACTTTTCTCTCTGACACCTGTAGGTGATGCAATAGCACTCAAATAGGCAAAAGATTGCCATAAAAAGCTAACAGAGGTTCTAATCCATCTACAAGAACTGATTGGAAATATTTCTAACAGGGACTTAGACAATAAAAGCAGCATGCAGAAAAGTTAGAGCCTCCGACAATGTTAAACTCTTGTCGACCATGTAATGTAATATAGCAGCAAAGAAGGTGAGCATTAAAGAGGAAGTAAACCCTCCTCTGACACTTTTACCTATAGGTAAGCCTATGACAAGGCTTACCTATAGGTACTGTAAATATCTCCTAAACGTGTACCGTTTAGGAGATATTTACCTTAAATGCAGCCAGTGACATCACTGGAGCATGCGCTCTGAAGGAACGGCCGCTCATGCCATTCCTTCAGAGCCCCGTGCCGTGACCGTCAGCTCCAGCGCGCGTGTGCGGGAGTGACGTCACTGCGGCTCCGGCCAATCAGATGGTCGGATGCCGCGATCCCGGAAGACGGGCGACTGGACATGTCGCCCGTCATACAGGTAAGCGGGCGGCACAGCGGGGGGTCGTTCTTAGGTAAGTATTTCATAATGAGCTAGTATGCGATGCATACTAGCCCATTATGTGTTTCTCTTTCAGGTTGAAAAAAAAAACAAAAACATTTTTTTTTATGGGTTTACAACCTCTTTAATGCCTAGCCTCTGCCCACACACTATATTGTCAAAAGTATTGAGACACCTGCCTTTACACATACATGAACTTTAATGATATCCCAGTCTTAGTGTGTAGTGTTCAATAGTAAGTTGGCCCACCCTTTGCAGCTATAACAGCTTTAACTCTTCTGGGAAGGCTGTCCACAAGGTTTAGGAGTGTGTCTATGGGAATGTTTGACCATTCTTCCAGAAGTGCATTTGTGAGGTCAGGCACTGATGTTAGAGAGAAGTACAGAATATAAAAAAATAAAAGCTGAACATTAAAAACACCCCTATGTAAATGATTTGTCTCATCCCTCTAACTGGAAACCTGCAGGACAGCTTGTTCTGTTGAAAAACAGCAGACTTACTAGCCAGATCAGTAGGTGAAAATAAAGGAAAGATAGCCTAAAAAGAAAACGAATACAGCCATCACATCTACGAATTGGTAATCTGCAATATAATAAATGTTTGTGTTTGGGTTTAAATTATAGGTGAACCCTCAAAACAGGCCATTCATTTTAACATAGAAATGAAAGTCAAAACATTTGTGTGTGTATATACGCTTACCAGCCACTTTATTGGATACACCTTGCTGTCACCCCCCTTTTGCCTTCAGAACTGCCTTAATTCTTCGTGGCATACTGTAGATTCAACAAGGTGTTGTAAACATTCCCCAGAGATTTTGGTCCATACTGACATGATAGCATCATGCAGTCGCTGCAGATTTGTCGGCTGCACATCCATGATGTGACTCTCCTGCTCCACCACAATATGGGCCATACACACTATACAATTGTCTTTAGATTTACCAAAACCATATAATAGGAGGTCAAATCTAAACACTTTCAATTTGTATACAGTCAGGCCGGCCCCTGCACTACATAGTTGGAGGTAAATCTAAAGGAAATCTAACAACAAAAGTTGTATAGCGTGTATCCAGCTTAAGGGTGCTCCATTGGATTGAGATCTGGTGACTGTGGAGTCCATTGGATACAGTGACCTCATTGTCATGTTCAAGAAACCAGTTTGAGATGATTTAAACTTTGTGACATGGTGCATCATCCTGCTGGAAGGAGCCATCAGAAGATGGGTACACTGTAGTCATAAAGGGATGGACATGGTCAGCAACAATACTCAGTTAGTCCATGGCGTTTAAACGATGCTCATTTGGTATAAAAAAAGAATACTGGATACACAAATGGTAAAATATTCCTGTAGCGCAAGGGGAGATCACACTCCAGCCCCTACCAAAATCGTCAGCTGACACTGACAATATACAAAAACAGTATAAAATCACCAATGAGGTACAGTTCATATATTGATATGCAGCAATAGTCCACAAATATCGGTTTTGAGGAAGCAAATTGTAGGTGCAGATGTATGGGGTCGGCAAACCGTCACCACTGTGCTCTGAAGGGGGATAAGCAATGCCCACTCACCGACTCCATAGGCTCAGTCACTCTCGTGACAGAGCAAACAGGCAAATAGTAATAACAGCTTTCCTCAGACTTCCAAACCGGAACAATGACTCGGGACCCATCAAGTGTAAGACATGCAGAGGAAGAGAAATTCTCCACTAGTGTGATAACGTTTAACACTTCGCTTTATTAACATATAAAAATATTGCACTCACATGTCTCAACTGGATACAC
This sequence comes from Pelophylax lessonae, assembly GCF_965119305.1. Lineage (NCBI taxonomy): Eukaryota > Metazoa > Chordata > Amphibia > Anura > Ranidae > Pelophylax > Pelophylax lessonae. The sequence continues at coordinate 224,836,942 of NC_138770.1, read as the reverse complement.
AGCATATCAAGCAACTGGAGGTGTTCACCCTTCGGGACCGGGACCCAGGCTCCATGCCGTGGGTTGCGCGCCTTCCGGGTTTGCAGACTCCTTGTAAACAGGAATGAGGTTACGCCGCCTGGCCACGTACCGACGCGTTTCGTACTTCCGTACCTCATTGGTGATTTTATACTGTTTTTGATATATTGTCAGTGTCAGCTGACGATTTTGGTAGGGGCTGGAGTGTGATCTCCCCTTGCACTACAGGAATATTTTACCATTTGTGTATCCAGTATTCTTTTTTTATATTTTATGTTTTATTAAGTAGCAGCATTTACCATATTATTGTGAGAGTTATTTCCTCATTTAAGCGCTTGGTTGCTTGCAACTAGTTTGGTCTCCATGTGCTTGTAAGCAGTTTATCTAGATGCTCATTTGGTACTAAGTACAATTGATACAAGGCAGGATAGATCCATGCTTTCATGTTGTCTACACCAAATTCTAACCCTACCATCTGAATGTTGCAGCTGAAATCGAGACTCATCAGACCAGGCAACATTTTTCCAGTCTTCTATTGTCCAATTTTGGTGAGCCTGTGTGAACTGTAACCTCAGTTTTCTGTTCTTAGCTGTCAGGAGTGGAATCCGGTGTGGTCTTCTGCTGCTGTAGCCCATATGCTTCATAGTTCGATGTGTTGTGCGTTCAGAGATGGTATTCTGCATACCTTGGTTGTAACGAGTGGTTATTTGAGTAGCTGTTGCCTTTCTATCATCTCAAATCAGTCTACCCAGTCTCCTCTGACCTCTGACATCAACAAGACATTTTTGTCTACACAATGCTGCTCACTGAAAATTTTCTCTTTTTTGGACCATTCTCTTTAAACCCCAGAGATGTTTGTGTGTGACAATCCCAGTAGATCGGCAGTTTATGAAATACTTAGACCAGCCCATCTGGCACCAACAACCATGCCACGTTTAAAGTCATTTAAATCCCTTTTCTTCCCTATTCTGATGCTTGGTTTGAACTTTAATAGGTTGTCTTCACCACATCTAGAAGCCTAAATGCACTGAGTTGCTGCCATGTGATTGGCTGTTTAGCAATTTGTGTTACCAAGCAATTGAACAGGTGTACCTAACAAAATGACCGGTGAGTGTACATAAAACATAAAAAACACAGTTTTACCTCACAATCTCTCTGTTCTCAACTGCATAAGAGCTGGGGGAGAAGAAACAGCATCACACTGAGCTTCCCAGTGAATGGCTGTGCAGCAGGGGTGTGTCGGGACAAGTCTGATCATTGAAGGAAAGCACACTGAGTTCACAGCATAGCTAGAGCTAGATGGCTGACCACGATGTAATCTTATGCCTAGTGTGGTCAGCTAATAGGAACGCAAGGAGACTAGCAGGAACACCAGGTATTTCACACACAGGAAGCAATAGAAACAGCACAGGAGACTTTCTCATACAAGTAGATGGCATAGCAGGCAGAAATATGAAATGCTGGTTTAACATATTCTTTAATATTGCTTTTTAAGAAAAAACATTTAACAGTATATTATTATGGAACTGCACTCATTCAGTCTTTTATGTAGGGCAGAGCAAGGTGGCTGACGTCATCGCGCATGCCTGTATTGCACTTGCGGTCCTTGGACTATGGCTGGAGGTGATAGGCAAACAATAACTAATGTTACCACCTTAGCGTCTGTGAGAATCTGATTTCATGTGAGTGGATGGTTTATATTTTTAATAAAAGTTCAGTTTTTAAACGTTTTCTAACTATGGAAGCCTTCCTTCCTTTATCTTGATTTCATGTGTAGCCGGGATGTACCTGGGTGGGTTCTAATGCAAGGAACCATACGGGGAACTAGGATTGTGGAGATTATGGCAGTAGCTGGTCTATAATGTGATCAGCCCTTATCCATACCTCCCAACTTTTTGATAAGGGAATGTGGGACACCTATTAGAAAAAGTATATGGGCATAGGACACACCCCCTTAAAGGAGAATTATACAAAAACAATGTTAGTTAAACCCACAAGTACTTTTTTTTTACCACGACTATTCCTTTATACTGGCCTTTGAAATGTACAGATGCAGCAATTCAGAATTTGAATCAGAAAAGTTTTATTAGGAAATAAAACAGGAAACACAAAAGCATTTTGCATTTGAAGTTTCCAAGATAGCTCCACATATGTAGATGTTCCGCAAGCATCTACATTTAGTGTCATACACGTCGTCATTAATTGGAACAGCAATACAAACTTGAAAAACTAAACAAGGAACATTAATTAGGGACATACTCCCTGTCTTAGGCTGGCCATACATTATACAATTTTCTTACAACTTTCTGTACAATTTTCTTTAGATTAAAGCCCCGTACACACGCACAGATTGTTGGCCGACCAATCGGCTGTCTTTTGTCCAGTGTTGTTTGTTGGTTGAAATGTGCTCTAGACTTGCACTGGACTTTTGTTGGCCAACAAAAACCAACTTCAGAAGTGATGTCATGTGCTGGTTTACTTTCCCTGTGTTTTTTCTTCTCTGAGCATGCCCAGTCTTGCTCATCAGATTTCAAAAATTTTATAGCATGCACACCAGATTTTTTTCGGCCGAAAATTCGCAGTTGGTTGTCGGAAGCATCATACTAACAAGCCCACAATCAGCAAATCGGATGTTGGCCAACAATTTACGGCCAACAATCTGTGCGTGTGTACGGGGCTTTACCTTCAACTATGTAGTACAAAGCCCTGCCTAATTGGATATAATTGGAAGTGTTGTTTAGTTTTTGACCTTAGGCTGGCCATACATGTTCAATTGTCTTGTACAATTTTCTGTTAGATTGACCAAAAACCATATAATATGAGGTCAAAACTAAACAACACTTTCAATTGTATCCTATAAGGCAGGCCTTTGTACTACATAGTTGAAGTTAAATCTAAAGAAAATTGTACAGAAAATTGTAAGAAAATGGTATCATGTATGGCAAGCCTTAGGCACTAGCCTTCAATCGTATGGAAAAAAAACTATAAACGAATGGACCCAACCTAGCCTATAAGTAACCTATCCATCACTAATTCTACCAGGCTCAGGCCTGGAGTGTCCAGCAATGAACCCTAGGTTAACAAATTATTTAAATGAATGGGGTTGTCCCGTATGCTGATATGTGTATTTCTCCCATGCAATTCAGAATTTACATGAAAGGTTTAGCACTGGTAAACACTTTTTGAAAGATAAATAAAACATTTTATATACAACTATATGGATCAGACCAAAATGAGGAACAAATAAGGAGGAAAGAGGGACAGAGGGACTTTGTTCCAAATCAGGGACAGTCCCTCAAAATCAGGGACAATTGCGAGCTATGCATTATCTCTGGTGAGTCAGCTTGGTGTGGGTGGAGAAGGATTCGCACTAGGTGTCATTTATAGTGATTTGAACAATTATTTTCAAGACGACTCTCAGTGGTTGTCTGGGACTCTTTTTTCTTTGGATCACAAATGAACTTTAGTCACTGATTGGACATTTATTTTTTGCACTTTGCACTCTTTTTTTTGCAACTTTAGCACTTTATTTATTTGCACATTTGTACAGCATTTGCACTTTACTAGTATTTTTTCTTGCACATTGATAATAGAAATACATTTTGTCTATCATTTGTCATACAGTGCCTTGCGAAAGTATTCGGCCCCCTTGAACTTTTCAACCTTTTGACACATTTCAGGCTTCAAACATAAAGATATAAAACTGTAATTTTTTGTGAATCAACAAGTGGGACACAATCATGAAGTGGAACGAAATGTATTGGTTATTTCAAACTTTGTTAACAAATAAAAAACTGAAAAATTGGGCGTGCAAAATTATTCAGCCCCTTTACTTTCAGTGCAGCAAACTCTCTCCAGAAGTTCAGTGAGGATCTCTGAATGATCCAATGTTGACCTAAATGATGATAAATAGAATCCACCTGTGTGTAATCAAGTCTCTGTATAAATGCACCTGCACTGTGATAGTCTCAGAGGTCCGTTTAAAGCGCAGAGAGCATCATGAAGAACAAGGAACACACCAGGCAGGTCCGAGATAGGGTCCTTTCACACGGCCGCTCCGTGTGTCCGCAAATCATCCAATCCGTTTGCGGATGATTTGCGGACATAATGTAAGTGAATGGCACTGCGGGTGTCAGCGGAATACCACCCGCTGACACCCGATTTTCCTCCATTCAGTTCTGTTCCGTTTTTACAAATGGAACAGAACCCATTTTTTCTTCCGTGTAAAACACGGAAAGGAAGGAAAATCGGATGTCAGCGGTGTTATCCGCTGACATCCGCAGTGCCATAGACATACATTATGTCCGCATATCATCCGCAAACGGACGGGATGATATGCGGGCACACGGAGCGGATGACAGAAATGTCATCCGCTCCGTGGAAGAAAAAAAAAAAAAGTCCCGCAGCGGACCTTTCACACGGAGCGGCCGTGTGAAAGGAGCCATACTGTTGTGGAGAAGTTTAAAGCCGGATTTGGATACAAAAAGATTTCCCAAGCTTTAAACATCCCAAGGAGCACTGTGCAAGCGATAATATTGAAATGGAAGGAGTATCAGACCACTGCAAATCTACGAAGACCTGGCCGTCCCTCTAAACTTTCAGCTCATACAAGGAGAAGACTGATCAGAGATGCAGCCAAGAGGCCCATGATCACTCTGGATGAACTGCAGAGATCTACAGCTGAGGTGGGAGACTCTGTCCATAGGACAACAATCAGTCGTATACTGCACAAATCTGGCCTTTATGGAAGAAGGGTGACAGAACATGTCACCCATGGGAGAAGTGAGGGGTTGGCGCTTCGTTCTAAGGTAAGTATATCATAATGAGCTTGTATGCGATGCATACTAGCTCATTATGTGTTTGTCTTTCAGGTGTACTTTTTGAAAAAAAAAAAACAAATTCTGAGGTTTACAACCTCTTTAAATACCGAGGTTATGGCAGCAGATACCTGCCATAACCCCGGTATATTTTAAACAACGGGCGGTCCGCTTTAACATAAAAGTGGTCCCAATGGCAGATTCGCCACAGGATCACTTTTATGTGCGGCGGGAGAGGTGCCCCCCCTCCTGCCACTTGCCGGTTGTGTTCACCGCTTACTAGAGCTGTCGGAAGCAGGGTAAACGATCAGATCCTCTGTGCGGATGGGCAGGAAGTTGAGTGAGGGCAAGCTGGCCCCCACTCGACTCTATGCCCTTGGAGGATCAGAGCGACGTCAAATGTCAATAAAATCAATAAAAATAAATAGTGCTGCGCAAAAAAATATTAACAATAATTAAAAAAACTATCAAACAGTAAAAAATCACCAGTGCCAAGAAAAATGTTAAGCACAAATATGTTATATGCAATAGATATGCAACGGTGCAAAGTAGTAAAGTGCAAATGCAAATAAAGTGCCAATAAAAAATATATAATGAAATCCAGTAAATAGAAAAAACTGTGCAAACTGTTTATATGTGCAAAGATTACAAAGAAGTCCGATAATAAAAAGTCCACGTGAATAATAGCGCTGAAAAAATAGTTCTATAACAGTGAACCATATATATATATATATATAATACATTATATGTATAACGTTTGGGAGTTCTAAGTATTTTCTAGCAAAAAATTCTGATTCTAACTTGTAAACAAGTGTCAGATATAGAGGCCTGGTCCTTAATAGACTTTCATGCCTGCCTAGAGTAAAGCGATTCCCTATGAATGTGGTGTGTAAGTTGTAAGAAGAGAGGAGATGAAAACAATAACATGGGAGTGTCTGCTCGTCGCCCAAAACTTTGCCCATCCCAAGATGGCGGCAGCGAGCAGCACGTCGCCTCCCGGGCAGATCACGTGACACAACACAAGCCGTTCCTCCTCCTCCTCCTCTCCTATGCCAACACACAGCCACGCCCCCTCCCCTCGATTGTTGGCTCCGGATGTTTCGAGCCGCCTCTGTCAGTAAGTTCGGAGCTGGCCGAGCGCGGGGAGCGAAGAGAAGGAAGGAGGTACCGAGGAGACGTTACCTGAGAGCCTCAAACGCTACCGGCCTCGGCTACGAACTGGCCCCGCCGGTGGGGAGACAGCGGCCGCCGCGGGGAGGCGAAGCCACCACCGCCGCCGCTGAGGTGGAGGAAGGGGGGTGGGAGAGAGCGGGAGGACCATCATGTGGCGCCTTGTTTCGCTCAAGTTCGGCCGCCTGTACCGCTACGTGAAGCTGCTGTTCGCCGCCAGCCTGCTGGTAGTCATGCTGATGAACACACACTCCCTGCTCGCCTCCTTCCAGCGGAACGAGCTGACCGAGCGCCGCTTCCTCAGCCTCAATAAGTGCCCGGCGTGCTTCGGGACCAGCTGGTGCCGCAAGTTCATGAACGGCCAGCTGAGCTTCGAGGGCTGGAGCCGGCTCCGCCTCCTCGACTTCTTCAACGTCAAGAACGTCCACTTCGCCCAGTACGGGGAGCCCCGCGAGGGCAGCCGCAGGGTCGTCCTCAAACGTCTCGGCTCCAACCAAGAGCTGGCCGATCTAGACCAGAGGATCTGTAAGAGAGCCACCGGCCGGCCCCGATGTGACCTGCTCCAGGCCATGTATAAGACTGACTTCGCCCGGCTCAATGGAGATGTCCGCCTGCTTACCCCGGACGTGGTGGAGGGATGGTCCGATCTGGTGCACTGCCCATCGCAGCGCCTTCTAGACAGGCTGGTCCGCCGCTATGCTGAGACTAAGGACTCCGGCAGCTTCCTGCTCAAGAATCTCAAGGACGCTGAACGTATGCAGCTGCTGCTTACCCTGGCCTTCAACCCCGAGCCCCTGGTGCTGCAGGTGAGACCCATTCCACGGGGAGGGGGATCCTCAACTCTTCTCATACAGCTCAACTATGCCAAAGACTTCACTTTTCATTGGGGGAAGGGTAAAGGAGTGTGGGGACACCACAATTCATAAAGTATTCTGAATCTCAACAAACTCCCCTAGATGGCTGTAGCATCCAGTTCTGCATACTCTAAGCCAGGGATCTTTAAACTATGGCCCTCCAGTTGTTCAGGAACTACAATTCCCATCATGCCTAGTCATTTCTGTGAATGTCAGAGTTTTACAATGCCTCATGGGACGAGTAGTTTCTGCAACAGCTGGAAGGCTGTAGTTTGAGGATCCCTGCTCTAAGCCGAGAACTGAGCGATCAAATGCAGCTGATCATTAACTTCTGGGCTCCAATCTGAGCCATACATCGGCTCTCTGCTCTGCCTCCTCCACCACTCCTGAAAATGTCGCTCTATTTACTCTCCCACACTATGTGATAAGTCTCAGGCTCCGTTCACATGTAGGCGTTTTTCTGCTCTAGGATCAGCTCTCAAAACGCCCAACAAGACAAATCCTATTCATTTCAATGGCCCCTGTTCACATCTGAGCGTTTTGACGCTGTGAGCAAAATGCCCAACGCTCAAAGTACATGAGCTTCTTTTTGGACTTTTTACAGGAGTTTTCCATTGGTCTCTATTCAATCAAAAAATGCCTGAAAAAACACCCATAAAAACGTCTGTAATAGCAACGCCAAGATGTGAATGTAGCCTAAAGGTGGCGTCAAACTCCTATCTTGACTTATTACTGCATGTGGATATAGTGCTCCTTGCTGCCCTCAAAAGACTGGGGACAGCGGCTGGCTTCTAGCGGATCACTGAGAGGCTGCTTCCGGAAGTTGGGGTCAGCTCTCTTAGCCCATTGTCAGCTCTATCTGGGTCAAAATAAAAACTGGGCTCCCATCACCACGGTTTGGTCCTGTCCTGCTTTTTGGCTTTGGTGATAATTAAGTATCCTATTTGCTACAGCTCCCTGGTGGTGTGCAGCCAGTTTCTTTTGCCCAAGATAAAGCCAATAATGGGCTAAAGCCCGCTGTCAGCTGATCCTGATTTTAAATTTGGGATCCACCTGGCTCAGCCTCTGTGATCCACTAGGAGCCCAGCCTGCTCAGGTGAGTGGTGGAGGAGCAGAGAGCCGGTGAATGGCTTTGAAGTCTGTGGTGTCGGACACTCGCAATTGATTGCTATTCGATATTTACCTGAGTGGTAATACACACAACCCAGCTGGGTCAGAGGAATGCAGAATGAAGCGCGCTCCTGAGACCCACAGGGATGTATTTCCAAAACAACTTTGGCCCTACTTTTCTTTAAGGGCTGGAAACATGCACATTCCTCTTGTGTTCCCAACAGCCCATTGATTTGAATAGGCTGCACAACACACTGGAACGCAGAAAAAGTAGTGCAGGGACTATTATTTCATAACTCACCACCCCAAACCACATGAATGTAATTTGTTAGATGCAAATGTGCTGCTTTTGGGGTGCCATTAACAATTCATTGGCATCCACATGCATCTCCATGTTCACATGTCACAGAGAACGCACCTTTCCTGCCCCGTGTTCCCATGTGAACTGGCCCACAGGGCTCATGTACACCAGATGTAGTTAGGTGTGTTTTAAACTCGGTACAGACCTATGCCAGATAATGAATGTATTCCAAGGAGCCTAGTTTATACCATTTTATAGTTTATAGCCTTGTTTATACCATTGCATCGCTTTCATGTGCGTTTGAAGAAAGCTCAGCATGCTGCTTTATTTTTCTCCACTGTAAACGCGAGCAAACACACTACACATGTGCATGAACGCACACAAACACATGTAAGCGCAACCTAAGAGATTAAATTGTAAAAAAAAAAATTGCATGCAGAAACAAACACAGAAATTGTGGTGTGAGGCTTGCAATAATGCATTATAACATTTCTATAAAGATTTACCAAAACCATATAGTGTAATAGGTTAATCCTAAACCGTTTTAATGTGTGTGCAGTCAGGCAGGCCTCTGCACTAAGTAGTTGAAGGTAAATCTTAAGGGAATTGAATTAGAAAATTGTATAATATATGGCCAGCCTAAGTGAGCCTTCACTGCTCAAATCTACCTTTCCCTGCTATTTAAAGAACTCCTACTCTCCTGTTTACTTTTTCTCTTCGCTCCACCCCTCTGCCGCCTTTATCACTTAGGTGGGAATGGTTTCCCTGCTCTTGCAGCACATAATTAGGGAGAGTGCAGGGACACACTGTGGCCATAGGACAGACTTGGTGGTGCATCATTGGGGGAGGGGGCTGGCTGCAAGAACCCTATAGAGCAGGGATTCCCAAACTACGGCCCTCCAGTTGTTCAGCAACTACAATTCCCATCATGCCTAGTCATATATGTGAATGTCTGAGTTTTACAATGCCTCATGGGACGTGTAGTTCTGCAACAGCTGGAGGGTCGTAGTTTGGGAATCCCTGCTATAGAGACATGCAGCTCCCAATGTCAGCAGGGCAATGCTGGATTCAATGGGCAGGGGTGCCTTTAGAAGGTAAACCTGCATAACGGGTAGAAGAGGATTATGGATACCAGGGCTACCACTTTAATACTCATTCACACCAGATACAGTCAGGTTCTTTTTAAATGCAGTATGAACAAATTGCCTTTAGTTATACTTTAAGCTGAATTTTAGGATTGTAACAAAAATCTGTCCTTCTAGTAAGGCAATGGTTAAATATTAAGTGCAGTGGTTAGAAGAATGTTAATAAGTTACCTTCCCTGTAGCAGTCTGCTCTTCTCTGGCTCCTCACAATGCAGGACTGTTGGCCCTTCTTTGTACTTGATGTCAGTGTGAGAACGCCAAGGAGAAGGATTGTACAGATGGAGAGAGGAAAAGGGAAAGTATTACTTCCTAGACTTAATCAGCATTTAGCCCTGGCAGTGTGTGTGTGGCATTGAAGGGTTATGCTTTTTTTTTTCTTACTGCCTGCAGGGGGTCTTTAAAAGTTGGATATTTCAGAAATAGCCAAGTTTAATGCCTACCTGGGAGTTATGCCAGAATGTGTTATTAAAACAAACCTAACTCTGACATATGGGGGGAGGGTGCGCTTAGTGTTAACCCCCTTCCCCCTTCTGAAGATAAGTTGTCTGCCTAGTACTCTGACTATATAGACCAAGTATACATCATATATGTACAGCCAGACATCTGTATGTCATGCTTGTTCTAAGGTAAGGTATTGGAGCAATAGTGCAAACATGGCAGTCTGAATTTTATGTATACAGAATTGGCAGTGGCAGCCTTTGTCTCTCCCAGAATTGGTTTCTTTACACAGAGCTTCCTGAGTTTTGTGAAACCACATGTCCCAGCATGCTCTGTCTGCACCTCAATGATGGCAGCTGTAGTCGTGCGTCGACAGAACTTACTAGCAGGTCTTGGTTTCTTCTGTTCAGGACCAAACTAAAGTGTTCTTTTCCTTGTTAATTTCAGGATCATTAAGGGAAGTTATTAATGAAGGTTTGCATTTTTGCACAGTGTTTTTACAGTATTTACATTAGGCCTCATTCATTCTGCCAGTGACATACATGTATTTCCAAACTCATGTATGTGCATGCAATGAATATGAAATTCACATGGTCGGTTTGCCCACATTTATGTATTCAGTTTAGCTGTGTTTAGAGAAAATAAAGTTTTGTCAGGGTCAGATTAGTTGCTGTGAACACGGCTAATTGTATGTGTACACAAGTACGCTCAAACACAGATGAAAGTGATCTGGGCCGCATAAAGTTTGTTTTATACTTTTTAGATAATTTCTCCTGAACTAAACCCAGGTTGTTAGTGTGACTGTAGCCTTCCAATCTTTGTCTTCTAGCACTATCATTTTGCTATCAATGATGGGTGTGTTAGGTCACCTCGATCATGGCCAGATGATGGAACAGCTGATCGCCGTGTGTTGTGTTTTTTTTTCTTTCCCTCAAGGTGAATTCTCTGCCTAAATGTACAGTATTGCAAGACTCAGCTTTCATCATAGAAATATATTTTTATGCCTGACCGTATGTGTTCTACAAATTACATTAAAAAAAGATGTAGGCTTGTTTGAGGTAATGTCCTCCTTTTGCTGTCCTAATATATAATACACATACTGCTAGAAAGCTGCTTCTGACTTGGTTTATTTTTCAAATGCTCTGCTTTCTTATTTCACTGTTTGTGTGTTTGGTAAGAAACGAATTGCAATGAAGTGGGTTTCTCTGCTCTCCTCCAACATTGCAGCCTGTTTTCTTTCTGTAGTTGGGTTTGGTATATTGACATGATCTATAAATGATTTGATCCAGTCACAGGGAACCCGGTTTACTGCCAGGCAGGTAATTGTGCTGTCGGAGAGTTAGAAATTGGCTTGAAGTGGTCGTTTTCTGACTAGTATTCATTTAGTGTCATTTTTCTTCTGATATCTGAATAGATCACTAATGCCTAAGATGCATTTCATTTTTCTAAATGATTGGAGAAACGCTAAAGGCAAGTAGTCCGTACACCTAAGAAAAGAAAATACATTTTTCAAGAATGTGTTACATAAGTACATTGTACTGTTTTTCTAGAGTACAAAGTCGTCTGGTCTTAGTTTTGTGTGTTTTCTAGTTTGCTATTGTAGTTGCTTTATTTATCTTAAAGGGAGAGGGAATTTAATTTTAAGGGAAAGCAACATTTAATGTTAAGTTGATGCTTCCAATGTAAGACACACTTTGCCTTTGTGTTGGCTGTAGGAAACATCTGTAATACTAGATTTTTTATATACAGGTCATAGGGTACACATTATTTTATAACATTTTACAGTGAACAATAAAAGTTAATTTTCTAAAATCATGGTAAAATCTAATTTTGGTAAATCATTTTTAATCCAATCTTGTTTGTGTACATGGCTTTGCCTTGCTTCAATATTTGCAATGTGATCTTGATCCAGAAAACGTGCAGTAAATGTTTCTGGATTATCAGAATAGACAGGAAGATGTGAGTGCAGTAGATGGCAGTACTGGGTCATGGCACGTGTGGGTATATAGTATGGTAATGTGCACTGTTCCTTTTATTGGTTAGGCTGGATGGTAGTCATTGATTTTGTCAAGTGACAAAGATCTTCACTTAAGTTTTACATAAGGAAACCTTTTTTTCTTATTCTGTCACTTTTTTTTTTTTTTGTTTTAAGATATTCCTGCCCTTGTTAGATTTTATGTTGCTGCGTTATTTAAAATGATGTGCCGTAACCAAAGGAAGAGCTAGTTAAAGATATTTTGTTTTTAAAGAAATTGAAGCAGTATTAATCCCTTAAACAAATACTTATTGTATTGCAGCTTACCATGGCTGTATTTTTGTATTGTATACCAAGCCTTCTATTTCAACTGGTGATCTGGCCAGTAAGTTTGTTTTTCAAAGAACAAGCTCTTCAGCAGAATGTAGAATGAATCAGATGGGCCTCTTACGATACTCCTGTTTGATCAGTTGTAAATTTCAGGCGTATTTGTTTTATTGAAATTCGCGCGCATTTTTGCGTTTGTGCAAATTAGCGTCTTTTCGCACAAATGTATGCTTGCACTCTTGTAAAATATGCAAATGAGCATCTTTCAGATCAACCGTATTTGTTCGCGTTTGTTCATTTCTTCGCAATTGCGTGTATTTGCCCGCATTAGGTGTAAATTACTGTCCAAAAATGCAGATTTTCTATTTTGTTAGTGAAAAATGCACAGCGCTCATTTTATGAGCCTGTGTGCATGGGCACATTACAATGAATGGGCTGTATTTTAGCTCAGGAGAAAAAGCTGTACTGAGCTTTTTGTAAGCTGCAGTGTGCAAGAGGCCTTACAGAGATGGGACACCATTTAACACTAGCAGGGGTGCTTAAAATGATCAGGTTTTATTTATGTAAAACTTTTATCGCAAATAGAAAAAAAAAACTGTTACTACTGTTAGCTACTATTAAAGTATTAGCTGAAGTTTGGCTTCAATTTGTTAGTGTATCTAACACTCCCCTCTTCCCAAACTGGTAATGATGCTGTCGAGATGTGCTCAGTCTTCCAGATTGGGGACACTAATACAGGAGGAGTGGTATTGGCCAGATCACCAGGTGAAAACCAAGGGAAAGAAGTCTAAGAAAATTGTTGAAGCCATCACATCTAATGATTGGCAAGCTACAATCTATATCATGTGTTTTAATGCTGCTTTGGCTTCATTATAGTTTTCTGTGTGGACACATTTATTTCAGCTGATACAGTTTTTGATTCATTTGGGGAGGGGGTGATACAGTGAGTTTAAGAGCCCATTCACACTGCCGCGACTTGTCAGCCTGACAAGTCGCGGTCCATTGAGTAGTACAGGACCCGTTCTAATAGGAGCGACACAAGTCGCTCCGACTTACAAAAAGGGTCCTGTACTACTTTGGGGCGACCTGGAGCGACTTGCATAGACTTCCATTATGTGAAGTCTCTGCAAGTCGCGGTGCACGCGACTTCACAGGTCGCCCCCCAAAGTCATGTCCCCTCAGTGTGCTCTAATCACGGCTTTTAAATTAAAAAAGGAGGAAGCATCTCATAAGAACTGGGACTCCTACAAAAGGTAAAACAAATGTTACAAAGATGGGCAGCATCCTGTGCACTGACTGGGGTGTCAAGAAAATTTGAGATCACAGGGGGCTTGTATACTGATAATTGGCACCACAACAAAGGGTTGGGCATGTCTGAATTAGATGCCAATAAAGGGCTCTTAGCACTTAGTAGTAAAGATATTGCTGCAGCCACAGGCTGGGAGTGCATATATTTTTTTATATATAGATAGATATAGATAGATGTTGGGCATCCTTCCATCTAGGCGTGATGGTCATGACATGCTGCAGCTTCTAATGCACTCTGTGAGGAGTTTACAGTATGCAGTGAAGTCAGAGAAAACAATTTCAGTACAGGAGTGGAAAACTGCAAGACTGAGAGCCCTTTCACACTGAGGGGTTTTTAAGCTCTTTGGCGCTAAATAAAAGCGCCTAAAAAGCTCACTAAAACCTTTTCCCATTAAAATCAATGAATGCTTTCTCACTGGGGTGGTGTGCTGGCAGAGTGGGGAAAAAAATCATGCAAGCAGCATCTTTGAGGAGCATGTTTGGAGCGTTAAAAAAAAAAAAAGCACCCCATAAAATGCCTCTCCATTAAAATGAGTGGGAAGCACTTCAAAGTGGTTCTTGAAGCAGTTTGTGAGTCCCGTGTCCCAAAAAAAAAAGTGCACCGCTAACGCTCAGCATTTTAGGAGCAGTTTTCAAGCGCTTCAGTGTGAAAGGACTCTGAATGTAAGGCTGGAGTTGCGCTTTACTAGTCCTTTAGAAAACATTGGCTCCTGGCCCTGCTTACTAACCTGGTTTTTGCAATAAACTTATGCCTTTGCTCTACGGTTTGCATGAATATTTATGTGCTTGGACAGCACTGGTCTTTGTTCAGATGCCTATTGGCCATAAATCATGAGTCTTTTGGTGTAGAATTAATGTTCTTGGTAGCTTTGAAGTTTTAGTCATCTATTTGTAGTACGGATTATAGTACAGTAGCAGTGCTTTCAAAATAGTCCCAATCACTGATGTGTGTCAGATTTAATCACTTCAGGTGATTAGCGGTCAGAGGTGAGGGGATTATTTATCTGAAAGGAAAATTCTAAAAGTTAATTTCTTTATATACGTTGCTGTAAACTGATCAGAAAAATGCAATGAGAATATACTTTTAATAGTACTGTTAAAATAGTATTTTCTTCCTTGCTCAGTTTCTTACTGACTGTAACATACATTTCACATGGAACTTTTAAAGATGGAATGGTATTGCTAACCATTCTTCCTGAAGCAAATGAAGTACAGTGCATGTTTGTAAAACATACCTCTGTCATACTACGGATTTTATTAATGGGGCCCTTTGGTAGCACAACCTGCTGACTGCAAGTGTTTTGCATATAAATATACATTTTTATTTGCCTGAAATAAATATGCTTACTGAATTTGGTTTGGAGCACAATCGGTTATATTCCCTTCTGATTAACTAATCTGTTTATGGAAATTATATTATGATGCTTTTGTGTTTTAGCCATTTTCAGTAGTCAGTGAATACTTGAATAAACTGACGTGCTGCTGATACCCTTTGCTTCTTTATTCTATGACTGCACCAACCACCTGCTTACCAGGACAGGAATTGAAGGGAAATCTCTAACAGGCATGTCAGACTAGTATTCAAATTATTCCCTACTTTTCCTACACTGAAAAAAGGTTATAAATGCTTTAAATTTGTTTCTTCTATACGCATGTTTGTGTTGGCAGCATGCCGCAGAATTATTTTTGCAAAAGTTAGCAATGTATTAGCTACAATGCTAAGTAGACAGACACAGTGCTATTCTGACTTGTAACCTTTTCAGGTATCTTTGTGCATGTAAGACCCATATGGTGCCGCTCCAGTAGACGTCTGATGACGAAACGCGTAGGACGGAGCTACGTACGCCACTCGTCCCTTCCAGTTTAGTGGTTCGGAGCCGTGGAACGCTGAAGCGGAAGCTTCCCGGCGTCCATTTGTTTGAAGCTGAAGTGATAGGTCTGAAATGTGAGTCTGCCTATGCTTGCTATTGTATTACTGTTATATACTACGCCATCGGGGTCCCCTTTTTCTTTGCTTGAGCACCACAGATCCGCTTCTTTGGAGGGAGGCAGCTCCCATAGCGGCTCGCTCTAGCCTGAAGGAACCCCGGAACTATCTCCGAAGGAACCCCCCTATCTGTGGCTTTTCTTGCACACTTGGCCCAGAAGAGGGAAAACAGGGTGAGTGTTACCTGCGGGTGGCACTTTTTTTGCAAAACATTTTTATTTCACATTTAGTATCACCTAATCACGGTTGTACACACCACTTGTAAAGGTTTTTTATCTACTTGTTAGTGACAATTTTAAATAACACCATTGTTCACCTGTTCTTGTATATCATTTGTATTTCACTGGCACTGCCATCAGGCATTAAATTATTTGGCACTTTTCTTATTTCATGTTTTTATGTACATGAGCAGTCGTTTATTTATCTTGCACAGAGCACTTTATTTTTAAGGGGTGCATGCCAATCCACCCCTTTCACGAGTTTCCTCAGCACTTCACTTACCACCTGAGCTTTTTGTGCACACATATCTTGGGTAGGGGTTCTGTACCCTTCCTTTTTTTAAATGACTGCTCAAACGGGTAGCGCCCTACACAAACATCTCTCTCTTGTTCCCATATGTAATTAGCAGAATTTATCTAATGTAGCTATTTAGCTGAACCACTTCAATACTGGGTAATTTAACCCCTTCCTACCCAGACCAATTCTCAGCTTTTAGTGCTGACGCACTTTGACAATTGCGCGGTCATGCAACACTGTACCCATATGAAATTTTTATTTGAGACCTAGCTTTTTTTTGTTTTTTTAATCGCCACTGGGTTTTTTGTTCAACAAATGAAAAGACAGAACATTTTGAATTTTTTTTTTCATTTTGTTTTTTTTTTTTAGTGTTGTAAAATTGCGCAAATTTTTTCCAGCACTGAAGTGGTGAGGTGGCGGCACTGATGAGTGTAAATGTCACCTGTCAGAATTGCCAGTTACTGACTTCTCTCTACATGCTGTAGATGGAGATGTCAGCACAGTGTGGGAATTTGGCTGTCAAAGGAGGAGAGAACAGTCCTTAGGTCTGACGAAGGAGCTAGAAGGCTCCGAAACATGTTGGCGCTCACTTCACTGCCCACTGTGTGATCACGGCTAGACTCCGGTTGGTCCTGCTCTCTTCTGGCTTGTGTTTCAGCTTGGTCACGGCTGGCCACTGCACACAGTTGCACAGTTCTCTCCTCCTGTGACAGCCCAATCTCCACACTGTGCTGACATCTCCTGACTTCCCATCTTCAGGCTTACTCCACTCCTGGAGTCTGAGTTGCCCACCCAGAAGGCTAACACCATACACAGGCAAGCATTTGTCAGCTCACTAGGATTCAGCAGGAAGCAGACCCCGATACGTCTATATCAACAGCAGCCTTTCTCAACCTTTTCAACACAGAGGAACCCTTGAAATAACCTTCTGGTCTCAGGGAACCCCTGCTAAAAGGTGCTACTGTATATTTAAAACTCATGATACAATAATGTGGTGGTCAGTAGGAAGAATGCTCCTTATACTTGTGGTCATTGGGAAGAATTACCCCCTTACAGATAGCTAAAAAGATCAATGGTTTCGCTGGGAACTCATCTGAGAGGCAGTATTTATTTGCTCATTGCTCAAGGAACCCTAGTAACCCCTGGAGGAACCCCAGGGTTCTGTGGAACCCTGGTTGAGAAACTCTGATCTACAGGATCCACGGGATTGTCATCTGGCACATCCGGAGGACGACAATGGACTTTGCTAGCCCCATCTCCACGCTGTGTGTGAAAAATCATTTTTATTATCAGTTGTTTTAAGAATAAACCGATACTTAGAAGGCTGCGCCACCTTGTCTTTTTATCCTTCAATTGCTAGAGGTTCGAATACCCTCATAAAAGTGCTGCAGCAGTCAATATAAGTGAAACTTTTTATGCAATTTCGCAATAGACTCCTACAGACTTTATTTACTTTCTCTACCAGGTTTGCACATCTAGAGTGACATTTTTAACCATTCTTTGCATAATAGCTCAAGCTCTGTCAGATTGGATGGAAAGCATCAGTGAACAGCAATTTTCAAATCTTGCCACTGAGTCTCAAAAGGATTTAGGTCTGGACTTAGACTGGGCCATTCTAACACATGAATATGCTTTGATCTAAACCATTAGATTGTAGCTCTGGCTGTCCGTTTAGGGTTGTTCTCCTTCTCCTGCTGGAAAGTTAACCTCTGCCCCAGTCATGTCTTTTGTGGACTTTTCAGGTTTTCTTCTAAGATTGCCCTGTATTTGGCTCCATCCATCTTCCCATCAACTCTGACCAGCTTCCCTGTTCCTGCTGAGGAAAACCATCACCATAACATGATGCTGCCACCACCATGTTTCACGGTGGGGAGGGTGGGTTCAGGGTCATGTGCAGTGTTTATTTTCTGCCACACATAGCGTTTTGCTGTCCTTGAGCACCTTTTTCTACATGTTTGCTGTGTCCCTTACATGGCTTCTCGCAAACGTCTTATGGCTTTCTTCTTGCCACTCTTCCCATAAAGGCCAGATTTGTGGAATGCACAACTAATAGTTTTCCTGTAACTTTTCTGCAGCTCCTCCAGGGTTACCATGGGCCTCTTGGCTGTTTCTTAGATTAATGCTCTCCTTGCCCAGCCTGTCAGTTTAGATGGACAGCCATGTCTTGATAGGTTTGCAGTTGTGCTATACTCTTTCCATTTTTGGATGATGGATTGAACAGTGCTTCGTGAGATGTTCAAAGCTTGGGATTTTTTTTTTTATAATCTAAACCTGCTTTAAACTTCACAACTTTATCCCTGACCTGTCTGATGTGTTCCTTGACCTTCATTATGCTGTTTGTTCACTAAGGTTCTCTAACAAACCTCTTGAGGCTTCATAGACCAGCTGTATTTATACTGAGACTAAATTACACACGGGTGGACTCTTATTTACTAATTGGGTAACTTGGAGGCAATTGGTTCCACTAGATTTTAGTTAGGGATATCGGGAAAGGGGTCTAAATACAAATGCAAACTACGCTTTTTCAGAGATTGATTTATTCAATTTTGAAAATGTATTTTTCATTCCACTTTGTATTGGTGTATCACATAAAATCCCAATAAAATACATTTTACGTTTTTGATTGTAACACGACAAAATGTGTAAAATTTCAAGGGGCGTGAACACTTTTTCAAGGCATTGTAGCTGATTAAATTGAGTTCTGCTACAAGACTTTATCTAGCGATAACCTGATTTATTTTTTGTTTTATTTTCTTTACCTGGTTGGTTAAATTGATAAACGTGCTGGCTGTAGATGAGCAAATACCCTGTTGCTCAGTAAAATCTGTCCTGCCTATCTTCTCTCCCTTGCACTGACTTTAATATGATACATCTAACCTTTTGTTGCTTTTCATAGAAGAGGAAAGGGATTGGTACGTGCTATGTCTGGATTATCCCAACAGGTTGGAAAAGAATCTCTGGATGATAATGGGTGTATCTGACTACCTGAGGCATCTGGTATCACTTTTAGGCTGGGTTCACACCTCTGCCTTTTTCTGCCCGCAATTTGAAAAAGCCTAGGTGTGAATGACAAATTGCAGAAGAGCATGTGTTTATATATTGTAGCATGATAAAATAATAAATGGTCCATTAAACTAGTACTACTGGAGTTAAATAAATTAATGATCTGCCACAAATAAAAAAGGGGAGAAAGCCTCCATCCCTGGAAATGTGTTTTAAGGAAGAATTGGGGCAATGGGACTTTGAATGAGGCATGAATTGAAAAAAAAAAAAAAAAATTTATTTTGAAAACATAAAAATTATACAGTTAGGCCCCATTCACACTAGTGCGACTTGTCCCGCGATTTTGGACCGCAAAATCGCATGACAAGTCGTTTTGCATTATTTTCAATGAGCCCCATTCATATCAGTGCGTTTTGAAGTCGCACCGACTTCAAAGTAGTTCCTGCACTACTTTGCCACGATTTTAATGCATTTTGAGGCATATAGCCTTGCCCATGCTTTCAAAATCGCGGCAAAAATCGCGGCAAAATTGCGTTGCAATAGTGTGAAAGGGGCCTTAATGTGTTTGTAAACAAATATTGAAACAATATACAATTCATAATGAGAATACATATATTAAAAAATGGGATCTCAAATGGGATCTCTACAATTGATTCCAATATAAAAACACTGTATATGATATTTCATACATGATGAGAATAAAGAATAAATATGAGTTTTTTGCATCCGAGTTAAAATGTAGACTCTACGTGTTTCCTGGACCTCCGTCCATTCATCAGGAGTAGTGGATACATGTTAAAAAGTATCTGAAGAAAAAAGGAATTTATATTTTTGCACCAGAACAAGTGAGTATGTACAAGATGTATCAATCTAAAAATCTGTAGACATAATATATTACCTTTAACATCTCCGGGTCAGTTAAGACACAGGAGAAAATGGGACCCAACCCAGGAGGGACAACGGTGGCATCCGAGGCAAAGTCTCCCCCGGGGCTGAGGTGCAGAGAAAGCCAGTCAAGATCGGGGACAATTCGGGCAGGAAACACAGACCTCCTGTGTTGGGCTATGATAATTGCAATAAAAGATATCCTAGGGATCGGTGATGATCTGAACAAACATAAAATAAATATATAATGGGTCACATAGGACTACCATAAATTGGCATATTGCTAGGAGCAAATAAACCGATCCCAGGAGAAGGGTGGGTAAAAAGAAATGAAAAGGGGGTGATGGAGAAGGTGAAAGGAAGAAACTGATAAGTGAAAGAAAGGAAAAAAGCAAGAAAAACGGTGAAAGGGATGGTGCATCAAAGTGCTAGAAACTGGAGTTCAAAGAATAGAACTGACAGTCCGAACGGAAAGTGCAAGCCTCACAGATGGGAAGATGGTGATTGTAATGGGGCATCCATGGATCGGTATTGATCTATATAGACATACAAAATATTAGAAATGAAGTCAATGAGACTGTCTAAAACATATTCACAAAAACAAATGGACCGATCCAAGGAGAGGCACCCATAGGAAAAAGAATGAATAGTTCAATATAGAGTAACAATGAAATGAACAACAGGAGCCAAAGAACTAAAAGCCAAAGGAGTTCTTTGGCTCCTGTTCATTTTTTCATTTCATTGTTACTCTATATTGAACTATTCATTCTTTTTCCTATGGGTGCCTCTCCTTGGATCGGTCCATTTGTTTTTGTGAATATGTTTTAGACAGTCTCATTGACTTCATTTCTAATATTTTGTATGTCTATATAGATCAATACCGATCCATGGATGCCCCATTACAATCACCATCTTCCCATCTGTGAGGCTTGCACTTTCCGTTCGGACTGTCAGTTCTATTCTTTGAACTCCAGTTCCTAGCACTTTGATGCACCATCCCTTTCACCGTTTTTCTTGCTTTTTTCCTTTCTTTCACTTATCAGTTTCTTCCTTTCACCTTCTCCATCACCCCCTTTTCATTTCTTTTTACCCACCCTTCTCCTGGGATCTGTTTATTTGCTCCTAGCAATATGCCAATTTATGGTAGTCCTATGTGACCCATTATATATTTATTTTATGTTTGTTCAGATCATCACCGTTCCCTAGGATATCTTTTATTGCAATTATCATAGCCCAACACAGGAGGTCTGTGTTTCCTGCCCGAATTGTCCCCGATCTTGACTGGCTTTCTCTGCACCTCAGCCCCGGGGGAGACTTTGCCTCGGATGCCACCGTTGTCCCTCCTGGGTTGGGTCCCATTTTCTCCTGTGTCTTAACTGACCCGGAGATGTTAAAGGTAATATATTATGTCTACAGATTTTTAGATTGATACATCTTGTACATACTCACTTGTTCTGGTGCAAAAATATAAATTCCTTTTTTCTTCAGATACTTTTTAACATGTATCCACTACTCCTGATGAATGGACGGAGGTCCAGGAAACGCGTAGAGTCTACATTTTAACTCGGATGCAAAAAACTCATATTTATTCTTTATTCTCATCATGTATGAAATATCATATACAGTGTTTTTATATTGGAATCAATTGTAGAGATCCCATTTGAGATCCCATTTTTTAATATATGTATTCTCATTATGAATTGTATATTGTTTCAATATTTGTTTACAAACACATTAACTGTATAATTTTTATGTTTTCAAAATAAATTCCCCTTTTTTTTTTTTTTTTTTTCAATTCATGCCTCATTCAAAGTCCCATTGCCCCAATTCTTCCTTAAAACTTATAGTACTACTGGAGTGTACCATTAGCTGTGACTTTGAGCATCAACCTAAATCATTGGACCAATACTTCTCTGCTTAAGACCCATTTCACACTTGTATGACTTGTCCTGTGACTCGGGACTGCAATGTTGCAGACAAGTCATACTCCATGATTTCCAATGAGTACTGTTCATATCTGTGCGGAAGGGGCCTTGGACTGCATTCACACCTCTGCATTTTGCAAACTCCCAGGTGTGAATGTCAAATTGCAAAATTCACATTTTAAGATGCCATTTATTTGAATGGCACCTAAATCGTGGTGCGGTTCTGCTACAAATGTCACGCGATTGTCACACGATAAATCACTCTGCAGTCACATCAAAGCACATGAAGGTCACCCAAAAGAAGCTCCTGAACTATTTTGAGTGACCAGCTTTACTGTGTGCTTTGCGGTGATTGCAGCGCAATTTATCAAAGAAGAATGTGCCATAATGACATACCAAATGTGTGTTTTGCGATCTGTCATTGAAACCTAGGCGTTTTCAAAACGCTCAGGTGTGAATGCCGCGTTAAGCAGGGAAGTATTGGATCAATGATTTATGTTGATGCTCGGTCACAGTTAATGGGTACACTCCAGTAGTTTTAGATGAATGAACTTTTATTCTTTTATCATGCTATAATGTATACATGTGCTCTTTTTCATGTTTGGTTCACTACAGTACACAGTAATCTTGAACTTGTGCAACACTCTGCTACAGTAGTTACTTTTGGTCAACAAATTTTCAATGAGAGAAGTGCCTGTGAGCTACAAGGCTAGCAATCCAGCCCCTGTCCAAACTGCTACAGAGACTTGTGTGGAGTGGGCCACCTGGATATTTTTCAGTCAACGGGAATCCTGCAAATTCTGGATTGTTTTGGAAAAGGGTACCTAAATGAATAGGCACTTTTGGGAATGCCCAAAATCAAACCACTTCTGGGATAAAGTTGAGACTACTATTAACCACTTAAAGTGGAGTTCCACCCATTTTTGGAACTTTAGATCTATGTAATCCCCTTTAAAATGGCTTTTACCAATGGAAACTTTTTTTTTTTTTTTTTTGCTAGTAAATACCTTAATTTCGGCTTTATTCCTCCTCACCTCACTTCCTGGTGCGATCGGCGATGACGTCATTCGGCGATCCGCAGTGTCTGCTGGGATGTATTCTATTCCAGAAATCTCGCAGTAGCTGTATCTGTACTGAGCCGTGCCTGCCCCGCCTCCGCCCCGCCTCCGCCTCGCCTCCTCTAATTGAGTTGCATTGTATGAATGTATTAAGGTTGTTCTCTGCCCCGCCTCCGCCCCGCCTCCTCTCATTGAGTTGCATTGTATGAATGTATTAAGGCTGTTCTCTGCCCCGCCTCCTCTCATTGATTTGTAAGAGGAGGCGGGGCGGAGGCGGGGCAGAGAACGGCCTTAATACATTCATACAATGCAACTCAATGAGAGGAGGCGGGGCAGGCACGGCTCAGTACAGATACAGCTACTCCGAGATTTCTGGAATAGAATACATCCCAGCAGACACTGCGGATCGCCGAATGACGTCATCGCCGATCGGACCAGGAAGTGAGGAGAGGAGCAATAATGCCGAAATTAAGGTACTTACTAGCAAAAAAAAAAAAAAAAAAAAAAGTTTCCATTGGTAAAAGCCGTTTTAAAGGGGATTACATACAGCTATGTATTCCAACCTATTAAAAATGGGTGGAACTCCGCTTTAAGGACCAGGCCTATTTCTGACACTTGGTTAAAAGTTAAAAATCAGTATTTTTTTTTATAATTTTTTTTTTTTTTTTTTTTTTTTTTTAGCTGAGACCCTAGAGAATACAATGGAGATTGTTGCAATACTTTGCCACACCATATGCGCGCAGTGGTCTAACAAACGGAATTTTTTTAGGGGGGGAGGAAACTTGTAATAAAAAAAAAAAAAAAAAAAAAAAAAAAAAAAATGAAAACCATAAAGTTAGCCCAATTTATTTCTATAATGTGAAAGATGTTACGCCAAGTAAATAGATACCCAACATGTCACGCTTCAAAATTGCGCACACTCGTGGAATGGCAACAAACGGTACTTAAAACTCTATAGGTGACACTTTAAAAATTCCTTCAGGTTACCAGTTTACAATTCGAAGCCCTCCCTTTTGGCCTTTCATCTGCTCCTCGGATCTTTACCAAGGTAATGGCAGAAGACCTTGCTCCTCGCCGACCCTTCAAGGAGTCTCCGTAATCCCATATCTGGACGACCTCCTTTTCTTTGCTCCTTCCAGGGAAAGATTGCAAGAAGACCTGGGCAAAGCCCGCAGTCACATGGAAACCCTGGGTTGGATTGTGAACCTTCAAAAGTGAAACTTCGCTCCAGCTCAGCTACTACAGTTTCTGGGTTACCAGATAAATTTAATAGAACAAAGAATCTTCCTTCCAGAAGTGAAGAAAAAAATCTGGAATTTAGTGGCTATGCTACAGACAAATCGGGAGATATCCTTCAGAAGGGTTATGTCAGCCCGAGGAACCCTAACCTCAACTATGCCAGCCATTAAATGGGCAAGGCTCCATTTTAGACCACTTCAAAGTTTCCTGCCGAAGGTTTGGGATCACAGTCAAAAAACCCTAGAAGCAAAGGTAAAGATCCCCACCAGTCAAAAAGACCCTTTGGTGGAGAGATCTGTCAACTTTGTCAAAGGGCTTGCTATGGGCCTTTCGATCAAAAGATGAGTGACAACAGATGCCAGCATGTGAGGATGGGGGCAAACTGGGATCACAATCTGGCGCAAGGAGTTTGGTCCTAAGCCGAGACGAAGACGTCCTCAAACTGGAGCGAGTTAAATACGACGGTTCCCTGGGGATATATGCCCTAACACAGTGATGGCGAACCTTGGCACCCCAGATGCTTTGGAACTACATTTCCCATGATGATCAACTACACTGCAGAGTGCATGAGCATCATGGGAAATGTAGTCCCAAAACATCTGGGGTGCCAAGGTTCGCCATCACTGCCCTAGCGCATCCTTGGAACTTTCTGCTGGCGTATGCTTTTCCCCCTTTTTAGCTAATTACACTGGTGTTAAGAAAAATAGTGTCTGTGATTCTGATTGCCCCATTCTGGCCAGGGAGAGCTTGGTTCTCCACCATTATACAGATGTTAGTCAAACCATTTTGGCAGCTTCCTCTCCAACAAGATTTGCTGCTTCAAGGCCCAGTATGTCACCTGAATATAGGCAGGCTAAAACTCACTTTCTGGTATCTGAGGAGCAGCTATTGCGGAATAAGGGATTCTCAGAACATCTAGTGGCCACCATGCTTTCTAGTATGAAGAAAGTAACTAGGGCTATTTACGCTAAGGTTTGGAAAGTCTACAATGCTTTGTCATCCATCGAATTGAACCTTGGAAGGTATCGTGACCGTGTTGGAATTCCTGCAGAATGGTGCAGACAAGGGTACGGCAGTTAGTACTCTTACTGTGCAGGTGGCCGCCTTGGGAGTGTTCCTGGAGAGGCCATTTTCTTAAGAAGCCTTGGTCGCAAGATTTTCTTTAAGGCACTTGTTCCAGACCAGCATCTGAAAATTTTTTTTCCTAAGTGGGATTTGTCAGTGGTTCTACAGGCCTTCACAATAGAGCCTTTTGAACCTTTAGAATCTATTTATTTGAGGAATCTTTGTCTCAACACGGCATTTTTAGTTGCAGTTACATCCACAAGAAGAATAAGTGAACTGCACGCACTATCCGTTAATGAGCCTTTCTTGTCCATCTACCCTGATAGAATTATACTCAAAATGGATCTGGGATTTTTGCCAAAGGTGGCGTCAGTTCTAAACTGGTCTCAGGATATTGTCCTGCAGACATTTTGGCCTAACCCTTCAGGGGCTAAGCAAAGACCTTTTCATAATCCTAGATGTGAGAAGAATCCTTTTACATTACCTGGAAGTAACAAGGAACTTTAGGTCTTCGGACTCTTTGTTCCTTTTTCAGGGAACAAAAAGGGCCTCCAGGCATCTAAAGGGTCAGTTGCTAAGTGGCTTAAGTCAGCTACTTTGGATGCTTAATCCCAGATTGAATTATCACCCCTGCTGGGTATTCGAGCACACTCTACTAGAGCTCTTCCCACTACATGGACAGAAAAAGCTGGTGCCACCCCAGATCAAATTTGTAAGGTGGCTATGTGGTTAAGCCATCGAACGTTTGTAAGCTATTACAGACTGGACCTTCTGTCAGCAGGGGATCGGGCCTTTTGGCAAAAGGGGTCCTTCAGGCTGTTGTCCCTCCCTGATTAGTAAGTCTCGTTTATCCTCTCAAGGTGCTGTCTTGAAAGATGTTAAGGGAAAATTCAAGTTCGACTTACCGGTAACTTGTTTTCCAAGAGTCTTTCAGGACAGCAGCAACCCGCCCTTTTGGTTTTTTGCTGTTATTACTATATTGTGATTCTGTGTTCCAGCATGGGCCCCGGGGGTACACTACTACATCTGATGAGCTGTGGGGAGAAGCCTCCTCTTTAAAGTTTGGTGGAAGTGGTGGTGTTTCCTGTTGATAAGTGGGAGGAACCATCTCCCAAGGTGCTGTCCTGAAATACTCTTGGAAAACTAAGTTACCGGTAAGTCTAGCTTGAATTTTTTTTCTACAAGTCTTTAGAAAATGTGGGGAAAAAAAATGAAAACTTTGTGTAAAAAAAAAAAAAAAAAAAAAAGAAAAAATTGTCAATTTTATAAGATATTTCTAACACATAGCATGTACATAGCAAAGATTATACCCCAAAATACATTCTGCTGCTCCTCCTGAGTATGGCGATACCACGTGTGAGACTTTTGCACAGCCTGGCTACATACAGAGGCCCAACATCCATGTAGCACCATCAGGTGTTCTAGGAGCATAAATTGCACATATAATTTTATTACAACCTATCACACTTTTTGAAGGCCCTGGAGCACCAGGACAATTTAAATGCCCACAAAATGATCCCATTTTGGAAAGCAAACACCCCGATGTATAATCTGAGGCGTGGGCTGCAGACAGGTACTTGGGTACACTGATCTGCTTCAGAAAGGTACTTGGGTACTGTGATGGGCTGGAGACAGGTACTCGGACACTGGGCTGGAGACAGGTACTCGGGTACCCTGATGGACTAGAGACAGGTACTGTTTATTGGTGGGCAATCAGTGTCTTTTATTGTTCACTGTAGTTGGTAACTAGCTTTTATTGCAATCTCCTCCTCACACAGGATCGGTGTGAGGAGGAGCGCCCAAGAACAGCTAGTTACCCGCGGTTTGTTTACATTCTGTTTGTTTACATTCGAAAAAACGGATCAGAACTGAAAGGAAGGAAATCGGATGTCAGCGGATGGTATTCCGCTAACATCCGCAATCCCATAGACTTACATTATGTCCGCAAATCATCCGCAAAAAAATAGGATGGTTTGCGGACATACGGAAAGCCCGTGTGAAAGAGCCCTATCAATTCACTTATGTCACTTTTATGTCACTTACTTTACAGAAAACGTTACCTGTCCTGCAGACAGTCTCTGTCTCTACCACGATTAAACCCAACTGAAGCCAAGCCAAAGCCACCATTAGAGGAAGGAAAACCCTTGACAGAGTAAATCATCAACTGAAGCTTAAACCTTGAGTAAATCTTCATGGGATCACAAAAAAAACACACAACACGATTGTCTGCATCAGAATCATGAGAACTGAAGAAAGGTTTGGCATTGGCACACTGGTACAACTCAAGGCATATAGGTTAGGTTAGGTCAGGTTTGTGTGTATTTGTGATCCAGTAAAGATTTAATCAAGGTTTTACGCTTCAATGTATGATTGATTTAATCTTTCAAGGATGTCCTTTCCTGTACCGTGGCTGCCTGGCTTGCCTTCAGTTGTCTAGATACACTTTTACCTTTATTATTTGTTTGGTTGAGGGAACCCCCTACACTTGCTATTGCTACAGAGTACAACAGACCAGCAGACAGACATGCGTTGCAATAAATTCCAGGTGTGTGCCATAACCTGTCCTCTACAAAACAGAGCACTTCCTGACTAGTAGCAAATATCAAAGGTGAACCTGGCAATAGTGCACTGCTGCATTACTTCCATGTTCACCGTGATGTTTGTTTCCCCCTGCAACTGCCAGTCAACTCAAGTGAAGTGAGTTGATGGCTGCTAGAGGAGTTATACAAATATATAAGCTTAAGCTTAAATAATTTTCAATTCACTTATGTGAATGGACCATTTTTGAAAACAAGCCATTCTCCATCTTTCCAGTGCCAGAAAAGCTGTAAAAAATATAAAATGTTCCAGGTTCACTGCGATTGTGTTTGCCCCTGCCATTGCCAGTCAACTAAACAGTGTGTGTGTGTCGTGACTCGTGACAACTCAAAAGCTTATACGCAGCCTCAGCATCAACTCCACACACAAACTGTGTGTGTGTGTGTTGAGTTAATGCTAGAGCTGCGTTATAAGCTCTTGAGTTGTCACGACAGTCAGTCAGTCACGTTACAGAAAAAACTTTACCTGCACTGCACTGAGCAGCACTCTACCATGTCGATTACATCTGTAACTGAAGCCAAGCTAGCCAACAAGCCACCATTAGAGGAAGGAAAATCCTTGAGAGAATAAATTGTAAACTGAAGCTTAACCTTGAGGAAATCCTATGGGGGTCACATTCACAAACTCACAAATATAGTATATTACACAAGAATCCACAATTGGTGTATTTATTTGTGATCCAATAAGATAAGATTTACTCGAGGTTAAGCTTCAAATGTACAAGTTATTTCTCTCAATGATTTTCCTTCCTATAATGCTGCACCGTGGCTGGCTTGGTGTCAGTCAGTTGTCTAGAAGAAAATACACTTTTTAATATTATTTATTTGGTTGAGGGTTAAATGAACCCCTGCCTACTTGCCTAGACAATTTTAGTGTGAAGCAACGGAACGGATTATGGATTGGAAATGGACACATTGGACAGGACAATCTTCAAAAACAAACCATCAGTGCTATAAAGCTATAAAACAAGACTGGTGATGTGACTGACTGGTGACTGGCGGCAGATTGAATTAGTAATTTCTAATTCATTAAAAACATGAATTTAGTAATTATTTCAGTGCTTAGCATTTGGGAACATGTAGGTTTTTCTGTAAGAACACTAGATGATCCACACGCTCCGGTTTCAGACTGCTTCTTTTCGTGGTTATAACATCTGCAGTAGAGAAAACCCGCTCTGCAGATACACTTGTACCTGGGATACACAAGTATTGCTTTGACAGCTGAGAGAGGAGGGGGAATATGACCTCGTTGCTCACGCCACCATTTCAAACGGTCCTCAGTGAGAGGCAGAGGTGGGGCTTTACAATATTTTTCCATTTAGTCTTCTGCCTTGGCATAGGGGGTCTTAGGTTCTATTGCACCATCAGTGAAAGACTGCCCCAGCAAAGTCATGAGCAGCAAAGTTGTGGCCTTTTTTTTGGGAGGAGTATGGCTGTCCTCAATGGGTGTTGTTTCTTCTTCCACAGTTGCTTTTTCCCTAGACACTTCATCCACATTTGTCCTTCTATTAGATGTAATCTGTGTGTTTGAACAAAAGATAATAGTATAAGAAGAGCTGAACTGACTAAGAGTGTGATTCATTGATGAGGTGTGGGAAACTGCACGGTAATCCATACCATACAGTTCCATTTCCACACCGCATCAGTGAATCAGGGCATGTTATTACACAACACAATGTAGCTGAGCTTCTAGCTGTCTGGGAGGAAACGTGATGAAATTCTAATTACCTCCAAATATGCAGCCTCCTCAGTCACTCCTCTGTATATCTCCGATCTCTCCTCCTCTGTGAGAATAAAAGGCAGTCCTTTAAAGCGAGGATCCAGTGCAGAGGCTGTATGAAGGATCTTCTTCTCTGCCTCACTGCTGTACCTCTTCAGGAGATCTGTTTTGATGGCATTCTTGATCTCATGGGTCATGGGTGTGTCTCCCATGGTGTCTGTCATGCTCTGGAGCAGTTGTGCATTTAGAGGGGCAATGAGAGACACTGTTGGGTTGCGCACTTCTGACATCAGCAAGGTGCACTCACAGCGTCCTCTGCATTTGACACATCTGTTTCATTGAGAGTGCAGAGATCAGACTCTCCTTTTCTGACTTCTGGAGACAGCAAGGTGGCACAAACTGCAGGTTGTTGTTCTAAGAACCTCTCGACCATGTCATATGCGCTGTTCCATCTTGTTGGCACATCAGTTATTGGCTTATGATTCTTCAGGCCCAGACATTTCTGTTTCTCTTTTAGACAGTGGCTTGCTCTAGTGCTGCGATGGAAGAATGTGGATATTCGTCGCACTCTGGCGAGAAGCCTGGAGAGCGTGGCCCCTTTCAGTGCCCCCTGACATGCAAGATTGAGTGTATGGGCAAAACATTTAACATGAGGAAATTTTACCAACTTGAGCTGCAACTATCATGTTTGCCGCGTTGTCGGTCACAAGCACTACAGATTTATCAGACAGCTGCCATTCTTCCACGACATGAGACAGTAGCTCTGCCAGATGAGCACCTGTGTGAGACTCATAAATGGCTCTTGTTTGCAACACATGTGACAAGACCTGCCAGTCCTTAGTAACGTAATGTGCTGTTATTGTAACATAGGACTCCGTTGTGACTGAAGTCCATGAATCACACGTTATTGCGACTCGACTGGCTTGGTTCATTGACGCAAGTACCTGAGCTTTGGTGTCGTGGTAGAGTGCAGGTATAACGTTTTCTGTAAAGTGACTGCGTGATGGGATCTTATAACGTGGCTCTAGCGTCTTCACAAGGTAGCGAAACCCGGCGTTGTCCACAACTGAGTAAGGCTGTAGGTCCTTGGCGATGAAAGCTGCCACAGCTTTGGTTAGTTTCTTCCCTTTTTCTGAGTTGGGCGGATAAGTTGACAGTCTGGCATCAATTCTTGGCTGATCTGGGTCTAGCAGTCTTTCCTTGGCAGTGGTGGCACTGCTAGTGGCGACAGGTGTTACTAACTCAGAGTGAAAACGGCTAACATGGTTTCTCAAGTTCGTAGTATTCCCTAGGTATTTAATTTTTGTGTGACAGGCTTTACATACGGCGTGTGTCTTGTCCAACTCACGCTTCCCTGTGTGTTCGTAAAATCCAAAATGTGCCCAGATGTTTGCTCTTAAAACGCTAGGTGCATTTTTTATCTCTCGATCTTTTTCTCCTTCTGCCATTACCACCATACTACCACGTATGTGACGGAGACGGATGACGTAAGTTGCCAAACTCTGTCAGTGTTTAAAAAAATACCACTATATATATGACTGTCTGTCTGTCAGACTCCCTCTTATGCATGCACTGAGCCAAAACCCCCGGGGCCCCCCCTTACCCCACAGCTGCCTGTGACAGTGACACTGACAGAGACCCCCCTCCCCCCACAGCTGAGCTGACAGCCGGACACACTGACAGAGACCTGGATGTCCCACACCTTCCCCAATCCCCCACAGCACTGACAAACACTGAGTGAGTCCCCCCTTGCCCAGACCCCCCACAGCTGACAGTGACACTGACAGAGACCTGGATGTCCCACACCTTCCCCAATCCCCCACAGCACTGACAAACACTGAGTGAGTCCCCCCCCTTGCCCAGACCCCCACAGCTGACACTCCGAGAGAGCCCCCCAGGCCCCCACTGACACTCCGAGAGAGCCCCCCTGGCTGCCAGACTGCCACAGCAGAACAATACCCCCGGGCCCCGACCGACCGTCCCCTGTCCCAGCCCCCCCCCATCAGACATCCCCCAGAGATACAGACGAGACCCCCATGAATGTCATGATTATACAATTATTTGTTCGGACTAGTACATACCTGCTGCTGTGTGACTGTGTGGGTTGTTGTGCACTGCATTGCAGAGGAGGACAGGTGCTGTGCTGCTCTGTGGCGTCACTGGCAGTGGCGGCGGCTGGGCCTGGGACGGTCGGCTACGGTGAGGCTGGCGGCGCTGGCTGGCTGCGATGGGGATGCACTTGGGGCTCCTCGCTCCTGTGCTGTGGAGTGTGGACTGGCTTGTGGCTTGGCTGGCTTCTTGGCTGCAAGGCCGCAGGTGGGACGCCGATACACGCAGGGGATGTCTTGCTGCGCCTCGGCCCGGGTCAAAGAGATGGAAGGGGAGGGGCGGAGCCTTTTTATTAAGCTCCCGCCACTAACCCACCAATCCGCTGCCGATCTTGTGACTTTTTCTCCCTTGCGCGATAGGGCGTGGCCGCGGCTGATGACGTCATTTCCTAATCGATTATGCCGGCAACCTGCATCGATGCAGAATCGCGAAGGGTCGAATCGCGATGCATCGATCTTTCGATTATATTCAGCAGCCCTACTTGATACTGTCAAGCGGCCTTTGAGTGTTAAATTTTGCAACCTATATTGTTATGATCTGCTTCACTTTAACCTGATATCAGAGGTTTTTTTTTTTTTTTTTTTTTTTTTGCATTGTTGGTCATATTTAGTACACTTATTAGTGTTTTCTGTCTGTTCTAGAAAATGTTGTGAAATGACTTGATGTGATCCTGTCTTGATCTGTAATGTATCGCTGACTTTATGGACCAATAGGGCTCTTTCACACGGCCGCTCCGTGTGAAAGCTCTGCTGCGGGACTTTTTTTTTTTTTCACGGAGCGGATGACATTTGTGTCATCCGCTCCGTAAGTCCGCATATCATCCCATCCGTTTGCGGATGATATGCGGACATAATGTAAGTCTATGGGCATTGCGGATGTCAGCGGATGACACCGCTGACACCCGATTTTCCTCCCTTTCCGTTTTTTGAACGGAGGAAAAATAGGGTTCTGTTCCATTCCAAAAAACGGAACAAAACTGAAAGGAGTAAAATCGGATGTCAGCGGATGGTATTCCGCTGACATCCAAAATGCCATAGACTTACATTATGTCCGCAAATCATCCGCAAAAAAATGATGATTTGCGCACACGCGGAGCGCCCGTGTGAAAGAGCCCTTAGAATTACAAAAAAAAATAAAAAAATTAGGCACATTATGCATATGATTACTATTATTTTTTAATAGAATGTCTGTCTGTATTGTGACTGGTGAATGTTTGGTCGGTTGGAATTTTTCTATTGCATTTTAAACTTTTTTTTCCATGGTAATGCACAGAATGGCAAATTTTAATCTGCATTCTTATTTAATCTGCATTTCTTATTAACTTCTAAAAGCAATGTGTTGCATACATCCCTTTGTTACCATGTAGCAGCTTAGAACGGGGATCACTCCCCTATCACAACTGGGTTAAGCAATCTCCTCCTCTGCATGTCACTTTTACACATCTGACAATATCTTGAGGAATCTGCTTCTTCTGCTAATAAGGTTCTTGATAAAGACTGGAGTTAATGAAATATGTGCTATGGATTAAATGACAGCTGTACAGAGCATTACAAAAGTTAGCTAGCAAACCAAAGGCAGGACACCATGCTTTAATTATTCCAGTCTGTCAAATATACAGAGGATAATCTCTTCTGAGAACAGGGAGATCTCAGACAGCAGATGTCAAAGATTTGTACATTAGCTATAAAAGCTGAATCAATCATTTACTGATGCTGCAGGATTGTCAAGTGCTAGCAATTATAGGCAATAAACTCTGGTAAATTATGCAGATTGCAAATATTCAGAAAGCTTGATATACAAGTCTAAATTTTATCCGTTCCTATTCCTTTAGAAAATCTGCTCCCGAGTCCTAAAGAAAACAAACTTTAAAACTCAAATTCAGAATCCTGCCCACTCTTTAAACCTTGAATCCTTTCCCTTATACTCCTTAAAATCACTGATATAACTTTGATTAACGCTTTTCAAATAAATCTCTACAGCTTCAAAGTAAGATGATGCAAAATGTATAGGGGGCGGAGCCTGCTGTCGGATCTCTTTTCGCTGGGTGGTTTGATAGAGGATTGTTCTATAGAGCCCACACAGCTGATTGTGCCTGTAAACGTTAGTTGGATACTTGTTTTATTGTTGGCCCTAATAAAATGTCACATACGGAGAGCCCTAGGTTTGTCCCTCTTTTTGTCCCATACTGGAGCTACTCCCAAGGGAAACGAGAGTTGTGGATCGTGTTTCACAGGATTATTGGCTGACTACCATCCATAGGAATACATCCCTATTTGGGAACAGCTTGTTCTGACCCACTGGTAACACGGGTCAGAACGTGAGATGAGCGGCCATTCTTTGTGATGGATTGCCCTGTAGAAGATTGACTTTCAAGCACCAGCACCCTCCACTTTGTGATTATTTACTGGTGGTTTTGCACAAGTTTTTTGCATCGGGCTTTCTATGTATTTATCCTTCTGGGACTTTCACATAAGTTGAAAATTTTAAGTAATATTTAAGAACTTCACTTATTTTGAACTGAGTTTTCCAATATATATGAATTGTACCATTGCTTATTGATTTATTTAGGTGGCGCTGCACTTCTCTTGATCATTGTTTTTGGTATGCAATGGAAGAATATTTAGTGTCAGCAGCCGCTGGTTTACACTTAAATTCACTTTACAATAATATTTGCACTTTATTAGCACTATTTTATTATATAAAAATATTAATTGCGTTTATTAGCACAATCATTTATTTACATTACCCATCCACTGTTGCACTGATTTTCTCTCCATATCTAATCCATGATGGAACTCCATGTTGCATCCTGGTAAAAATTTAAGCTGCATACACACTAGGGATAGACCGATTATCGGTAAGGTCGATATGCACTTTCCATGATATATCGGTATTGACCCCGAAACTGGCCGATATTGCCGATTTTATTTTTGTGACGTCATTCTGCCTACTTAGGCCACCTCTCTCGCCTTGGACAGCCTCGATAGGAGTCGGGACTAGTCTCGCAGGAGTGTATCACAGCCATACACCCACCCACAGCAGTCCGGTGCCAGCCACCAACATCCACAGGCCCTGTACCAGCCAGCCACAGGCACTGCACCAGCGAGCC
Source organism: Pelophylax lessonae (assembly GCF_965119305.1). Taxonomy (NCBI): domain Eukaryota; kingdom Metazoa; phylum Chordata; class Amphibia; order Anura; family Ranidae; genus Pelophylax; species Pelophylax lessonae. Next base: position 224,802,266 of record NC_138770.1, on the reverse strand, counting down.
AGCCACCCACAGGCCCTGTACCAGGCACCACAGGCCCGTGCCATCCTCCCACCACAGGGTGCTAGCAAGCCAGCCATTAAGCATTAAACAAAAATTAACATGTTCAATACCAGATTTGTGCCAAAAATTGTCTTCATTTTTTAAAACTTTAAATGTACAAAATATCGGCCGATACCGATATGTTGTGACCAAAATATCGGTATCAGCCCTGAAAAAAAACATATTGGTCTATCCCTAATACACACTATACAATTTCCTTTAGATTTTTTCCTCTAGACTTAACCAAAACCATATAATATAAGGTCACACCTAAACACTTTCAATTTATATGCAATCAGGCGGGCCCTTGCACTACATAGTTGAAGGCAAATCTAAAGGAAATCAACCAGCAAAAGTTGTATAGTGTGTATCTAGCTTTTAGTCTACAAGCTATGGTGCCAATCATTAAAAATTGATCACACCTGATATACTGGCCGGCCTATTTCATTTCTTGACTCGCCCTAACTAGAGCTGCACGATTAATCATTAAAAAAATTCCTAGATTCATATGGAGCTATTCGCTGCTCATTCACAGCTGTCAAAAAAAAACAAAAAGCCTCAGCAAATGTTAACATTGCTAAGGCTGCGCGGTAACTGTAAACACAATGCTTTACAATGTATTTCGTTCTTTTAGATCAAAGGATTGAACTTCTGTCCGTAAATGAGGTCAGTTTAACCTCTTAAAGTGGAGTTCCACTCAAAAGTGGAACTTCCGCTTTAGGTGGTCACGACCCCTGACATGCCACATTTGGCATGTCATTTTTGTTGAGGGGGGAGCGGGTACCTAGTTTTGACAGGTACCCACTTCCGCTCGGGCTGAAGTTCTCCTTTCTCCCTCCCTTCCTGCAATCTTCTGGGACACGTCACCGGTCCCAGAAGATTGCCTGGCCAGACACGACGCGCAGTGTGCACCCGGCTATGGAGCCGCAAGCTGTCGCAGCTGGGTACCCACACTAGAGATGCCGGCGCCACGGGGAGAAGACTGAGCGAACCGAGGCACCCCCGGCTGGATTGTGGGACAGGTGAGCGTGTGTGTGTGTTTATTAAAAGTCAGCAGCTACAGACTTTTAATAAACACAAAAGCCAGTGTAACTCCGCTTTAAAGTCCCGGTTCACACTATTGCGATGCAGGAACAATGCGAATATTCAGCGTGTTTACCCATCGCATCCGCCGAACAGGCAGTTCACACTGCCATATGCAATACGCTGGGGGTGTCAATTCAAAGTTAACACCCCCAGATCAGATCGCATATCACAGTGCGATCTGACAGTATGCACATGAATCGGATGCGATCCGATTCTGCTGAGGACCAAAAAAGGGTCCTGTGCGAGTTCACTGTGATTGCGGTGCGAATTCAGCCATACAAACAGTGCACTCCGAATCATATGTGATGTCTGTGATCGCGTTAGTGTGAACCGGCACTAAGTGTCCTTTCACGCAGTCAGTTGAGTTTTTTTATCCGTTTGGCGACTTTTTTTTTTAAACGGACACGGATGCACTTTTGTAGGGTCCGTTCCGTATGTCCGTTTTTCATCCATCCGTTTGTGGATGAAAAACGGACATAATGTATGTCTATGGGATTGCGGACGTTAGCGGATGACATCGCTGACATTCGTTTTTGCGTCCGTTCCATTTTTTAAACGGTAGAAAAATAGGGTTCTTTTCCGTCTCAAACTGAACGGAATGGACGAAAAACGGATGTCAGCGGATGGTCATCCGCTAATGTCCGCAATCCCATAGACATACATTACGTCCGTTTTTCATCCGCAAACGGATGGGAGGAAAAACGGACACACGGGAACGCCCGTGTGAAAGGACCCTTAGCCTTTGACACTTGTTGCTTACAAGTTAAAATTAATATATTTTTTTTTTTTTTCTAGACAATTACAGTACTTGGAAACCCAAGACTATTTTAGCAGAGACCCTAGAGAATCAAATGGCAGTCGTTGCAATATTATATGTCACACGGTATTTCCATAGCGGTCTTTTTTAAACGCAATTTTTGCAGAAAAATACACTTAATGAATTAAAAATAGTGAAACCGTAAAGTTAGCCCAATTTTTTTGTATGATGTGAAAGATGTTATGCCAAGAATTGTGATCTTTATTTTACAACGCCCCATCACATGCATCGAAATACTCCACTGCTTGGCTAACCTTCAAGATGAAAGAATGACATGGCCCCCTTCCTTGCCTGACCTAAACCCTATTAGGGTAACTTGTGGGCCCTTTTTAAATGGGAGATTTACGATGAAGGAAAACGATACACCTCTCAGAACAGTGGGAGGCTGTGGTTGCTACTGCACAAATAGATTGTCAACAGATCAAGAAACTGACACTCCATGAATGGAAGGCTTATGACTGGTTTTGAAAATGAGGATGGCTGTATTGGTCACTGATTTATTTTTTTCATCAAGATCCAAGCAGTACTGCTTGGATCTTGATGAAGGGGACATACCCCGAAAGCTTGTCCTGAAATATTGTATGTTAGTGCAAATAAAAAAAGTATCACGGACAGTACTCAATTGTCTCTGTCGCAAGTGCACTAATACGGCTACAATTACCTCAAGCATTTATTTTTTTGAAATGTCAAGTATTTGTACATTTTTGAGATGTTTGTTCGCACTTTAACAAACTTTAACAGATGAAACTGAACAAGTGAGAAGGGAAAATGTTTAGTTTTTCATTTAGCTGCAAAATAATTCTGCACACAGGTATTCTCCCAAGAAAGCCAAAACCTCACTTTTACTTAAATATTCAGGTTTGCAGTTAACTATTTTGGATTGACCAAGGGCACTGTAGTTCAATAATGAATCTTCAAAATACAACTTGACTAATAATTTTGCACAAAATGTATGTAAAGATGCACATAATTAAAGTACTTTTCAGTAACTCGACATTCAAAAACAAGTAAAACTGAATGTTGTTGCCTGCAGTATGCATATTTATAACCTAGACCAATGGTGCATCACCTTTTTTGAAGTTACAGCAAGATTTGACATATCTGGGTCCTGAGACTTTGTTCATTTTTCTGCAGTCACATGGGGCCTAAATGTGTATATGTGTGATAGAAAGATGTATATCTATCTCTATTAATGCTCTCCCTCAAATTATCTTTTAGTGAGCAGGATAAAAAAAGTAGGCCCAAGTGGCCAAAGTGTTACTATAAACGGGTACCACGCCAGTGCCGTTTCAATGCCCTAGCCTTTATAGATCTTTTTTGCTCTGTAAAACATGCTGAAAATGGTTTAATAATGCTGTGCTAGTTCCCAGTTTCCTACTCTGCTCATCCTCCATTGGTTTTAAAAAAGCACAGTACCACAACATGCAGTTCTCATCTGTCTGCTGCATTTCCTACAGTACTTGATTTTTAAGAGATCTTATATGTCTGTTCACTAGCATCATATTACTACTGTCTCCATGTAACTGCAGAGTGGATGTGATGCTGTCTGATGTGTGAACCCTCTGGCTGGGTGCTTGTGCTTGCTGCTGAATGACATTAACTGTGTCGGAGCTATACTGGCTGATTTTTAGTAATATACATTTAGTTCTAATTGCGCTTTAGAATGTTTTTGCTTGTAGATTAAAATTTGTATTAGGGGCATAACATGAAGATCTAAATCTGCATTCAGTGATTTGGGTAACCTACCAAAATAAAATACTCTGGTCCTCCATTTTTAAGGGACTTTTTTGGAGACAAATACATGAACTTGTTTTTTGTTTTTTTTTTTTCAAAATAGTCTTAGAAAATTGATTCTAAAAATATGGTGTTTCATGCGGCGTCAGTCCCATCGTGTCTTATGGAAGTGCAGTAGCTGCATGGAAACAGCCGTTTTCCCCATTTGACAGCCATGCAGGTTCGGGTCTCGCTACACAGACCACGTGCGTTTGGGGACATCCATGCACCCTGTGCATCCCATGTGGTCAAGGCCCTTGGCTCGGATGTATGTATAAGTACATGAAATGTTATATAGCAGATATTAAAAAATTTTTTTTTTTTTTTTTTCAGAACATCACTTTTTTTTTTTTTTTTTTTTTAGAGTGCAAAAAAATACAATAAAAATCACACAGGTGATCAAATGCCACCAAAAGAAAGCCCTATTAGTGGGGGGGGGGGGGGGGGGAAAGGACATCAATTTTATTTAGGTACAGTGTCGCATGACCACGCAATTGCCAAAGTAACACAGTTCCAAATCGCTAAAAATGGCCTGGTCATTAAGGGGGCAAATTCTTCCGGTCCAGAATTGGTTAATCAGAGCATAGCATCAAGTCAAACTCCTAAGATATTGATCTGGTCATTTTATGTAGCTGAGGGGGTTGGTAATCAGTTTCAGCTGCTTTGGTGTTAATGAAATTAACAGGTTCACTAGATGAGCAATAATGAGACGCCCTCCAAAACAGGAATGGTTTTACAGGTGGCGGCCACTAACATTTGTTTTCCCTAGTCATCTTTTCTGACTGTTTTTCACGAATTTTGCATTATGCTAGGGTCAGTGTTGAGGCAATACTTGGACCCTATAGAGCTTACACAGGCAGTCCAACTCTGCCAGGATGGCACATCAATACATGCCATTGCCAGAAGGATTGGGGTTTCCAAGCATAAGAGTGTCTCAAGAGCATGTAGATTCCAGGAGACAGGCAGTTACTCTAGGAGAGCTGGACAGGACCATAGAAGGTCTTTACCCATCAGGGCCTGGACCAGGACCGATATTTGCTCCTTTTGTGCAAGAATGAACAGGATGAGCACTGCCAGAGACCTGCAAAATGACCTCCAGCAGGCCACATGTGTAAATGTCTCTTACCAAACCTTTAAATGGATTTCATAAGAGTGACCTGAGGGCCTGACATCCTCTAGTGGGCCCTATGCTCACTGCCCGACACCATGGGGCTCGATTGGCATTTGCCATTGCACACTAGGGATGTAACGATATCAAAATCTCACGGTACGATACAATTTCGATATTGACCTCACGGTACGATATTTATTGCGATATTGTGGAAAAGCTCACAGTATTGTTAAATACTATTTAATGACCACAGATACACTACTTGAATTCCATCAGTTTGATAGTGGCACTGGCATTAGTGTTTTTTTCTTTTTCATTTAATTTATCTTTAGACCCACAATCCTGAGCCTGTTCCTTCCTACTGCTCCAGTTCTCTAAGTTCTCAGTAATAATAACGCCATGACCTTGGGAATAATGCCCAGCAGGGGAGGATTGGGAACAGCTACTTCCTCCCCTGCTGGCTGCTGAGCGAGGAAGATGCCCTACTGAGATGCCATATTGGAATGGTGACGTAGAATGGGCGGCCAACAGGGACACAGGGCCTGGTGGAGTAGCTGCACACTGAGGGAACTGGAGCGTCTTCCCCCCCCTTTCTGATAGCTGGAGGCTTTGGTAGGCATGCAGGGTAACGCTAACAGCAGTGTAAGTTAATTTTTACACCGCACCATATTGCTGAAATAAACAGCCACTTCCTCCTAAAATGTTGCACAAGCTCACCTCACTTACACCCGTGACATTACACTCACCGGCGGTCCGGTGTCTTGCTCTTGCCTGTGTAGTGTGGTGCATTTTCCTGATGCCTGGCTGCCTGCCTGCCCTGGAAGCTGCTCCGCCGAGTCCGACTCCGCCGCTCTCGTGCGCTGGCTCCGCCCCACAAGCCCGCCCACCCACACTGCTCCAAACCAACTGGCAGCCGCTCGCCTCGGCTCGGCCAGTAAGCAGTAAGCACTGTGCAGCATAGGGAGGTGACAGGTGAGTGACCGTCCGTGACAGACGGCGACCAGACCAGTGAATTTGACTAATAATAGAGTCCCAGCCGCGGCTATTTTTTTTTCTTCTAGCGGCCGCCCCTGATCATCTGCCGCCTGCAAAACCGTGCCCCAACCACGACGATATCGGGACACGGTAACCATCGCGATACCGCGATGGCGGCAATATCGTTACATCCCTATTGCACACCAGAATTGGCAGGTCCGCCACTCCAAAACAGGAATGGTTTTTACAGATGGGAGCAGGATTACACTGAGACCCGGTGACAGATTTGCTAAAAATTGAAAAAAATTTAAATCAAATGATTTTTTTTTTTCCTTTTTAAAAATTAATAGATTTTTAGCCACCCTGCTTGTACCTATCACATGCCTGGACTTTCACTTATTTACCATCTTTTTTCATTTTAGTAAATTGATGTAATGCCATTTTATTAGGTATGTACCAAGCATTTTTGCTTTTTGAGATCAATACTGCATACAAGGATAGTGAATTGACCTTTTCAGCATCACAGGAAATTTGGGGAAAAATGTGTTGGATCCCCATACCGCATGCTTTAGTGAATGGAGCCCAATGTTACATATGTTATGTGGAAAATGCATGGTGTGCCTTTTCAGTGCATGTATTCACCCCCCCCCCCCCCCTTCAAAATCTTAATTCAGCATTTCCTCAATTCATACAGAGCAGAACTGTTCTCTAAGAGCCGGTTCACACTGCCGCGACCATAAGTCGCCCCATGTCGGAGCGACTTTACCGCGACTTTACCGCTACTTGTGAATTATTTTGCGTGACTTATGACAGACGACTTTGTATTTGGCCAATCAGAATATGATGTGTTGTGACCTAATTCCCCTTTTCTGCTTTTTTTTTTTTACTCATTTCCCACCAGTGCCATGTATCAGTGTCCACCAGTGCCACTGTCCACCAGTGCCACGTATCGGTGTCCACCAGTGCCACGTATCGGTGTCCACGAATCAGTGTCCACCAGTGCCACGAATCAGTGTCCACCAGTGCCAGGAATCAGTGTAAATTAAGGCAGTATTAAACTGCCTTAGCCCCCGTTCACACTGGGGCGACCAGTCAGGCGACCTGGTCGCCTGACAGGTTGCCGTAGGTCGCCTTCCATAGAGAAGCTGCGGACCCGTTCTAATAGGAGCAACACAAGTCGCTCCGACTTAGAAAAAGGGTCCGGAGCTTCTTTGGGGCGACCTGGAGCGACCTGCATAGACTTCAATGTTATGAAGTCCGTGCTGGCCGCTCCGAGGTCGCGGTGCGAGCAGCGCGCCGCGACCTATGAGGTCACCCCGGCAAGTAGCGTCGCCCCAGTGTGAACGGGGCCTTAGCCTTTTTCTGACACTTGTGGCTTACAAATTAAAATAAGTATTTCTCTTTTATTCATTGACGGACACAGCTCCCTGATTCTTCTTAACCATTGGGCTATACTGCCCCCCTACAGGAGTAGGACACTGGGCAGGAAAAAGCTTGACTACGCCTTTGGGCAGTCCCAGGGGCTGTGCACCCACACTCAGCTATAGGCACTCAGTTTTTTTCTCTGCCTAGTGAGGAGTAAGGACCTAGTTTCTTGCTGGGATTTCTGGTCCTGGCAATTTCTTAATTTTGTTCCTATGAGAATCTACTATCAACTGCCAGACTGGATTGGATAATCTAGATCCAAAGGGCCCCCCCCCCAGTCTGGCCGGCGAGTGCGCGCAGGCCTAGGCTCCGCCGTGCTATAGCCCCTCTAGACGGAGCTGGCCTGCAAGTTAAACATCTCACAAAGGCGCATAAGACCTGGCTTCAGCCTAAGTCGCAGCGTTCCTACTGGTCGACGCGTGGCTTATTGCGTCAGTACGTCACTTCCGGTGGCGGTGGTTCCGACCTGTGGAACTCAGACAGCAAGGAAGTTTCCTCTGCCCCTCTAGCCGTGCATGAAAAGGCGCTGGTGTGGAGTAGACTCCCTTCAGAGGTGTTTCTGACCAGCTCAGTAGATTGCTTTAAAAAAGGCCTGGATTCTTTCCTAAATGTATACAATTGTAACTGGATTCTAACATTTATAGGCTAAGTTGATCCAGGGAATATGTGATTGCCTCTCGGGGGATCAGGAAAGAATTCAATTGTGGGTATAGGATTGTGTATGAAATTGTATGTTATTTTTTTTTTTTCAACCTATGTATCATCCTATGTGTACTATGTACTGTTCTTTAAGTAATAAACTCACTTTTTTTTTTTTTTCCCTTACCCAGAGCTTCCCATCGGATGAAGGCTGGCCTTTTGCTAAATACCTGGGAGCATGCGGAAGAATGGTAGCTGTGAATTATGTAGGTGAAGAACTTTGGAGTTTCTACAATGCTCCGTGGGAAAAGCGTGTGGACCTTGCATGGCAGCTAATGGAAATTGCTGAGCAGCTCACAAATAATGACTTTGAATTTGCACTTTACCTCTTAGATGTCAGTTTTGACAACTTTGCAGTTGGACCTCGAGATGGAAAAGTAATCATCGTTGATGCTGAGAATGTCTTGGTAGCTGATAAAAAATTAATAAAGCAAAGTAAGTGTATTACCTAATCTTTCAGGCATTTTATGCTGCTAAACTCCTGATTGACATCTATACACCCATGCAAGTATTTGCAAGGGGAGGAAATCTATGATGATTTGGGTTTTTTGTTGCATTGACATGGATGTCCAGTTAAAGATGGGTGTACATTGATTGCATCTAATTTTTTACTTACCCATTTGATTGCGATTGTTAGAAGAGGGCTTTTTTTTCCTTCTGCATTTCCTCTTTCAGTGCCCTAGAACCAGGGGAGTTCATTTTAGTTAAGTGGTAATTAGACTTTCACAGTTCATGTTCAAAGGTAACCAACAAAACTAAATGTATCTCCTGCGTTTTGCATGCATTCAAGTGGGGTGACAAAGTAAAACTTGTCAAACTGCTAAGTTTTTTAATTTAAAGTACACTGGCTGCGTTACAAAGATTGCGATCATATTTACACATTTTATGTTATGAAACTTTGCATTTATATTGTGATCTTTCGCATACTCTTAGCATACAACACTGAAGGAGCGCATTACATGTTTTTGATCCACACATGCATTGACTGTAATCCTTGTTCTGAGGCATCAGCAGCGAATTAACATGACTGGATTGTTATATTAGAGAAAAGGCATGTAGCAATGAAATATTGACGTGTAAAAAATACCCAGGCACATTGGCACAGAACCAAGCAGGGTTAGTTACGTTTTCAGGAAAGCTGGCCAGATATCTTGTCAGCTTGCTTCTAGATTATGCCCATATTTGTCATGTCCTGTGAGTTCACCAGCTGCTCCTCTACGAGACAAACATGATTGATTGGTGAAGTTCTACAGATTAATCTTTTGTTTTTTGCCCCATGTGTTGAGATTGATAAACTGCTTTTTTTTCCCTCTAGCTAGGTTTTGTGGAGCTGCATCCTTTTTACAAGTAGCCTTTTCATACAAGTAGATTTTCTTTATCATTCATTGACGGACGCAGTCTCTGCTCTTCATATCAGTAGGGTTATACTGCCCCCTACAGGAGTAGGACACTAGGCAGAAAAGTTCTGGCTACGCCTATGGGCAGTCCAAGGGGGTATACCCTCTCTCCCTGCTATAGGATGTCAGTTTTAATCTGCCGAATCAGGATTAATGACCTAGTTCCTTGCTGGGATCTCTGCTCCTGGCAAGTTTTTCTTTTTTTTTTTTTTTCCTAGATAGTTTTTTCAGTTAACTTTTTCTCAGAATTTTTTTCCTGTGAGATCTACAAGCTACTAAGCCGGATCTGGACGACGGGCTGGATATATAGATCCAGTGGTCACCCCAGCTGGCCAGTGAGCGCGTGCAGACCCCAGCTCCGCGCTAGGTCCGCCGCGGCATAGTCCCACTGGACATGGACTGGCCCCGCGAGTTAAACGTCTCGCCAGGTTGCAGCGTTCCTATTGGCCGACAACCTCCCCCCACTTTTGGGGAGAGGGTTTCTGTCAGGAGATGGCGCCCGCCTGTTTCTGATATGGTGAGTAAATTTTCCCCCCTCTTCCCCGGGCGGATTTTGGGGTGAACGCGGACCCCCTAGGACGGTCGGACCCTCACAACCTCTGGTTCCCCTCTGTCCTGTCACGCACCCTTCTCCCCCCACCCACTACTGGGGGTATGGGACGTTTGTAACTACTCCCAGGGGCTGGGACCGAGCTTAAGTCCGGGGGGAATAGCGCCGGCGACAAACGATCATGCGAGGGGGAGGGGGTGTACGTGTCACTCCTGGGTTACCTGGACGATCTGCCACTCCATGCTGAGTCTTCCACGGTGCTGGTGACAAATTTGGAGATCACCATGAGAACTTTGGACGAGTTCGGGTAGATTCTGAACCTTCAGAAGTCGCCCCTGGTCCCTTCCATGAGACTGGACTGTCTGGGCCTGACTTTGGTCTCGTCCTCAGCCAGGGTGTTTCTTCCTCCGAAAAAACTACAAAAACTCCCAGACTGCGATTTAGCTGTTGCTGTCCAGCAAATGGTTGTTCTTTGGACCTGTATGAGCGTTCTGGGACCAATGGTGTCGTCCTTCGAGGCGGTCCTCTACGCTCAGTTTCACACGAGAATTCTCCAGAAGGAAATCCTTCTCAAATGGAACAAGAATCCAATTTCCCTGGACAATCCGATCCAGCTGAGCCAGGTGACCAGGGAGTCCCTGATATGGTGGCTTTGGTCCTCGGCGCTCAAACAAGTAAAATCCTTTCTATATATTGGACAGTTGTCACCACGGATGCTAGTTTTGTCTGGGTGGAGAGGGGTTCTCGGCAGGTTTTCTGCTCAAGGAGTCTGGTCCGTGGTAGAATCCAGGTTACCGATTAAATGTACTTCAGCTGACAGCGATCAGGCTTTGCCTAATCCACTGGACCGAGTACCTTCAGGGTTGTCCAGTGCGTATTCAATCGGACAGTGCCACGGCTGTGGCTTACGTCAATCACTAAGGGGACACCAAAAGTGTTCTTGCGGCCTTGGAAGTGGCTGGCATCCTCCGATGGGCAGACAGTTGACAGACCTTGGATCAAGGGGAATGGTCTCTCCATCCGGTGGTGTTCCAGCAGTTGTGCCTTCGTTGGCACTCCAGATGTAGATCTGTTGGCGTCTCAGATCAACAGAAAAGTGCAAAGGCTTGTGGCCCGCTCCCGAGACCCTCTGGCGGACGTGCTGGGGGTCCGTATCAGCTGATGTATGCCTTTCCTCCTCTCAAGTTGCTGCCAATACTTCTTTGCAGGATCGAGGCAGAAGGGATTCCGGTTATTCTTGTGGTTCCGGACTGGCCACGCTGAGCTTGGTATGTCGATTTGGTCAGGCTAGTAGCAGACACTCCTTGGAGACTTCCTCTGAAGGAGGATCTACTGTCTCAAGGGCCAATCTTCCATCCTGCTTTACAGTCGCTGGCTTTGATGGCTCGGCTGTTGAAAGCCAGGTGCTGAAGACCGGGGTTGTCTGCTTAAGTGATTCCTACTCTGCTTAAAGTGAGGAAAGTGACTTCTAGGAAGATCTATCATCGTACAAGGAAGTCTCATATTGCCTGGTGTGAGTCTCTTGGGGCTCCTCCTCGCTCTTACTCGGTGGCTTGGATCTTGGCTTTCCTTCAATGGGAAGTTGATCAAAAGTTAGCCTTGAGTACTATCGACGGTCAGGTTTCGGCCTTGCCAATTTTCTTCCAACAGCCACTAGCTGCCTGGTGCATAGCTTTATCCAGGGGGTGCGACACCTGTCCCCTCCAGTACGACCTCTGTTGCCACCTTGGGGCCTTAATTTGGTGCTGTCGGTCCTCCAGAAACCTCCTTTTTGAAAGTATTCAGGAGGTTCCTCTGCTTACCTTATCCCAGGAGGTGGCCTTTTTGGTGGCTTTTACTTCTGCGTGCAGGGTGTCTGAACTGGTGGCGTTGAACTGTCGTTCTCCCTATCTGGTGGTTCACAGGGATAACGTGGTCTGTCCTTCCTTCTGAAGGTGGTTTCCAGTTTTCACCTAAATGAGGACTTTGTTTTACCCTGTGTCCTAAGCCTAAACATCCTAAGGAAATTGCATTACATGCTTTGGATGTGGTTCGGGCACTCAGGTGTACTTGGCGACTACCGAGTCTTTTCGAAAGTCCGATTCGCTCTTTGTACTCACGGATGGCCCAAGGAAAGCGCTGCCTGTGACTGCTGTGACTATTTCCAGGTGGATCAGACAGACAATTGTGCAGGCTTATTCGATTAAAAGTCAAGGTTCCACCTTTCCCTGTTGAGGTGCATTCTACTCGGGTGCTTCCTGGGCTTTTTGCCATCAGGCATCTGTGCTTCATGTTTGCAAGGCGGCTAGCTGATAGTCTGTTTACACTTTCACAAAGTTTTACAAGGTGGGTGTGCAAAGTTTTGCAGGCTGCCGTTTTTAAGGGTGTTTTAGTCTCCCTTGAGGGTGTTTGATGTTTTTTCAGGTGGGTCTCATGTTGTTCTGATGAGTCCTATGTTGCCTGGTTGGCTATGGTTTAGCATTGGGGAATTATTTTTCTGCTGTTCCCACCCCTCATTTTTATGGCACTGCTTTGGGACATCCCTATTGATATGAAGATCAGAGACTGCGTCCGTCAAAATAGAGAAAATTGGATTTTGGTCTTGCCATAAAATCCTTTTTATCTGATGTTCATTGATAAGACGCAGTATCCGCCCCTCTATTTGAGTTGGGTTGGTATTTTCTATGACACTTCTTTTAATACAAAACTGACATCCTATAGCAGGGAGAGAGGGTATACCCACTGGACGGCCCATAGGCGTAACCAGAACTTTTTCTGCCTAGTGTCCTACTCCTGTAGGGGGCAGTGTATGCTGATATGAAGATCAGAGACTGTGTCGGTAAATGAACATCAGAGAAAAGGATTTTACTATAAGACAAAAATCCAATTTTTTTTCTTGTCTCTCTTCCCTTATATATTTATACAAGATACTTATGATAATGCTGTAAGTAGTTTGTGAGATTATATTAGCAATTTGGCCCATCTAATTTTACTTGGTAATTGTACAAACCCACAACAAGATGCATAGGCAAAGATTGATCCATATAGTGTGCTAGTTGGTAACAAGTGCACTGAGCATAGGCAGATCTTGATCTATATCTTGTCATATATGTGGAATTGAATCATGTGCCATTTTAAATATAAATTTCTTGGCTGCATGCAAAATACACTGAGCAGCCATAACTTTGACCACTCACCTAAAATTAGTCCGGTCCCACTTTTGCCACCAAAACAGCCCTTACCTATTGAGGCATGGATGCCACTAAACTTTGGAAGGCATGCTTTGGTATCTGGCACCAATCAGTCAACAACAGATTCTTTAAGTCCTTGGAGTTGCGAGGTGGGTCCTCCATGGTGCGGACTTGGTTTTTCTGGCATGTCCCACAGATGCTCGATGGTTTTAGTTCTGCAGAGTTTGAAAGCCATGTCGACACATCAAATTTATTGTGTTCCTCAAACCATACGAACCAGTTTTGCAGTGTGGCAAGGTGCATTGTCCTCTGCTATCGGGCAATACAGGTTCCATGAAGTGGTGTACTTGTTCAGCCAACAATTTGTAAGTAGGTGGTATGTGTCGAGTAACATCCACATGAATGACGGGGCCCAAGGTCTCCCAGCAGAACATTGCCCAAAGCATCACACTGCCTCCCCTGGCTTGCCTTCTTCCCATACTGTGCTCTGGTGCCATCTCTTCCCCAGGTAAGCAATGCACATGCGCCCAGCCATCCACATCATGAAAAACCTGATTCAGCAGCCCAGGCCACCTTCTTCCATTGCTCCATTAACCCCACTCTGATGTTCATGTGCCCATTGACGCTTTTGGCTGTGGTCACCCTGGAAACCATACACAAACTGCAATGTCCTTTTTTCTGCTTTCAGTACGTCATCTTCAGGGCTAACATGTTTACTTGCGGCATAGTATAACCCGCAGACTTCAGATGTCATTGTTACAAGTGAATCAATGTTATTCAGTAAACTTGTCAATGGTCATAAAGTTATGGCTAATTGGTGTATGTTTAAATGCATTTTTTTCTTTAACTACTTCAACCCCGGAAGCTTTTACCCCCCCTTAATGACCAGGCCAATTTTTTGCGATTTAGCACTGCATTGCTTAAACAATTGCGCAGTCATGCGACGCTGTACCCAAATACAATTTGATGTCTTTTTTTCCCCATAAATAGAGCTTTCTTTTGGTGGTATTTGATCACAGATTTTGCGCTATAAACCAAAAAAGAGCGACAATTTTGAAAACAAAAAACACTTTTTTTTTTTACATTCTGCTATAAAACATTCACAATATTTTTTTTTTAAAAAATCTAATTTTTCTTTTTAACAGTTTAGGCCAATTTGTATTCTGCTACATATTTTTGGTAAAAATCCCAAAAAGCGTATATTGGTTTGTGCAAAAGTTATAGCGTTTACAAACAATGGGATCGATTTTTGTATTAATTTTTTTTTGTTTTTATTAGTAATGGCGGTGATCAGTGATTGATTTCTTTTTTTTGCGGCGGACAAATCTGACACTAATACAGTGATCAGTGCTAAATATGCATTGTTACTGTATAAATGGCACTGGCAAGGAAGGGGTTAATACTGGGGGTGATCAAGGGGTTAAGTGTGCTTCTAAATTGTGCTTACTAACTGGGGGAGGGGGGGGGGCTCTGTGACAGGGGCACACAGAGATCAGTGTTTAAGCTTCGCTGCGACGCACTCTCTAATTTTGCCTGTCTGACAGGACAGCCGACCTACCTTGTTTACATAGGCAAACGGCTCTCCTGTCAGTTTCCCTGAAGATTGTGGGATGCCGGCGGCGATCTCGCCTGCTCCTCCTGCGGTCTGGCTCCAGCAGCATGCGCGCGCCGCCGAGACTACGTGCACGTTATCACGTAGATCTACGTGTCTATGCGCAGACGAGCTGCCCTGCTGCAGTAAATCTGTGTGGGGCGGTCGGCAAATGGATAGCTTTCTAGCATCTTAACCGTGGTGGGTTTTTTATGTATAAAGCTAAAATAATTTACAGATTCGTTTGTTTAAATATCAAGATTAAAATCCTAAATCCAAAACTTGCCAATGCGGGTTAAATTCTGATTGTACAGCCTTTTAAATTTACTAGAAATTTTTTTTTTTTTAAATTGTTTACGTTGGCCCTCACACAACATGGTTACAAGATTTTAGGGCCTCTAAACAATCACATTGTAATGTGTGATTGTAAAGTGTGCAATATTGATTGAAGCTGTTGGTCTGTGGAGGATATTAAAGCATTTATTTTAAAGAGAGAAATTTTACTTTACAGATGTCATACTTGCTCTGTGCAATTGTAGTGTGCAGGGTGGCCTGATCTCTTCTCAGGGCACCCACTGGCGCTCCTGGCTCCTTCTTGGTGTCCCACCTTAGTTAGCCGCTTCCTATTGTGGCACACATGTGGGCTCGTTCCTGAGCCACACTGCC
Source organism: Pelophylax lessonae (assembly GCF_965119305.1). Lineage (NCBI taxonomy): Eukaryota > Metazoa > Chordata > Amphibia > Anura > Ranidae > Pelophylax > Pelophylax lessonae. Next base: position 224,786,967 of record NC_138770.1, on the reverse strand, counting down.
TGCATCTATAGACAGACACCGAGCCTCGGCCCCGCCCCCTCACTCCCTCATCGCACTGGTAAAGGAAAAAAGTGTATGGCCAGCTTTAATGCTGGCTACCTGGTTGTCATTCAGTTCAAAAGGCTTGTAAAATTTGAAGCCCAAACTAGTTAAAGTAAGCACCTAGTAAAGTCAGGTATTCTGAACTTCATACAATTTCTGGGTATCGTTTACTTAAGTCTAAGGTTAGGTGAAGTGAAAGTGTATAACCAGAGGAAAAAAACTTTTTTTATTTTTTTTTTTTAAGCTTTGGATAGAGTTGAGAGGGATTAGAACGCTTGTCAGTATTGCTGTCTGAGCCACCATTAGGGAGAATCCCCCTCCTATTTGTCCTGTTTGACATTCTCATTGAAGGTAAAAGCAAATTAGGGATGCACCGAAATTTCGGCGGCCGAAAATTGGCCTATCCCATTTCGGCCGAAAATGGGTTAAAAATGCCGAAATTAATGGCCGCCGTGAGGAAGGAGGAGGGCGCATCGCAGGTTTGAAAAGACGCGCCTCTCAATGATGTCCCTACTACTGCGATCTGTGCATTAATGAACTAACAGACCAGACGGGAGGGCGGGCGAGCGGCCGCTAATAGCTGTAACTATGCGAGCCTTCACTTCCCTGTCAGCGGACGATGTGCATGAATGAACTGAAGTGACACACCGGGCGGGGGGAGCGGCCGCTAATAACTGTAACTATGTGAGAGCTTCACTTCCCTATCATGCAGGTATCTCCTCTGACAGGGAAGTGAAGGCTCACATAGTTATAGTTATTAGCGGCCGCTCCTCCCGCCCAGTGTGTCAGTTCAGTTCATTCATGCACATCGTCCGCTGACAGGGAAGTGAAGCTCTCCTATAGTTACAGCTATTAGCGGGCGCTCGCCTGCCCGGTGTGTCACTTCATTCATGCACAGATCGTAGTAGTAGTGACATCACCGGGAGGCAGGCCGCCGGCCAGAGGCGTCTTTTGAATGAAGGACACCGGAGGAGCTGAGTGAGTAGGAGAGGACACTGAGAGGGGGGGGGGGGGAGGGTGTACTGACGAGAGGGACGCTGAGGCGGGGGGGGGGGGGGAGCTGAGGCAGCTTACCAATGGTATTAGTATTAATTATGCAGCATGAGGGGGTTAAGGTATTGTCACTGCTGGTCACTGATGCATTAGTGATCAACCAGTGGCAGTTAATTAACCCCTTTGTGCTGCATTAGTGCAATCAGTATCAGTGCAACCTGTGTTAATTAACACTGATACTGGTTGCACTAATGCAGCACAAAGGGGTTAATTAACTGCCACTGGTCAGTCACTAATGCATCAGTGACCATACATTAACCCCCTCATGCTGCATAATACTAATACCATTGGTAATTAAATTAACCACTTGTTTCAATATTTGAAGTGAAACTGGGTTGGTGAAGGTGATGGAAGATCGGTTTTATCATATAGCGGTTTTCTGCTTAGAACCAAGTTTAGTTTAACTTGGAAAACCAATTTATCACTAAAAATGTTTTCTCTTGCGTCCTCCGACAGTCGCCACCTCCTCTAAGTCATCACTATTGGGTATTGACTTCCTAGGATAGGAAGTCAATACCCAATAGTGATGACTTAGAGGAGGCGGCGACTGTCGGAGGACTTAGAGAAAGGAATTTTACAAAAATTCTGTTATTTTATTTGGGATATTGTAATGTTTATGTACACTATTGTAAAGTTTACAAATTTAATCTATAATCTTCTCTGCTTTTCTAGATAAACCAGAAAACTGGGATGTATGGTATGAAAGCAAATTTGATGACTGTGACAAAGAAGCATGCTTGTCCTTCTCGAAAGAAATTCTTTGTTCTCGAACTACAGTGGACCATAACTACTATGCTATTTGCCAGAACCTCTTATCTAGACATGCTACCTGGCGTGGCACCTCTGGGGGTCTCCTTCACGACCCTCCGGCAGAAATTGCCAAAGATGGCCATCTTGGGGAATTGCTGGACGAATGTGCAAACCCAAAGAAAAGATATGGGAGGTTTAAAGCTGCTAAGGAATTAAGAGAATACCTTGCACAGCTAAGTAATAATGTGAGGTAGTCTATACTGTTCTTTTATTTTCTTCTGTCTAGCAAATAAAAAGTGTAATTAGCTAGAGCACGTACCAGCTTAAGTTACTGTTGTATAGTCAGGCATTCTAAATAGAAGCTTTGTAAATGCCATGAAATAGAACTGAAGTGGAAAGGAGAGTGGTATCCAATCCTTTGCAATCAAGCCAGGTACGTGTTTCTATCTAATTAAAACTTAAGAAACTACTATTGATTTTTCTCTCAGATTACCCGAGAGACAGATCACATGAGATCTCCAGGTGACTGGAGGAAAACGAACTTTGGTAGCTTAATTGATTATTGCTGTGTCAAATAGTAGTTGACATGACATATTACATTGGTATCACAATTTTTGTGAAGCTGATGCCTTTACTTGGAAAGTTCAAGTTAAGACTGCTGGCCTGTTTTAAAGGCTTTTTTTCTTAAGTCATTTCATATTTGTATGTTGAGGCACCAAACTTTTTTTTGTTTTTTTCCAGCTTTTGATTTGTTTTGGGTCTTTATGTTGCGTCCTGTTTCCTAATATCTTTTTTACATATGCTGTAAATATATTCTAATTCTGCATTAAAATATAGTCATTGTTTAGTTTTCCTTAAACAATTTATTTGACTTGACCCTTGTTTTCTCATTATTGTTTCCTGTCAATATTGGTGCACCCAAGTTGTGGTTATGAATTGGACACTCAAGATGCACACCAAAGAGATCATGACCGGCAAAACTCCTGGACACAGTTTACAGGCTAAGGCCTTTTGTTGGGAAAGTTAAAGCTGTACTAGCTTGAATTTCCGCCAATTCCTGGCTGACTTTGAAGCTGTGTGTAGCCCCGTCAGCACTATCCAGTCACCGTTCAGGTATACTGATGGCTGTGGATGCCGCTATTTGAAAATTATAGCCATCAGGGTTGGTTTCTTCATTTAGGTTGTTGGAGGAATCTTTTAGATTTATTTTAAGTCCGCAGGCTGAAAGAGGTTAATCTGTGTGTATGGCTAGCTTTACAGGCAATTTTTTTTTGCCTTGGTTAGGGCAAGACTCTTTGCAGCATCCTGTCATCTTTTTGGTTGTGCATTGTAAAGCAAATTTACTAAGCTTAAAATGATTTTGAAGAAATTTGGTAGGGTTGAAAGTAGCTTGAGCACATTCAAGATTCTCTTGTAAACCATTTTAAACAATTTGGATCTTAGACCTGTTAACTTCCAAAATATGTTAATATTAAAAAAGCTATTTAAAATGTTCTATTTTAAATAAAATCTAGCTCTGTATTGCCCATTGGAAATATAGAGGCAATAAAACGTCCACACATAGTTGCTTCTAGCTGTTATGTAGGCTCCCAGGATTGCCAGGAGGAACAGAAGTTGTAATGATGCCTAGCAGCAGCAGCTACAACAGATGAAGACTTTGCTTTATAGAGCACTCACAAAGTCAGTACGTGATTATTTTTCCACACGGACTAAACAAGTATTGAGACTGTACACTATCCTAACCTAAAATTATTTTACGATTACAACAGTTGTGGAGTGTATCAACCTAGTGATATGTGTTGGTCTTCAGATCTTTTTGAAGCTCATTGAATCCTTAGCCCAGGCAGTACTTGGAATCTCAACTTCTGAAATGTACTGAACCCTTAGCTATTAAAATTCAGATGTACACAGGTATGGAGCAACTACATGGTGTCTGCGCTTCAGAACTTTTTCTTTCGAGTTCTGAGGTCTGCTTTAACACCACCTTACCCCAGGGAATAAACCAGTATTTTACTATTGGGGTGAAAAAGAGCTTGCCATAGTTCTTGGTGAATAAAAAAAAAAAAATACTAAAGTGGTTGTAAACCCACTTTGTTGACATTTACCTATAGGTAAGCCTATATTAAGGCTTAGCTATAAGTGCTATAAATATCTCCTAAACTTGCACCGTATAGGAGATATTTACAGTGGATGCAGCTGATGTCATCGGCGCATGCGCTCTGAAGGAACAGCCACCCGTGCCGTGAACGGCGGCTCCCGCACGCATGCTCGGGAGTGATGTAATCGCGCCTCCGGCCAATCAGATGGCCGGAGGACGCGATCAAGGAAGCAGGGCGGCCGGACATGTCGGCTGCCCTGTCGCTGAGCGGGCGGCACTGTGAGAGCTTTGTTTAAGGTATTTCATAATGAGATAGTATGTGATGCATACTAGCTCATTATGCCTTTGTCTTTACAGGTTTTTTTTCTATTTTTTTTTTTTTTTAGGGTTTACTTCCTCTTTAACTCCAAGTGGCTGAATATGCCTTTAGAAATATAAAGAAACCCAGAAACCCCCAGACCAAGAACAATCCTACATAATCCTATATATAGCAATCTCCACTTTTAGGCAAATCTGGTTCTATACCTACCTCTGCTGGTCTTACCATGTGTTCTAGAATGCGTGATAGGAAGCAACTTCTATGTTAAACATTTTTAAAGATATTTAGTAGGAACTTCTGTCCAGGCTCAAAATGTTAGTCTGTCTGAGTGGGAAGCTATTTGGGGCCCTGCGTCTCAAAGAAGCAACTTATATTAAAATGTGTTCAAAAGCTGCCTGCTTCCACAATGCATAATAAAATTTTTGAACAGTCTGTTGACTGGCTCACTCCAAGAAATCTGTCCCCTTTATACCTTAGTACTTTTAACCTGATAAATTATGGGGCTGCAAAGGAGTATAGTGCTTCATTCACATTGTTTTAGATTTAATACAGGGTTTAATGCATGGGTTCCATGTCTGTGGTTGATCAGGGATGGCGACCAATTTGTCAAAATTCAGGCAGTCCTTATTGAACCAGTCCAATTTGGATCGGTCTATGGTCTGCTTGAAGCCTGGTGCACACTAGTTTTTTTTTTTTTTTTTTTTTAGTTAAACCCAGCAGGCTAAACAAAAAAACTGAAAGATCGCTGTACTAACACAAGAAATCTTGTGCCTTTGTGTTCATTGGTTGCCAACACTGATTGGATGCTGGTTTTCCAGCAAGTCCCTTCCATCAAAGCCAGTTCTATTTAGCTGGCTAATATTCGGCCTGCGTATAACCAGTCTTAAACCTAGTACGCACTTCTAGTGTTTTTTTTTTCCCCATTAAACCCATTGGCTGCAATAGTGGAAATACACTTCAGGGTCCTAGACTTTGTAATAACAAAATAAAATACTGTAGTATTTTATTACAGTATGCACATTATTTTTGTTTGGCATTTACACTTGCTCTTCCCTTTAAAGTTATGAAGGAAAAAAGCAGAGGCAATCTAGTTTCTCCTGCAAACATTCTTTTGCATGTGCCTTTTTTCATGATCAAATTCTGATGTTTTATTTATTTTTTTTTAAGCCCTTACACTAGTCTGTTCATAAGGTGTATACACTGGAAGTTCAGCTCAAAATAGATTAAAATCAAACGCATGATAACAGTTTAAATAAAACCGTTAACGTGCTGTGACACTAAGAAGCTGCATGTGTTTTTACTCTCATCGCTTCACAAAATACAATGTCTGTGCTTCTATGTTGAGAAAAAAAAACTTCCCTTAGAACAGTTTTTTCCTTAAATCATATTTTCTTTCGTTCATTGACGGACACAGCTTCAAATCTTCCTTGACCTATGGGTTATGCTGCCCCATACAGGAGTAGGACACTAGGTGTAAAAAAATTAACTACACCTATAGCGCAGTCCCAGGAGGGTATACTCCAACTTTCTGCTATAGGATCGTTTTTTTCTCTGCCTAGTCAGGAGGAAGGACCTAGCTCCTTGCTGGGATCTATGGTCCTGGCATTTTTTTCCTTTTTTAATCGGAAATTATTTCCTTTTTATTTTCTTCCACAATCAAGTCTGTTCCAGTGAGAACTACAGTCAACTGCCGGACTGGGTGAAACACTGGTTATCCTAGATCCTTACGGTCCCCTTAGTCTGGCCAGGGAGCATGTGCAGACTGCAGCTTTGTGCTAGGTTGGCTGCGACAGCCCCACAATACAGGGGCTGGCCTGCGAGTGAAACCCCTCGTGAGGACACACACGACCTGGTCGTGGCCTGAGTCACAGCATGCCTTTGGCCCGCAGGACCCCCCCATTCGAAGATGGGGAGGTGATCTGCCCAGAGTGGTGCCCACGGTTCCAAAGGTGTGGTCTCCCCTGGGAAAATTTGGGGTGGATGCGGGCCCCTCCTCGGGTCGGTAGGTCCCCAAGGTGTCCTTCCTAGCCATCTGGCAACCCCCCCCCCCTCACTAGCGGGGTTCTCCCTGTGCTAGAACCCCCTCCTGGGATGACTGAGAAGTGTTCCTGTTTAAGCAGGTATTTCTCGTGGGTGTGAGGTGAGCTGTGGAGGGGGTGAGGGAGCACACTGGTGGCTGTTTGCATTTTTGTGTGGTATTTGTCCTGGGGGGGTCCGATACAGGCCCCCCTGGGTCCCGGGAATTGCCCGCCCGTCATTAGCCGCGTACATGGGAGATCGGCGGCCATGTTACCGTTGTTCGGCCATGTTTTTGGTGGTTCCCATACAGGTAATGCAGCAGCCATTTTTTGTAAGCTGAATGGAGCGGTATTCGATGGGGTTCTAGTGGCAGCTCAGCCGTTTCCTCTTCCTTTCGGATCGCCGTGCAGCAGGCAGCTTGCCACTTTTCTGTTCCTCCTAAGTCGGTGGTGGTGAGTTCTTGGCGTAGTATATTCCCCCCTTTGTTCTGCTATAGCAGCGCTGCTTGGTGCACTGGGACCTGCCATTGGTGCACCCGTGGGGGGTTTTCAGTGTGTGTGTGTGTGTGTGTTTTTTTTTTTTTTCAGTTTTTGTATTACTTTTGCTGGCGGCCCCCAGGGAGGGTACCATGGAGCATGTGTCCACCACCTTTACCCACTTCCAGAAGCTGCGGGACCCTCTGGGGTCTCAGTTTGTCCTGGCGGACATGACGGCGGTCCTGCAGTCGGTGTCAAAAGTGGATGTGACTCTCCAAAAGAAACCCTGTACAAAGCCCCCTCTGCCTTCACCTGCTTCCTCTGCATCCTCACTCTGAGGCTGAATTGGCCACTGCAAACGGGAGTCACCCCCCTGGCTCTGCGTTCCAAGCACTTTGAGTGCTCTGATAGTGAGGATGATCGCTCTTTCACTACATCTGCACAAGAAAAGGCGCTTGTGGAGGCACTGATTGTATCAGTACGGATAACTTTAAAAATGGAGGACTAATGCCACACCGGTGCAATTTGGCACCCACAGACCATCCAAGGTTACTAAGGTGTTCCCCTTTCCTGCCAATTTCGATGAGATTGTCGCTAGTCAGTGGGGTTCCCTGAAACGCATGGTTGGGATACTCAAGCATTTCACAAGGAGGTATCCCTTTGAGGAGTCCCTCCTGAAGAAACTCATAGTTCCACTGGTGGTGGATTCTCAGGTTTCCAAGTTGAATAAAGTCACGTTGCTACTGGTTGAAGATGCTCCGTCTTTTAAAGATCGTGTAGACAGGCTGATTCTCTGGTCCGATAACTTTTCACCGTGGCAGGTTCAATTTTGAGGCCGGTGTTTGCCATAACCTTGGTCTCTCAGACCTTCACGGAATGGGCGAAGCCTTTGCGCCAGGATTTGGAAGGGGGTCGGCAACCTCCTGAGCTGGCAGAGCAGTTGATACAGGGGTTACAGTATATATGTGATGCCCATCTGGACGCGGTCCCTTTAGCCTGCAGGGTGTCGGTGACAGCGGTGACTCTGAGCCGCATGATCTGGTTGAAATGCTGGTCTGCAGACCAGGCCTCCAAAAAAGTGCTGACTGATCTCCCCTTCAAAAGTGCCCTAGCGACCAAAGAAACGGCCGGCATTCTGAGGTGGACAGCAATTTTGTTGCAGCCTTCTCTGCTGTGCATATTCCAGGGGTGGAAAATTGACAGGCAGATTACCTCAGTCGGCAGACCCCGAGTCCAGGCGAATGGTCCCTTCACCCGGAGGGATTTCAACAACTGTCTTTGGTGGGGGACCCCCAATGTTGACCTGTTAGCCTCGCACATCAACTGGAAGGTTCTGAGGTTTGTGGCAAGGCCCTGAGAACCTCTGCCAGATGCTGCAGACGTTCTGGTGGCCCTTTGCTGCCAGTATCACCTAATATATGCCTTTTCCTCCGCTACAGCTTCTGCCGAGACTTCTGCGCAGAATCGAAACAGAAGGGTTTCCAGTAATTCTGGTTGCCCCCAGACTGGTCGCGACGGTTTTGGTACGCAAGCCTGGTAAGACTGGTAGCTGAGGTTCCGTGGCGACTTCCTCTCAGAGAAGATCTTTTGTCTCAAGGACCGATCTTCCACCCTGCTTTAGTCGATGGCTTTAACGGCCTGGCTATTGAAAGCCAGGTACTGAAGGACAGGGGGTTGTCTGATTCGGTAATTCCTACTCTGTTGAAAGCTAGAAAATCTACTTCTCAGAAGATTTGCAATCAAGTTTGGAAGGCGTACATTGCTTGGTGTTAGTCTTGGGGAGGAGTTCCCCCCGTTCCTTTTCGGTATCACGTCTGGTGGTGTTTCTACAAAGATGTGTTGATCAAGGGACAGATTTCAGCCTTGGCAATTTTATTCCAAAGGTCGTTGGTCACAAATTAATTTGTTTACACCTTCGTGCAGGGGGTCTGTCACCTGGCTCCTCCAGTACAGTCCCTGGTGCCCCTGTGGGATCTTAATCTGGTACTGTCGCTTCTTCAAAAGCCCCCTGTTGAAAATATTTGTGAGATTCCTCTGCTTACCTTGTCACAGAAGGTGGCCTTCTTGGTAGCTATTACTTCTGCACGCAGGGTCTCTGAGCTGGCTGCGTTGTCCTGTCGGTCACCTTACTTGGGGGTTCACAGGGACAAAATGGTGCTACGTCCCTGTCAATCGTTCGTTCCTAAGGTCGTTTTGGAGTTCCACTTAAATGGAGCCTTTTTTTTTTTTTTTTTTGCCTTTGTGTCCTAAGCCAAAACATCCAAAAGAAATTGCCTTGCATTTCCTGGATGTGGATCGGGCCATTAGGGTGTACCTGGCGGTGACTGAGTCGATTCGCAAATCTGATTCCTTTGTCCTTATGGATGGTCCTCATAAAGGCCAGGCTGCATCCGCTGCAACCATTTCCAGGTGGCGTAGGCTTATTCCATCAAGGGTCAGGTTCCTCCTTTCCCTGTTAAGGCGCATTCTACGAGGGCACTTAGTGCCTCCTGGGCCTTCCATCATCAGGGTCAGTGGTCCAAGTTTGTAAAGTGGCCACCTGGTCATCTGTATTTTTTCTTTTGCTGTTATTTTCCCACCTCTCATGCTGACACTGCTTTGGGACATCCCATCAACCAAGGAAGATGTGAAGCTGTGTCCATCAATGAACGAAAAAGAACTGGATTTTTGTCTTGCAGTGAAATCCTTTTCTCTGATGTTCATTCACGGACACAGCACCCACCCCTCTGTGGAGTTGGGTTATGTATTCTTTCGACACTGCTTGTTACAAAACTGAGATCCTATAGCCGGAAATAGGAGTATACCCTCTGGGACTGCCCTATAGGCGTAGTCAATTTATTTTCTGCCTAGTGTCCTACTCTTGTAGGGAGCAGCATAACTAATCGGTCAAGAAAGATGAAGCTGTGTCCGTCAATGAACATTGGAGAAAAGGATTTTACGGTAAGACAAAAATCCATTTTTTTTCCTTTTTTAGATCGGTTTTCCAAAATCATCAGATAGCAAAAAGGTTTCATAAATTTGGATGTTCACAGGCTTCAGCTGCCTGTATATGGTAAGCCTTTACAAAGGATTCAGAAAGCTCCGGGTAGCATTTTTGAAACACCTTTAGGCTTTATTCACACGTGCGCGTGAGGGGCATTAAATCCAGGTGGTTGAGCTATGGTTTTACCACCCCCAACCACCCACATGAAACTGATCATACAGCGAAGGGCTGTACACATGCTGCAGGCACCATGCTATGTGTTCTGCAGCTGCTAGCCAGTTTCAGTGAGCTTAAGCACGGTTTTAAAAAAAGCCTACTTTTAGCCCAAAGTGACAGTCTCACTCCTATTTAGATCTGTTAATCTGACAGGAAATCCAACATGTTCATTACCAGTAGAGGTGATTTGAGGTTGAAGATTGTAAACGATCACCTTGAAACACAACCCCTTCAGTGTAAAATGAAATAACGACAAAGTGGGTCACATTCCCTCTGTTCTTAGCTGCATAAGATCTGGGGGCAGAGAAGCGCAGCAGCACACTGAGCTTGCCAGTGAATTGCTGTGCAGAGGGGGGGATGTAAGGACAAGTCTGATCATTGGATGCAAATACACGGAGTTCCCAGCATAGCTAGAGAACTGACCACTGTGTGCTCTCCTGCTTAGCGTGATCAGTTTTTAATAGGGAACAGAGGGACTGGCAGGAACACCAGGGGTTTCACACAAAGGAAGCAATGCAAAGAGAACAGGATACTTTTTCTTACAAGTACATTGTATAGCAGGCACATATCAGGAATATAAATGCTTTAAATCTTCCAATGGGCTCCTGTTAGTAACGGGCATTTAAAAGGTGAATTCCCACTGGCTTTTTTTTTTTTAATTACTTTTTTTTTTAATTACTTTTTTTTTTTTTTATTGCCTTTCTGAAAATAGGGAGGGATAGAGTAAATCATTCCTTATACATTTACATTTTGAGCTTGAGGTATGTAAAGAGATTTTTTTTTAGTAAAGCATCTACAGCCGGCCTGGTAAAGATATGAAAACCTCAGATCTGCTTTTGCCGGCTTGTAATATAAATGCAGGCGGTCCCCGGATTTCAAACATCCGACTCACAAACGGCTCCTACTTACAAACTGAGAGACAACAGGAAGTGAGAGGAAATCTGCCTCCTAGGAAGGGAAGTTCACTTCTGTAAGAGTTCTCATGGAAAAAAGGTGTCGGCACTGACACAATCCTTGTTTCCACAACAACCCAAAATTTTCAAAAATCCAATTGTCATAGGGACAGAAAGTGAGGTGAAATCTTCTGAACAGGGGCATAGACAGCAAAATAAACATTACAGGGGTGTTGACCCTTCCCTATGCTATTCAAAAAACTTAAATTATTTTTTGGCTGAAGCTACACTTAAAAAAAAAAAACCCCCAAAAAAAACAAAAGTACCTGTTCCGACTTACAAATTAAACTCGAACAAACCTACAGACCCTGTATGCAGTACGTCAGATGAAATCTTTTTTTTTTTTTTTTTTTTTTGTCCCCCTGATCCTAATACTTAAAAACAAAATTCCATTAGGAATACTGCTGATGTGCATCGATATTTTTATGTCCATTCCCAGTTTCTCTGTGCCTGCATTAAAGGTTCAGGATGTTCAGAGATTCTCAGATCCTCAGTAGGCAAGGGGGTTCTGGTATTTGATAGGCTCATTTTTAGGACAAAAGTTGACCTGTTGGTGCTTAATTTGCTTTGTGATATACATAACTTTATCCCATTGCTGTTTTTATTTTACTGCATTGAGTGTTATGAAACTATTTCCTATATAAAATTTTATGAAGTTTATGTAAACAAATTGCTTATCGGTCTTACCATTCTTTCCCTGATTAAAACGAATATGTTGAATTAGAATATTATGCTTGTAATTGAAACCTTTGTAAAAGTAATGGCTGTTACCTTTAGTGTATACAGTTAGAAGATTAAGTGTCAGTCCGATAGCTATATTGAGATAAGGCAGGCTTATAATCAAATTTGCCAAAACCACCTTTTGAAGACCAGTGAATTTGTCAGGCCCCTCACACACTTTCAGCAGAGACTACATAAGTGGCTGCTGGAGGAGCTTAGATTTTGGGTACATTTTTAAGCACTATATTAAGCCTTAATATGTACCAAGGTTGTTAAATTTTGAAGATCTAGCTGCACTGAACCAGAGCCAGTCAGCAACTGCATGGAGGTGAATAAAACAGCACTTATTTTATCTCTACTGATGCCTATATGAATGAAGTGATACATTGTAATACTTCAGAGAAACAAATGTCTGTGTGGCATATAAAGATGCTGATTAGACAGCATGATTATTGCACAGGTGTGCTATGGGATGGCCACAATAAAAGGCCACTCTAAAATATGCAGTTTTATCACACAGCACAATGCCACAGATGTTGCAAGTTTTTTGAGGGAGCGTGCAATTGGCATGCTGACTGAAGGAATGTTCACCAGAGCTGTTTGTGAATTGAATGTTCATTTCTCTACCATAAGCCGTCTCCAAAGGTGTTTCAGAGAATTTTACAGTACATCCAATCGGCCTCACAACCGCAGACCATGCGTAACCACACCAGCCCAGGACCTCCTCATCCAATATCTTCACCTCCCAAGATCGTTTGAGACCAGCCACCCGGACAGCTTCTGCAACAATTATTTGCATAACCAAAGAATTTCTGCACAAACTGTCTGAAACCATCTCAGGGAAGCTCATCTGCATACTCCTTCTCATTGGGGTCTCAACCTGACTGCAGTTTGTCGTTGTCATAACCAGCTTGAGTGGTCAAATGCTCACATTCATTGGCGTCTGGCAGTATGGAGAGGTGTTCTCTTCACGGATGAATCCCAATTTTCACTATATAGGGCAGATGGCAGACAAGCATGTATGGCGTTGTGTGGGTGAGCAGTTGGCTGATGTCAACGTTGTGGATCGAGTGGCCTATGGTGGCAATGGGTTTATGGTATGGGCAGGCGTATGTAAGGGACAATGAGCACAAGAGCATTTTATTGATGGCATTTTGAATGCAGAGATACCGTGAGTAGATCCTGAGGCCCATTGTTGTGCCATTCATCCAGGGCCATCACCTCATGTTACAGCATAATGCACAGCCCCATGTTGCAAGGATCTGTACACAATTCCTGGATGCTGAAAACACCCAGTTCTTGGCATGGCCAGCATACTTACCAGACATGACACCCATAGAGCATGTTTGGGATGCTCTGGATCGGCGTATACAACAGCGTGTTCCAGGTTCTGCCAATATCCAGCAACTTCACACATCCATTGAAGAGGAGTGGACCAACCTTCCACAGGCCACAATCAACAACCTATCACCTCTGTCCGGAGGAGATGTGTTGCACTGCGTGAGGCAAATGGTCACACCAGATGACTGGTATTCAAACCTCCTTGGACCCCCCAATACAGTAAAACTGCACATTTTAGAGTGGCCTTTGTTGTGCAATCATGCTGTTCAATCAGAATCCTGATATGCCACACCTGTGAGGTGGATGGATTATCTCAGCAAAGAAGTGCTCACTAACACAGATTTAGCCAGATGTGTGAACCATATTTGAGAGAAATGGGCCTTTTGTGTACAGTCTTGGATCTTTGCTTTCAGCTCATGAAAAATAGGGGAAAAAAACAAGTGTTCCGTTTTTAATTTTGTTCAGTGTAATTGTCCTGTTGTGTTTTTTTTTTTTTTCTTAATTGTTGGAAGCAATCTTTTTTGCAATTTCATAAGTGCTCTCTTGGCTTGTCCACACACTGAGGCTGCTAGAAAAGGAAGTTGCATGCAGGTTTTTGTTTTTCCTTCAGGTGACTGGAAGATGCAACCCTGTGTGTTCAGGTTGGCAGGACCCCCCATTTCTATAGTTTTTCACGCTCCAAGTTTGATAAAGCTGCCCTGTGGAGTTTAATTTTGGTGTCCTCTGACCAGAGCACCACCTTCCACATGTTTGCAGTTTGCTGTATCCCCCACATGGCTTCTCGCAAACGGGACTCCTTATGGCTTTCTTTCATCAATGGCTTTCTTATTGCCACTCTTCCATAAAGGCCAGATTTGTGGAGTGTAGGACTAAAAGTTGTCCTGTGGACAGACCTTCCCACCTCAGCTGTGGATCTCTGCAGCTCCTCCAGAGTTACCATGAGCCCTCTTGGCTGCTTCTCTGAATAATGCTCTCCTTTCCCAGCCTGTTTAGGTTGACGGCCATGTCTTGGTGGGTTTGCAGTTGTGCTATGCTATTTACATTTTCGGATGATTGAACAGTGCTCTGAGCAGAACAGCTGTATTTATACTGAGATTAAATTGCACACAAGTGGACTCTATTAGGTGACTTCTGAAGTCAATTGGTTCCGCTAAATTTTAGGGTATCAGAGTAAAGAGGGCTGAATACAAATGCACACCACACTTTTCAGATTTTTGTAAAAATTTTGGAAATTCATTTTACTACCACTTTGTGTTGGTCCATCACATTAAATCCCTATAAATTAATTTTGTTTTTGGTTGCAACAAAATGTGGAAAATGTCAAGGGGTATAAATACTTTCAAGGCAATGTATTTCATAATGTTTAATTGTTTGCCCTCGAGATGGTTCAGAATCATGTATACTTTTTGAATTTGAGAGAAATGTGCAGCAGTAGAGATTTTTACTACACCTTTATGAATAGATTTGAAGATTGTTTTTGTCCCCCTGAAATCATTTGGTTAGTACGGTAGGCTTATATCCGTAAAGTATGCAACATAATGACTGTTCACTTGTCAATGAGTTCGATAAAGGAGTTAACAATTTAATAAGCTTAGTTAGCCTTGAAAATCATAATGTCAAATTTGTTGCTATAACAACTTACTGCTTTTTTTTTTCAGTGCCACAGTGTTTGTGGCAATCATTCTTTTCCATAGCACAGCTGCATTCTTCCTTTCTTTCCCCTCAAAGCAAAAGCAGTGAAATTCTCAGAAGGTAGAATGTGCGGAGAGCTCTCCTCACCCAGCAATATAAGCACGTCTTGGAATCATTGTTTAATCACACCAGCGGATTAAAAATTAAATGTGCTTTTTTTTTTTTTTTTTCCCCCTGATGAACAGGTTTGAACATTTTTGCCTGATTGCTAAACTACAGAAGAGAAAACACTGCCAGCTCTGCACTGCTCAGAACAGGTTTATACTATTAAGATGGTCTGCTGAAGTTGATATGCATGGTGTAGAAGGCATTAAAATATTCTAATTAAAAAAATCCACAAGCAGTTGGAGATGGTAATAAAAACTTGCAGGGGGAAGAGTTCATGTAAAGAGCAATAATTGTATTTATTTCTTTGCACCAGATAATATATTGTTTTTAAATGGCAGAATACAGTTCTTTAGCATAGTTTCACAAATGTTACATTTCTGTTGAATAGTTAAAAAAAAAAATAATCACAAGGTTTGTATGTGCACCAACATTGTCTTTTTGTATTGCATATTATCATTATTTTCAAATTTTCATCTGAATGGTCTTCCTGTGCCTTTACATTGAGTTGTTTTTACAGGTTTTAATGCGATTTGATTAATAAAGAATAGTTTGATTTCATGTGTCCTTTCTTTGTCATTTACAGTTATTGTGTGTTTAGGTGGAAGATGTGAATTACCTAGCCACAGGTATACATTGCTTATGAAAATACGATGTAAAAAGAGGGCACATATCTATGACCCTTGTCTTATCCGAGACACACTGGGGTTTATTTATCAAAGCTGGAGAGTGCAAAATCAGGCTTACTTCTGCATAGAAACCAATCCGCTTCCAGGTGTTATTGCCAAAGCAAGCTGAGGTTAGAAGCCGATTGGTTTCTATGCAGAATTCACCTCGATGTTGCACTTTTGTAAACCCCACAGAGTTTAGAATTTTCCGAAAAGACATTTATGAATGCATCACTTTGTTTAGCTTGGACTACATCAAATATAGCACTCCTCAAGAAATATTGCTTACACTTCTATTTAGGAGAATATAAAAACTCTGAGTAGAACAGTCCAACAATCTGCCCTATAGCTTGTGCACAAGTAAACAACCACATCTGCCCAATTACCTGTGTGCAAGTAATATTTGCACATCAGTTGGTGCATACAAAAAAATACATATGTCATCAGAGGGAATTTGAGTAATCAAAAGTTGTGGTAAAGGCAGAATGTTTACCTTAATGCATTCTCTGCATTAGGGTAAAATCTGTGTTCAGCTCCCCACTTGGGGCTTCCTCCCTAATAGTTATCTGAGCCCAATCTCTATCCATCGCTCTGCCCAAGAGCAGTGGCTTTTTTCTGCTCACAGGAAGTGGACACACTAGTGGGAGCTATATTGGCTTCTGCTACTGTCAAGCACTGCCTGTGCCGGCTGAGTAGGGACAGGGTTGAGCTGCGCTGTGTGTCAATGGACATATAGAGTCCAGCTCAAGATCAAGCCTGCATGAGTGCCCCCATTGCAACCTACTTGCTACACAGAAGGGGTGAAGCCAAGAGCCCCAGTGAGCAGGATCAGGGCTGCTCAGTTAGTGCAAAACCATTGGATAGAGCAGGTACATATGACAAACTTGCTTCATCCTTAAATGAATTTGCCTGATGGTGTCTGCTGATGGAGAGTTAGCACTACCCATTTCTGTATTCCACAGTACAGTGATTGGGCATCCTGTCTTCGGGCTTAGTCATTGGCATGTGGGAGGGCACTTGGAGTCTACTAGTGTGAGCTTTACCATTCCTGCTATGGGAAGAAAATATTCTTTTTTTATTTTTATTGGGTTTTTCAAATAGAACAGACAACGGCGTGGCCGTGAAGTACAGTATATCAACATATAATCATGTAAGCAGAAACGTATACAGAAAACAGTGGAAAGGGGGGGGGGGTCCATCAGTCCCGATCGCAATTCAGTAAGGATATCAAAATCAAGGTATCAAATACAGGTAACAGATGGCTGAGAGATAACAATATCAAACTTAACAACATTGCCAGTATTGCCATACAACCATGTTTTCATATTGAGTTGTGGAGGAGGTCGGCTTTGGCCGTGCATCAGTAGGGTCAGAAACCGTGTTATGTGGTACAGAAGTAGCATTTCCACATTGTGAAGACCAGAAACCTCAGTAGCGATCAAATTTGGCAAGTGACAGCTCGTTAATAGCCATGGAGCATTCAAATTTGTGGTCAGTTTGTACCAATGTAATTACTTCCTGCATGGGGGGGGTAGTGGTTTTCCATTTGCGCAATATCAACAAGCGTGTTGCGATAAGGATATGGGTAATCCAGGCATGAAAACGAGAAGGGTGGTTATCAATACCCAGGTGGAGAAGGGCCAAAGCTGGATTCGGGGAAATGATACAGCCGGTATGGGTCGCTTTATATTTGAATACAGAGTTCCACAAGCTCTTGAGGGAAGGACACACCCAGAGCACTTGGAGGAGGGTTCCCACTTTCCCGCACTCTCGCTAGCATAGAGGGGAGTAAACACTGGAAAATCCGGCCAGGCGATACGGCGTATAATACCACCGATTGGTTATTTTCATGGCCATTTCCCAATGGGTATCACAATGTGTATGCTTGTGTACTATCGTCAGCGCCCGCTGCCACTGCGTAATGGAAAAAGTCTTACCAATGTCTAGTTCCCATTTAAACATAGGGGGTGTTTTTAGAAATGAGGTAGCGTCCAGGATTATGTCATAGTAATAAGAGAGGCCTTTAGGTTTATTAGGCGGATTAGTGTATTGGTCCCAAATATGCTTATCAACCATAAGTCCGTCTAGTGGGTGTGTTGAAAGAAAATGGTGAAATGAAGGGAGCAGGAACTTTATAGTGTCGTAGGAAAGTGTGGAGAGTCATCAGTTTGTCCTCCCTACGAAATTGGGTAATGTCTGTGATATCGTGATGTTTGAGGAGTCTGATAGGGAGATCTGGAACAAGAGGCGTCAGTAAGGATAAAGGCAGTTTAGTTTGTGGCAGTACGTTGGTGCAATATTGGGGAGGTGTGGACTTGCGCCAGGCTTTCAGAGAAGCTTGCATGGGTAGGGTGAGTACCTTGAAATCCCAGGGGATCCATCTGTCGCTAAGAAGGAGAGTGCCAAGGTCTTTCGTAGGTGACAGTGCAGTTTCTAGGTCAACCCAGATAGAAGAGGAGCGCCGTAACCATAATCTGGTCTAAGAAAGATTTGTTGCCCAATAGTAAGAGCACAGGTCAGGCAATCCCGCTCCTCCCAGCTGTTTTTTTCTGTGAAGAACCTTGGGTGCACATCTGGCCCGTTTGCCTTCCCACAGGAACCTGTGGAGTGATTTGGTCAATAAGGATAAACTGGTATATGGAAAAGGGACGGGTAGATTTCTAAATAGATACAGAATTTGTGGAAGGACTATCATTTTATACGCCGCCAAGCGGCCAGACCAAGCTAGCTCTGTTTTTGCAATATGTTTTAATTAGGGATGCACCGAAATTTTGGGTCGAAACCAAAAATGCAGGATGCCCTTGGCCGAAAACCGAAAATGACTTTTTCCCCCAAATAATTTTAAAAAAGATAGAAGAGGGGCATACACCAAAAACAGGCATCGACGTGCACCTGTCGCTGCCACCCTGTCACAGTATATGTACTGTGATGGGTTGGCAAGAGGTTAATTTAATTACCAATGGTATTTGTATTATGCAGCATGAGGGGGTTATTGTATTGCCACTGCTGGTCACTCATCTATTAGTGACCAACCAGTGGCAGTTAATTAACCCCTTTGTGCTGCATTAGTGCAACCAGTATCAGTGTTAATTAACACTGGTTGCACTAATGCAGCACAAAGGGGTTAATTAACTGCCACTTGTTGGTCACTAATGCAGCAGTGACAATACATTAACCCCCTCATGCTGCATAATACTAATACCATTGGTAAGCTGCCTCAGTGTCCCCCCTCGGCAGTACACCCTCCCCCCTCTGCCTCAGTGTCCCTCCCCATCCCAACGATTCAATCTCCTTACTGTAGTGTCACTCTGCTGAGTGCTCCTCCGGTGCCCTTTATTCAAAAGACGCGCCTCTGGCCGGCCGCCCGCCTCCCGGTGATGTCACTACTACTACTACTACGATCTGTGTATGAATGAAGTGACATACCGGGCAGGAGGGCGAGTGGCCACTAATACGGTAGCTGTAACTATGTGAGCTTCACTTCCCTGTCAGCGGGAGACGGTTAGCATGAATGAACTGAACTGACACCGGGCGGGGGGAGCGGCCGCTAATAGCTATAACTATGTGAGCCTTCACTTCCCTGTCAGAGGAGATACCCGCATGACAGGGAAGTGAAGGCTCACATAGTTATAGCTATTAGCGGCCGCTCCCCTCGCCCTCCCGCCTGGTGTGTCAGTTCATTCAGCTCATCGTCCCCCGCTGACAGGGAAGTGAAGCGCTCACATAGTTACAGCTACCATATTAGCGGCCGTTCTCCCGCCCAGTATCTCACTTCATTCATGAACAGATCATAGTAGTAGGGACATCATTGAGAGGCAGGCGGCTGGCCAGAGGCGGGACTTTTTAAACCTGCTAATTTCAGCATTTTTAACCCATTATCGGCTGAAATGGGATAGGCCCATTTTTGGCCGATAATTTCGGTGGCCGAAATTTCAGTGCATCCCTAGTTTTAATGCTTCGTCGGTTTTCTTAAGTATTTGGGTTAGGTTAGAGAGTAATGAAGTTGGCGTATCCGTGACATCAATACCCAAATAATGCACGCTAGAGGATGCCCAGGTCTAGGATGGCGGACTTGGACGCATTCAATCTATAATAGGATATCTTGCTAAAATTTTGCAGAGCGTGGTAAGCAGCTGGTAGGGAGTGGAGCGGGTCCGATAGCATAAGAATTATGTCGTCCACAAACAAATTTATTTTGTGGGTCATGGACACGATAATGAAGCCAGATATGGTAGGGTCAGTGCGTATGGATTCCGCAAGGGGTTCAATAATTAGGTTAAACAGTGTAGGGGATAACGGGCATCCCTGTCTCGTGCCATTAGTGATATGAAACAATTTCGACAGAGTACCAGTGTTATTGACTTGAGCAGAGGGGCTTGAGTATAATGCCTGGATGGCTAGTAGGATAGGACCGGTAAAACCAACTTTTTTCAGGGTTGAATACATATACCCCCAATGCACCCTGTCAAAAGCCTTTTCGGCATTAATCGTTAAGAGCACAGATGGGATTTTGTGAAGGGAAGCGTAGTTGGCAATACCTATAACTCGCCTAGTGGCGTCAGAGGTGTGGCGCCCTGGCATGAACCCCATCTGGTCACGCTGGATAAGATCAGGCAATACGCATTGTATTCTTTTGGCTAAGATTTTAGCAAAAAGTTTTGCATCAAGCTGAGGAGGGAGATCGGGCGGAAAGTGGCAGGGGTCGTGGGTTCCTTACCCGGTTTGGGGAGAGTGGAAATATACGCCCTGAGCATATCAGGGGGGAGTGAGCCAGTAGAAGAGGCCTTCCCAAAAACTGTGACTAAAGCCCCGTACACACGTACCGATCGTAGGGCTGTCGTGTCTGTTGAAAACTGCAAAAGACTGCACACGAATTTTGTCGGCCAACAACAGCCGACTGCAGAAGTGATGTCATGTGATGGTTAACTTTCCGTGTGTTATTTCTTTTCTGAGCATGCCCAGTCTTGCAAATCTGCTGTCTGTTGGCCAAAATCTGTACTGACTGGCGAACAATTGGCCGTTCTGGTGTTGGCCTACAAAAATGTTAATGCCTGCACGACAGATTCTGTTTGGCCGAAAATGCGCTGTCGGCTGTCGGAAGCGTCATACTAACAAGCCTACAATCGGCCGATCGGCCAAATATTTCCGGCCGACAATCGGTACGTGTGTACAGGGCTTAAGTGTGGAGCAAGGATAGGTGAGAAATGCTGATAGTATTCATTAATTAGACCATCCGGGCCAGGGGATTTGCCCGTAGGCAGTGTTTTGATACAATCTTTGACTTCCTTCACGCTAATGGGGAGGTTAAGGGAGTCAAGCTGGGATTTTGTAAGGGAGGGCAGTGATAAGGAGGACAGGAAGTTGTTTATAATGTGGTCCTCGGGATGGTGTTCCTCAGGGCTGTCTTTCAAATTGTATAAAGAGGCATAGAAATCGGCAAAGGAGTCGGCTATGTCTTGGGGGTGAAATATTTTTTGTGGTGGGGATGCTTTAAGAAGAAAGGAAAAGATAAATTCGGAGTCTGTGTTTTAAACCTGGAATCTTGCCAACATCCCTGATAAATGTGGAACAATAAATAACCCCTGAGGATTGGGACTTTCAACGGCAAGAACCAGGACTTGAGTATGAAAATATATAAATTTTATTACACATATTACAAAAATGAGACATACAAAATCACAAATAAAATATATGATAAAAACATGGTCATAGATACGTCTTGGAACCAAGAGGGTCTGAGGTGTCTGGATCGGACTAGACGCGTTTCGGTCCAATTGCCTTTCTCGATAGTCCAGAAAACACTAGAGCTCAGACTAGGAGCATAAAAGGTAACAGTGAGTATGGTGCATATGGTAAGTATAGAGTTAGATTTCAAATGTATTAAACAATACTTAAACAATACATCGCATAACTCATTATACACAGTGTTTGTTGTATTTAGATGTAAAAAGGGGCGAAAATGCCTCTATAATTACATACCAGATATGTAAGACCTCTATGGAATCCAGGACGAAAGACCAAATGGATGGGCCTTGGTGGATGAAAAAAAGCCTTCAGATATCTATAGCCGCAAGTAGTATGTGCCAATTTGGCTGGGTCTATACAAGATAGGCCCAGAACAATTTATGTATATTATATGGGCTTCCAAAGGGAATTTGAATGGTTATAAGCCAAATACACAGTGGCTTGGCAGATGACAGTGAAAAAAGAGCTCCCCGATCAGAAATTCCCACGAGGATCTCCAAGGTGAGGTCAAAAACACACAGGTCATCTAGATGGTTATGGAAAAGAAAAAGTAAAAGGAAAATTATATGGAATATATCCATAATAGGGACTAAAGTAGGAAATGGAAAAAGATGTTATTAAATAGTAACTACCTGTAAAGTAGTAATAGAGTAGAGGTATCCCCCGGTGGATATATGGTGCTGGGACGTATCCAGCACTAGATCCCTGTTGACATAAAACATGTCGAACATAAAAATTGTATGGAGTATAGAAATTAACAGGTAGAAGGCAGGAGTAATGATAGAGAAAACCTCATTACCCAACATAGATCCTATGATTTAAGAAAGGAGAGAGGAGGAAGAAAGCTTGGTAGTGAGGAGGAATATTAGAGCAATATATGGCAGGGGATAAAAGTCACCAAGTGAGGGAGAGATGGTACTAATGTAAGTCATAAAAGGTGCCCAGGTAAAGGAAAAGATGGTAGGAGAAAACCTATGGCGAATGCAAGTATCCCAAAAATGATTCGTGATGTCCAGAAAAGTAGAGAAAGGATAACTTACCTGTACAGCCCTGTGTATTTGAATAATGGCGGCGCGCTCTGGATAGAGCGCGGCCCGCCATTAAGTACGCCGGCACATGCGCCGGAGCCTGCGTCTAAACTCCTCCCAAGACGTGTGTGGACCAATGGAGGTCCCCCGTGTCCGGAACGCACAAACGCCGCCCACACAAGGTTGGCCGCGACGTGCGTTCCGGGCACGCCGACGCACAACATCCGGGCCCGAATCTCCGCCCACGGCGGATCAGGTGACCGGTAGTGGGGCGAATAAACGCCCCTGTGTGCGCCGGGGGGAAGGTCTGTCGGGCGAGCATCACTGTAGGTAGTATGGAGCTGCGGCTGAGGGGGCGGAACCAAAGAGAGACATCAAAGCAAAACAAACTCTGTGTTTACATAGAAGAGCAGACACTAAAAATAGAATACAATTGATATAGGGTATCTTGGAGTAGCATTCTATTAAAAAAGAAGCAAAAACAGAAGCAATCAGGGTATATTTAATAGCCATAAATCCTACCAAAATGTGATGCGCCAGAAATATAATAAAAAAGTGATGACTTTAAATACAATAAATCATATCCAGTTCATAAGGCACATAGCAATGTGTGTGCTTCCAATAAAGTGATATGAAGAGTGTCCCCGTATCCAATTGAAGAAAATCCAGTGATGAAAACAAGTTGTAAACACCAATTAGTGAATCCCTCCACCAGGTGAATTAGCCTCTCACCTTCCTAAAGGACCCAAACGGGCCAGCAATCACATGTATCATGGATCAGACTTCCAGGAAAGAGCCACACTGTATTGCACCTCGAGGGATCCCGGGACATATATAAAAAACAGATGAAGAAATCTAGTGCTCTCTGCTTACTAATAAGGGTGTGCTTTATTAGAGAAAGGCAGATCAACTCACATTTGTTGGGCACTCAGCCGTGTCTGCTGTATAAGCGATGTCAGCGATCTGTTACCAGAGAGAGACTCTGCGTCGGCCACGCACGCTCCGTCCCCCTATACGCGTACCTCCAACATACCTCCAGGACCTAGGGTCCATTAGGGTGACGTGAAGAAAAAAAGCCTCCACCTCTCTTCCCTTTACTGTCTTATTATCCTTGATATCTGCCTCAGGTCAATATACAATCTTTTTCTCCACTCTGTTTATATAGCTCCGCCTTCGGGGGCGACCATAGACAGGCAAAACAAGCAATTCTCCTATCTACTCTACTTTACTAACTCTGTCTTAACCAACAGTTGACCTATATATTAATAGCCTGGATCCATAGTCTATCATATCCAAATACGCTTGCTGCATCATCTTCATTTTTTCTTTTACGACCTACACAATTTTTGATAGACATCATGTTCAGGGGCACAGGTTTTGATAGTCTTCTCTTGTCTTATAGAGAACATAGCAAAAAAGAAGCTCAGGACACTAAAATTGAATCTTTGATTTTCGAATTAAAAAAAGTGGTAGAAAAGAAAACCAACTTATATCTCCACATTGATAATTTCGAAACATACAATAGAGAAAATCTTAACCCCTTAGGTTTAAGAGTCCAAATTTTTCCAACCATTGAGGATCTCAATGAAATCTTTAAATCCAAATGGGAGGCAAATCTACAATTATGTTCAAAGAACATGATGTGCCTTCTCATTGAAGAATACCATAAGAGGATTAAGGGATTAGACCTGATCATTGAAAAACTTTATGAACAATTGGAGACACATTTGGATACTCCTAAATTTATCAATTTGGAGAATAATATCAAAAATCAACTAGATAAAAATATCAAACTGAACATCAATAAAAAGGAGCAGAAGCTCTGTAGGGATAGAATAGCCTTCCGTGACAAAAAGGCCTACAAATGGCATCAACGACAAACACAACCCCGTCCTAAAAGACGTGATTTAACCAGAGCCGATCATAACCTAGGTTCAAACTCATCTATAAATTCTTCATTGTCCTCATCCTCACTGCCTACCCATAATAGGGGCAAACAAGTTAAAACAAAAAGATCTTTTGCCCAAGATGACAACACGAATGCGAGCAAACGCCCCCCAACCCCTTCAGGGCCTCCACTCCCATCAGATACACGACGCCTAGCCCATATTAACTTCCCATTTAAGAATACATTAGAAACTAAACACATAGCAATCACAGACACTACGCATGCTATGGCTGCAGACAATACGGAATTTGAGGATCATTCATGAAATCCAGTCATGTCCAATCATCATACCGTTATATCCCCTAGAGATGATAGTGATATCATCAACCTTTCAGATTATACTCTGTCATCAGCCCAAATATCTTTATTGCGTAAAGGCCTCACCTTCTGCCCTACTACTGACATAGACAAATTTACTTTCAAAAAAGATTTAAATTTATTTGCTCGAAAAATTCTTTTACAAAGTCAACACGCCCAGAAACATAACCCCAAGTTATTGCAACCCAAAACCAAAAAATTAGAAACGGAAGCATTAGATACACTAATCGCCTTGTTAGAGGAACAAGACGGACTTGACTTAATAGATAGGATCGATTTGGACTCATTACTAAACGAACATCCTCAATTCGGTGCAACAAACCGTTTTCAAAAAAAGTCGGACAAATTTCCCGCTTTAAATAGCAATACCAATTTGGCAGCTTTTGTCATGTTGGTATCTCAAGATATTGAGAAAATCAAACTTTCTCCTCAGACTCGAGCCTCTAATCTTAGCATAGAAGAAAACCAGGCCCTTACTGCTCTCACAAAACAATTACAATTGACTATCAAGCCCTCCGATAAGGGGGGCAATATTGTCATTATGCACAACCAACAATATGCCAATATGTGCTGGAAAATCCTCAATAACTCAACTTGGTATCACAAAATATCTAGAGTCACTATTGATAAGTATTTCACAGAATTTTACGCTATGGTGGACGATGGATATTTAACAGGCTGTATAGACAAAACCACTTGGGATTTTCTTAGAATCAAATTTCCTACTATTCCCACGTTCTATAGTCTGCCCAAAGTCCACAAAAACAAAAACGACCCCCCGGGATGACCCATCGTCTCGGGCAGGGGCAGCATATCAGAAAATCTAAGTAGATATGTGGACAGCAAATTGTATCCATTTGTACAAATTCTCCCTTCTTTCGTAAAGGATACTATACATCTTCTGCAGCTGTTGGAGGGCATGACGATCCCTGCGGATGCCCTGCTGGTGGCCATAGATGTTGAAGCATTGTATAGCTCCATCCCCCACCAGCAGGGTATCCGCACGGTCGCACATGCCCTCACACAATCCAATTCAGATTCCCCAGCCACACAAAAATTCATTCTACAATCACTTGAATACATCCTCACCCGTAATGTATTTTCCTTTGATGGTTCCCATTTCCTCCAGGTACAGGGCGTTGCGATGGGGACATGTTGTGCCCCATCGTACGCCAATCTGTACCTGGGGGAATGGGAACGTTCTTTCCTCTCTGAGGAACAACATTTGGAATATACCCAGCACATATTGGCATGGCATAGGTACATCAATGATGTCCTCATTGTCTGGACAGGCAGTAAGGAATTACTCCTGGACTGTGTTCATTCTATGAATAGGAACAGCTTTAATCTTTCATTTACCCTAAATTATAATAGTGAGTCCATTGACTTCCTGGACATCACAATTAATAAAAATCGTTTAGGCAATATCACGACCACATTGTTTAGAAAACCTACCGCTGCCAATACAGTACTTTACGCAACCAGTGCTCATCCAGCCCCATTAATAAGGTCCATCCCTTACAGGCAATATTTGCGACTCAGGCGCAATTGCTCTGAAGATCCCATTTTCAAGTTGGAAGCAGATAAACTTAGAACAAGATTGACCACCAGAGGCTATACACAAACTTGTCTTAAGAAGGCCTATCGCAGGGCTAAATCGCAACAAAGACAAGACCTCATTTTCAAAAAATCGATTAAAACTTCACATGACAGCAATCAGATTCAACACCAGGCACGTATTATAACCCCATACACGAAACAACATGATAGAGTTTATAATGTCCTCAACAAATATTGGCATTTACTTACATGTGATCCACATCTCAATCCTTTTGTTACCGACAAACCGGCGATAACTTATCGCAAGGCTCGTTCACTTAAGGATAAATTAGTTAAAAGTGAATATACAGGCGAATTTCGCCAAGATCCTTGTAAACGCTTAGGAACTTTCAAATGTGGAGGGTGCAATATATGCCAATATATTTGCACAGACCCTAATATACTTCTTCCCAATGGGTCCCCATACAGACCCTTACATTTTTCCAATTGTCAAACGATAGGAGTAGTCTATCTCCTCCTCTGCTGCTGTGGGTGCTTTTATGTCGGGAAGACGAAAAATGAATTTCATAAACGAGCTCAACGACATATTACATGTATGCGTCAACGCAACCCTGATCTCCCTTTAGGGAGACATGTTCTAACTACACACAGTGGCATTTTTCCACGTTGCTTTTTTATCATCCTTGACCGGGTGCACCCCAGCAGCAGAGGAGGAGATTGGGACAAGACTCTTTTACAAAGGGAATCTAGATGGATTCATAACCTTAGGGCTACCATCCCCCCAGGACTCAATGAAAGCATTAGCTTTAAGCCCTTTCTTGAGGGTTTCTCATCAGGAGGATGGGATCCATGATACAAGCCCCCTAGGATATGATTTAGTGACGATACTATGGGGCAATATGTTTAAATGTAATATTTGCTCCACTTTAAAACTATTTAATATATCCATCTTTAACAATAGTATATCCACAACATATTGGATATGATTTTTCTTTTTTTTTTTTTTTTCTTTCATATATACAGAATAAACTCCCCTACACTGTACAGATTCATCTCTATATGGATCTTGCACGACAGACAAAACATCGATCTGTTTCCTTAACTGATCTAGTTATTTCATATGGTTCCATCCTGTCCCAGTCCCAATATTTGTGAACTCCATTGTTTATGTATACTTTTGCCTTAGTTTTTCTGGATTACTTGCCCTTTTCTTTTATTTATTATTATTTTTTACCATATATCACATGTTACAGTATATAAGTACCACTGTGTGGCTATTAAATATACCCTGATTGCTTCTGTTTTTGCTTCTTTTTTAATAGAATGCTACTCCAAGATACCCTATATCAATTGTATTCTATTTTTAGTGTCTGCTCTTCTATGTAAACACAGAGTTTGTTTTGCTTTGATGTCTCTCTTTGGTTCCGCCCCCTCAGCCGCAGCTCCATACTACCTACAGTGATGCTCGCCCGACAGACCTTCCCCCCGGCGCACACAGGGGCGTTTATTCGCCCCACTACCGGTCACCTGATCCCGCCGTGGGCGGAGATTCGGGCCCGGATGTTGTGCGTCGGCGTGCCCGGAACGCACGTCGCGGCCAACCTTGTGTGGGCGGCGTTTGTGCGTTCCGGACACGGGGGACCTCCATTGGTCCACACACGTCTTGGGAGGAGTTTAGACGCAGGCTCCGGCGCATGCGCCGGCGTACTTAATGGCGGGCCGCGCTCTATCCAGAGCGCGCCGCCATTATTCAAATACACAGGGCTGTACAGGTAAGTTATCCTTTCTCTACTTTTCTGGACATCACAAATCATTTTTGGGATACTTGCATTCGCCATAGGTTTTCTCCTACCATCTTTTCCTTTACCTGGGCACCTTTTATGACTTCCATTAGTACCATCTCTCCCTCACTTGGTGACTTTTATCCCCTGCCATATATTGCTCTAATATTCCTCCTCACTACCAAGCTTTCTTCCTCCTCTCTCCTTTCTTAAATCATAGGATCTACGTTGGGTAATGAGGTTTTCTCTATCATTACTCCTGCCTTCTACCTGTTAATTTCTATACTCCATACAATTTTTATGTTCGACATGTTTTATGTCAACAGGGATCTAGTATATCCACCGGGGGATACCTCTACTCTATTACTACTTTACAGGTAGTTACTATTTAATAACATCTTTTTCCATTTCCTACTTTAGTCCCTATTATGGATATATTCCATATAATTTTCCTTTTACTTTTTCTTTTCCATAACCATCTAGATGACCTGTGTGTTTTTGACCTCACCTTGGAGATCCTCGTGGGAATTTCTGATCGGGGAGCTCTTTTTTCACTGTCATCTGCCAAGCCACTGTGTATTTGGCTTATAACCATTCAAATTCCCTTTGGAAGCCCATATAATATACATAAATTGTTCTGGGCCTATCTTGTATAGACCCAGCCAAATTGGCACATACTACTTGCGGCTATAGATATCTGAAGGCTTTTTTTCATCCACCAAGGCCCATCCATTTGGTCTTTTGTCCTGGATTCCATAGAGGTCTTACATATCTGGTATGTAATTATAGAGGCATTTTCGCCCCTTTTTACATCTAAATACAACAAACACTGTGTATAATGAGTTATGCGATGTATTGTTTAAGTATTGTTTAATACATTTGAAATCTAACTCTATACTTACCATATGCACCATACTCACTGTTACCTTTTATGCTCCTAGTCTGAGCTCTGGTGTTTTCTGGACTATCGAGAAAGGCAATTGGACCAAAACGCGTCTAGTCCGATCCAGACACCTCAGACCCTCTTGGTTCCAAGACGTATCTATGACCATGTTTTTATCATATATTTTATTTGTGATTTTGTATGTCTCATTTTTGTAATATGTGTAATAAAATTTATATATTTTCATACTCAAGTCCTGGTTCTTGCCTTTAAGAAGAAAGGGGATTTTCGCTTTAGCCTGTTTTTGTTTGACCCTAGATGCTAGGTGCTTACCAGCCTTGTTCGCTTGAGTGTACTGTGATTTCCTTAAATTGTTCAATAGCCTATCTGACTGGTCTAGAAACATGAGGCGCAGTTCATTTCTAAGGTGAGACAATTTGTGAGAGTTGCATCCGAGGGGGACTGTTTGTTCACGGTTTCAAGGGAGTGTAATTGGGATAGGAGATCTTTCATCTTTGCTTGTTGTTGTTTTTTCCCCCTAGCATGTTGCTGAATGCACACTCCCCTTATAAAAGCTTTATGTGCACCCCACAACACCCAAGGGTCATCAACAGATGGAGTATTGATCTCAAGGAATTTAAGATTCTTTGTAATGTGTGAATTAGATTCGTGCAAAGTCCTGCTGTCACATTTCCAGAAGAACGTTGTTCTGACAGGTGTCCCTTCCTCGATGGTCAGTTCCACCGCTGCATGGTCAGACCAGGTGATATCCCTGACCACCGAGGAAGAGCACTTCTCCAACAGGCGTAGATCTGTGACAAACAAGTCTATGCCTGAATACGAATGGTGACGATTAGAAAAGAACGTGTAGTCCCTCTCGGATGCGCGTAAACAGCGCCATACATCAAACAAACCTTCTGATCTCAATAGGTTAGTTAAAGAGACTTGTCGACCCCCGGAAGGACACGAGGAGTCCAGCCTGGGGTCGACCACCAGATTAAAATCTCCACACATTAGTAAATGTCCATACTTCACCCGAGAGATCTGTTTAATCAGTCTGCGCAGGAAACGCAGCTGGTGTGTGTTTGGGGCGTATAGAGCCACCACCATTAGGGAAAGATTGTTAATATCACCGGTATATATGATGAAGCGTCCCTCTGGATCCAATAGTGTAGATTTTAAATGGAAGGTTATGCCTCGTACACACGCAACGATTATCGGCCGCCCGATCATCCGACTTTTGTCCAGAGTGGTGTTTTGTTGGTTGAAATGTGCCTAGACTGCACACAAATTTTCTCGGCCAACAAAAATCTACTTCAGAAGTGATGTCATGTGCTGGTTTACTTTCCGTGTGTTTTTCCTTCTCTGAGCATGCCCAGTCTTGCTCATCAGATTTTTGTCTGCCGAAATCTGTACTGACTGATGGAAAATCGGCTGTTGTGTTGACGGCCAACAAAAATTTATAGCCTGCACACCAGATTTTTTTCAGCCGAAAAGTCGGAGTCGGTTGTCGGAAGCATCATACTAACAAGCCGAAAAACGACCGATCGGACGTTGGCCGAAAATTCATGGCCAATTATCGACGCGTGTGTACGGGGCTTTAGCGAATCTTTAAGTGCCAGAATGACACCCGCCTTTTTTTCCGGGCCATTGGCATAGAAAACATGGGGAAAGTTCCTGTGGAGGCAACGCGGGTGGTTATTAGACTGAAAGTGCGTCTCCTGTACCGCGACTATGTCCGCTTTGCTATCTTGCACTTCCTTCCAGAGTGAGTGTCTTTTCGCTGGGTGATTCAGTCCGTTGGCATTAACCGTTAAACATTTGATGGTCATGGTGGTTTGTGAAGACAATGGATAACACAGAGGCGTAGTGGTGCTGTTGAAAAGATGCCATGTGTAAGTGCAGATCCTATGGCATAGAGGCAGTCCAGGTGAGACAAGGTAGTCAGTGTTGTCAAACGGATCGCAGGAGGGAACAAGGGATGACGGATAACATCAGGGAGGGAGACCAATACGAGGAAACATAAGAAAGGGACTGTCTCCGCAGTCTGTGAACAGTCCATGCTGTTAAGAGAACACTTGAGGGCCATAAAGAATGCGAACATCCTTAGGCCAGGGACACTGGAAGTTGTAAGGGTTTGTGAAGACAATGGATAACAGAGGCGTAGTGGTGCTGTAGAAAAGATGCCATGTGTAAGTGCAGATCCTATGGCATAGAGGCAGTCCAGGTGAGACAAGGTAGTCAGTGTTGTCAAACGGATCGCAGGAGGAATCAAAGGATGACAGATAACATCAGGGAGGGAGTCCAATACGAGGAAACATAAGAAAGGGACTGTCTCAGCAGTTTGTGAACAGTCCATGCTGTTGAGAACACTTGAGGGCTGTAAAAAATGCGAACATCCTTAGGCCAGGGACACTGGAAGTTGTAAGGGTAGACGAAAGGTAAGCAGCCCTGTAGAGGGGATCATTTAGACTTGGCAGATCTCTTGCGGGAAACCACATGCCAAGGTTCTTCTTGGATCATAGGTTGGGGTGAAGTGGTTATTCCCGCTGGTGTCGGGGGGAGGATGTTCCAGGTGCGGAGAGCCGACAGACCTTGTGTGAGTAAGTAAGCCTGCGTGAGTAATAAGCAAGGTAGCTGGATACCTCCATTTGTGAGGGATGTTATTTCGCAGCGCTTTAGTAATTGTGGCTAGGTTGCGTCTGCATTGAAGGGTGTGCCGGGACAGGTCTGGCAAAAGTTGGATGCCTGTATACTCAGCTGGTGTTTAGGAGGATGTGCGGATAGCCCTCGTGATTTGATCTTTAATATGGTAGAAGTGGATCCGCAATAGCACATCTCTGGGTAGGTCTCCTGCTATGAAAGAGGGCTTGGGGAGCCTGTGAATCCTGTCTATTAGGAGGTCTGAAGGTGAGGCAGAGGGTAGAAGGGCACGAAAGAGTGATGACATAAGGCTGCAGCTGGTCAGGAGGAACTGACTCAGGTATCCCTCTGATCTTAATGTTGTTCCTTCTGGAACGGTCCTCCAGGTCAGCCACTTTGGATTTTAACCACTGTATTTCATCCCTCTGGGTGTTCACAGCTTCCACCATGTCATTAAAGGATGTTGTCTGAGCAGAGACAGCATGTTCTTCACAGTCCACTCTAGTGCCTAGGGAATGCATTTCTGACTTGAACTGATTAATGCAGGACATCATGTCTGTGTGCATAGAAGTTTTTAAAGGGTACAGCATGTCCTTCAACAGGGACACAGAGACAGCAGGATCCCCAGAAGGGTAGGCAGCAAAGGGGTCTGGTGCCTGGTGGGGAACAAAAGATGGGGCAGAAGGAGAGTATGGGGCAGGCATACCTGGAAAGTTGGAGGTTCCTGGTGGGGAAGCCGTCCTGGGCTTGTTCTTACCCAGGCTGCGTGAGGCAGGCGATAGAGGCGGTGAAGGAGGAGAAGTTGAGCCCGAGGAGGTCCCACTATCTGGGTTGGCCACGATCCTAGCCGCAGAAGAGATCGGGTGCTGCAGAGGAGAAGGCAAGCGGTTCTCTGTGCCTTGGCACGCTCTGCCGCTGCCATGTTTGTTGAGTCCCTGAAGCGGCAGTGTGAAGAAGTTTTCCAGCTTGTTTAGCTGGCGGGGATCCTTACGGCGTGTCATTTCGGCCGCGGGTGTTCCGGGAGGCAGCTGCGGTAGGAGAGAGTCGGCAACGGCGTTCGCAGGGCTGGTGCAGCGGTCAGTGTCCCTGGTGGCTAACGGAGCGATGCTAGAAAGCCGCCATTCACTCCGCCGGAAGCCACGCCCCTCGGAAGAAAATATTCTGATTACCTGTTCAATACAACATATTTTTGTTCAATAATTTGTCCTCAGACATCAGTCAACAGGGTAGGTAGTTTACAAATACTAGTCGTTCATTGTAAAAGGGCATGCCATACTATCTTCAAACAGATTACAAAGATTCCTAGATTTGACACTGTTTTCAAAAGTCCACGGTTACTAAAACTGGAAACCCCCTGTTCACGACAAAAAAAAAAAAAAAAATAGATTTCGGTCTTTGGTTTGTTAACCAGTTGTGAACACCTGGCTTGCGACACACCCAAAAGAACTTTTATTGAAGTATACAGTTGGGGTGGATTTACTAACTGCAAACCGGATGTTCACTTTAGCAGTCCTGACACTTTTCCCGATATTGTGAATGAACAATGGCAGCACGTTAAGCACATGTTAGTGGTGTCAAAACGCTTTGTTCTTTATCCACATAAGCGATACAAGGTACAGCAAGGTAGGACAGTAGACGCGTTTCACACGACAAACGCTTTAAACGCGGGTATCCTTTTGTTGAACAGGTTTCCAACCGTTGGACGGTGCCACTCAAAGTGGACCAACCTGTTTCCAGATTAAACAAATCTACTCTTGTGCCTGTGGAGGATTCCCCAGTTTTTTTGGATCCAGTGGACAGGCGGGTGGAATCCCTTTCCGGCCATCTTCACGTGCTGGCGGGTTCCATTTTGAAACCGGTTTTTGTGTCTGTGCTAGTCTCAGACGTTGACAGAATGGATTAGGGGTTTGCGGGAGTCTTTGGACCCCGAGACTGTTCCTCCGGAACAGCTGGATCTGTTGGACCAGATGATCCAGGCTCTGCTGTTCCTGAGTGATGCGGCTCCCCTAGTGGCCAGGGTCTCGGCCGTGGGCATTGTTTTAGGAGGCATGGTCTGGTTGAAGAGCTGGTCAGCTGACTAAGCTTCTAAAAAAGCCTTAGTTGATCTCCCCTTTCTTGCAGACAGGTTGCCGACTCATTGAATGAGTTAATCAAGGGCCTGACTGGCGGGAAGAGTACTCTTCTTCCTCAATCCTCCAAGGGTAAGACAACCCGTCCTAAGCGGGGTCCCTTTTCTGCTCAAAGGGTTTTTTCGTGCCTCCGGGGGGCAAGAAAAAGATAAGCTGTTCAGAACTTCTGGAGGTGCTAAGAAACCCTGGGGCAAGTCCAAGGCCTGTCAGTCCGGTGCTGCAGACAAGTCCTCTTCAACATGAAGGGGTGCCCTCATCTGTCTTTGGGGTGGGGGGACATCTGCGCTTCTTTCATGAACCCTGGACTTCCTTCATTCAGGACAAATGGGTTCGCAAACTGGTTTGTTCCGGGTACAAGATCAAATTCTGGTCCCGGCCAGTGGACAGTTTTTTTCAGTCAAATCTTCACCTGTCTCCAGAGCGTTTGAAGGATCTGCGGGAGGCTGTACGTGATCTCCTGGTTCAAGGAGTGATTGTGCCAGTTCCCCTACAGGAACGCTCTCAAGGTTTCTATTCAAACCTGTTCACCTTGCCCAGACAAGAGGACAAGGTGTGTCCAATCCTGGACCTCAAGGCTCTGAACCGCTTTGTGCGGGTGCAGAAATTCCAAATGAAGTCCATTCGGTCGGTGGTGGCATCTTTGCATCAGGGGGATTTTCTGGCTTCCATCGATCTCAAAGATGCGTATCGCCACATCCCCGTATTCGAGGGATGTCAGCGATTCCTCCGCTTCACGGTGTCAGATGAGCACTTTCAATTCGTGGCGTTACCATTTGGTCTTGCCTCGGCTCCCAGAGTTTATACCATGGTCCTAGCCCCTGGCCTGGCCTTGTTGCGTCGACGAGGTATCTCCATTGTGGGGTATCTGGGCGATCGCCTGTTGAGAGCAGTTTCCCATTCGGATCTACTGGAAAATATCTTCATCACCATTCGGACTCTTCAGGACTTTGGGTGGACGATCAATGTCACCAAATCTGCCCTGACTCCGTCTGGGCGGGTCACCTATCTGGGGCTGAACCTCGACTCTGCTCGGGCAAGGGTCTGCCTTCCCTTGGACAAGCTTCAGAAGTTGCAAAGGGCGGTCCAATTGCTGATGGAGGCCGATCAGTCCTCCTTGCGGGCTTACATGAGGGCCCTGGGTCTGATGGTCTCGACCTTTCGAAGTATTTCCGTTTGCTCAGTCTCACACAACTGCTGCAGAAAGAGATTCTGTCAAAATGGAACAGAGATTCTTTGTCATTGGACCAGAAGATTTGGTTGAGCCATCTCACTAAGTCAGCTCTCTCTTGGTGGATCCAGTCATCTGTCCTGTGCCATAGCAAGGCCTTCCTGTCGCTGTTTTGGACGGTGTTTACCACGGACGCCAGCCTATCAGGCTCGGGTGGAGTACTGGGGAAGCTCTGTGCTCAGGGGATTTGGGCGTCGGCAGAGTCTTTCGTCATTCTGAAACTGAGAGCGATCAAGCTCTGCCTACTTCACTGGACGAGTCGGCTACACGGCTCCCCAGTTTGGGTCCAATTGGACAATGCCATGGCTTACAACAATCTTTAAGTGGGCACCAGGAGTGCCCTGGTGGCCAAAGTGGTGGCCACGAACTGGTATGGGCAGAACACAATATTCCAGCTCTTTCCGCAGTCCACATCCCAGGTGTGGAGAATTGGCAAGTGGATTACCTGAGTCGTCAGGTGTTGGAGCAGGATGAGTGGTCACTGCATTTGGAGGCGTTTCATCTCTTGTGTGTCCGGTGGGGGTCTGTGTCTGGTCCATCGACAGACACAGCACCCGCTCCTCTGTTTGGGGTTGGTTCTGTTGTCGTCACTGCTTCTAAACTAAACTGATGTGCTGGGTTGTGCAGTGGGGGTTTATGCCTGGAGGGACAGCCCCCTGGGCGTGTGTATTCAAATTTTCCTGCCTAGACTACTCATGATGGGAGGAGCATTAACCCACTCAGCTCATGGAGATAAGGCTGCGTCTGTCGATGGACATCAAATAAAAATATTTTATGATAAGATCTTACAAAAATCG
Organism: Pelophylax lessonae; assembly: GCF_965119305.1. Taxonomy (NCBI): domain Eukaryota; kingdom Metazoa; phylum Chordata; class Amphibia; order Anura; family Ranidae; genus Pelophylax; species Pelophylax lessonae. The sequence goes on along the minus strand of NC_138770.1, from coordinate 224,751,472 downwards.
TATTTTTTCTCATAACTTTGGGCAGATATTCTTGCACTTTAATCAGATGTTCTGGCAGGGCGGCCATCGCTCCAGTTTCAAATGAGCAATGTTTCAGCGTTTCTAATCTAATGTGCTCAGTTCCTAAGCCAAATGGAGATCAACCCATTCTTTAGCTGAAGACTCAATTTGTCTGGCTGCAAAAGTTCTGCATGAAATCAGCCTGGTTAATTATTGCCTCCCTCGTCTGGGAGATTTTCTGGTTTCAGGATGTTTACTTGCACATGCCCGTCTTTCTTCCTCACCTATGGCATCTATGTTTTGTAGTGGGCCATCAGCATTACCAATAACCCACTTCCCTATGTCATGTCGAGAGCCTCCTGGGTTTTCCTCAATGTGCTTGCCCTGGTTTCTAGCTTTGATCTGTCCTCAGTGGTTACATGTGGGTTATCTTTTACTAAAAGGATTAATCCTCCTCCACTGGATTTGGTTGGATTCTCAACCCTCAGAAATCGTCACTAAAATCAACCCACAGATTTATAGTACCTGACATTGGATATAGCCCTGTCCAGGATCCTTCTGCCCCTCTGCTCTCATGCCTGGACTGAACCACAATACATGCCTGCATGACAGTCCTAGGCCTGATGGTGGCCTCCTTCAAAGTGGTTCCATATACCCACTTTCATTCCATACATTTGCAACTCAACATTCTATCAGCATAGGATGAACCATCTCTGTCTTTTGTGTCTGACCAAGGCCAGACTCTCCCTGGCATTGTTGATTTCCAACCTGGTGTTGGAGTTTGATAAATACTTTTCCCCCAAAATTAGGAAAGTTCTCACAAGGGATGCTAGTCTTTCGAGCGGTGGAGTCGTCCTATATGTTGGAGACTTAGTCATCACAGGAATCTCATCTTTATCATTACCATTTTGGGACTCCGGTGCAATTGATTGTTCCCATTCTATGGTGGACCCATCAATTGTGAAAGTCACCCAACAAGAATCCAGTTGGCCATGGTTTACATCAACCATTAGGGAGGCCCCAAATGTGCTGCTTAAAGGGAAGCAAACTTGATTCTTTTGTGGGCAGAAATGCAAGTTCGGCCTTGTCTGTCATACCCATCCCATGCATGGAAAATCAGCAGGCAGACTTTCTTAGTTGTCAACACCTGGGTGCGGGGGAGTGAGTTCCAACCCCTTTGCTAACCTGGATCTTCTGGTCAAACTCAGGAATATTCCTACTGAGCTATTACTAAGTCCAGGTACCCTCTGGCCTTCAGCATGGATGCTATTGTGACTCTGGGATCTCTATCACTTGATTCATGTTTTTCTACCTCTCCAGCTTCTCTGTCATCTGCTTCGCAGATTCAAGGTGAAGGGCACTTTGGTGATTTCTAACACATCAAACTGGCTCAGAAGGATGTGGTACTTAATCACTTCAGCCCCGGAAGGTTTTACCCCATTAATGACCAGAGCACTTTTTTCAACTTGGCACTGCCTGATTTTAACTGACAATTGCGCGGTCATGCAATGCTGTACCCAAATGAAATTTATGTCCCTTTTTTCCCCCAAACAGAGCTTTCTTTTGGTGGTATTTGATCACCTCTGCGCTTTTTATTTTTTGCGATATTAATAAAAAAAAAGGCGAGAATTTTTGCGAAAAATTGAAATTTTCTCCTTTTGTCTTTTAAAAAATATCCAATATATTCAATTTTTGTCATATATTTAGGCCAAAATGTATTTAGCTACATGTCTTTGACAGAAAAAAAAATCTCAATAAGCGTATTTTTATTGGTTTGCGCAAACTATGGTGTAAATACTGGAATTTACGTAGCTTTTACTTTCTGACTGCCTATCTCAATACTTGAAGTGTTAAAATGGCAAGGCAGTACAACCTCCCCCCAGCCCCCAAATTACCACTTTTTGGAAAGCAGACATCCGAAGGAATGTCCTGAGAGGCATGTTGAGCTCATTGAATATTTAATTTTTTTGTCACAGGTGTTTGAAAAATGACTAAAAAAAAGAAATGTTTTATTTTTTTATTTTACAAAATGTCATTGAAATATATTGCTCACGCATGACATGGGTATATGTGTAATTACACCCCAAAATATATTCTTCTGCTTCTCCTGAGTACTGGGATACCACGCGTGTGAGACTTTTCTGGGAGCCTAGCTGTGTACGGGACCCCGAAAACCAATCCCCACCTTCAGAATTTCAAAGGGCGTAAATTTCTCATTGTACTTTCTCACTACCTATCACGGTTTCGGAGGCCCTGAAATGACAAGATGGCACAACCCCCCCCCCCAAATGACCCCATTTTGAAAAGTAGACACCCTAAGCTATTTGCTGAGAAGCATGGGGAATCCATGGAATATTTTATATTTTGCCACAAGTTTTGGGAAAATTACACTTTTTTTTTTTAAACACACTAAGTTGTCACTAAAAGATAAATTGCTCACCCATGCCATATGTGGAATGACACCGCAAAATACATTCTGCTGCTTCTTCTGAGTACAGGGATACCACATGTGTGAGACTTTTAGGGAGCCTAGCTGTGTACGGGACCCCAAAAACCAATCACCCCCTTCAAGCTTTCTAAGGGCGTAAATTGCACATTTTACTTCCTCGGTGCCTATCACAGTTTCGGAGACCCTGAAATTTCAAGATAGCACAAAACCCCCCAAATGACCCCATTTTGCAAAGTAGACACTCCATGCTATTTGCTGAGAGGCATGCTGAGTCCATGGAATATTTTATATTTTGCCACAAGTTTTGGAAAAATTATTATTTTTTTTTTTACAAAGTTGTCACTAAATGATATATTGCTCACACATGCCATGGGTATATGTGAAATTACACCCCAAAATACATTCTGCTGCTTCTCCTGAGTATGGAAATGCCCCACGTGTGTCGGAGGCCATGAAATGCCAAGACAGCACAAACACCCCCCCCCAAAAAAAAATTACCCCTTTTTGGAAAGTAGACACCCTAAGCTATTTACTGTTAGGCATGTTGAGTGTTTTGCAGATCTCATTTTTTTCACAAAGTTTAGAAAATTGAAAAAACAGGAAAAAAATGCATTTTCCTTTTTTTTTTTTCTTCATTTTCCAAAAAAAATTTGAGCTGCAAACTACTCACCATGCATCCTAGCAAATGCCCTTGGGTCATTTTGGGGGTTTTGTGCTATCTTGGCATTCCATGGCCTTCAAAACTGTGATCGGTAGTGAGGAGTGAAATCAACAGGCCCCCGCGCACGGGAGCCGGAGCCTCTCCTTGCCCTCCGCTGGCACCTCGGAAGAGGCTGGCCAGAGCAATGATGTTGCTGTCGAGGGTTCCAGTCAGAGATGCGAGCCATCCAGTCAGGCACCTCCATCGGGTCGATGTCCAGGAAGCTGAATAGTGCTGGAAGGCCAGCATGTTTGCACAGGAGGAAGGAGGCGCCATTCTTTCGGATCATCAACTGCATGGGGAACCCCCATCGGTAAGTAACCTCCGGCGATGTGATCCTTTCCAAAAGTGGCTTCAACATGGCCCGTCTTTGGAGTATCCCCTGGGCCACGTCAGGATAAATGGTCACCATATCGCCATCAAAGACCCTATCTTTCATGCCATAGCGGTGGAGCCGGCAGACGGCATCCCGAGGTCTAGCAGGATCTGACGGCTTCGCTCCCAGGGCCCTATGCACCCGATCAAACTCTGAGACAAGTGGGCACAACACGGGACAGGATCGCTCTCAGTCTCCAACAAATTCTCAGAGCCTGTCGCCTCTGGGATGCCTCAGAGCCGCAGATTATTGCGGCGGCTCCAGTTTTCCAAGTCCTCCAGTTGAAGCTGGGTCTCCGCTAAGAGGTCACTATGAGATGCCTGTTCAAGGTGGGCAACCGGGGCCTGGAGGTCGCTCACCGCTTTTTCCCTTCCAAAGAGGCGAACTTCAATTTGAGTCACTTCTGACACCAGTTGCTGGAAATCCCGGCGGTGTTGTTCCGTCACTTGAGCAATGATGGCCTCCAAATCTGCCTTGGTAGGGAGAGCTCTCAAAAGTGTTCTGATGTCTTGTTCATTGAGGGATGGAAGCCACCTGGGAAGGCTGGGAGAAGGACAACGGTCCAGTGGTAGACACAACAGGCTGGGAGAGGGAGCTCCGAGCTGGAGATTCCATGGCTGCAAGACCTGGTCTGCCATGCAGGCTCAGCTGCAACAGCCTCGGTGAAGTTCCCCTAGAGTCCGGGAAGAAATTGCGGATGGGGGCCGTAGGAGTTCCCCTTGATGAGTTCTTTGTCCTCCGCTTCTTCTGTACACTCATGATACCTATTAAATCATTGAACTATGCTGATAGGGATGGCGAAGGAGCGGGAGTATCAGTTAGGCACTTGTTCTCGACTCCATGACCAAGCCACGCCTCTCGGCAGTGTAATGTTTTGAGCCTCAATGGGTCAGGGCTGTTTTAGAAAAAGGGGGCCATACTCAATATCAGGTGGGTGGTCATAATGTTATGGCTGATTGGTGTATACTAAAACAGTTTCTTCCTTATTGCTGCTATACACTGTCATGTGTTCCCACATCAACGTAAAACTTATATAAAGTGCAGCACAATAACCTTACATTTCCATATTTTTCTATCATTCATTGACAGACGCAGCTCCATATTCTTCTTAACCATTGGCTTATGCTGCCCCTTACAGGAGTAGGACACTAGGCAGGAAAAAAATGTTACCACGCCTATGGAACAGTCCCAGAAGGCAAATACCCACTCACTCTGCTATAGGATTTAGTTTGTTTCTGCCTAGTTTAGGAGTAGGACCTAGTTACTGGCTGGGACTTCGGTCTTAGCTTGTTTTTTTTTTATTTTAAAGGGAACATTTGTTAAAATTTAGATTTTTTTTTAGCTAGTTATGTTCCTGAGAGAACTGCAATCAACAGCCGGACTGGGTTTTGGACTGGATATCCTAGATCTTTAAGGTCTCCCAGTCTGGCCAGCGATCGTGTGCAGGTTATAGCCCCGCGCTAGGCCTCACCAAGACAGAGCCCCAATAGACGGGGGCTGGCCCATGAGTGAAACACCTCACCGGGACGCACACGATCTGGTTCGGCCTGAGTCGCAGTTTGCCTCTTGGCCTTCAGCACCCCCACCCCAAGTGGAGAGGTAGTCTGTCCGGTGTGGCGCCCACCCAATTGTCATTGGTATGGTGAGTAGTGTCCCCCCAAAGCTCTTGCAGTCTCAGGGTGGACATGGGCCCCTCCTTGGAATGGTCGGACCCCTGGGTTTCCTTCCCCGGGTTAGCTAGGAGCTGACTTTGCCACTTGCACCAGTAAGGAAGGGTGGATGCCTTTGTTGCTGCTAGGGCTGTCCGGATCACACATGGGGTTTTTTAGCAAGTTCTTGGCCCCCTGGGGGTTAGTGACTGGGGCAGGGATGTCCTTTGGGCTCTCTGCGGTGGTTATAGGGCTTGGGGGGAGCGGATGTTTCTTCATCCCATGGTCTGCACCTCACGTGTCTTGGCCGGGCCGAAAATTTAGCCCGCGGCTTTGTGACCTACTCGCGGCTGTCCGGGTACCTGACCGAGATGAGGTGCCTGACAGAGGAGTGACTGACCAAGCTGTCTGGGCGACTGACCAGGCTGTCTGGGCGACTGACCAGGCTGTCTGAGTTCCTAACCGAGCTGTCCAAGCTGCTGATCAAGCTGACGGTGGACTTGCGACCGGATCGGGCCCCAAATTTAGCCAGTGGCTTTGCAGCCTACTCGAGGCTGGCTGTCCGAGCTGCTGACCAGGCTGTTTGAGCTGCTAAACGGGGTGATAGAGCAGCGGATAGGTGTACGCCCTCCCCCCCGGGGGGTGGACATATGGACGGCCTGGCGCTCCCCTTGAATTGGGGGGCGCCATGGGGGCATTGTTGCTCAGGGGTACTCTGCCTGCATGTCTGCGTCATGGCGGGCCCCCTCTTCCCCTTTATTGGGGGCTATGTCATTTTATGGTGGGCAACCCTTTGTTCTAATAGGGGTCTTTTTGTGGAACTTTAGCCAGCGTCTCCTTGCGGGTCTGTGGTTGGCGACCTCCCCTGCTTATTTTCTCAGGGTGAGCTTAGCACATTGCGACTCCACTGGGTCTGCTTCCCTGCATTTCGGGTGCTCTGGTGGATGCACTGATTGTATCGGTGCAGAACATTTTAACATGGGGGGGCGCTGGTCCCCTTGGGACCTGCAGATCCCCTAAAAGTGGCAGAGGTACTTCCTTTTCCCGTCTACATTATCAGTCAGTGGAGTTGTTCTAAACGCAATAATTGTAACCACGCATGGTGTGGCTAAAAAGCTGGTCTGTGGACCAGGCTTCTAAAAAGGCTCTATCAGATCTCCCCTTTACGGGGGTCCACCTATTTGGGTCTTTGTTGGCTGAACTGATCAAAAGACTCACTTGTGGGAAGAGTACTCTTCTTCCTCTATCCGCTAAGGGCAAGTCACTGCGTAATAGACTGGGTCCTTATTTTTCAGCACACAGGCGGCCCCTTCGTGCCTTAGGTACGCAGGAGAAAGGACCTAAGCCATTTAGGTCATCTGGGGGTTTCAAGAAGACGTGGTCGGGTAAGCAGAGAACAGGCTCCTCCAGATTTGCGGACAAATCTCCGTCTGCATGAAGGGACGCCCTCACCCGTATCAAATGGCCCACGAGCTGCTCCGATCGGGTTACCAGATCGAATTCAGGTCCCGACCATCGGACAGATTCTTCCCATCCAATCTACGCCTATCTTCAGATCGGTTAAGGGATCTACATGAGGCGGTACAAGATCTGCTATCGCAAAGGATGATTGTGCCGGTTCCCTCTCTGGAACGCTTTCAAGGGTTTTATTTAAACCTGATTACTGTTCCCAGGAAAGAAGGGAAAGTGCGTCCGATTCTGGTCCTCAAGGCTCTGAATCGCTTTGTATGGGTATAGAGGTTTTGAATGGAGTTTATTCGCACGGTAGTGGCGTTCCTACATCTAGGGGACTTTTTGGCCTCTATCATTATCGAGGACGTATATCTGCACATCCCTATTGACACTGGACATCAGCGTTTTCTTTGCTTCGCTGTAGGAGAGAAACATTATCAATTTGTGGCGTTACCCTTTGATCTCGCCTCTGTCCCCCAGGGTCTTCACCAACATGTTGGCTTCGGTATTTACATTACTGTGACAGCGGAGGATTGCGGTACTGGAGTACCTGGACGATCTCCTCTTAAGAGTAGACTCCCACTCAGTTAGGGTGGGCGATCTGTCAATCACTGTGCAGACTCTGCAAGAGTTCGGTTGGACCATCAATTTAAGAAAATTTCTGGTCCCAGCCTCCAAAATGGTTTATCTGGGACTGACTCTGGACTCAGCCTCTGCGAGGGTGTTTCTTCCCCCGGAAAAGCTGCAAAGTTGCAGAGGGCGATTCAGTTGCTGTTATCCACATGAGACTTCTGCAAATGGGTATTCTTGTCAAGTGGAACAAGGAATCCAAATCTTTGGACAATCCGATTCGCTTGAGTCAAAACACAAGAAGTGCTCCTCTGTAGTGCCTTCGTTTCTTGGCCCTGCGTCAGGGCAAGTCCTTCCTTCCATTGTATTGGGCCGTGGTATCCACAGATGCCAGCCTGTCCGGCTGGGGGGAGTACATGAAAGTGTCCAGACTTCCGTTCAATATTCTGGAACTCAGAGCGATAAAGCTTTGCTTGAGTCACTGGACAAATTGTCTGCAGGGTTGTCCAGTTCTGATTCCATTAGACTATGCCATGGCCGTGGTTTATGTCAATCATCACGGGGGTACCAAGAGTGTCCTGGCGGCTCGGGAGATGGCCGAGATCTTAATACGGCAGAAAATTTTGTTGCAGCCCTCTCCGCCGTGCATGTACCCGGAGTGGAGAACTGGCAGGCGGCTAACTTGAGTTGTTAGGTGTTGGATCAGGCGGAATGGTCCCTGTACCCGGAGGTGTTTCACCTGTTGTGTATCCGGTGGGGGACACCCGATGTAGACCTGTTAGTTTCTCGACTCAACAAGAAGGTACATAGGTTTGTAGCCAGGTTTGGGATCCTCTGGCCGATGCCACAGGCACACTGGTGGCTCCTTGGGGTCAGTATCGGTTGATCTATGCATTTCCTCCGTTGAAACTTCTGCCAAGGCTTTTGCTCAGAATAGAGGTGGAAGGGATTACGGTCATTCTGGGGGCCCCAGACTGGCCTCGCTGTTCTTGGTATGCAGATCTGGGTAAGGTTGGTCGCCGATGCTCTTTGGAGACTTCCTCTCAGGGAGGATCTGTTGTCTCAAGGGCCGATCTTCCATCCTGTTTTACAGTCGCTGGCTTTAACTGCGTGGCTGTTGAAAGCCAGGTATTGAAGGATAGGGATCTTTCTGACTCAGTGATTCCGACACTGTTGAAGGCTAGAAATCTACCTCCAGGAAGATTTATCGTCGTATGTGGAAATCGTACATCTCATGGTGTGAACTGATTAGGGTGCATCCACGCTCCTTTTTAATGGCTAGGATATTGGCTTTCCTCAAAAGAGGAGTTGAGCAGCGGTTGATTAAGTGATACTTTGACCTAATCAGTCATTTCTTCCTAGAGTGGTTTTTGATTTCCAGTGAACAAAGACATTGTGCCGCCTTCACACTGTCCTAGGTCCAAGCATCCCAAGGAAATTGCCTTGCATTCTTTGGCTGTGGTTCAGGCAATTAGGGTTTGCCTGGTGGTTACTGAGTCTTTCAGGAAATCAGACTCTCCTTTTGTCCTCACGGAAGGACCTTGGAAGGGATTGGCTGCGTCTGCTGCGACCATATCCAGATGGATTAGGCAGATGGTGGTAGAGGCATATTCACTTAAGGGTCAGGTTCCACCTTTCCCTGTGAAGGCGCATTCTGCTAGGGTGCTGAGTGCCTCTTGGGCCTTGTGCCATCAGGAGTCAGTAATACAGGTTTGCAAGGTGGCAACTTGGTTGTCTGTGCACATGTTCACTAAATTCCACAAAGTAGATGTGTTGGCATCCTCAGATGCTTCTTTTGGCCACAAGGTTTTGAAGACTTTTGTTTAAAAGAGCAATTTTTTCTCTTTGAGAGTGTATGTTGTTTCTAGGTGCACTCCAGTTGTTCCTGATTGAGCTCTGTTACCTGGTTGGCTAAGTTTAGCCTTTGGGGAATTACGTTCTTTCTCTGCGTTGTTTTCCCACCCCTCATTCCAATACTGCTTTGGGACGTCCCAATGGTTAAGACGAATATGGAGCTGTGTCTGTCGATGAACGATAGAGAAAAATGTTTTCTCTTACGTCCTCTGACAGTCGCCGCCCACTCATACAGTCTTCACTACTGGGTATTGGTCTTATCCACAGGAGTAAGCTAGGCAGAAGATTTTGTTAGAAACATTCACAAAAACTTTTCATAGACACACCTATAGGGGACTGTCCCTCTGATCCAATACCCCCCTGCTAGCAGCATTCCCAATTCAGTTTGTCTTTTGCCTAGTTAGGAGTAGGCAGGCTTCCCTTGGCTGGCGCTGCAGTCTCAGCCTTTTCTTCTTAATTTTTTATTTCTGCAAAGTGATTTTTCTTTACACTTATAGCTTTTTGTTTGTTCCTGCGCTTAGTTAGTCAGACTTTGGAAGACTACAGCATTTGCGGAGCTGGGAATCGCACTGGTTGTCCTAGAGCCTTACGGAATCCCAGCCTGCCATCAAGCGTTAGCAGGCTATGCGTACACCCAGGCCTCGCAAACGACCTGTCCCTGTCCTTAGGGACAAAGCCTGCGGAGTGGCTACTTCACTAGTATGTCTCAACTGCGGTACACTGCGTGTTGCTAGTGTCCTGTACGGCTGACGGGCCTCTGTCATGGGGATGGCAGTCTATGTGGAGTCTGTGATATCCCCTTCATGTCTGTCTGTATGGTTCCCGTGTGTCCCTTCACGGTCCCTGCGGGGGCGCTATAGCGGTTCTGCCACAGTGTGGGGGGTTTGCGGGGGTCCCTGAGTCCCTAGTGATGCTTATGCAACGTTTGGGGGTACAGACATGTGTGTGGGGGCCGCATCGGTGTAAAAACCACGGGGCCGCCATTTCGGGTGTGGGCAGGCTGTTTGGCCTCATTGTGAGGGCAGCAGCCATTTTCTGTAATGCTTGGCGTCCTTTCAGGTGCCATCTTTAGTGTGGGCAATGTGTTTTCCTCATGTGCTCGGCGGCCATTTTCTCGGAGCCTCCCCCATAGACTTACATTGGCAACCATTTTCTTGTGGCTCAGACCTATGTTCGGCCTCTAGTGGTGTGACATCATTTCCTCTTTCCAAGCACTCAGATCGAGCTGGCAGCGTGGTACTGTATAGACCCACTTCTGGGGGCCTTTGCTGCTATTTTTTTGGGGTTATAGCTCTGCTGGCAGTTATATTTTTCAGTGCTTAGTAGCACAGGCTAGTCACTCATTGCGGTACGTTGCGGTGGGAACCGCCGCTATCGCCGATTTAAAGGGCCTGCACCATTTAATTTTTAAGTGTTTCTATGGAGTTCCAGTATAGCAAATTCCCCCCAGCTCTGGTGGAGGGTTCAGGTACTCCTGAATCCTCTGCTATAGTCTCATTTACTGCTGCACTTACGACTTTAGCGTCTAAAATGGATTTGTTGATGTCTGAGTGGGCTTCTAAGAAAAGGCCCAGGCTTTCTCAATTTTCTGATTCGGAGCTAGATATGGTTGCCACGGACAGTGTACCCCTGAGGGGTCTCAGTCCTCTCAGTCGGATGGGGAGGAGGAGGTGGATGATTCCCTCTCCGGGTCGGCCAGGGAACGCGCTGCAATGTCTGCGGTCATTAGCTCTGTTAAAGACACGCTACATTTAGAAGATGAGCCCCACCCGCCGGGTAAGCGGTCTTCCTTTGGGACCCGCAGAACCCAGAAGTCGGTTCAGGTGTTTCCCTGTCCCGCTGAGTTTCACAAAACAGTGAACGAACAATGGCGCAATTTTAAAGCTCAATTTTGTGGTACCCAAGCGGTTTCAGTACCGTTATCCCTTTGCGTCTCCGGTGGATTAGCGCTGGACTGTGGCCCCTAAGGTGGACCACATGGTATCCAGGTTAAACAAAGCCACTCTGATGCCCGTGGAGGATTCTCCGGTGCTTAGGGACCCGGCGGATAGGCGGGTGGAGTCTCTTACCAGCCACTCCTATATGGTGGCAGGTTCCTTGATGAAACCCGTGTTCGCCTCAGTAATGGTCTCTCAGGCTGTGGTGGAGTGGACTAAGGTGCTAAGATGCACCCTTGTGGCGGATTCCGCCCCTCCTGCTACTCTGGAGATGGTGGACCAAATTATTCAGACTGTTCTATACCTGTGTGACGCAGCCTTGGATGAGGCCCCTTTAGTCTCCCGCCTATCTGCGGTCGCGGTGACGATCCGTCGCATCGTGTGGTTGAAAAGCTGGTCAGCCGAATTGGTTAAGGGGGTCACTGGGGGTAAAAGCACACTGCTGCCCCAGGTGGCCAGGGGCAAGTCTTTCTGCGGTAAGTGGGGCCCTTCCTTTAAACCTAACCAGGGTTCCTTTCGTGCCTTCAAGGCACAAGACAAGGGCAAATCCTTCAAGGCCTCTGGTGGCCAGAAGAAGCCTTGGGCGGGCAAGCCAAAAGCCGCCCACACTGGCACGGCGGCCCAGTCCGCCTCAAGCTGAAGGGGCGCCCTCACCCATTTCCGGGGTGGGGGGACGTCTGCGCTGTTTTCCCCGACCTTGGCTGGCCAAGATTCAGGACTGATGGGTTCAGGAACTCATTCGGTCAGGGTACAAGATCGAATTTCGATCGCGCCCAGCAGACAGATTCTTTCCCTCAAATCTTCATTTGACCCCAGATCGTTTCCGAGATCTCCAACGGGCGGTTCAGGATCTCCTCGCCCAGGGGGTGATCGCCACATCGGGACAGGTTTCGGGGTTTCTACTCGAATCTGTTCACAGTGCCCAGAAAGGAGGGCAAGGTTCGTCCAATTCTGGACTTAAAGTTTGTGAACCGCTTCGTGCGGGTTCAAAAGTTCCGCATGAAATCCCTCCGATCGGTGGTGGTCTCCCTGAGCCCGGGAGATTTCCTGGCTTCCATCGACCTCAAGGATGCGTATTTACACATCACCATTTACGATGGTCATCAGAGGTACCTCTGATTCGCAATCGCGGAGGAGCACTATCAGTTCGTGGCCTTGCCTTTCGGTCTCGCTTCGGCTCCAAGGGTGTTTACCAAAGTATTGGCTTCTGTCCTGGCCCTGTTGCGGGCGCAGGGGTTTGCAATCCTTGGCTATCTGGTCGATCTCCTGTTAAGGTCGAGTTCTAGTGCCACTCTGTTGCACGATCTGTCAACCACGGTTCAGATGCTCCAGGAGTTCGTGTGGACCATCAATTTTCAGAAGTCGACATTGTCTCCTTCTGTTTGCCTCCCTTACCAGCGGATGGTTCTGGACTCCGCCCAGGCAAAAGTCTTCCTGCCGGAGGACAAACTCCGGACTCTACAGAAGGTCAGGTCCCTCAGGGACAACGAATCCTCATCGCTCAGGACCTGCATGCGGTCCCTGGGATTGATGGTGTCAGCCTTCGAGGCGATACCATTTGCACAGTTCCACACACGATCTCTGCAAGCGGAGATTCTGGCCAGGTGGGACAGGCATCCTCAGTCCTTGGACAGGAGGATATCTTTGAGCCACCAAGTCAGAGCGGATCTTCTGTGGTGGCTCCAGTCTCTGGCTCTGACGGAAGGGAAATCTTTCCGGCCGTTGTTATGGACGGTGATCACCACGGACGCCAGCCTGTCGGGCTGGGTTGGCGTTCTGGGCAATTTGTCTGCCCATGGCATTTGGTCGGAGGAGGAATCCTCTCTACCGATAAATGTCTTGGAACTGAGAGCGATCAGACTATGTTTGCTCCGTTGGTCGGATCGGCTTCGGGGCCACCTGTGCATGTGCAGACAGACAACGCAACTGCGGTGGCTTACATCAATCACCAAGGGGGCACCAGGAGTGCCCGGGCGGCCAAGGAAATGACCGAGATTCTGTCTTGGGCCGAGACGCAGATCTCGGTGCTTTCGGCAGTTCACATTCCAGGTGTGGAGAACAAGCAGGCCGACTATCTGAGCCGTCAGACCCTGGACCAGGGGGAATGGTCCCTACACCCGGAGGTGTTTCAGATGCTGTGTGCGGGATGGGGATCCCCAGACTTGGATCTGTTCGCGTCTCATCTAAACAACAAGGTAGGAACGTTAGTGGCAAGAACATGCGATCCTCTGGCAGACGCCTCTGACGCGCTGGTGGTGCCTTGGAATCGGTATCGCCTGATTTATGTCTTCCCATCCGATTCAGTTGTTGTCAAGGTTCCTTCGCAGGTTGGTCTTGGAACTGAGGTTGGTGATTCTAGTGGCCCCAGACTGGCCGCACCGGTCTTGGTACGCGGACATCATGCAACAAATCGTCGAGCCTCCTTGGCGGCTCTCACTACGGGACCATCTGCTGTCTTGGGGGCCGATCTTCCATCCTGCTTTACAGTCGCTGGCTTAACGGCGTGGCTGTTTGAAAGCCAGGTCTTGAGAGATCGGGGTCTCTCGTCGGCGGTCATTCCTACCTTACTCAAGGCAAGGAAGGTCTTGTCCGGTAAGGTTTATTATCGTACCTGGAAGGCTTATTTTGCCTGGTGCGAATCGCAGGGTTTCCATCCTCGCTCCTTTTCGGTGGCGAGGGTGTTGGCCTTCCTGCAATCTGGTGTGGACCAGCGTCTTGCACTAACGACTATCAAGGGTCAGTTATCTGCGCTGGCCATTCTTTTCCAGCGCCCCTTGACGTCAAACTCCTTGAGCCGCACCTTTATTCAAGGTGTGCGGGATCTGGCTCCCCCTAGAAGGGCACCCTTGCCTCCTTGGGACTTGAACTTGGTTTTGTCCATTTTGCAACGTCCTCCATTTGAGAACATCCGGGAGATTCCTCTGCCTGTGCTATCACAGAAAGTCGTTTTTCTGGTGGCGATCACATCTGCTCGCAGAGTGTCGGAGTTGGCGGCCCTATCTTGCCGCTCTCCCTACCTGGTTGTTCATAGGGATAAGGTGGTCTTGCGACCTCATCAATCTTTCCTTCCAGAGGTGGTGTCTGATTTCCATCTCAATGAGGACATTGTCTTGCCTTCGCTTTGTGCGAATCCTAAGCATCCTAAGGAGTTTGCCTTGCATTCCTTGGATGTAGTCCAGGCGATCAGGGTTTACCTGTCGTCTACTGAATCCTTCAGAAAGTCGGATTCTTTTTTTGTCCTTCCTGAGGGACCTCGGAAGGGTATGGCTGCGTCTGCGGAAACCATTTCTAAATGGATCAGACAGACAATTGTACAGGCTTATTCGCTTAGGGAACGGGTTCCGCCCTTCCCTGTCACGGTGCACTCTACCAGAGCGGTGAGTGCGTCTTGGGCCTTCCGCCATCAGGCGTCGGTGTCCCAGGTGTGCAAAGCGGCGACCTGGTCGTCCGTGCACACCTTTACAAAATTCTACAAACTTGATGTTTTGGCATCGGCAGATGCCTCCTTTGGCCGCAAAGTTCTGAGTGCGGCAATGCCTTAGGGGAGACATGACGTTTTTTAGCCTGTCCCCTCCTGTTGGGGTTTTTTCCCCTGGTTATTTTGCTTTCCTGGGTTTGTTCGCTCATGTTGAGCTTTCCTGTTACCCAGTGTGTTACCTTTCTGGTTTAGATAAGCTTCTTTTCTCTGATTTGGGTGCTGCGTTGCCCTTGAGACGGTTACGTTTCCCACCCCTCACATCTACACTGCTTTGGGACATCCCAGTAGTGAAGACTGTATGAGTGGGCGACGACTGTCAGAGGACGTAAGAGAAAATAGAATTTTTGGAAGAACTTACCGTAAAATTATTTTCTCTGAGTCCTCTTGACAGTCGCCGCCCCCCACCCCTCTTTTCGGGTTCATGGACTAGCTACTGCTTGCTACCAAACTGAATTGGGAATGCTGCTAGCAAGGGGGTATTGGACCAAAGGGACAGCCCCCTATAGGTGTGTCTATGCAAAGTTTTTGTGAATGTTTCTAACAAAATCTTCTGCCTAGCTTACTCCTGTGGATAAGACCAATACCCAGTAGTGTGAAGACTGTATGAGTGGGCGGCGACTGTCAGAGGACTCAGATAAAATAATTTTAAGGTAAGCTCTTACAAAAATTCTATTTTTTTTTTTACTTACTGTGAAATCCCTTTCTCTAAAGTTCATTGACAGACACAGCACCCGCCCCTCTATTTCTGAGTGGGTTGGGGTTTTTTTACTTCTGATACTGTTTGCAACAAAGCTGAATTCTATAGCAGAGTGAGTGGGTGTATGCCTTCAGAGACTGCCCCATAGGCGTGGTAACATTTTTTTCCTGCCTAGTGTTCTACTCCTGTAGGGGGCAGCATAACCCAATGGTTAAGAAGAATATGGAGCTGCGTCTGTCAAGGAACTTCAGAGAAAAGGATTTCACGGTAAGTCAAAAATTCAGTTTTTACACTTCAAAATATGTGAAAATACCCCAACTAAATACCAATATATAATGAGCGTATGCTTCAACTACAACCATTTGTTAAATTATAAATCACCAATAACTCAAACAAATATACAGTATCTCACAAAAGTGAGTACACCCCTCACATTTTTGTAATTATTTTATTATATCTTTTCATGTGACAACACTGAAGAAATTACACTTTGCTACAATGTAAAGTAGTGAGTGTACAACTTGTATAATAGAGTTTTCTGTCCCCTCAAAATAACTCAACACACAGCTAATGTCTGAACCACTGGCAACAACAGTGAGTACACCCCTAAGTGAAAATGTCCAAATTGGGCCCAATTATCCATTTTCCCTCCCTTGTGTCATGTGACTTGTTATTGTAACAAGGTCTCAGGTGTGAATGGGGAGCAGGTGTGTTAAATTTGGTGTTATCGCTCTCACTCTCTCATACTGTTCACTGGAAGTTCAACATGGCCCCTCATGGTAAAGAACTCTCTGAGGATCTGAAAAAAAGAATTGTTGCTCTACATCAAGATGGCCTAGGCCAGTGGTTCTCAACTTCAGTCCTCAGGACCCACTAACAGGCCAGATTTTAGGTATTGACTTGGAGAGATTCAGACTGCAATGCTGCAATCACTGAGCAGCAAATGATATCACCTGCAATGTATTTCATTTATCTTGCAAACCTGGCCTGAGGACAGGAGTTGAGAACCACTGGCCTAGGCTATAAGAAGATTACCAAGACCCTGACATTGAGCTGCAACACAGTGACCAAGACCATACAGCGGTTTAACAGGACAGGTTCCACTCAGAACAGGCCTTGCCATGGTCGACCAAAGAAGTGCACATGCTTAGGGTCATTGTCTTTGGGAAATAGACATATGAGTCCTGTCAGCATTGCAGCAGAGGTTGAAGGGGTGGGGGGGGTCAGCCTGTCAGTGCTCAGACAATACGGCGCACACTGCATCAAATTGGTCTGCATGGCTGTCATCCCAGAAGGAAGCCTCTTCTAAAGATGATGCACAAGAAAGCCCGCAAACAGTTTACTGAAGACAAGCAGACTAAGGACATAGATTACTGGAACCATGTCCTGATGAGACCAAGGTATACTTATTTGGTTCAGACTGTGTCAAGCATGCGTGACGGCAAACCAGGTGAGGAGTACAAAGACAAGTGTGTCTTGCATGTAGTCAAGCATGGTGGTGGGAGTGTCATAGTTTGGCATGGAGCTCTGGTGAACTCTGTGCCCAGGAGGTTTAAAGCAGTGCTGGAAAATAATGGTGGCTACACAAAATATTGACACTTTGGGCCCAATTTGGACATTTTCACTTAGGGGTGTACTCACTTTTCTTGCCAGCAGTTAAGACATTAATGGCTGTGTGTTATTTTGAGGGGAAAGCAAATTGACAGTGTTATACTAGCTGTATACTCACTACTTTACATTGTAGCAAAGTGTCATTTCTTCAGTTTTGTCACATGAAAAGATATAATAAAATATTAGCATAAATGTGAGGGGTGTACTCACTTGTGTGAGATACTGTATATAACCAAATAGGCATGCATAAAATATTCACATACCTTAAAAGTGTCAGTTCTGAATATAGTGCTCAAAAACAAAGTGAAATTCCCAAAATACATGCATTTGTAAAAACACATGCATTTGTACTTTAAATAAAGTTCTAAAATACAAGCTGATGTCTGTGATTTCTAAACCAAATGCCATCTCAAAGTGCTCTGTCACCAGTCACACCACCTGCTCACCTTTAAATATTGACCTATAATATAAATAGATCAAAGTGCACCTTGCCCTTTAATTTAGGCTTCAAACATCCATGGGACTGTCTGAATGTATTAACAACTTTCCTCTAAGTGAATTTGACTACAGGCTCAAAAAGCACACAAACACACCTCTTCATTAATCCATTTTGCTCAGAGAGAATGAACCCTCATTATGTTATATGTTTTAAAATGAATACTGTTTTTTTGCCACAAACCCAATAAAACAATTGCATTACACTCACAAATAAAGTACACAAATGTCCTGTTCACTTGGAGTAATTTGCTAACTCAATAATACATTGGCCCCTTAAGCGTTATCCTCTCCCTGGGGGCAGAGCTACGTGACACCATCACACAATACCAGGAAGAGGATTTCTAGGCCAAGCACACCCTCCTGTCTGCATGCTTTGTTCAAAGGCAGATGGATTCCAGGAAGTAAATGCTACATGAATCAAATGTGAAGGGACTGGCTCAGGCTCTCAGCTAGTTGCTGAGAGGCTGAGTTAGATGCCGGTCAAGGCATCTAGGTGGATCTCGACCATATGGCCAAGATTTTTCTTAGCCTGAACCGGCTGAGTGACATTGAGTCAAAGGAGTGCCGGGGTTTCCTGGCTGTAAGGCAAGTTACACTAGCTTAATTTCCAAGTCATTGATCAGGAACAAGAGTTATGGCTTTGTTTTTTCTAATATTCATGCCTATTCCCAGGCAACGATAAATTATTGAAACCAAACAGTTAGGCTCCTTTCACATGGGCGGTGCGCACGACGGAGTCCGTTCTGCTCAGTGAGGGATCGATCCCCACTGAGCAGGCGGATGATAGCTCCGTCTCCGCTCTGTGTGCAGAGACGGAGCTGTCAGATCCCCGCTCTCCTCTATGGGGAGATTGAATGAGAACGGACCACCTGTCTGTTCTCATCGGATCCGATCCTCCAGACAGATGGAAAATAGGGTTTCCGTCCGTCCAGATTTCACAGACAGGATCGGATTGGATAACAGCGGGTGTCAGCGGAGATGTTTCCGCTGACATCCGTCGCTCCATAGGGCTACATGGAGCATCTGATCCGGTCTACCTGAAAAACCGACAGGCGGATCGGAAAGCCCGTGTGAAAGGGGCCTTAGTGTTCTTTAAAGGCGATCAGTAAAGTCCCTCTATTTTGCCACTACAGCAGGGGAGGGGAACCTGCGGCCCGTGGGCCGCATGCGGCCCGCACGATCGTTACGTCTGCGTTCACCCCCCCCCGTGCCACTATGTCAGAAGGAGCCGATGGCCCCGTCCTGACACTGTGAGTCTCTGAAAAAGGTGGACCCAGGGCGCAGAGCAGTGCGCCTCGAGCCCGCCCATTTGTGTGACAATAGCGAATGAAAATTTGCTATTGTCTCACGGATCCTCCTCCTCCTTGGCCAATGCCATTGGCCGAGGAGGAGGCAGGACGAGGGAGGACTCGAAGAGACGCGGGGACTGAACAGAGGAAGCCGCCGCTACAACAGGTAAGTCAAATACACTGGTCTGGGGGGCTTGGCACGCTGTTCACTCTGCATTGTAAGGGGGCATGATGATCTCTGCATTGTGGTCAGTCTGCATTGAAGGGGGCACGATGATCTCTGCATTGTGGTCAGTCTGCATTGAAGGGGGCACGATGATCTCTGCATTGTGGTCAGTCTGCATTGAAGGGGGCACGCTGTGGTCAGTCTGCATTGTAAGGGGGCACGCTGTGGTCAGTCTGCATTGAAAGGGGGCACGCTGTGGTCAGTCTGCATTGAAAGGGGGCACGCTGTGGTCACTCTGCATTGAAAGGGGGCACGCTGTGGTCACTCTGCATTGAAAGGGGGCATGCTGTGGTCACTCTGCATTGAAAGGGGGCACGCGACTTCCGGTTTCGGCGCCGGATGCTGTAGCCGCGTCTTCCCTCGGCTCCCGCGGCAGGACTTAAAAATCGGCATATAAAATCAGCCCAGCACCTCCACGAACCCCGACTCAGCTCTCCGCCACCCCCGGTACTCTTACTATGGACAAATTTCTGGAGAAGCCCGGCTCGCGAGCGCCGCCGGGCCCTCCGCAAATCGAGGCCGCGGTCTTGGCCTACCCACCGGAAGTGGTGGAAGCCCCAGGCATGGATACATCAGCTCCCGCACCAGCCGCGGTGCCCACCCTGGGGGACCCACAGTCTGATCGGATTGCTCAGACAGTAGTTGCCCTCCTCTCCCCCACAATCACCGCTGCGGTACAGACAGCGGTAGCTGCAGGGATGCAAGAAATAAAAAAGCAGCTCTCGGACCATACCATTAGGCTGCAAGAGGTGGAACACAGGGTCTCTAACATTGAGGAAGAGATTTACCAGTCCCACCATTTCGAGCAATCTCAGGATAAAACCAATCAATTTGTTATACAGAAGTTGGAGGACCTAGAAAACAGAGCCAGAAGGAGTAATCTCCGTTTTATTGGGATCCCTGAGACCATGCCTCCTTCCGCTATCCCCGACTTATGCGCCAAGAAAATTCCAGAAGCCCTGGGTATTCAGGGTGTGTGTGTAGTGGAGAGGGCACACCGCATGGGAATGCTTTCATCAGATCGCCCCACCCCGCGACCGATCATTTCAAAATACCTCAACTATGCCGACAAATCTGCGATTCTTCAGCGATTCCGACAGTCCAAATCCTTCCAGCTCAACGGGATGAAGATCCTCATTTTTGCTGATTACTCGGTGGAGGTGGCCAAAAAGCGCAAAGCTTTCCAGACTGTCTGTTCAAAACTTCACCATGCGCAGATCAAATTTACTCTGGCATATCCAGCCAGCCTTCGCCTGCGATCCCCATCCGGCGAACAACTGTCCTTCCAGGACCCCTCGGAAGCGGAATCTTTTCTACGCTCCCAGCACTTAGATGATCCTGGTTCTTTTGCATCAAAACCCTCCTCAGTCCCTTGCCCTTTCGATCAACGGAGCCCCCGCAAAGACTCTCCTAAGTGGCAAAGATATTCAGAGGTGGTGTCAGGTCATCGCTCACATCCGCCACGTTGATCTCTTCTGACAGTAGGATGTAGACTGTACCTGTCTTACACGTTATTTCAGGGATGATTCTAGGCGCTGACCCACTGTAATTTTACAGTAAGGGTCGTCGTGGGCAGCCTAAGGCACATCCGCTGAAATTGGTTTGCACGCCGCAATGCGGCTGGTTTGTTGTTACTTATATGCATTCCTGCTATTTCCTACCATTAAAGTTTTCTCGTTTAGTTTTACTGTTATGCTATATCCGACCTTCTACTGTTTACGAATGCTGTTTATGTGGCCCCTCCGGGTGGACCCCGTCTAGGCTACTTCATTCCTGATGCCATCCAACTGATCATGGCGCTTGGGGAGGGCAGTCGCATGGACCTGCCTTAGTCTGGCCAAGGGTTAGTCGCCCCCCACATTACAGCGTCCGGAAAAAAGTGAAGTCGCAAAATGTGCTCTCTATGTTTTTCATATTGTCTGCTATGCTTCTGGGTACAAATCTGTTGTTTCTCCTATCCTTCCCACACTGCCCTGGATCCACGGTTGGATCCTCCCACCCCCCCTCCATGTCACCTGTCAGTAATATCCAATCCGCCCGTGGTCGCATTTGGACTGCAGATCCCTGCCTAGGCCCCCTTACCTTTTGTGACCATCATAATACCGGTTGCACACCCCTTCTTATTTAAACCTCCATGAAAGTAGTTTCCTGGAATGTTAGGGGTTTGAGATCCCCCATCAAGAGGATGAAGATCCTGAGACACCTTAAGCGGCTTGGGGCCGGCATCGCCCTCATCCAAGAATCGATTCTACCGGTGGAAGATTTTTTTCGCATGCGTAAGTTGTGGGTGGGTGAGGTTCTTGGATCGGCGGCGGTAGGGCGCAGAGCTGGAGTGCTTATACTGATCCACAAGCGTCTCTCCTGTGACGTTTTGTCCCACAACACTGACGACCAGGGTAGATTTATCTCAGCTCATATTAAATTCGGTAATAGAGAGCTTTTGCTGTCAAATGTGTATGCTCCCAACAGCCCTGACCAACCTTTTTACCGGGACCTATCCGGGGGGGCACTGTCAGAGAAACCTTCAGCTGCAGACTGGTCATCACATGACAAGCACCACATGACTTCCACATGACTTCCTGGCTGCCTATAAAAGCTGAGCAAGTAATCAGAGGAATTGCTGGTTTGTCTTTCAGCTTCCTGTACCTGAGTTCCTGTTTCCTGTGTGATCATTTACCTGCTGTGACCCGGATTGACCCTGACCTACTCTGCTCTTCTCCTGGACCCGACCTTGGCTTGTTTTACAGACTTTGCTTTTGCTTACCTGTGTTTGACCCTCTGCCTGCGACCCGGATTTACCTGTGCCTTGACCTTCTGCTTGTGACCTAGTCTTGTCTCCTATCTCCTATGACCCTCAGCCTGCTCCGGACTTCTTCTGCTGGATCCTGATCAGTCTCTGCTTCAGTTCTACAGGACCTCCACACAAGCTCTACCTGCCTGCTGGTAGCTTGTGCCTCTTTGTGCCATCCACCCTCTGTATCACCTCCAGAGGGGCGGAGTGCGCTTAGTCGCAACAGCGAACCGCTCTCGGCATCTCGGCCTCGGTGAGTACCTGTATTCTGATAAGCTGCCTCTAACCTCCGCAAAGTTCTGTTAGCCCTGGACCAGGCTACAGTTCAGTCGGTGGAGGACCTGGCGATCATAACCCTGGACGCGGAGAAAGCCTTTGACAATGTTAACTTTGACTGGCTTTCATTGGTTCTTACAGCCTTTGGCTTCTCTGGTCCCTTCACACATGTTGTCAAAGCCATGTATGCTTCTCCAGCGGCCAGGCTCTGGGTGGCCGGGTCCCTCACCGAAGAATTCCGTCTATAGAAGGGCACGAGACAAGGCTGCCCCCTATCCCCGTTGCTCTTCAACTTAGCCCTGGAACCCCTCTCCAGATACCTCCTTGAAGTGGCCCACTCCATGGGATTAGACTCGGCACCCAAGAACTCCGCATATCTCTTTTTGCGGACGATATACTAATTTTTACCCGTAACCCCGCTTCAGATATGCGCACCATCATCTCTATTTTTGATCGATTTAAAACCTGCTCGGGCCTTAATTATACCAAAAGTGAAATTCTCCCTTTAGGCTCCCACCCCACTCCAGCTTGGGCATCTTCCTCCCCTTTTACTTTGGCGTCTTATATCGCATATCACCTACCTGGGTATAAAGATTTGCAAACTTCCTTCCTCCATCTATACCCTGAACTATCCCCCACTTTTTAAGAAACTCTGCCAAGAACTTGATAGTTGGATGGATCTGCCTCTTTCGCTCTTGGGTCCGTGTCACTTAGTTAAGATGGTCAGTTTTGCCCGACTTTTATATCAGATGCAAACAATTCCTCTGCTGATTAAATATAAGGACACTAAACAAATGAATAAAGCCATCTCTAAATTTCTTTGGAAGGGTAAAAGACCGCGTATATCTTTTAGTAAACTTCACCTTCCCAGGAGCGAAGGGGGCATAAACCTGCCAGATGTTAGGCTTTATAATCTCTCTTGTTTGCTTAGAATAGCTTTAGACTGGGTCTCCAAAACATCACAATACTCTAATTATGCATTAGAATCACAGATGTCAACACCCTACTTATTATCAGCACTACTACACACCAAGTGGAAATCTATGCCACCCCATCTTCAACACAACATCTTGTTGAGAGACACAGTGATAGCGTGGAGAGAAACCAGGAAGCTGCTCCATCTCCCCCTACATGTCTCCAAACATTTGCCAATATTGGGAAAACCGGACTTTTTACCAGGTCTGCACTCTTAAGTTTTTACGGACTGGTCCCAAAGGGGTCTGGTGAACTTCTCCGACATGTGCGACCCCAACTTAGGAACACCATTGGCGACCAAAGTCCTACTGGATCACTTTCATCTGCCAGTGTCTCAGACCTTTTTTATACTCCAATGCTTCAGCTTTCTTCATCCCTCTCGGAATCCCTCCGGAGGTTTCAGGACCCTCTCACAGACCCACTCCTGGCCACGGGAAAGTACAGTATTTCGGATATATACAAACCGTTTCAACGACTCTCCTCTTACCGACATGCCTCCACTTCAGCATCCAACTGGGCCAAGGACTTCCCGCTAAAGGATATTGTACATAAGATCTTTGAGGGCTACAGAAGGACTTTACGTCTGACACCCAATGAAGCCTGGAGAGAAACTCAGCTAAAAATCCTTTTCTCTCCAGCAAAGACAACCCACAAGGCAGTATATGCCCGTACTGCAAAGCTAACAGGCCCAGCCTTCACCATCGTTTTTGGGCTTGTTCGTATATATCCGTCTTTTGGGACCAAGTGCTCTCTTTCATTAAGAGAATCACCCTCATCCAGCTCCCAAAGGACCCTCTACTCCTCATATTTGGATATTGGGACAAACAACTTCAGATATGGACAGACCGTTCACCACCACACCCTCGTTTGTGGATTCTTACGTGTTTACTTGTGGCTCGTAGAGCTATCCTTGCTAATTGGATTTCTCCGGTGAGCCCCTCTCTATCGCAGATCTCTCAGGAACTACAGAATCTCCTCCTCAAGGACCGTCTCAATACGGACTTTAACCATAAATCATCCTCTGATCGCTTTACTCTTAAATGGCAGGACTACCAGAAATCACTGCCCAGGGATGTGGCCTCGGGCTCCGTCAGTACAACTTTTCAGTACTCGCTCCCTGGTCAGGACTAGTAGCAGTAGGCAGGTTGGGTTTAATGTCTAGTCTCTAATCCCTCCTCCCCTCCCCCCCATTGTCCTACTCCTTGTTCCATCTTTTGTCCTCCCTCCCCCTCCCACAAGTGGGTTACACTTTCTAGGGGTTTACTATGATCCATCCAACTAGGATTCTAGTATGTTTTGCAATGATGCACCGACCCTATAATGTTGTTATTTATTCCTGCATGCAACCTCCTGAGGCTCTTGCCCCTATTTTACAGTTATTGTAAAATTGTTGTTCATCACTTTCCTGCATTTACTATGTATCGTGGATTGGTTTTCAATAAAATTTGTTGAAAAAAAAAAGAAAGGGGGCACGCTGTGGTCCAATATAACAGGCTAATTTTTAAGTTGATCATTTTGTACGGCCCCCGAATGATGTTACAAAAATCCAAATGGCCCTTGGCAGAAAAAAAGGTTCCCCACCCCTGCACTACAGGCTTCCTTCAAAGAGTCACGTCACCATTTGCAACTAATCATTTTAAGGATCATTCTATTTTTACACAAATTTTTGCTTCCAACAGTACATTATTTAATCTCTGAAAGTTATTTTTTTTTTTTTTTTGCTCTTTAATAATATAGTAGTCATTCAAAACATGATGTTCCATGGACCTTGATGGACCACTATTTAAAATTTCTGCCTTTCATCCAGTGGTATATAATAAAGAATACTTTGCTTGGCATAGAAGCAGTTGTCTTATTTGCTCGTTAGCATTTGCAGTTATGATGAATGCATGCAGCCTTTTTTGGTAAAGAGATTGCTCTGTTAATTGGCCTTGGCATGTGATCAGTTCCTTTTAGAAATGCCATCTGCCCGTTTCTAGTCTAACTTCCTATGTGTTCTCCTTTTCTTTCTGTGACGCTATGAACTTTCGAACGCATCAGTTTTCCAACTGCAAGCCATCTGCCAAACCTTGATTTAATGCTCACAGAAATGTTGCGGTCTCAAATACTTGGAATGTTCTTTTCATTACTGCCATTTGAAACAGGAAACGTAAAGATGAAAAAACATAGGAATGAAACTATATATGTAAACCAATAACTAAACAAAACAGAGGCGGGCTTTTTTTCCTGGCTATTAAGAGAAGCTAGGAAATAATAAGTTAAAGTGCATAAAATGTGTAAATAAATAATTTCTGGACATTTAGCTGTTGCAGATTAAAAAAAAGTGCTATATAATCAAAACACAATGTAAAAAAGCTAATTTCATAACTAAACTGCACTGCTAAATATAATATAAATATAAAGCATAACCATACCAGACATGCTATAGCTATACAAAATAACATTAAGGTTAAGTAATCATATAAACAGTGAAAAAATCCAAGTAAATAGTCCCAGATAAAAAAGTGCTTGTGCAGATGTAAACAAAACAGGTGCGCCACTTGTGCCCTCAGTGTTCTCATACAGACAGACACTCACCCCAAGTTGTTGACAGGTCAGTAGTGCTTGTGTTTAGGGATGTACCTAATGTCTCCAATGGCTTGTTCTTATGGGTCCTTCTCAGATGGTGTGCCGTCATGCATGCAAGTTAAATACCAGGGAGGATCTCATAACGTAAAACTGTTCGATTTTTTTTAAAACACAGAAATATAGTAAAAAATTCACACTTACATTTGTAGGTGCCTATAAGAACCAGCCGTGGGCATGTATGACTTGCATAAGGGAGGAAAAAATGGGCACAGCTGTGCATGTATAATATAATGACTTGGTTGGCTGGAGCTGTGATTGCCATCATCCCTGATAAGTCATAAAGAGCATATTGAAACCTCATAATGGGGGATTTTTTGGGCAATCCAAAAAACAAATTTATATAAAAATAGACATTTTATTTATGAAATATTTTTTTAGGAAAAGACAGACAGCAATCGAAGGATAAAAATGCAGAATATACTAGTAGTGTTGACATAGATAATAAGAAAAATTGGTTACAAATGAACTCAAGTGGCAAAATGGTGTTCCCGAGCTCAGCTGAAACCCAATTAATGATAAAGGGGGCTAAACCAAGTGTAACAGCACCTACATGCCAAAAAGAAGGAGAATATTAAACTTCTAGTGCATAGGCTAAAAAAGTCATAAGAAAAAAAGGGTGTCCGAAACTTACTGAACTTAAAGCACAAAAATCCACCCGCACTTGGGTTGCTAGAGAGTGGATCAAAGCAATGGCACCCTCCAAATCTTCTAAGAGTAACAGGGAGATAAACTTGGCAGTCCAGAGATCAAAAAGTCTGGTTCCCCTCATCCACACGAGGATAGGACAGGAAATGGCGTTGGAGGCAGTCCCCGGCGTCTCCATATATGTGCAAAACGCGCGCTCCAAGGTGACGTTACGCGCCGCCTCATCACTTCCGGTTCCCGGGATGACAACATCCGGAGACCAGATCGCGGCCATATTGGAGACAAAAAGCCGCCGACACAGGGAGTTCCTCCAGCGGCCAGGAATGAATGGAAAAACCACCATTCAAACGCGGCCTAACCAGAGAATAAAAAGACCCCATCACAAAAGCGTGGGGGCTTTCCTGTGTCGGATGCAACGTCAATAATCACAGCAACCATAGTGCCCTTTTTCCAAGGACGCATTCAAACCAGTACATTGGTTATGACATATACCATCAAATCAGCATTGTACGAATTAAAAAAGACATAAAAATATAGAAACAAAAGCCATTCATTTTAAACACAATAGGTATTGTAAACCTATTACATTGGTGTATATCTGTACAAAACTTGCAAGAAAAAAATAAATAAAATAAAAAAACTAAAATAAATGACATATAGTAATATATAGTCATTGGACCTACATGGGAGGGATATTGTACGCCATTGGGAATTGCCCGAGTGTCCAAGGGTCATCTCAATCCGTCTTACCAGAGGTAAAACCCTCCAAAGAGGGTCTAAAGCTTTCATTTCCATTAGGACCAGGGGGGGGGGGGTTGTAGCATTTAAGTATCTAATTCATGATCTGGAGAAGAGCCTTATTGCAATCACCCCCTCGCATGGGGGTGTGGATACAGTCCAACACTAGAAATGTAATCTTTGACATCCTATATTTATGATGTTTTGCAACATGTCAGCCAAGGGGTAAATATAGGTTGCCAATTCTCATACTATGTAGATGTTTACTGACTCTTTGTCCCAGTTCTTGTCGTGTCCTTCCTATATAAAAGAAACCACATTGACATTGCAACAAATACACAACACCTCTGGTTTTGCAAATTGCAAAATGTTTAGCATTAAAGCGTTTACCATTTGGAAGAATTGTACATTTGTTACCTCCAAACACTGAACAAAAAGAGCATGACCCACATGGAAATGTTCCCCGTACCTTACAGGGGTCTTTCCTAAATTCACACTTGTATTCACTTTGGGTGAGAAATTCTCCTATAGAACCTGCTTTTTTATATGTAATGAGAGGTTTTTTTGGTAACCAAATTTGCCAAAGTGGCATCTTCAGTGAGAATAGACCAATTGTAAACAATTTTTAACTTTCTCATGTTGATTGGAGTAACGCATGACAATTTGTGTAGCATTTTCTTGTTTATTGATCTTCTTGGATTTGAAAATAAGGTCTTTCCTATCGGTATATTTAACTTGGTTAAACAAAATAGTGCAGCGCTAACACATAAAAGATTGAGAGTGAAAGAAATGTGCCAGGGTGAAGATTCTGTGATCATGCACTTGTATATAAGCTGTGCTGTACCACCAAAAATTGTACAAAAACACAAAAAACACAAAATCCATATAAAATAGTAATATTAACGGTCAAATATAAAGCAATTAAGGTCAAACTCAACGTTTAGACCTCTAGGGACGGACACCTTAGTTTCGTGTATCCAAAATTATTCATGACGACTAAGCTGGCCGTCCCTAATATTATTATTTTATATGGATTTTGTGTTTTTGTACAATTTTTCATGGTATTTACTTCAAAATTATGTTTTATTTTATTTTTCTGTATAATTTGAAAAATATCTGTATTGTGGAGTGTGGTTTTTGTTAATGGGTGGCTGGTTTTAGGTCCTGGCCTCTCACCCCCGAGTTCGATTTGGGCTGATTCTTTGTAATCTACGGTTCAAATCAGCTTTGTAAATCTGATGTTTTTTTGTTTTTGTGCTATTCAGCTCATTAGTGATTAAAAATCAGCAGGTCTGATTATCACGTGAGCTTGTGTCATATTTATGATATATAGTTTTGTACAGTATGAGCTTAGATGTTATTTGGGCATACATATAGCTGTTATAATATGCTTAATTTTAGCATTTTATTTATGTTAAAAGCCGGTTGTTTACCCTGGGATCACTAGGGCAACGGGATTGATCTTCCTGTGTGATGTGCTTCCGTTGTTCCGGCCTTCTAATATTTACCTTACGGGGTTGTATTATGTATCATCCTTTAGTGGGCGGTCTTGTAAGAGCTGTGGCTCTTTTTATTGTGGCGGTGTCCCTCTCCCTCGCTATAGCAGAAGAAGTCCCGCCCATAGAGATGCAATGCATACAAAGGGGGAGGGGCCGGTGACGTCATCCGCCATCCATTATGGCCAGTGTGTTTTCTGTACCGATCTTCACTGTAAACTATCTGTAGTGCTTGCTAAGATGGGCGGACCCTTTTCTGGTAAATGGTAACCTATCTGACATAAGAGGAGGTCTTGTGGTGTTCCATGATTCATGGTCATCGTTTCTGGGATCTGTGTCCTAAGTGAGAGCTTCATGCTTTATTAGCCCGTCTGGTTACACAGGGGCTAATCCTAAGGTGAGAAGATAGAGTGACTGGGTGTTGGATAAGCACGGAGTTGAGCACAGCTTATATACAAGTGCATGATTACAGAATCTTCACCCTGGGACATTTCTTTCACTCTCAGTCTGTTATGTGTTAGCGCTGCACTATTTTATTTGTATATGCTTTATTGGGATTTGCTTTATTGACCCTGAGTGTTCAGCAGCTTTTCATATCCAGGTGCGCTTATTTTATTTATTTTCATCAACTTGGTTAAACGCTTTTTTTTTTTTTTAAAGAGGATTTGGAATAACCCCTAACAAGTAACCTTTGGGTTAGTTTGTTTGCTTCCTTTTAGAAGTCCTCCTCAGTTGTGATTCGCAGAAACTGACTATAAGGTATGGACTCTGTTGACATGTAACAATGTATTGCCGGCAGTTTCCTTCCTGAAGAGTACTTCTGAGAGCACCATTCTCTTCCCAGGAGATGCTTACATCCAAAAAGTTTACTTTATGGAAATCGTAGGTCATTGTGAAAAATAAATTTAAATCATTCTGATTCATGAGGTTCAGAAAATATTTCAATTCAGATTCAGGACCGTGCTATATTATAAATATATCATCTATATACCTTTGCCACAAGACAATATACTGAGTATATAGGGACAATGATTCATCAGAGAAAAGGGACTTTTCCCACTCCCCCAGGTACAGGTTGGCGTAGGAGGGTGCACAACAGGTGCCCATAGCCACACCCTGTACCTGGAGGTAGTGGGAACCCTAGAACAAAAACACATTATGTCTGAGAATGTGTACCATAAAGGCATTCAACTTCCACTCATGAATACTTCTCTGTTTGAGGATTTGCCTAATGGCTGTTATCCCTTTATCATGTGGAATACTCCCATAGAGTGATTCCATGTCAATAGTGACTAGGATCGCAGAATCTGGAATAGGGATCGACCGATTATCGGAGGGCCGATATTCACTTTTCCCGATTATATCGGTATCGACCACAGAAGTTGCCGATATTACTGCTATTGTAATGACATCATTGCGTATGTTGCGCCACGCTCCTCCGTGCACTGGGCCTAACCTTCTGCCTTCTTAGGCCGCCTCCCTTGCCCTGGACAGCCTCGTCTGTAGTCGGGAGTCTCTCTGGAGTTTTTAACACAGCCATACATCCACCCACAGCAGCCCGCTGCCAGCCAGCCACCCACACCCACAGGCCCTGTACCAGTCACAGGCACTGTACCAGGCAGCCAGCCACAGGCACTGTACGTACCAGCCACCCACAGGCCCTGTACCAGCCAGCCACCCACAGCCCCTGTGCCAGCCACCCACCCACCACAGGGTGCAAGCCAGCCACCCACCACAGGGTGCCATCCAGCCAGCCACCCACCACCACAGGGTGCCAGCCACCCACCACAGAGTGCCAGCCATCCACCACAGGGTGCCAGCAAGCCAGCCATCCACCACAGGGCGCCAGCAAGCCAGCCACCCACCACAGGATGCCAAACAGCCAGCCACCCACCACACAGTGTCAGCCAGCCACCCACCACAGGGTGCCAAATAGCCAGCCACCCATCACAGGGTGCCAGCAAGCCAGGCACTCACCACAGGGTGCCAGCAAGCCAGCCACCCACCACAGGGTGCCAGATAGCCAGCCATCCACCACATGGTGCCAGTAAGCCAGCCACCCATCACAGGGTGCCAGACAGCCAGCCATCCACCACCACAGGGTGCCAGCCAGCCACCTACCACAGAGTGCCAGCCATCCACCACAGGGTGCCAGCAAGCCAGCCACCCACCACAGGGTGCCAGCCAGTCATCCACCACAGGATGCCAGCAAGCCAGCCACTCACCACAGGGTGCCAGCAAGCCAGCCACTCACCACAGGGTGCCAGCAAGCCAGCCACCCACCACAGGGTGCCAGATAGCCAGCCATCCACCACAAGGTGCCAGTAAGCCAGTCACCCATCACAGGGTTCCAGACAGCCAGCCATCCACCACCACAGGGTGTCAGCCACCCACCACAGAGTGCCAGCCACCCACCACAGAGTGCCAGCCATCCACCACAGGGTGCCAGCAAGCCAGCCATCCACCACAGGGTGCCAGACAGACAGCCAGCCACCCACCACACGGTGTCAGCCAGCCACCCACCACAGGGTGCTAGACACCCACCCACCAACCACAGGGTGCCAGCAAGCCAGCCACCCACCACAGGGTGCCAGACAGCCAGCCACCCACCACACAGTGTCAGCCAGCCACCCACCACAGGGTGCCAGATAGCCAGCCATCCACCACAGGGTGCCAGCAAGCCAGGCACTCACCACAGTGTGCCAGCCAGCCACCCACCACAGGGTGCCAAATAGCCAGCCATCCACCACCACAGGGTGTCAGCCACCCACCACAGAGTGCCAGCCATCCACCACAGGGTGCCAGCAAGCCAGCCATCCACCACAGGGTGTCAGACAGACAGCCAGCCACCCACCACATGGTGTCAGCCAGCCACCCACCACAGGGTGCTAGACACCCACCCACCAACCACAGGGTGCCAGCAAGCCAGCCACCCACCACAGGGTGCCAGACAGCCAGCCACCCACCACACAGTGTCAGCCAGCCACCCACCACAGGGTGCCAGATAGCCAGCCATCCACCACAGGGTGCCAGCAAGCCAGGCACTCACCACAGTGTGCCAGCCAGCCACCCACCACAGGGTGCCAAATAGCCAGCCATTCATCACAGGGTGCCAGTAAGCCAGCCACCCATCACAGGGTGCCAGACAGCCAGCCATCCACCACCACAGGGTGCCAGACAGCCAGCCATCCACCACCACAGGGTGCCAGCCAGCCAGCCATCCACCACAGAGTGCCAGACATCCACCACAGGGTGCCAGCAAGTCAGCAACCCATCACAGGGTGCCAGCAAGCCAGCCACCCACCACAGGGTGCCAACAAGCCAGCCACCCACCACAAAGTGCCAGACAGCCAGCCACCCACCACACTGTGTCAGCCAGGCAGCCACCCACCACAGGGTGCCAGACAGCCATCCACCACAGGGTGCCAGCAAGCCAGCCACTCACCACAGGGTGCCAGCAAGCCAGCCACTCACCACAGGGTGCCAGCAAGCCAGCCACCCACCACAGGGTGCCAGATAGCCAGCCATCCACCACAGGGTGCCAGTAAGCCAGCCACCCACCACAGGGTGCCAGTAAGCCAGCCACCCATCACAGGGTGCCAGACAGCCAGCCATCCACCACCACAGGGTGCCAGCCAGCCAGCTGCCCACCACAGGGTGTCAGCCAGCCATTCACCACAGGGTGCCAGCATGCCAGCCACCCTCTACAGGGTGCCAGCAAGCCAGCCACCTACCACAGGGTGCCAGACAGCCAGCCATCCACCACAGGGTGCCAGCAAGGCAGCAATCCCATCTTTACTCACTGATCAGTCCCTGCTAGTGTCCCAAACACACAGTGTCCCCAACACAGTGAAAACCCCTGTCATACATCTGTCAATGTAAAATAATCTGTTAGTCAACATCTGTCCGTGATCATTTGCCACATCTGTCCATGATAATTTGCCACAGCTGTCCATTATCATTTGTCACATCTGTCTGTGATCATTTGTCACATCTGTCTGTGATCATTTGCCACATCTGTCTGTGATCATTTGCCACATCTGTCCATGATCATTTGCCACATCTGTTCATGATCATTTGCCACATCTGTCCGTGATCATCTGGTGTATCTGTCTGTGATCATCTGGCGCACATCATATGCCACATATGCCAGTAATCATCTGGTGTATCTGTCCATGATCATCTGCCGCATCTGTCTGTGATCATCAACTGCATCTGCCCATGATCATCTGGCGCATCTGTCCGTGATAATCTGCTACATCTGTCCGTGATAACATGGTGCACATCATCTGCCACACCTGTCCATTATCATCTGCCACATCGGTCCATGATCATCTGCCACATCTGTCCGTTATCTGCCACATCTCTCCCAGTGAACATCTGCCACATCCCAGTGATCAACATCTGTCAAAGAGACTTCAAAAATGTGATAGGTACTCAGGAAATGAAATTGGTAGTTTATGCTCCTAGAATGCCTGATGGCGCTACTTGGATGTTGGGCCTCTGTATGTGGCCAGGCAGTGTAAAAGTCTCACACATGTGGTATTGCCATATTTAGGAGGAGTAGGAGAATGTATTTTGGGGTGTAATTTTTGCTATGTACATGCTATGTGTTAGAAATATCTTATAAATTGACAACTTTGTGTAAAAAAAAAAATATGTTTTCATATTCTTTCCACATTTTCCAAAAACCTGTTGAAAAAAATGACATATTCAAAAGACTCATTATGCCCATTGAAAATAGATAGGGTTGTTTTCTTTCCAAAATCGGGTCATTTGTGGGTAATTACATTGTCCTGGTGCTCCGGGCCCTTCAAAAATGTGATAGGTACTCAGGAAATTAAATGTGTAATTTATGCTTTTAGAACGCCTGATGGTGCTACTTAGATGTTGGGCCTCTGTATATGGCCAAGCTGTGGAAAAGTCTCACACATGTGGTATCACCATACTGTGGTGGTACCACAGTATAGAGGAGGAAGAGCAGAAAATATTTTGGGGTGTAATTGCAAGTTTATCTATGCCATGTGTAAGAAATAACTTGTTAATATGATGATTTTGTGGAGAAAAACAAAATCTTTATTACTCAAACTTTTGCGGGCAGAAAATTGCAACTTCAAAAAACTCACTATGCTTCATACTAAATACCTTGGACTTTCCTCTTTACAAAAAGGGGTCATTTGGTGGGTATTTGTACTGTCCTGACATTTTAGGGCGTCAAGAATTGAGATAGGTAGTCAGTACATCAGGATTGATCAATTTTCTAGCTTGTAGGCTCTATAACTTTCACACAAACCTATTATCATACACTTATCGGGATTTTTTTTTCACCAAAGACATGTAGCAGAATACATTCTGGCCTAAATTTATGATGAAATTTTATTTTATTGGATTTAGTTTGGAACAGAAAGTGGAAAATATTGTTTTTTGTTTCAAAATTTTTGCTCTTTTTTGCTTATATCGCCAAAAGAAAAAAAAATCCAAGTGGTGAATAAATACCACTAAATGAAAGCTCTATTTGTGTGAACAAAATGATAAAAATGGAATTTGAATACAGTGTAGCATGACCGAGTAATTGTCATTCAAAGTGCAAGAGCACTGAAAGCTAAATTGGTCTGGGAAAGAAGGGGGAGAGAGTGCCCAGTATTGAGGTGGTTGAAATGGAATTCAAATCTAGAACTAACAAAGTCTGAAACTGCTCCCACACCCCTTCTAAATCTTATACTACCTACCCTGTAAAAGGAATATACATATACCTACCTATTCTCAGAGTGCTTCGAACCAGTCACATGATCTTCCCAGAGGCCGGCTTCAGGGGAGAGGAAAGAGCGCCAACAGTGGATGGAATGCCTAAGCAGTGACATCACCCATATAGTGCTTACCATGGAGCATCCGTTGTCGGCTGTCTCTCCTCTTCCCTGAAGCTGACTGATCTGAGCAGATCTCGTGACTGGACCAAAGTGCCTTCAGAATGGGTAAGTATAGGAATCTCCCTTCTACAGGGTAGTTAGTATGGCTGTTAGAAGAAGGATGAGAGCAGTTTTAGGCTTAGTTAATTATAGACTTGAATTCCATGTTAATAAGAGGAGGCTTAAAAATGAGTTCCAGTCTGGGCAAAAAAAAAAAAAAATTAAAAGTTAGCAACTACAAACACTGTAGATATAGAGAGAGAGAGGAGGATGATGAGTGCTATGGGAATAACCAGCCGAAACACAAAAAGGGGGAACAATTAATCTGAGTAAAAGTCAGTGAGACAATATTTAAATAAAGCTCAAATGCAGTATGAAGGTCAAAAAAGTAAAGTTGATGATGCTGGTGCAGGATCGCACTGGATGCATAGAGAAAGTCTTAAACCAGCTCGCAGAGTGTGGAGCAGCTCTGTGTGAAGTAGATAAGGGGAGGGGGAAAAAGAACGGTGCCAATCTCAGTGCAGCAAAGATATAAAAGCCAATTATAATAAAACACTCACATAAAAGCTGTGATGCAGGCATGAAGGGCATGGGACAAGCTGTGATGTAGAAGTCCTGGCAGCAAACAGATGTCCTGTGTCTCCCAGCGCTCTGGACCTTCCTGTGGAGTCCGGGGCTCCAGGTGCAGGCAGGAGAGGAGAAAGAGCTGTCATTTCCGAAGGACTAGAGTGGCAGCGGTGGGCGTGTCCTGGCGTGTGTCCAGAGCATGCGTGCTCCTTCATCAGGCCTCCCGGGCAACCAATACAGTTTTTAAATTCTCTAAATTCTTTGTTCTTGTTAAACATTTTCATTATGTGTCCACTTCCGGGACCATCCTTGGCAGCACAGTGTGGTCTTTTGACTCAGTAGGAGGTGGGTGGGTTTGGGATGGTCCCTGCCTCGCTGTATCCTTATAACCACAACTGTAATGGTTGCCCGGGAGGCCCTGAACCTGGAGCCCCGGACTCCACTGGAACGGCCAGAACGCTGGGAGACACAGGACATCTCTTTTGTCGCCAGGACAAAACATCACATCACATGCTCCATGCCCTCCATGCCTGCATCACAGTACTTTTATGGGAGTATGCTTGCTTTTAATTCATTTATTATTTATTACTTTATTTACTTACTTTATTTATTAATTATTTATTATTTATAACAATAAATTGGCTTTTATATCTTTGCTGCACTGAGATTAGCGCCGCTCTTTTTTCCTTTCCCCCTTGACTACAAATACTGTAGCTGCTGACTTTTAATATAAGGACACCTACCTGTCCAGGAATTCAGAGATGTTGGCACAGGAGCTGATTCTTCAATCGGCTTCAGATGCAGGCACCGGCATCATCACTAAGGAAAGCGGGCAGTGAAGCCCAGTAAAGTTTCCTACTGCGCATGCTCGAATCGCACTGTGCTTTCTAAATTGTCCTGCTGCCTTGTGGGACCTGTGTAAGTCCCAGAAGGCAGCGGGGGAAGGAGGAGGGGCTGGACATACTCAGAGATCACCTTAGAAACATAGAAACATAGAATGTGTCGGCAGATAAGAACCATTTGGCCCATCTAGTCTGCCCAATATATCTGAATCCTATGAATAGTCCCTGGCCCTATCTTATATGAAGGATAGCCTTATGCCTATCCCATGCATGCTTAAACTCCTTCACTGTATTTGCAGATACCACTTCTGCAGGAAGGTTATTCCATGCATCCACTACTCTCTCAGTAAAGTAATACTTCCTCATATTACTTTTAAACCTTTGCCCCTCTAATTTAAAACTGTGTCCTCTTGTGGTAGTTTTTCTTCTTTTAAATATGCTCTCCTCCTTTACCGAGTTGATTCCCTTTATGTATTTAAAAGTTTCTATCATATCCCCTCTGTCTCTTCTTTCTTCCAAGCTATACATGTTAAGGTCCTTTAACCTTTCCTGGTAAGTTTTTTCCTGCAATCCATGTACTAGTTTAGTAGCTCTTTTCTGAACACTCTCTAGAGCAGGGGCGGGGAACCTTTTTTCTGCCAAGGGCCATTTGGGTATTTATAAAATCATTCGGGGGCCGTACAAAATTATCAACTTAAAAATATGCCTGTTATATTTGGTCAAACATTTAATTAACTCAGCCCTAATGTGATCGCTGCAACTGCTTCTCTTTGGTGAGGTGTGTGATGTTAGCTGGTATTGATGATGTTGCTACTCGCAACTGGTTTTCCAGGTTTGCGTCGGTCAGTCTGGAGCGCAGTCGACTTTGTGGTGGTAAGTTTTGAAAAGAACTGCTGGCAGGTAATGCTGGTGGGTACAGCTGGCTGGTACTGCTGTGGGTACTGCTGGCTCAGGCTGGTACTGCTGGCTTGTACTGTGCTGTGGGTACTGCTGTGTGGTACTGCTGTGGGTACTGCTGGCTCAGGCTGGTACTGCTGTGTGTATTGCTGATTCAGGCTGGTACTGTGCTGTAGGTACTGCTGGCTGGTACTGCCTTGGGTACTGCTGGCTCAGGCTGGTACTGCTGGCTGGTACTGTGCTGTGGGTACTGCTGGCTCAGGCTGGTACTACTGGCTACCGGAGCCGGAACTATACAGGAAGCATTGGCTCCATTCTGACAGATCAGCTGAGAGACACAGACTCAGCTGCACGGGGGGCCAGGCCAAATGACTTTGAGGGCCGCATACGGCCCCCGGGACATAGGTTCCCCATCCCTGCTCTAGAGTATCTATATCCTTCTGGAGATATGGCCTCCAGTACTGCGCACAATACTCCAAGTGAGGTCTCACCAGTGTTCTGTACAGCGGCATAAGCACTTCTCTCTTTCTACTGCTTATACCTCTCCCTATACATCCAAGCATTCTGCTGGCATTTCGTGCTGCTCTATTACATTGTCTTCCCACCTTTAAGTCTTCTGAAATAATTACTCCTAAATCCCTTTCCTCAGATACTGAGGTCAGGACTGTGTCAAATATTCTATATTCTGCCCTTGGGTTTTTACGCCCCAGGTGCATTATCTTGCACTTATCCACATTAAATTTCAGTTGCCAGAGGTCTGACCATTCTTCTAGTTTTCCTAAATCCTTTTCCATTTGGCGTTTCCCTCCAGGAACATCAACCCTGTTACATATCTTTGTGTCATCAGCAAAAAGACAAACCTTACCATCGAGGCCTTTTGCAATATCACTTATGAAGATATTAAACAAAATTGGTCCCAGTACAGATCCCTGAGGTACCCCACTGGTAACATGACCTTGTTCTGAATGTTCTCCATTGACTACAACCCTCTGTTGTCTGTCACTCAGCCACTGCCTAATCCACTCAACAATATGAGAGTCCATGCTCAATGACTGCAGTTTATTGATAAGTCTTCTATGTGGGACAGTGTCAAAAGCCTTTCTAAAATCTAGATATGCAATGTCTACTGCACCTCCACCGTCTATTATTTTAGTCACCCAGTCAAAAAAATCTATAAGATTTGTTTGACATGATCTCCCTGAAGTAAACCCATGTTGTTTTTCATCTTGCAATCCATGGGATTTAAGATGTTCCACAATCCTATCCTTTAATAGGGTTTCCATTAATTTGCCTACTATTGATGTCAGACTCACTGGTCTATAGTTGCTCGATTCCTCCCTACTACCTTTCTTGCCGATCTTACCCAGAAGTGAGAGCGGGTACCTGTCAGAACCAGGTACCCACTTCCCCCCCAAAAAGTGCCAAATGTGGCAGTTGAGGGGGATTGGGTGCGAACATGGGGAGCTTCCCCTTTTCGGTTAAGCTCCGCTTTAACCTGTCCTAGAATATCTAATAGGACAGACTCACCCTGAAGTTGTTCAGAAATGCTTGCTCTGCCCTTACACCTTCTCATAAGAGACATCTAAAAGGTAAGAAGTTTTATAAAAAATAGATTGTGTATGATTGTGAACACACAAACATATAGTTGGGTTCTCTCACATTTGGCCTCAGGAGTATTATTATTTCAGGTACTTATATAGCGCTGTCAATTTACACAGCGCTTAACATATACATTGCACATTCACATCAGTCCCTGCCCTCAAGGAGCTTACAATCTAAGGTCCCTAACTCACATTCATACATACATAGTAGGGCCAATTTTTTTTTTTTTTTTTACAGGATCCAATTAACCTACCAGCATGTCTTTGGAGTGTGGGAGGAAAGAGTACCCAGAGGAAACCCACGCAGGCACAGGGAGAACATGCAAACGCCAGGCAGGTAGTGTCATGAGTGGGATTCGAACCAGCGACCCTCTTGCTGCTAGGTGAAAGTGCTAACCACTACACCAGAAATATACTCTCAACTGGGGTATAGCGTATATACCACAGTATATATATGTGTAGCTCTTTGTACTGCTATAAAGAATCTTGTTTAGTGTGAAAAGTAAAACTTTCATTGTTGATTTTTTTTTTTTTTTCAATCTTTATTTTATCAGCAATACAGAAATAATGCATCCGGTTAGGCCATACCATAACTTTCATAGAAACAAACAAATTGTACAAAGGTAGTCATGTATACAGAATAATCATGGTAGGGCTACAATAGAATACTAGATTAACATCACTATATTACTTTTAAACATTAAGTTAGTATTATGGTTGGCTATAACAGCGAGAGTGACAACTGCAGCAAAATGGCTAACCCGTAGCCTTCTCCAAATTTTACCAAAGGAAAAAAGTAGACCCAGGCCATACCTACAATATTGGGTCACCCAGACCAAGGTGGAGGAAGAATATGGAAAGATCACCTGGGTTGGGAAAGGGGATAGGTGGCAGACAGGTAGCAGACCATTGGTACACAAAAAAACAACCTATCCACAGTAATGTAAAGGGAAAAAAGGGGGGAGGGAAGGTTGGGAAATAAAGGGAAGGAAGTATAGGGTGCAATCAGGAAGGGTATCGGCAATTCCTATGGAATAGGATCTGATCATATACAGTAAATAGTCCTGGGAATGGACTAATCTCCAGTAAAGGCATACTATACTTCCTATAGGATGCGGTAAAGTCCACCCAGTAAAACCATGTTTTTCTGATTATTTTACTTTTATGATTATGGGTAGCAATTTCATGGTATGTAAATTTTCTGGAACCACATAGCCAAAGATGAGGATGAAGACTATTTGCAATTGAGCAGAATACATTCTCTTTCCATGTTATTCATGTGAATCAAAAGGGAATTTTTTATATTGCTTTCTTGGTAAGAAATTTACATGCATCTGAAACTCCACTCTAGGCACTCCCAAAAGATGTGTAGGAATGTGCCAGTCTCTGTCCCAAATTGCCAACAAACTGGAGGGACCTGTGGAATTATTTGTGAAGTGTCACAGGCGCCCCTGTACTATTGGGAGAGATGTTGAGGAAGGGGATCCATCCTCTTTCATTCTGGCAGGTCGGATCAGAGGGTAGTCGTATGTAAGTGGAGTGGAGTCCATTTACTCCTGGCTCCTGGCTGCTCCACTCAGCAGGGAATCTGTGAGCTGATCCCCTGCTGATCAGAACGGAATCCACCCTGTGTGAAGGAGGCCTAAAGGAAGTTTCTTCAAAGACATGTATTTCAGTGTATCTTACTTGTATCTTATTTGTGTCTATTTTGTCTTCTGAAACTCCTCCATTTAATACCATTCCAAAACAGTGCTGTGGAATTTTACTACTCTTACTGACACCAATTTTATAGGGAGCCTTTATAATGAGGCTCCATTTTTTCCACTCTATCTGATAGAGGGCCATTTATTATGCCCCATGACTACTGATGCTGGAAACATATTTACTCCTATTGGTTGAAAACATAGGGGTACTTTTTAACTCCCACTGTCCTCCAATGCTGGGGCATTGTTAAATCTAACTAGCTAAAGTCTGGCCCCCAAACAATCTGACAAAGTTCTATATGATGGAGCCCATGGTGTACTCAGGGAAAACTTTAGGTCTGCAGAATTGAACTCCGGACTCCTAATCTACAGGTTTGAAAACACTAACCTCTATCATAAGCACTATAATAACAACCCCCAGCAATATAAGAGACTCCTCATCCACCAGCACCAAATTATTATCTCTTATTACTACTACCAGAATAAAATCCCCTAGCAATGTAATAGTATTTCCAACTACCCTAAAAATATCCTGACTATGATATTTATTTAATTCAGTTTCATCACCATTTTAATAATATTTATAGTCTGTTCTTTTTTGCAGATGGGTCAGTGGTAATCATCCTAAGCTCATTTATGTTCCTGATGTGTCAGCTGGTTCCAATAAGCCTGTTAGCCAAAGAAAACCATTTGTTCACTTTTGCACATCAGTCTGCTTTTCATCTATCTGTCCGTGTCAATAAAATTGAGTCTGTCTGTCAATGCCTATCAGTCAGTCTTCCCGTCTGTGTCTGTCCATTCTTTTGCCAATCAATGAGGGTCTGAAACATGCAAATAAGAAAGAGAAATAGCGAGAAGGAAAAAGATGAAGATGGAGCGATATGCAGTGAAACAAGAGAGGGTGGAATCCCAAATGAGATAATACTGGATTCATATAAATATTTTTCTCCTTGAGATATGGTTGGCTGAAATGTCCCCATGGTTTTATTTGCCTTAGTCTGCATTCAGAGAATAGTCTGCATCTCCATATGCAGTTCTTAGTGAGCCTTTCCTTTCTGGAACTGTATAGTTCCTTCAAGGAGCATGAGAACAGAAATATTGTTGGTGTGTAAGAGAGGACCTTTTAATCAATGCTACTAATCACATTGTAAAAAAGGAAGAATAGATGCTATCTATCATCATTCAACGTAGTCTAGTGCACTAGTCCTATTATGTGACTTTCAATTAAAGGCAAACTAGAATAGTTTATTTTAGTTGTTCTGTTTAAATGGATGTATGTTTTAAACTATTTTTTTTTTATAATTTTTTAGTTTTTTTTCAATTTTTTATAAATAAATATTCATTACAGGATAAAGGATTCCCAAATAACTATGGGTTACCTAAAGAGACAGCACAACTGTCTGCCTTGAGGCTTTCTTTATCTGAAAAACCTTGGATTGAGCCATCTAGAAAGAATGCATTACTGCAACATAACATTTCAATAAGTGAAAAGGAGCTAAAGGTTTGACCTATGCACATTACAATCCTCCCATCATACTGCTTTTATAGCTGCTGGATGTTGTCCTGGGCAAGCTGTCTTCCAATGTTGTTGCCACCGCTAGAGTGAAGGGTTGGGCTGCTCACCTGCCCCCTTCTGCCATTTCTGCAATTCAGGTACCTTTTACTACTATTCTCCCACAATGCAATGTGTTTTGTGAATTGACGGTGTAGATTCTGTCATTGTGAGAACATAGTAGTAAGAGGTCTCTGAATGGGCAAGATGCAAGACTCTTTATGCTAGAAATGGCTGCTCTTAACCCATACAGCAGTGGAAGATAGCTGCTCTAGGCAATAACCAGCGGCTATAAAGGCTGCATAAATGGAGTAATGTTACAGAAAACAGCAGCCTACAGAATACATACCATTACACATAACGAATGCGTATGGTGCTGTATACAAAAACAAATTCTATACTTGAGCTTTAAATATTCTGAACAAATAGTAAAATCACTTTAAAACAAGCCTTTATTTGCCTCTTAACTAATAGGTTTTGTGGAGAAATGCATATTTAAAGCTGAACTCAAGGTATGAATTTTATTGTATAATTACATAGACCCAGCTTAGATCAATGTAAGTGTGCCTATGTGCCATACCCATGAGAAATTACTGTAGTAGTTACATCTATCTAGGAGGGGTAGAAGGGGACAAGGCAAGGAGGCTGATCCTGGGCTGGAGCACCCCAATAGATACACCCCATTTTGTGATGTTGGGGAAACCAGTCAGGGACCAGCATTGCTGGAGCAAAGCGACGCCCCTAGCTGCCAGGGGAAGAACTCCTCCAGTGAGGCCGGGAGAAAGGGAAAGGAAAGACAGGTGCTGGTGGTAGGGGACTCAATTATTAGAAGGACAGACAGTGTAATCTGTCCCAAAGACCGTGTGCGCCGAACAGTCTGTTGTTTGCCGGGCGCTCGGGTTCGGCACATCGCGGATCGGGTGGACAGATTATTGGGTGGGGCTGGGGAAGACCCAGCTGTCATGGTACACGTGGGTACCAATGACATAGGCAGAGGAAGAGGGAGAGTCCTAAACGATTTCAGGGACTTAGGAGCTAAGTTGAGGAGTAGGACCTCCAAGGTAGTATTTTCCGAAATACTACCTGTACCTCGTGCCACACCAGAGAGGCAGTGGGAGACTAGGGAAGTTAACAAGTGGCTGAGGAGCTGGTGTAGTAAGGAGGGTTTCGGGTTCCTGGAGAACTGGGCCGACTTTTTAGTCGGCCACCGGCTCTTTGGTAGGGACGGATTGCACCTAAATGGGGAGGGTGCAGCCGTACTGGGTGAGAGGATGGCCGATAAGTTAGAGGGGCTTTTAAACTAGGTGACGGGGGGGAGGGTACAGATGTAGAATTAACCAGTGGAAAGCAAGATTCAAAGGGCAGAAATGGGGGCATTAGCGGTAGGGTGTTCGGAGCTCCTAAACCCAGGGTGGGTATGGGGAAAAATCAAGAGAGCAGCCTAAAAACATCAAATGAGGATATATGTAACCGGTCAAAATTAAGAGGTTTGTTTACCAATGCCAGAAGCCTGGCCAACAAGATGGGAGAGCTGGAGCTACTGATGTTTGAGGAGGACTTAGATTTTGTGGGGATAACAGAGACTTGGTTTGACAGCTCACATGACTGGATGGTGACCATTCAGGGGTATTCCCTTTATCGCAGAGATGGAGAAGGTAAAAAAGGGGGAGGGGTATGTCTGTATATTAAGAACAGTATACAGATAAATATGAGGTATGATATTAATAATGGAGCTAAGGACGAGGCAGAATCCCTATGGGTAGAACTTCAAAGGGAAGGCACGGTGGGGAAGGTAATATTGGGCGTATGCTATAGGCCCCCCAACCAGAGGGAGGAGGGGGAGGCGGACCTCATTTTACAGATAGGATTGGCAGCAAGGATGGGAAATGTCATTATAATGGGGGACTTTAATTATCCTGATATAGACTGGGCAGAAGGAACCGCACACTCAGCCAAGGTTCGGCAGTTCCTAAATGTTTTGCAGGACAATTTCATGGGTCAGATGGTGAATGCACTGACAAGAAACAATGCGGTACTTGACCTACTGATTACCAACAATACAGACCTGCTCACGGATATAGAAATACGGGGCAACTTAGGAAACAGTGACCATAGGTCAATAAGTTTCAGTATTAATTACAGTAATAGGAAGCACAGGGGTAATATAAGGACACTGAATTTCAAAAGAGCCAATTTCCCAAAACTGCGCTCGCTGCTAGAAAATATCAAATGGGATAGAACCCTGGGAACAAAGAACTCGGAGGAAAAATGGGAGTGCTTCAAGAGTATACTTAACAAGGGGATTGGCCAGTGCATTCCAAAGGGAAATAAATTTAAAAGAGCAAAACTAAACCCTGGGTGGCTAAACTCCAACATAAAAATGCATATTAGTGCTAAAGAAAAGGCCTTCAAAAAATACAAGACTGAGGGGTCATTGGCAGCTTTCAAGCATTACAAAGAGTGTAATAAGAAATGTAAAGACGAAATCAGGGCGGCTAAAATAGAACACGAGAGACATATAGCGGAGGAGAGTAAAAAGAACCCCAAGAAATTCTTTAAGTATATAAACAGTAAGAAAGCGAGGCCAGAACACATTGGCCCCATAAAAGACGACAAAGGAAATATGGCCACTGAGGACAGAGAAAAGGCGGAAGTGTTAAATAATTTCTTCTCTTCAGTCTTCACAAAAGAATCGGGGGGCTACACGAACCTAGCTTGTAAGGCCGAACTAAACAACACACCTCAGGAAGTGCCGCCATGGCTTACTGAAGATAGACTTAAAACTAAACTAGAGAAACTTAACATAAATAAATCACCGGGACCAGATGGCTTGCACCCGAGGGTTCTTAAAGAGCTCAGCCAGGTGATTGCCGGACCATTATTCTTGATCTTTAAGGATAGTTTACAGACGGGTATGGTGCCAGCTGATTGGAAAAAAGCCAACGTGGTACCAATATTTAAAAAGGGGCTGAGATGTATCCCGGGTAACTATAGGCCGGTCAGCCTAACATCTGTAGTCTGCAAGATTTTGGAGGGGATGTTAAAGGACCACATACAAGACTTTAGTAATGAAAACTGTATTATTAGTAATAATCAGCATGGATTCATGAAAAATCGTTCTTGCCAAACCAATCTATTAACCTTCTACGATGAAGTGAGCTGCCACCTAGATAAAGGAAAGCCTGTGGATGTGGTGTATCTGGACTTTGCAAAGGCCTTTGACACCGTTCCCCACAAACGCTTACTGTACAAACTAAGGAAGGTAGGTATGGACCATAAGGTGAGTACCTGGATAGAGAACTGGCTCCAGGGGAGAGTCCAGAGGGTGATAATTAATGGGGAGTACTCGGATTGGGCGGGTGTGGAAAGTGGGGTCCCCCAGGGTTCTGTCCTGGGACCAATCCTGTTTAATTTATTCATAAATGATCTAGAGGAGGGGATATCTACTACAATCTCAGTATTTGCGGATGATACTAAACTAAGCTTGCCAATATCTTCTATGCAGGATGTGGAAA
This sequence comes from Pelophylax lessonae, assembly GCF_965119305.1. NCBI lineage: Eukaryota > Metazoa > Chordata > Amphibia > Anura > Ranidae > Pelophylax > Pelophylax lessonae. The sequence continues at coordinate 224,706,554 of NC_138770.1, read as the reverse complement.
CCTTACAAGCGGACCTGAACAAAATAACGGGGTGGGCAACTACATGGCAGATGAGGTTTAATGTTGAAAAATGTAAAGTAATGCACTTGGGGGCCAGAAACCAGAAAGCAAGCTACTCACTAGGGGGGAACCTCTGGGTGAGTCTAGGATTGAAAAAGACTTGGGGGTACTGGTAGACAACAGGCTTGGCAGTGGCATGCAATGCCAAGCCGCTGCAAGCAAAGCCAACAGAATACTGGGATGTATAAAAAAGGGGATTCACTCCAGAATTAAAGAGATTATTCTCCTGCTCTACAAGACTCTGGTCCGGCCACATCTGGAGTATGCTGTCCAGTTCTGGGCACCGGTCCTCAGGAAGGATGTGCTGGAACTGGAAAGGGTCCAGAGAAGGGCAACAAAAATAATTAGGGGAATGGAGGACATCAGCTATGAGGAAAGACTACAAGCACTGAACCTATTCTCTCTGGAGAAGAGACGATTGAGGGGGGATATGATATCAATGTACAAATACTGTACTGGCGATCCTAGCATAAGGAACAAACTATTCAGAGAAAGGAGATACAATAAGACACGTGGCCACTCACTAAAACTAGAGGAAAGGCGGTTTAACCTTAAAGTGCGTAAGGGGTTCTTCACTGTAAGAGTGGTAAGGATGTGGAATTCTCTTCCACAAGCAGTCGTATCAGCAGGGAGCATTGATAGTTTCAAAAAACTATTAGATGGGCACCTTAGAGACCACAACATACAGGGGTATACAATGTACGGTTAAAAGCAAACACACACACACACATCATAGGTTGAACTGGATGGACTGATGTCTTTTTTCAACCTCACTAACTATGTAACTATGTAACTATCTACTACAGTGATTGCTGCTCCTCTTCTGGATCCTGTGCTGTGGTGGAGAGATAATCTCCACCTCTTCCAATCAGATAGTGTTTTGCATTAATTGATAAGGTATTCTGTAAATGGGGCCTATGTCTAGGAAGTGACTAGGGATGATCTAACTGTTCGGGTCGACCATCGGTTCGACCCGAACATTGACTGTTCGAAATTCAGCCGAATTCCGAACTTTTTGCTGAAAAAGTTCGGAATTCGGCAACCAGAACCGACCAAAATGCAATGGGACAGGAACTGGGCTTTAAAAGCCCGTGATTGGACCAGAACCATCAGTAAAAGCCAATTGAGGGGGCAGGAGGATGCTAGGAATGTGATTGGAGTGACTAGGGGGTCCAGAGGCCAATCAGTAGTGAATACGCCCCCCAGTATATAAGATAGCCCCGCCAAATCTCTAGCACTTTAATACAGGGCTGTGGAAGAGAGTGGAAGCAGTTCTGTTACTCCTGCTTCAAAAGTGTCATTTAGCAATTATTAGTGTGAGGAAAGGGATATCTAGTGTAGTTAGGGTACTATATACCACTATAGTTAGATTCAATAATCTAGTTTCTGTAGGGAACGTGTTAAGTGTCAGGGTGACTGTAGTGTAGTGTAGGGTGAACTGACTCTGACTGCTATGGCAGGGTGACCAAACTCTTCCATGTCAGGGTGACCGCCATAGAAAAAAGATCCTTTGTATTAGAATTGCAGTAGAGCAGGGTAGTGGCTCCGCTACTTTTACACCTGGCCGTTTTTGTTTCAGGCGTTTTATTGGGCTTTTTTGTGGACGTCTTTGGAAGCAGGCATGACATCTGAACTTCTGTGTAGGGGTATATATACACACACACACCCCTATACAGAAGTTCAGATGTTATGCCTGCCTCCAAAGACGCCTAAAAAATGCCCAAAAAAACGCCTGCAACAACACACCTGGGCGTTTTTGTTGCAGGCGTTTTTTTGGGCACTTTCTGGGCGTCTTTGGAGGCAGGCATAACATCTGAACTTCTGCATAGGGGTATATATACACACACACATATATGTATTTATATACATACACACATATAGGTGTGATAGGAGCGGAGCCCTATGCCTGCAAATAATTTCATTAGCGCAGGCATAGGGGTCTGCTACTTTCACACCTATATGTGTGTATGTGTATATATACATACATGTGTGTGTGTATATATACCCTTACACTGAAGTTCAGATGTCATGCCTGCCTCCAAAGACGTCCACAAAAAAGCCCAATAAACGCCTGCACCAAAAATGGCCAGGTGTGAAAATAGTGGAGCCCTATGCCTGCTCTACTGCAATTCTAATATAATCAATCTTTTTTTTTCTGGTTCTGGACATGCTACAGAGCTGAAACTTCACAGGTACACTTTTTAGACCCCCCAAACACTAAATCCAAAGAAATCTCTTTTTTTTTTTCAACAATTTTTTCAATAATTTGCTCTCTATCAAAAACGACAATTTTTAAGAACTTTTTTTTGTGTGATTAATAGTCCCTGGGGCATGGCCCTTCATGGCCCTAGGCACTTTTTAGGGGCATTTATCAAAATGGTGTTTTTTGATTACCGAAGTTCGGGTCCCATTGATTTCAATAGGGTTCTGAAATCAGGGCCGAACTTTCGGGAAGTTCGGGTGTTCTGGTCGAACCAAACTTTTCAAAAGTTCGATCATCCCTAGAAGTGACCCCCTGTGTTTGCTATGCAGTAGGGCAGTCACTCGCCACAAGACCTGAGGCAACAGCAATCGCTTTGGTACTGGCAACTACTGCAGAGATTTTCTGCTTCCACAGCAGTCCCACAGACATGGCATATGCATACTTACATTAGTCCTAGCTAACTATGCAATTAGGTCCATACCTAGAGTTCCCTCCCCCCTTTATAGCAACAGAAGCTTGGCAATCTACCAGCCTTCTAATGTAAAACAAACAGGTGCTGTTAGCTACAAGGCTAGGTTCATGCCATACAGGTGCGTGCATTTCTGTCGCGTGTAGGGCAGCCCATTCATTTTACTGGGTTTCTACTGCAAAAAAAAAAGTCCTTGATCCTTTTCCAAAAATATGTGGGGGTGCGATTAATAAATAATGGCACGTCAATGCATGTCTACTAAAAGGCAGTATAGGGAAAACATGCAATTTTTCATGTGTAACCGACACAAACAAATTGTGAACCTAACCTGAGAAGCTGCCTGAAAGAATATCTGTTGTTATCTACGGGGATTAATTACTTCACAGTAACTTCAGCTACAGAGGTCAGCTATGGTTTGTTTTAAATCTCTTTACTGTTTTGTAGGAATATGTACAATCATAAAGTAAAAGCAGGGATTGCCTCACTTTAGAAGGATTTCCTCTCACTTCCTGATTTGAGTGTGGAACATGAATTAAAGTGAAATCCCCCAAATTAGACACAAATGGCAAAAACATTAACAGGGGTTATAACCCTCCTTTATTCAAAATGGAAAACATTTTGCCTTCAGTTCTACTTTAATGTCCAAAATCAGGGCATAGGTGTACTTTAAGTCAGGTGAAGTGTTACCGCATACAGTATGTTCAAAATCTTGTAAGAATTTCTAATACTTTTCTTCCATCATGCTTTATATGTACAATGAGAATACCTAAAATTTCAGCCTTTTATTGTCCCTGTGATGAAATTGAACTGGTCCCTTAAGAAGTGTTAGAGAGAAGGTGAAAGGAAGGTGAATTACTCTCTACTTGTTTAGCCGAGTGTTTTTCAACCATTTTCCAGTCAAGGCACCCTTTAAAAGTATGGACGATCTCAAAGTGCCCCCTTCCAAAGTGTAATAAACCAAACTAATAGTTTTATGTAGCAGCATCCACACACATAGGACACCCAACATTAGAGATGATTTATTCTTTCAAAGCAAATACACTTTTACACACTGGCACTGATTAGTATTCCAGCATTTCTTCTTTCTCATTTTCTACCCCCCACTCGGCTAACGTGACCCGCCGTGCTGACAGAGAGGGATGGGGATCAAACAAGGATGCTATGCAGGTGCCCAATGTCCTCCTCATCAACCAATGATGTTTGTGGTTGTTAGGATGCTAGCAGCTGGCTTGCACAGTACCCAAGGTTGTAATTGTGCTCAATGAAAACCTGTGGCTTTGTGTAACAAAAAAGCAAGCTTGATCCACCCGCTGACTTGTGCACAATGTTTGGGCAATTTGAGACAATTTGTAGGCATTTTGCCAAGGCAACCCTGAAGAACCCAGAAGCCACCCTGGTTGAAAAACCCTGGTTTAGCCTACTGCCTGCATCATGTGTAGGGAGCATGCTGCTTGTGAAATTTAGCTGTTTACTGTATCAATATCAGGTAAAGCTGTCTTTATCTAAATGGCAGCCAACGAATGTCTCTTGTTGGTTTAAATTAGTAAACAATGGGTGTTGTAAAGGATGCCTGTAAGCTAATGACATTGCAGAAGCGAAAAAGGTTGCTCTGATAAAAAACAAAATAACTACACGATTATTAGACATGGGGCTCTTATTTGTGTAAAACTACATCATAAATACTGTACATCACCAAGCAAATAATGTTATAACCAAATAACATTACTATGTGACTAAGCCGATATAGTTCTGTCTAAATATACATTTATGTAAAATTATATTTTTTTAATTATATTATTTTTTTCAGCAAAGAAATTCTCAGTGTAATAAGTAGGGTATTGCATCATTTAATAAGTCTTAATAAGTATTTTTCTTTGATGCTTCTTGTCTTCTTCCAGATAGGTTATTTTCTCAAGTTCTAAAGACCCTGGGTGCTCTGGATAAATTACTTCCAGCAAGTTTCAAGTTTTAAATGAATATATAAACCATCTCTTGCACATCCACCTTCAGACTAATAAAAGCAGACGAGCATGACCTGTATTTTTCAACCATCTCCTTAATTCAGATCATATCCATTAAAATTGCAATTAACACCTGAAAGCTTGCAAATTATCTGACTCACTGATTTGTACAGTTAAGTGTCAAGATTTTTTTTTTCTTCTGAAGGCTAAAACTCATGTAACATGAAAATCTAACGTCCCTAAATTATGCCGAGAAAGTGAGCTTGAAGAATTACAGTGGATTGCTTGTCATAATAGAGTTTATCTATCTATAGCCTGGAGATTGAAAGTGTTAACAGTTTAGCTCCTTATAAGACGTGGATTACATAGGGCTTTTAGTTGGCTTAATAATAATTATAATTAATCTTGAAAGATGCATTACATATTGTATACTGGATTATAGTTCATTAACCTGTGACAAACATGCTGACCCTATTATTTTCCATGGCCATGTATTTACTACAGTCTTTATGTACATCCACATTGACAAAACATTGATTCTTTCAAGTGTTGAATATATTCATGTTTCACTGATAATGGAATATCTAGTAGTTTATAATGTTATTAAACTGTAACTTTAACCTTTGACTTTATTGTTTTCATGCTCTTGGAAAATAAAAAAGCATGACAGATACGTTAAAATATAGTTGACTTGAATATTTGAATCTTGGCACTGTCTCAAGCCATCCTGGCAATGTACGGAGTAGAAGAATTGATTACAAATCACTTCCTAGTGTTGGAACCTAGGTCTTTAGGCTGGGAAATAAGGCACATTTATTATTATTATGCTCTGAAGGCACCAAACTGTTAGTGCTAGAAATGAATAAATAATGAAATATCTATTTCCCAAGCAATTCATATGATGCCTTCACAATTCAATCCTTCTAACCTATGTCTCTGTTTCATTTTATTTTGTAGGTTTGTTAATCTATTTTTGAAAAAAAAATAAACAGGTCCCCTGCTCCACAAACCAGTGTAGGCATCAAATATATTGTATGGCACTTGAATGGCTGAGGGAGTGCAAGAATTTGATCCACTCTCTATGCTGGTACCAGCCAAAATGCCCTTTATCACTTGGTAATAACTTCAGGCAGGGGGCCTTAAAAACACATCAAAATCCCTCCTCCCAGCACTCAGCCAGGGTTCAACTTCTTTGTTCAACTAGTAAGGGAGAGATTCAGATCTTTTACCCAACCACCACACTATTAAAAAAAAAAACTGTAAAGTCATTTTTAAAATTATATTTAAATTCTACCATTTTCCAATTTATTAAAATGGTTTTAAAAAATCCTGGTCTCCTGTCTTCTAAATCATCTAGGTTGCACATCTTCTTTCTGCATTTCTTTAGACATTGGCGATGCAGATGATACTGGCACATTAAAGTAGCAAGCTGGTGTTTTAAAGGGCGTCCATTTTACTAACTTTTATAAGAAAAATGACTGTGATAAATTTGGAGTCTGCCATTTATGCTCACTAATGCAAATGCTACATGCTTGACTGTTATACTAATCTTTAGCCTTAAAGAGGAAGTAAACCCTCCTCTGCAACTTGTACCTATAGGTAAGCCTATGACAAGGCTTACCTATAGGTACTAAATATCTCCTAAACATGTACCGTTTAGGAGATATTTAGCTTGCATGCAGCCAGTGACATCACTGGCGCATGCGCTCTGAAAGAATGGCCGCTTGTGCCGTTCCTTCAGAGCCAAGTACCGTGAAAGCATGCGCGGGAGTGACGTCACTGCGGCTCCAGCCAATCAGATGGCCGGATTCCGCAAAGCAGGAAGAAGAGTGACCAAACATGTCGCCCGTGAGGGAGGTGAGCGAGCTGCACTGTGGAGCTTCGTTCTAAGGTAAGTATTTCATAATGAGCTAGTATGCGATGCATACTACCTCATTATGTGTTTGTCTTTCAGGTGTTTGTTTGTTTTTTTAAAAAATTTAACCTCTTTAATAGTTTTTAAAGCAGATCTTCAGTGTCTTAAACAACTTCTCTCTACTCCATCCCTCCTCCCATCCCGTACATGTATAACGCTGTTTATTTATTTATTTTTTTCTAGAAAACTGTCCAGCCTGAACCTGGAAGAGCCAGTGGGCTTCTCGAATTACATCAGAAACAACATGGTGGGGCAGGTTTATAATGGGGGCAGGACATGAGAGAATCTCAGTGGGGGCAACACTGGATCTGTTGGATGGGTGAGTATCTGAAATGTGCAGATACCACCTCCCAGTAAGCGAGAATAAAATAAAAAAAAGGGAGGTGGAGTTTCGCTTTAAGTCATTGACCTGGACCATGTATAACATTCCGCAGATCAGACATCACTTTGATTTTACTGGCTGCATGCTCATTTTATGTCAATTACTTGCTGAATATTGACGTCACAGACAGCCAGGCAACCAATGTTTTTCCAAGGAAGTTAGCAGTCGCATGATCCAAATTGCCCTCAGTACCGGTTTCCTTTAAGTCCCAATCCTTGATGCGCTCACTGGTGTTAATTGTGTTAAGGGAATTTGCATTGCAGAGGGACGTGGTGGCTCTAACTGTGGGAATGAAAGACTGTTTGCCTGTTGTCCTAGGCTGCTTTCTTTTAGATGGGGAATGGACTGTACATGCTTTGTTTTTTCCAAAATAAACTTAGTTTTAAAAATAAGTTTAATAAAAGGAAAAAGCTAGTAATGATGAATCAGAAAATATCTGCAAACCTCTGCAAGCTGTGAATTGGCCTAATCCAGGAAATCTGCAATGCAGTAGCACGCAGAACCAATTCGCCTTTTTAGTTTGGACCAAACCGTGACTGTATCCAAAATAATTGTTTTAGACTTGAAATGTTTAATTACACTGGAGTTTATCAAAGTGGTCTTCAGCTTTCATCATCCCACTAACTGCAATGAATGTAATAATCACTGATTAGTTACTGCTGTAGAGGATACACAGAGATAGCACTACGACAAATGCTTCTGAGTGTCATAAGTGCTGATTTTGCATGCTAATATTTTCCAGAGTGTTGGAAAATTTCTCTCTGATGTTGCCTTTTCTCCATAGAATAGAGAATAACCCAGTCACCTTGCATGTGCTGTTTTTATCTGCTATTGACTACCCTTGGGCTGGATTCACACACTTGCATTTTTTTAATGCTTTTTTGCAGAAACGCACTACAGTCCATTTACAGTGGTTTCCTATGGGAAATGTTCACATCTATGCTTTTTTCAGGGGCTCTGTTTTCCAAGGTCAAGGAATTTTTTAAAAGCAAATCGGTGTGTTTTTGGTTTAATAGACCTCAATGGAGAAACTACAGAAAAACATATAGTGAAGTTTTACTGTGATTGTAATGCCATGTTGCTACGTTTTGCATTTTTTAATCCACCCAACAGCAAACTGGTAAAAAAAAAAGCTTTAAAAAAAAAAGCATCAAAAAACATGCAGAAAATGCATCAAAAACGTGTGTGCAAAAATGCAAAATGCACCGCAAAATGCACAGCAGAAATGGATCAAAAGCAAACTGCATAGGTGTGAACCAAGCCAAAGTGCATTGCAATGCTCATCAAAAATGTGCGAGAATGATGTTGGGTTTAGCTATCCATTAAAACTAATCGAGGGTGATGCTATGATAAAAATATGTGGCTTTTTTTTCTTTTTTTTTCTCATAAAATTAGCTGTGGTAAAAAGTTCTAGCTTATTTTCTAAGGCATATTGCCTGATATAAATTCTACACCTTTACATTTTATTCTTTTATGTGTATTTGGCTTTGAAAAGGGTTAATTGCCATCCCACAGGCGAGTTCCTCTTTCCTGAAATGTGTAGAAATTAGCAGGAAAGCCTCCTATAAAATCATAAACCCCCAAGGCTAGCCTGCCACCAAGATTATCTGTGAAGACTTCTATACCTATGGGGCTGTTTAAGTCAATACCTAAAACTAATTAACAAAACTCAACCCGACACAGGATTTCCTAGATACATTAGAAAAATGACTTCAGGGTAGCAGGTTCTGTGAGTAGAGACAGGACTTAAGTATTTCATAAAATGAGCAGATTTTTAGCATATTAATAAGATTACAGATTTACATACTTAGGCAGAAGCTGTCAAAATACTTAATACCAATTGTATTCTATTTATATAATATATAGGAAGAAAATTTGAGTATATTATCTATTTTTGCATATTGTTCCCTTTATGATGTCACAACTTAATTAGTATATTTTCCATTGACACAGAATGCTAATGAAGGATAGTTATCCAGATCCTCTAACATGGCCTAGTCTAGGCTTTCTCAAACTTTTTACCATGGAGGAACACTTGAATTAACTTTAATGTCTCAGGGAACTCCTACTCATAATTACTATATTTCTAGAGCACATTAGCATGAGGAGTAAACTGAGATGCAAGAAAAAAAAATAATTTGGCATATTTCGTTTATACCCAGAACTGCTCTATACAACAAAAATATTTTCAGCGATAATAATGAAATGGATAATAATAATAATAATAACCATGAAGAAATGCAGTCAGTAAACATTTTAATGGTCCCTTGCATTGGTGGTCAGAGGAGAAGCGCCCTGTTTACATTGGTGACTAGTGAAGAAATGCCTCATTACATCGATAATAAGTAGAAAAGTGCCCCTTGTAATGGTGATAAGTGGGAATGGACTACCTTACATTGGTGGTCAGTGGAGAAATGCCCCTTACATTGGTGGTTAGTGGAAAAGTGCCCCCTTACCTTGGCGGTCAGTGGAAATGCCCCTAACACCCTTACATTAGTGATCAGTAAAAAACAGCTATCCTACATAGGGGCTGGGCATGACCCAGCTGTCTTGGTCCACAATATAACCTATGACAGAATACATGGAGGGTGGAGGCTCATTAAGCATCAATTTAAAAGACTAGGCTGCAAGTTGAATGTATGGCTTAAGACCTGGTGTAATAAGGAGGGATTTAGGTTTCTAGAGCACTGGGCTGGCTTTTCATTGGGGTACAACCTATATGCTAGAGATGGTTTGCACCTAAAAGGAAAGGGGTGTGCTGTGATGGGAGAGAGGTTTATGGGAAGCCTGGATGAGTATTGAACTAGGATTGGGGGTATGCATTCAATTATAATGGGTCAGACAGGTCAGACAGGGGTCTCCATGTTACAAACAACCATCATTGTTAATGGCACTATAGTAATGTTAGTGTTTGTACTAAAATAAAAAATATGCAAGTAACGTGTGCAAACGTGTTGTTCATATGACTGGGCTATTAATATTCCTGGCTATGCTTTCTTTCACAAAGACAGGGTAAAACGGAAAGGTGGTGGTGTCTTACTTTATTTACTTTATGTGAGAGGTGATCTCAAAGCGAGTGTGAATGAGGACCTAGTTGATGGAGAGTGTGAATGAGGCTGAAGCATTATGGGTGGAACTGCACATAGGTGCGTGTACTACAAAGGTATTAATTGGAGTTTGTTATAGGCCACCCAATGTTATTGAGGAGGTGGAGACTCTGCTCCTTGCACAGATAGAAAGGGATGCAAGTGCTGGGACAGTAATATTAATGGGAGGTTTTAACTACCTGGGAATTGACTGGAATAATGGCACTGCAGGAACAGTTAAAGGGCAAAAATGAATAAACCTATTACAAAACAATTTTATGTTAAAGTTCATAGAGGCCTCCACTAGGAATGATGCTCTGCTGGATCTGGTAATCTCAAATCATGCAGAGCATATTACTAATGTTCATATAAAAGAACATCTGGGTAGCAGTGACCATAACATGATTTCATTTAATGCAAGCTGTAAGCAACAAGCACGTACTTGAAATATAAAAACACTTAACAGGTTATTCCACTTTCGTGGGAAAAAAATAGCAAATAAAGAAAAAATAATATAGCGCATACAATTGCGACACAAGTCATATTATAATTGAATGTTATTAAAAATGACCTTTCCTTTTCAATCTGCAGCCACTGTAATTTTCTAAAAATGCAATGCAATATGGCTACCTGGAGGTTTTCTTTTATGTACATAGCATGTGTACTGAACACACCCTAGAAATATAATTTCCTGCTTGTGTGATTGGCTCACCGATATTCCCAGAAGTCTGCCTAAGATACAAGTCAGAGTTTTAGGCATCTGTCATTTTTGGTGAGATAGGAACACAATAGGGACACCTCTAAAGGTATGCAGGCCAGAGCAAATTTCCTCATTAGTGCTCTGCAGCTGCACTGCTGATTGATATTTATGAAACTACTCCCGTTAGACCCACCCAGCAAAGAGGAACAAACAGTAATTTCTTCAGAATAGCAAAAGGTAGGAATCTGCAACAAAGATTCCTATAATCTTTGCAATGTACATAAATCACCCAGTGGGGAATTTTTTTTTCTCTGCAAAAGTGGAGTTATGCTTTAACTGTAAGAGAGCAGATTTTCCAAGGATGAGAGCTGCTCCCCAAAACTTAGACTGGGAGGGAGTATTGGTATCGATGACCACAGAACAGAAATAGGAATTCTTCAAAAAACTTTATGTGAACACACTGCAAAGTATATTCCCATGGGCAATACATTTAAAAGGCTAAAAATAAAACCTATGTGGCTCACGGCCAAAGTTCAAAAAGCTATAAATAATAAGAAAGGAGCTTTTACAAAATGTAAAAATGAATGAACACTATCATTGTTTAAATGTTCCAAAGAATACAGCAGAATATGTGAAAACTGGCTAAAAGACTGTATTCTGAGAGTAGGGTTAATGATTCATACTCTGAATGGTCTAAGGTTATCAATGGTGTACCCCAAAGTTCAATGTTGGGACTCTTACTTTTTAATATATTTATAAAAGATATAGGGTCTGTTATTAAAAGTACAATTTTACTCTTTGCAGATGACACCAAGCTATGCAGTGGAATAATGCCCTTAAAGAATGTCTCCAACTTACAAGCTGACCTCCATGCACTGTTTAATTGGGCAAATATGTGTCAGATGAGGTTTAATGTTGATAAATGTAAAGTTATGCACTTAGGGACTAAGAATATGCATGCATCATACATACAAGGTGGAGAAGAATCTGGGTGTTCTCGTAGATCATAAGCTTAATATTAGCATGCAATGAGATATAATTTTACAAATCATTAGTAAGACCTCAACTGGAATATGCAGTTCAGTTTTCGGAACCAGTTACATAGTTACATAGTTAGTCAGGTAGAAAAAAGACCATCTGGCTCAACCAATTAAAAAAAAAAAAAAAACAGTAATAAAAACCCAACCATACAATCCCATATACACAATCCTATACCTGCAGTTGATCCAGAGGAAGGCGAAAAAGAACCCAGCAAAGCATGATCCAATTTGCTACAGCAGGGGAAAAAAATTCCTTCCTGATCCTCTGAGAGGCAATCAGATATTCCCTGGATCAACTTTACCTATAAATATTAGTACCCACTTATATTAAGTAGGGATGATCGAACTTTTGAAAAGTTTGGTTCGACCAGAACACCCGAACTTTCCAAAAGTTCGGCCCGGATTTCAGAACCCCATTGAAATCAATGGGACCTGAACTTCGGTAATCAAAAAACACAATTTTGAAGCCCTAAAACCCAATAAATGCCCCTAAAAAGTGCCTAGGGTTCTGGGTCATGCCCCAGGGACTATTAATCACACAAAAAAAAGTTCTTAAAAATTGTCATTTTTGATAGAGAGCCAATTATTGAAAAAAAGAAAAAAGAGATTTTTTGATTTTGGGTTTAGTGTCCGGGGGTCTAAAAAGTGTACCTGTGAAGTTTCAGCTCTGTAGCATGTCCAAAACCATAAAAAAAGATTGTTTGTATTATGTCACTTATAGAACAGGGATATGGCTCCGCTATTTTCACACCTTGCCGGTTTAGTATCAAGCGTTTTTTTGGGCATTTTTGGGGGGTTATTGGAGGCAGGCAAAACATCAGAACTTCTGTGTAGGGGTAAATATACACACATACTTATATGTATATATACCCATACACATATATAGGTGTGAAAGTAGCAGAACACCATACTTGCGCTAATGAAATAATTAACACCAATATGGCTCCGCTCCTATCACACCTATATATGTGTAAGTGTAAAATACATATAAGTGCGTGTGTATATATATATACCCCTATACAGAAGTTCAGATGTTTTGCCTGCCTCCAAAGACCCCAAAAAAATGCCCAAAAAAACGCCTGCTGCAAAAACACACCTGGGCGTTTTTTTTTTTTTTGGCGCTGGCGTTTTTTGGGCATTTTTTTGGGTTCTTTGGAGGCAGGCAAAACTTCTGAACTTCTGTATAGGGGTATATATATACACACACACTTATATGTATTTTACACCTACACATATATAGGTGTGATAGGAGCGGAGCCATATTGGTGTTAATTATTTAATTAGTGCAAATATAGTGTTCTGCTCCTTTCACACCTATATATGTGCAGGTGTATATATACAGACATGTGTGTGTATATATACCCATATACACATGTTCAGATGTCATGCCTGACTCCAAACATGTCCTCAAAAAATCCCTATAAACGCCTGCAGCCAAAAAGCAGGCTGACAGGCGAGAAGCCATATCAGTGCTCTGAAATTGACCTTAGAGAAACGATCTTTTCTCTATAGCGGTCACCCTAATATGGAAGGGTTTTGTCACCCTGCCATAGCAGTCAGAGTCAGTTAACCCTACACTACACTACGGTCCCTTTACACTTAACACTTTCCCTACAGAAACTAAATTAATAAAGCTAACTATAGTGGAAAATAGCACCCTAACTACACTAGGTATCCCTTTCCTCACACTAAAAACTGCTAAATGACACTTTGTAGCAGAAGTAACAGAACTGCTTCCACTCTCTTCCATGTCCCTGTATAACAATGCTAGGAATTTGGCGGGGGCTATCTTATATACTGGGGGGCGTATTCACTAATGATTGGCCTATGGACCCCCTAGTCACTCCAATCACATTCCTAGCATTCTCCTGCCCCCTCAATTGGCTTTTACTAATGGTTCTGGTCCAATCACGGGCTTTTAAAGCCCATTTCCCGTACCATTGCATTTTGGTCGCTTCTGGTTGCCGAATTCCGAACTTTTTCAGCAAAAAGTTCTAAATTCGGCCGAACCTCGAACAGCCAATGTTCGGGTCGAACCGATGGTCGACCCGAACCGTTCGATCATCCCTAATATGAAGTACACCCAGGAAAGAATCCAGGCCTTTCTTAAAGCAATCTAGTGAGCTGGCCAGAACCACCTCTGGAGGGAGTCTATTCCACATTTTCACAGCTCTTACAGTGAAGAATCTGTATTTGGAGACGAAATCTGTTTTCCTCTAGACGTAAAAAGTTCACAAAAAGGATATCAGGGAATTGGAGAATATGCAGAGAAGGACAACCAAACTGATAAGAGGCATGGAGGAGCTCAGCTATGACGACAGATTAGAGGAACTGAATTTATTCTCTCTTGAGAAGAGGAGATTAAGGGGGGGATATGATCAACATGTATAAATATGTAAGTGGTCCATATAGTGAACTTGGTGTTGAGTTATTCACTTTAAGGTCATCACAGAGGACAAGGTGGCACTCTTTACGTCTGGAGGAAAAGAGATTTAATTCCCAAATATGGAAAGGTTTCTTCACCGTAAGAGCTGTGACAATGTGGAAAAGACTCCCTCAAGAGCTGGTTCTGGCCAGCTCAGTAGATTGCTTTTAAAAGGCCTTGATTGTTTCCTGAATGTACATAATATAACTGGATTTTAACATTTATTGATAAAGTTGATTCAGGGATTATCTGATTGCCTCTTGGGGGATCAGGAGGGGATTTTCCCCCCCGCTGGACCAGATTGGATTATGCTTTGCTAGGGTTTTTTTGCCTTCCTCTGGATCAAATGTGGGTATAGGATTGTGTATACTGTATAGGGTTGAATTATTTTTTTTTTTCTTTTTATTGGTTGAAATAGATGGACTTTCAACCAGGCTAACTATGTAACTACATTGGTGGTCAGTGTAGTGCCGTCTTAAATTGGTGGACATTGGCGGACCTGTGGCGCAATCTAGGGTTCCACTGTACCCTGTTGGACAAAGGCTGGCCTAGTCTATGAATAAACAGTCTATTTATGTCTGAGCATTCTTATTTACCTGTGTAGTGCCCTCCTCTATTTAGGCTCCTAAGCTAAATCTAGCTTTTGGCTTCACTGTGGTCAGTGGAGCAGCAATTGATCGTTTTTGTCTGGTCAGAGTTACAAGCTGGGTCTTTGATTTCTCTTACATGCTGGTGGCTCGGGTGATACATTTTTGGCAGGCATTCCCAGAGTGTTCTTTCCTCTCCAGGGAGGGTTCCAGTTCTCCTGGGGCAGTCCGGGCCTCAGCAGGAGATGAGCTGAGGTCCTGGGAAAGATTACTAATACATTTTGCTGGAGGGCACTATCCTAAAGTCCTGGCCTGAAGAAGGACCTTTTATCTTACTGAGGATCTATTTGTGGATGCTTGATGGCAGGCAGCTCCTGGGACACTGTGACTAAGACCTGATATGGGTCAGTAGTGAAGGCTGCTCCTAAAAAGGATGTTTCTAGTATGAAGTATGTCCTCCTAAATATACGTTTGCTATGTTTTAGCAATGTAACCCCAAAGCCCTCTCCTGGTCAAGTTCTACAGCAATAAAGTCTAAAAATACATCTCCTAGACTGAACCTATATTGTCGGTGAGCATGGATTTTATTCTGGGAGAACTTGGGATATTCTCAGTGGCCCCTTGGGGGTAAGCGCCACACCTGAATTTGTGAAGGTCTGTCTAAGGGCTCATGTACACAGGGCAGTTTAAAACCTTTTCTGGAAACTTGACAGCCAATGGTGAAAAGTTTACATATTGCATTTATGCGAGTTTAGCAGCGGTTATGAGCGTTTGAGGTTTTAAGCTTTTTTTTAAAGATAAGCTCAGGAGACCCTCCCAAACACCCACAATGCATGAAAAACAAGTACATTTTTACCTATTTCAGCCATTCTGTGAAAGAAGAGAGAGCAGTGTGCTTTTAGATTGCTGTCTTATTTTTTGTGTTTTCACTATGGATCCCATCATGATCATGTGAGATGTTGCTGTTGCTGAGCCTCCAAAGACATAGAAAATTGCATGAGAGGACCAGAGTTTGTCCCTACTGGACTTTTATATGTTCAAAAATTATGAGAATTTTTTTCCCCTTTAAAAACGCTTATAAACGCGGTTTACACAGTTACAAGCATTTGGCATTTGAAATGCCAGTAAACTACAGTCCTGAACACGATTTTTCTGCTTTCAAAAAAATGTCTAAAATTGCCTCTAAACTAATATAAATGACTGAGTGTACATGTACACATAAGATAACATGAGGAGATTTCAGGGGCTGCTGAAAAGAAACTCCCAACTGCTTCTTAACTTCAGTTTAGTAGCTGCAGTGTACATGAGGCCTAAAAGAAACTGTAGAAAAAAATCTGATATAATACATTTATTTGCTACTAGGGATGATCGAACGGTTCGGGTTGACCATCGGTTCGACCCGAACATTGGGTGTTCAAAATTCGGCCAAATTCCAAACTTTTTGTGGTACAAGTTCGGAATTCGGTCACCAGAACTGCCCAAAATGCAATGGGACAGGAACTGGGCTTTAAAAGCCCGTGATTGGCCCAGAAACGTCAGTAAAAGCCAATTGAGGGGACAGGAGTCTGCTAGGAATGTGATTGGAGTGACTACAGGGTCCAGAGGCCAATCAGGAGTGAATACGCCCCCCAGTGTATAACATAGCCCCGCCAAACCTCTAGCACTATAATACAGAGGCTGTGGAAGAGAGTGGAAGCATATGTGTTTCTCCTGCTGCTTGTAAAGCTCCAGTGTCATTTTGCAATTATCTTCTGCTTTATGGAGCTGTTCTTTTAGTGTGAGGAAAGGGATATGCAGTGTAGTTGGGGTACTATATACCACTATAGTTAGATTCAATAATCTAGTTTTTGTAGGGATACTTTCAAGTGACAGGGTGACCGTAGTATAGTTTAGGGTGACCTGACTCTGCGATGTCAGGGTGACCATAGTGTAGTTTAGGGTGACCTGACTCTGCCATGTCAGGGTGACCATAGTGTAGTTTAGGGTGACCTGACTCTGCCATGTCAGGGTGACCGTAGTGTAGTTTAGGGTGACCTGACTCTGCCATGCCAGGGTGACCGAACTCTGCCATGTCAGGGTGACCGTAGTGTAGTTTAGAGTGACCGGACTCTGCCATGCCAGGGTGACCGAAATCTGCCATGTCAGGGTGACCGTAGTGTAGTTTAGGGTGACCTGACTCTGCCCTGCCAGGGTGACCCCACTCTGCCATGTCAGGGTGACCCCACTATGCAGATTCTGGGTTAGGGGTATGCATATATATATATATATACACACATATATATATATATATATATATATATATATATGTGTGTATGTATATGTATATATATACACACACACACATATATATATATCCCTATACAGAAGTTCACATGTCATGCCTGCCTCCAAACGCCTTCAAAAAACGCCTGAAACAAAAAAGCGTGAAAGGAGGGTAACACCATCCCTGCGCTACTGAAATTCTAAGAAAAATAATCTGTTTTTTTCTAGTTCTGGACATGCTACAGAGCTGAAACTTCACAGGTACACCCTTTAAACCCCCCATACACTAAATCCAAAGAAATCTAATTTTTTTTCAATAATTTTTTCAATAATTGGCTCTCTATCAAAAACGACAATTTTTAAGAACTTTTTTTTGCCTGATTCATAGTCCCTGGGGCATGACCCAGAACCCTAGGCACTTTTTAGGGGCATTTATTGGGTTTTAGGGCTTCAAAATGGTGTTTTTTGATTCCCAAAGTTCGGGTCCCATTGATTTCAATGGGGTTCTGGAATCCGAACCGAACTTTCGGGAAATTTGGGTGTTCTGGTCAAACCAAACTTTTCAAAAGTTCGATCATCCCTATTTGCTATATAATCTGTTATTAAAATTATCTTTTTATTCTGTAGCCAGTGATAGCTAAAATGTTTACATTCCTCTTTCTTCTCAATATGGCAGTAGTATTCAGGTTGTAGACAGTAATTCCCAGAATCCACTTCCCTCTGTACAGTACTTTGCTAATTTCCTCCAAACATCTGCATAGAGTTTGATGATAAATAAAAGGAAGCCTGTTGCATGGAATCCAACATCTCAAGCATATGCCTGTTGTTTATTGAACTAAGAGTATAGTCAAATACTTACCAAGTTTTAATATTTCTAAAATGATATTTATTGCCCTATGACTGGATCCAGGGTTTGAATTCCAGGGCAGGATGTGTGAAGGCACACAACCTTTGGCAACCAGTGCAACACCCTTCTGTTAGCATTGCCTCTTTTACACAAAACATTTTTTCTCTTATGTCCTCTGACAGCCGCCGCCCACTCATACAGTCTGCACGTCTGGGTATCGGCCTTCTCCACAGGAGTAAGCTAGGCAGAAGATTTTGTTAGAATATTCACAAAACCTTTGTATAGACACACCTACAGGGGGCTGTCCCTCTGGTCAATACCCCCAGCTAGCTTCATTCCCAATTCAGTTTTATGCTGCCTAGCTTAGGAGTAGGCTGGCTTTCCCTAGCTGTGGCTTCAGTCTCAACTTTTTTCTTCTTTTTCTGTTTTCTCTTTTTGTCCTTCCTGAGGGACCTCGGAAAGGGTACGACTGCGTCTGCGGCAACCATTTCTAAATGGATCAGACAGACGATTGTGCAGGCCTATTCAATTAGGGATCAGGTTCCACCTTTCCCTGTCACGGCGCACTCTACCCGAGCGAATAGTGCATCTTGGGCCTTCCGCCATCAGGCGTCGTTGACTCAGGTGTGCAAAGCGGCGACCTGGTCGTCCGTGCATACCTTTACAAAGTTTTACAAACTTGATGTCTTGGCATCAGTAGATGCCTCTTTTGGCCGCAAAGTTTTGAGTGCGGCAGTGCCTTAGAGGGGACAGGGTAATTTTGTGCCTGTCTCCTCCTGTTGGGGTTTCCCTTTTTGTTTCCTGGGTTTTTGCTCCTGTTGAGCTTTCTTGTTGCCAAGTGTTTCCTTTTCTGGTTCAGAAAATATTATTTTCTCTGACCTGGGTGCTGCGTTGCCTTTTTTGACGGTTATGTTTTCCCACCCCTCACATCTACACTGCTTGAGGACGTCCCAGACGTGCAGACTGTATGAGTGGGCGGCCACTGTCAGAGGACGTAAGAGAAAATAGAATTTATGTAAGAACTTACTGTAAAATTCTTTTCTTTGAGTCCTCTGACAGTCGCCGCCCCCCACCCCTCTTTTGGGGTTAATGGATCTCTATACTGCTTGCTACCAAACTGAATTGGGAATTAAGCTAGCTGGTGGTATTGACCAGAGGGACAGCCCCCTGTAGGTGTGTCTATACAAAGGTTTTGTGAATATTCTAACAAAATCTTCTGCCTAGGTTACCCCTGTGGAGAAGGCCAATACCCAGACGAGCAGACTGTATGAGTGGGCGACGACTGTCAGAGGACTCAGAGAAAATTATTTTATGGTAAGTTCTTACAAAAATTCTATTTTTTTGTATAGTCATTCTAACATGGCTTAGAATACGGCAACAAAGTGTATCGAGGATACTGTTTCTTTATCATCCACTGAGGGACACAGGATAAAGCATTAACATTTGTGCACACATGGCCTATGGGATCTGCTATACTGCTAAATAAAAGTGGATCTGCTATATTTGTTGTCCATTTAAGTACAGAGGATTGTAAAATAATCCATGACATGTGGGTTATGCTACCTCCTTAAGGATGCAGCATAACCCACAATTATTTTACATGTTCCTAGATGGACTATCATTAATCACCATTATAGCAGATCCCTGAGGACAAGTGTGCATAAAGAGTAATGGTCTCTATGTGCTGGCATGTTTCTGCTTGTATAAGAAATGAGAAGGAGGGCTATTGTGACAATGGTTGGGAGGGTGAGACTACAAATTAATTTGTGGTGGGTTGAAGTATTCTCAGGGTTTTTTTTAATTAATAGGGGCATGGCTAGGAGAGAAGGGTTTCATACAGCACATCCCAAAACGGCACTGCCACTACAAGTAGCTATCTAGATTCTGCAAAACAGCCTTTCTCTTCTCAAATATCACAGAACCCTCCTGATAAAGCGTAATTGCCTCCAGGACTTATCTTAGCACAGTAACTTTCTCATAGCAATCACAACTTCTTGCACAGCTTTAATTGGTATGCTGGGGGAAGTAAAGGTTGATGTAAACCTCCTGACACTAGACCTTCTTAGCATCAACAGATGGTCCACTGTGGTTAAGTAGGGAAGTACTCAGCTAGAGGATCAGTGTAAAATGAGTATAAACATACTAAAGCAGCAATTTTCAGTATGGCAACCATGCTCAGGGGATTTGAAAAATTAACTCAGGCAAAAAAACGTAATATTTTCTTTTATTGGCATATTGATAAATTCAGATGGGAGACTGGTGCTTTTTAGAGAAATCTGTATAAAGTCAATTTTTGCTAAAGCTTTACTGTTACCCATGTTTGCCCAAGTTAGCCCGCAGAGTGCTTGCCATGCCAAGATCCCCAGGAGTTACATCTTTGCTTTTTGTGGTCTGGCTATGGCTGAAGTCAAGACATAGTTATTTGGCCAGCATGTACAAAGGCAGAACTACCTGTGGGATGACGTCAGAATCTGTAGCTTCGCCCCAGGATGTTATCCTGCACAGAGGGTGGGGGGCTGTGCTCGCACCAAGTGAGAGGCTGGAGCCGGAAAATACACAATACTAGCGAAATATATCTGAGTGCTGGGTAATAGCATAACAGAATGTTTGTGTATTTCCTATTGGTTTTATGTATCTTTACAAATAAAAGGGTTTTATGCCATGTTGGCCTTTTTATCTCTTCCTGCAGCGATGTTTATTGAAACATACTAAGGAGAAGCTGTGGAAGAAGATTTCTGTGGATTGATTCCCTTGGGGGGAAAAAGCTCTATTTGGCCCATTTGAAATCTAAGGGGTCATACTGTTGGTTAGTGCTTGTTGGTGTGGAGATGGATACAAGGAAAGAGTGTCACAGCTGAAGAAGAGGCACTGCATTTTGGGGTGCACATTTATTGAACGTTATAATTGAATTAACTGGGTATAACACTAAGCACTTTATACATTAAAAGGGACTGTAGCATGGAAACGTGTGTTTGTAACAGGGGGCATTGTTAATGATGTATAACACCTTTATTTATGGAGCACTGAGCACTAAATGTTAGATGAATTGTGATATGAATTGGACACTCTGGACTGTAATACTTCACTGAACATTGGATCCTTCACATTCTGAATGTTTTAAAGTTTTGATATGGATTAGTTGACAATATCTTTTATCAACAACATTACTTTATTATATACTGTTTTTTTCTTATAATCGAAAAACACAAACCATGTACTCTGTCTCTCCTCTTACTATGGCGGTCAATCTTTCATATGGTGATTACATGGCATTAATATGGATCATCACTTACATGCTTGTGGGGCTGACAATGCCCCTGGCACAGCTCACCATAGTCACTCCAAATAGCTTTAGGGATCTGGAAAGATGCCATATGATCACAATATGAGTTGTTTATATTGGCAAAAACTGATTCACTGTGGTATATTTCTATAGATGCATTTTATACAATTACTGAAAAAACTGTGTATATGTACTGTGAAAATGATTGAACTTTGCTTGTACCCTGTCAGTTGATCTTGCTATAATAAACTGAAAGCAAATGACATGGTACACAATAGGAAATAGCTGACCAATGAGGTAACACAGGGCAAATAATTATGTGGAAGAAAACTGCTTTAAATAGATATTTAACAAGTGCATATATTAGTTTAAAGATATTTTATTGTATCATCTCTATGTCTAAATAAAATGTTATTTTATATCTTTATATAAAATAGGTGTGTGTGTGAGTCTCCTTGAAGTGGCACTTCCAAGTCTCCAAATATTTATTTGGGGAATTTTACAGCGCCATGACCACTTTTATTGGGGGCCACAGATGTACAAAAATCAAAATGTCAAGCCTTCATTAGGGATGGGCACAGGTGTGTAAATGTGGAACGGGGAATGCCCTGATTGCTTCAGTACAGGTGACAACTTGGTGACAAGCTCGTTCACGTGGGTTCACACTAGGATCCGAACACACCTGAGCTCATCCCTAGCCTTCAACATGCAAAAAATGTTGTTAAGCATCAATCTGAAGCGTATGTAACTGATCCTCACACACCCATCTGGTCAGAACATCCATAAAGCAAAAAACAGAGACACTATGAATTTCCACTCCTTATTGGTGTGCACTGCATATGGCCAGAGCCCTATAAGGCAATAGAAAACACACTGCCACTGCTTGTGTACTCAGGTAAACATCTCACCTCTGGCAAACTCTGTTGTGCACTCATACAGTGGATTTTACTTAGATCATTCAGTTAAACTCCAAAAGCAAAAAAGAATGAAACATGCCTGCAAGACAATAGAGAAATACACTGCCACCATCTGTATACTCAAATCAATTGCCCACCTAAATCATAACAAGCAGTTACTATATTGCATCCCCATTTTCAATTTGCAGGACTTAATGAAACAGAAGAAGTTACAGAGCAAGATAGACCAATCTAGAATTCAATCAATAATGACATTGCAGTATAGTGATCAAATAAATCATGGTGTTTGTGCTCACATAACACCAACTTATTCATATACAGCAGCCATTTTAGAGTCTCAATGTGCTGCTCAGGTTGACTTCACTATAAAGTTCACTCACATGCAGTTAAGGCACTAAAAGTAATCCAAAGGCATAAAGCAATTACATTACAAGCTATGGAACCCATTAAAACAAAGGAATGCCTTTTTAGAACAAAAATTACGTTTTATTGGAGAGATTATCATAGGAAAACCTGGTAGGTAGGTTGATAAGTTCCAATATTGCATTCCATTATGGTATATTCCATTATAACATTACAGTTTGCCAAAACATTCCTCAGTTCTGGAATAAGAGCTTGTCAAAAATATTTATTTGGTGAATTTAAAATAATTTATAACACATTTTGGATTATATTGAAAACATTAACACTGAAATAGTGTATTATTTCTAGTGAGTGAGATGGTATGGTCCAATTGCTTCCCCATAAGTTTATCTTGTACCACATTTCAGCTCAGAATATTTGGTGAATATTTGGTGAATATTCATAACTACAATTTCACTGTGTTACACAAAAGAGCTGTGGCGGTGTTTGACCTAAACTTCATAGTAGGCTAACTAAGATACAGAACTTAGAGTCCTGGTTTCCCAATCAAATAGTGCCTCACTCTGCAGAATTTTTATTAACACAATGAGGGTAATGCAACACATCATTTGCAACATTTTTATGGCGTTATGGCTGTATTATAAAGATTTCTTGTTATTCCTGCTACATACAACAAACTCAGTTAGTTCCTATGTGCAACACTTTTTTTCTTTTTGAAACATTTTTTATCGATTATACATAAATATATATAAAAACAATATCGGTGGCCTATAGAATAGACACATAAGGATGAGCTGAAATAGGCACAACATAGTATACAAACGACATGTTTACAATCAGAAAAGTATACAGGTAGTTTGAGTACCCGTAAAGTAAACAATATCACATATGGAATGCAAACGATGCATAAAGGCATTGGGGCAGACACTTGAATTGAATATACCTGGGAAGGTGGCTGGGGGAGCGAAGGAAGAGAAAAAAGGAAGAAGTGGGGGGTGGGGCAGGGGATGGAGATAAGGAGAGAATAATAACAGTAAAGGGGAGGAGGTTGAAAAGAGATGGGAGGGGGGGGGGGCACATAAAACCTTTGCTCTGAACATGGAATTTCATTGTGTTGGTCTAGACAGGACCAAAAGCAGTAAATGGTGAATGAAAAGTTTGCTACATTATATTGTTAGATCTCTAGCCTCTACTCAAGCCATCCAGATTTTATTGAATCTCTTGGAGCAGTTACATCCTATGTTACTAAGTTTATAGAAAGGTAGAACTGCATTCACCACAGATCTCCACATAAGATGTTAGAGGTTAACATGTAGCCATATTATCAAAGATATTATCACAGGTACCCAAAGGCAAAATTAAGGGATCCACTGTAATCATCAATCCACTAATTGCATTGAGGTCCGTAAGTAACGCATCACACCAGAACTGCCCACACTTGGTCCATGAATGGGCAAACCGCCACCTGACATTGATGTGCGACACTTTTATATTCTGCCATTATGACTGCAACTGCATTAGGCATTACTGCAATACTGGTGATAAGAAAAGTGGATGTAAACAAGATCTCTTCGATACTGGATTGAGTTATGTTGGAGACAAAATTCTGTCTAAGGCAATTCTGCAATAGATTCATACACAGCTTACCAGCAGTTACATAAATCTATCCCAAGTTGTGCCATTTGTTGCAAAGATGAGAGACACATTTCTAAAAAGTGTCTAAAACACTCTTTATGAATTTCAGGAAAAATGTTTTGCACCAGACCCTCTATGCCTATTTTAAATGGCTGTCGTAGAAACCTCTAGAATTAAAACTAGAATTAAAATTTTTGGTGCTTGATGTTGATTCATGTCATGGACTCTACACTCTTTCCTTCCTGGCCACTGTGGCCATTACACTGACAGGCGCATGGGCGATGAGATTTGTAGTAGGAGTAGGCAGAGTCTGATGGGGAACTGAAAGACTAGTTTCTCATCTCTGCCTGGCTGTTGACAGTGCAGCAAGGCAGTGTGCAGATCCATAGCAGATTCCCAGTCCAATATCGGTTTTTGTATGGACAATGCCGTATTTAGGTAATGACATCACCACTATCTTTGGCCCCATTGTCATCATTTAGCTGTCGGTCCAGGAATCGACTGGTCTGACAGCTAAATGGGGCTGGGTATAGGGCTGTTTGTGGGAAACTGTCATAATAATGAACCATGAAACTTTGCTCACTTATGTTACCGGCAGTTTAGACATTAATGGCTGTGTGTTGAGTTATTTTGAGGGGACAGCAAATTTACACTGTTATACAAGCTGTACACTCACTACTTTACATTGTAGCAAAGTGTCATTTCTTCAGTGTTGTCACATGAAAAGATATAATAAAATATTTACAAAAATGTGAGGGGTGTACTCACTTTTGTGAGATACTGTATATAGGTCTTTATTAATTTGCAACCATTTATGTACAGACAATATATCCTTCTCAGTTATTGATGCATCAAATCATCCAACTAAACTTTAGACAATATAGGGAGAAAACAAGTGTTTAAAAATGACCAGCATGTTGATTTGGAGGTCTGATGGTAGATCCATCTCAGGGTTAAATTCAGTAAAGGTATGAAAATCTCCCTGGAATTTCTTCTTTAATAGTACCTGAGGCATTCTGTATTGCATAAATTAGGTCACCAGCAGCTTGTTTCTGTAACTGACAGGGAATTGTGGAGAGCATTTATTACCATAAAGATAAAAGCGCTGTTTAGACCACGCAGTCCCTCTCTGCATCAGACAATTGACAGGAGGAATGGAATTGTTTGACTCCTGTAGTTTTAGCTGCTAATGTTATAGTAGGATTTCTTTGATTTTCTAATTCATAGATTCTCAATCTGAGTTTAAATAAAATCTGTTTCTTTCCTGTGTCTGTAGGCAAGCAAGTTGTATTCTAATGAAAATTTTAAAAGATACTCACATTGTGAAAAGGGTCTGGGGGCTTGAAGTGTTGTTCATGAGAAAATAGGTATTAATTAAAGTGGTCTGTCTCTAGTAAGTTGCTAGGCCAGCTCCAGAGGGACAATTGGTCAGCTCATGTACTTTATACAGTTAAAGCATCTGCATATGTCTGTCTAGGAGTGTGATTCCTGGGTAGACGTCTTTTGGTGGGCTTCTAAAAAGGAAAGTAAACTAACAGATACACTGTCAGTGTCTATAACACCCTTTACAGTTCTGTCGGACTTCTGCACTAAAATTGTTGAAGTTTGCACCTGTCAGAGACAGGTACAATATCTGTTGAAGCCATAATTGACACTCCTTCCTTAGTGTGCTCCCTCCCTTCCCGGCCATTGCACCCAATACACAGGTGCATGGCTGTGGGGTTTTGTAGTAGGGAGAGATGGAGCCTGATGGGGAGCTGGGAGATTAGCTTGTCATCAGCTCCACCTTGCTGTTGAATGACAGGGCACAGCAGTGGGCAGATCCATAGCTGTTATAGAACAAAGGAAGAACAACCTATGAGATTCACAAGAAGTCTCCACCCTGCGCCAATGATGTAAAAGATAATCCTTAAGTACTGAGCCACCTAACAAATAATGACAATAAAAATAAAAGTGTGAATTGGATCAAAGGACCCAGACCACCAGGCGGCGATGATAAATCATATATACATGGTAAATCTGAATGTGAACTATATTCCAAGGACACCCATGATATTAAATCCAAAAACAAAATAAAATAAAATACACAATAAATAGAATTTGCAGTATTGGGATAAATTATAGTACAACAATAAATATGTCTATAAATGCTCTGTAAATGCTCTATAAACAAGTCCAATTAATAGGGAATGATTCAGATTTACCATGTATATATGATTTATCAGCGCCGCCTGGTGGTCTGGGTCCTTTGATCCAATTCACCCTTTTATTTTTTTTTTAGATCCATAGCTGTGTTCAGTCCAATAGAGGCTTATATATCTGCCCACTGCTGTGTGCTGTCAATCAAAAGTAATGCCCCATACACACGTGCAGATTATCTGCAGACTTTTGTCTGCAGACTTACCAAAACCATATAATATGAGGTCAAACCTAAACACTTTCAATTTGTATGCAATCCGGCAGGCCCTTGCACTACATAGAAAAGGTAAATCTGCAGACAAAAGTCTGCAGATAATCTGCACGTGTGTATGGGGCATAAGACCACGCACTGTCAAAAGTAAGGCAAATCTAATGGGGAACTAGTTTCTTAGTTTTTCATCAGACTCTGTCCACCTAGTAACACAAGTCATTTCCTAAATATGGACATTAGAACATGGGGGAGGAATCCATCCCTGTATGCAATGAAGCCGGAAGTAAAAATAATGTGGGACTTTATATGGGGTGTGACCAGCTGCGAAATAGATTATGAATACATGATAAGAGAGACCAGATAGATATAAATGTAATCATATGTTTATTAAAAGTCTATAGACCAAATTTTGATAAAACCAAAGTGCTCACTAAAAGCATGTAACCCATGGTAATGGGGTAAACATGAATGATACACATATGGGTATAGATGGTCTAAGACAATAGTACAAAGTAATACAATGTTATCCTGGTACATTCTGGTACATAATAGACATATAATAAGGTCATGAAACAAAGGTACATAGTAAACACTTGTAATTGATGGATTTGCCTGTATTTAACTCAACGCGTTTCACGAAAACATTCACTTTATCAGGAGTAGGCATAATTCAATAATCTAAAGAGATATACATACTTGAGCATATCTCTTTTATATACGTCCAATCGGCACATAGGCCTAAACAACCTATCAAAGGTGTAACTTACAATAAGGTATCAATTGTTTTTGGGGTTAACAGATTATCCGGGGGTGTGTCCAGCCTAGGAACTGAGGGAGCGAGGCCCGTGTGCATCAGGCAAGTATGTAGAGTCAAAAGTGTACAAAACGGCTCTCAAATAGGGCATCTCATATAAAGTCCCACATTGTTTTTACTTCCTGCTAAATATGGACATTGCCATATTTGAAAAATTACATCACCAGCGTCACCAACCTCTTTATTGACATTTAGCTTTCGCTGGTGAATGCGGCTGGGGGATAGAGCCCTGTGCGGGAAGCTGTTACAATAATAACAGCTTCCCAGCACAGCAATGCACCGGCGTATCCCTGTACACCAGCCTAGAACTGATCTTAACCACTACCAGTTTCCTAATCTGCAAATTGGTGGTAATTCTTTATTATTGTGTTGCTGCCACAGTGGTGGTAGACTGAAGTACCTGAATTAATTGTCTGAGTTGGTAAAGCTACAGAAACTGGCACAAATGATTGCTTGAATTAGGTGCAGGTAGTTGTAAAAAGACCTACTGCTAGAAAAGTGATGTTAAGAAGACTTTATACAATTTTCCAGCCAATCTTTTTTGTGACAGCTTTCACAGAACAGATGAAGTTCCACTTCTGAGGATGAAGCCACTCTCCACTTCACAGTTCATCCAGCAGGTATGTGACCTCTACCAAGCTCTAGTATGTCTCTTCTGTATTACAAAGTCTGCCTGTTGCATAGTTTTTTTTTTTTAACTACAGTTCCATTTTAATCACATTCAGCTGGACTTGTTATGTAGTGGTGAAAGCATTTTGCTGCTTATCAAAGTATCTTCTTCTGTTCTAATGAGTGTCAGGAGCATAGCCCCAGCATTAGTGATAAGAAAATCTTGCTTGCACTTTGCAAAGAACCTCTCCCCACCCGTGAATGTATTTTAAATCAGAATTAACTCTCCTATTGTTTAAAGCCAAGGAAGCTGCAATCTTAGCCTGTTTGAACTGCAGTTGCCATGGTGCTGCATTTGTGATCACATGCGATTTGATGGTTTGAAAGTTTAGTTGAGAGCCAACAAAAGCATGCAAGTAACTGTAACTATTTTAGGAAACAGCTAAATTGGTAGGTTTAGCTTTTGCTTTAAGGAAGCTGCAGGCTTCACAGCTGACAGTCCCCTAGCAACCAGTGACACTAATAATAGGCGGAGCCTGGTTGGGAAGTTGAGACACTAGTTCCCCATCAGGTTCGCTCTCCCCTTGTAATTGACAGCAGTCAGTAGGCAGATTCCATAGCCAATAGCAGGCTATCCGTTGGTAATAGATTCACCCACTGCCTACTGTCAATCACAAGGGGAGTAGACCTGATGAGGAACTAGTGTTTATGAATTTAGGTCAGGCTCTGCCCCTGCCCCACCAACTTCAAAAATTCTTTGTCTGCTGTGCTGTCTTTGTGAGAGCTGGAGCTACACTGAGGACAGAGTGTTCATATGAATATTTTGGTTTCAGTGCGCCTCCACACGTGGTACTTGCCCCAGATTCATGCACCTGTTTAAATGGGTATATCTGTTTTTCCACACTGACATTTGTCATGTGGAGGCATGATAGAATTCTAAAGAGTGTCATAGACAATCTATTTGAACACCCCTAAGTATGTCATATTAAGCCCTGATGTTGCTGCGTTAAAGCTGTTTGAGGGCTTATTCTTCTCCAGGTAGCATGCATTAATGCAACTCACTTTAACACCTGTTAAGTGTATTAGCACATTGAATTACTATTTATTGTCAATGGCACCCCAATTCAATAACCTAACACATTTCTGACACACTTGAATTGCAACACACTCCACGCGCATGGTAACATGCTTCTGTAGCACTGAAATGCACCCAAAAAATGGTGCATGTCCAATTTTCGGTCTGTTCTGCTGTGTTAGTCATTCATTCGTTTATTGAAATGAATGATGGTCCAACACAGCAGAGCAGACCAAAAAGTCTACTGACACTGCCTTAAAGTGGAACTAGACTATACTACAAACCAGACATGGGAGTAAGTCACACATGTGCAAGTCACATGCAAGTCTCAAGTCTTAACCTTCAAGTCTCAAGCAAGTCCCAAGTTACTTTGGCGAAAAGCAAGCAAGGCAAGTCGAGTCCCTGCTAGAAGTCAAGCAAGTCAAGTAATTTATTTTGGTCAAGTTACAAATCAAGTCAAAATACTGATCTACCTCAATTTTCACCTTTAAATCAGTTAAAAGTCAGTGGTCAGGAAAGGTTGTGTTTTATTTTCAACATTAACAAAACTGCTTAGTGATTTATTCTTGGCATATTAAAGAAACACTTTGAATGCCCAAACTGCTCAAAATCCTTCGTCCGGTCATGTTTCAACACCACAGTCACTAAAAACATGGTAAGTATTTCCATTGTTAAACAGCCATTGTCCTAAAAATCAGAACACACTGAGGTGTTTTAAGTGACCGTGGTGTCAGAAACATAACAGGCACATTCATTTTGCTTTAACACATCTTGAGAAAATGCAAATATTTAATAACTTAAAAAAGTAAAGTCATTTCGAGTCATATGTCTCAAGTCAAAGTCAAGTCTCAAGTCATGAATACCAAGTCAAAGTCAAGTCGAGTCTTTTTTTAATTTTAGTCAAGCAAGTCTCAAGTCCTCAAACTGGTGACTTAAGTCTGACTTAAGTCAAGTCATGTGACTCAAGTCCCCCACCTCTGCTACTAACTGAAAATGCTAATTTAATTTAATTCATTTGTATTATTAATAGCAATGGCCATCCACCCATTTCTCCATGCTTTTTTTTGTTTAGATTTTTTGTTTAGATCACTTTGAAAAACACCCCCTAGCATTCCGAGCCATTGCCATTTTTTGGAAAGGGCAGATAATTGATGTAGCATTTACTTTTTGTAATCAGACAGGAGGCATGTATACAGGAGGCATGCTTAGCTGAGAAAGTCCCTCCTTCCCTTCACCAGATAAAAGAATAAAAAGCCCACCAAGACTCCTGGGATGTATGACATCATTTTAGTTTTGGCCAGAAATCAGGAAGCAACTAACTAAAGCCCCGTACACACGATCAGATTATCGAACGATCTGTCGTCCGTTTTTTGTGGCATGCTAGTCTGATGTGGAAAGTGAAGAGGTTATTTTCATACGAATTTTCCCCTACGACAGAATTCTACTTCAGAAGTGATGTCATGTGCTGGATTGTTTTGTAAGTGTTCTTTCATCTCTGAGCATGCCTAGTCTTGCTCTTAAGATTTTTTTCCGTCAAAATCTGTACTAATGAGACAAAAGTCAGACATTGTATTACGGACAACAAAAATTTTATAGCCTGCACATCAGGATTTTTTCGCCCGAAAAGTCGGAGTCGGCTGTCAAAAGCTCCATACTAACAATCTGAAAATCGACAGATCGGTCGTCGGACGAAACTTCCCTCCAGATTTTCTTATCGTGTGTATGGGCCTTTAGGCTAGCAGCATAAGGATTAAATAGTCAATGCTCACTGAGAGAATAAAGTTCCACTTTAACACATAGGGGTTGAGTTACTAAAACTGGAGAGTGCAAAATCCGGTGCAGCTCTTCATAGAAACCAATCAGCTTCCAGGTTTTAGTGTCAAAGCTTAATTGAGCAAGCTGAATTTCTAAGCTGATTGGCAACCACGCACAGCTGCACCAGATTTTGAGTGCTCCAGTTTTAGTAAATCTCCCCCACAGTGTGATAGAGATGGCAGGTCTGAATGGGCCCTGAATTTTAGCCAGGAATCCTCCCGGTTATCTCATAGCATTGCCATTTACAAAAACCTTTCATGTTTTGTGTCAAAATCAACTGCCCCCACATCATTTAGTTGTGCTTTTTTGTGATTCCATTTATAAATAAATGCTCTGTACGTCACAGACTACTAAGCTGAAATAAATTTGTGTAACACCACCAGCAGCTGAATCACTTCTCTGTTTTACCTTTATTTTAGGCTCATTCCTGATACTTTTGTTTCTGATGTATTGTCAGTAAAATTTGCAATTCTCGTTGGCAGAACAATACAATTAAAAGTGCTTTTTTTTTTTTTTTACATTCCCATCTGAATTCAAACGATGCCCCAGTTTCACTACATTGAATGCCAATATTTCAGATTAGACTTCAAAGCTCCCTTTCTGTTTTGTTAGATTTTAAAGAAAATCACACCAACAGTCCCCCGAACTGGCTGCTTTCTAGCTTCTGTTTCATTTTGCTTTGCCAATCCATTCCAGTTGGTTTATATGGGAGGAGACTTGCTGGTGTCTTGGGTGTTTGCAGATTCATAAACCCAGCAATGAAAAAGTTATAGCGGCACAAAATTTGTGTTGCTGCTTTTCCACTGCGCTGAACTCCTCTATCAAAGCTTGAGATGTTTAATTTTACATTGGACTCCTATTTGGTATTCTGTTTCAGCACTAGACTTTTCCATTCAGCACATTTTATTTTTGATAAATAGGATTTTGCAGTGGGTTTATTTATTAAGCTGCTGCTTTCTTTGCTTAACCGCATACTTTTTCTGCACATGGGAAACCTTTATATGAACGACTTATTCCACTACAAGTGATGGATCAGCAGGGGTGATCACATACTACAAAAAGAAAGCTCTCTTTGTGGGAACAAAGACATCAATTTTATTTGGGTACAATGTCACATGACCGCACAATTGTCAGTTAAAGTAACGCAGTGCCATTTAGTAAAAATAGCCTGCTCATGAAAGGGGGTAAACCTTCTAGACGTTAATTGGTTATTGTCTATTTAAATGTATTTTTTTTAAAACCTGAAGAAGTGGGGTATCTTAAACCCACAAAATGCATTTGATAAATCGTTTAATTCCCCTCTGCCAAAGTTGTCGTGAACACCTGTATTATCAAGTTCAAGCAATGGAAGAAGTCAGATGCCATTGAGGTAAAAAGTACTGCGCTACCCTATGTATATAAAACAATATAGTGCTGATAATCTCATACAAAATGTAAAGTGCTATTTAGATACCATACATCAAATATTCAAAAAGTTCCGAAGACGTCACATCTCTGACGGAACGCGTCAAGTTGGTACGCACGTTGCCTCGCTTTGAGCAGATAGCTGGACCGCACGCCGAGTTCCCACTTCTGGGTACGGCGCAACTCACGGAAAGAGCCAGCAGCGTCCTGTTACACTGGCCGCGAGGCTATACAGGAGCTCAATAGCGGTTGGAAACCTTTGACTCTATTACGGTTTGTTTTTGCTGTGACACCCACGTTTTTTATTTCTATTTGGAGTGATGAAAGTTTTACTGCTGCAGTGATTTTTATGGACTATTTAAATGGATGCTTTTATATGGAGATTGCCATTTTAACATAGATGTTCGTGTGAAATGCACTAATAAAGGTCGTTACCTTTTTACACTATGAGGAGCCCCTCTTTTCTTCTGTTCTGAGTGCATACCAGCATCCCACGGAGATCGTCCATTCTCACAGAGGAGCAGCAAATTAAGCGCATATAGATTCCTGCTGGCATACGCCACAAGAATCCACAACATCTGGTAAGTGAGCTACCTTACCTTTGGCACTGTGTGGTGAAGTGAAGGGTCACTGAAGTTTATCACCTACCGTCAACTGCACTCAAGAGACTATTCCAGCACATTTGCACTTTTTCGTCCTAGCATCACGGATTGTCACTAATTTGTATATGATACATATTGTCCAATATTTATAATTGACCAGTCACTACAACATTTATGCACTTTATATTGTCACATTTTGTTTTTTGTACACATGCACATGCACTTTTTGAATATTTGATGTATGGTATCTAAAGAGCACTTTACATTTTGTATGAGATTATCAGCACTATATTGTTTTATACACATAGGGTAGTGCAGTACTTTTTACCTCACATGCTTTAGATCACTATATTATATAGTGCACTTGATTACTTGCTGCTTCCCACTTACAATACTGTACCTAGGCGCGAGTATTTATCATTTTTTAAACAGATGCCATTGAGTAGGGTAGGATAAATAACAATATGCTGTGAAACTTATTTTGAGAATTTTTATGTACTTGGGTATCAAGAGCTATTAGCTGAAAACTAGCAAAAGTCAGCGCTGAGAACTAACATATGGCAGGAAGAGTAAAGTGGGAGGTATTATATGGTCAGATATCGTACAGACCACCAAGAAACATTCATTGGGATTCATAAAGAAAGTTGTTTTGCTCCTCAGCACAACAAATGGCATTTGGAAACAGGTACATACTGTACATTTGTTGCAGGAGACATGGTGATGGCTGGCACTGAGGCCTGAGTGTTCGTAGCAGAAACTCCTCTGTCCACAGTGCAGCTCAGTAATGCCTGCTCAGCGTGGCTCTTTGACAGCCTCTGCGACTGCCATATAAACAGGTGCAACAGGCATGGAGTTGAGCTCTTGAGTGGCCAAAGCCTGATGGGGATGATGGGAAATCTGCCAGCTGCCAGCTATATGGTATTGGTTGCTAGGATGCTGATGGCCACTGGTGTTCTAGCAACCCACAAGCCCTGTGTGGGAAGCTGTCACATTCATACCAGCATCCCAGTGCAACTATGCCCCACTCTGAGCATAGTTGTATCTCTGTACTCCAACTTGGTTGGTCCTAAATACCACCAGATTCCTTATCTGTGAAATGGCAGTAATTCTTACTGAATTTGTGGCACATTCTTAAAGTGGTGCAAACAAAAACTACCTGAATATGTTGCATGTGTTGAAAGCCTTAAAGTGAGACTAAAGCTAAAAATGTTTTTTACCTTACTCACTTGACCTTCGTAAATCTTACCTCACTTCATGACCAGGCCATTTTTTGCGATAGGGCACTGTGTTACTTTAACTGACCATTGCGCAGTCATGCGACGAGGTACCCAAATGACATTTATGTCCTTTTTTCAAATATAGAGCTTTCTTTTGGTGGCATTTAATCACCTCTGCAGTTTTTATTTTTTGCGCTATAAACAAAAAAAAAGACTGACAATTTTGAAAAAAAAAAAAAAACAATATTTTTTACTTTCTTCTATAAAACATATCCAATAAAAAAATGTAAAAGATCGAATTTCTTTAACCCAATATGTATTCTTCTACATATTTGTGGTAAAAAAAAAATTCCAGTAAGTGTATTTGCACAAAAGTTATAGCGTCTACAAACTATGGGATATATTTATGGAATTTTTATTTATTTATTTTACTAGTAATTGCGGCGATCAGCAACTTATAGCCTAACTGCGAAAATTGCGGCAGACTAATCGGACACCCCGTGACACTTTTGACACTTTTTTGGGGACCAGTGACACTAATACAGTGATCAGTGCTAAAAATTTGCACTGTCACTGTACTAATGACACTGGCAGGGAAGGGGGCTAACATCAGGGGCGATCAGGGAAGGGGGCTAACATCAGGGGCGATCAAAGGGTTAAATGTGTTCCTAGGGAGTGCTTGCTAGCTGTGGGGGAGGTGCTTGTACTGTTGGAAGGCAGAGATCCGTGTTTCTGCTTGGCAGAAACACAGGATCACTACCTTCCCTTCTCACAGAACGGCCATCTGCCTTGTTTCTCCTTCTGTCCCAAACGATTGGTGGGTTCTGCTGATTGACTCCCGCTGTGTCCAATTACAGCTGGACCGGGTCGCCCGCTTTGCGCGTGCGCACCCCAGACTCAAAAGCGCAGAATCACGTACAGGTACATGATTTTGCACTGGAGAGCCGCCTTGCCGCTGTATATGTACTGTATATGGCCGGCAAGTGGTTAATGAATTCCTTGCATTAAGTTAAAAACGGGTTCTATTGCTCTGCCCCTCCCCCCTGTTTGAAGAGAAAGATTGGAGAAAATAGACCCATTGGCTCCTACTGCTGTCAACCAAAAGCAAGGAAGAGTAAGAGGGGGGGGGGACACATGAAGAAGAGGAGGAACCCGGAGGACCTGAGAAGAGGAGGATCTGGGCTGCTCTGTGCAATACAACTGCACAGAGCAGGTGAGTATGACATGTTTGTTATTTAAATTAAACTTTTTTTTTTTTACTTTAGTAACCCTTTAAGGAAACTGTTACAAGGCTTATATGAATTAGGCACAGGCCTTTTTAAAGGGGCCATAATGCCAGAAAAGTGGCATTGCTACTAATTTTTACTGAATTACCTCCATGATTGTAAAAGAAAAAACTGTTTGTGATTTGTATATTTAAAAAAACATGAGCTGTTGGACTAGTATGTAAATCCAGCAAAAACAGCATAGAAAGGACAAATATGAGCAAAACAATTATATTGATGGTACCTGTAAAGTATTTACATTTCATTTACTACTAAATTCTCACTTAGACTTGGATGACTTTTTCCTTTAATTTGTAGAACACAGTTAGGCAGCAGCATCGTCAAACCAAATACATAATACACTAGCCGGGAGCCTCTGGGAGCAATATAACAGAAGAAATGTGAAAGTATTTGTCTAAATGTCATGATAACTGGTCATGAAATGTGTCTGTGATTGTGAAATAGTTCCTGCTATGCTAAAAATATGAAATCTGCAGGAGCGTCAGGGCCTGTGCTGGTGAGGAACTGTTTTACTAACGGTGCTATATCCATCACATTTTTGTAAAATGCCTTCATCAGTTATGGGAGTAGGCAGTATTTTACATTTACAATTCAAAGTGATTGTTTTTATATTCACATACCATTTCCTTTAGCAGTTATTCAGACTCCTGGGAATGCTATCAATTACCTTTGGAAAAGAGCTTTGTAAAACTTTTCCTTGAATATAT
Source organism: Pelophylax lessonae (assembly GCF_965119305.1). NCBI lineage: Eukaryota > Metazoa > Chordata > Amphibia > Anura > Ranidae > Pelophylax > Pelophylax lessonae. Next base: position 224,670,480 of record NC_138770.1, on the reverse strand, counting down.
ACACATAAAAGTGTTTTACTCTAAGAGTATATTTTCTTTTTGGCAGAGATGATATGATTAATCAATCTGTTTGCGATGTGGTGGTAAGGAACACTCGTCACCGCTGGCATGCTTAATCCCAGGACCATTGTACTGTATCTAAAACTTAAAATGGAACTTACTGTAACTTTACAAGCCTGTATGAATCTGGTATAGTGGGGATTGAAAGTTTGGGCACCCCAGGTAAAAATTTGTATTATTGTGCATAAAGAAGCCAAGGAAAGATGGAAAAATCTCCAAAATGCATCAAATTACAGATTAGACATTCTTATAATATGTCAACAAAAGTTAGATTTTATTTCCATCATTTACACTTTCAAAATAACAGAAAACAAAAAAATGGGGTCTGCAAAAGTTTGGGCACCCGGCAGAGTTAATATCTTGTACTGCCCCCTTTGGCAAGTATCAAAGCTTGTAAACGCTTTTTGTAGCCAGCCAAGAGTCTTTCAATTCTTCTTTGAGGTATCTTTGCCCATTCTTCCTTACAAAAGTCTTCCAGTTCTTTGAAATTTCTGGGCTGTCTGTCACGCACTGCTCTTTTAAGATCTATCCATAGATTTTCAATTATGTTGAGGTCAGGAGATTGTGAAGGCCATGGCAAAACCTTCAGTTTACGCCTCTTGATGTAATCCCCCGTGGATTTTGAGGTGTGTTTAGGATCATTATCCATTTGAAGAAGCCATCCTCTCTTTAACTTCAGCTTTTTCACAGATCCAAAATTTGCTGAGATTTTATTGAATCCATTTTTCCTTCTACTCGTGAGATGTTCCCTGTGCCACTGGCTGCAATACAACCCCAAAGCATGATTGTTCCACCCCCATGCTTAACAGTTGGACAGAGGTTCTTTTCATTAAATTCTGTGCTCCTTCTTCTCCAAACATACCTTTGCTCATTCCGGCCAAAAAGTTAAATTTTAACCTCATCGGTCCACAGAACTTGTTTCCAAAATGCATCAGGCTTGTCTATATGTTCATTTGCAAAGTTCAAACGCTGATTTTTGTGGTGAGGACGTAGAAGAGGTTTTCTTCTGATGACTCTTCAATGAAGACCATATTTGTACAAGTATCTCTTTATAGTGGAATAGTGTACCACATCTCCAGTGTCTGCCAGATCTGTCTGGAGGGATCGTGCAGTCAAACGTGAGTTTTGAATTGTTTTTCTCACAATCCTGTGAGCTGTTCTGTCTGATATTTTTCTTGGTCTTCCAGATCTTGCTTTAACTTCCACTATTCCTGAAGACTGCCATTTCTTAATTACATTCCGAACAGAGGATATTGACATCTGAAAAAGCTTTGCTATCTTTTTATAGCCTTCTCCAGCTTTGTGAGCATCAACTATTTTCAGTTTCAGTTTTCTAGACAGCTGCTTAGAAGATCCCATGGTGCTGATTGTTGGGGCAAGGTCAGATGAGTCTGGGCATTTAAAACCTTTGAGATTGACATCACCTGGTCTTCCCAGACGATGATTGAGAAACAATCCATGACACTGGCAGGTCTCAGCTTTGCAAAGGGGGCAGTGCATGCTATAAATTCTGCAGGGTGCCCAAACTTTTGCTGATGCCATTTTTTTGTTTTCTGTCATTTTGAAAGTGTCAGTGATGGAAATAAAATCAAACTTTTGTTGACATATTATAAGAATGTCTGATCTGTAATTTGATGCCTTTTGGAGATTTTTCCATCTTTCCTTGGCTTCTTTATGCACATTAATAAAACATTTTACCAGGGGTGCCCAAACTTTTGATCCCCACTGTATGTCACAATATATAGCAACAGAAAAATGTTTTAAAAAAAGATGTACCATATGTCTGAAAACTATCCTTCGAGGATCTGCTGTAGGCAGGAGGAAATATTTTCTCCTCTCCCCAATGATCAGACTGCAACACTGTAACAAGAAAAAAGAAGCAGCAAGGGCTGGTCTGCGTCTGACATTTGTGATCTCTGTAAAGAACCACACAGAGACCATGTTTGCATGACTTGTGCCAGCAGTAAAGGAAATGGATTGTGACTCTGGACAATGCCTGAACAAAGATTACTCTATTTGTTTTTTGTAGCATGTGTTGTTTTAACTATTATAAAAGTAGGTTGCCATTTGTGAAGCATTCTTTTGTATCTACTAGAACAAGTTCATGTGGAATAATTTTCCATATGTCTATATCTATTATAGAAAACAAATTCTCGAGGCGTGGCCAGCATGAGCACTGGATGGCAGCAAAGGAGTCCAGCTCCAGAGCTTACAGGGCTAATTATGGCACTCGGGGGACCCAACTATCACCCGCATCACCTCCACACCTGCCCGACGTTCTCTGGTGCACAGCGGCAATGTCCCGAAAACGAAAGGATGACAGACGCCCTTAAAAGCTAACAGCTTTTTAACTTCAGCCAGCACTAGGGGGCCGACAAGATGGCGCCGCCGCTCCTGCCTCCTCCTCTGTCCACACAGGTCATTAGGCAGACTTGCCTGATGGGCAGCCTGGTTCTGAAGGATCATGCAATAAATGCTCCTCATTGAACCCCCCTTATCGCCTGGTAACCTCTGCGCCAGTCCAGAAAAGGCCAGAATAAGGATGGATGACAGTCTGCAGGATGAGCCATTGAAAATGAGCCATTCTGCAGTCGAACACACAATACACTCTCCCCACCGCTCCTCCATAGCCTCATTCCCTACCAATAATCAGCCAGTGATGGATCCACCATTAAGATATGCTCCTTTAGCTGCAGAACTCCCTCCATGCTGATTTTGCTTCACTCACCTACAAATTCTCAAACTCAATTGGTGAGAGGGTTAACCACATAGAGAATTCTATGGGAGACATGACTACAACAATAAATGATTTGGTGGATGCCCACTACGACAACATAGAGGATAATAAATGGATGAAAGCAAAAATAGCAGACCTGGAAGATAACTATTAAATGGCGCAATTATTTAAAATTGCAGGGAGTCCCAGAATCTGTTCATCTGTTCTGATCTTATGCAGTATGCCAAAGAAATGTTTAGCACTCTACTGTCTAAAACAACTCCTCTAGACCTGACCATTGACCGCATTCATCGTCTACCCAAGCCACCGCACTTGCCAAAGAAAATCCCTCGCAATGTCATCATGTGCATCCATTTCTTCCACAGAAAGAACAGCTCCTTGCTAAATCCAGATCTCTAGATCATCTTCCAGCTCCCTATGCTAACATCCAAATGTACACAGACCTCTCCAAATATACCTTAGATACAAGGAGACAACTCGCCACAGTGACGAAAGTTTGCTGCAATCACAACATCCCCTACAAATGGAGTAATCACACCAAGCTTATTGAAAAAATGGAGCATCGCATAATGTCACCTCTGTGAGTAAAGGCATGGCTCTACTTCACTCCTGGGACATCATACCCGAGCCACCTCCTCAAGCAACCTCGCTTGCAGCAGCCCCTAAATGTACACACAAAACCTTTCCACACATCTTTATGGCCAATAGCCCAGAGAAAAAATGGGAAGTGCTCATAGCAAAAAGGGAAACAATCACCTTTTAGCCTCTAGACTGCAGCATAGACCCTAACAGTCGCTATATAATTCTAATTGTCAAGATTGACAATGTCAAATATATGGTCTCCCTCCATGTCCCCAACTCTCGACAAATACACTCCTTGAACAAACTCATGAAGAGACTAGTACAGTGAATCCAAAAGGGACATGTCCTACTATGCAGGGACTTCAACATAGTTCCCGACTACCACCTAGACTCCTCCTCCTCACCCCTGAGATTGCAATTCCCCTTGGCCAAATTTCTTCACTTTAACAAACTCTTTGACGTGCAGAGATGTCACCACCCACAGGAACACAAATTCTCAACAATGCATAACTCATATTCACGTGTTGACTTTTTCTTAGTGGACAAATGGATACTCCAAGCAACGAGTGGCTCTGAAATCTATACCATCTCATAGTCAGACCATGCTACCATAAGCATTACTATCAATGAGACTACTCGCTCTACCACCCCTAAAATATGGCCAACACATTCATACTCTGCTCATCCCCATATGCGGAGAACCTTCAAAGGACTTCCAGCACAATATGGGCTCTGTACAGGATTTGGCAACCTTGTGGAAGGGGGGATGGGAGAAGAGGACTTGTACTGGGAGGAAGAGGTGATTTGGTAGAGGGGGGAGGGAATTTGTGCTAGGAGGGGATTTTTTTTTTTTTGGGATGAATAGGGATAGTTATACTAGGAGGGAAAATTTGGAGGGGGGGGGGGGGATTTGTAGTAGGGATGAATAGGGATAGTTATACTAGGAGGGAAAATTTGGAGGGGGGGGGGGATTTGTGCTAGGAGGGGGGATTGGGAGGAAAATTGGGGTGGGAGGGGGGCAGCCTCCACTTCTCTCAAACACATACAATCCAGGCGCTTGCCCTCCACTCATACAAACAATGCTTCCTCCTGTATCCACCTCACATACATACAATGCAGCCCCCTGCCCACACACATATATGGTGCAGCCCTTGCACCCCTATTACATATATAATAGATTGCAGCATCCTACCCCACCACACACAAACATAAATACGATGCAGCACCCCCTAACCACACATACATACAGAGAGGGGATACAAATACTATTAAGTATTTTGAAGACGGTAAGCTGGACCATACAAATAGCAATGACTAAATGTAAAGTCGATTTTGAACAAGTATAATTACAGCAATTTAACCATGCCCTTAAGGTCCAGAGGGAGCTGCATCCCTTGTTTAACTTTCTGCTGGAGGGTTACAAAAAGAGACTGTATGTTGTTGGTTGTAAAGCTATTTGGAGGAATTTGCACAATTTCCTCGAGATGATAAAAATTGGTCTACCACCTACAATTAAAAGAATATGTGTATAAATTGAGAGGAGCCTCTGTCTCCTTAAAGATTTAAGGAGACAGAGGCTCCGCCAAACTTAAAGATTTATTGGTTAGTATAAGGAATACAGTGCCATGTGAAAGTATTCGGCCCCCTTGAACTTTGCAAACTTTTGCCACATTTCAGGCTTCAAACATAAAGATATAAAACTGTAATTTTTTGTGAAGAATCAACAACAAGTGGGACACAATCATGAAGTGGAACGAAATTTATTGGATATTTCAAACTTTGTTAACAAATAAAAAACTGAAAAATTGGGCGTGCAAAATTATTCAGCCCCCTTAAGTTAATACTTTGTAGCGCCACCTTTTGCACATCGAGAGACTGAAATTCTTGCCCATTCCTCCTTGCAAAACAGCTCGAGCTCAGTGAGGTTGGATGGAGAGCGTTTGTGAACAGCAGTTTTCAGTTCTTTCCACAGATTCTCAGATTCTCGATTGGATTCAGGTCTGGACTTTGACTTGGCCATTCTAACACCTGGATATGTTTATTTGTGAACCATTCCATTGTAGATTTTGCTTTATGTTTTGGATCATTGTCTTGTTGGAAGACAAATCTCCGTCCCAGTCTCAGGTCTTTTGCAGACTCCATCAGGTTTTCTTCCAGAATGGTCCTGTATTTGCCTCCATCCATCTTCCCATCAATTTTTACCATCTTCCCTGTCCCTGCTGAAGAAAAGCAGGCCCAAACCATGATGCAGCCACCACCATGTTTGACAGTGGAGATGGTGTGTTCAGGGTGATGAGCTGTGTTGCTTTTACGCCAAACATAACATTTTGCATTGTTGCCAAAAAGTTCGATTTTGGTTTCATCTGACTAGAGCACCTTCTTCCACATGTTTGGTGTGTCTCCCAGGTGGCTTGTGGCAAACTTTAAATGACACTTTTTATGGATATCTTTAAGAAATGGCTTTCTTCTTGCCACTCTTCCATAAAGGCCAGATTTGTGCAGTATATGACTGATTGTTGTCCTATGGACAGAGTCTCCCACCTCAGCTGTAGATCTCTGCAGTTCATCCAGAGTGATCATGGGCCTCTTGGCTGCATCTCTGATCAGTCTTCTCCTTGTATGAGCTGAAAGTTTAGAGGGACGGCCAGGTCTTCGTAGATTTGCAGTGGTCTGATACTCCTTCCATTTCAATATTATCGCTTGCACAGTGCTCCTTGGGATGTTTAAAGCTTGGGAAATTTTTTTTGTATCCAAATCTGGCTTTAAACTTCTCCACAACAGTATCTCGGACCTGCCTGGTGTGTTCCTTGTTCTTCATGATGCTTTCTGCGCTTTAAACGGACCTCTGAGACTATCACAGTGCAGGTGCATTTATACGGAGACTAGATTACACACAGGTGGATTCTATTTATCATCATTAGTCATTTAGGTCAACATTGGATCATTCAGAGATCCTCACTGAACTTCTGGAGAGAGTTTGCTGCACTGAAAGTAAAGGGGCTGAATAATTTTGCACGCCCAATTTTTCAGTTTTTTATTTGTTAACAAAGTTTGAAATATCCAATAAATTTCATTCCACTTCATGATTGTGTCCCACTTGTTGTTGATTTTTCACAAAAAAATACAGTTTTATATCTTTATGTTTGAAGCCTGAAATGTGGCAAAAGGTCGCAAAGTTCAAGGGGGCCGAATACTTTCGCAAGGCACTGTATATTTCTTAATTTGTTGTAGTAGAAAATATGAAAGCAGTGGAATTTTTTAAAGGCAGTTTACAGTGGGATGTTATCTGGGGCATGAATAAAGTGTATTGGAGGTCAGCTTGGTTCATGGCTTTTCCAGTAGTAGCTAATTATGTCAGGATTAGGTGGTGGCAGTGGAGTTCTTAAGATCAGGTTAATCCATTCCTGCCACCAGGTCACAAGCTTGAATATCTTTGTTTAGTGATAATAATAATTTAAGGTACAATAATATACAAAGTGTTTGAAAAAAAGTGACTCCCAGTTTAGCCCTTGGGAAGTCTCAAATAAGGTACAGCCCTATAAACATATTCACCTATGTGAGGTTTCAGAGAAAGACAAAGAAAACCCTGAAATCATTTCTTCCCAATTAGTATTATTATTATTATTATTTTTATTATGATTATACAGGATTTATATAGTGTCAACAGTTAGTGCAGCACTTTATAATGTTAGGGCAAACAGTACAGTTAAAATACAATTCAATACAGGAGGAATCAGAGGGCCCATCTCATTAGAGCTTACAATTTAAATGGGAGGGTCAAGTGACAAAAGGCAATAACTGTGTGGAATGAGCTGATAGAGAACATAAAAGTACAGTTGTTAGGGGGAGGCAGGATAGGCTTAACTGAAGAGAATTTTTTTTAGGGATTGCCTAAAAGTGGATAGAGTAGAAGATAGTCAGACAAATTGAGGTAGGGAATTCCAAAGGATGGGAGAGGAGGAGTCTTGGGAGGAATGAAGAGAACAATTTGGTTGATATTGTGAGACTAGGTCAGTGATGTAGCTGGGAGTTGTGGTTGGCTTTGTACGTTATTGTTAGTATTTTAAATTTAATTAGTTGGGTGAGTGACAGCCAGTGGAGGGATTGTCGGAGAAAGGTAGCAGACACTGGATGAGTATGGCAGCAGCATTCATGATGGACTGAATAGGGGATTGCCTATTTAAAGATAAGCCACTGAGGAGGGAGTTTCAGTAGTTGAGCTGAGAGATAACCAGGGAGTGAATGAGGAGCTTTGTGGTGTTATTGGTTAGGAAGGGGCTTATTTTGGGGATGTTGTGGTGGTTGAGGCGGCAAGCTTTGGAAAGTGATTGGATGTGGGCCTGAAAGCAGAGTTCAGAGTCCAGGATAACACTTAGCACCCTGGCATGCGGGATGGGTTGTTGGTTGTGCCATTGATCTTTAAAGAGAAGTCAGGGGAAGGGGCAAGTGGGAGAGGAAATATTATGAGCTTGGCTATGGAAAAGTTGAGTTTGAGGATTTGGTGTTACATCCAGCCTGATATGTCTAGTGATGTGTGAGGAGACTGATGGAGTGAGCTGAGGGGTAGAGGAATAGATTTGGGTGTCATCAGTGTAGAAATTATATTAAAAGGCATGTGAGGTTATCAGCTGACCCAGGGAGGAGGTGTAGATAAAAAATAGGAGGGGTCCAAGAACAGAACTTTGGGGGGACCCCGACAGAAAAAACAAGAGGGAGTAGAATTGTAAGTGATACTGAAGGTGCGGTGGGATAGGTAGGATGAGAGCGAACGAAGAGCACAGTCACGTAGACCAAAGGAGTAAACTATTTTGAGGAGGAGGTGGTGTCTTAAAGGGGGGAAAAAAAAACTTCAAATATGGAGTACTTGCATAAATTACTGGCTCTTGCATAAATGACTGAATTGCTTACTGCTACAGAATATGATCAAATACTGGCATTGGGCCTAGAAATAATATAATGTAAATAAGACTTCTTTCTTCCTCTCATCTCTTCCATTCATTCAAATGGGACAGCAGTAAAGTCTATTCCACCTGGCTTCTGTGTATGTACATAGAGGCAGCTTATATATATCTACAATATATAAATTCATACATATATACACTGTATGTACAGTATATATAGGGGTGGAGGTGAGTAAGTAAGTAACCCGAAGCAAACCATTCAAGTTTACTTTGCATCAGTAAACAGTATGTAGGAAAACGGATTCCTGGTCAGTCTCTGTAAATTAGAGCACTATGCCCGTTCCTATTTGAAGAGGCGAAATGGAGTCTGGTTTTGGTTTGGAAAAGGGAAATCTCTTATGTCCCCTAATGATTTAAAACCCTTGTCCAGAGTTGAAACATTTGTAAACTTTGTACCCTGTGTAGTTAGGAAGAGGCATCCTCATAGAACACTGCTCACTAGGATCTTTAACCTATATGCTTCAGGTGACCAGGTACTTCTATTTGTCCTACATGAAAGGGTACACCATATTAATCATATACTGTTGCTCACAATAAAATGGAACAGCAGCAAAGATATACTGCCTGACTCCTATGCATGATCAAATACTGTTTGTACACAAGCACGCACTCGTACGTAGACACATACATCATTTCATGCATAATGTATATACAGTTTATATATGTATACATGTAGTGGATGGACAAAAACATAATCCAAAACAACTAATTAAATTTACTTCCCATCAGTTTAGAGCAGTTTGAAAGATGACTACTGCTGTCTCTTTGAAGTGGCAAAATGTAGTCTGGAATTGTTTTTGGCAGCATATATACACATTGTAGGTGTGGTATGGCTATTAAACATTTCTCTTATTCTTTAATGTAAAGCACAAGGACTATTATAAGTTATTAGTCAGCAACACTGTTAATAGTGTTCTCATGTAGATGACCGAGTAGCTTAAAGTGATTGTAAACGATCACTTTGTAAAACAACCCATTCAGTTTAAAATTGAAATGAAGGGCAAAACATTTTTGTATAGGTATAAAAAAACTTTATAAATACCTTTTCTCCCTTTTTTTTTAACAAGTGATCACATTCTCTCTGTTTTCAGCTGCAAAAGAGCTGGGGGAAGAAGAAGCAGCAGCACACTGAGCTTCCCAGTGAATGGCTGTGCAGCCATCATCATTGGATCTTCCACCCATCATTGGAGGAGAGGAGGACAGCTAAAAAAACTGACCACAATGTGTTTACCATGCTTAGTGTGGTCAGTTTCTAATAGGAAAACATTGGGAACTAGCAGGAACATCAGGGATTTCACACAAAGGAAGCAATACAAAGAGAACAGGATACTTTCTCATACAAGTACATGGTACATCAGGCACATATCAGGAATATGTAACAATTGCTTTTCATTTATTCAGTGCTACAAAGCATTATGTCAGATACTCTAACACAGGGCTTGACAAATTTGCCTGAAAGCTAGGAGCCAGCTAAAAAAGATAGGAGCCAGTTTTTTTTTTTTTTTTTTAAACTAACAACCAAGCTTTATTTAATAAAACGGATACTAAATTTACACATAAAATACGACTAGAACCCCACTCTCCTCTATGGAAACAGACTGTCTGTCTCTTTCCATCCAATGCCATCTGTCTCTTTCCATCCAATGCCATCTGATCCAATCCACGAGATGGATAGAAAATAGAACCACCATCCGTCTGTTTTTGGCGGACAGGATCAGATGGTGGCAGATTACCACTCCATAGAGGAGAATGAAGGGTCCGATCAGGTCTGCCTGAAAAACTGACAGGCGGACCTGATCAGACAGCCCGTGTGAAAGGGGCCTTCGGCTGTGGCTGTGGCATGGCGATGAGGAAAAAAAAAAAGATTATATATATATATATATATATATATATATATATATTTTTTTTTTTAATAATAAGAATTGAAAAAAAAAAAAAAAAAGAAAAATAAATTATTTTTAATTTTTTTTAATAATTAAAAAAAAAAGAAAAAAAAGATTATTATTATTATTTTTTTTTTTAATTTAAAAAATAAATTAATAATAATCACCACACTCCCTGTCCACTTACCTTAAAGCAAAGGTAACTGGACAGGGAGATGAAGCCTGCAAAAACTTCCCTCTCATCTCTTCTTGGGAAGGAGATGGGAATGCATTGAGAATAGGCAGTGGAAACAGTCATTACTCCCGGCCACCACAAGAGGGCGCCAGTTCCCCATTGGAAGCCTCTCTCATCTCACAGAAGAAGGCCGAAAAGCCGGGGCATCAATTCCGTCCGTGCACTCGGGGAGGAGGTGGGGAGGCAAAAGGGACAGGACACCTCCTGCAGGGCACCCCAGGCACCAGGTCGCTAATTCTAGTCGCAAATGCGACCTGGCGCCCGGGGTTTGTCGAGTCCTGCTCTAACAGATTGAAAGGAAAATAGTGCATGTTTCATAAAAAGATAATAGATTATGATTTTTTTGCAACATATTAAAACAATTAAATGTGCACTTTAGGAAATATATTTGACATAACTATTTATGTGATAAATAACAGCTACTACGTTTGATATCGATTGCAGGAAAGATATATGTAGGTTTGCTAAGGTCTCACATACAATACCATATTATTTAAAATAACATAATAAATGATAGCCAGCATAGTGTTATGAAAGGCAGATTTTGTCAAGATTTTATGAGTCAGTAACTAGAAACTTGGACAGAATAGTGCCTGTGGATGTAGTGTTCTTGGACTTGAGACAGTTCCTCATAGATGCTGAATGTGTAAAATATGGTCTATTGGTTTAGAAAATGCAACACATAAAAAGATAGAAAACTGGCTTAATGACCACATTCAGAGAGTCATGATCAATTCCAAACTGGCAGGGCTTTCTCAACAGTAATTTCATGTTCTAACGTCTGGTTAGATTTGCTAAGGGTTCTGATTGGCACAAATCCACTCATTCTTAGTACGGACTGGTCCACACAACTTTTTTTTAAGCGGTCATATATCATTTTTCATCTAATAATTTATCCATAATACAGTATTAAATTGAACTGTTATGAACACAACGTATTGACTAGGCAGCTGTTGCATTGCTTGGCATCTATAAGAAGTAGTTATTCTATTTTCAACAGATGTCTGTGTGGAAACTCATAATGACTGTGGTTTACATGGAGCTGGAAAATAGAAATAAATGGTTTGTAGAGTTAGGCTGTATCTTTGATACACTGTATTACCAAAAGTATTGGGATGCCTGGCTTTACACACACATGAACTTTAATGGCATCCCAGACTTAGTCCATAGGGTTTAATATTGAATTGGCCCACCCTTCGCAGCTATAACAGCTTCAACTCTTCTGGGAAGGCTGTGCACAAGTTTTAGGAGTGTGTCTATGGCAGGCGTCACAATAGTTTTGGTAATACAGTTTATTAAAGATACACGATAAAGGAAAAGGAATTGGCAGCACTCCAGGTTGAGTCAAAATCCAGATTTATTGACTGGACATCCAAATATGACAATCGTGACAAGGTAGACGCGTTTCACACACTGACTGTGTGCTTAATCATTAATTATTAACATGATTAAGCACACAGTCAGTGTGTGAAACGAGTCTACCTTGTCACGATTGTCATATTTGGATGTCCAGTCAATAAATCTGGATTTTGACTCAACCTGGAGTGCTGCCAATTCCTTTTCCTTTATCAAGTTTTCACGGAGGCGAGCCGAGGCATGCACCGGTGTGAGTCATCAGGCAATCACACCACCTTGAGCAGTGAGTCCTTGTCTGTTTATTAAAGATACAGCCTAACTCTACAAAGCCATTTATTTCTTTTTTCCAGCTCCATGTAAACCACAGTCATTATGAGTTTCTTACCAGACATCTGTCGAAATTAGAATAACTACTTCCTATAGATGCCAATCAATGCGACAGTTGCCATTGTGTTCATAACAGTTCAATTTAATACTGTATTATGGATAAATGAATAGATGAAAAATTATATATGACCCCTAAATGGTTAAACATTCCCATAGACACACTACTAAACCTTGTGGACAGCCTTCCCAGAAGAGTTGAAGCTGTTATAGCTGCAAAGGGTGGGCCAACTCAATATTGAACCCTATGGACTAACACTCGGATGCCATTAAATTTAATGTGCATGTAAACGCAGGCGTCCCAATACTTTTGGTAATATAGTATATGTTCCAGCACCCCTAATCTTACAGCTGGCAGCAGAGGAATAAAGGAATGATTTTCTTCGGCCCATCTACTAGATTTAAGTGAGAGATAAACATCTTGCTTTTGCAGTTGTGTTGACAGAAAAGATATGCAAATTTCTTTTTTTTTTTTTTTTACAAAAGCACTCTGTATTTAAAATGACAAATTATGTTGATGGTCTCAAAATTGACTAATCATGTCAACTACTGTATGTAAGAGCTAAACGTCCATCTTCTCAGTACCTGAATCATTGAATAATCATGTTCTAGCAATCACATATATTTCTTTGTTTCCTTCACCAATGAATCTATGAGTCCTTGTAAACTGGCATCCCCTCCTGCTGTCTTGGTAAAGTACAGACATTATACTACTGTTCTCCTGCTGCTTCTCTGGAGCAATAGAATGTGTTCAGTAACTTATCAGCAGCCCCAAGCACTTCACCACACAAGGCAGCTCCTCTCCTGCCTACTCACCCTGCTCCAAAATCCCTCTGCAGCAAATAAAATGCTTTGTGCGTGCCGGAATACATTTTAATACACAAGCTTGCAGCATACAGGCATATGTGTGCTGCTTCATATTGCTCCTCTGTCAGAAAATAATAGTCCTACATTATAATGTGAACCCATGCAAACTGAATAGAAGAAAAATAAACATTCAGAGGAGTATTTAACCTTCTTTGCTGCCATAGACCTTTCTGTGTTGTGTTATCAATGCCTTGTATTCACATAATGCTGAGACAAACAGGGCCCGGTGACACAGTCTTTAATGGGAAGTCGGAATTTGATGTTTGAGTGACAGCAGAGCTGCACCACATTGGAATTCTGATGACTTGTAGCAGTTATTATGCCATTGTCAGCAACGAATATACTCAACATTGTCTTGTTTGAATCCATTAATGGATCTCCCTAGGGGCTATTTAAAATGGCTTATGAACAGGCAGATTTTCTGGGCATGTGAAATTAGGTTATTTGTGCTGCTCCAAAGCAAAAAAAAAAAAAAAAAGAACCAAATAAAGACCCACCCTTTGGTCTAGCATGTAGTGAAAATGCATTAACTGTATTTTCACATTATGCTAATACAGTTTATATTAACTTCCCAAAGTTTCTATTACCTAACATCAGGCAGTTGCATCTACATTAGGAAGAGCGTAAATGTTAAGTAAAGAGTAAAAAAAAAAATCTATAAGAATAAGTGCAACGCAAAAAATATGTGAATATATCAAAAACAAAATACAGATTTGATAACAGGTGCTCAACTCAATATTTGAAAAGCCAATGACAAGTAGTCATAAACCAACTCACAGTCCTCAAAACTCATGATTAGAGACACCATAAAATTAATAAATATGTAGACAGTCCCATTAAATGAATGACATCTGATGTGTGATATAGTGACTATTGACACAATCTTTGCAGTGCTTCCAGTGACCCACCATCTTTGGGTGCACTGCCTCCTCCTCCTCCTCCAGATATCTGACCCTGCTACAGAGTCATATATGCCTTGGACAGGTTATCCCTATAGGAGGTGCAGCCAGAACTCTTTTTCTTCCTGTCCTGGGTATAGCTGATGCTGTTTTTTTCTCCTCTCTCCTAAGTCCTCTGCACAAAAATCCCTAAAACATAGTGGAAAAACCATAGTGCTCTCTGTTTTCACACATTTATTATAAGCTTTTAAAGATAAAAACACTCACAAGAGACTATGGGTAACATGCAAATAAATAATCAGCTCACCAGGCTGACATTGATAGTAACTGTGTGACATCACAGGCTTCAGCTCCTCCCACCCATACGCGTTACTCCCTCTGATTGGGCTTCTTTAGTAGGCCTACAGCAATTTATACCTAGGTTATTAGGCTGTCAAGGTCTTACCTTGCCCTCGTGCTGGCAGCCATCTTGAACATGTGCAGACTGCTGCCTCTTATAGACTCATCTACCTGCTGCCTGGGCATTGCACAGTGATGATGCTGCACACCTTACTATATCTATCACCTGATGGGTCCTTGCCCTTGTGTTTCTGCTAGCAGTTTTCTGTTCTGTGTTCCTCCATGTATGACCTGGCTTTGCTGACGACTCTCCTGGCTCTTGACCCCGCATCGGAAGACAACCTGGCATCGGCAGAGGACCTGCTTATGAACTCGACCCCCGCTTGGATGACTACCCGCTTCTGGACTTGACCCCGGGTTGTTCCTGCTCCCACTTCCTCGCTCTTGCTGTGTGTTATTGTTGTTTGCTCCAATAAACTGCTTTGTTTTACCTGCATCCCGTGTGGTTTGATTTCCTGGCTCCCTGACATAGGCACATTCTGATTATTATAAATATTAAGGTGACATTTTTTATGGGAAAATAGGGAGCACTTTACATTGCTCTTTGCCTCAGTGGACAAGCTGGAGGACATAGAGGACACAGGGTACCACAAGGCACCCCATACCCTGTATTGGGGTCATACTTTAGCTACATTGTGTGGCAAAGGTATGGGAGTCACAAGAGTCAGTGAATGTGATTAAAAATATATTGGCAAATAAAACAGTTCACATACAGGTCTTCTGCTCACATGTTGCTTGAAGACAGGTCTTAACGTAGTGCACTGGAATTTTCAAACAATAGCATTAAAGCCCAACTTAGCTTCCTTGTTCAATTTTTTTATTAGGGTTTCAATGGAAATACAAATAAAAAGGGAAGGCATTAAGGCCTCAAGGCTTATTCTCACATAGCAAGAATATGCACCATATTACGGATGTGTAACTGCAAAATACTGGTCAAATTAGTTAGCAGGTAGCAACGCATTATTATACAGGCCAGGGGGAGAAAGAAGTGAGAACTCCCAGTAATAGGTATCAAAAGCAAGTGCAGCAGTACAGGTACAACACATCTATAGTTTGATGAACCATAACATCTGAGAGGATAAGGTAAGAGATCAGTCAGGAAACGGAAGAAGGAGAACAGAGACCAATTTAGCTTTCAGTTTCAGACCTTAAATGGATTGAAAATTGACTGGTTCAGAAAGGACTGGCTGATTTTTGATCCATCTATGGCCATTCCCACTTGAAAGAAGCCAATTTAATGGTCAGCTTCTCTCGAACTGGAAGGTTGTAAAATTTTTACTCAGTCAGTGCTGCAGTTAATTGGCTACAGCGCTTATTAGTGCATTTTGACCACTAAGGAGTCCGCAACTGTCAGAATACAACAGTACAGTGGGGAGGATTCCCCCATCCACCTTGAATATTCAGCTACTGGCTGATCGAAAAAAAAAAAAAAAAAACAATGCCTCTATGGCCAGCTTTACAGTTTGTTTTCTTTGAAAAACAGCAACAGCCTGAGTAGAAAACCCTGTCTCCTGCCTGGATGCAGTCGAGAAAAAACATTGTTTAACGTACCCCCTGCTGAGTCAGTGATAGATCTCTCCAATTAGCAAGGAGCATACAGTTTAGTAAATGCCGAGCTATAGCTCTGATTCAGCAGGGAATGTGTTGGACCCTTCCAGAGAGGCCATGTCTTCCACACACAAGAGTCCTTCGTGGTACCATGCTGGCCGGTGACAGACTGTGACTGCATTTTAAAGGTAAACTGTAAGATTTTGCATACCTTTTGTTTTGATGCACCTCTAATATATTTAGCTGATATAAACTGTAAGTTCATTTGAACTTTAGGAAAATGTGGAGGTAGAGAAAAGCACATTTTTAGAACAATTATTTTTCTTGATCTTTGTGAAGTTCAGAAAAGATGTGTAATTCACCTACTGTAAGCAATTTGTCCTACTTTCTCATCTATAAAAGTGTGGAAGTACAACATTGTTATGCTGTTGACACTGGCTGCCTTGCCTGTATGGCATCTCAGTTAGTAGAAGTCAGCATGTAGGTGTACCTATCTGTATTCATCTCTGTCTGTACACCTTTAGGATTCTTATGCCAAATCAGAGTTGTATAAAGCACTGGAAACCCATACTTGAGTAAAAGTACAAGTGCTCGATCAAAAAGTGACTTGAGTAGAAGTGGAAGTGCTCGATCAAAAAGTGACTTGAGTAGTATTCAACATTTTTTGTACTTAAGTATTGCAAGTAGTTTTTTTTTAAATCTTGCTACTCAAGTACTGAAAGTAAAAGTACCAGTAGTTTTGAAAAAAAAATTGCTACTCAAGTACTGAAAGTAAAAGTACAAGTACTGTGTTATGTATTTATTAAAGAAAGAAGCCAAAAGTTTGAACATCATATTGTTTTTTATTATTTCAAATGCAGCTTTTATTTATACATACAGTAGCATTTATTTTCGCATGCGCTGATAATACACATGTTTTGAACTTCATGAAACCTGCCATCTACTGTTCTGGCAGTGGTCATTTTTATAATTGTAACGAGTAACTATGCAGCACAAAAAAAAATATATTGGAGTAGAAGTATTGAAATCATTGAAAAAATGTAGTGAAGTAAAAGTGGAAGTAGGAGAAAAAAATTATACTCCAGGAAAGTACAGATACTGCCTTTCGGGTACTTAAGTACAGTAGTGAAGTAGTTCTACTTTGTTACTATACATCTGCCAATGGTGGACCATGCCTGCTCAATAGATGTTGGCACATCTTTTTGAAGTCTCTATCAGGGGTGAATATGACAGGGTGACAAAGCAGGAAAATTAGTTTTAAGCTCATGACAAGAAGCACCTGAGCAAGGACTTTCATGGCCAGATCACCAAGCATTGTGGTCTATATACATCAGACAACAGATGGCATTATTGCCTGAACCTGCACATGTGGCCACCCTTTTGTGTACAACCCAATAGAATGCTTTTGTCTGTTATCTTACTGGTACAACTGGGTCATTTAGTCTATTTTAAAAAATTCAACATCTTTTTCCATGGAGAGAGCCATACAGTCATGGTACTTTGCCCTTTAAAGAATTTTAAAATCTGTTGCCAGAATGACAGGGCACTTCATGGTGTCTCACCATACAGCAATTGTTAGATTTACACGTATCCTCTTATCTAGGGACATGTTATTCTGTATATATGTGTAATAAATTTGTTGTCTCACTGCTTATATATTGCAAAGAGAACCTTAAAATGGCTGTCATTTTTGAAATGTATTTCAAAGTGTACAGACATGGTAAAAAAAAAAAAAAAAAAAAAAAATAGGTTAAACAGTTATGTAAGTGAAAATGATATTTTGAGGTGGCTGTATTTTTTTGCTAAAACTGTACTCAAAGGTAGAATTATATTACAAAGTAAATATAATATTTTGTCCTTTAGACTTCCAACAATGCTAGGACATTTTCCATTGCCTGATAAGCACAGCACAGTACAATCTCAATAGTGCATTAGGGAAACAGCATAGCACATTGCACTTAATGACCGCCTCACTTGAGCAGTGCTCAGTACTGCAAGAGTTTATAGAGTGTATTCTTCAGACTGTGATCGACTGCTTCGTTCCATCCATAATTTCAAACGCTAGAAACCCAAATAATATTTTCCGAGCCTTTTAGCATTGAACATTTCTTGATCTCGCAAAGTCTATTTCATGGTCTGTTAGGCCCTAATGGAGACTGTTAGTAATGAGAGGAATTTATATTGAAAATAAATTTTGTGCCTGCTATATAAAAACATACAAGCAGTGGGAAGCAACAGTTTTAGTGCAGTCATGCCATGCAGTCTGTTAAAGTCCTGATTTTATGTAGCACAGGGGACCATGATCCGATCCTGCCAATCCCACCCTGCCTGTATTTACTTTATTAAGCAGAATTTTAGCTCTAGATGAGGAGTGCAATTGCATATGTGAAACTGTGTGTTAGCCAGGATTCTTGCCACTAATTCATTATTTATGTTTGTGGTGTTGTAATGGAAACCAGGGACTAGTTTAAAATCAGATTTTGAAAGAGTTAAAAAGCACCACATATTAACTGCCAGTGAATTTTTGCAGCTTCTGACAATATAATCTGCCACTTTTTAAGGAAAGTTATCATGACCTTCATAGCCAATGTGTTAATAGTGTTTCAGGTTCCTATGCTATTGTAACAATATTGTCTACAGTGGAAAAAAATTCAATTTTAGAAAATGTATTAAAAGAATAATGGAGAGCAGAGAGCTATGTTTACTAACATATTTTTCACATTTTATTACGATTAATATTAGGAGGATTCTTGAGCATACAAATACAGTACATTTTTAACCTCTCAGTTGAGTAGTATATAGGAATTTCCCTCATGCAGTCTTACAAGCAATGAAGGAACCTGAAGTGTACATTAACATTTTTGACTTGTGGAGGCAGGTTATTGCTGTCTGTGTTCTTGTTGGGAAGACCCACTCTCAATAATATTCCACTTTAAGCCTAAGAAACATTCAAAAAAATTATAAAAACTTGTTAATTGGATAATTAAAGTGAAAAAAGTTACATTATGTAAAACAGCTACTACAGCTATATACATCAAAATACTTATAGCTGCAAGTATAGCAAATAGATCAACTGTACATGTCCATGTACAATAATCCATCAATTTTGGTGGATATGATAATCCAAACAGTTCCAAACAAGTATACTTACACTAAAACAATAAATAATAAAATGTATAGCAAACTTCAGGAAATTTTAAGTTTATAGATAAGCTATTAAAGAAACTCAAACAGCAAAAGTATGGCATAGACTTAAAATGAACATATAGCCAGGATATGTACATTCAGGTATTTACATATTTATTACAGGTACTTATATAGCACCATCAATTTATGCCGCACTTTACATATATATATATATTGTACATTCACATCAGTTTCTGCCCTCAAGGAGCTTACAATCTAAGGTCCCTAACTCACATTCATACATACACACACTAGGGCAAATAAACGTACCAGCAAGTCTTTAAGGTGTGGGAGGAAACCCACACAGGCACAGGGAGAACATGCAAACTTCAGGCAGGTAGTGTCATGGTTGAGATTCAAAACGGTGGCCCTAGTGTTGGTAGGCAGAAGTGCTAACCACAGGTAGTGTCATGGTTAGCATTCAAACCGGTGACCCTAGTGCTGGTAGGCAGAAGTGCTGACCACAGGTAGGGTCATGCAGGGCCGAAACTGGGGACGGGGGGGGGGGCAGGAGGGTATGTGCCCTGGGTCCTCATTGAGAGGGGTGCCATTATCCCCATGCCTTCCTGTCACAGTGCTGCAGGGGTGGGAGCATGGAGACACAAGCAGCAAAAAGATTCATAGGGGTCAATTCACTAAGAGTTCATTAATGGCCAGAAAATGCGGAAAAATAACGCTTGCGGTAAATCAGCTTTAAAAAGTGCAATTCACTAAGAATTTTGCGTTTAATACAGTGTTCAATTTAGAGGTAATTAGCAGGAAGCCAGCTGCCGCGCCCTTAACAACAGATGACTCATCAGCTGTCAGCGGGTTCTTGGCTGACAGCTAAATGGAAAAAAATCATGCCGGCAATAAAAATTGTGGAAAAAAAACCTGCATACCTCCCCACACCCAATGCATATCAGGCCCTTTGGGTCTGGTATGGATTTTAAAGGGAACCCAGTTTGTGAATGAACAGGAAGCTGCTCAGCACAGAGCACTTCCTATTCATTCACTGTCCAGTGCAGCTGAGGCTGCAGAGGAAGGAATTAAGGGATCTGTGTCCTTGATTCCTTTCTCTATCTCAAAAGACATCAGGGGTCTGTTTAGATCCCCTGACACTTCACCAAAGCTCCCCAACAGGCTCCAAAAGAAATTGTAAAATAAAAAATAATAAAAAATGAAATAAATGCTGACACCTTCCACTGCTCTGCTGACACCATCTACTGCTCTGTTGACACCGTCCACTGCTCTAATGACACCATCTACTGCCCTACTAACACCATCTACACACCATCCACTGCTCTACTGACACTGTCCACTGTCCTACTGACACTGTTCACTGCTCTACTGACTGACACTGTCCACTGCTCTATTGACACCGTCCACTGCCCAACTGACACTGTCCATTGCCCTACTGATGATGTCCACTGCTCTATTGACATCGTCCCCTGCTCTACTGACTGACACCATCCGCTGCTCTATTGACACCGTCCACTGCCCTACTGACGCTGTCCACTGCTCTACTGACTAACACCATCCGCTGCTCTATTGACACCATCCACTGCTCTACTGACTGACACCATCCGCTGCTCTATTGACACTGTCCCCTGCCCTACTGATGCTCTCCACTGCTCTATTGACACCATCCACTACTCTACTGACTGACACCATCCACTGCTTTACTGACACTGTCCCCTGCCCTACTGACGCTGTTCATGGCTCTATTGACACCATCCACTGCTCTACTGACTGACACCATCCGCTGCTTTATTGACACTGTCCCCTGCCCTACTGATGCTGTCCACTGCTCTATTGACACCATCCACTGCTCTACTGACACCGTCCACTGCCCCACTGTCACCGTCCACTGCCCCACTGACACCATCCACACACCATCCACTGCTCTACTGACGCCGTCCCCTGCCCTACTGACACTGTCTAGACACTGTCCACTGCCCTACTGACACTGTCTACAGCTCTACTGACTGACACTGTCCACTTTTATGATAGGCTAAGTTCATTTTTTTACAGTGGAATTTGTTTTATTAATATAAGCATATTTTATGGGTACAAGAATGCTTTTGTTTTATTTAGCCATGGCTTTTTAAGGCCCCTCCCACTGTTAACGCAAGTTGGCCACAACCAAAGCTCACCACGGCATGCTACGCTACTACTCTCCTTGGGGCACCCGAAGGTGTCTCAGATCTTTTACAATCCTATAATGTATGCTATAAAAAAAACTCAGTGCACCACTAAAGCATTTGGGTTTGGCCTGATGAAAGGGTGGCAAACCTAGCCAACACAGCGACACTTTATAAGGCAATTTCAATGCTTCTTAGCTCACTTCTTCATTCCCGGCGGCACCATTCCTAATTCGCAATGGAAGTGAGGTTTGAAATTGCCTCATTCAAACCTTATCTATATGTTGATGGTG
The DNA here is from genome assembly GCF_965119305.1 of Pelophylax lessonae. Classification (NCBI taxonomy): domain Eukaryota; kingdom Metazoa; phylum Chordata; class Amphibia; order Anura; family Ranidae; genus Pelophylax; species Pelophylax lessonae. Next base: position 224,648,967 of record NC_138770.1, on the reverse strand, counting down.
TAGGTCTTCACACTACATGTGCGAGTAGCTATTATCAAAACTTTAAAATGACAAAAATATGTTATTACCATTCTGTGGCTTATTTATTACACTTGAACTTCTCTCTCTGGGCAGGGGGGGGGGGGGGGCTGGGAATGTGTGGATGGAGAACTTCTCTCTTTGGCTTTTTAGCTGTCATGTTATGGCACTGGACTGGAGATCAGCTCTTTGTCTGAAAATATCACTCCCTGTTACTACTTTAATGTTAAATGACTTCTATTTTATTAACCACTTCATCCCCCAAAGGTTTCACCCCCTTCCTGACCAGGCTATTTTTTGCGATACGGCACTGCATTGCTTTAACTGACAATTGCGCGGTCGTGCGACATTGTACCCAAATAAAATTGATGTCCTTTTTCCCACCAATAGAGCTTTCTTTTGGTGGTATTTGATCACCTCCTCAATTTTTATTTTCTGCACTATAAACAAAAAAAGAGCGGCAAAATATTTTTTACAATCACTATAAAACACATCCAATAAAAAATGTAAAAAATCTAATTTCTTCATCAGTTTAGGCCAATTTATATTCTGCAACATATTTTTGGTAAAAGAAAATCCTAAAAAGCGTATTTTGATTGGTTTGCGCAAAAGATTTTAGCGTCTACAACCTATGGGATAGATTTATGGACTTTTTATTTTTTTTTATTGTTTTTATAAGTAATGGCAGCGATCAGTGATTTCTTTTTTTTTTAAATCAAACGAGTCTTTATTGTACAAGTATCCGTAAATAACAGTAACAGAGGAATGCAGTGAATCACAGTCAATGAAGTGAGCAATTCAAGGTACATCTGAACATAAGTATCAAACAGGGCGTAATAAAATAAAAGAACAAAAACAAAACACAAACATGAACAGTGCGAAAAGTACGTCAAGGAGGCGTCTCCTGTGTGGAACCAAGTCCAAATATAAAACATGAAGACCGAGGCATACAATAGCTGGTCGACAGACCACCTGCACAGCACAACATAAGAGGGGAACCCAGACTAAGCACACGTTTCCGGGGCCTGCGTCCATCTGTCCCATATCTTATTAAATTTTGTGGGGCGACCCCGATGCGTGTACAACAGCTTCTTGTAAGGCACAACAGTATTAACTTCCCTAAGCCAGTCATGAAATGTGGGGGGTCTATCACGCATCCATCGGCGCGCTATCAATTTCCGGGCGGAGAATAAAGTTTCGTGCAAGAATATAGTAGTAAATTTATTCATACTGGTATCAGGAAAAATTCCCAACAAGCACGGTTTAGGGAGCAGGGAGAGGGGGGAGCCCATAGTGTCATGAAGGAATTTAACTACCTGAGTCCAGTAACCCTGAATTTCGGGGCAGCTCCATATCAGATGATAAAAAGTACCCCGCTCTCGGCTACACATAGGGCAGGCGTCCGTGGCGTCTCGTTGGTATTTGGCAGTCAGCAGGGGTGTAAGGTATGCCCTATGTAAGATGTAAGTCTGGGTGAGTCGGTCGGACAGTTTAGGGGAGACTAATTTACAGGCATCCAGAGCGTCACTCCACTCGTCATCCTCCAAGGGACCCACATCCTCCTCCCACTTAGTCTTAGGTGCATACGCAAGGACCGTGGAGGCCGGCTCGTGTAGCATAGTGTACAATATCGAAATAAGATGACTAGGATTCGAGCAACTGACCACCTCAAGTACTGGGACCGGGGGCAGAACCGGCACCGGTTGAGGGAATTGCGTGTGGAACGCATGCCGCAGCTGAAAGTACCGGAAGAGCATAGTACGCGGGAGGTGAAATTGAGCGGCCAGGGACTCAAAGCTCCTAAGCGTCCCATTCGCAACGATATGGGTCAGAAAAATAATACCGTGTCGAACCCACACATGCACATCAGGGATAGTTCGGAATTCAGGGAGGGACACGTTGTTCCACAGCGGGGTATATTCATGGAGCCCAGGGAGAGCCAGTTTGCTGGAGACAACGTCCCACAACCTCCTGTATTGATATAGCATTGATGCCCGACCATCCCTGTGATCCGCTCCCCGGATCCCTGATACAATAAGAGAAAGGGGGTCTGTGAGTGCATGGGTCCGAGTCGGTGCCAGAAGTGCCAGAAATCTATCCCTATCAGAGGAATTATAATGGAAAAAATGAGACAGCTGCGCTGCAATATAATATAAGTTAAAATCAGGGAGAGCCAAACCACCCAAATTGGTAGCGTTCTTCAGCTTCCGCCAGGACAATTTGTGCCTGGAGGTTCCCCAGACAAACGGTTTGAGGAGAGACTCCAGCTGGAGAAAATAACGGAGCGGAAGATAAATTGGGGAATGCCACAGCACATAAAGCAATTTAGGAAGCAACACCATTTTTATCAGGTTAACTCGACCCATCACCCCCAGCGGTAGTCTAGTCCACGTCTGAGTCCTCGCTTTAATCATAGTAAGGAGGGGTAACAAGTTGTCCGACACATAGTCTGTCGGCCTCACCGTGACCTGAACCCCCAGGTATTTAATGCGATCTACTCTGCACAAGGGGAACTCGGGATTAGAAGGGAAAGACGAAATATCGTCAATAGGTAAAATCTGGGACTTGTCCCAATTGATCTTCAGACCAGAAAACTGGCCATATCGACCAATCAGGGAGAGTGCAGTATTCAACGAGGGCCCCGGGTCAGCGAGAAACAGCAACGTATCGTCAGCGTACATACTGATTTTCTCCTCCAGGGGCCCAACGCGGAGACCTCTGATACCCGGGTGATCCCTAATAGCAATAGCCAAAGGTTCGGCGACCAGGGCATACAATAGTGGTGACAGCGGACAGCCCTGGCGTGTCCCTCTACTCAGAGGGAAACTATCAGACGTCCAGCCGTTGGCCAGCACCCTAGCCACCGGGGCCTGGTAAAGAACCTGCACCCAGCGGACAAACCGCGGGCCAAAGCCATAGCATTCCAGACATCTCCATAGAAATCTCCATTCCACAGAATCAAAGGCCTTGGCCGTGTCTAAGGACACAACCACCCTGGCTCCCACATTGTCATGAGTGGCCTGCAAATTCATGAATAGCCTTCGCAGGTTGAATGAAGTATTGCGGCCAGGCATAAAGCCCGATTGATCAGTGTGTATTAACGAGAGAATAATCTTGTTGACCCGAGTAGCCAGTATTTTCGCCAGAATTTTAACGTCTACCTGGAGGAGAGATATCGGCCTGTAGGACTCAGGTCGTTGCGGATCCTTGCCAGGCTTGGGTATCAGGACCACCAGAGCCTCCCGCATGGACGGGGGTAGGGAAGACGTCTCAAAGATATCCACAAACAACGCTAGTAGGCGTGGGGCAAGGTCTTCAACATACATAGAATAGAATTCTATCGGGAGTCCATCCAGGCCGGGTGACTTAGCCCTTGAGAACTGTGCTATGGCCTCCGAGACCTCCTCCACCTTGAGCGGGGCCTCCAAGGTCTCAACCTGCTCGGCAGTCAATTGAGGAAAGGTCACCAAGGCCAAAAAAGGCGTCCATGATAGAATCATCCGCCGGGGCCGTGGAAGTATAGAGGTCCTGAAAAAATGCCCGGAAGGGTCTGCCACCAGTTTTGGGTCAGCAATTAGGGTTCCCTGCGCGGAACACAAACGAATCACCACAGGGGGCCTATCCTCACAATGAACCAAATAAGCTAGGAGTTTACCCGCACGCTCCCCGTGTTCAAATAATTTCTGTTTCTGGAAAAACAGCTTCCTACGGGCCCTATCATACTCCAACTGTGTCACCACTCTAGTGGCTAGTTTATACTGTGCAGCTCCCTCCTGCGTAGGAGCCGCCTGAAAGGCCCGCTCCGCCGCGGACAGATTGCTCAGGGCCCTGTGATAGCTCTCCAAAGAGTCGGATTTGAGTTTGTTAATTGCAGCTGTCAAGTGGGACCGGACATGGATCTTGAACATTTCCCAGACCACTAACGTGGACGCAGAGTGAATATTGTCTGTAAAAAACTGTCGCCAAACCGATGCTAGATCCGCCTCCACTGGGAGAAGCCCAAGCCAATGGGGGTTGAGCTTCCACGCTGGGAGGGGGCGGTTACTGCCAAAACCAATCTGCACCCAGTAGGGGCAGTGGTCCGATAGCCCACGAGCCGAAAACCCAGCATCTACCAAACGTGGGAGGAGGGAGGGGGAGACCAATATAAAGTCTATACGAGACATGGACTGACGAGCAGAGGAGTAACAGGAGTAGGCCCGTCTGTCGGGATACCTGGCTCTCCAGGAATCAAACAGGTTAAATTCCGTCAATAGTCTAGCAAATCTGGTCGTGGTAGGCAAAGGGGTTGTCGGAGCTGTCGTGTGTAATCTGTCAAGGGAGGGGTTCAAGGTATTGTTGAAGTCGCCCAACCAGATCACCGGAACATGGGGGTTAGATAACATGAAGTCTAGGCCTTCAGTAAGGATAGTGGATGAGAAAGGGGGGGGCACATAAAACGCCATGAGCAGGAAGGGCTCTCCGCATAGCAACACAGAAAGAAAAACGTATCTACCCTGAGGGTCTACTAGGGATCCCCGAAGCTCAAACTGCACCGATTTGGCCACTAAAATCGCCACTCCCCGGGAATGGGAAGTAAACATGGAGTGGAACGTCCAGCCGATCCACGGGCGTCGAAGCGCCATCTGAAGACGGCCCTCCAGATGGGTCTCCACCAGCACCACCACATCCGCACGCTGGCCCTTGAGATAGGCAAACACTGCAGAGCGTTTAATTCTATCGTCCAATCCCCGGACGTTCCAGGTAAGAAATTTAAGTTGAGCCATCAAGTACTAGGAAAGATGAGTGACATAGGAGCCTCGGGGGTCCCGTTCGACGCGACATAATAAAGGTCATAAAGTGCATTAAATGAGTAGCCTCGGTCAGGCAGGCATATAACTGTTCCTGAAATAGTGCATCCACACGTAAAAAACAGATCAGAATATTCGATATACATTCCCATAGACATAAAACAAAAATGAACAATAAAGAAAACAACAACACCCCCCACCCCGCCCTGCACCAACCCAAACACGTGCGGGCATACCATTTCCCAGTCCAACCACAGCAAAGACCGGACCTGCAAAACATAGAAACATAATAACAGCACGAAAGTAAAGGAGACAAGCAGGTCCAGTATTTGGCCCAGAGGAACAGCAATCTGAGCATAGGCCCCCACTGACCACACAGACAGTGGAGGGGTGGTTGGCGCGTAGCTCTGTCACTCACAGAGCTTGCGGGCGAAACTTCGCTGGGTAGCAAAGCACAAGTGTAGGAAAATACTAGAGAACCAGAAAAAAACACAGAGACAAAAAGAAAAGAGGAAGAGGGGGAAGGGGAGGAAGATATACAGCCTAAAGTCACATAGAGCCAGAAAACCAGCAGAGAGGAAAAAAGGGAAAGAAAGGGAGCCAGAAAGGGGAACATGTATGGTGAAAGAAGAGACGAGAGAGAAAAAAGGGCGGAAGAGAGAGAAAAAAAAAAAGGGACCAGGGCTCGCCGGCCATAGTCATGGATAGCAGCATCCGGAAGGATAACTCGAGACATCTAAGAGAAATGTAGGGAAGTCAGGGATAGTTCAGAAGGCAAGAGATGGCAAGGATCAGGAGGTAGGGACGGAGGGAGAATGCAAGCATAGGAGGCAAACGAGTCACCATGGAGAACAGCAAGGTCCTCCTCCAGACTGAGTAAAAACCGGAGAGATGACAGGTGGCCGTAGGGTGTATAAGTGAGGCATGTCCATTCAAGCCAGTGATTTCACAGCCACCCTGCAGACGGAGGTGCAGAGCCTCCCTCCATACTGTAGACCAACAGGCAGTAAAGGATATTGGGTAGAGAACAGTCACCAGAAGGCATCAGGGGTAAAAATCGTGCTGGAAGGGAGGTCAGTTCCGAGTGTCCAGGTGTTCCAACCATGATATGACAGCCTCAGGATCATCAAAAAATTGCACCCTCCCCTCCCCCTCAACCCGCAGGCGGGCAGGGAATAGCATTGCATATTTGATATTCTTGACGCGAAGTCTGCGCTTGGCCTCCAGAAAGGTCTTGCGTTTCTTCTGCACCTCGGCCGAGAAATCGGGGAAGATTGCGATCCTCCCGTTCCCAAAGGGGATATTGCCCTTTTCCCTGTTTAGGCGCAGAATGGTGTCTCTATCCCTGTAGTTAAGCATCTTAGCAATAAAGGTGCGGGCAGGCGCCCCTTGAGGAGGGGGCTTTCCCGACAAACGGTGGGCACGTTCCACAGTGAATGTGGGGGAGAAGGCCTCCCGGCCATAAGTATCGGTCAGTAGACGTTCCAAAAAGTCAGCCGGGTCCCTGCCCTCAGCCCCCTCAGGTAGCCCGATCAGTCTGATGTTACAGCGTCTCAGACGATTTTCCATGTCATCTTGTTTGACTAATAGCTGGCTCACCTGAAGTTGGAGGCGATCAGAGACATGCTGCAGGGGGGGCAGGGAATCCTCCACTCCACTGATTCTGTGCTCAGCTTCGTCGACCCGTTCCCGCAGCTTCTGCTGGTCCTGGCGGAGCAGGGATATGTCCATCTTAACTTCCTCAATCTTCGCCGTAAGGGAGGCTTGGCATACCGAGATTGCATCTAAGACACGGGTAGTGTCTGCAGCCACCACGCTCCCCCCCCGCTCCCGCCTCGGCGCCATCTTGGGCAGCACTGTCCTTCTCCTGACGGCGGAACTTATCGAGCTTCGCTACGGTGTCTGTAGGCTTCTTCGGCGGCGACATGATACCCGTGGCGTCAGGACACCAGCAGGAAGCTGTAGAGCCAGAAAGTAGGGTCCGAGATGCAGGATAAACGGGGTAATAGGATATTCAGCCGGCGGAGCTCCGTGCACTAGCTTCCTACTTCATGCCGCTCCAGGCCACGCCCCCAGCGATCAGTGATTTCTAGCGGGACTGCGACATCGCGGTGGACAAATCTGACACTATGACACGTTTTGGGGACCAATGACACCAATACAGTGATCAGTGCAAAAAAAGTACACTGTCACAGTATAAATGACACTGGCAGGGAAGCGGTTAACATCAGGGGCAATCAAAGGGTTAATTAAGTGTGCTTCAAGGGAGTGCTTTCTAACTGTGTGGGGGATGGACTGACTGCGGGAGGAGATATCTGTGTTCCTGATTAGTAGGAACACAGGGTCTCTCTCTTCCTGTCTGACAGAACGATGGTCTGCCTTGTTTACATAGGCAGGCCGCCGTTCTGTCATTACTCCGAACAATCCCGGGCGCGCCCCCCCCAGAGCCGATGGAATCAATCATGTACAGGTATGTGATTTTGAGCTTAAGGGCCGCCCTGCCGCAGTAAATGTACATGGGGCGGTCATTAAGTGGCTAATCTCTTGAGACTTTTATGTATTCATTCATGAATGTCCTTAAAATGTATTTTATATGAATCCACTTGTAAGGTATGTTTTGCTCCAATTAAAAACACAACATAGATGCTTCTCTTGCTATTTTATATTTATGAATTCAATATTGTAAGTTAACTCTCCCGAAAACTATTATTTCAGTCTTCTTTTAGTGCTGCCAACTTAATTTTCGTGGCTGGGCTTATATTTCTCCTAGAGATTGCAGAATGATGGCCAGGCAGGAGCACTGTCATTCTGGGATGATGTCATATGATGTCCTCCCGGGATTGCGCCTCGCGCACGGCCCACGAGCCACGCTCCAGCGAGATCTGTCACCCGCCACCGGACATGGCCGATGACAGATCGCTGTACTTGCTCACTGCCGGTACCATGTGATCGCTGTTGCCAATCACAGCATATCACATGACAGTTATACACAATGATGATGATGAAGATGCCTCTCACTGTACACTACTGTGATTAGCTCTGTGATTGGTCACAGTCATCACATGGTACAGACAGGGCCAATCACAGCCCACATGTATCATGTGATTAGCTGTGGCCAATTACAGCTAATTACAATAGTGATTTTCATTCAGAAAAAATGGTTGCTTATAACTTTAAAACCCACAGATATAAGCAAAATTAAAAATATTGATTACCTCCCCAGAGTATTACAGTGTTACCATGGTAACACTATATTGCTCTGGTCACTGTATGTAATAAAAAAAAAACAGTAACAAAAAATTTAAAAAATGTATTAAAAAATTGTATTTTTGTCCCTGATTACCACCACATGGGATTATGGGATAACACTGTACTGCACTGGTGACAGTATTTAAAAAATTGCGAAAAATATATATATTTTTTTCATTTTCCAAAAAAATTGTGACAAAAATGACAACTTCAACAAACTCGCCATGCTTCCTAATAATTACCTTGGACTGTCTACTTTACAAAAAAGGGTAATATGGAGGATATTTGTGCTAACCTGGCGCAAGAAATGAGATAAGCCGTCAGTACATCAGGATCGATGAATTTTCATATATATATATATATATATATATATATATATATATATATATATATATATATATATATATCACAATTTGTGGACTTTCCTACAGACTAAATAATATACACTGGTTTGGGTTAGTTTCACCATTAAAACAGAAAAAAAGACAAACACTTTTCTTTTTTTAATTCTGCTTTTTTATTGTTTATTTTGTAAAATGTAAAAAATAACAGCATTGATTAAATACCACCGAAAATTTTCCCAAGTTCATATGGGTACAGTTGGGCATGACTGTGCAATTGCCATTCAAACTGTGACAACGCTGAAAATTGGCCTGGGGAGGAAGGGGGTAAAAGTGTCCAGTATTGAAGTGGTTAATGGCAATATATCTCCAACGTGTTTCACAGTTCCACCAAATGCAAGAAAATGTTAGACTGGAATTAATCTTTCAAATTTTAATTTTAATAGAAAGAAGTTTTGATGTCACAAATGTGTCTCAAATGTCATAAAAAGATAAAAAATATTGACTGAAAATGTATGGTAAAATATGAAAAATACATTTAATATAAAATAGCTCCAACACATACTGGAAAAAGATTTGAAAATAAACAAAACAAAAACTCTCCTGGTTCTACCATTTTCATGCCCTAACATTGCCCCCTCCTTAGATCCTCTTCATTAGATTATATTGTTCACCTTGCATTTCTTTCGCTCTCTTTCTTTCTCCTTGCCCAAGGTGGTGCTATTTCTCAGATGTTCACTGAAGCATGAAGTACTTGTACCTTACACCTTCAAGGATTTTCCAACCCTTAGCTTACCAGATCAGCCTCATTGCACAGGAATTTAACTTGTATTGATCTGACAATAATATTCTAAAATCTGGTTGGACGTTTTGAGGTAACGGTGTCATTATTACTGATCTTTGCACTGCTCATTTAAAGGGATTTTAAAGGCAGAAGTTTTTTTTTTTTTTTTATCCTAATGCATTCTATGCATTAAGATAAAAAAGCCTTCTGTGCGCAGCAGCCTCTCTCAGCCCCCCCTAATACTTATCTCAGTCTTTATCCAGCAATGTTGCAGGAGTGTCTCAGCTGCCTGGGACTCCCCTCCTCATTTGCTGAGACCGCAGCGTGGCGCGATTGGCTCCTGCTGCTGTCAATCAAAGTCAGTCAGGAGAGAGAGGAGGTGGGGCTGGGTCGTGGCTCCTTGTCTGAGTGGACAAGCTGCTTGCTGTGGGGGCACTCTGCAGGAGGGAGGGGCCACGAGCACAGAAGAGGGACCCGAGAAGAGTAGGATCTTGACCGCTCTACGAGACTGTAAGAGAAGTTCATCTGAAACCAAACAGGCATTGGTGCGCATGTGTAGGCACATGAGCATGTGCATAAGAAGAAATGTACATATGCGCATGCGTGAACATGCACGCACTGGCGCCAAGCGGCCTATATAAGCTGAACAATGACAGGAGCACTTTGCTGAGTGGTCTTTCAGCTTGTACCTGTTTACCTGTGCCCTGATCTTCTTCCTGCCTACCTGTGTTTGATCAGGCTTGACCTTGACTCTCCTCTGGATTCCCGCCAGCTTACCTGTGACCTCGGCCTGTGCTTTGACCTTGCTCCTGTCTCATGCTCTTGTACCTCGCTGCCCGACTGTGTACTGACTCTGGCTTATATCCTGACCCTGTTCTTGTCTCATGTTCCTGTACCCGCATTGCCCGGCTGTTGACGATCCCTTGGCTTGTGTTCCGGCTATGCTCCTGACTTTTTATCCAGCATCACAGAGTTCCAGTTCCAGGTGACCGTCTGATGATCCACGGCCATCGGTTTCCTGCCAAGCCTCAGCTGGTGCCTCCTGCTATACCAGCCCACGAGCCACTCGGTGTCCCACACTACCTGTCATCTCTACCAGGGGTGTTGGACAGGAGGTGCAAGAGAAGTCCCTCTACAGCTCGATCTCCATCAGGTACATGATAAAGACTTTATAATCACTTTAAATAGCCCAGCTGGTGGTGCATACTACTGTCCATGTCTTGTTAAAAGTGCTGGCACAAGGCAAAAGTAAAGTATACTGGATCATGTGATTCCACCTTCCCCCTACGTGGGGTTTATTCTTCATTGTAGGATAGCAGACAGACAATGCAAATCATTCCTTTAAATATCTTCTGTTTTAGGAAGGCTCTTCTGTGCTTCTTACTACCTCACCATAACGTTTTTGGTTGTTCTGTTGTGGCAGTCAATAAGACCTGCTTAAAAGAAGTCATGGTTACCAATACACTGCAATGATGATGGCCAGCTAGCCTACAACAGCTATATGCAATTTTGAATACATGGCTCCAGTGTCGGGACAAGGTTATATAGAGCCTAGGGCCAAGATGCCAAATTGCACCCCCTCCCTCTCCTTCCTTTTTTAAATATATATATATATATTTTTTATTAAGAGTTTTAAAATGGGATTATACAGCATAATCAAACATGAAAACACCAGGACGTAACAAAACCAGAAGCGGAGGAGCAAGAGAAAAAAAAGGGAACATCTTCATACAGTATACCACAATAAATCCATATATTGTTATTACACAGATCCAATATAATCAGTACTGTAGGTGTCAATGTACCTCTTACCCCTTCCAACCCCGCTATTGCGCATATCCGGAGTTATCAACTTTCCAAATCATTCCATTCCTAAAAAATAGAGCAAAAGAGAAAAGAAAAAATAGAGAGAAGAAGGAGAAAAAAAAAAGAATAGAGAAAGAGGAGAGAAGGTCAAAAGTAAACGAATAGTAAAGAAATTTCCCCACCCCCCTCTCCCTCCCAATGACCATAGGCAGAAACACTCAGTAACTGGAACAATTGGCCCGACGGGCTGACATTCCCTTCCTCCTTCCTGAATAGAGAAATAGGAGATGGGGTTGGTTGGTTGGTTTAATAGCAATGCACACAGCACGCTGCACCGAAACATATGTAACATATGAGTTTGATAGAAGTACAATTTTATTCTGCAGCAAAATATGGGGCTCATGGTGATGTAGAAAGAATTGCCCCCGCATCAGTGTGAGGAAAAAATGCCAGCATTAATGGTGTTACTGGAAGGAAGAAATGCCTTTGCATCAGTGGTGTCACTAATAAGAAGAGATACCCCTAAGCCAGTGGTGTCACTGGAAGGATACATTTCTCTGTGTTGGTGGTGTCATTGTAATGAAAAATGCCCCTGTGTCCATGATGTCACTGAAAGGAAAAAATGCCTTTGCATCGGTGGTGTCACTGGTAGGAAAAAATGCCCCTGTGGCTGTGGTATCATTGGAAACAAAAAAGGGCCCAGCGTAGGTGGTATCACTATTAAGAAAAATGCATTATTAAGAAAAAGTGACCCTGTGGTGTCACTGCAAACAAAAAAGGCCCTGCATCTATGGTATCACTGAAAGGGAAAAATGCCCCTGCTCAGGAGTTCAGGAGTCAGTAATAAGTGAGGCAGAGTTCAGGAGTCAGTAATAAGTGAGGCAGAGTTCAGGAGTCAGTAGTAATTGAGGCAGAGTTCAGTTGTAAGTGACCTAGAGTTCCGGAGTCAGTAGTAGGTGAGGAAGAGTTCAGGGATCAGCTGTAAGTGACCCAGAGTTCAGGAGTCAGTAGTAAGTGAGGCAGAGTTCAGGAGTCAGTAATAAGTGAGGCAGAGTTCAGGAGTCAGTAGTAAGTGAGGCAGAGTTCAGGAGTCAGTAATAAGTGAGGCAGAGTTCAGGAGTCAGTAATAAGTGAGGCAGAGTTCAGGAGTCAGTAATAAGTGAAGCAGAGTTCAGGAGTCAGTAGTAAGTGAGGCAGAGTTCAGGAGTCAATAATAAGTGAGGCAGAGTTCAGGAGTCAGTAATAAGTGAGGCAGAGTTCAGGAGTCAGTAATAAGTGAAGCAGAGTTCAGGAGTCAGTAGTAAGTGAGGCAGAGTTCAGGAGTCAGTAATAAGTGAAGCAGAGTTCAGGAGTCAGTAATAAGTGAGGCAGAGTTCAGGAGTCAGTAATAAGTGAGGCAGAGTTCAGGAGTCAGTAATAAGTGAAGCAGAGTTCAGGAGTCAGTAGTAAGTGAGGCAGAGTTCAGGAGTCAGTAATAAGTGAGGCAGAGTTCGGGAGTCAGTAATAAGTGAGGCAGAGTTCAGGAGTCAGTAATAAGTGAGGCAGAGTTCAGGAGTCAGTAGTAATTGAGGCAGAGTTCAATTGTAAGTGACCTAGAGTTCCGGAGTCAGTAGTAGGTGAGGAAGAGTTCAGGGATCAGCTGTAAGTGACCCAGAGTTCAGGAGTCAGTAATAAGTGAGGCAGAGTTCGGGAGTCAGTAATAAGTGAGGCAGAGTTCAGGAGTCAGTAATAAGTGAGGCAGAGTTCAGGAGTCAGTAGTAAGTGAAGCAGAGTTCAAGGGTCAATAGTAAGTGACCCAGTGTTCAGGAGTTAGTAGTAGATGAAGCAGAGTTCAGGGGTCAGTAGTAAGTGACCCAGAGTTTATGAGTCAGTAGTAAGTGAGGCAGAGTTCAGGGATCAGTAGGAAATGAGGCAGGTAAGTATGACATATTTGTTATTAAAAAAAAAAAAAAAAAGTGGATGGGCTTTTTGCTTCCTTCTAGCCAAACTCATAAAAACATTTCTGATTGTTCTTAGGTTGTAAATAACTATTCATGTTTTGTCTTCAATGTTAATTTGAAAGTTGAAACAAACTATACTTCCTAGAACTTGCTAATTGATTGGCGCTGTTTTTTAATTTGTGCTGATAGGGTTTCATTAGTTCAAATTGACTGCTGCATCTTTGATTTTTGGTCCTGTTTTTCTGGTTCAATACAAATGAACAGCCAACCCCAAGTGATAATGATATTAACACAGACAATTGCATAATGAGATTCTTGCATGCCAGGTATTCTGTCTCAATAAACAACATAGAATGGTATTTTTTACACATAACATCACATACTATAACATAAAAATGTTACCTTCATGTAAAATAGCTAAAAATACCTTCACAAGAACATATATAGGTTTCCATATAGGTAAGAATGACTCTATTCTTGCAGATCAATTTTATTCGCCTTTTTATGCTAAAGCTTTATCACTATAAACTGTCTGCAATGTCATTCAATGGAATAGCTGGACGGGATGCTTGCCAAGCCTCTGCATACAATAATATTACAGCAATAGCATTCAATATTACATTCTTCTAAAATATCTTTAGTGCTGATTATCTTCTGAAACATTTAAATCTTTAAAGGTCATGGATACCTCTTATGTATATGCCATTTATATTTTGAGTTTACTGATCGTTAAAGTTTTGGTCAGTTATTTTTGCAGTGCTTTTGTTAGATTTTTGATATAGAAAAGCCAGCTTTGAAAAATGTATTGAAATAGCAAAAATGTATACAGTATATCACAAAACTGTGTACACCCCTCACATTTTTGTAAATATTTTATTATATCTTTTCATTTGACAACACTGAAGAAATGACACTTTGCTACAATGTAAAGTCGTGAGTGCACAGCTTGTATAACAGTGTAAATTTGCAGTCCCCTCAAAATAACTCAACAAACAGCCATTAATGAACTGCTGGCAACAAAAGTGAGTACACCCCTAAGTGACAATGTCCAAATGGGGCCCACTTAGCCATTTTCCCTCCCCGATGTCATGTGACTCGTTAGTGTTACAAGGTCTCAGGTGTAAATGGGGAGCAGGTGTGTTACATTTGGTGTCATCGCTCTTACTCATACCGGTCACTGGAAATTCAACATGGCACCTCATGGCAAAGAACTCTCTTCGGATCTGAAAAAAAGAATTGTTGCTCTGCATAAAGATGGCCTAGGCTATTAGAAGATTGGCAAGACCCTGAAACTGAGCTGCAGCATGGTGGCCAAGTCCATACAGAGGTTTAACAGGACCGGTTTCACTCAGAACAGGCCTTGCCATGGTCAACCAAAGAAGTTGAGTGCACATACTCAGTGTCATATTCAGAGGTTGTCTTTGGGAAATAGATGTATGAGTGCTTCCAGCATTGCTGCAGAGGTTGAAGGGGTGGGGGGTCAGCCTGTCAGTGCTCAGACCATACGCCACACACTGCATCAAATTGGTCTGCATGGCTGTCGTCCCAGAAGGAAGTCTCTTCTAAAGATGATGCACAAGAAAGTCTGCAAACAGTTTGCTGAAAAAAAGCAGACTAAGGACATGGATTACTGGAACCATGTCCTGTGGTCTGATCAGATCAAGATAAATGTATTGGTTCAGATGGTGTCAAGCGTGTGTGGCGGCAACCAGGTGAGGAGTACAAAGACAAGTGTGTCTTGCCTACAGTCAAGCATGGTGGTGGGAGTGTCATGGTCTGGGGCTGCATGAGTGCTGCCAGCACTGGGGTGCTACAGTTCATTGAGTTAACCGTGAATGCCAACATGTACTGTGACATACTGAAGCCGATCATGATCCCCTTCCTTTGGAGACTGAGCCGCAGGGCAGTATTCCAACATGATAACGACCCTAAACACACCTCCAAGACGTCCACTGCCTTGCTAAAGAAGCTGAGGGTAAAGGTAATGGCCAAGCATGTCTCCAGACCTAAACCCTATTGAGTATCTGTGGGGCATCCTCAAACGGAAGGTGGAGGAGAGCAAGGTTTCTAACATGCACCAGCTCCGTGATGTCGTCATGAAGGAGGGGAAGAGGAATTCAGTGGCAACCTGTGAAGCTCTGGTAAACTCCATGCCCAAGAGGGTTTAGGACAAAGAGAGAGAGAAGACCAAGCGCCAATCTAAGTGTAGCAATGCAGTAGATTTAATAGCAATTAAAAGAGTATTACTCACAAACGTGTGTTAAAAACAGGCATCTCAAATTGTATAGGGCATCTGGGCACTGTTCATCCAGGGTGTCATTCCGGATCCCTTGTGGAGCTGGCGCTGTGGGGGATGAGCGGCGATCTCCTGTTGCGAGGCAGGGGACGTGCAGATCCTTCAGCAGCAGTGTAGCAGCGTGGGTCCTTGGGTCAGAGGGCTATGACATCACTTCCTGGAGATGCTGGTGTGTAGAACGGCGACGCGTTGCGCAGCATACGCTCCTTCTTCAGGCCGTGCAGGGGCCATTTTGGATGTGGGTATTTATGCCCATAGATCGTGGGATGAGTTACAGAGGCTCAGCAGGGACAATTTGAGACAAAGCAAAGTGGCAGAAAGACATGGGGAAAAACGGAAGACAGACAAGTGATGCAGAGCTGGGGATGGAATGATACTGCTATCGGGAATGTATAAGGGGGGGGGGGGAAGAAAGAAGGGGGGGGGAGAAAGAGGGGAAACCAGGAGAGGGATGGGGGGGAAGGGGGGAAGAATTACCCTTAAGACAATATATTGGGAATATATACTGAAGTGTTTATTATATCTAGAGGCCAATTTGGATTGTTGATTATGGTGTTGCAGAATATCGTGCCAAACATTGATGATGGTGATAATGATGATACTCAAAATGTAACATTATATATATATATATATATTTTATAAATATATATATATATATTAAAAAATTAAAAAATTAATGGAAAATGTTTATTAAAAAATGATTTATTAAAAAATGAATTAAAAAATGAATGAATTAATCTAGGACTTTTTTAAATAAAGAAATATAAAAGAAAAATCCTTTAGTCAAAGGATTAAAATGTCTAACGACCCAATTGCTAATGGATATGTGTATGATGTAGAGATCCAATGATGAATGTAACAATAATAGTTTAAAATGCATATACATATGTGCATATATATATATATATATATATATATATATATATATATATATATATATATATATATGTGCGCGCACACATATATACATACATACACACATACAAACACATACACACACACAGATACTGGTGGGTGTGTATGGTAAAGAGCCAAATGACTATGTGGGCATATTAGGATTTGTGCAGTGATTACTTACTTTTGAAGTTACATATGATGGGGAGGTATGTCGAGGAAGATGAGAATGACCACTGGAGGATAAGATGGAAAACCTGGGCAAAAAATTATCAAGTTAATAACTGAGGTCAAGTGGATGTGAACGTTATAAAGGAGATAGGAGATGGGCTACAGCAGCACATTGATCTCGATTTCTTCGTTCAGGCCCCCAGGAGAGAGCGTTTCAAGGGAATATATCCAAAAAGTCTCTCTTTGGCAGAGTCGCTTGAAACGCTCTGTCCTGGGTAGTGTGTCTGGGATGGACTCTATTACCCACACCTTGAGTCCTGACGAAGATTTGTTATGGAATTCTGCGAAGTGCCTTGGGACGCTGTGCTTGTCTTTACCTTTTTCGACAAGGCGGCGGTGTTCGCCAAATCGCTTTCTGAGTGGCCTGATGGTACGTCCCACATAGAAGAGTCCACACGGACAAGTCAAACAATATATAACATCCAATTGACCTCAGTTATTAACTTGATAATTTTTTGCCCAGGTTTTCCATCTTATCCTCCAGTGGTCATTCTCATCTTCCTCGACATACCTCCTCATCATATGTAACTTCAAAAGTAAGTAATCACTGCACAAATCCTAATATGCCCACATAGTCATTTGGCTCTTTACCATACACACCCACCGGTATCTGTGTGTGTGTATGTGTTTGTATGTGTGTATGTATGTATATATGTGTGCGCGCACATATATATATATATGCATATATGTATATGCATTTTAAACTATTATTGTTACATTCATCATTGGATCTCTACATCATACACATATCCATTAGCAATTGGGTCGTTAGACATTTTAATCCTTTGTATCCTTTATATTTCTTTATTTAAAAAAAGTCCTAGATTAATTCATTCATTTTTTAATTCATTTTTTAATTCATTTTTTAATAAACCTTTTTCCATTAATTTTTTAATTTTTTAATATATATATATATATATATATATATATATATATATATATATATATATATTTTTTTTTTTAAAATATATATATATATATATATATATATATATATATATATATATATATAATGTTACATTTTGAGTATCATCATTATCACCATCATCAATGTTTGGCACGATATTCTGCAACACCATAATCAACAATCCAAATTGGCCTCTAGATATAATAAACACTTCAGTATATATTCCCAATATATTGTCTTAAGGGTAATTCTTCCCCCCTTTCCCCCCCTCCCTCTCCTGGTTTCCCCTCTTTCTCCCCCCCCCTTCTCCCCCCCCCCCCTTATACATTCCCGATAGCAGTATCATTCCATCCCCAGCTCTGCATCACTTGTCTGTCTTCCGTTTTTCCCCATGTCTTTCTGCCACTTTGCTTTGTCCCAAATTGTCCCTGCTGAGCCTCTGTAACTCATCCCACGATCTATGGGCATAAATACCCACATCCAAAATGGCCCCTGCACGGCTTGAAGAAGGAGCGCATGCTCCGCAACGCGTCGCCGTTCTACACACCAGCATCTCCAGGAAGTGATGTCATAGCCCTCCGACCCAAGGACCCACGCTGCTACACTGCCGCTGAAGGATCTGCACGCCCCCTGCCTCGCAACAGGAGATCGCCGCTTATCCCCCACAGCACCAGCTCCACAAGGGATCCGGAATGACACCCTGGATGAACAGTGCCCAGATGCCCTATACAATTTGAGATGCCTGTTTTTAACACACGTTTGTGAGTAATACTCTTTTAATTGCTATTAAATCTACTGCATTGCTACACTTAGATTGGCGCTTGGCCTTCTCTCTCTCTTTGTCTTGGATCCATACAGGGTTACTTCACCCTACAAAGCCTGCAGCCATCAAAGTGTTTTAGCAATTCCACTGGACTCTATCATCTGCATTTTGCCCATATGTTGACTATCGCAGCAGCTCGTGAATTACGATTGCGCCAATCTCTCCCCTTTTTCCTCCAAGAGGGTTAGGGCAGTGCTGGAAAATAATAGTGGCCACACAAAATATTGACACTTTGGGCCCAATTTTGACATATTCACTTAGGGGTGTATTCACTTTTATTGCCAGCAGTTTAGACATTAATGGCTGTGTGTTGAGTTTTTTTGAGGGGACAGCAAATTTACACTGTTATACAAGCTGTACACTCACTACTTTACATTGTAGCAAAGTGGCATTTCTTCAGTGTTGTCACATGAAAAGATATAATAAAATATTTAAATATTTTCAAAAAAGTGAGGGATGTACTCATTTTTGTGAGATACTGTATATATATATATAGATACTGTATATATATATAGAAAATTGCTAAATTTGGAATAGAAGCAGGTGCTTTGGGGTGTGAACTCACTGTATCTGTGTTCTGTCTCAGTATGGAGATCAGTAAAAATAAATAAGGTACTCTAAGGTAAATGTGTTGTCTATATTTAATTATATTTTCAATATAATTATATTATATGTTTATATGTTATGTTTATATGTTATGTTATGTTATAATTATATGTTATGGAACATGAGTGAAGCAAAAAAAATGTTCACAGCTTTGACTACCACATTCACTGCAAGGTTAATTGATTTTTATAGTCCGCATACTGAGCACACAGCCCACAGCTTTATTTACACTGTACCATTTACTATTCATTTACCATTCATTTTATGGATCACTAACTATATACATGGGCCATATTAAGAAGGTACCTTGTAACTAAGTGCCCATGACCTGATTCATATTAATATTTAAATACTGTACACGTACTTCAGCCTTATTCAGAAAGAGTCCTTAATTCCTAAGTGCAACCAATCAGAATTCTTGTTTAGTTTTAGAAGAGTGATTTGTAATTGGCTCTTCACTTAAGATGTAGCACATAAGAATTAAGAAGTCTGTTCTGAATAAAGCTTTATTATTGCTTAGCTTTTGATTAGGTCTGATTCTTGCAACATTTTGGTGTATTATGGGGTGGCTGGGTCATGTTGTTCGCGGACTGCTTCCTCTGCCCATAAATACCATGTCCAAAATGGCGCTAGTATGGCCTGATAAAGGAGCATGCATGCTCTGCAAAGCATAGCCACACCCAGTTGTGACTTCATATCCGCCCATACTGTGCATTCCACATTGACCAGGAAGCCCTGGGTACCTCCAGCACAGCTGGTCAACGAGACTACAGCTTCTTCCATCCGGTGGACCGGGACTGGACAATGAATCAGGGTGCTGACAAGCAGTTTTTCATTTGTTTCTTGTAAGTACATATTTTTTTGTGTGAATAAAGCCTTTTAACCAATACTACACTTAGCTGGCGCTTGTCCTCCTCCTTGTATGTTTACATTCATAGAGTTGCTTCCTACTCTTTGGATTGAGCAGCTGCTGAGTATTCCTGAATGATCAGTGAAATGAGCATCAGCATAGACTCTTTTTTCCCTTTTTTTAAGGACTTATTAAGGTCTTTTTAGAGTATGGACTCTGGTCCCACAGTGGATTAACCTCCTCCACAGTGAGGCAATTTCTACCATTTTTATACTCAGTAAGTGATCATCTGTTCAAAGTGCTTAAAAACCTGAGGGTTTATTATCACTTTAAGTGCAATAACTCATCATAACCAATCACAATTGATGTGCCTGTGATCTGATTGTAGAAGCATGACAGTTGATTGGTTGCTCTTGGTTTCTGCAAATTAGAATAAAAACTTTATACTGAATAAGGCTGGCTGGTTCCTTTTTGCCCTCCTTTGATTAGTAAACTCAGGACTACTTAGTTGATATTGGATTCTTTTCTAAGACCCTAGTGATAGATTGAGTTGGTAAAGCTGCCCTCTTGATTGCCTTAATGCAGCCTTTTTCAACCAGGGTGCCCAGGCACCCTGGGCCAGCCTTAAGGTTTCTTCAGGGGTGCCTTGGCAAAATGCCTAAAAATTGCCCCAAATTTGTATACAAGCCAGTGGGTAGATTAAACCTTCCTTTAAGTTACACATAGCCACAGGTTTTCTTTGTGCACCCTTACAACCTTCTAGCTGCCAACCTCCTAATGACCAATGACGCCCTAAGTTGATAAGGAGGATGTCAGTTGCATGCATATCATCCTTGTTTGACACTTCCATGCCTCTCTGCATCAGCTTTGGGGTCTCATTAGCTAAGTGATGGAGAAAAACTGAGGGAGAAGAGAAACATTGGCATACTAGTCAGTACAAGTTTGCAAAACTGTATTTGCATTTGAAGAATAAATCACCTCTAACGTTGGGGCATGATATGTGTATTGATGTTGTTGCATTATGTAAAACTATTAAAATAGTTTTTACATTTTTAAAATGGGGTGCCTTGAGACTGTCCATAATTTTGGAGGGTGCATTGACTGAAAAAAGGTTGAGAAACACTGCCTTAATGTACATGTGGCATGTAATGTATTCAATCAGGTGTTTGTACAAGAACATTGTCAGTAGGTGTATACACGTTGATCTGAAGTCTTTAAAAATCTCTTTTTAGCTCTTTGATTGTCCCTATTCCGAAAGTCTCACATTTTTCACAAGGTTTACTGAGATTCCGCGAAAAAAGAGCTCTTGGCAACAGCAGAAAACAGCAGCTTGATATCTAACTAAACAGACACAAAACTGCTAATATTTCAAGTAACAAGTAACTGTTCCCTGTAATTTTTTGTGTTACTTTACAGTTCTTTCACATAAAGTGTTAGATACATGCTTCCTTATAGAAGGTGTCATCTTGTCACCTTGAGTATTTTTTTTTTATTTTTTTTTTAGTGGTAATGTCACTTGTGATTTTCATCATCGCTTCTATCTTATCTTGTTTTAAAAATTAGAATATCTTTTCTCTTAAAGTACATATGACTTCCACTGGGATGACACGTGAATGCCTTCTGCACCCTGGGATGCAATCTGAGATTAATGGTTTTAACATATCGTGTGATTTACTGTGCTTGTCTTATTACTGTATGGCGTAGCTGATGTAGGGTAGGCTTAACTATTCATCTCCTTGAAAGGGCATAGTAAATGGTATCTTGGTTTTGTAATAAAAAACAATCATTGTAAAGTCGGCACAAATATAATTTTGCTCCAACAATTGTTTTTACAGCATTAGCCTAACCTTTTCGCTGCCAGAACCATTTTTGCATATTTTTGCACACATGTATAAAAAAATCATTTTAGGCCTGAAGATTGCATAAAACCCCCAAACGTCACGTATTTTCTGAAAGCAGAAACCTTAGAGAATAAAATGTTTGTAGAGTACCCCACTATTCAACATCCATGATGTTGATGGCCATCATCCCTGTGATAATGTAAATCAACAGAGAACCCCCCTATACAGGTGGGACTTTAGAGGCAACCAAGCATCAAAGAGTAATAAAATCTTATTTTATTCAGTCATATAAAAATAAAAAACAAATGAAGTATTTGACAAATGTACAACAAACACATGTATGAATGATAGACAATAAAATATTTTCACGGCTTAGAATAGGTGACCGTCTGGATGCATGGAACATCATAGTAACGATTTCTCCAAATGACCCGATGCGTTTCAGGTGAAACCTTTTCTCAGGCAGAGATAGTGCCTCCAGCATGTATGGTAAATATGTGTGAAGCCGCCATCACACATAGCTACCATACACGCCAAAGGCACTATCTTTAGGAGCAAACGTGCTTGGGGACCTGTTGGACTTTTCATTAGCACTAATTGGTACACCAAAGGAGCAAGCAATATCATCTCTATATACTCCAATACACAAATAGGCTTCTTTCTGGGACGCAGGAGCATGTTGGCCCACCTTCCAGTGTGGAACACCGTGAGATACTGACAAGGGCCTGGTGACACCATTATCCCCATTCTGACATGTGCGGTGCGACAGATACAACCACATCCTCTTTTCTTCCTCTTTATTCCTTTGGTTCTTGGTTTTAATTTACATGGCTTATGATCACCAGGAATATTTTGACTGGAATATCCATAGCTCCATTTACTATACCCCCGAGGAAAGGTTTCACCTGAAACGTGTCGTTCATTTGAAGGAATCGTTACTGTGATGTTCCATGCATCCTGACGATCACCTATTCTAAGCCGTGAAAATATTTTATTGTCCATCATTCATACATGTGTTGTTGTACATTTATCGAATACTTCATTGTTTCACCAAATGTTTTTTACTCTTTGATGCTTAGTTTCCTTTAAAGTCCCACATGTATTGGGGGTTCTCTGTTGATTTAGAGAATAAAATAGTGGTAGTTTAACCACATTAAGATCGCCTGCTGCAGATTTACTACAGCAGGCAGCCTCTCCTGCGTGAACCGACATAGCCCTACGTCGGTCGCGTCCGTGGTGCTGGGGGGAGAGCGCGCGCCACCGCCGGCGCTCTTCCGCCCCCACTAGGCAGCGGGGATGCCAATGCATGGGACCAGGGCACCGATTGCCGCCGGCCTTCCACGATCGCTCCCTGCTGAGAGAGAAGGACGGTCTGCTGTTGTAAACACAGCTGACCATTCTTCTTTCTGAAATGATCACAGAGCGCCTGTGATCCTTCTATATAGGCGATTTTTTTTGCCAAAAATATGTAGCAGAAAACAAATTGGCCCAGAAGGATGAAAAATTTTGATTTTTTAAATTTTTTTGGGGTGAATGTTATATAGCAGAAAGTAAAAAATATTGTTTGTTTTTTCAGAAATGTCGCTTTTTTTTGTTTATAGCGCAAAAAATAAAAATCGCACAGGTGATCAAATACCACCAAAAGAAAGCTCTATTTGTGGGGAAAGAAATAAATTTTGTTTTGAGTCACACGACCGCGCAGTTTTCTGTTAAAATAATGCAGTGTCGAATCGCAAAAAATGGCCTGGTCATTAAGGGGGCAAATCCTTCCGGTCCAGAAGTGGTTAAATTTTTAATGTCCCTTGATATTACTGCAAAGGTCTAGGAAACGCAAAATTTCAGTTTAAAAAATCACACTAAAGGGAATTTCAGGGCAAACAAACGCAATAAACGATCCAAATTTTTGGTAAAATGTAAAATAACGAGGTTGCAAATAGATACCCAACATGTCAAAATTTGTCAAAATTTGTGTGCGCCCGTGAAATGGTGACAAACTTCAGTACCCTATATTTTTTATAGGCAAAGCTTCAATGGCCCCTCTAGGTCATCGTTTTAGTGTTACAGAGGAGGTCTTGTGCTAGAATTATTGCTCTCACTCCAGCATGCACAGGCAATATGTTCTATGTGTATCTCAATCAACGTTTTAATGCGTGGAGGGGGAAGTTGGAGGATTTTATGTGCTTGTGTTAAACTTTATTTATTTGCAAAAAAATAAATAAATAAATATTTTTTGCTTAATTTTTTTTTCATCACAAAGGGGACACAATAGTCCTATATGTGATGATTTTTAGATGACAGGTTCTCTTTAATGAGACATGCAGGGTCTAAAAGGGTCTCCTCTGGGCTCTACTGAATGTATTGCAATACAGATTGCATTGCAATATATGCCTTCCTGGCTATGCTAGTCGGGGACACAGAGGCTGGCCCGGAAGTGACATCAGTGACTTCCACAGCATAACAGTGTCAGGAGTTCTACAGTTCTCAGTCCTGGATCTTCTGGACTAATAGTCGAGGATTCAGCCCTTCTGTGTTCTACAAGATATTTACAGTGTCAGTGAGCATTGGCTAGCGCCAACGGGCATTTTTCAGGAATAAAATCCCACATGTAATTAGTTCAAGCCTCAAGGAGTATCCCACTCATTCCCTTCTCCCATCCCCTTTAAATCAAATAAAAACCACAAACAAAGATGCCGGAGCTGTCGCTGTTTCAGTTGTCACACCCAGGGTCGCAGCTTACATGAGCTGGAGAGAGTAACGGTACTGATGGCAGACCCACATCAGGCCAGAGGCCTGGAAACCTTGATACATATATATATATATATATATATATATATATATATATATATATATATATATATATAAAAAAAGAATAGCGCACACATGCAAAAGAAACTACCAAATTTGAAGACCATCCTTAAATAAAAATGGGGATTTGGTCCCACCATATGGCCATATAGTGCTCAAGCCCACCACTATGTCAAAGTACCCCATTATCAGTGGGTCCTACACTATCCATGAAAAAGAGATGAATCCAGCCTTTCTAACCCTTGGAGACAATACTCCTTGCTGGGAAAGATGTGAAAATGCACTACAGGGGACTTCCTCCTATATCCACTTGATAGTGGACACTGATAGAGTACAGGCGTGTGTGGGGGGTGGGGTGGGTTGCTCAACCTCGATAGTCTGGTCAGACCGAATACATAATACATATATATATATATCGATATACAGTGCCTTGCAAAAGTATTCGGCCCCCTTGCACTTTGCGACCTTTTGCCACATTTCAGGCTTCAAACATAAAGATATAAAACTGTAACTTTTTGTGAAGAATCAACAACAAGTGGGACACAATCATGAAGTGGAACGAAATTTATTGGATATTTCAAACTTTGTTAACAAATAAAAAACTGAAAAATTGGGCGTGCAAAATTATTCAGCCCCTTTACTTTCAGTGCAGCAAACTCTCTCCAGAAGTTCAGTGAGGATCTCTGAATGATCCAATGTTGACCTAAATGACTAATGATGATAAATAGAATCCACCTGTGTGTAATCATGTCTCCGTATAAATGCACCTGCACTGTGATAGTCTCAGAGGTCCGTTTAAAGGGCAGAGAGCATCATGAAGAACAAGGAACACACCAGGCAGGTCCGAGATACTGTTGTGGAGAATTTTAAAGCCGGATTTGGATACAAAAAGATTTCCCAAGCTTTAAACATCCCAAGGAGCACTGTGCAAGTGAGAATATTGAAATGGAAGGAGTATCAGACCACTGCAAATCTACGAAGACCTGGCCGTCCCTCTAAACTTTCAGCTCATACAAGGAGAAGACTGATCAGAGTTGCAGCCAAGAGGTCCATGATCACTCTGGATGAACTGCAGAGATCTACAGCTGAGGTGGGAGACTCTGTCCATAGGACAACAATTAGTCGTATACTGCACAAATCTGGCCTTTATGGAAGAGTGGCAAGAAGAAAGCCATTTCTTAAAGATATCCATAAAAAGTGTCGTTTAAAGTTTGCCACAAGCCACCTGGGAGACACACCAAACATGTGGAAGAAGGTGCTCTGGTCGAATCAAACCAAAATCGAACTTTTTGGCAACAATGCAAAACGTTATGTTTGACGTAAAAGCAACACAGCTCATCACCCTGAACACACCATCTCCACTGTCAAACATGGTGGTGGCAGCATCATGGTTTGGGCCTGCTTTTCTTCAGCAGGGACAGGGAAGATGGTTAAAATTGATGGGAAGATGGATGGAGCCAAATACAGGACCATTCTGGAAGAAAACCTGATGGAGTCTGCAAAAGACCTGAGACTGGGATGGAGATTTCTCTTCCAACAAGACAATGATCCAAAACATAAAGCAAAATCTACAATGGAATTGTTCACAAATAAACATATCCAGGTGTTAGAATGGCCAAGTCAAAGTCCAGACCTGAATCCAATCGAGAATCTGTGGAAAGAACTGAAAACTGCTGTTCACAAACGCTCTCCATCCAACCTCACTGAGCTCCAGCTGTTTTTGCTCGATGTGTCTCGATGTGCAAAACTGATAGAGACATACCCCAAGCGACTTACAGCTGTAATCGCAGCAAAAGGTGGCGCTAAAAAGTATTAACTTAAGGGGTCTGAATAATTTTGCACGCCCAATTTTTAGTTTTTTATTTGTTAAAAAAGTTTGAAATATCCAATAAATTTCGTTCCACTTCATGATTGTGTTCGACTTGTTGTTGATTCTTCACAAAAAATTACGGTTTTATATTTTTATGTTTGAAGCCTGAAATGTGGCAAAAGGTGGAAAAGTTCAAGGGGGCCGAATACTTTTGCAAGGCACTGTGTATATATATATATATATATGTATATATATATGTATATATATATATATATATATATATAAAGACACACACAAGTGCTTCCACGTTTCTTTTATAAGCAGAGTCGCTTAGTGGGAGATCCTTCCCATCTCCCCGACAGCACAGTGAAAGAGAAGTGCAGAAGCACTTATCTTACGGCAGAGACAGTCAGAGGGGGATCTTTCCCCATCCCCCCGGTGACACACAGAGCCACAGAGCAAGGGTCATCATAATAGCAGCATGGGCTCCTGGGCAAAGCAATCCACTGGGGCCCCTACCAGGGACATGGTGACCTGCAGTGCGTGTAGAGCTCCTTGGAAAAAAGTGGGTGTGTTCACTGTCATAAAGGGGGAATGATGGGTTAAAATGTCACTACCCGGACCACCAATGCTGGGGGGGGGGGGGGGGTCAGTGGCAGTGAAAGTCAACCCCCCCCCCAACCCCCAGTCCTGCATGAATGGGAATGGCAATGAATGTTAACCCCTTTCCATACCATTGTGATCACTTACAGTGCATGATCACAGGCTCCTGCGCCCCTCTCTCTTGTCCAGTACTTACTTTTACTGGGGTGGAGATAACTCCGTCTACTGTCCGGTCTTCCTTCCTGTGTTAGGTGCTGGTATATGGAGAGGATTCCAGTGCCCGGTAGTTGCTGCCACTCTGCATGATGGGCACTACTTCACTCTTTTCTGTGCTGGGTGCAGGAACAGAGAGAGAGAGAGTTCAAGCGGCTTGGCACCCCTCTGCCACTCTGAGTGTTTGACACTATACGGTATTGCAGCTGTCCCAAGGGCTTAAGTCCCAGGACATAAGTTGGGACAAAGCCGCTGTGGGAGCAACGGGACAATTGGCAAATATTTAATGGGGCCCCTGGGAAGTGGCCAGCTGTGCCCATGCAATAAGACGACCCTGCACAGAGAGATAATGTTAATGTGCATGTGTAGTTGCCAACATTTTAGGAAAAAATTCCAGGCATCCAGGCAGTCACTGAAGGCAGAGTATGAACTTTAAGTAGGGGTAGGGCATTCATTTAAATGGCAGTGGCTCTAATACAGGCATATCATTAACGAAACAACATCCTTTAAGCTGAACTCCAGGAATACAGTCACTTTCTGAAATCTGCTGGCTTACTATAGGTTAAATCTAGTGAGGTGCATGCCACCTTGTAAATCTCTTAAATTTACAATTAACAATTACACTCAGCGAATGATGTAGAGCTATCACTCTTCTTTCCTCACACAGCAGCCGCTCTGCCTTCCACTCTTCTCTGCTGTCCATTCACAGAAGGCTTTGTATTTTGTAAATGGGTTTACCTAATATGGAGTGCTCTTTAATTGCACAAGAAGAGGGGCAGGCAGAGAGGTTGCAGGGGCTTGCAGTGTAGTGAAATCTGTTTTCCTGATGCTCAGTAAAAAAGTAAATTGTAAATTTACACTTTTACCAAATTCAATTTGTTCCCCTGCCCACCCGCTCAATCTCTCTCAGGACACCTATGCGACTAATGACCTCCCAGCACACCTCATGCCCCCCCTCCCCAGCACACCTTTACATCTGTAACCCCCTATCCCAAAAATTGTCTCTATCCTTCCAGCTCACCTTTGAACCCCCTGAGCACAACTCTATGCCGCCAGCACACCTCTTTCTTATCTGTTATCCCAGCACACCTCTGTCTTCAATGCCCCCCACAGCACTCCTCTGTCTCCAATGCCCACCCAGCACACCTCTGGCACCAGCCCCCCCCAGCATACCTCTCTCCTCACTGCTCTCCTCTCAGTACACCTCTGCCTCCAATAGCCCATCTCAGCACACTTCTGCCTCCAATGCTCCCCAGCACACCTCTGCCAGTCACCAATGCCCCCCACAGCAGACTTCTGTCTTTAGTGCCCCCCACAGCACACCTCTGCCTCCAATTCCCCCCAGCACACCTCTGCCACAAATATCCCCCCCCCCAGCACGCCTCTGTCTTCAATGCTCCCCACTCAGCATACCTCTGCCTCCAATAGCCCCTCTCAGCACAACTTTGCCTCTAATGCCCCCCAGCACACCTCTGCCACTAATGCCCCCCACAGCAGACCTCTGTCTCTAATGCCCCCCCTCCCACAGCACACCTCTGTCTCCAACCAATGCCCTTCCAAAGTACACCTGTACCATTAATGCCCCCCCCACAGCAAATATGTACCCACAATTCAATTACCCCCACAGCACACCTCTGCTTCCAATGCCCACCAAAGCACAACGTTACCTCCAATGTCTCCCTAAAGCAAACTGCTGCCTCCAATGCCCCCCAGCACACCTCTATCAGCCACTAATGTCCCCCACAGCAGACCTCTCCCACTAATGCCCCCCACAGTAGACCTTTGTCTCAATGCCCTCCCCCCCCCCCCCCCCACACAGCACACCCCTGTCTCCAATGCCTCTCTCAGCACACCTCAGCTTCCAATGCCCCTCAAAACACACCTGTACCTTCAGTACCCCCTAAAACACACCTCTGCTTCCAATCCCCCCAAAGCACAACTGTATCTCTAATGCCCCCTAATGCACACCTCTGGTTTCAATCCCCCCCAAAGCACACCTATACCTCTAATGCACACCTGTACCTCTAATTGCCCATCCCCCACCCAGCACATCTCTGTCTACAATGCCCCCCCTCAGCACACTTCTGTTTCCAGTGCCTCCCCAAAAGCACACTTGCACCTCCAATGTCCCCCCAGCACACCTCTGACTCCATATGCACCCCCCAGCACACTTCTGCCTTCAATGCCCACCCCATGCACACATTTTGCATCCTAAGCCCTCCTCCTCACCATCTGCAGAGTTTCCTTACTCTCCATCTTCCTGCTGATTCTCTGATGCTGGGGGCATAGCTGGAGGTTTTGACATTGCTGGTACAGGTGGCAAGTATTTGCAGGGGAGTATTAGGGTGTGCCCGGGCACAGCCGGCACACCCCCTGCACACGCCTATGGATCTGGGTCATACTCACTCTGACATTATTCCAAAAACCTTACAGTCAGCCAAGACACCTCCTCCTGAGAAACAGCTAAAAGGTAAGAAATATTTATATAACATTTTTAGTCATACTGTGTGAATGTGAACACATAACAACTAGGGATGGGCCAAACAGCCCCCTATTCGGTTTGCACCAGAACATCACGAACAGGGAAAAAGTTCTAGGTAACATGAGAAGTCTATTAAAATCTATGAGATATGAACATAAAAAATCAAAAGTCCTCATTTTACAGGCTTATATGCAAGTTATTGCCATAAAAAGTGTATGGGGACCTGGGTACTGCTCTGGGGTACATGTATCAATGCAAACATTTTTTTTTCAAAACAATAGTTTTTAAAGGAACAGTGATTTTAATGATGCCTAAAATTAAACAATAAAAATGAAAAATTCCTTTAAATATCCTGCCTGGGGGGGTCCCCTTAGTCTGCCTGCAAAATGGCACAACTGTACCATGTATAGAGCCTGCTGCAGCAATACTGACAAATATGGAAAATATGTCATTTAACCACTTCTGGACCGGAAGATCTTCCCCCTTAATAACCAGGCCATATTTTGTGATTTGGCACTGCGTTATTTTACCGGACAATTGCGCAGTCGTGCAACGCTGTACCCAAATAAAATTGATGTCCTTTATTTCCCACAAATAGAGCTTTCTTTTGGTTGTATTTTATCACCTGTGCGATTTTTACTTTTTGCGCTATAAACGAAAAAATAGCGACAACTCTGAAAAAAAAAACTATTTTTTCACTTTCTGCTATATAACATTCTCCAAATTTTTTTTTTTCACATTTTAGGCCAGTTTGTTTCTGCTACATATTTTTGGTAAAAAAAATCACAATAAGCATATTTTGATTGGTTTGCGCAAAAGTTATCGCCTCTACTAATTACGGGAAAGATTTATGTCATTTTTATTGTTTTTTTTTACTAGTAATGGCGATGATCTGCGATTTTTAGCAGGACTGCAACATTGCGGCAGGCAGACAGGTTAGACTCCTAACTGACATTTTTGACACTTTTGGGGGGACCAGTGACATTACTACAGTAATCAGTGCTTAAAATATGCGCTGTTACTATAATAATGATACTGGCATGGAAGAGGTTAACACTGTGGGTGATCAAGGGGTTAAATGTGAGCCTTGGGGAGTGATTCTAACTGTGGGGGGCGTGGCTTGTGGAATGATCATAGAGACCTGTGTTTCTATATAGAAGGATCACAGGCACTCTGTGATCATTCCAGGGAGAAGAACGGTCAGCTGTAAATAGGCGGCGAGCGGTCGGGAAGAGGTTAAACTTGCTTGCGGCTGTAATGTATTGCTGACTCCTGGTAATACAGATAAAAAAAATGAAAATAATGGCATAGGGTTCCTCCTCCCCCCCAGTCCAGGCCCCATGCCAAAATGTAAAGAAAAAACCCTGTAGGGTTTCCCCCCAAAATCTATACCAGGCCCTCATCCGAACATGCAGCCTGGCAGGTCAGGAAGGAGGGGGGGGGGGGACTGAGCGGATGTGGTTGTCAGGGTCTGCGGGTGGGGGCTTATCGGAAACTGGAAGCCCCCTTTAACAAGGGGGTCCCCAGATCCTGGCACCCACCATGTGAATGGGTATCGGGTACATCGTACCCCTTACCCATTCACCAAAAAAAGACAAAAAGAAAGAAACACAGGAAACAGTTTTTGACAAGTTCTTTATTAAAAAATAAAAAAAATAGTGTCCCTTGATATAAATCCATCGTCAATCATGACGCCCGCCGGAGCTGAAAAATAGAAAAAAATAAAAATGCTCCGCCTCTTGGGAGGCGTCCCGCCATCTGCCCGCTCAGCGCTTTGACAGTTCTTATATAGGCAAGGGGCGGGGCCACTCACCTATGTCACTTGGGGGCACCATCCCCTTCTGACATCACGTGACTTCACACGAGGAAAGAGGAACACCTGCGACACAAAAGGGGACAGTAATTATGCCCAAAATGTTATTAGTGCTGCTGCACCACAAAAAAATTTTAAAAAAAATTTAAAAAAATCACATCACTGCTGAAGCATAAGGATTAGCACTTGTGACGCAGAAGGGGGGAGAGCAATTATGCCCTAAATATTTTTAATGCTGCTGTGCCACAAAAAAATAAAACAAAACATTAAAAAGAAAACCACTGCTGATGCAGAAGGAATAGCACCTGCGACGCAGAAGGGGGACAGCACTTATGCCTTACATATTATTAGTGCTGCTGTGCTACAAAAAGAAAACCACTGCTGACGCAGAAGGAATAGCACCTGCGACGCTGAAAGGGGAGTAGTAATGATGCAGCAACAGAACCTGATGCTGCAAAAAAAAAAAAATATCAATGAAAAAAAAAATGGGATCAGTGGGGTGACACAGATGTATACAGCAACAGTTCAGTGGCACCACTACACTGTATTATTCACATGAATCCCAGCACAGCACTGAACTGACTGCACTAAACTGACTGAACACATAATCCACTAACTACCTGCACATTGTGCTGTGATTGGCCAAAGCATACAGGTCAGGTGCATGCTTTGACCAATCAGCAATCAAAGCACTATCACAGTGCATTATGGGGCTCTCGTCTGGAGGCGAACTTCCCGCCAAGTGCCCTGTTTGTTTGTGTGTTCAGCGAACACACGAACACCCGATGTTTGAGTCAAACTTACGTTCGATTCAAATATTGAGCCCATCCCTAATAACAAATATATTGTAGAGTTTTCTCAAATTTGACTGCAAAAAAGGAAATACGTGTTAACCACCTAAATACTGCACATTTTCACCTGCTTTCCGCCCAGGCCATTTTTAACTTTCTCAGCGTTGTTACACTGTGAATGACAAATACTCACTCATGCAATACTGTACCCAAATGAAAATGAAATTGATATCTTTTTTTTTTTTTTTTTTGACATTTAGAGTTTTCTTTTGATGGTTTTTAATCACCACTGGGTTTTTTAATTTTTCTCCATATAAAGGAAAAAATATCGAAAACAAAACACACACACACACTCTTTTTTCTTAGTTTCTGTTATAAACTTTTTGACATAGTGGTGGACACAGCAGTCACATATAATGCTGTTGCATGCCCCTGGGAGCATGCGTGAGGTGTGCAAGTGGGAGGATGTACTCGTATATCCTCCCAGAATAACAGGGCACTCAGTTATCTACATTGGCTTGACAAGAAACCGTTAAACTGCAGCTCTAACAATTGTGAATTTGGGGAATTCAGCTCAGCAGTACAAGCATTTGCAGTGAGTCTATGCCCATTCAAACTGTGCTTTTAAGGCTTTCAGGCCCACCTTTATTGAGCAAATTTAAAGAAAAGTTGGAAACAGAACAGTTGCACATGCAGGGCATTTTCACCAACAAAACAAATAGAAGAAAATGCTTAGTCACCTGGCTCCCTCTTCAGCAGCACCACTTCTCTTTTTTCTGGGCTTCAGACTGTTTATCACTGGGCACTCCTGCCACACTGAGCCTGTAGTTGCAGCACTTTGTTGCACGATTCCACTCCCTGGCTGTTCAATAGGGGATCTCATGGCTCTCTCACTTTTACAAGACTTACAAACTCCCTCAGTCCCTTGGACTTATCTAGTCGCTTCATCTCTCCCAGTCCTCCAGACTAACTTAGTTATCCCGTCTCTTAGTCCTGTGGGTAAGGAATCTCTTGTCCAACATGCAGTACTGTCTCCAGAGTAGAGCACCTCTTCTAAAAGGGGTACACCTGTCTACTGGACAAAGCATGGACCTGTCTCCTGATGTGATCCCTGAGCTATTCCCCAAACCTATGATTATAGGGGGTGTGTGCATTGCACTCACAGCCTGCTGGTCTCCTGCAAGACTTGGAAACTGAACTTTAGATTTTTTCTCTCCCAAAGCACTTCAAAATCTCCAAACTATGGAGCCCAATCTAGGAATATAAAAATTTCTGAGGAAGCTGTAAAAACAGTTTTCTTCACTCATAATCGATACCCTAGAGGCCCACACTCTGTATACATTTGAACCCCATGTTCTTTCTACAACCATTTTCACAGTGGCAGGGCATCACACCGTCACACACCTTTACAAAATTGTGTATTTACAAAAAAAAAAAAGTTATTTTCTATATGAACACACTAATATGCAAGTTTTTACATCAGGATACATTTCTTCTGCTATTTAGCTTGAACTTCAAATATTTTCATGCCATTCATATAGAGCAGTGTTTCTCAACCTTTTTTCAGTCAAGGTACCCTTTAAAATTGATAGACAATCCCGAGGCACCCTTTTAAAATTATGGGCAGTCTCGAGGCACCCCACTCTAAAATGTAAAAACTATTCTAATAGTTTTACACAATGCAGCAACATCCACAAGTCCAAGTAGGATGCCCAACGTTATAGGTGATGTATTTTTCTAATGCAAATACACTTTTGCACACTGGTACAGACTAGTATTCCAATGTTTCTCTTCTGCCTCAGTTTTTATTGATCACTCAGGTAACGTGACCCCCAAAGCTGATGGAGAGGGGCCGGGAGGGTCAAACAAAGAAGCTTGCTATGCTGGCGACTGACATCCTCCTTATCAGCTTATGATGTCATTGGTCGTTACGATGCCAGCAGCTAGTAGGTTGCAATGGTCCACAATGAAAACCTGTGGCTTTGTGTAACTAAAAGACAGGCTTCAGCCACACTCTGGTTTGTATACAATTTTTGGGCAATTTTTAGGCATTTTGCCAAGGCACCCCTGAAGAAACCTCAAGGCACCACAGGGTGCCTGGGCACACTGGTTGAGAAAGGCTGATATAGAGGTAATGAGAGCTTTCTACACATTATGCTCAATTTACAAAGCTTAAAGGATAATTTTACCTTCGGAAACATGTTTCTAGGGTAGAACATGTAACATGTTCCCGCTCCTGCAGAACCTTTCCATTTTTGAGCACTCTGTGTGACAGTAGTACGAGGAGAAGTTCCTCTACCAGCTGTCACTTTTTGAAAAGTGTATAAAAAGAGCTGCGCTAACTGATATAACCTGATAAGAAATCAAGTATGTGTAAAACCATAAACCAGTGTTTAGCTAGTCAATAGTATAACGATCATTTGCAATTCATCAAACAGTAGTGAGCCAGATATAATTCAATATATCAAACATGTAAGTCCATCAAAACAGAAGAGTCCAAGCTAATCAGGGATGGGCAAGCAGAGAGTGTCCAGTGTAGAAAGGGAATCCTTCACCACATCTATGTGCCTAAACCTAAACCGCATTCCGTGCCGCATGCAAAGGGCTCACACCAGGCTTACCAGAGCTCATTAAAAAGTAGGCATATCATTGGAATAGATCCGCTCGGCAGACTGGCACCTCTTCTCAGCTGATCTCATGAGATCTCCTCAGCGTAGCAGGAAGAAGCACTCTATGCCGATACCTATTTGAAAAGATTCAAAGCGCTTATCTGACAATGTTTGTATCTCGCTTCCGGGTTCGTCGTGGTGACGTCAGCACGCCTTCCCTACGCATTTCGTGACAGTTCACGTCTTCCTGGGGGTGCTAGCGGCGCGCTGACGCACCACTTAAATACCAAACTACTCAACAGAAAGGGCCGCCTCTTCCGGTGTCACTCGAAGCGAGTGCCGCCATCTTGACTTAGGGGGATTGCCAGACTATATCAAAGCCCACAAAGCAATACCCAACAAGCTGTAATACTCCAACTTAGACCATTGGATCCCGGGACAGGAGCCACCGGAAAAGGCTGATACCGCTCAGGATAGAAACCCAGATACATTAGGCTAACAAAAGCCGTAAAGCATACACAAAGCAGCTACTTATCTAACTATGATGCTGTATCAATAGGTTGAATGGTCTCAGGCAATGATTATAGTAGAGTTTAATAGCCAATATAGGCAACCCGCCAACCAAGAGAACTCTCGGAAGCCGGCCACGCCATCTTGGACCCTGGAAAGCCCAAAGAAAGGCGACCCAGGAATCCAAATAGTAAAGCTCGCAACAGAAATGCAGGTTAAGAGACAATAAAAAAAAAATGAATCTAATCTGTATGATATTCCTCTTG
Source organism: Pelophylax lessonae (assembly GCF_965119305.1). Classification (NCBI taxonomy): domain Eukaryota; kingdom Metazoa; phylum Chordata; class Amphibia; order Anura; family Ranidae; genus Pelophylax; species Pelophylax lessonae. Next base: position 224,613,689 of record NC_138770.1, on the reverse strand, counting down.
GATATCGTTTATCCAAGATAACATTAGATCCTCACATATATTAATGTATATATCGGAGATGCTCCAATTGACGGGGCACTCCTGACTAAATTTCTGATACAAAAATTATTTTAAAATGAACACATGAATGTGTTAACGGGGGAACACCCAATTATGGGGGCACTCCAGAATAAAAATGTATGCTATATGTGCATGTGAGGTCACATGCACACAGAGTAAATGGTCAAAGATAGCAAATAAAATTATAAATAAAAATAGAAATATTAGCTCGATCTACCCTGTACAGGCAAGTAGGTCATGACCAAGGATAGCCCATACAGCATCACATATCAGGCAGTATCTGCTAATAACAATATTACAAATCATGAAAATCAATCAGAAATACAGCCCACATTGAGCTTACAACCTGCAAGAAAAAAGGCCAGATTTCATAATGTAGATGGTACCCCATTGAGGATAGGTACCCCATCGACAATATAAATAATGATGTTAATTGGGGTAGGTAAATAATGATGTTGATAATGTCCTGGATTTAAAAGATATAGACAAAATCAAAATCAAATAGGAGTTGTCTATAAAAGCGTTCACGTCAGTGTCTATGTTGAGACCAAAGGGAGTGAAAGTTCTAATCTTGTAAATCCAGGACATTTCCAGTTTCGAAAGTCCTCTCACAAAAGGCTCTCCTCTCCAGTGTGGGGAAAATTTGTCAATTCCTACAAAAATTGTGCCTCGGGGGTCTTTGTTATGCTTCATACGATAATGATTAGAAACTGAATGCTTCCTAAAGCCTTTCTTTATATTGGCTATGTGCTCATTGCAGCGGATATAGAAAGCTCTCTTGGTCCTGCCAATATATTGCAGGCCACACGGGCACTGCAATAAATAAACAACTCCTGTTGTCGAGCAGGAGATGAAAGGTTTAATTGGAAATTTAATTCCCATACTAGTAGAGAGAATTTCTTTATTGTTTCTCTGCTTGCATTTATTATAGGAACACGTCTGACAGCGATTACATCTATAATAACCTTTAAGTTGGTTAAAAAAGGTAGGTTTCGGCCCAGGGGGGTCCAAAACGTTTGGAGCCAACCTGTCCCGCAACGTAGTGGCACCTCTGAAGATGACCTTAGGTTTAACTGGCAGTACCTCTCTCAAGGTACAGTCATTTTTCAGAATGTGCCAGTGGCGTTCTATGATGTTCTTAATGTTTTTGTGTTGCGTGGAAAACGTAGTCACAAAAGGGGCAGTATAAGAGGACTGTGTAGTAACCGGCCGACTAACACTAGAAAAGTGGTAGTTCTGTGAATGAATCAACTACAAGTACTGACATCCTTTGCGGTTGTTGGCTTGTAGTTCTCAATAAACTACCACGGTGCTATTGTGCGTCCTAGGTAGTTAATACAATGTACAATGTATGGGCAGACAGGTTACACTGACAGTCTGCAGAAGTCCTGCATTGCACCAGCGATCTGCTGATCGTTAGTGCAATGCTTTCCAGCCTCCCCAACAAAAAAAAAATATATACAGTATATATATAGTGAATACACCTTTTTATTACCTGCAAAGGTGAACTTATCTTTTAAGCACCGGGATCCTTTGTGTCAGCCATGTCACTGTATTTCAAATATCATTGAATCCTTCTACTACAAATATCATTGAATCCTTTTACTAGGGTGTTAGATTTGTAGATTAAGCCTATTATGTGAAATGCATAAACTTGAATATGATGAATATTTAACTAAACCAGAGACATGTGTTAAAGCAAACCTTTCAATAACCTTTAAAAAAATCAGCATGAATAAATTCTGGCATGTAACAAATCTTTTACTAAATAAAAAGCAGTCCTTGAGTCAGTAACATTGATGGGTTTATGTAAGGGAGCCAAAAAGAGCACCTTCATTTGCGACTAAGTGATATGGCCATATCACCTTGCTGAGAATACAGGCATAATCACCATATTAAATTCCACTTCTGTCTTGTACGTAGCAGCTTTAATTTTGAATTAAATAGATAACATCTTTTACATTGTCCAAACCCTGGTGAAAGAGCAGGTTTGGCCCACAAAATGCATTGGTTGCTTTCTGTGCTCCTGTTGTATTTGTTATATTAATAAAGGACGTTTGGACTCTTTAAATGATCATTTGGCAATATGTTTGGCTTACTTATACATGGATTTCCTTATTGTGGATGACCTTTTTGTCCTGGGCGGGGCATGTCCCCTGTTTTCGTGAAGAACAGCCAAAACTAAGCCATTAGGTTTGACCACTGACCTCCTTTGATGAGTAGATCTGAGTGCAGCGTCTTACCTCCACCTTCCTTGGAGTAACTTTTCCTAGGCTGATTTTATGTCATCAGACCTGCTGCAGGCAGGAGAAAGCATTTTGTCAGTCTCCGTTCACCTTTGTGTTTAAACTTCAACTTTGTATCATTGTAGCAAGTCACAAGTACATTTCAGTCTGCAGCTGCTTTCTTTTGAGTTCTTTGATTACAAACTAAACAATAAAGCTATGAACACTAAGTTTTATATGTCATGTGAAGATGCAGTTTATTATTCTTCATTCTGTACAGCAGTGGCCAATTATATAATGGCTTTAGAGACTGGAATGCAATAGGATTACGGTTGCTCAGATTCTATATAGGACCATCACCCGAGGTTAATCACCAAGTTTGAAAGTGTATACATGTTGGAGCCCTGCATTTCTTTATATTATGGTTATCATTCATGCCTGTTTTTTGGGGAAAGTACTCATTTTGAGGGATCTGTGTCTGTCCCTAGAAAATGAGCGGCCTGGAGGCAGTGGCATACCTATGTGGGAGGACTACAATCATTCATTCTCCAATTTCTGGGTAGCCCATCTCTGACTGCAACTCCCAGTATGCGCCTCATCTGGCAGTGAGGGGTGGTGCCCAATGGAACTCAGTGCGGTAAGTTTAGAGGATGAGAGCACATGCTACTCCACTGGCTGTGGGTCATAGCAGCAGCCTCCATGAGCTAAAGGAGGAGTAGCCTCTTTGAGAAGCTATAGAAACTGGGAAGAAGGGACTGTCCAGAGTGCACCTGCAGCACTAGAGCAGAAGTGATGAGACAAACAATGCTTGATGGTAAAGGAGGCAGAGAAGGAGGCAAAGATAATTCTAAAAGAGCATAAATCGGGTGCTAAAAGAGCAGAAAAGAGAATGCAAGCAGACTGATTCTGCTAATTAAAAGACTTCCTTTGGGCAGATCTTTACATTTATCCCCTAACTGGGATGTTTGATGTGAGTTTTTACTGATAGAGCCTGTCTATTTTATATTTCCCTTGAGCTTTTTACAATTAGCATGTGCATGATTTCTAATGGCAGCCTTGGATGTAAGTGGAGTTGAGTACTAAAGGGGAATAAAGGGATGCAGAGTACTGAGGCTTATTTTACTTCCAGAATACCAGAAGCCATACCCTGTGACGTAACACTCATTTCATTGGCCACACCACTAGGCGTTCGGCAGGTGGTGTGCTATATTTGCCGCATTGCTTATTTTTCCTCTTCATTCCTTCAAGTCAGGTTTGCAAACCTCCCACAACTTTTTTTACTAAGAAAACATTAAAGCATTTACTGACAAAACCCATTTTTACTGGCAACCTGAATTATTACAGAAATTCCTATTATAAACTAAAATAATCAATATTTTAAAGATATTAAAAATATGTCAATATTGACAATACCCATACCAAGTAATCTGCCTGGCTTTACAATTATAAATTCAAAACAGTGTATATGAGCATGACTAGAATAATAAAAGACCTAAAGAACATAGTGATACAGCAGGAAAACAAGTTCATTAGCACACATAGCACCATTATACAGACCATGCCATAGTGAAAGATGGGCTCAGAAAGATTTTGCCCGTGGTATGGGCTTAAAGTGGGATGATTAAACAGAATCTATGCCTAGTCGCAGATAAACATCAGAATGAAGGATAATTTTTAAAAAATTAAACGTTTCCCATCACATATGTTTTTCTGCACACAGAATTTGATCACTTTGTATGACTAAAGCCCCGTACACACGCTACGAATTTTGGCCGACTGATCGTCCATCTTTTGTCGAGAGTGCGTGTCCATGATGTTGGAATGTGTTCTAGACTGCCAGAATTTTGTTGCCCGACAAAAGATTACGTATCTATACGTTATAAAAGAGGAACTCAGTTTGTGGACGTGACCCTTCTGGGCATCTTGCGCTGATTTCGGTAGCATTTGTTTGGTAAACGACATTTCGCTATATTCCGAGACATCGTTCGAGGCCCAAATATGATGACCGAGGATGCTACTCTTGCTGTTGTTGGGCTTGGAGTAATTGCTCTAAGCCGAGTTCTTGCCAAGAAAAAGAAAAAGAGGAGCTCCTGGTCCAAAAATTGGTTGCTCAACCGTGAGCAATTTTCACACATGTCCTTGCTGCGGGAGCTACAGGAAAATAATCCTGATGACTTCAGGAATTATCTGAGGATGACGGATCCCTGTTTTAACCGTCTTCTTGTCTTGGCATCAATTATGTCCGCAATAAGATTTCAAATCTGCGCAGCACCTTCAAAATGGAGCTGAATAAAATTAGAGATTCTGAAAAGTCAGGAGCAGCTGCAGATGATATCTATGTACCAAGGCTCTGGTACTTTGAGAGCCTGCGCTTCCTGACTGAACAGTCTTAGCACATGGGCCCTCCTCGGCAGAGGGCCCATGTGCTGAAACCCAGGAGGAAGATGTAGAAGAGCCAACCTTGACACAGGTATAGCATTTAAGAATATATTGTCTCCAATAAATATAATGATGCTAAACAAATATTATCAAGGCAATAATTTAGCCTTAATGTAAAGTCTGTTATTTTGTGAAAATAATCAAACAAATGTGACATTTTATATACACTATAACATTATAATAGTGTACAAATTTCCTACACAGGAAAGTGTCAATGTGGAGGAGCCACGTGGAAGCATGGCGTCAGAGCAGCCAATACCCACCCAACCTCCTGAAAAGAGAAGGAAGAAAACCAAAAACTTGGAGGAGGCCACTGCTTCCTTCTTAAGCCAGGCCTCTATGGCCCTCCAAAGAAAGCCAGATGAGGCTGATTCCTTTGGCTTTCTAACTGCCAACAAATTGCGCCTGATGACAGAGGAGCAACGCCAAATGGCTGAGGTCCTCCTACTACAGGTGCTGGACAAAGGTGTCCGAGGCGAAATCCACGGACACACACACCTGTCCGACTACCAACCACCACCTCCACCACAGCCACCACAGCTGCATGGCAGTCAGTGGCAATATGCACCTGATTCCCGCCAAACAGCATGGTCTCAAGATTACCACTATGCACATTTATAAATTAATTTAATTTATAATGTGTTTTTTATGTTCCAGATTTGTAGATTTCATTTTGTTTATTTGAGCACGGAATTCACTTTTGGTTACAGCAATATATTTTTTTAATGAGAACATCTCTATGTTTATTTTTGTATAAATTTATTTTACAAGTAAATAAAATGGCTCCTACAATACTTGCCTATTTTTTTTTTTTTTTTTTTTTTTAAATAGGGCATCTTTGGAGTAGGCAGCAATATATGTGTTATACGTTTATGAAAAAAATAATAAAGGGACACATAAATAGTTAGATATTTTCCATTAATAATCCATTGATAATGGTGTGGAGTTAACTTTATAAATAAACACCATGCAACATGCATAATAGCCAAATCATTATCATCATAACAGAACACATGCCTCTTTAATTAAAAAATATACAATTATCAGCAGCAGCTTCATTCTTCTCACATTAACCAAGATGAACATGTGCACTGCATTTCAAACATTAATTTGACTGCCACGAGACGAAAGTTCTTTCTTGATACAATGGCTATTTTTCGTGCACAAATTCTTCCGGGTCGTTATTTGCTTCCGATCATGCGTGTTCAGATTTTAGATTTTTGTCTGATGAATTCTGTACAGACTACATGAAAATCGGATGTTGTGTTGACGTACGACAAAAATTATATAGCCTGCACATCAGGATTTTTTCGGACGAAAAGTCTGAGTCGGCTATCGTTAGCACCATACTAACAATCCGAAAATCAGCAGATCAGTCGTCGGACGAAATTTCCCTTCAGATTTTCTTATCGTGTGTACGGGCCTTAAGCCTACCCTAAAGATGACTTTAATTAAACTGAACAACTGTTGGGACTAGAGTTGGGCCAAACACCCCCTGGTTTGCACCAGAGCTCTCAAACATCGCAAAATTTTTGACCAGCACTACGGACCCTATTTAAGTCTATGGGGCCCAAACTTGAAAAATTAAAAGTCTCCAATTTGAAGGATTATATGCAAGGTATTGGCCCTAAAAAGGGTTTGGGGGCCTGGGTTCTGCCCTGGGGAACATGTACCAATGCATATTTTTTTTTTTTTAAAAAAGATTGTTTTTAAAGGAGCAGTGATTTTTATGATGCTTAAAGTTAAACAATAAAAATGAAAAAATCCTTTAACCACTTTGAGACTCACATGTGTGGTATGAACACTGTTTACATTTGTGGGGTTGACTTACCTATGCATTCGCTTCTGTGAGTTAGCACAGAGGGATGGGGCGCTTTAAATTTTTTTTTTATTATTTATTGAACTTTTTATTTTTTCACTGTCCCTTTAATTTTTTTAATCACTTTTATTGTCGTCAAAAGAAATGTGACTTATGGCAGTAATAGGCAGTGAGAGTTACTCTTAATTGAGGGATCTGGGATCTATAAGACCCCGAATTCCTCCTCTGCACTTGAAAGTTATTAAAACACCAAGATTGGCATTTTTCAATAGTTTCAAATTTTTTTTAACTGGTGCCTTTAAGACTCCAGTATACCTAGAAGCGACGTTGTGACGTCTCTTCCAGGTTAGTACATCGGAGACCCGATCAAATCCGATTCAGACTTTGTCCGGGTCTCTGGCCAGCCTGTGGACATGCCAGCTGGTTGTTAGGTGGTCTTCTGATGTGCACTGCGTAGTGCATTGAGACAAACATCCCGCCGAGCGCCCGCAAATTTGGGCGTTTGCCGAATGGGCAAACAGGCGATGTTTAGGCCGATGTTACCGATGTGTTTTCTATGAGAAAAGTTCCTGTATTTGATATATGTAAAATATAGATATGTTTAAATGCGTACAAGCGCATATGCGTAAATAGCTTGTTTTTATGTTAATGTATTTTTTGTTTAGACTTAATTAACGCTCTTACATATACATATACATGCGTTTATATGTGCTATACTGGCCATACATTATACAATTTTCTTATTCAATTTCCTATAGATTTTCCTTCAGCTACAGTATCTCCCAAAAGTGAGTACACCCCTCACATTTTTGTAAATATTTTATATCTTTTCATGTGGCAACACTGAAGAAATTACACTTTGCTACAATGTAAAGTAGTGAGTGTACAGCTTGTATAACAGTATAAATTTGCTGTCCCCTCAAAATAACTCAGCACACAGCCATTAATGTCTAAACCGCTGGCAACAAAAGTGAGTACACCCCTAATTAAAAATGTCCAAATTGGGCCCTATTAGCCTATTTCCCTCCCCGATGTCATGTGACTCATTAGTGTTACAAGGTCTCAGATGTGAATAAGGAGCAGGTGTGTTAAATTTGGTGTCATCACTCTCACTCTCTCACACTGGTCACTGGAAGTTCAACATGGCACCTCATGGCAAAGAACTCAATGAATATCTGAAAAAAAGAATTATTGCTCTACATAAAGATGGCCTAGGCCGGCGTTTCTCAACTCCGGTCCTCAGGGCACACTAAAAGGCCAGGTTTGCAAGAAAACCGAAATACATCACAGGTGATATAATTTGCTGTTCAGTGATTGCAGTATTCTAGTCTGCATCTCCCCAAGGCAATACTTAAAATCTGGCCTGTTAGTGTGCCTTGAGGACCGGAGTTGAGAAACACTGGCCTAGGCTATAAGAAGATTGCCAAGACCCTGAAACTGAGCTGCAGCATGGTGGCCAAGACCATACAGTGGTTTAACAGGACAGGTTCCACTCAGAACAGGCCTCGCCATGTTTGACCAAAGAAGTTGAGTGCACGTGCTCAGCATCATATCCAGAGGTTGTCTTTTGAAAATAGATGTTTGAGTGCTGTCAGCATTGCTGCAGAGGTTGAAGGGGTGGAGGGTCAGCCTGTCAGTGCTCAGACCATACGCCGCACACTGCAACAAATTGGTCTGCATGGCTGTCGTCTCAGAAGGAAGCCTCTTCTAAAGATGATGCACAAGAAAGCCCACAAACAGTTTGCTGAAGACAAGCAGACTAAGGAAATGGATTACTGGAACCAGGTCCTGTGGTCTGATGAGGCCAAGATAAACTTTTTTGGTTCAGACTGTGTCAAGCATGTGTGGCGGCAACCAGGTAAGGAGTACAAAGACAAGTGTGTCTTGCCTATAGTCAAGCATGGTGGTGGGAGTGTCATGGTCTGGGGCTGCATGAGTGCTGCCTGCACTGGGGAGCTACAGTTCATTGAGGGAACCATGAATGCCAACATTTACTAGGACATACTGAAGCCGAGCATTATCCCCTCCCTTCGGAGACTGGGGACGCAATGACCCCAAACACACCTCCAAGACAACCACTGCCTTACTAAAGCAGCTGAGGGTAAAAGGTGATGGACTGGCCAAGCATGTCTCCAGACCTACACCCTATTGAGCATCTGTGGGGCATCCTCAAACAGAAGGTGGAGGAGTGCAAAGTCTCTAACATCCACCAGCTCCGTGATGTCGTCATTGAGGAGTGAAAGAGGACTCCAGTGGCAACCTGTAAAGCTCTGGTGAACTCCAGGCTCAAGAGGGTTAAGGCTGCATTGGAAAATAATGGTGGCCACACAAAATATTGACACTTTGGGTCAAGTTTGGACATTTTAACTTAAGGGTGTACTCACTTTTGTTGCCAGCGGTTTAGACATTAATGGCTGTGTGTTGCGTAATTTTGAGGGGACAGCAAATTTACACTGTTAGACAAGCTGTACACCCACTACATGTGACTGTTGTCACATGAAAAGATATAATAAAATATTTACAAAAATGTGAGGGGTGTACTCACATTTGTGAGATACCGTATGTAGTCAAAGGGCCTGCCTGATTGCTTATGAATTGAAAGTGTTTAGGTTTGACCTTATATTACATGGTTTTGGTAAACCTAAAGAAAAACTATAAAAGAAAATTGTAATGTATAGTCAGCCTAAGCGTGTACAGAGCATGTTCTTAGATATAGGTTGTTGGATTCTGTGTCACGGATCTGAAAGCAGTTAATGTTTTTGCACCTGGCTCAATGGAAAACAATGCAGCTGCATTTAGATTCATAATTAATAAACACTTGTATGTGCATATTTTTACAGCTGTGTGAATAAAGCTATACAATTGTTTTTTATTTACAGATCTGAAAACAGCTGTATTTTTTTCAATGGAGCCATTTACACATGTGTATAAACATGCACTGCATTCAGATCTATAACACAGAATCCAAAAATCTGCATCTAAGAACATTCCCTTTACATGCTTACGTGTATAAATGCATGTGTATGCATTTGTAAGTGCGTAAATTAGGTCTAAACAAAGGGGAAAAATATAATGTCATTATGTATGAATATGCGTCTTTAAGCTTTTAAATGCATCTTTAGGCAAGCATTTTACTTCTAAAGGAACCCTTTCAATATTTTTTTAAGTCTTATGGAACCCCTGCTAAGCTTAGTTAATTGGTTCACTTGGAAAATGCCCATTACATTGGTGGTGGTGAGTTGTAAGAATGTTCCCCTTACACTGGTGCTCAGAATGTCACACTTACTGTCCGGCCATACTACTAGCTCTGCAAAGTGGTGTCAAACCTGGAACTTTGCAGGCACCATCACATAGGAGGTCAGTTAGCCACAGCTGAAGGAACCCCTGGCCACCTCTGGAGGAATCCTAGGGTTCCATATAACCCTGGTGAAGAATTGCTGCTCCATAGTGTGTACTGGTCTCAAAGCACTGAATATGATTCTGCTCTGCTCTATCTTCCCTCTGCTATCAGCATTAGTAAGGTTATCCCAAGACCACAAAATCTCAAAAGATGGCCCTGCCCCCTATCCACCTCACAGAAGGTGATTACCAGCCTTAGCTGTGCATGTTTCCCTATAAGGCTGCCTAGAGGGGATGTGTCCTTTCCCTCCACTAAGGTCTCAATGTACACTCAGCTCTCCTCTCTATGCTGTGCAGTGTGTGATGTCATAGTTACATATTTACCGTATATACTCGAGTATAAGCCGACCCGAATATAAGCCGAGGCCCCTAATTTTACCACAAAAAATGATTGACTCGAGTATAAGCATAGGGTGGGAAATTCAGCAGCTACTGGACCCAACTAGACCACCACGAGACCCAAAACAGGGGCTGCGGGCATGGTACAGGAGAATGCAGTGCTGCGGACATGGTACAGGAGAATGCAGGGCTGCGGGCATGGTACAGGAGAATGCAGGGCTGTGGGCAATGTATAGGAGAATGCAGGGCTGTGGGCAATGTATAGGAGAATGCAGGGCTGCGGGCATTGTACAGGAGAATGCAGGGCTGTGGGCATTGTACAGGAGAATGCCGTACTGCGGGCATACTACAGGAGATGAAGTGCTGCGGGCATGGTACAGGTGTACCATGCAAAACCCAGCAAAGCATGTAACCCAGCAAAGCATGATCCAATTTGCTACAGCAGGGGAAAAAATTCCTTCCTGATCCCCCGAGAGGCAATCGGATATTCTATGGATCAACTTTACCATTAAATATTAGTACCCATTTATATTATGTACACCTAAGAAAGCATATAGGCATTTTTTAAAGCAATCTAGTGAGCTGCCCAGAACCAACTCTGGAGGGAGTCTATTCCACATTTTCACAGCTTTAACTGTGAAGAAACCTTTCCATATTTAAAGACACAATCTCTTTTCCTCTAGACATAAAGAGTGCCCCCTTGTCCTCTGTGATGACCTTAAAGTGAATAACTCATCACCAAATTTACTATATGGACCCCTTATGTATTTATACATGTTGATCATATCCCCCCCTTAATCTCCTCTTCTCAAGAGAGAATAAATTCAGTTCCTTTAATCTATCCTCATAGCTGAGCTCCTCCATGCCTCTTATCAGTTTGGTTGCCCCTCTCGGCACTTTCTCCAGTTCCCCGATATCCTTTTTGAGAACTGGTGCCCAAAACTGAACTGCATATTCCAGATGAGGTCTTACTAATGATTTGTACAGGGGTAAAATGATATCTCTCTCTCCATGCCTCTGTTAATACAAAAAAGGACTTTGCTTGCTTTGGAAACTGCAGTTTGGCATTGTTAAGCTTATGATCTACCAGAACACACAGATCCTTCTCCGCTATGGATTCCTTCAGTTCTTCCCCCCCTAGTATGTATGATGCATTCATATTCTTAGCCCCCAAGTGCATAACTTTGCATGTCTGATCCCCACCCCCTGCCTGATAGAGATGAAAGAAAGTATTTGATCTGTGTGTTTCAGAAGGATGTAGAGGAGAGAGGGCTGCATATAAACAGGTACAACTTATGTAGGAGGATTTGTTTAATCACTTTGGTGGGTAGATGTAAGGATATACAAACACTTTAAAGTGTATTAAACCCAAAACCAAAAATGTAATATATTGAAGCTTACCAATCTTTAGATGTAGTAGCCTCTTTTTTTAGGCTTTTTCCCCTCTATTTTCCCCCTGGTGGTCTGGCCAGTAACACACATTGTGTATTATACAGATACCACTCTGGATAAATGAGCACAGGGGCAGATTTGAACAGCAGCATTGTAATCTGGGGGGAGGGGAGTGTTGGAAGTAGCAGCAGATTTAAACACAGTAACAAATTTAATTCAAACTCCAGATAATACTTTATAATCCATTACAGCAAACATTTTTTTCCTTTTGGGATAAAGATCCTACATAAATAAATAAAACTGATAATTGTAAGCACCCTTGTCAGTGTTAAATGGTTTGTCTCATCCCTATAACTGCAAGCGACTTACTAGCTGGATCACCAGTTGAAAATCGAAAGAAGAAAGTAGAACAAGGAAACTAATGCAGCCATCATACCTAAGAATTAGTAACCTACAATATGATACATTTTTGGTTTATTACTGCTTTAAGTGAATCTTGTTATTCTATAAATTCTAAATACAAATTAGAATGAATAGCATGTGTTGATATTTCAAATCTGTAACTCTGTGAATCCCTTTACTAATAATAGTAAGAAATGTCTTTGTCCTGTTATCAACCCTCTACTGTATGTGCATGATTGGGGGCTTCATGGTACAAAAGATATCAATAGAAAATGCGGTATGGATCCTATCCAGTTCCAACAATAAAAGGAACACTTGTGTGTTTTTTTACTTATGATGATAACCTATTCATATTATCATACTGCCTCTTTGCAAGTTGGGTGGTTGCTAGGGGACATTGTTTCTTCTTAGCAACAACACAGAACCATCAAGTATCATACTCTGCTAATCATCACCTGGCTTTTCAGATAATTGTTTTTAATTAAAACTTCCAAAGTAGACTGGAATGTACTGCAGCGCATTGCTTCTTATAAACATAGTTTTACCATCTTTCAGAACCTAGGCTTATAAAGGGAAAACAGTGCACTGAATAATATATATATATTTTTTAAAGCAATTACTACCCTAGATGTGAAAGAACTTAAATCACATCAACTTTATAATAAAGAGTAATTAATGATGTTTGTTGGTAATGTAGCACCCTCTAGTGTGCTATTAGTAGTAGTGCAGGTAAACCATAGTCTGGCTCAGGGTTAAGCCTGAGCCATGGAATCTGAGTCAGGGTTCATTACAGTTCAGGGCTGGATGACTCATCAAGGCAGCTCTCTGGTGTCTCCCTGCGGTTCTGGAATATTAGAGAATTTTCTAGAAATTAGTGGGCGGAGGCTAGGAGGGGCTGCTCTGCATATTTGGAGGTCCTTGGCCAACCCTGGAAATGGGTCTATCAGGGAACTAAGGAGCCTTTAAATATTAGATGAGCCATGCCAGCCTGAGAGTCGGATGGAAGATGGAGAAACAGTGTTGAGGGAGTCTGTCCGCGGCCCTTGAGGGAACCCTGCCGGGGAAGGCTTTTACCTCAGGCCAGGGCCCGGGTGGCTGGCCTGGAAGGATCCTACCACTGGAGGCAGTTGGAGCAAAAAAAGAGACAGAGTGAGTAGATCAACACAGTGCAGGGACAGACAAGTGGAAAGACTGCCAGCAGTGGCAAGTCTCTTTTGAAGACAGCAGTGTGCTAAGTCTTCATCTAACCTTACCCTGGGAAATCTCCGATCCATTTCCTTCTGATTTCCGAGATGTTGCTTGGGGGAAAAAAAGAGATTTAACTTTGGGGTAGGGAATATTTTCTCTGGGGCAGAGGTGGTTGCTTTCCTTTTCTTTTGGGTGTGGGTTGCTGGGAGGGTTAATAAAGACATTTTTTTGGGGTGGCGGATTTTTTCTCAAAAGGCCAGCAGTGTGTTAAAACAGTGTTAAACCCTAAACCACAAAGGTAATATATTGCAGCTCCCTCTCCGCTCTGCACACAGAGCGGAGATGGAGCTGTCATCCATCTGCTCAGCTGGGATCGGCGGATCGATCCTCGCTGAGCAAAACAGAGTCCGTCGGACGTACAGCCCGTGTGAAAGGGGCCTAAGATGGATTAACAGATTTAAATACGCTAACAAATTGAAGCCAAACTCCAGCTCAAATGGCAGTTGCACAAACAGTTAGGGTCCATTCACACTAGCGCGACTTGTCAGGCGACATGGTCACCTGACAAGTCGCGGTCGGTCGCTCGCCATTAAATAGTACAGGACCCGTTCTAATAGGAGTGACAAAAGTCGCTCCGACTTAGAAAAAGGGTCCTGTACTACTTTGGGGCGACCTGGAGACGACTTGCATTGACTTCAATTATATGAAGTCCGTGCAAGTCGCGCCAACTTCACAGGTCGCCCCACAAAATCCTGTCGTGCCAATCTGAATGGGCTGTCACAGCAACATTTGTCTTATTTTGGGATAAAGGTTTTACATTAATAAATATAAGCTGATCATTCTAAGCTCCCCTGCCAGTGGTAAATTGTTTGTTTCAACACTCTAAATGATACATTTGCAGGATAGCTCGTTCTGTTGACTTACTGCTTAGATCACTAGAAGAATGGAAATAACACCTTAAAATTAAAACAAATGCTGCCATCACATCTAAGAAATGGTAAGCTGTAATATAATAAATGTTTGCTTTTGGGTTTGATAAATACTGCTCAACACACTGTGTACAACTTGCAGCACGGTATACAGAGTTTAGCAGTAAGGAGTATGTCATGTATGGCACAGAGTACAGTGCTCAGTGGTATGTGCACCCAACATACAAAGTGGAGTTTAAAATTCAGTGGTTAGAAATATGTAGCATACAGAGTACATTAAATACTCCTGATCACCATACTCTGCTCGCAGTGTTGTATGATACATACCCCTTACATTTACATATTTATAGCCGCAGCACTTTGTACACTGAACTGTACATTATATTCTACTGACCTCAGCACTCTGTGCATTATATATGTAGCAAGGTTTCTAGGCCTGTGGCCTGATGTAGGTCTGCCATCAGTACCGGTACTCTCTCCAGCCCATGTGAGCTGAGACCCTGGGTGTGACAACTGAAGCAGCGACAACTCCGGCATCTTTGTTTGTGGTTTTTATTTGATTTAAAGGGGATGGGAGAAGGGAATGAGTGGGATACTGCTTGAGGCTTGAACTAATTACATGTGGGACTTTACTCCTGAAAAATGCCCGTTGGCGCTTCCTGGACGCTAGCCGGCGCTAGCCAACGCTCACTAACACTGTAAATATCCTGTAGAACACATAAGTGCTGAATCCTCAACTATTAGTCCAGAAGATCCAGGACTGAGAACTGTAGAACTCCTGACACTGTTGTGCTGTAGAAGTCACTGTATACTGTCCCCCGCTTTGACTAGCTTGAGGTAGTATGAAGTAGAACTCTGTATAGCTGTACTTGCAACTGACACACTCTGTACAGTTCAGGGCCCAACTGCAGGTGCCCCCTTTAACTATGTACCCCCTCTGTAGCTTCAGGGTCCTCAACCTAGGTACCCCCTTTACAACTAGCTGGCACTGGATCCCAGAACCTCTTCCGGAGTGGTCCCCTCTAACTTCAGGCAGACCCCCAGGGGCAATCCTCAGTACTCACGACCTGTGTAGGCTTTCCTGGGACTGGACCCCTCTCTCTCTCTGCAGGCTCTCGGAACACCAGATCCCCTTAGCTCACTCAGCAAGCTCTGGACACTCAGGCGACACCCTGAGACATCCGCCTTCCTCAGACAGGAGGAGAGACAGCAGCACTCTCCTTCCTGGGATTCTGCTCCCGCCAAAGACATTGTGTCATGAGCCACCCCCAAACTTATACCTCTCACAGAAGCCTCTCACAGGAGCAAGTGGGGAGACTCCCCCTTCCGCAGGCACACCTGGAAACCATGACACCCTGACTAATAAATCACAGCCCTGCTGTTAGGCAGACAAGGCCCACTATATCTTTACCTAGCACCTACCTATAGGGTTTTACATATACTCTTGACCCCTGCACTCTATATGCTACATTGTAATTACATACTCCTGACCAAAGTTTTCATTATCTCAGCAGAAACTGTTTGCTAAATAGTCCCTGACTATTTTAGCTCTCTGTCTATTTACTTTGTGCAGAAACACATACCCGTGTTTCCCCGAAAATAAGACCGGGTCTTATAATAATTTTGGCTACAAAAAACACACTAGGGCTTATTTTCAGGGGATGTCTTATTTATTTATTTACCCCTCTCTGTGTTCTAAAACACCTGGAATAAAACAATAAAATGTTTTTTTTAAAAAAGTTCCTGTGTCCTCTGTCTTCTCTCCCCTATCAGCTCAGGAGTCAGCATTATGACATTCTGTAATCCCAAAAATAAACAATGGTTAACGTATCATAAAATTATGTATCGGTTTTGTAAAAAGATTATATAATGTGCAGTGTGTCTCCTTTTTGTAACTTTATTGTGGGAAATACCTTATTTACCGCACTGCTGGGCTCTCACGTGACCCGCTGAAGCTCTTCTTCCCCGCTCCGAGCACTGAAGAGGGAGAGGCAGCTGACCCCAGCCGGGAGGAGAGGAGAAGATCTCCAGGGGGTCACGTGAGCGCCCAGCATCGCGGTAAATAAGGTATTTGCTACAATAAAGTTACAAAAAGGAGACACACTGCACATTATATAATCTTTTTACAAAATAGATTACATGTTTTTACAACAAGTTTACCTAGGGCTTATTTTCAGGGTAGGGCTTTTATTGCAGACATTCCCGAAAATAATGCTAGGTCTTATTTTCGGGGTAGGGCTTATTTTCAGGGAAACAGGGTACATAATGGAAGAGTTGTAGAACAGTAATTAAAGCATATGTAGTGGGTATAAAATCTGCAGCAAATTATGTGTGCTGTGTATACACTGTGCACACGCTGATCTCGCTGGTGGCGCCCAAGATTTTAGATGCTTTGATAAATGGGAATTATAATGTAGCACCCTCCTAGTCAGGTGCTAGGTAAGAGAGTGTAGTTTTGGCTCTCTCTGCTTACCAGAAGAGCAGCAGGTAAAACATTTATGCACTCTGCTTATCAGGGAGCAGGATTGATAGTTAGGTCTGCTCAGTGTGCCCAGTGTGTATTCATCTGGTCTCAGGGAGTGTCCCCAGCTGATCCAATGGGGAGGCACGTTGGATGCTGGAGGAAACCTGACCAATGACACACAGGCTTTTGGTACTGTCCCAGGGGTTGGCATAGATAGCGGTGCATTATGGGACAGGGTATAAAAAGCCACGGGCACATGAGGTAGAGGTCTTTGGCGGGAAGCATAGTCCCAGAAGGAGGGTGGCGGCTGCCGCCTCTTCTGCAGCAGTTGATGGTGGTCACATGCAGTCAGCCTGGTGTACCCGTGATGTGAGGCTGAACCCAGAGGTCCAGGTAAGCTGACTGAGGAGTTGGGGCACTTGGAAAAACAGTATATTGAGTACAGAGGATCTTGCCCAGGGGTCTGCCCAGGAAGGGGACCACTCCAGGTAATGCAGTCAGTGGATGGGTGTCAGCTAGCCCAGAGAGAAAGGGGGTACTAGGGGGAGTACCCTGAAGAGAAATGCCATAGGAACACTTATCTTATCTTCATTCAAGTGGCAGGATGAAGTAGCAGCCTTGCCGCATTCTCAAGTTAGAAGTCCTCAGTTTTATGAATAGTTAACAGTTGGAGTATCCCACTCATCCCTACACCCATCCCAATTTCAATAAAACCACAAAAACAACATCCCCTGGACTGATCTTTGACTAAGCCAAGAACTGAATGTGTTAACTTTCTGCAAACAGTTGCTTCGGGCAACCCAGGGGAATCCCTAAAGTTTAATCTCCAGCAGCCCTCTGGGGGGACAGTGCTACAATAATAAAAAAAAGACCATATCTTCTCAGCTTTTTTACTACTATACATTTATTCTGATTCTTTTCTGTATTCTTCAAGAATATTGATAATCCCATGTATTGAGAGCTGCTAATCAAATAATAATCAGACACTAGAAATCAGCACCAAGTGCTTCAAATTCTTAAACTCAAACTGAACTATTAATTTTGTGGTTTCAGAACTGTAGACAGCCTGACACCTCCTATATATGTCATAATATTACCTACATTTTTTGCTTTTTTCTGAAAATAGAGATATTCCTAATTATATTGCCCTTTAAGCCAGACAGCAGATTGATTCTCCTCAGCTGCTGAAGACTATCTCTGGAATTCATGAAGACTGGCGCAGGCAGATTTTACAAAATTGTCTCTTTGCATTCTAAAAGTGGTGACGAATGCACCAAATTCATATACATGTCTAGAACTTGAATATTAGTGCATGCTGCACCATTTTTACAATGCTTTAGAGATACTTTCACAAAATCTGAGACAGTTTTTGAATTTGAAATAATTGCTTCCTACAGAGTGTGGCCCGGGTGGCCGCTGGGCTGAATTGGTGCAGCCTTTTCTGACTAAGGAGTACCAAGTGGTGTACCACTGGATGGACCATGACCGAGATAACTATGACATGTACCTAGAAGCAATCCAGTTGGGAGAGTGTTGAAAAAGTTATGTGGTCTCTCATAGCAACAGGAGAAAGTCTGTTTGCAGAATGCTACAGCGGAGATGTGGCCCATGGGCTGTCCTCAGCTTGGTATAGAACCCCCCTCTCTGCTCTAGGTAATTTGTTTTAACCTGTCTAGTCAGGAGTAAGGACCTAGGCTCCTGGCTGGGATCTGTGGTCCTAGCAATTTTATTCCCCTTCCTTACATTTTTTTTTCTCTCTAGAGAACTACAATCAACTGCTGGGCTGGGCAATGGGCTGGATAATCTAGATCCAGTGGTCCCCCCCAGCCCAGCCACCAAGCGCGTTCAGACTGCAGCTACACGCTAGGTCGGCTGCGACATAGCCTCAGGGACAGAGGCTGGGCCACGAGTTAAACGTCTCGTAGGGTCACATACCAATGTGCTTGGGTCTGAGCCGCAGCAGTCCCTTGGCCGACAGCTCCCCTACTTTGGTGGCGAGGATTCTGTCTGGAGCGTTACCCGCACCATGGAAGGGTAGGTACAGTCATTCCTCTCTCCTTTTGGCGTTTTTTTTGGGGTGGATGCGGGTAACCTCCAGGGAAGGTCAGACCTGCCTGCAGGTTCCCTCCTCCCATCCTTAAAAATACCTCAGTGAGCTGGGCTTCCCCCACTCCCTTCCCCCCCTTCTAGACCTGGAGTCTAGTGGAGGTCCCAGGGCAGAGGATGCAGCGAAAACCCCTGGGGTCTCCCCCACTATCCCCTTTCTGTAAGGGTCCTGGGATAGTGTGTCCTGCCCCGATAGTCTGGAGAGGTCCCAGTGTAGGAGACCCCTAGGTGCATGTCCCACTGTTTGCAGTGTGGGTATAGTGCAGGGGGGTCCCGGTGCAGAGACCAGTGCAGAGTGCGCAGCGGAGTCTCCCCTAACGTGTGCCTTACGTTCAGAAGGGGGTCCCCTTTCAGAGGGTGCAGACTTGCAGAGGGCACAGGGAAGATCCTGGCAGCATGCTGTAGCTGATGGTGGCCATTTTCCCTTAATCTGGCTGGTCTCTGGTTGGCAGCCATGTTTGTGTAGCCTGATGATGTAACGGGGGGGCCATTTTCCCTTAGTCTGGCTGGTCTCCGGTTGGCGGCCTTGATTGTGTAGCCTAATGATGTCACAGGGCCATTTTTCCTTAGCCTAGCTGTTCTTCAGCTGGCGGGCATTTTTGTGTAGCCCGATAATGTCACAGGGGCTATTTTCCCTTAGTCCGGGAGATGCTGGAGACGACTGAAGCCTTGTGGGGATGCCGAAGCTCCTCCTCTTCCTCCTCAGTTTCCTCTTCCTGTAACATGGACATATGAACTGGGATGGCGTCCATTGTGATGGTTGGTCCGAATTCCCTGAGCTCCTCCGATCGGTAGGGTGAGTCCTTGGGGGTCCCTGTTATCTCTCTCTCTGCTGATAGGTACCCTGAGCCTTGGGGGGATCCTTTAGCAGTGCCAAAAGATAATTTTTCTACCGCAAGGTCTTTCTTTCCTTATGGAGCCTTGGGGTCACATCTCCCCCACTGTCCCCCTCATGGAGGTGGCAGGTCCCTCGGAACCCCAGCTTTCCATGGTTGCACTGACGGTGGTTCTGCAGTCCTTAGTGTCCCAGGTGGAAATGGCGCGTGGGCAAAGTCCCAGGAGGAAGCATCCCCTGCCTTTCCCTGCTCAGTCTGTCTAATCTGATTCTGAGGCTGATGCCGCCATGGATGCGGCCCGTCCAGGGGGGCTTAATATCACACCCCTAGATCCATCCGATACTGAGGATGATTTCTCCATGGACGCAGCAGTGAATTAAAAAGGTAGATGCACTTATCACTGAAGTGCGGGAGACTTTAAGAATGGAGGATGCGGCAAATGTAGCCACGGACGTGGCTGTGCCGTTTGGTACGCATAAGTCACCTCGCACTCCAAAGGTGTTTCCTTATGTGCCTTATTTTGACAGATGTTCTTGTAAGGAATGGGAACAACCAAAATTACCCTTTGTGGTCCCCAAACGTTTTGCTGTATGTTACCATTTTGAGGAGTCGCTTTTAAAAAAGTCGACTAGACCTCCTGTTTTCAGGTTGATCAAAGCTACCATGATCCCAGTAGAGGAATCCTCATCCTTTAAGGACCTGGTTGACAGGAAAGCGGAGGCTGGGGCACGCAGCATGTTTACTATGGCTGGTTCAACATTGCGGCCAGTCTTTGCCTCAGCCCTGGTGTCTTAGACCCTAACTGAATGGGCCAAGCTTTTGTGGCAGGGCCTGGGGGGTGAGCAGGTCCCTGCTGCTTATGTTGATTTAGCAGACCACTTGGTCCATGGGCTGCAGTTTATTTGTTATGCAGCTTTGGATACAGCTCATGTGCTGTCCAAACTTTCTGTTTTAGCGGCGGTAATTAGGCATGTGCTGTGGCTTAAGAATTGGTCCTCAGACAAAGCCTCTAAGAAAACTCTCATTGATCTGCCCTTTCAAGATGATTGCCTGTTTGGGGCTACCCTGGTTGACATCATTAAAGGTATCACGGGGGAAAGAGTACCTTCCTACCATAGTCTAGGAAAGGGAAGAAGCCTTGTTGCAGACGGGGGCACCCCTTCTCAGCACATAGAAAATTATTTTGCGCTTCTAGGACGGAGAATAAGGGTAACAGATTCTTCAAATCTTCCTCGGGAGGTTCCAAGCATTCTTGGTCTGGTAAGCCTAGAGCTAGCTTCTCTGGACCTGCAGACAAGACCCCTTCACCATGAAGGTCTGCCCTCAATTATTATTGGGGTGGGGCGATATCTTCACTGGTTTCCGGTCTCGTGGACCTCCTTCATGAGCGTCAATGGGATCCACAAAATGATTATTTTGGGGGTACCCAGAAAGGGAGACAAAGCTTGTCCTTTTCAGGTTTTTTAGGTCCTGAGTCTCCTTGTGTGGATTTAATTCCTAAAAAGGTTCAGGTGGTGTCCGACCTACATAAGGTCCCTCCTATCCCTGTCCAGGCAATTGATTTACCTGGGTCTGATTCTAATTCTGACCAGGGTGGTCCTTTGGACAAACTTCAGAAACTACAGGATGTGATTCACCAGCTGCTGTCACACAGATAGTTCTCTCTTCCATTTTGCATACAGGTTCTGAGTCTGGTGGTATCCACCTTTAAGACAGTTCTGTTTGCACAGTGCTACATGCAGCTCCTTTAGCAGGTCGGCTCCACAGGAGGATACCAAGTTTCATGGCGAGATCTGAAAGTAATAGTGAGGTGGACACTATTGCTGCTGTTGCAAATGGAGAGGCTGCAGAAGAGTCAATAGTATTGGGTCAGTTGGTCTCTTTAAGTGGCTCGGCCTCTCAAGCCTTAGTATGTTGCTAGTAAGGGAAGAGTTTCTAAAGTTCTGTGTTTAGATGTGGGGTAATTAGAAATAACAGAGATGTTATGGGAAATGTTGGAATTGTTGAAAACCCTTTCTCTGTATACCTGCCTATATCGAATGCAGATGGATGTCCTGGTACTGCGTAGTACCATTCATTGGAGACAGGTAGTACAGGTAACGTTACTGCAATGTTGGTTACTTGTGTGGAAAGTGGTTTCACAGTTTTCGTTGAGAGTGCTTTTGTGTGGAAGGCACTCGGGAGAACTGCTAGAGAAATTAGAAATGACATACATGTTAGAAGTCTCTCTGTCTAATAGTGTGATGGGATGCATTCCTACTGGTGGTCTGAGGTGCAGCTGAGCAGTGGTTGGTATGTGGTGCGTATACAGTCTCACCTGCTTGAACTCATGTGAGGTAGGGGCCTGGCAGTAGCAGGAATTTTGTTCATCACCCGTAAAGAAGTGCAGATTAAGGTACCCGGAGACATTCTGACAGGAAATAAAAGCGTTGGTAACTGTAAAGGGAAAGTGTGTAAAACCATGTTGGAATTGTTGTTCAGCAAGTAGATACAACAATATCCTGCAGCACAGTGCACATTTTCTTTCTCATTCCAGCACAAGTTGGCTTATTGGCCAATTTTTTCCAGCACAGTGCACTTTTTCATAAAGGTTACAATTTTACATTGAAAAGTAGTTTTTGCACAAATTGGTTTGTGCACGGTGGTAGCGCCATATACCAACATTTTTACCCAATTTATTTCTTACCCTAGTGGTAGGTTGGAGGCAGCACAACCACCGTTCTATATATATTCATTTATCTATTTGTATGTATTTGTGTTACGAACACACTCCATAGCGCGGGTATTCTTAATCTGTTGTCCCACAGTGTGCTGGGTTGCTTCCTACTGATGTTGGGTATGAGAGACCCTCTAGATCACTGTTGGACAGGTCAGAGGCATTTATTGAAGTACCAGAGGCCACAGAAATGGTTAAAGAAACTTGTGTACAAATATGTGTTTGAAAAGTTTGGTTGGTAGAACAGTTGCTTATGGAGTGTTGGACAAAAAACTTTGGGAAAGTCCCATGGGGAGTAACCACTGACCTGTATGTGATCCCTCCACAGACACTGTCCTAGAAAATAGTGGGAGAAGAGTTCTGGGGTGATGCTGATGATGATAATGATATGTGTAATTCCTTGTGGATTGCTGCTTTTCAAGTTAAACAAAAAGATGTGGTGTTAATCTCAGATGGTTTGGTTGCAAAGGGTATCCACACAGAGTCAGGTAGTGAGAGAGGTCAGTCCCTTACAGGTGCCATAGAGGGATATGTAAAAAGGAATGTAGGCCAGAAGGTAGAAGGGATAGTAGAGAGATTAGTGGGAGCCCACTGTTCAGGAAGAAGTGCTTGTGGAAGCACACCCGGAAAAAGATGTAAGCGGAGGTTGGACAGGTTATGACTCATGTTGCTGATAGTCGGCAGAGGTGCCTAGGTGAAGTGCTTGTGGAAGCACACCCGGAAAAAGATGTGAGCAGAGGTTGGACAGGTTATGACTCATGTTGCTGATAGTCGGCAGAGGTGCCTACTAGGTGAAGTGCTTGTGGAAGCACACCCGGAAAAAGATGTAAGCGGAGGTTGGACAGGTTATGACTCATGTTGCGGATAGTCGGCAGAGGTGCCTACTAGGTGAAGTGCTTGTGGAAGCACACCCGGAAAAAGATGTTAGCGGAGGTTGGACAGGTTATGACTCATGTTGCTGATAGTCAGCAGAGGTGCCTACTAGGTGAAGTGCTTGTGGAAGCACACCCGGAAAAAGATGTAAGCGGAGGTTGGACAGGTTATGACTCATGTTGCGGATAGTCGGCAGAGGTGCCTACTAGGTGAAGTGCTTGTGGAAGCACACCCGGAAAAAGATGTTAGCGGAGGTTGGACAGGTTATGACTCATGTTGCTGATAGTCGGCAGAGGTGCCTAGGTGAAGTGCTTGTGGAAGCACACCTGGAAAAAGATGTAAGCGGAGGTTGGACAGGTTATGACTCATGTTGCTGATAGTCGGCAGAGGTGCCTACTAGGTGAAGTGCTTGTGGAAACATACTTGGAAAAAGAGTTGGGTGTAGGCAGCTAATGGCTGGCACAGAGGTGTCCCATCCATAGTGAGGGGTTTATGTGTCCCTTCCTCTGGTTTGATACAAAGGGGGAGATTTGTAGCAGGGTGACCCTGTGCTACCCAGTAAATTGGTGGTTTACACCAGATTTTGGGAGAAGCAAGCACACTGATGGCTCAGGGGTGTGCTGGCTTCATAATTGAACCAGAGTTAGAGATCAGGGCCCCAACTTCCTGAGGGAGGTCAGTGTGTCTGAGGGGAGCTGTGTGAGATGCTGTCATGCATCAAGGTGTTCAGATTGGGACAGAGGAAGGCCTAAGCCTAAGAGGAAGACCATGTGGGACGGGAGCAGCTAGGAAGCTGTAGAGAGAGTCCAGGAGGGACAAGGAAAAACACAGCTTAAGTATAGCGTCTGAGCATAACCCTGGGATGTGTTTGATGATGAGAAGACCAAAAGTTGTTTGATGGTCAGGGAGACCTTGCAGAGGTACACGAAGCAGTAAAGCTGCCACATGAGATCCAGGAGGCTGAATGTTATGTCTTTGCAGTGATAGTGAGAAACCCCCTGTGTGGTAAGAGCTATCTGTATGAACTTTGACTTGCTTCTAAATAAAAGTGGGCTGCAATGCCCTAAAATACAGTTTTGGACTGGTTTTCCACGCATGACACCCAGGCACAGTCCAAGCAGATTTGCTTGCATGCTTATTCAGCAAGGCAGTTAACATACACCATTCAAAACTGGAGGGGTTTGTACAGCAAATTCATAGCATTCAACAAATTCTCCTATTCTAACCACTATATACTGTATACACTATATTACCAAAAGTATTGTGAAGCCTGCCTTTACACGCAGATGAACTTTAATGGCATCCCAGTCTTAGTCCGTAGGGTTAAATATTGATTTGGTCCACCTTTTGCAGCTATAACAGCTTCAAACCTTTTGGGAAGGCTGTCCACAAGGTTTAGGAGTGTGTCTATGGGAATGTTTGACCATTCTTCCAGAAGCGCATTAATGAGGTCAGGCACTGATGTTGGACGAGAAGGCTTGGCTCGCAGTCTCCGCTCCAATTCATTTCAAAGGCGTTCTATTGGGTTGAGGTCAGGACTCTGTGCAGGCCAGTCAATTTCCTCCACTCCAAATTCTCTCATCCATGCCTTTACAATTACATTACACTGATGGGCCCTGATGAGGTGGCACTGATGAGGATGAACTGATTGGCACTGAAAGGGGGCACTAATGGGCACTGATAGGAGGCACTGAAGGGCACTGATAAGGTGGCACTAATGAGGCTGCACTGATTGGCACTAATAGATGGCACTGATAGGTGGCACTGATGGGCACCGTTGAGGAGGCGCTGATTGGCACTGATAGGGAGCAATGATGGGGTTGCATTCATCATCAGTGCACTGATGATCAATGCCCTGATTATCAGTGTGAACGATTTCCTCACAGCCTTGCTGGGTAACAGCTCTTCTTTCCTCCCACAGACACAGCATAGGAGGAAAGAAATGCTGATAGCTGGCAAGTCTGTTTACATGTGATCCGCTTGCAGATGTGCCCACTGTGATTGGCCCTTTACCCCAATCTGTGATCAGCTGTGTCCAAAGGTCACAGAACACACCAATGCACGCTGCAGGAGACGGACAGAGGGCAGGGTTCTGGAAGGACATTAATTGACACCCTCTCAGGACTTTAAGACTGCGCTGTAGACGTCATTCAGTTAAAGCATGGTTGACTACTGGTTAAACTAAACTAATGCCTAAATTGATAGCAAAATGACATGAACACATGCAAATTAGGTTATTTAAGTGATTTAGTATAGATTATGAGAAGGCTGTTATACATTTCAAGTTAATCTAATTTTTACAAACAACAATTCTCAAAATACTTCTGCCCACCTTCTGCTGAACTTCAGTTTATAAACCAACATCATTAAATGTGTTAGCTTTATCTGTGAACTTTTAATTGTACCGTCAAATTGATCAACTTGGTTATTACATATTGGATGGAATATGCTTAGCAGTGTGAATATTATTTTTATCAGCCATATGTTGAAAAGACTTCTGTTTCTTCTATTATAACTATGGGAATAATAATAACTATGAAGCATTGAAGGCTATACACTGAGGATAATGCAAGCTGTGTTAATGGAACTCGCTCACAGTATTACATTTCTTCTAAGACATACAGCTTTTCTGAACAATTTTTAAATTTGCCATACAAAGGTATAATAGGTTTATGTCTAGCCTTCTATACTGTCTGTAAATGTCACACAGATGTAATAGTATCTATATGTATAGTTTTTAAATAAAATCTGGTATGGTAAAACACAACCAAAATAGCTGTTTTCTCACATTTCATAAGGGTTGCTTAGCTATTTGACCAGGGATATTTTGTGCCTAAAGCAGGCTGAGCGGAAAAAAAAACAAAAAAACATCCCCCCTGTCAGAATACACTGATCAGCACTTAAGCAAGTGGCTGCATGGGCTGATTGAATGCTGGTTTTCCAGCTAACCCATTAGACTGAATCTGGTCTAATGACTAGATTCTGTTGAAAATAGATTGCTACACATGTATTGAAATTAAGCTGGCTCAGCAGGAACCAATCTAATTTTGATCCATCTGTACCCAGCATTTGTAATTTAAAGCGGAGTTCCGGGCACTAAAACATTTTTTCCACAAACACACCCCCGGGACAGTCAGGGCTAGTACATTCCACAATGGCTAGCCTCTGATCTGTCCCGGTTCGCACTTATCTGCAAGAAGAAATACTTACTTATAAAATGGCATGCCCAGAAGCTGTTTAGCAGGGAATGCGGCGTCGCACCGGAAGTGACGACCGGGGCCGGTGACGTCGCATTGATTCCTGGGAGCGATGACGTTCAGCTCCCAGGAATCATTGCGAACTGGAAGTGACGGCGCGGGCCGCGGCCACAGAGGGAGGAAGTGGAGAATAGGTGAGTATTTCTTTCTATGAATACAAGGTGAGTAAAAAAAAAATAATCGATTAGGTCGATTTTGTGCCCGGAACTCCGCTTTAAGTAGTCTTGGTCAGATTTTAAGCTGAACCCCATGCCGAGTAAAAAAACTGTTCTGCATGTTTTTCGATTTGTTGTCTTCCATTGGCAGCAAATTCAAACCACACAATAACAGGTGAAATAACTCACATTAACAC
Organism: Pelophylax lessonae; assembly: GCF_965119305.1. Classification (NCBI taxonomy): domain Eukaryota; kingdom Metazoa; phylum Chordata; class Amphibia; order Anura; family Ranidae; genus Pelophylax; species Pelophylax lessonae. The sequence continues at coordinate 224,586,893 of NC_138770.1, read as the reverse complement.
ACCACATCATTCCAGATCTAACTTTAATCTTGGGGCACCCTCCTAGATAGGTTACTAGGAAAGCTAGGTAAATTTAGTTCTTTTTGGCTCTACTGTAATCAGTCTCTACTGTAATCATCTGTAATCAGTAATCATCTGTAAAGCAGATTGCTTAAGGCTGTTTTGGGCTCCACTGGTTGCAGGTTTGATTCTGGTGGATCCCAGAATGTAGTGCTCTGGAAAGGCAAATCGGCAACCTGAATATTTATGTTGTCTCAGCCAATCCCTGGGGAAGAGTGCTGGGCTGGGGAGTGCATAAATAGTCTAGGGCATAGGTTTGCCCTGTTCTTGTCCAGAAGGAGAAGTTCCCAGCTAGAAGGGTTGCTGCCCTTTCAGGCAGGCCAGGTGGAATTCTACTTGTGTTCATCAAGGTCCTAGCTGTGGCAGAGCTGGAGGGCCTGATTTGCTATGAATCTCTGAAGCTAAGCGAGAGATTTCACTGAGGATTCCGGCCTGGAGAATTCATTGTGGAAATGTCTGTTTGATATTGGAAGGAGGTATCCATATATCCAGGGACATTGTGAGTACAGACCTGAATTAGGGATCCTAGTGACTGTTACTGCTGCCATCCCTTGCGTCTCAGTACTATTACTTGCCTGACCTGGGATATTTCTGATGCTGTCCATTTTCTGGTGCAATGCTAGAGGGACTATCCTGAGAAGTGGTGACAAAGTGAAGAGTGACCTCAAATTACTGCTTAGCATTCATGGAGTATCACACAGCTCCTTATGCCCTATCCAAGGTATTCAGCAATACATACACTGTTCATTGAGAAAAAAGAGTGATTACTGCCTGGCTGCTGTCACACTAATCTGGGAAAGGAGCCTGGGGCAAATAAGTTGGTCCTTTCAAGGGTGATCACTACAATCATATTCCCTTCCTAATGGCCCGTACACACGATCCATAAATCTGGCGAAAAATAACGTTTGTGAAAAGATCGGACGATAATCTGATCGTTAGTACACAGCTTTACGAGAGGCGATCATGACAGTTCGCCCGATATTATCCGATCGTGCAAGCATAAAAATTTTGATCGTATTATAACACATCGTATGATAATCGTATTATCAGTATGTTGTTCGTCCGAAAAAAATGGTGAGCAGTAGACAGCGCATGAGCAGTAGACATCACTTCCCCTCACACGCTACAGCGTGGTTACGCATACCGGAAGCTTTTGAATCATCGTCCGAGAAAATTCGTATCGTAAGTAACCTCTCCCGTTTTTGAATATTATTGAGAGTTCCTAGCAACAAAAAAAAACGGACGGAACGTCGTCCGATTTTCGGATCGTGTGTACTGGGCATAAAAGAACTTGGCCCTTGGGCATCTGCTGCTGATTAAACTGGTCGTATGAAAAATATAAATCGGTACATTCGATGACTTACGAATGTTATTTGAAAGTGCTTCAAATATTTGTTTGCTTTTACATTCCACTTTGGAATAAATATAGTTTGCCAAAAAAAAAAACACATTCACTGTTAAAAATGTGTTTGTTTTAAGAAACATTCTTGATTCTGCTTCTGCACTATGATCAAAAAAGAACATCAAGTTGACCCCATAACTATTCAAAAATGAAGCAAACATTCCCAAAATGAAAGTTTTATACTAGTTTATGGCCAGCTTTAAATGGCTAATGTGGCTTCAATTGCTGGAGAAAACCTCAGTTTTTGGTAACAAACGTAAAAAGTTTAATATAAATAATCATTCAAGTATTACAATAAAAGGCATTGCCATGCTCCTTCATTCCTTTAGATGTGGATCACCTAACCAAAGCATCTAGCCAAAGCCAAAGCTCCTAGAGCCGTAAACCTAAGAGCATTGCTGAGATTAACACATTCTATGCAATAGGCAATCTGTAAAATGAGCTTAAAGCGGAACTTCACCAGTTTCAATAAAATCTTATCAGCTGCCTCACCCCCAATCCATTTACACAATTGCAGTAAAAAAAACCAAGCAAACTGTAATTATACAATATATATTAAATATATATTTTTTATATGTTGATTTCCACAATCTTTGTCAGGTCAAGGACGATGTTTTCTGCCACTGCTGCCACCTGTAATGCCTACCTCACACACATCCCAGGAGGCAGTGTGCTGAATTTCACACAGACGCAACATCCTGACAAATCCCGGAGGCGTGTCTGTGCATGCACTGGATCTCTAGTAAAGATGGTGGCACAGGAGCAGTGTTGAGCAAGAGGAACTTAAAGCTGTTGTAAACCCAATTCATGAAATTTGAGCTAAGCACATATATCTGTATTGTTTACCTATCTCTCTCCAAAGCTATAAGGGTCGTTTTTCTCTGGTGCTTCATTGACACATGAGATAACATGAGCTTAAAATGTATGTTGGGGAGGGAGCTTACAGGGAGATAAGCAGGGAGCCTGCCGACAGGGCCATAGCCGTATGACGGCTACAGCATGCTCAGCTTATTCTGGGAGGGCGTACAGTGACATCCTCCCAGAATCACGTTCCCGCATGCCCCCCTGGGGTGCGTATATGGAAGTATTTGTGCTCGCCGGGTTCACCAGATCCGACGCATCACGGATCATGGAAAAGGGCCAATGACAGCAGCCCTTTATCATGTGATTGCTCCTTTCAATGATGGAGCGATCAGTTGTCAACAAACCGACGCATGTCTAGTTCAGCTATCTCTTCTCCTCACACGCTGTACACACCAATCGGTACAGCATGCGAGGAGAGGAGGGAAACTGCCACAGTGCTCACCCCTGCCCCATCTGAGCCTTATTTATGCCCATCCATGCCCATCTGAGCCTCATTCATGTCCATCTGTGCCTCATCTGTGCCTTATTCCTGCCCATATGTGCCTCATTCATGCCCACCTGTGCCTCATTGATGCCTCATTCATGCCTATCCGGGCCACATCCATGCCTCATCCATGCCCACCCATGCCTCATCTGTGCCCAACCATGCCACATCAGTGCTCATTTGTGCATTATCCATGCCACATCAGTGCTCATCCATGCCACATCTGTGCCACATCAGTGCTCATCCCTGCCACATAAGTGCACATCCATGCCACATCAGTGCTCATCCATGCCACATCTATGCCACATCAGTGCTCATCTGTGCCACATCTGTGCCACATCAATGCTCATCCATGCCACATCAGTGCTCATCTGTGCCACATCTATGCCACATCAGTGCTCGTCCATGCCTCATCCATGCCACATCAGTGTTTATCCATGCCACATCCGTGCCACATCAATGCTCAATCGTGCCACATCCATGCCACATCAGTGCTCATCAATGCCACATCCATGCCACATCAGTGCTCATCCATGCCACATAAGTGCTAATCCATGCCACATCAGTGCTCATCCGTGCCTCATCCATGCCACATCAGTGCTCACCCGTGCCACATCAGTGCTCATCCATGCCACATCAGTGCCACTACACTGCTTATCAGTGCCCTACAGTGCCTCACAAAAGTGTAATGGGTAGTCAGGAAATTAGATTTGCAATTTTATGACCCTAGAGCACCTGATGATGCTCCCTGAATGTTGGGCCTCTGTATGTGGCTAAGCTGTGTAAAAGTTTCACACATGTGGTATCACCATACTCAGGAGGGAGTAGCAGAAGGTATTTTGGGGTGTCATTTTTGCTATGTACATGCTATATGTTAGAAATATCTTATAAATGGACAACTTTGTGTAAATAAAAATGCATTTTAATTTTCTTTCCACATTTACCAAAGAATTGTGTAAAAAAAAAAAAAAAAAATGACAAATTCATACGACTCATAATGCCTTCTAGATTATGTGTTTGGGTGTTTGCTTTCCAAAATGGGGTTATTTTGTGGGCGTTTCCATTGTCCTGGTGCTCCAGGGTGCTAAAAAGTGTGATAGGTTGTCAGGAAGTTATATGTGTAATTTATGCTCCTAGAATGCCTGGAGGTGCTACTTGGATGCTGGGCCTCTGTATGTGACCAGGCTGTGAAAAAGTCTCACACATGTGGTATTGCCATACTCAGGAGGAGTAGCAGAATGTATTTTTGGGTGTGATTGCAAGTATGCCTATACAGTGTGTGAGAAATGCCTATTTTGTGAAAAAAAATCTTCATTTCGCAATGAATTATGTGAAAAAATTACAAAGAAAAATGCATTCTGACAAGTTCTCTGACACATGAGATAACATGAGCTCAAAATTTGTGTCGGTGAGAGAGCTTAGAGGGAGATAAGCATGGAGCTTGTCTATTTAGAATACATTTCTGCATGTTCCTTCATTCCTCTGCCTATGTAGAGGGGAGGGGGGGTGTCCCTTTCCTCCAATCAGCTCTCACACAGTGCAATTCCAGTTTCCCCACCCACCCCTATGTGCTGCTGAAAAATGAAGAAAGATTTTTAACATGATCTGCACTTTTCAAAGGGTGTAGAAAGGTGAAGACAGCAGATATACAAGTAAAACTGTAGGAGGATTTGTTTCATCTCTGTGTATCGTCTGAGGCTATTCACTTCACTGGGTATACGTGAGGGTTTACAACCACTTTAACTTTGTCTGTAAGAAGACAACTCTGGACTCCATGGTCTAGTAAGTATATTTTTATTATGCATACAGTATATGGATAAGTGTTATAGATTTTAAATGTTATTTAAGATAGGTAGGGTGGCGTGTCTTTGAAGCTCTGTGCATACCCCTGAAAGAGGCGGCAATTAATTTACTAGAGCAGAGGGTTCTGGAGCATTCCATCTACAAACTAAAAATGCTTCTGCAGTTACAAGGATATACCATGGCGTTCTGCAAGCTGAAATTAGTTTGTTTTTATAGTAATATAGTAATATAGTAAATTACAAAATGTCATCTGTAGCAATGATATTCTGTATTTTCTATTGATTTTAATAAAACGTGTTTTCCTTTGTGTAACAGGAAGGAGGTGGCTTTGCTAGGTGGGTTGAAGGAATTAGAAGGAAGACTGATAAAGAGTTATTTTTTTAAAGGATGAACACAACAGGTTTAAATGTTAGTCAATCAGATTAATAATAAATATACCAGTATGTTGCATAGGCCATGTTAAATTGATGAATAATGCGATTCAAATGACTTCTTCAAACAGCTCTATATTTTAGGATATACAAAGGTTTGTGCCGTGACAGCTTTGTCTATGTGCTGCACCAATAGCCTCTTGTGGATCTCCAGATCTGATAGATATAGTCAAACCAAGGAAGAATCAACCAACCAAATTAACAGAAAGCCACAAGAATGTACAGCCCTAGAATGAGCTTTGATTCCTCACAAACAGTATCAGAATAAATTACAATCATTCAGTAAAGTAAGTGGCATTCCACACACAATGACTATTTCCAGAGAAGATCTGCCTTGTCTGTAGGAGGTCTGCAGTTGTACTCAAACCTTTAGATCAATTACTGTATGTCTACCAGCACTACCAAAGAAGAAAATAGTTAAAGTTTGAATTAACATATCATCAACCATAGTTTCCTTTGCAGGCATAAGGATATTTTTGTACTAAAGGTTTTTCAGATTAATGCAGGTCATGTTCTTAATGAAGCATGGATCATACAATTGCCTTGGGGGAAAATGAATAGCTGCTTAATTGCTGTACACAGTATGATCAAAACAGTTGTAACAGCTTCTAAATCTGCAGATAATCAGGAAAAGTGTCTGAAAATTAATTGTGCTCTATTTCTTTGTGTATCATTATTTACTTTCCTGGAGTACATAAGTACATACTGTTTCCTTACCTCTGATAATAATTGGCCTTCCTCACTTAACAGTTACAGGTTATGTTTGGATTGAGCTTTGTAAAATACAATACCCCATATCCTGTGTTGTGCAACACTATTTTGAGTTTTACATTTATGCATTTTTTTTTTATGTACTTCTTTTTACCTACTTGCTTATATAGCAACATCATATACTGCACTGGACAAGAGACTTTGTAGCAGTTTATTATAGGATCATCAAGATTTTTTGTGCATGTGGATTTCAGGATAAGACTTCATTCACACAGTACTTTAGTTATAGCTGCAGCAAGAATTCAGCCTAATCTTGCAGCTGGATTTACAGGTGGATGTGGATAGTTGTGGCTGTTAACCCTCAACAATTGTACATGGAGAGATCACCTGCAGGTAAGGACAGATGATGGCAACTGGACAAAAGCAGCTTGCATCCAAGAGCAATCATCTGTCCCCAACCTCAAGTGATCGCTCCTTGTGCAATCACATCTGAACATGCACAACCGCTGTTTGTATAGGCGGAGTAGCCACAATTACCCGCATCTACCTGTAAATTCAGCTACAAGATTACACTAAACTATTGTCACAGCTAGCACTAAAATATTGTGTATTTTAACTTATATATAAAAACCGTGCACTTGTGCACCCCCCCCCCCCCCCCCAAAAAGAAAATACCTGAGAGTAAAGCAGCAAACACAAAAAAGATATTCTTTCATATGTATGTACTTATATATCAAAATGTGTCACGCTACACATGAGCAAACATTAACCACTTTACGTCTGCCTGCGGTAATATTACTGCGGCAAAGTGGCTTGTTATCGTGTGACGACGTAGTACTAAGTCGTCAGACACTCCCCTTTCTCGGTGGCGCGCGCGCCGCCGGAGGCTCGCGCGCCGCCGGAGGCTCGCTCCCGCTGTATTCAGTCACAGCGGGAGTCGGGCCAGGGGAGGAGCGGCGGCGATCGCCGCTGCTCTTCCCCGATCGTCGGGGATCTAGTGTGGGGATCCGCCTGCTTGTGTAAACACAACTGGGCGGATCTCCTAAGTGACAGGCAAGGTCAGATTGCAGGGTTCAGCATAGCTGAACCCTGGATCTGTCCTTGTGTCACATAGTCACCTCCCCCCACACACGTCAGTAAGCACCAGGCATACATTAACCCCTCCCTCTCCAATAAAGTTAACCCCTTCCCTGCCAGTGTCATTTTTACAGTAACAGTGCATATTTATAGCACTGATTACTGCAGTAATGTCACTGGTACCCCCAAAAGTGTCAAAAATCAGTCAAGGGTCCGATCTGTCCGCCGCAATGTCGCAGTCCCTCAAAATAAATCGCAGATCACCGCCATTACGCGTTAAAAAAAAAAACACCAAAAATGACAGAAATCTTTCCCTTTGTTAGTAAACGCAATAACTTTTGCGCAAACCAATCAAAATACGCTTATTGTGAATTTTTTTACCAAATATAGGTAGCAGAAAACAAATTGGCCAAAAATGTAAAAAAAATTTGATTTTTCCATTTTTTGGGGGGGAATTTCATATAAAAAAATGTGAAAAATATTGTTGTTTTTTCAAAATTTACGCTCTTTTTTTGTTTATAGCGCAAAAAGTAAAAATCGCACAGGTGATCAAATACCACCAAAAGAAAGCTCTGTGGGAAAAAAAGGACATAAATTTTGTTTGGGTATGGCGTCGCACGACCACGCAATTGTCAGTTAAAGTCGCACAGCGCCGAATCGCAAAAAGTGGCCCAGACGTAAGACAGCAAAATCCTCTAGTGGTTAAACATGTTCACAGTGCATAAATAAAAGTAAATATGTAATTATATATAAATTATGACATAACAAATGGTAAGTAAATAAGAAAGTCCCATTCAAATTGTGCTAACAGGTGAAAGATCGTTCATTCCTGTTATCTCCAAATGCCACCACCAGAAACTATCGCCCAAAGTGATTATGGGATACACGCTTACCAACTTTCCATGACCACCTTGATTTAAGAGTGGTCACAAAGCTCTTGTATAATCTTCTGTATTCCAGACAGCCTCAATGTGAACAGGGGACACCATCATTATTATTATTATTATACAGGATTCATATAGCGCCAACAGTTTGCGCAGCGCTTTACAATGTGAAGGAAGACAATACAGTTACAATACAGTTCAAAACAGGAGGAACTAGAGGGCCCTGCTCGTTAGAGCTTACAATCTAGAAGATTTGGATAAACATAACCAGATGTTCAGCATAATGGTTCATGTAAAGCAAGAGGAAAATAGCCTCTCCATAGTGTAAAAAGCTTTTAAGATTCTTTATTGCATAAAGAAACACACTTATACAAAGTTAAAAGACATGAACATGTATAAATATTCACCAAACTGACATGGACATCTACTTCCTTGTACGCAATGAGGTCAGTAGGAGACTACGCCCAATGTGTTTTGGCATCAAAAGATATCTTCTGGGGCAACGGGCACCATACTGCATCACCGCATATAAATACACTGCCTGATAAACCACGTCTTATTTTTAACACAGATTAAAACCTCAATTTTAGTGCTACAGGAAACTGCTCCAATCCTCGCTCCAAACTGAATCCAAGCCTCGGTGCAGTGTACAATATAACCACCACACATTTACATTAAATTCTAAATACATATTCATCCTAATTAAATAAATACATCATCAGACTGGACAACAAACAGTCCAAAATGCATATATAAGAGAAAATTAGAGAAAAAAATATATTACTGAGCAAATAACGGGCTGAAAAGCTCCAACTCACAAAGCTACTATAGATAATGTACCGTAATTATTCACTTAATGTAAAGATAATACTTACACCAGAATTACATCTTCATTTTATTTTATACGCTGTGAACGTGTTTAATGTTTGCTCATGTGCAGCGCAACACATTTTGATATGAAAGACAAAATATTGCGTGAATGAGACCTAAGATTTTAGCAATGTCAGGAGCAGACACTGGAACTGCAGTTGGAAGATAAATTATTTACCAAATACTTCATAGAGAACAGAGACTGTTCTATATGAAGAACAAGTAAGGCTAATTTTACAAGCTGGATGCACAAAAGCATCCTAGATTTTAAAACATTCTAGACTACTGTAGGGGGTGTAGTTATAAAAATATTTGCATAGTAATTCATGCATGAAATGTGCATGCACATTTGTTCAATGCAAATGGAGCAAAACAATTAACGATATTAGGCTATTTGTTATGTTGGTCAAATGTTTCACTGCAATTACAGCTGCAAGTCTCATTGGGGATGTCTTTACCAGCTTTGCACATCTAGAGAATGACAGTTTTGCCCATTCTTCTTTGCAAAATAGCTCAAGCTTTGTTACATTAGACTGAGAGCGTCTGTGAACAACAATTTTCAAGTCTTGCCACAGATTCTCAATTCGATTTAGGTCTGGAATTTGATTGTGCCATTCTAACACATGAATATGCTTTGATCTGAACCATTCTATTGTAGCTCTGGCTGTATGTTTAGGGTTGTTGTCCTGCTGGGAGGTGAACTTCTGCCCCAGTCCCAGGTCTTTTGCAGACTCTAACAAGTTTTCTTCTAAGATTGCCCTGAATTTGGCTCCATCCATCTTCCTATTAACGCTGACCAGCTTCCCAGTTCCTGCTGAGGAAAAGCATCCCCAGAACATGTTTCTGCCACCACCATGTTTCACGGTGGGGATGGTGTGTTCAGGGTGATGTGCAGTGTTAAGTTTTTTGCCACACATAGCATTTTGCTTTTTGGCCCAAAAATGTAATTTTGGTCTCATTTGACCAGAGCACCTTCTTCCACATGTTTGCTGTGTCCCCCACTTTGCTTCTCGCAAACTGCAAACAGGACTTCCTATAGATTTCTTTCAACAGTGGCTTTCCTATTGCCACTCTTCTATAAAGGCCAGATTTGTGGAGTGTACAACTAATAGTGTTCCTGTGGACAGATTCTCCCACCTAAACTGTGGATCTCTGCAGCTCCTCCAGAGTTACCATGGGCCTCCTGGCTGCTTCTCTGATTATTGTTTTCTTTGCCCGGCCTGTCAGTTTAGGTGGACAGCCATGTCTTGGTAGGTTTGCACTTATGCCATATACTTTCCATTTTCGGATTATGGATTAAACAATGCTCCTTAAGATGTTCAAAGCTTGGAATATTATTTTATAATCTAACTTCTTTAAACTTCTTTACAGCTTTATCCCTGACCTGTCTGATGTGTTCCTTGGCCTTCATGATGCTGTTTGTTCACTAAGGTTTTATAAGAAACTTCTCGGGGCTTCACAGAACAGCTGTGTTTATACTGAGATTAAATTACACACAGATGGACCCTGTTTACTAATTAGGTGACTTCTGAAGGCAATTGGTTCCACTAGATTTTAGTTAGGCCCCTTTCACACGAGCGTTCTGATCCGATGCGCCTGTCAGTTTTTTAGGCGGACCTGATCGGATCCTCCATGCATCCCTATGGGGCAGCGGATGTCAGCGGTGACATGTCCGCAGACACCTGCTGCCATCCGCATCCGAACCCTATTTTCCATCCGTCCAGGGGAACGGATCAGATGGGATCAGATGAGAGCGGACAGGTGGTCCGTTCTCATCCGATTCCCCCATAGAGAGCAGCGGGGCTCTGACGTCTCCCTCTCTTCACACAGTGCGGAGACGGAGCTGTCATCCACCTGCTCAGCGGGGATCGGTGGATCGATCCCCGCTGAGCAGAGAACAGTCCGCACCGGACAGCGGACCGTGTGAAAGGAGCCTTAGGGGAATCAGAGAAAAGGGGGATGAATACAAATGCACACCACACTTTTCAGATATTTATTTGTAAAAGATTCTGAGAACCATTCATTTTCCTTCAACTTCACAATTACGTGCCACTTTGTGTTGGTCTATCACATAAAATCCCAGTTAAATATATTTACGTTTTTGGTTATGACATTATAAAATGTGGAAAATTCCAAGGGGTATGAATACTTTTTCAAGGCACTATAGATAAAATCATAATAGAATGGATGGACATTGACTTCAATAGGTTCAGTGGTTTCTTTTTTCGTCCTGGAGGTCGTGCCTCCAGACCCCCGGGGCGGAAATTGGGATAGGCGTATACTCCAAAAGGAGTCATATTGGATTGAAATGCTAGATGCTACTAGACCACCAGGAATTAATGAAATGGTTACCTACAAACCCTTCTTAGGATAAGTAAACGAGTTCTAACCCTATAGCCACGATACCCATTCAACATCAGTGGGTGTCCTTTGGCCAATTCTTCCTTAATTATTCCATCTGGACTGATGTCTAGCTCCTGTTGCTATCCCTGTGGGTTTGTCTTTTAGGGCCCATTTCCCCCTTTTTGGATCTAGTTTTTTGGTATTGTACTTGCCATGAAATCAATGCCAGCTATGGCCTTCCTTCCGGGTGGTTCCAGGTTGGTGTACGGCCACGCTGATCCTTACTTTGTGCAGAAAGGTGGACCGGCAGGGCACACTATTAGTGCCCTGCGCCTTTATCGGTCCAGTCAGGGGATCATGGCTTTCAAGTCGGTTTCCTCCACATTTAAGTTGTTTTCACTTATAGATGTTTTTCTTTTTTCTTCCCATGTATGCCATTGAATATGTTTTGTCTATGTCAGTGACCTATAGTGCTTATGATTAACTATGCAACTTGTGCGTGTTTACACACAGGTAACCTATGTAATGTTGTTGATACCTCCTCTGACAGCCACAGATGGGTATTCCATACCCGAGTGGCTGTCAGCTGTATAACATATACCATTCTTTATTCAAAGGGTGTTCGACATCAAATGTACTCTATCTATCGTTTAATATGTTGTACTTTGTTTACTGGTTCTTTAATATAATGCAATTTTGTACTTCCTTTTTGATGCTATTCGGTTGTTAGTCACTGCACATGCACTGTTCCATGCTATTTCCCGCCCCCCCTGCGGGGGTCACCCTTGCCCAACACCTCCAACGGATGTGTGGTCTCTGGGCTGGCCAAGATAGCGGGACCATGTTCCCGCCCACATCCGGCCTAGTGGTTGTGCATAGCTGCTATTGTGGCTGACCATTGCACAGCACGACGCATGCTCAGTTCTTCGGACTGCGCCGTTAGGGACCTGGCTCGGCGTGATGACTTCACATCCACCCGGATGTGCGTCATCCCGCCGAGTTGAGGGGAGGCATTTATAGCGAGACACCGGCATCAGTATCACGGATGCCGCTGTCTCTGCTATAAGTTCGACACAGAGGTAGGTATTGGGGAGCCTGGATGCGAAATTTTAAACACCATTTTAGCTCAAATTCCTTACCATGTCCTTTTTTCAGGTTACGTAGTGCTGGTGACGATAGGGGGATACTTTGTTGTCTTCCCCCCTTTCCTCTCCCTCTTCCGCTTTTTGGGAGCTAAAGCTGCCTTACGGATCTAATTTTTAGATCAAGGTTCCAGGCACCCTAAGATCGAGTCTGAACTTCAAGCGCTTTTTTGTCCGGCCTGATAAAATATATATCCTCCAAGGCATGGTAAGCTTAGCCCCATAATCCCTGTTGTTAACCATGAGGGTCTGGCTGCCTTTTACCAATATCAACCTAGTACCTTTTTGCTTCATAGTGAGCCATACCATTCACGTCACGCTGATCAGTTACAGCTTTGCAAGCATTGTGGCAGTAATATTGACCTTCGTTGTTTATATACAGGTATTACCTTTTTGTAGGGGCAAAGAAATCTTTCTCTTTCCCCTTTTTGTTATTTAACATTTCCAAATCTTAGTATTCTTATCAAACTATTTATTATTACCTATTGCATGCCTATATCCCCTCCACATCCGTTGGTGAGGCGTTTATTGGGTGGTGGCTTATCCCTGCATGGGGCGGACTGAGCATGAGACACTGGTGTGCATGTGCCTGAAGTGACTCCCTAAGCATTAATTGTTTTTGCTGTACTTTAATGTATATTGTTTGTTATACAGGATTCTCAAGGCAAAACAATGTATCTTGTACCAAACCCCTGAAGAAGCGGATCTAATCGTCCGCGAAACATGTTGGGTTGATGCCAGGTGCTCAACTGACCACCGGTTATTGTTCTACATGTTTATCTTAAATTGCCTGTACATTTGCCTGTATGTCTACATATGATATAGTGATGTATGTTCTGTACTCTGATTGTATGTCTCAGTTACATGTTTTATTGTGATTTTAAATATGCTAAATAAATTCAAATTTTATATATATTAGTTGCATACTTTTCAGATCTACTGTACCGTTAAAATCCCACCAGCCCTCCTTTCCTCCCCTTCCTTCCCCACCCCCCCTTTCCTTCCCTTCTCTTCCCACCCGTTCTTTTTCCTTTATGTCCTCCCCCTCCCTTTATTGTGAAACATAGTCCTAGTGTTGTGATCTTACACCCAGATCCCACACAGACTATTTTTCTTTCAAATAGACATCAATAGGTGAATAGAGTTCTTATCATTCTGGTTGTAATTAATAGTTTCTCAACTAAGCTGTTTGCACAAGCGCATCATTCTTTTTAAGCGAGTAAGCAAAAAACATGTTTAAAGTGAAACCCTAGCAGATAATACACAGGTTAAAAACATGTATATTTATTGATTTTCTTACAAAATTACTGTAATTATGGCCAGCCAGTCTTGTGATCTTTGCACCTCTTGCACATTGCACAGCCATACAGGTAATACAGTTATTTCCTGGTTGAGCAGATCAGCTTCCAATTTAAGCTCTCATCTCTTGCATCATCACTTGCCTGCTGCCTGGGTGCCGCACAGCGATGATGCTGCACACCTGACTATATCTATCACCTGATGGGTTGCAGTCCTTGCCCTTGTGTTTGTGCTCCAAGGTGCAGGTCTTCTAGCAGAATTCTGTTCTCTGTAATCCTCCGTGTATGACCTGGGTTGGCTGATGACTCTCCTGGCCCTCGACCCTGCAACCGCAGATGACCCCGCACCGGCAGAATACCTGCTTCTGGACTCGACCCCTCCGGCTCGGATGACTACCCGCTTCTGGACTTGACCCTGGCTTATTTCTGCTCCCGCTTCCTCACTCTTGCTGTGCATTTATTGTTGTTGACAACTGCTTTATTTTATTTGCAACCCCGTGAGGTCTGGTTTCCTGGCACCCTGAAAGGAACTAAGGCTGAGTTCCCACTGGCATTAAAAGCAGGCGTCTGAGAGGCATTAAAAATGTCCCTCAAATGCCTTTGCACAAGATACAATAGACAGCACGTAGTGCTGTTTATGCTATCAAAACATGAATCGTTAGCATTGCATCGCTTCAAAAGTAAATCCTCATGTTGAGTCAGAAGGTGTTTTAAGCCTTTCAATGCCTCCCATTCAAGTCTATGGTAATGCTTGCAAATGATCTGGTAGGCAGTTGCGGAGCAGTTGCAGGGTGTTAAGATGAGCTTATTAACTGTAATGGACAAGGCATTTGTGGAGCAGTTTTAACGCACCTTAATGCTCGTCAAACACTTCAGGACTGCCCATAGGTCGTTTGGGGAACATTTTTAACTCCTCTCTAATGCTTGTAAAATGCCTGTCTAACGCCCAAACTAAAGCTCATTAAAGCGAGTCTAACGCCCACACTAACCCTATAGGAGCATTTGTTAGAAATTTAGTCAAGTGTGAACAAGCCCTAACAGAGATCATCCTAGCTACCAGAGGTTTGTGTTTTTAATTAGGGATGAACTTAAGGTTTATTCAGATGGAATGTTGGCTATTAAGGCTTTCAGACAAACGCTCAAACGTTTACCCATTTATCAGGGGACAAACGCCATGTGTAATAGTGGTATTACTTGCATCTGCCCTCCCTTTCCATCCTTGCCAGACTGCATGATTAGATAAGACATATCAGACCTATATGGCAGGGTAGGAATTAGGGGCGGAACCCCATGCCATGTTTTTTAGTGGGGGTACCCTATAAGACCTATACCAGACCCTCATCTAGGATAAGGGTCTGGTATAGATGAATGGAATCTCTGTCCACTTTGGTAAAAACAGAATATGAAGTGGCTGTGAGGCATCATTCTGCCAGCAATTTAACCACTTGCCCTCCGGAAGATTTACCCCCTTTCCAGGCCATTTTTTGCAAACTGAAAATTGAGCGGTCATGCAACGCTGTACCCAAATTAAATTATTTTGTCCTTTTTTTCCCCCACAAATAGAGAGCTTTCTTTTGGTGGTATTTTATCACCTCTGGGTTTTATATTTTTTGAGCTATAAAAATAGCCCAACAAATTGGAGGGAAAAAAAAATAATATTTTTTACTTTCTACTATAAAATGTATCCAATAAAAAATATTTAAAAAAATAATGTTTCTTCATAAATTTAAGCTAAAATATATTCTACTACATATTTTTATTAAATAAAATCCTAAAAAAGCATATATTGATTGGTTTGCACAACAGTTATAGCATCTACAAACTATAGGATAAACTGCATACTGGAATCTTACATCTTTTTTTTGTTTTTTTAAACTAGTAATGGTGGCGATCCTATAGTGGGACTGTGATATTGCAGCTGACAGTCTGACATTAATGCTGCCCATACACGTACAGAATTTCGGCCGTTTGCGGATTGAACGGTTATTTTCCGTTTGAAAGCGTATCGGCCACAAACTGACAGAATAAACTAATTTACATGATCGTTTCCATGATCGTAGTGATCATTGGATGACAATGAAAACATATATATATATTATACAAGACAGAATATTCTTTTAGTTTCAGTTATAACCTACACGCATACACTTTAGTTGAAACAGTAAAGGTTCTTGCTTTGGATCCATCGACATTAGCTGGGCCCACAGGTGAAATTGTCGGTAAAGTTGGGTCCACTAACGGCACGAATCTCGACTGATCTTTGCAAAAACTACCAGTTTAAGCCGAAATTCTGTACGTGTATGGCCAGCATAAGGGACACTTTTGACACTTTGTAGGAACCAGTAGTGACACTAATAGAGTGATCAGTGCTAAAAATATGCACTGTCACTGTACTAATGACACTGGCTGGGAAGGGGGTTATACTTCAAGAGCGATCAATGGGTTAAATGTGTGCCTAACCAGAGTTTGTGTGTATTATGTGTGCTGTTTTTACTAAGGTCTGTGATGGATTTCCTTCCCTGCTGTACAGGGAAAGAAAATCCATTACTCCCCTCCCCCCTGTCAAGGTGGAGCTCTGCATTGTTTACATATACAGAGCTCTGTCCAGCCTCTCTTATCGACCTCCGCTGGCCACCACTGGCTGATCGACTATTGTTGTGTGACTAATCACAGCAGAAGTGACATGCACCACCTGACCAGGAAGCTGTAGCAGTAAATCTGCTATGGGGTGGTCAGCAAGTGATTAAACACACTTGTTTCTTCGTAAATGTATGTGCTCATCCCCCCATGCCATTTGCTTGACAATCCCCTGCCTATTAGCTTATAAAATTACCATTAGTGTTTTTTTGGCTACTCGTGACTTCAATGAGGTTCTGATTCAGCACCCAAACTATAGTAATGTTCACTGAACCTGCCTTGAACCGAATACAGGTAAGTTCGGCTCATCACTAATTATAATTATGGCTGGCCAAAATGACACATCCTTCAGAGGGTAAAACAATATATATATAGCTATGTGAGCTGTGTATTTGGCCACTTGCTCAGAGTTTCACTTAAAGTCCTCTTTTGCAGCTAGATTGGGATAACACCTACATTATATTTGTTATATGTTCCAATTTACAAAGCATAATTTGAAAAAGTAATTAAAGTTGCAGCTTACTTTTTTTAGATGCTCTATTCTAGATCAGTGGTGGCTGGTGCTAAAAATTTTTGGGGGGGGGGGGGGGAGCAAAAAGAAAAATGTAATATGTATTGCTTCGCGGCAAAAAACACGGTTAAAAATTGCGTGACTTTGAGAACATGGTACAGGCACGGCACAGATGATGGTATAGGCATGGCACAGGTGATGGTATAGGCATGGCATAGGTCACGGTACAGGCATGGCACAGGCATGGCACAGATGATGGTATAGGCATGGCACAGGTGATGGTACAGGCATGTCACAGGTCATGGTACAGGAGATGGTATAGGCATGGCACAGGTCATGGTAAGGGCATGGCACAGGTGATGGTACAGGCATGGCACAGATGGTGGTATAGGCATGACACAGGTGATGGTATAGGCATGGCACAGGTCATGGTACAGGAGATGGTATAGGCATGGCACAGGTCATGGTAAGGGCATGGCACAGGTGATGGTACAGGCATGGCACAGGCATGGCACAGGCATGGCACAGATGGTGGTATAGGCATGGAACAGGTGATGGTATAGGCATGGCAGAGGTCATGGTACAGGAGATGGTATAGGCATTGCACAGGTCATGGTAAGGGCATGGCACAGGTGATGGTACAGGCATGGCACAGATGGTGGTATAGGCATGGCACAGGTGATGGTATAGGCATGGCACAGGTCATGGTACAGGAGATGGTATAGGCATGGCACAGGTCATGGTAAGGGTATCACAAGACAGGTACATATACACAACGTTCGACCTGCGCCAGTGAAAGAGTCAAGTACATTCGATCTTATGAAAAAAGTTTCAACTGTGGCTGTAGTTAGTCTTTTTAGGAAGTATGCAGGATAGTTCAATCCCTCGGGTTAGTGGAGATGGATGGTGGAGGTGGCTGCAGGCTTCATACAGAGCTAGAGGGACTCTGCAACAGACAAAAAGGGGTAGGAGAAGAAAACGCACCCCCCGAACGCGAGCACCCCCCTGCCACTATTGGATGTAAGCCTGGATACTGAACGCTGCCAGAACCACAGGAAGTGTCGGACTCCACCGGCACAGCCAGGACCACGGCCGCCACAGTGTACTTCCCGAACATCCCTGCAGTGTTGCAGAAGAACTATTACCATTTGCTGATCAACGATTTCCTCTGTGTGAGTTACTACGTTGTTTTTATGTAATAAATAACCTTTTAATCTACACTGAGGTGGCGCTGCTTTTCTTCTCCTACCCCTCATGGTAAGGGTATGGCACAGGTAATGGTACAGGCATGGCACAGATGATGGTATAGACATGGCACAGGTGATGGTACAGGCATGGCACAGAATAGTAAATGGTTATGGCACACAGCGGCCTGGGCTGATACTCGTTTAATTTCCACATGCAGAGATATCATACAAAGAACTCAATTATAACCAGAAGTTACAATATGCTTATACTGTAGTAAACATTTTTATGTATGGTGAAGATTACAATGGTGAACATAAAGTTATTCACTAACATGTACTCACTTGTACACACAACAGATGAGCCCACACCAAAGACCTCTGCAATTCTGACCTCTGGCTCGCAGATGCTCACTCCTCCAGGATGTGTTTCTCCCATACAACTAGCAAAGCCATCTATTCCACAGTGTGTCAATGTACAATGTGTGAGTGTACAGTGTGTGAGTGTACAGTGTGTGTGTGCTGTGTGATGTATGTATTGTGTGAATGTACAGTGTGTGTGCTGTTTGTGTGTGTACAGTGTGTGGATGTACAGTGTGTGAATATACAGTGTGTGTGTGTGTGTGTGTGTGTACAGTGTGTGAATGTACAGTATAGTTACATAGTTAGTGAGGTTGAAAAAAGACATCAGTCCATCCAGTTCAACCTATGATGTGTGTGTGTGTCCGCTTTTAACCGTACATTGTATACCCCTGTATGTTGTGGTCTTCAAGGTGTTCATCTAATAGTTTTTTGAAACTATCAATGCTCCCTGCTGATACGACTGCTTGCGGAAGAGAATTCCACATCCTTACCGCTCTTACAGTGAAGAACCCCTTACGCACTTTAAGGTTAAACCGCCTTTCCTCTAGTTTTAGTGAGTGGCCACGTGTCTTATTGTATCTCCTTTCTCCGAATAGTTTGTTCCTTATGCTAGGAACACAGTATGTGTGTGTGCTGTGTGAGTGTATGTATCGTGTGCATGTACAGTGTGTGTGTTCTCTCCTGTATGGACCCTGGCTGTAGAAGAGAAGACCTGCCTTGTAGTGGGATATCCAGGATGGCATACCTGTGGATGGAGGAAAGGATCTCTCTATGACAGCTGATAGAGTGGAGGGAGGGGGTTGGTGCGTGGAAGTCCTGCAGATCGTGCCCATGTCCCCCACCCCCGTTATTCTTCTGTCACTCTGTGTTTTTTGCAAGTTTGCATAGCACAGACCTGCTCTGTGTCAGTCCTGTCTGATGGCCGCTTCCTCCTCCGGCTCCCTGCTGACAAAGATCATGACCCCAGACCTCCCCCGAGACACTGCACTGCTGCTGCCTGTGTGTTTCCACTCTCTCTGCATTGTCTGCAAAATGTTCCCCCACCGCCGGACGGACACGAGTCCGCAGTCCCGGACACGCACACAGACAGGACAGAGAGAGAGGCACCACACTGAGTCTGACTGTGGAACTTACCTAAGTGACTGTCACTGCTGCCTGGCATGCTGCTGCTCTCTGCGGCGCCTTTCAACGGGACTCGGGAGTCGGCCAGTCGGGACTCTCTGGAGAGTGGAGACGAGATGTCCTCTTCTCTTCTTCCTCGGATGCGCGCCGGCCCGCTCTGACCGTCTGACGGCGGGAAGGTGACCGCACCGCCCCCACGCGACGTCAATCACCCGGGATGTGCTGTATGATTAGCTGTGATTGGTCCAGGCTGGAGACCAATCACAGCCAGGACAGCACTTGAGTGGGGAGTGTCGGGGCGCATTGCTTTGTGCCCCGATGACCCAATCAGGGCCGCTGGGTAGCGCACGTGGGGTGGAAACCCCCCCCCCATAGCCACCAGTAGGTCCGGCGCCCCTAGTGGGCTAAAATGGTAATTTTCTTTTTTTTTTATTTTTTTTTTTTTTCTTGCAATAGATTGGGGGCGGCACCCCTGCACCCCCTATACACCGGCCGCCACTGTTCTAGATCCTCAACCAAGGAAAAATCTTAAGTGGTTTTCTTTGTTTATGAGAGGGCTGCACTGTTTTCCATAATTAACCCTGTCTGTACTGTGCAGGCAGGTCTTCATTATCAATTGTAACTAGATTTGAACACTGCCTGTCCCAACAAAGGATTAAAGGACTTTTAGCATTGTAAGTTAATGAGGATAGACTTAGGACAGGCTCACTCTAATGGCACGTTTCCACTGCAAGTACCGGCTCGACTCGGTTTGCTTTTCCACTGGGTGGTACGAGTCGACACGTTCCAGCACCTTATAGGCTATACTCAGCTCGTGGGAGATGGTATAGGTACGGCCCGCTTAGAACCCCAACCAAGGTGGTACTGTTTAAGCAAGCCGTACCGAGCCTTACCATGTAGCGGAAAAGCGCTGCTGTACCAAACCGTACCAAAATGTACCGAACCGTTCTAACATGTACCATGCGGTACCATGCAGTGGAAAAGCGCCATAACATTGTTCAAAAAAACTTTTAGTTTGCCATGGAACCTCTTCCACAGACCCAAAAAAGTAAGAAATATGTTTTAAGCATGCTGTGTAAATGGGAACCCAAACCAAACATATAGTGGGGCTTTTCTCAAATGTGACTGCAAAAGTAGAAATACACTTTAACCACTTCAGCTCCGGAAGGTTTACCCCCCTTCATGAGCAGGCCATTTTTTGCGATACGGCACTGCGTTACTTTAACTGACAATTCCGTGGTTGTGCAACGATGTACATAAACAACATTTCTCCCCTTTTTTCTCACAAATAGAGCTTTCTTTTGATGCTATTTGATCACCTCTGCGGTTTTTATTTTTTGCGCTAATACCACAAAAAGGCCGACAATTTCGAAAAAAAAATATATCTATCTATATATATATATATATATATATATATATATATATATATATATATATATATATTTCACTTTCTGCTACGAAACACATCCAATAAAAAAAAAAAAAAAGTAAAACATCTAATTTCTTTAACAATTTGGGCTAATATGTATTCTGCGAAATATTTTTGGTAAAAAAAATCCCAATAAGTGTATATTGATTGGTTTGCGCAAAAGTTATCGTGTCTAAAAACTATGGGAGATTTTTATTTATTTATTTTTATTTTTTACTAGTATTGGCAGCGATCAGTGACTTATAGTGGGACTGCGATATTGTGGCGGACAGTCGAGACACTAACTGACACTTGACACTAATACAGTAATCAGTGCTAAAAATATGAAACCATAAAAAACACACAGAGGGTGCACCGACCTAGTGCATTGTCCTGAGACAAATAATTTATTGTATAAAAACATGATAAGTATTATACTCACAAAGTTGCAATTGTTAAAAGCGCATTAAAGATCTCAGCATTTTCCATTTGATTGTATCAACATAAAACAGAAACTGAAGACCCCGTGGGCTGACGTGTTTCGATGATTCCCTCTTCTTCAGAGCCACCTGGGAGGCTCGAAACGCTTCAAAACACGTCAGCCCACGGGGTCTTCAGTTTCTGTTATATGTTGATACAATCAGATAGAACATTCTGAGATCTGTGATGCGCTTTTTAACAATTGCATCTTCATGAGTATAATACTTACCATGTTTTTATACAATAAATTATTTGTCTCAGAATAATGCCCTAGGTCAGTGCGCCCTCTGTGTATTTTTTATGGCTGAAGTTTTTTATACTTCCCCAAGTCTTTGAGGGCAGCAAGATCGTGGTTATCCACTTCCAAGTGTAAATGGAGATCTAAACATACCCATCTGCAGGGACTATTTTCCTGAGCGCAGGAGACATTGTGTTTGTGACTGTTTCTAAAAAAAATATGCACTGTCACTGTACTAATGACACTGGCAGGTAAGGGGTTAACATCAGTGGTGATCAAAGGGTTAGATGTGTGCCTAACATGTGCTTTACTACTGTGGTGGGATATTTGTACTAGGAGAAAGTATGGATCGGTGCCGGGCAGGTTAGCAGAGACATAGGATCCATGCCTTGTGTACTGACAGAGCGGCAATCTGCTGCCGTTCTGTCAGTGTACCAAAGCATCAGCTGGTGCCGGCGGACATCGAGTTCACCGTACCCGCAAATCAGCTCCCGCTATGTCTAATCAGTGCGTGTGCGCCCCTAACCCGGAAGTGTAGGATCAGTTACTACTAGGTACGTGATCCTGCACAGGAGAGCCACCTTATTTCTACAGTATACAGTCGGCAAGCAAGTAAAGCTGAACTCCAGGTATCTATAAATTATACAATCATTGCAACTCTGTAATCACTATTACATCATTAGATGTACAGTATTTTTTTTAAATAAACTCCATTTAGATACTCAAATTTAACCTGGATACCAATCTCTTACAGTCTATGTAGGGCAGAACTGAAGTGTGAGAGAAAGAACCAGCACAATTGTTCAGTCCTAACAAGAAGCATGCTGATAGGGTGACAGAGAGATGAGCTAATCTCCGCACTGGTTCTCCATTCACTGTCCAGTCACAGGCTGGGGCATCTCCAGGACATCGGGGCTCAGAAAAAGTGGTTTAAATAATGCAGGCCATTGGACTGGGGTAATTTAGCATAAAAAAATGTACTGAGGGGAAATCTATGGATTGAAGGTGAATATTACAGCAAAAGCAGTTTTTTGTTAATTTTTAAATATTTTTTAATTTTTTAATTATTTTTGATTCTATTTTTATGGGCTATTCATTTTTCTCTTAATGTTTCTGGATGGAGTTCTGCTTTAAAGTGTATGTAAACCCTAACAATGAACTTCTCCTATTTGATCCCTTTTGCCTAATTTACCATTGAGATATTGTCTGCGACAGTCCTCAATGGACATCCTCTCCCGCTGGTGGATAAGGCACTTTCTGGAACACCATAAAGCGTTCTTAAAGCAGCTCAACACTAGCCAGGCGATGTCAATGTCCTCCTGGGGAAAAGTTCCACAAAAAAGTCCATTCAGCACACCAAAGTGTGTGATGGCAGTCTGCGGGACAAAGTCTCTGAGTTCAGGTTCCAAGGCCCTCAACAGGCTCTGTGCAAAGGGGCACTCCCAGAAAACGTGCAAAGCAGTTTCCTCCTGCATGATGCAAAAAGGGCAGTGCCTATACCTGCACAGGTTTCTGGCATGCATAAATGTCCTGAACAGCAACCCCCCCGGATTGCCATCCATACCAGATCTTTGTGCCTGTTGGTGAGTCCCTTTGAAGAAACGTTCCTCTAGACCACTTTGCAAGTGGCTGAAGGGATACCTGGAACAGTCACAGTGTCCATTGCTCTGATCAACTTGTAGATAGTTTTTGTCTTCCACAAGTTGGGCTTAACTCCATGCAGCCCCTGCTCCTTGATAAACTTGAAAGTGTCCAAGTAGTACCAAGGAGTGTTCCAGTTGTAGGGGATGGAACTGTCCCATCCAAAGGACCTCCAAAGAGGAAGGAGGAAAAAACGGCACATGGAGTTGCCCGCCAGAGTCCAAAGTTCTGTCCACCAAAGTCCTGCAGATGCAGTTGCAGGCAAAAAACACCCTCAGCAATGTAGCAATGTTGGGCACGCCTTTACCGCCCTTAAGGGGTTCCTTAAAAATTACTTCACTCTGTCCATTTTGGAGCCCCAGATGAAGTAAAACACTGCCCTGGTGATGGCCTTGCAGGTGTTGACCCGGGGAGGCCAGGCCTGTGCGAGGTACTGCAACACAGGGAGAATTTCGCTGTGGAGTACCAGTGTTTTCCCTTCGCTGCTGAGTTCTCTGAGGTTCCAAAGTCCAAACTTCTGTTTAATCTTGGACAGTCTCTCCTCCCAAGACTTCAGGGCTGGGCCCTCAGCTCCAAACCAGACTCTAATAATTTTGATGAAGTCTGCCTTGATGCCTAAGGGGATAGATGCAGGAGAAGACAGGAACCACTTTCTGAAGAGCATGACTTCTGACTTCCGGAGTTCTCATTACCTAACTCATTACGAGTTCTTTTAAACTTTAGTTTCACTTTTTAAACTTAGGGGCGGCTGTAATCTCACAATATCTCGTGAGTTTACAGGCAGTCCACCCAGTTATACACAGATCTCGGCAGTTCGCAGAGAAAAAAATTCTCCTCTGATCACCCTGTGAGAAGTGAAGTTCTCCGCCTTCTAAACTGGGTGCCAGAGGAGATATTTTTTCTCTGAGAACTGCCGAGAAGTGAACTGAGAGAAAACTTCTCAGTTTACTAAACGTACACCTAAGAGAGAGAGATGGGATGCCAATTTTTAAATCCCATCTCTCCCTCTTCCACTTATACAAAATCGTGATCATCCCCTCCCTCAGCGAAGGAGGCATTGTGCCCTCCACCACCATCTCCTCGTACAACTCGAGCAGGTCCGTGCCCACGAGATCCCACAGTGCTACATAGAACTCTGCTGGGAGACCATCGCAGTCCAGGGTCCTGCCTTGCCTAAAGGATCTGATGGCAGAGTGCAGCTCCTCCAACGCCAAAAGGGCGTTGATGGCTGACGAACCTGCAGGATCAATTTGGTTAGTGATACCTGACAAGAACCTGTCGCCCGCAGCCGTGTCCGTTTCTTTAGGGGAGTAGAGGTTGGTGTAGTAGTCACTGACCACTTACATCACAGCCTCCTTCCCCTTCTGAAGTCTTCCGGTCTTGTTGCACAGATGTGACAAGGGTGTCTAGTAAATCAACCACACATTGTTATACCTACTTGATAGGTGCAAAAAAACCTTGTCAGAAATTCGGAGCTGGCTTGTGACTTCCCCAAACTTCCTGTGTTATCTCAAAGAACCCTCCTAGTTCTTATCTTGGACTACAAAGTGATTAACCTTCATGTGGAGATCTGAGAGATACATTGGGCACGGCTGACACACCTCAGTTCACAAAAAAAAAGAAAAACATGTGTGTTGTTAGCTCAGAACAGGGCTTATGGGCTGAGTACTTTTCTGGCAGAGCAACAGGTATTTTTTTTGTACGTGAAGGGTCAGAGATAAAACCTGGGGAAATGTGCATGTATTGCAGATATGTACTGTGTATGTTTCTTTCCTTGACATACTGTACACTTGTTATCATCCCTTTAGAGATACAACATTTTTATCACAATCAAACACTAATTATTGCTTTTTCTGTTAACCCACCATTTGGCCATATTGTTATTCTTAATGCTAGAGGCTGTCAACTTATTAACCACTTTACCACCAGAGGATTTTCCTGCTTTACGTCCAGAGCACTTTTTGCAACTTGGCACTGCGTGACTTTAACTGACAATTGCGCGGTCATGCAACGCCGTACCCAAACGAAATTTATGTCCTTTTTTCCCACAAACAGAGCTTCCTTTTGGTGGTATTTTATCACCTCTGCACTTTTAATTTTTTGCGATATTAATAAAAAAGAGTAAAAATTTTGCGAAAAAATTGACAATTGGCAGTTAAAAAATATCAAATATATTCAATTTTTGTCATATATTTAGGCCAAAATGTATTTAGCTACATGTCTTTGACAAAAAAATCCTCAATGAGTGTATTTTTAACCGCTTTAAGACCAGAAGATTTTACCCCATTCCTGACCAGGCTATATTTTACATTTCGGCACTGCGTTACTTAACGGACAATTGCGCGGTCATGCGACACTGTACCCAAATTAAATTTATGTTCTTTTTTTCCCCACAAATAGAGCTTTCTTTTGGTGGTATTTGATCACCTGTGCAATTTTAAATTTTTTAAAAAAAGAGCGACAATTTAAAAAAAAAAAAAACAATATTTTTTACATTCTGATATATAACATTCCCAAAAAAAAAAATTTAAATATCAAATTTTTTTAACATTTTAGGGCAATTTGTTTTCTGCTACATATTTTTGGTAAAAAAAATCATAATAAGCGTATTTTGATTGGTTTGTGCAAAAGTTATCGTGTTTACTAACTACGGTAAAGATTTGTCATTTTTATTGTTTTTTATTAGTAATAATGTCGCCGATCTGCGATTTTTTTTGCGGGACTGCGACATTGCGGCAGACAGATCGGACCCCTAACTGACATTTTTGACACTTTTGGGGGTACCAGTGACATTACTACTGTAATCAGTGCTATAAATATGCACTGTTACTGTAATAATGACACTGGCAGTGAAGGGGTTAACTTTATTGGTGATCAAGAGGTTAAATGTATGCCTCATGCTTACTGACGTGTGTGGGGGGAGGGGATTTTGTGACACAGGCACAGATCGCAGGTTCAGCTATGCTGAATCCTGTAATCTGTGACTGTCTGTCACAGAGGAGATCCGCCCGCTTTGTTTACATAAGTGGGCGGATTTCCTCACTCGATCCCCGACGATTGGGGAAGAGCGGGGCGTTGTCCAGCGACGTAGGTCTACGACGCTGGACGATAACGAGCCACTTTGCTGCAGTACCATCTCAGTGAGCGGTCGGCAAGTGGTTAATGGAATCTATACCATTGAAGGCCAGTCTTATGCTAGCCATACACATATAGGCGTTGATTTACTAAAGGCAAAAAGACGGTGCTCTTTGCAAAGGGCAGTTTCACTCTGCAAGAGCAGTTACTCCAGAGCATAGTAAATGAGCAAAAGCTCTGCTGACTTCCATCATCCAAGCATGTGCAAGCAAAAATGCAACTTTTTTTCCTTGCATGTGATTAGGTACCGTTTGCAAAGTGAAGCTTACTTTATTTACTAAGCTCTGGAACTGCACTTTGCAAAGTGCAGTCTATTTGCCTTTAGTAAATCAACCCCATAGATTTCTATAGATACCTGTGGTCGTCTAAATAGCTAAACAATGAGTGCATATAACTGGATGCAGTCAGTGCTCAGCCAACAATTTTCAATCAAACTTTGATAAGCCGGTAAGTGCTTACAGGGAAATATAAGCAGTGTATGTCGGGCTTAAAGTGTATTTCTACTTTTACAGCCAAGTTTGGACGACATCTTCTTTATATTTGCTACACATTCCTGTTAACATAGCTTAACTTAAAAAAAAGTAAAAATTGCTAGTTGTATATATACATATAAATGCATACCTCCCAACTTTTTGAGATGAGAATGAGGGCCAACTATTAGCAAATGTATGTAGACATAGGACACACCCCCTTAACCACTTTACCACTAAGCCTATTTTTGACACTTTTTGTTTACAAGTTTAAATCAGTATTTTTTGCTAGAAAACTACTTAAAATCCCCAAACATTATATATATTTTTTTAGCAAAGACTCTGGAGAATAAAATGTCGGTCATTGCAAAATTTTTTGTCACGCAGTATTTGCGCAGCGGTCTTTAAAACGCTATTTTTTTGGAAAAAATTTGAAAAATCACATTTCACTGCATTTAAAAAATACTAAACAGTAAATTTAGCCCATTTTTTTTGTATATTGTGAAAGATGATGTCACGCCGAGTAAATAGATACCCAACATGTTACAGTTTAAAATTGGGTTCCCCCCATGGGATGGCGACAAACTACGGTCAATAGAGATCTCAATCTGCGACGCTTTAAATTTATTTAACGGTTACCAGTTTAGAGTTAGAGTGTAGCTCTTTTTTTTAAATTATTGCCCACGCTCTGGCAATCGCGGCGATACCTCACATGTGTGGTTTGAACAGCGATTTCATTCGCGGCTCGACTTGCGTATACGTTTTTTTTTTGTGCACGAGCTAACGGTGATGGAGGCGGCTAAATTTTTTTTTTTTTTCCTATTTATTTTTTCTTTTTTTTTAACTTTATTACAGGTTTTTTTAAAAATGTAAACATCCCTTGTGACACCAATATGTAGTGACAGGTACACTTTATGGAGTACACTTTAAAAGACCCTAGACCCCTCCACTACACTTCCCTGTATGCAAAACGCCAAAAACGGCATTTTTGCATACAGCCGTTTTTCAAATCTGCCGCCTTTTGCAGCACAGTAACCCGGAAGTGACGTCATGGACGCCGCCTCCGGGTTAAGTCATCGGAGACCCGATCAATGCCGTTTCCGGCATTCATCGGGACTCCATCCAGCCGGCGGACGTGCCGGCTGGGTGCTCGGGGCTCCCGGTGGGACGGGAGCCCCGAGCAAAGCCACGGAAGGCGGGGGGAGGGGGCGGGACGTCCCCTCCCGCCCCCCCGGGTAACGATCGGTCGTTACCGACGGAAAGCCGACCGTCGGCTTTAAACCACGGTACCGGGATGATGTCTCTAGCTAGAGGCATCATCCCGGTATAACCCCGCAAAGTCAGCCAACGTAGGTCTACGTGGCTAGACGTTAAGTGGTTAAATGAGAATTATATAAAAAAATGATTGGTTAATCCCACAAGTGCTTTTTTTTACTACTACTATTGCTTTATACTGGTGTTTAAAATTTACAAATGCAGCAATTTAGAACTTTCAGCACTTTTTAGCACTGGGATACACCTTTGGATTGACAAATAGTGCATTTTATTTACAACTATATAGATCAGACCAAAAATGAGGGACAAATAAAGAGGAAAGAGGGACAGAGGGAAATGTTTCCAAATCAGGGACAGTCCCTCGGAATCAGGGACAGTTGGGACAAGTAATGCTTTTTACTTGTTAAAAAATTCTTACATGTGTGTCAACGGGAACACAGGAAAAACATGGTGGGCTTTTCTCAAATTTGACTGCAAAAGTGGAAATATGCTTTAAGTCTTGCTAGTTAAACAGTGAGAATTCTGCATTGAGTATAAGGATGCTAACCTGACCTCTGTGCCTGTTTTGTCCCTTCCAATCCATGTGACTCATATATTGACTTTGCTGCCCTAGAGGCTAAAATGTAAAGAAGCATGCTTTTACACGGAGGAGGGAGGCTATTACCAAGGGTCCGTCCGCAGTCCAAACAAATCTTTAGCACAATGTCAGTGTAATTGGTTTTCCTACATAAATGTAATCACACTTCACTTCTTTTGTGTTCTGTAAAGAATGAATGTGTTCTTTCACCATAGTAACACAATCATTTACTATCTTATCAGTCCTCCCTTATTCTCCATCCTTAACTATATGGCTAACGATGAAACCTAGATTACTTGTCCTCTAGAGAGTAATAACTGTAGGTTGTAACTTTGTTTTCTAAGTTCTCATTTCTTCGAGTGACTGCAACTAAATGGATGCAATAAACATTAACCCAACTTTCTATCTCCTTGTGTTTAACACAGATGTATTTTTATTTGATGAATCAGTACTCTTTATAAGCTGCCAGATATGGGTTTCTTATCCTCTGAAGGTTATAGCATTAGTCTTTTGTTTGCCTACTTAAAGCTGAACTCTGGAATTGTAAAAAAAAATCCCTTGCAGTGAGGTCCCTCTGCACAGCAAGAATTAAAAACTCATTATTTCTAGGGTTATCAATGAGGATGTATTACTTACCATACTGCCCACTCCAGCTGGCTTCTTCATGGTGGTCCCTTGGCGTCATCATACACAAAGCAGGGCTACTGACCCTGCATTGTGCGTGGAGGAGACAAGCATGCAACCTCACCTGAGGGCACCTTGAAGAGGCGGCAGTGCTAAACTACTTACATGGATGAAAAAACCTGCTGGAGTCAGGAATGAGGTAGTTAAGTGTTCTTGCATGGCAAGACCACATCCAGATTAGAGGCTGTGTGATCCTCTTGAATCACTCAGCACGCTATTGACCATTGTGGGAATAATGGTCCACTTGCTGTGGTAACAGTTAGTGTGTCTATTGGTGGTGGTGGCGGACCGTGTTCACATTATACGAATTATACACAGAGGTGGAGGATTTTGACCCATTCTTTTAGGACTTTGTAGGACTTTCTGACCTTTCATACTATTATGTTTCTTCTCTAAGTTTGTTTATATTGTATTGTAATTTACCAGTGTTTTGTGCTAGCTGCTGTGTTCTATGTATTCATAGAAGCACGGGTTTAGTGTGTTTTTGATATGGTCTTTAATTATATCAGTGTCCCCACATAGGCGTCCGCATCATTTTAAGGTCATCCGTGCTACGCCCCTTTTCAACAATGTCATGAAGGGGAGGGGCTTAGTCCTTATAATTATTTCTAGTATTTATTTTTAAAGGGCAAATGGCAGCATTTATTTTAAAAGCATTTGTTAACCTAAAAAAAAAAAAATTTATTCTGTTCGCTTAAAGCATGTTATACAGCACAGTGCTTGTGCTATGTAATTTGGCCCCTTCTATCACCTAAAATACCTGGCTGATCCTGCCTGGCTATGTCCTCCCCTCTGTAAACTGACCACGGTATATAATGGCTTCTAAGCCCTGAAACTGTGGTCAGTTTATTTGCCTCTGTCATCCCCAACCCTCCTGTCCTCCTCTTTCCTCTCCCCCCGCTCCCCTCCCTTCCTGTCTGCTCCTGTGTCAGTGCCCACCCCTCCCCTCCTGCTGCTGTAGTTTCATTTAAAGTTTCATATTCTGTCTACAGTCTGTTTAATAATCCTGTGTGCCCCTGTATCTGTGTTTTATAAAAATAAGCCGTTCTTTACAAGTTTTCAGAGCGCCCCTCACGTGACCTGCCGCCTCTCTCCTCCTCCTCCCCTCCCGACTGACATCAGTGAGGAATCCTTGGCCCCGCCCACTGCAGGCAGCTGTCAGACAGGGAGAGAAGAGAGATGATGGGTCACAAGAAACAACTGGTAAAGAACGGCTTATTTTTTTTAAAACACATACACAGGGGCACGCAGGATTATTAAACAGACCAGACAGGATGGTATAAAGTGGCTTAACAACCACTTGAAAGGGGAAGTTGAGATTCCAGGGGGAGGGCATTTGCCCCCCCCCCCTTGCCCCTACCTGTGGACGCCCATGTGTCCCCATAATGCACACTGCAGTTTGTGACTCCCTTTACTAGGGAGTACAGTTATTATTCTAGACAGCTTCAGTATTGTCTCCAGAAAAATGTTGCCCCAGTTCAAAAAGCATTACAGTAGTCCCACAGATTTGAGATCATGGAAAACATTACGCCCTGGTTCACCCCAGAGTGACTTGTCATGCGACTTGGTATTTCAAATTTGCATGACAAGTCGGACCCCGTTAGCAGCAATGGAACAATTCAAATCAGTGTGACTCAAGTCGAAGCGACTTTGAAAAAGGTTTCCTGCACTATTTTTGTGAGACTTCATAAAGTCGCACTGAGTAGTCTGCTTTGAAGTAGCGCAAAGTAGCACGACTTCAAAGCCGCACTGGTGTGAACCAGGGCAAAAGTACAATGCCCCTCCAAAATAAGTGTCTTATAGTGACTAAAAGCAAATAGTTCTTCTGCAGTGGGTGGTGGCTCTGCCAGTTAACTAGAGGTAAGGGAGTCAAATGTGAAAGACAGAGACTTTGTTGGCTGGGAGCTCAGAGGTGTACTTGTTACCTAATCATGATAGACTTCCATCATGAAAACAAAATATGACATATGTTGTCTCAGTAAGCAGAGAAACCTAACTCTGTTCCATCTGTGTGCACTGAGATGTGCTGCAGGGCTGACTTGTGCTAGTGTTCTCCTTGGAGGACTTGGTAGGCCTTTCTACATGCATTAATGTCTAATCCTCAGGTGACACCCGATGTGCGCTGGATGCTAGTGCCAGATTCCATTAACTTTTAACTTGTAAAGAAAGCTATCATGGGAGAAATACATGAGCTGTCATTGCTGCCCTCATGCTGATGCTTTGGTTTGTAAGCTTTCTGACTTACTTACCTGGAACAAGAAATAAAGCTGGTCATACATTACACAATGTTTTTATTCAATTTCCTTTAGATTTACTTTTAACTATGTCATGCAAGGGTTTGCCTGATTGCATACCAATTGAAAGTGTTTAGGTTTGAACTCATATTACATAGTTTTGGTAAATCTAAAGGAAAATTGTACAAGAAAATTATATAATGTATGTCCAGCGTAACTAGTTGAGCAGATTACTTTTCCCAACTTTTATTTGCCCATGTTTGTTCTGGGTATGTAAAAGTCACAAATATTCAGGAAATTAACATTTTCAGCAGGAGACCAGCAATGGCAGTCTATACATTTCTCTTACTGTAGGACAGGTTTACTTTAAAGTAAAAATTGTTGTGTCCTCTCTCTTTCCAGTCTTATACTTACCTGTCTACGATCCAGTGATCTACTATGAAGTAACACCTCCACTTGTCATGATTAGGGTATGACCGATGCCCACTCCTGTTCTTACCATAAAACCACCCACCTTCTAATCCTCTAAACAAATGATACTGACAACGACTTTGGATAAAATTGTGGCCTGTTAGGCCATTTTATTAACAACCAATTTAAACATAGTAAACAGTAAACCAATAAATACTCCAGTACACATAAGAGAATCAGGGGTTGTTGGTCTTGGGAGGCACCAAAAATCCAATTCAAAAATGGTATCAGTATCCAAGAAAACCCAACGGTCCCCAGCCGCGAAACACCAGCTCAGGAACAACCCACTTTTCACTGATACCCTTTGTTAACACATCCCGGTTAAACCCCTATTAACCGGGATACACTATAGGGCTCCATACCGTAGATGGGTCACCCTATGCACTGACCAAAAACCTGTTACCGCCTCCAAAGACCCCCAACCGCCAACCATAAAAACAGCATCCCAAACTCCAAATCCGAATCGACATCCTCCACGTGCACATTCCGAAATCCGAAATCCCAAATTCAGGGCGGGAGGGCGGGGATTCCTCCTTCTTCTTAGCTGCTCACACGTTTCTGCTTGGCCCCAAAGCAGCCCCACCCAGAGTCACCACCCCTAAGCCCCCACCCAACCTGGCCTAGTCCAATCCTTTTCAGGCACCACCAGCCACAGCCCACCTATTAACCCTATCCTGCCTCCTTCTCCTGTGTCCCCTATCAACCCTATCATGAGGCCCTGCGCCTATTTTTTTTTTTTTTTGCTCCGGGCCTGACTTGATTAGGGTATGACCGATGCCCACTCCTGTTCTTACCATAAAACCA
Organism: Pelophylax lessonae; assembly: GCF_965119305.1. Lineage (NCBI taxonomy): Eukaryota > Metazoa > Chordata > Amphibia > Anura > Ranidae > Pelophylax > Pelophylax lessonae. Next base: position 224,554,290 of record NC_138770.1, on the reverse strand, counting down.
CCCACCTTCTAATCCTCTAAACAAATGATACTGACAACGACTTTGGATAAAATTGTGGCCTGTTAGGCCATTTTATTAACAACCAATTTAAACATAGTAAACAGTAAACCAATAAATACTCCAGTACACATAAGAGAATCAGGGGTTGTTGGTCTTGGGAGGCACCAAAAATCCAATTCAAAAATGGTATAAGTATCCAAGAAAACCCAACGGTCCCCAGCTGCGAAACACCAGCTCAGGAACAACCCACTTTTCACTGATACCCTTTGTTAACACATCCCGGTTAAACCCCTATTAACCGGGATACACTATAGGGCTCCATACCGTAGATGGGTCACCCTATGCACTGACCAAAAACCTGTTACCGCCTCCAAAGACCCCCAACCGCCACAGCACACAGGTGTGACACCTTACACCTGTGAGCCCCGCCACACTCGCAGAGCCCGTTGAACTCCATCCTGAATCCCAAGAGTCCACAAGTCGGTACCAACCGCATTCAGATGCACACCGTCACCCCGCAAATAACGCCACGTATCCACCTCCAGCTCCCCATGCCTAACTACCACACCCCCATTACGGCAGACAAAGCGGCCAACCGCCTTGTTCACCTTAATCCGGGCCTTGTTCAGACTCACAGCGGACCTGGCAAAACGCCAAGAGGTCCGACCCACAATGTCCGACCAAACAATAACCATGTCGGGAAAAGATGTGCGCAGTCTGAGAAAATCAAACTTGATGTCTCGTATGAGCAGGCGCATGGAACGGACCCCCAGATCGTTGCCCCCTGCATGCAGCACCAGGACGCCCGGGGCCCGGTCCAACCGAGCAAAACGATGCACTTCCGGGAGGACCTTGCACCAGATCAAACCCGGCACTCCAATCCAGCGGACAACAGCCTCCTCCCGAGAAAAACCCAATTGGCGCCCGTTGGGCCGCACTTCAGCCCTCTTGGCCCCCCAGAACACATATGAATGCCCCACGATCCATATCAGGCACGCTGCTCCCTCTGTAATGAAACAGCAAGAAAACATGACAAAACAGGACACACCACAGAGCCCCCCCGACGTACCACAAATCACAACAAATGAGGACGAACGTACAACTTGAAACGGTTAGACTCCCATCTACCAATACGCCTCAACACTGAGTCATCCACACCCCACCTGGCAGCCTCCGTAGCCGCCCCAATGCGGAAAGAGTGCGAAGAATAATCCCCGGTCTTGTAGCCCAACACAGATAAACACCTGCCCAACACCGCCCTGAACTGAAACCTGGACACGGACGAGCCGTCCAGGTGTACCAAGAAAGACCCCCCAACCGGGGGGCGCGCACCCAGAAACTCCCTTACCACCGCCACCGGGCAGAGGGGGGAACCCCCCACCCTATACAAACGAACATACGTACCTCTACCGGCCTGGTCGGTCTTGGACCTCCGGAGAAAGATCACAACCGCCGAAGCGGAGAGACTCACCTCTCCCACCAAAAGGCCCCCAGGAACCTTCCTATTAGCACTCACCAATTCGCCAATGCGGAACGCCCCAAAAAAGGCCAAAACAAAGGCCGTCCTGAACAACAACGCCTCATACGGAGAGGAGCAAGAGCTGCCCACCTGCCGTGCCAACTCCCCCAACATTTCGAACGATATCGGGCGGCGGCCATCCGGCCGACGCGAACCCCGCCTATAACCCTTCAAAGCCTGGCGGACCACAAAGTCCTTTGTAAAGTCCCGAAGGCCGCAAACCTTAAACAGGAAGGCCAAGGCCGCCAGCTTGCGGCCGACTGCCGACGCCGACACCCCCCGCTCAAAATTCACGCACAGAAAATACAGCACCAGGGACGGAGAAAGCATACTCACCGCATCCGATCCAGCCCAATCCAGAAGGACCGACCACTCCCTCCACACCTTGGAATACGCAGCCCACGTGACATCACTCAGCGACCTTCGGAGCAAACCAGCGGCGATCCCGACACAATGTGCCACAGGTCCGTCGGGCAAGGCTCCCCATGGCGATCCGCCTCCGGCGCCAGCTCCCGAAAACGGACCTGCTGAAACCGAGACAAAGCGTCAGCCACCGAATTCTCCACCCCGGGCAAGTGAACAGCATATAAGAAAACATTCAACTGCAGACAACGCAAGACCAAGTGGCGCAACAACCTGACAACCGGCGCAGACGAACCGGAAAGCCGATTGATAACCTGCACCACACCCATGTTATCACAATGCAGACGGACCTTCTTATCCCTGAACTCAGCCCCCCACAGCTCCACTGCCACCACCACCGGAAAAAGTTCCAACAGAACCAAATTCCGCAACAACCCAGCCTCGCTCCATGCTGCCGGCCACCGCTCCGCACACCACCGGCCACCGAGGAAGGCGCCAAAGCCCGTAGAGCCAGCCGCATCCGTATACAACTCCAGATCGCAGCTGCTGACCGGGCCTCGTTGCCAAAGCGACCGCCCGTTGAATGACGTCAAGAAGACATGCCAAACCCGCAGATCATCCACATGTTCCGCAGACAACGTAACGAAGTGGTGCGGCGACCGCACCCCAGCCGTGGCAGCCGACAGACGCCGGCTGAAAACCCGGCCCATCGGCACAATCCGACACGCAAAGGCCAGCTTCCCAAGGAGCGACTGCAGTCGCCTAAGCTGTACCTTCCGTTTCCCCACCAGCAAGCAAATGTCAGACTTAAGATCCAGCAGCTTGTCGCCGGGCAAGCGACATTCCATGGCCTCGGAATCAATTATGATCCCCAAAAAACTAATCACCGTCTTAGGGCCCTCCGTCTTATCGGCCGCCAACGGAATGCCAAAGCGCTCCGCCACGTGTTGTACCGTGGCCAGCAGAACCCCGCACAAATTGGACGAAGGAGGGCCCACACACAAGAAGTCATCCAGATAGTGGATGACCGAATTGACTCCCGCCACATCACGCACAACCCATTCCACGAACGAGCTAAACTGCTCAAAGAAAGCGCACGAGATCGAACAGCCCATGGGCAAGTCCACGTAGAAAGAACCCAGCCACTGGCAGCCCAACAGACGGAAACTTTGGGGATGGACGGGAAGCAGCCGAAAAGCGGCCTCGATGTCCGTCTTCGCCAGCAGCGCACCCCGCCCATACTGACGCACCCAAAATATGGCCGCATCGAAAGAAGTGTAAGACACCGCACAGGCCTCAGGATCAATGCCGTCATTAACCGACCCCCCTTTGGGAAAGGACAAGTGATGAATCAAGCGGAACTTGCCAGATTCCTTCTTGGGCACCAATCCCAGAGGGGAGACCACCAAGTCGGCCAACGGGGGCCGAAGAAAAGGACCCGCCATGCGGCCCAACGCAACCTCCTTCGCCAGCTTGTCCGACACCACCCCGGGGTTAAGCCGGGTCGACCGCAAATTGTCCGCCAACGGGGGAACGGCGGACATGGCGCAAGGAATAACGAAACCCCCCGAGAACCCGGCCTCCAGCAAATGAGCAGCCGCCCGATCCGGATACCTACTTAGAAAAGGACGCATCCTTTCCACCATCACCGGCGTCCTCCCTCTTCTGCTGAGCATCTCCGGCCCGCGACTTGCCTTGCTTAAAGCAACGGGAGAGGGGGTGCGCACCCCCACAGCCAGAGCACTCGTGCTTAAAGCGGCACGAGGACCCGAACTTGCAAGTCCCCTCGTTAAATTGCCAACAAAACCCCCGACGTTTTGCGGCCGGCTGTCCCGGGGCACCCGGACTTCCGGCCGTCCCTGGAAAAAAGGAAGACGACGCCCACGCCGACGTCATGAGGCGCATCCACAGACTAATGTCCTTATGATCCCAATGCAGCGCAGGGCGGACCGCCTTGCGCTGGCGGAATTGCTCGTCATACCGAAGCCAAGCAACCCCGCCATAAACCCGGTACGCCTCGCCAATGGCGTCCAAATAACAGAATAAGGCGGATCAATGCCCCGGCCGCTTCTCACCCACCACGCTCGCAAAGATGGCGAACGCCTGCAGCCAGTTGCTAAACGTGCGCGGAATCAACCTGTAGCGCCGCCGCTCCTCATCCTCCTTCTTGGATTCCTCCGGCTTCACCCGATCCAAGTTGAACTTCTCCAACGGAAGCAGCGTGAAGATCTCCACGTATTCGTCCTTCCAAATCTTCTCCCTGACCTCGGGCTTGAGGTGTGCCCCCAAGGGCCCCTCAAAGCAAACATATACCTCACATTTCGCCGCATCCGCGAGCCGAACCGCATCCGCATCCTTACCTGTGGACTTGGGATCCGCAGCCTTGTCCCCCACCGCCTGCGCGGGCGGTGTCACGACCGGCGCAGAGACCGGCACCTCCGTGGCGGAAGCCGCCGCCCCCAATCCACCTGAGGCCGCTCCCGCCCGCGCAGAGCGAGCGACCGCCCCCTGACCCCAAGCCGCGGTCGGGGAAACGCCACCCGAACCCCCTTCAAAGCGCTGCACCAAAGATCGCAGCCCCGCCAGCAGGCCCTCCAGCCCGGCCCTGGCGCCCCTTACCGCGGGCCCCGCGGACCCCCGCGGGGCGGAGGAGACCCCCGACCCCAACGGCACACCCTCGGACCCCCCGGACCCCCCCCGGCCAGGCCCAGCCCCCGACCCCCCAGACAACGCCTGCAACACAGACAACAAAGAAGAGTGTACATTGAAAGACTCACCAGGCCGGGCAGGGCTAGGCCCCACCGCCGCAGATCCGGCATCCCCCGCAGGCACAGGAACAGGCACCTCACCAACATCCGAGCCCGACAGCTCCCCCTCCGATCGCTCCTCCAGACCGACCCGATCCTCCACCGGAACAGGAACATCAAGCACCGAGGGGGCTGACCGACTGCCATCCCCCCCCTGTCGCAGCCATGCCGACCTTCCCGCCTCGGCGCGCCTGGGCCGCTTCTCACTAGGCCCCGATCCACAGCCATCCACCGCCGACTCTTCAGGCTCCACCCCCGACCGGGATGCCCGCAGCCTCAAGCCACCAGCCGCTCCACCCGACTGGCTGGTGGCCGCCAACGGCCGTCTCCCACGCCGAGCCGCCCCGACCGATCGGTCCTCACCAGTCGGGGCGGCCGCAGATCCTGATGCGATCCGACGAGCGGGCGGGGCCGGAGAGGAAGAACGGGCAGGGCCCCGCCCGTACGTGCTCCGCCGAAGAGGGGGATTCCTCCCAGCCGCACCTCTGGCCCTGGCAGGAGAGCGCGGGGCCGGCGAGCCTGGAGGGTCCACAGGGGGGCTCCCGGAACGGCGCTCAGCACGAGGGGACACTGGCGGGCTGTAACGCTCCGGAGGCCGTGACCTCCGAGCGCGGGAACGCCCGTCCCCCGCTGCCGCAGGCTCCCCGCCAAGCATAGCGGAGACCTGCGCCTGCAGCCAGGAGGAGCCGCGCGAAGCGGCAGCCTCCCGAAGCCTCCCCAGCAACAGTTCAGAGTCAGCCATAGTTAGTAAGGGGCAGCACAGAGGATTCCTCCTTCTTCTTAGCTGCTCACACGTTTCTGCTTGGCCCCAAAGCAGCCCCACCCAGAGTCACCACCCCTAAGCCCCCACCCAACCTGGCCTAGTCCAATCCTTTTCAGGCACCACCAGCCACAGCCCACCTATTAACCCTATCCTGCCTCCTTCTCCTGTGTCCCCTATCAACCCTATCATGAGGCCCTGCGCCTATTTTTTTTTTTTTTTTGCTCCGGGCCTGACTTAATCTTCTAAGCCAGGCCTATGCATGTGCTCTACACTCCTATTCATTCCTGTGGGGAATAAGTGTGGAGTAGGAGCTCATACTGGGAAGCTCTCTATAGAAATCATGGTCTTGGCTCAGAAGATTTTGACAAGTGTCTTCGCAGCCTTGTTGGCAATATCTCACTAGATCACGAAAAAGTAAGTAAAAGAATGTTAGGCTCAGGGGATGGGGAGAATGTAGGGGGATTTACTACCTAGAACAGCATACAATATATGGTTGTCAAGGCTATGTATGTACAATACATATTCCAACTGCTACACTTTGTATGTTATGTCATATACTTCATACTCCTGACATCTGCACTCTGTATATAGTGCCATACGCCATACATAGCATACACCTGAGCACTGTTTCCCAGCATATGGAGAGTGTCAGTCACCTACAGCACAGAGTGTAGCGTTCCAGCGTATGTAACATATAGCTCCGCTTAGTTAAAGAGTAACTACACTTTTATTTAGAAAAAAAAATCCCTTCTGGGTGATCTATGTACATTGCAAAGGTTTTAACAAACTTTAAATGCAAATACCTTCTTTTTGTTTTTCTGAAAAAATAGCTGTTTGTTTGTGTTCATGTGCAAAATGGATGTGGTTTTATAATTATCAATCAGCTGCTGCACTTGCAGGGTTCAAATGAGGAAAGTTGTAGGGTGTTCATCCCTTCAGACGTGATTTCCCTTTGGGAGCATCTCCCCAAAAATTACATTTTTGTGGCAGGGGATGCTCACAATCTGACTTGTACAGTGCAGACTTCTGGGAAAATCAGTAAGTCAATCACTTAGGCAGGAAATTACATTTTTGGGGGGTGATTTATACACCATCTGTGTACAGAACGCCTCCAGGTTGCCGTATTGCATTACATTTAATAGAAAATTACTGTGCGATGTATTTAAAAGGAAAAATAATGTAGCAATATTTCCAGGCATTAGGCCTGATGTGGGTCTGCCATTAATACCGGAATCACTTCCAACACATTTAAGTTGAAAACCCAAGTGTGAGAACTGATACAATGACCATTCCGGCATCTTTGGTTTGTGTTGTTTATTTTATAATGGGGATGGGAGAAGGGAATGAGTGGGATACTCCTCTGGCTCAACTAAGTTTATCTGGGACACTGTACAGAAAAATGCCCATTGACGCTGTCCTGCCGCCGGCTGAATGCCGACCAACGCTTCCTGGCGCTTGAAAATACTGTTATGCTGAACTTGCTAAAATTTCGACTTTAACACCCTTGGTTAACTCAGAAGATCCAGGACTGTATTACATTTAACTCCTTACACTCCATTTAGCTTGGAAGTCCAGTGATCAGCTCCCTCCAGCCCTTCACTGACTTAGGTAGCTCCTTGTAACTACTTGTACTGCTGCAACTCTTAACACTGTACACTCCAGCTGTACACTGCACACTTTAACTCTTCAGGGCCAACTGCTGGTGCCCCCTTTACACTTCAGGGTCCTCTGACTAGGTACCCCCCTAATACTTCAGGGTCCTCTGACTAGGCACCCTCTTTACACTAGCTGGCTCCTGGATCCCTGGGACCTTCACTGGAGTGGTCCCCTCTACAGTTAGGCAGACCCCCAGGGGCAGTTCACAGAACTCAGGACCTTGGAAGGCTTTCCTGGAACTGGACCCCTCCTTCTCCGCTGGTCCTCAGCACACTGGGTCCCCTCTGCAGCTCAGCTCTCACTCTGCACTCTCAGGCAAGCCGCCCAAGACATCCAATTCCTCTGACAGAAGGAGAGACAGCCGTACTCTCCCTCCTGGGACTCTGCTTCCCGCCAAAGACACTGCGTCATGCATTCCCCTCAGACTTATACCCCCTCCCAGAATCCTCTGCGGCAGAATCTGCCTTCTGGGGTAATTACAAGCCCGAATGGGCCACTGATTGGATTTCCTCCACTGCCCAATGAGAAATCTCTCACAGAGCCAGTGGGGAGACTCCCCTCTCAGTAACCACACCTGGGAGACATGACAGCCCAGCTGAAATCATGGCCCTGCTGTTTGGCAGCCAAGGCCCACTATACTTTTACCTAGCACCTACCTGTAGGGTGCTACATCAATTTTTAATAACATGCAATTACAATATGACTTGTGTAGCAATTGTGAAAGTGGAGTTACCCTTTAATTCAGGGTTTAGGAGTGCCCCCCTAGGTGTAAGTGCAGTTACACTATAACACATATGACTGTATCATTGCCAAATAAAAGGTAAAATGTGTTCTGCCTATAGCAACCATCTACTTTTTATAGGTGACACCAAAACTCTATAAGGAGACACTTTTAGGAATAAGTGGCATTGTACACAAAAGAATGATTTGCAAAGACTAACGGCAACCAATCAAAAATGATCTTTGTGTGTATTTTCATTCCTTGATGCTGGTTTTGATTGCTTGTTATGGGCTAACAGTATGGCTCTGTGCACTTTTTGAAATCTCAGCATTTGTTAATCTTTTTCTGCTGTGAGAACATCTACAGTATGAAGAAAGACTGCTTTATTTTCCTAATGTAGAGCAGGTTTTATTTAATAAAGTAAGAGACAGAACATAAGATATGCTTTTATATGTTTAGAGTACCTGACAAACGATTTGCCCTTGATGTATATCCATAAATGTTCTTTAGCCTTGGAATATGCACAGTTCATTGGAAGCCCCTGAAGGATTGTATCCCCACGTGGTTAAAAGATGGAGACGCTGTGGCAAATTTGTATAAACAACATCTTAACAGGACTTTTTTAAAGGATTAGCTATGGTCTGCTTGGCATGTCGAGGTCCTTTTTATGAATGTGGTCAGTGCAGCAGCTGTGAAGTGGGGTAAGTGTGTTACATTTTCTTAATGCTTTTCAGCAAATGACAGCCATCTGTGAAGGTCTTACTTAGAACGACAGCAGATATAAAACACATGAATAACGCTGCCACTGGGTACAATCTAAATCACACCTAGGAATATTTATATTTCTGGCATGGCACAAAGGCTGATCAGTGCTGATGTCCTCTTTTCTATAGAGCGCAACCTGTAAAACACATTTTCCTCTATAATTACATGGAAGGTGCATTTCCCTTGTTGGTAATATGGAAAAGAGAAATGTGCCTCTTTCTAGCTTCATTCTGCAGACTTGCATAGTCTTATTACCTTGTACTTTACATTGTAGGGTAAAAGAAGTGTATTTTGTAACTATATTCATACAGTATGCCTGCTTTCCGTTCTGTGTGACATGTACCTAGGGCGTTCTACAGAAATAAGGAAATTAGATATCAGGATAAATGGGTACTTTTAGCACAGTAAAAGTCAATTAAATGAAACCTAATAGTAGAAGCAGTCATCTGTGGCCATGACACACAGCTGTTTAAGACAGAAATAAGGGTGGATTTAAAAAACCATTAGTCAAACCCAAACGTGGCTCCATATATTATATACAGTTCCTCTTGATTGAATCTCAGTTTACCCAAAATGATAGGAAGGTCACACCTGCCAAGATGAAACAAGACAAAAGTCTACAGTTCCTTGGGCATACACATGAGTCTGATCTCTGACAGGGCCTCTGGTACTGGGACCGTGGCACAGTGACAGTCTATGTACTTGCATACTTTTCCTACAGTGAACCATGTAACCAAACTTGCCCTATGGGGATTCTCGCTATCCTTTACGTAACCCTGCATTCATCAGAATCGGAGTAAGAGTCCACACGCACTTGTATAGGGATTGTGATTAATTTCACCCATCTAAGGTGTTCCTACTGGTCTGTTTCATCTCCAGGGTTTAAACTCCCTTTCCAAATAGAGCCAGCATATCAGTGTTATGAAGCTTGTCATTTTCTACACTACTGTACCCTGAAAGCCCTGGTGACCATAGTAAAAAATGAATTTTGGTAAAATGGCAAAGCTAGAGAGCTTCAACTCTTTCCATTCATGCATGGATTCTCTGGGGGTGGGGCTGTAAATAAAATCAGAACACATTGTTAGATATTACTGCTTGCTGTTGGCTAGTAGCTCACAGGTATCTAGTTCTGGTAAATATGTCTAGTGCTGGTGGTTTCATTAGTAAACTTAAAGGATTTGTAAAGGCAGAAAGTTTTCTATGCATTAAGACAAAAAACCTTCTGTGTGCAGCAGCCCCCCTCCAGCCCCTCTAATACTGGCCTGAGCCCATCTTTATCCAGCGATGTTGCAGGAGTTTCTCAGCTAACGGGGGCTCCCTTCCTCGTTGGCTGAGACAGCAGCATGGCGAGATTGGCTCCTGCTGCTGTCAATCAAAGTCAGTCAGCCAATCATGGGCACTCAACAGGGGGGAGGGGCCAGGAGCACAGAAGTGGGACCCGAGAAGAGGAGAATCCGGGCAACTCTGTGCAAAACCACTACACAGAGCAGGTGTGTATAGCATGTTTGTTATTATTTTTTTTTTTTTTTTTTAAAACAAGACTTTACAATCACTTTAAATGTAGCTACCCCCCCTCCTCCCCAGAAAAATCAGCACAAGGGATATAACTTACAGTCAGTAGAATTAGTCCTTTGTCCCTCCATTCATGCCTTAACCTTCCAGGGCAGAGAGAGTTAATACAACGAATGGGCTGTCAGGCTTTCATCAAGAGACCAACTATGTGCATACTTTCTTTCCAGCTCCTCCTTTCATAGAATTCATACTACAGCTTCTATCAATGGAAAGTGATCTGAGAATTGGGTATGGGAAGAGGATAACTCTTCCCCCTCCATTCATAGATCTTGTTTCATTCATAGAAGCTGTAGTACGCCTTCTATGAATGGAGCAGCTGGGTGAAAAGGGCAGGCATAGTTGAGCTCAGTTGATGAGAGCCTCTGACAGCCTCTTAACTGTATTAACTCTCACCACACCAGAAGGTTATGGCAGTGGAGGTGAGGGCATAAACGGAGAAAGATTTCTACTAACAGAAGAAGAATCAGCACAAGGCACACATCCCACTGATTGTAAGTTATGTCCCTTGTGCTGATTGTTCTGTACTTTATTTTAGCTATACTTATAGGCTTTAAAGTGATTTTAAAGTCTCGTTTATTTAAAAAAAAAAAAATAATAACAAACAAGTTATACTTATCTCCTGTGCAGTTGTTTTTTTATCTTTATACTTAACTCCTGTGCAGAGCAGCCCCGATCCTCCTTTTCTCGGGTCCTGGTTGCTGATCCTAGCACCTTCTTCCTATTGAGTCACATCACATCGAGCAGCTTGCTATGGGTGCCCCCGAGCCGAGCTTCAGCTCCATGTGTCCATTCAGACACAGAGTTGCCATTCAGCCCCGCCCCCTCTCTCTCCTGATTGGCTAACTGACTTTAGTTGACAGCCACGGGAGTCAATGGCGCCATGGCTGTGTCTTTGCCATCTAGGAGAGAGAGAGTCCCAGACGGCCGAGGAACTAGTGGACATCACTGGAGTGAGAGGGTGCTTAGGTAAGTATTAGAGGGTGCTGGGGAGGCTGCTACACCCAGAAGGTTTTTTATCTTAATGCAAAGAATTTATTAAGATAAAAAAACCTTCTGACTTTACAACTCCTTTAAAGTAGACAAGCCTGTTTGCTCCTCCAAGGTTCCAGGTGAACTACAGCTCTAAAATGTCACTATCTCCTGTTTCCTTGATCAGAAATATGTGGCATTTAAGATGTCCCAGAACCAAACCATATGGTTTTCACAGTTATGGTTCCTAAGGCTTTCCAGTTTTTCATTTATATTCACAGGATTACAGACAAAACAACTGGCACTTATAGTTTTTACACCCTACTAAATATCGCACATGAAGACATATCTATGCTTGCAATAAAATATCTGCACACATGGTGCTAAATGCTGCCAAATTGATCAAATGATTTCAAACATACTCTGTTACTACTGTGATCTATGGTTACCACATACATCATTCAGGTGGCCACTGGAATAATGTGCGGCAAGCGCATAAACGATCACAGGCAAAACTTTTACTTATATTTTCAGTCTGCCATAGAGCTGAACATACAGTAGGTGCTATATTAAGAAGGAAAATACTACTTCCCTTCGAGGGCATTAAAGAACTCTAATTTAAAGCCCACGGCCAGTGTTTGTGCAAGGTGCTCTAAGTTCATTTGTACTGCATATCTAAAGCCAAAACAATTGTAGCACCCCCTGTGACACCTGAAAGCATGGTGGCATCCCCAGAGGCAGAGATGGACCAGAATTTCCCCCCAGGGCTGAGTCCATGGCTAAAATGGGTGACAGAAAGAACATTGGGTGGCAGTCACTTTCTGTCTATTAGAAGTTTTATTGATCGTCACACACAAATAAGAGAGGGTTAGGAGTTCCAGATACAAATGTTGGCAGTGCCTCTATCCAGGACTCTTCTTTGAACAGAGGGGGTTCTCTTCTTGGGAAATTAACCAGTATCATAATCAAAGCAATTGGGAGCACAGGAACTACTGCAACCAGTATTAACATTAACTATAAGAATATAGATGCATGCCAATAAGGAAATAATGCAAGCTTTATATAAGAAAATATAATAATAGTATGAATAGGCATTATCAGCAAAGGGCCCAACAAGAGTCCTGGTGGAATTCTGCACATGTACACAGATATATACAGTTATTAATAGAAATACCTCCCGGGGAATGTTGCAGCAAAATTCAGTTACAGTGGCCCCTGAGGATGATCACAATGTGGCATACATCTTGGTTTCAGAGACCTGAAGACAAGATCTCCAGTGATGGGGAGACCCTCCAGTCATTGTCCAACCAGCCTGGAATACTACCTTTTGTCAGCAGAAACTTTTGTCAGCAGTCTACTCTGTTTCTTAGTCCCCAATAAACTCTATTGCAATAGTCAGGTTCAACCAACTAACATACTGGAAGGTGACCACTACACACATACAGTAGCACAGACATAGCTTTCTGGCACTGTACATGTTAGATAAAAACAATAGGACAGAGGTAAATCTATCCCAAGGATTTAGTCACACACTTAAGAAGCTCTGGGCAGCTGCAGTTGAAGTATTAGAGCTTAGGAGCACTTGCCTATTAGTCTCTGCTTCTGGAATGGGTGAAAATACAGCAGCAGTAGTAGCCCCTATGTGTAAGGTCATGTGGCTCAGTTCTCTTTCTCTCATCTTCCACCTTCCGGGGTTTCTGACCCAGACCCACAGAGACTGGAAGAGATGTACATAAATAATCTCTGTGAACATACCTCCCAGACAAAATATCTTGATGAATGACCTATGGTCCCACATAATACCACAAGAAAGAGGACCTCAGTATCCCTGAAATGTTAGTGTTTTTTCCCCTGGATATGTGATGTTTAGTTGAACTTTTTAATGAAATGCTGGTGTGCTGACCTTTTATATGTGCTTATGGTGGTCTGTGTCCCCACTAAGGATGTCAACCCTCCTGCTGACCACTATCCTTGGGGCAAAGTCAATAAACAACTTGTTTCATCCCCCTCCACAAGAGTGACATCACTGGGACTATCTTTCAGGTGGGGCTTAGACTATAATGCATCCCCAAACTCTCATCTGCTTTTACATTTTTTCAATTGCCAGCACCTGAACACATCATGTCAGATATCTGTTTCCATTATTTGTAACTGCAAATTTAGTGCAATTTTGTTAATTTCACCAAAATTTTACTTTACTTCTAATATGGTTTTTGGAGCAATTTATTAGCAATGCAAGTTTAAATACCGTACATCACATCAAAGTGATATTTATGTCAGGCAATGCGAATAAGAAAAAAAGATATTTAAAAAGGCAGGGAATTTCAAAGTCAATATTCTTTGCAGTTAACTGCTGCTAGATTATTTTTTTTTAAAAAAAAAAACATAAATTCAAAAAAATTGTTTATTAATAAACTGAACCAGTAAAGGACTAGTAAAGAAAAGAAAAGACCTCAGCAGCTCAGTATGAGTCCTCTTCAGAAACATCAGCTGTTTAATTGACAAGCCAGCACCTGGCAACTGGCCGAATAATATATGATATACCTTATGTTCCAGTATTATCCTTATTTGTGTAGGTTAGTAAATATTATACAGGTACTAAAATGTAAATTAAAACCCACTGCTAAACATGTCCTAAAGATTTGAAGATTTATGGCCTATGCATTATGAACTAGTTTAGAAGTCTGAATCAGCTTTTCATCTGAGTGGTTAAGCAAACAATAATAAATGACTATAATTAAAGTGAAACATCTTCAGTAAGGAATTTATATTGGTCAGCTATACCCCCGAGATGAATTGAATAATAACCATGGTGTATAATCTGTTACCTGATAATTTATGGCTGTGATTTTCACAATCATATGTTCAGGTTTGAAAGTATTTAATTTTTAAGATGCTCTGTAGGGGACATTTATGATAACAGATGCACACAGGTAAGTCTAAGAAATTGTGCTTTAACCATACCGGGTTTTCAATGTGTGTTTCCCGGTACAGAAAAGGAAACAAAGCCCCTAGCTGTCATAGCCCACTGCACATTATTTTATAACATGTTCACAACCTTTAGCTTTCATAAATGTCCACTATTGCTAGATAGAGGCGAGCAAGTAATTTTGGTTTGTGCTAGAAATCGGAGGAAATATTGAAGTTTGTACAGTTTAAACTAGAGATAAATGATGCTGGCCATTGTATTGCTTTTTAACCACTTCAGTGCCAAAGCCTTCCTCCCAAAATTAGTTTTTCATTTTGGAAATGTGTTATATTTGCACGTTCTAACGTTTAATATTGTAGTCTAATTTATTATATATATATTATTTTTTCAGGACAGATAGGACTTTAATTTGATCACAAATTTAGATATATATTTTCTTACTTCTTTTGATTTCATTTAGAAAAAGAAGAAAAAAAAAATTAAGCATGCATTTTCCAGTAATTTCTTTCAGTGCAGCTTTTAAGTAATTAGTACATCTCCAGATTTTTACTGAATATAAACCACAAAGTCTTATGACTACAAAGATATCACATGAGTGTGATCTTTACTGAACATGAGTAATTGGTAAAGCCTAAAGTCAAAGTTTGCTTTTTAATTTAGAAAAGCAATTTCACTCTTTTGATGTTACATCATGCGGCATGCAGGAATGAAAATAACCTGTTTGAGTAAATTCATAGTGTAGCATTAATACTGACTGGGCATGAGTGTAAATAAAACACAGAATGCACTGGCAAAAAATATTTAATTGTTTGAAATAAATATATTGTAATCACAACAGTACTATTGAGGCATGATTCTCATACAATTTCCATAAAGAACATCTCATTGACCAAAGAATGCATTCAATTCATTATTTCCTCAAAATTATACAAACAATACCCCAAAATGACAACCTTAAAAGAAGTTAGTTTGAAATCTTTGCAAATTTATTAAAAAAAAAAATGCATGTGCATAAGTATTCACAGTCTTTGCTCAATACTTTGTTGAAGCACACTTGGCACCAATTACAGCCTCAAGTTTTTTTTAATTTGATGCTACAAGCTTGGCACACCTATTTTTGGGCAGTTTCTCCTATTCTTCTTTGCAGGACCTCTCAAGCTCCATCGGTATGGATGGGAGTGTCAGAGCACAGCCTTTATCAGATCTCTCCAGAGATGTTCAATCTGGTTCAAGTCTGGGCTCTGGCTGGGCCACTTAAAGCGGAGTTCCGGCCACAAAATCGTTACATTAGATTTTGTGGCATTCGCTTCCTTATTGTCACCTGTAAATGAATTGGATATTCCCGATTTTTATTTTTTTTTTACCTTGTTTCAGAAGAAAATATACTCACCTTTCCTTCCACTTCCTCCCTCCTCGGCTGCGGCCGGCACCGTCACTTCCTGTCCTGCAATGCGTCCTGGGAGCTCTTACTCATCACTCCCAGGATGCAATGGGCAGTGACGTAGGCGGCCGGCAGCTCCTCTCATCGCGTTATTTCCAAACAGGAAATGACGCCATGATAGGCGTAGCCCAGCGCGGACGGTGCCATAGATGGTGTCCCTCCGGAAACACATACTATGCCCATCGCATAGCACTGGGCATGCGCGAGATTTCGCACTGCATTCACCGGCCTCCTCTACCTACAACCAGGAAGCAGGGCAGATATTTTCATACAGCGGCTTCGGGTGACCCGGACAAAGATGGCGGCGCTCTGCACACATTTTATAAAGTAAGATTTTCTGATTGCCAATCTATTATTAAACTGTATAAAACCGGATTAGCTGATGTATGAAGGGCGGTGGATCACTGTTTGGGAAGTATTTATAAAAAAAAAAAACTATTCTGTGGCCGGAACTCCGCTTTAAGGACATTCAAAGAGTTGTCCTGTAGTCACTCCTTTTTTATCTTGGCTGTGTGCTTGGGGTCCTTGTCTTGTTGGAAGATGAACCTTCATCTTCCAACAAGACAACAGGCCCCAGTCTGAGGTCCAGAGCGCTCTGGAGCAGGTTTTTATCAAGGATGTCTCTGTACATTGCTGCATTCCTCTTTCCCTCGATCCTGTCTCCCAGTTCCTGCTGCTGAAAAACATCCCCACGGCATGGCATAATGCTGCCACCACCATGCTTCACTGTAGGGATGGTATTGGCCAGGTGATGAGCGGTGCCTGGTTTCTTCCAGACATGACGCTTGCCATTCAGGCCAAAGAGTTCAATCTTTGTTTCATCAGACCAGAGAATTTTGTTTCTCATGGTCTGAAAATCCTTTAGGTGCCTTTGGCAAACTCCAGGCGGGCTGTCATGTGCCTTTTACTGAGGAGTGGCTTCCTTCTGGCCACTCTACCATACAGGCCTGATTGGTGGAGTGCTGCAGAGATGGTTGTTCTTCTGAAAGGTTCTCCTCTCTCCACAGAGAAATGCTGGAGCTCTGACAGAGTAACCACCGGGTTCTTGGTCACCTCCCTGACTAAGGCCTTTCTCCCCTGATCGCTCAGTTTGGCTGGGCGGCCTGCTCTAGGAAGAGTCCTGGTGGTTCCAAACTTCTTCCATTTATGGATGATGGAGGCCACTGTGCTCATTGGGACCTTCAATGCTGTAGAAATGTTTCTGTACCCTTTCTCAGATCTGTGCCTCAATACAATCCTGTCTAAGAGGTCTACAAACAATTCCTTGGACTTCATGGCTTGGATTGTGCTCTGACATACACTGTTAACTGTGGGACCTTTTATATAGACAGGTGTGTACCTTCCAAATCATGTCCAATCAACTGAATTAACCACAGGTGGACTCCAATCAAGTTGTAGAAACATCTCAAGCATGATCTGTGGAAACAGGATGCACCTGAGCTCAATTTTGAGTGTCATGGCAAAGGCTGTGAATACTTATGTACATGTGATTTCTTTTTTCATTTTTTTTTTATTTTTAATAAATTCACAAAGATGTCAAACAAACTTCTGTCATGATGTCATATGGGGTATTGTTTGTAGAATTTTGAGGAAAATAATGAATTTAATCCATTTTGGAATAGGGCTGAAACATAACAAAATGTGGAAAAAGTGAAGCACAGTGAATACTTTCCGGATGCATTGTATATGTATTTCATCTGTGTGTATATAACTGCTTGCAGTTCAGCTTTATTATTATCAACAATTAAATGATCATACATAAATGTATAGACACCTTATACATTTTTTTTTCTGACAACAACTTTTTATCCCTTTGATTTTAAGACTGAGCAGATGTTACTTTGGGGTAAGTGTTCAGTGTTGTGGATATAGATTCGAAGTAAACCTTTCATGAAAGAGCTATATGAGCTGACACTGCTGACATTTTAGATGCCTGGCTGTTATGCTGGTTATCTGGTTTTTACTACTTCTGATTCACTGCTCAAAATATATTCTGTTATATTTATTTAGATTATTTGCATAAAACTTGAAAAACAAGAAAAATCAAGTAATGAGAAGAATACATGAAATGTCTAAGTCTATTCTCCATGATATCAATGTAGAATCTTGTGCATACCCCATTTTAAATAAGCTTGGAACTATTAGGGATGAATAATGACATTTCAAGTTCAAATCAACAGCAATCCTTTATATGGTCTCCAAGTTTTTCCCATGGACACGCTGTAGAATTGTGAAACATTTCCATCTGGCAAAATCTGATTTGCATGTGTACACAATGTGCCTGCAATTCATTCATTATAAAATGGGACTATACAGTCCTGTATTTGCAGCAATAATACAATATTGAATATTGAATAGTTAGACATGTATCTGATCTTGCTCCACAAAAAAATAGTTCCATTGCAAGTTTAATATGCGGCAAGAAAATCTCCTTTCAATATGTATTGTATGCAGGGCTGCTGATAGAAATCACAGAGCCTCGTACAGCCCACCTGAGAGGGACCCCATTGTCTGAAAATATCAAATGAGTTTTTGCTAAAATGCAATGCCCGTGATGCTATCCTTTGCAGCCATGGCAAAACAAGACAAGACCCATTCAAGTGAATAGTAGCACAAAGGCAATATCTGCACCCTCAGTATCGCTCACTATCCTGAAATAACTCATCTGTGTTCCCCAGCAGCTGGTGGCAGAAGAGGAGAGGAGGGAAAATAGAAGCACTGCAGAGCCAAGTGGCACACAGGGATCCCAGACAACAGGGGGAAGGGGGCACAGATACTAGAACAGACCCCCCCTGCAGTGCAGCTGGAGGAAGAAGAGAAAAGTAGAAGCCAGCAGCACTGCAAAAGAGTCACAATTGTCAGCAAGTAAGGCAGTACTGCTGGCCTTCCTACTTAGCAGGTCCCCATGCCCCCCTTTTGAACTGATGAGGCCTGAGCCCAGTACAGGAGGGCTGGCTTTACTGCCTTATCAGCGGCCCTGATTGTATGCTTTCATTCATTTGCTTGGTAGTACTATACCCATCGCTCCTCTAATTTAACCACTTGCCGACCGCTCACATGGAGCGTACTGCGGCAAAGTGGCTCGTTCCCGTCCAGCGACGTAGACCTACGTCGCTGGACTCCTCCCCCTGTAGGCGGCGCTCACGCGCCGCCGGAGGCGCGCTCCCGCTGTTTTCATTCACAGCGGGAGTCGGGCCAGGGGAGGAGCAGCGGCGATCGCCGCTGCTCTGCCCCGATCGTCGGGGAATCTAGTGAGGAGATCCGCCCGCCTGTGTAAACAGAGCGGGCGGATCTCCATAGTGACAGGGACTGACAGATCGGAGTGTTCAGCATAGCTGGACATCCGATCTGTCCTTCTGTCACTCAGTCACCCCCCCCCCCCCCCACACGTCAGTAAGCACCAGGCATACATTAACCCCTCCCTCTCCAATAAAATTAACCCCTTCCCTGCCAGTGTCATTTTTACAGTAACAGTGCATATATATAGCACTGATTACTGCAGTAATGTCACTGGTACCCCCAAAAGTGTCAAAAATGTTAGTCAAGGGTCCGATCTGTCCGCCGCAATGTCGCAGTCCCGCAAAAAAAATCGCAGATCTCCGCCATTACGCGTTAAAAAAAACACCAAAAATGACAAAAATCTTTCCCTTAGTTAGTAAACGCAATAACTTTTGCGCAAACCAATCAAAATACGCTTATTGCGATTTTTTTTACCAAACATAGGTAGCAGAAAACAAATTGGCCAAAAATTTAAAAAAAAATAGATTTTTA
The DNA here is from genome assembly GCF_965119305.1 of Pelophylax lessonae. NCBI lineage: Eukaryota > Metazoa > Chordata > Amphibia > Anura > Ranidae > Pelophylax > Pelophylax lessonae. The sequence continues at coordinate 224,535,014 of NC_138770.1, read as the reverse complement.
CATTTTTTTGGGGGGGAATTTCATATAAAAAAATGTTAAAAATATTGTTATTTTTTCAAAATAAACGCTGTTTTTTTGTTTATAGCGCAAAAAGTAAAAATCGCACAGGTGATCAAATACCACCAAAAGAAAGCTCTGTTTGTGGGAAAAAAAGGACGTAAATTTCGTTTGGGTACAGCGTTGCACGACCGCACAATTGTCAGTTAAAGTCGCACAGCGCCGAATCGCAAAAAGTGGCCTGGACTGAAGACAGCAAAATCCTCCAGTGGTCAAGTGGTTAAGGTGACCAGATTTTAAAAATGAAACCCGGGACATATTTATTTATTTTTTCTTTATATTGGCAAATGGCGCAGGACTGCATAATACACATAATGCTGGGCACAGGAGTGCATAATACACAGAGTGCTGGGTTCAGGACTGCATAATACAAAGAGCTCTGGGTACAGGACTGCATAATACAGAGAGCACTGGGTTCAGGACTGCATAATACACAGAGTGTTGGGCACAGGACTGCATAATAGACAGAGAGCTGGGCACAGGACTGCATAATACACAGAGCGCTGGGCACAGGGCTGCATAATACACAGAGCTCTAGGTACAGGACTGCATAATACACAGAGTGCTGGGCACAGGATTGCATAATACACAGAGTGCTGGGCACAGGATTGCATAATACACAGAGTTCTGGGCACAGGACTGTATAATACACAGAGTTCTGGGCACAGGACTGCATAATACACAGAGCACTGGGTTCAGGACTGCATAATAAACAGAGCTCTAGGTACAGGAGTTCATAATACACAGAGTGCTGGGCACAGGATTGCATAATACACAGAGTGCTGGGCACAGGACTGCATAATACACAGAGTGCTGGGTTCAGGACTGCATAATACACAGAGCTCTGGGTACAGGACTGCATAATACACAGAGCGCTGTGTACAGGATTACATAATACACAGAGCGCTGGGCACAGGACTACATAATACAAAGAGGGCTGGGCACAGGACTACATAATATACAGGAGGGTGTTAGGCATAGAGTACAGGGTTCAGAAGTTTGCTATGCACAGAGGACACTTCTGCCCCCACATCTATAGCTCATAGCACATCTGGTCACCCTACTTTAATGTGTTCTCTGCCTTACTTTATTTATACCATACATATGGAGAAAGAAGAACAATATACCAAGGCAGCATTTTTTAACTGAATCTATACCTAACTCAGACTAGCTAAGGTAACAAACACACTGAACAGTTGGCAACATGAGGTTTATACAGTATATCAACATGTTCTTATCAAGGACTGGTGTTATTTCCCAACAGCCACAAATTTGATTTTAGGCTATACTCTGTGCAAATTGCTTAATGCCCAGACAAATACTTACAGTATATGGGAGCTGTTTTATTTACTAAAGGATTTGTATTTCTGTTCAACAAGTCCTAAGGTCTATACAGCCCTGCCACATTTTTACAGCCCTTTCTGGCAGGTAAGGAGCTCAAATTTAGTTACACTTACAGGTCTTGAGTTGCCTCCACGCCAGCCTGTGACTGAAGAGTGAAAAGACAAGCTGCAGACTGATGAGCTCATCTCTCTGTCACTCTGCTGTCTCCTCCTGTCAGCATGCCCCTTGTATTCCAGAAAAAACAGATTGTCTCTTTATTCTGCCTCTCCCTCTGCTAGTCTAAGCTCTGCTGTACAGTGGATTACAAGAGGCTGATGCTAGGTCAAATTCAAACACTTACACAGCTTTTTAAAGTGGCTGACTCCTCCTCTGTAGAAGTTGCAATGCCAAGGGTCAGAGAGAAACTGAACCCAGAGGTCCTGTAAAGCTGACTGGAAGGGAGACACTGGAAGGATCTGACTCTGCACACAGTGAGGGCAGATCTGTGTCAAGGGGCTTGATCTGGGGGGGGGGGCATCCCTGCAGCTAGAAGAGTCAGTGGACGGGTGTCAGTAAAGGGGATGCTAGAGAGTGTCCCGAAGATAATGTAGTTCACCAAGTCTATTGCTGGAGAGAGTAAGAAGACTTAACCCTTTCCATACACGTGGCAGTATGGTTAAAGCAGTGTGACTGCTTCCACAAATAACCTGGTGAGGCCAAGTGAGAGATGTCCTTATCAACTTTATATAGTTCCAGTTGGAGTATCCCACTGTTCCCTTCTCCCATCCAAGTTCTACAATAAATACTAAAACCAAAACCCCTGCACTGTTTATTAAGTAACAAGCTATTGGGAGTAAGGATGAATGTGTGAACTGTACCTTGAGTGACTGTTTGCTGGTAATCAGAAGAGGCCCAACAAGTCATCATACAGCAAGCCCTATGGGGACAGTGCTAGACCTAAATATAGATTTAGGATTTACATACACATTAAAGTACCAATCTAGGTCTTTTCTACAATAAAATGTACTTACCTGCCCGCTGACATTCTTCTTTAGAATGTACACTGAACTGCACATGCACATCTCAGGGTAAATTCCCAGCAAGGTGACAACGCAAAGTAGGTGAATTCCTGGAGTTCCGCTTTTAGGCTCCATTCAAACCTGGGCGTTTTTGAGTGTTTTTCAGCTCCAAAAACGCTAAAAAAAACGTTCCAAAACAAGTAAATCCCCATTCATTTAAATGGCCCCTGTTCACATCTGAGCGTTTTGCAAAATGCCTGTAGCTGAAAAAAGTACATGAGCTTCTTTTTGGGCTGATTACCAGCGTTTTTGATAAATGTCAATGCCTGCCTCCAAACACGCCTGAAAAAAACGCAGTAAAATCGCGGTAAAAATCACGGTTTAAAAATCGCGGTAAAAAAACGTGCAAAAATGCTACGCACAAGTGTGAATGCAGCCTAAGAGCTGACATTTTACAGTGTTTTAAGTTACTGCCACCAAAAAAGTATGTAAAATAGGAAGTCAGAGCAAAGTCAGAACTTACTCACTCACTCACCTAATCCCATATTTGTTATTATTTCAGTGATGCAAAAATAAATGAAGGGCGTTTGATCAGTATGGTAGCCTGGCAACTAACATTTGTAAAGGGCTGTGTGCTTTCTCAGTATGGGTTTTCTTAAAATCCACAGCTTCTGTTTAATAAATATCACTCTCTACTCTTTTCTGGGTACCGAAAGTCCACAATATAACCTTTCCTTCTGACAATTAAAGTGGCTTATAAAGCTGATTTACTCATGTGTTACAGTACACTACTGAAAACATATTTTTTTCTGCTTTTAGCCAGAAGGGAGAAATATGCCAGACTGCCGAGATTAAAAGGCCTGTTTTATAACTTTGTACCTGCTGTGCAGCAAGCCTGTAGAAACATAATCATATTGCAGTCTGTGTCTGTCACACTGAATGGCTGCTAATTAGTCCACCTTTAGCAGGGGTGTTCCTGGGAATCAGATATACATTAGTCAGGTTTATTAGTACAAACTGAATTTCACACATTTATTTTAACATTTTCCCCTAAAGAAATCATGTCACTAGACAATTTATTTCAACAATAATCTTCACATAAGATTATATGTGCATTTAATATATTTGTAACGAGACCCTTGCTCGCTCGCTTCCGCTCTCCTGACACTCTGCTACTAGTGAGTCAGCTTGCAGATCGCAACGTCTGGTTCGCTCATCCAAGGTTCCGGGATCCGAACTACAGCTATGTGCCGTTCGGAATCCATAAGAACAAACACCAGGCAGGCTGTATGTAAGTTCAAACAGGCAGAGATTTATTGTAAGTACACAACATACTTTTATACAGAATTTGGAACATCCCGCCCCCAACAACCGCTTTCCCATTGGTCAATTGCAAAGTACATGCAGTTCTCCTTTAGGTTCTCCTTAGCCATGCAAATGAGGACTTGAAAATGAGTCAGCAGGGATTGGTCCGATAGCTTGATTAGAAGGACTGTTATGTGTAATGAGACAGAAGCCCCCAGGGGGCAATCAATGTACACAATAGCCAGACACAGAACAATGGGAGGTCATCAGCACTCAACAATGGAGACAGGGCAATCCACATTCCCTCCCAATACACAAACAAAAGGAAAGCCTCTCTGACACTGAAAGATATGTAACACACACAGCACTCAGCAATCACAGACCTCATGGCAAATGGGAACAAATCTCAATATTTCTACATGGAGACATTGCTGACAAATATGAAGCAATCCAAACCATCACCCATCTGTCCTTAAATTCCAGTGACGGTGAACACCGTCACAATATTTTATGTATGTTCCCTTGTGTAGACATCCAAAAGTCCCCAGATCTTTCACTAAGAGTATCCTCTTTGATCCTCCCTTGGTAGCTCTATGAAAGGTTAAAGTATTACTAAACCCAGGACTATATCTGGTCTCCAACAGTACACAGAACATGGAAGTGCAATTCTTTTAGTAAATATAAACTGCTAAAAAGCTTTTCTCATCAGCAGTATTTAGCAGTCTTGTGACTTCTATCAGTTCCTAGTAAAGCTTTTAGGAGGAGTTTTCATACTGAACTGAGCTGTCCTATCCGGATCCAGGACCCCTGACCCTCTGTCTGGACAGTGCTGATTGGCCCTGTACTGATCACTTGCACTCTCCCAAGAAAAAAACAAAAAAACTCTTTAGCAATACACAACTGAGCATGTGCAGCCTGACTCCAAGGGCATCACGGCTTACCTAAAGGGCCAACTCCCACCAGTGGTAAGGGGCTAAAGTGGATCTAGCCTCTGTAATCTTATGTATCAAACAGTAGAGACAAGTCAGTTGGGTATTATTTAAACCTTACAATAACTATTCTGCAGGTGTTGTTCTGCCTAGGACCAAGTCTTCATCTATTCTTCAGGGCTGTGTGGCTGCAAGGCAGCTGTCATACTGGTGGAAGTGCAAGCTATTGTTAGGCAGTTCTTCTTGTTTCTGGGCCCTACTCCCTGATGACACCATTAGTGTAAGCATCGGTGGGCTCAATATGACTCTGCTGAAATCAAAATCCTGGCAGGCTAGAAGAAAAAAGTGTGTCTAGGGACTCTCTTAAGTGAGGAAGCGCACTGCTGCTCCTAATTGAAAACTTTATGTTAAGGGTCAATTGTTTATTGATTGTTTCATCACAATAAACTGTGTTAATGAATCCATGTAAGACAGCCAAAGTTTAGATATTAAAGTGATTTTAAATTCTTTAAAAAAAAAAAAAAAACAAACAAACATGTTATACTTACCTCATCTGTGCAGTTGGTTTTGCACAGAGTAGCTCAGATCCTCCTCTTCTCGGGTCCCTCTTCTGAGCTCCTGGCCCCTCCCTCCTGTTGAGTGCCCCCACAGCAAGCAGCTTGCAATTGGGGCACCCGAACCAAGTCACAACGCCCTGTGTCCATTCAGACACGGAACCATGACCCAGGCCTGTCCCTCTCTCTCTTGATTGGCTGACTGACTTTGATTGACAGCAGTGGGAGCCAATTGCACCGCACTGCTGTCTCAGCCAATGGAGGAGGGGAGTCCCGGGTAGCTGAAAAACTCCTGCAACATTGCTGGATTGGAGAAAGATGGGCTCAGGTGGGTATTGGAGGGGGGTCTGCTGCACGCAGAAGGTTTTTCTTATCTTAACCCCTTCAGCTCCGGAAGGTTTTACCCCCTTCTTGACCAGGCCATTTTTTGCTATACAGCACTGCGTTGCTTTAACTGACAATTGCGCGGACGTGCAACGCTCTACCCAAATAAAATTGGTGTCTTTTTTTCCCACAAATAGAGCTTTCTTTTGATCACCTCTGCTGTTTTTATATTTTGCACTATAAACAAAAAAGGAACCACAATTTTGAAAAAAAAAACAAAAAAAAACAATATTTTTTACATTCTGGTGTAAAAAAAAACATATCCAATAGAAAAAAAAGTAAAAAATCTAATTTCTTTATCAGTTTAGGCCAATATGTATTCTGCTAAATTTTTTTGGTAAAAAAAATCCTAATAAGTATATATTGATTGGTTTGCACAAAAGTTATAGCATCTATAAATGATATGATAGATCTATTAACATTTTATTTTTTTTATTGTTTTTGCTAGTAATGGCGGTGATCAGCGATTTTTAGCAGGATTGCGACATTGTGGTGGACAAATCTGACAGAAAGTGACACTTTTTTGGGATCAGTGACACCGATACAGTGATCAGTCTTAAAAAAATGCACTGTTACTGTATAAATTACAATGGCAGGGAAGGGGTTAACACCAGGGGCAATCAAGGGGTTAAGTGTGCTCCTAGGGAGTGCTTTCTAACTGTAGAGGGAGTAGATGCACTGGACAAAAAGAGAGAGCTGTGTTTCAGGCTTAGCTCTTTTACTCCCTGACAGAACAGCGGTCTGCCTTGTTTACATAGGCAGACTGCCGTTCTGCCATTCCTCCGAACGATTGGCCACCGGATCCGCTGATTGGCTACCGATGTGTCCAATCGCAGCGGAAGCGGTGCTCTGGTGGCACGTGTGCGCCCCCTAGATCGTGTGCACAAAATCACGTACATGTACATGATTTTGTGCAGCCGGGCTGCCCTGCCGCAGTATAAATGCGGTGGGCGGTCCGGAACTGGTTAATGCATAGAATGCATTAGGATAACCTGGGGGTGTCTAGTAAATTAACCTTTCATAGAAACATAGAAACATAGAATGTGTCTGCAGATAAGAACCATTTGGCCCATCTAGTCTGCCCAATATATCTGAATCCTATGAATAGTCCCTGGCCCTATCTTATATGAAGGATAGCCTTATGCCTATCCCATGCATGCTTAAACTCCTTCACTGTATTTGCAGCTACCACTTCTGCAGGAAGGTTATTCCATGCATCCACTACTCTCTCAGTAAAGTAATACTTCCTCATATTACTTTTAAACCTTTGCCCCTCTAATTTAAAACTGTGTCCTCTTGTGGTAGTTTTTCTTCTTTTAAATATGCTCTCCTCCTTTACCAAGTTGATTCCCTTTATGTATTTAAAAGTTTCTATCATATCCCCTCTGTCTCTTCTTTCTTCCAAGCTATACATGTTAAGGTCCTTTAACCTTTCCTGGTAAGTTTTTTCCTGCAATCCATGTACTAGTTTAGTAGCTCTTCTCTGAACTCTCTCTAGAGTATCTATGTTCTGCTTCGCGTTATTGAACTGTTGTATAACACTAGTCAGACAGCTTAACAATAATTCAGAAGTCAAGAAACGGGAGACATCATATCTGTATGTATTATTTTTTCTGAATAACTTTGTAAAACTACAACATAAGCATAAACAAAACATATGTGTCAGTACATTAAACATTATACAGCAGCCTCACTCCATCAGTGGATGTACTTACAGACAATTCTCTCATTAGTCCTGGAATAGATAAGAGCTCTTCTGAATGCTGTCAGGAATAGTTATGAAATGGAGGAAATACAGTTCCAGGTTAAAGGTTACTGCCCTTCCCTCTGAGGGGAATACCTTTTCCTGTCAATCTCTAGCAAATACACTTCCAGGTTAAAGGTTACAGCCTCTTCCTATGAGGGAAAACATTACTTACTATAAGCTCTGGCAAATAACTAACTCTGACCACTAGATGGCAGCAACATCAACAACATTGCAGTATAATCTGCAACAGCACTGACCAATATGGGCAGAACACTCCCTGTCTGGCATAATTTATTATGTCACTACCCAAACAATTACTGCTATGCAGAAAAAACATAAACAGGTAAATGGAATCCTACTTAGTCTGAGATCAAAACTATAATGTCAGTTATAGGCCTGAGATAAATTCTGGCAGTCTCATTTTTTACAATCTTGACCTCAACCTTTCTAACCTTGCCATCCCTGCTAGGTAGAACATTGACAATAAGTCCTACGGGCCACTCGTTTCTGCTCTCTTGGCTGTCCTTCAACAGAACAACATCACCCACTTTCTAGATTTGGGCGATCCTTAGTCCATTTCCTACGGCGTTGCAGGTTTGACAGATACTCTCTCTTCCATCTTTTCCAAAAGGTGTCTGCCAAGCATTGTACTTGCTTCCATTGTTTCGCATGGACTTGGGTTGTACTTATGGTTCCAGATGGAGCAGACAAAGAGTTCACCTTTTGAGTCCACAACATTGCTGGGGTAAGGACCATAGGTGTATCTGGGTCCGAGGACACAGGAACTATAGGCCTGGCATTCATAATAGCTGTCACTTCTGCCATAAAGGTGCTTAAAGTCTCATGGGTCAAGTTAGCAGGTTTGGTTTGTAGCAACATAGCGTCCAAGATTCGCCTGGCAATACCTATAAGTCTCTCCCAGACACCACCCATGTGTGAGGAGTGTGGAGGATTAAAGACCCATGTACATCCTCTGTCTTGGAGAAAGTCTTGCAATTGTGATTCACTGTCACAAATGTTAAGTTCTTTGCAGGCTCCTACAAAGTTTGTTCCTTTGTCAGAACTGAACAGTTTTGCTGGGCCACGAATTGAGAAGAATCTCCTCAAGTACAGATAGAACCTCCTAGTGGTGTTGCAAATGTACCCTAGGACAGTCTTGCTATCAGTGAAGAATTTCACAGCATCAAAGTCAGTGTCTAGTTCATCTTTGATTAGCTCAGACATTTCGACTGCAAGTACAGCAGCACACAACTCTAAACGAGGAATAGTGTGGGCTGGTTTAGGGCTTAATTTAGACTTTCCTATGACAAATCCAACATGACACACATTTTCTGCATCAACTACTTTCAAGTAAGCTACTGCACCTATAGCTGTGGTGGATGCGTCTGAAAAGATACACAGTTCCTTCCTGCAAGCTGATGATAGAGATACAGGCACATAGCATCTGGCTATCTTTAGGTGCTCTAACGTTTGCAAGGATTCTGTCCATTGAACCCACTCACTTAGTCTCTCCTGTGGAAGCAATGCATCCCATTCACTTTTCCCAGATGACAGTTCCCGAACTAGGACCTTACCTCTTATTGTCACAGGTGATACAAACCCTAGGGGATCATAGAGGCTATTTACAGTAGATAGAATGCCTCTACGTGTAAAAGGCTTTTCCTCTGAGGAAACTCTGAAAACAAAACTATCTGATTCTAGATCCCAACTTAGGCCTAGGCTTTTCTGCAGGGGAAGAGTGTCTGTACCCAGGCAAAGATCTTTTAGGTCCTTAGCTCTGTCTGCTACAGGGAAGGCTTCCATTACTTCTTGGCTGTTGGAAGCAATTTTATGAAGACACAGGTTGGATTCTGCCAGCATTTGCTTTGCTTTACTGAGGATGGAAATTGCATCTTCAGGTGTGCTAGCAGAAGCGAGTCCATCATCTACATAGAAATGTCTCAATACAAAGTGTTTGGCTTCTTGTCCATAGCGCTCTGCATCTTTTTGGGCAGCTTTTTGCATGCAGTATATAGCGACAGAAGGAGATGGGCTATTGCCAAATACGTGCACTTTCATTCTGTACTCGACAATTTCTTTGTCTATATCATTGTCTTTGTACCAGAGAAAACGTAGAAAGTCTCTGTGGTCTTCTCTGACAAGAAAACAATAAAACATTTGTTGCACATCTGCTGTGAAAGCAACAGGCTCTTTTCTGAAGCGCATGAGGACACCTAGCAAAGTATTGTTTAGGTCAGGGCCACTCAAAAGTACGTCATTTAAAGAGACTCCTTTATACTCTGCACTGGAATCAAAAACTATTCTGATTTGGTTAGGTTTGTGTGGATGGTAGACACCAAACATCGGTAGATACCAGTGTTCCCTGTCTGTCTCAAGTGGTTCTGCGACTTCAGCGTGATCGTTGTCTAGCATCCCTTTAATGAATTCAATTAAATCTTTTTTCACCTCTGGCTTTCTCTGCAGTGTTTTTCTAAGTGAATGCAAACGCTTCATGGCTTGTTCCCTGTTACTAGGCAAAACACGTCTGGGTGTGCGAAAGGGGAGAGGGGCCACCCAACTGTGATTGTCATCTTGGTAAGCCTCTCTATCCATAATCTGCAAGAAGGTCTGATCCTCTATAGAGAGGGCCTGTTTGTCATCATCTTTAGTTTTCTGGAACACTGTAATCCCTAGATTGTCTGTTTCAATGTTGGAATTGACTTCTTCTTTACCATATAGTGTAAAAGAGTCACAGTGTTGTGTTGACCTGCCAAAGCTTTCCTTGACAACGAAGCTGTTGTGACAGGGACTGAGAAGGGATGTGCGTCCATTTGTTAACACAGACGTCTTCAGAGTGCTAATGTTGTCAGGCTGGTGCACTGTCCCCAGGCAAACTTCTCCTACAATGACCCACCCCAGGTCCAGTCTCTGTGCATAGGGGGCATTATAAGGTCCATTTATTTGCTGGCGCACCTTGTGTACCTGAAGGATGTCTCTCCCAAGAAGTAGAAGGATAGAAACATCTGGCTCAACAGCTGGGATAAGGTGAGCAATTGAGCGGAGGTGAGGGTGGTGATGGGCTACTTCTGGAGAGGGAATCTCAGTTTTGTCGTCAGGTATCATGCCACACTCTATTAGGGTAGGAAGCGGGAACTGCACTTTCTTATTGAAGGATTCAATGGTAAAGTCAGTAGCTCTTCTCCCTGTGGTTTCAATTGTCCCCGCACATGTCCTTAGAGTGTATGGAACTGCACTTGCCTTGAGGTTAAAGATATCAAAGAAATCTGACTTTGCAAGGGATCTGTTGCTCTGTTCATCTAGCACTGCATACATTTTCACTGCTCTTTCTCTCTTGCCAGTGGGATACACGGTCACTAAACAGATTTTTGAGCATGATCGTGCACTCTTGCCTTGTCCACATACTTCAGTGCAATTAGACATTACTGAGGAGAGTGGGGTCTCTTGTTGCTCCCTGCCCTGATCTTTCCTGGGTTCTACAGTCTCTAGTGAAGCAGGAGCAGGGCCAGGGTGTAAAGCTGCAATATGTCTCTCACTGCCACATTCTGTACATTCTACTGGTATTTTGCAGTCTTTGGCAATGTGACAGGTAGATCCGCAGCACTTGAAACAGATGCCGTTTTGTTTAAGGAAGGACATTCGCTCTGCAATGGGTTTGCTTCTAAAGCCTTTGCATTTCTTTAGTGGATGTGGTTTTTTGTGTATTGGGCAATGTCTATCAGGGTTTTCTATGGTGTGTACCTTGTGGGTGCTTTGGTAGTCTGTGACTTCTGAAGGTACAGCTGTTTTGTGTGTGGATACAGAGGTCCTACCGTGAGGTCTGTGAGGTCTCTCAGGTCTGTGCGATTGATTGCCGCTGGTGGTGAAGGCGAAACTGGGATCACTTCGGATTTTCGCTTGCTGTCGGACAAACCTAGAAAACACAGAGAAAGGGGGAAAAGCGTCTCCATAATCTTCTTTGAATTTACCTCCCACAGACATCCACTTGTCTTGCAGATTTGAGGGCAGTTTCTCTACTATGGGATTAGTGCCTCTAGCTGTATCTAGATATGAAAGTCCTGGTAAGTAGCCATCCTCTTTGGCATACTCTATCTCTAGTAGAAGATCACTTAGTTCTTGTAGCCGCACGTTGTCTCTGTAGCCCACTTTGGGAAAGACTTCAAGTTTTCTCAACAGTGCTCCTTCTATTACCTCTGGGGATCCATACGTTTCTTCTAGTCTTTTCCAGGTCATGTTGAGTCCTGCTTTAGGATTGAACAGGTTTGCTCTTCTCATCCTCTTCGCATGCTCTACTGACTCGGTACCAAGCCATTTTATCATTAAATTAAGCATTTCTGCTGGTGATAAGTTCAGACCTTCAGTGGCATTCAGAAAAGAAGATTTCCATGCCCAATAGTTTTCAGGACAGTCATCGAATTGGAGAAAGCCTGAGCTAACCATTTCTTTGCAGGTGAGATATTTGGTGACGTCCACTGCACATTGTTGTTCGCGCATGTAATCTATAGGTTGAGGCGATGGGAACACTTGTTTTTTGTTCTTAGGGGTTTCTGGTGCTTCATTCTTGATTTGCTGGCAGCCGTTGACCTCATGTGGTTGATTGGGCCTGCTCAGGGGGTCTGTTGATCTCGGCCTGACTTCCTTTGCTTCAGGTTTAAGAGACTGTTCCTTTGTATGCGCATCAGTAAGGTTCTGGATGTACTCACTTGTACGATCTGCAGAGAATAGAGGTTTTTCTGGAACCTCTGCGCCTTTATATGATTTTTCACTTCCTGATCGACTTGTTCCCATGTAGGCATCGGCCTCTGCTTGAGCAACTGCAACTGCAGCTTGTCGCTGCAGGATGAGCAATTTTGATTCTAATTCTGCATCTTCTTGTGCCATGACAGCTTTCTTTGCTGCTAACTCCTGCATCATCTTGGCTTTCTTTGCTGCTAACTCCTGCATCATCTTGGCTTCTTTTTCTGCGTACTGTAGCTGGACACGGGCAGCTTCTGCCTTGGCACGAGCTCTATCCGCTGAGGAACTTGCTGAGGACATCTTGCTAGCCCGTGAAGATCTGGATGCATGCGATTGTGCATCGTCTTGCTGGGCGCCGGGAATGTTCTCCCTGCCTTGCTGTGTCGGCGGTGGCGTGACATCAGCCTTGTACTTTGTTCCTGATCTTAGACTCATGCTGCAGTAATGGCGTCTCAGTTTATTCCGGACCGGATGTAGTTGACATTTTTTTATATGAAATTCCCCCCCAAAAAATGTAAAAATCAAAATTTTTTTAAATTCTTGGCCAATTTGTTTTCTGCTACCTATGTTTGGTAAAAAAAATCACAATAAGCGTATTTTGATTGGTTTGCGCAAAAGTTATTGCGTTTACTAACTAAGGGAAAGATTTTTGTCATTTTTGTTGTTTTTTTTTTTAACGCGCAATGGCGGCGATCTGCGATTTTTTTTGCGGTACTGCGACATTGCGGCGGACAGATCGGACCCTTGACTGACATTTTTGACACTTTTGGGGGTACCAGTGACATTACTACAGTAATCAGTGCTATACATATGCACTGTTACTGTAAAATGACACTGGGAGGGAAGGGGTTAACTTTATTGGAGAGGGAGGGGTTAAGTGTGTCCCTAGGGGCGTGCTTCTAACTGTCATTGGATGTAGCTTATGATGTAAAAGCACAGATCAACTGTCCTACATAGCAGGACCGAGTGATCTGTGCTTTTACACAGGGGAGAGTGACAGGCGGCTTTGTTTACATTAGCCGCCTGCCTTTCTCCCTCTCTACCGAACGATCGCGAGTGACCGGCGGACCCGATATCACAAGCGCCGGCTTCGTCTGGTACGAGCGGGGGCGGGAACGCGCCTCCGGCGGCGCGCGCTCGCCCCCTATTCGCTCCCAGGCTAGTGACGTACCGGTACGTCACTTTGCCTGGGAGGGGCTGATCGCCGCCGTATATAGTCGGGCGGCGGTCGGCAAGTGGTTAAACAAGCTTGAGCGGTGCACCAATCTTTTGTGTATAAAAGCTTGGGGAGTGGCCTAATGAGTTTTCTTTCCCTCGGGCTTGGGTCTGGGGAGTATGTGTGCAAAGTATTTGTGCTGTGTAGGCCTGAGTCCCATGGGACAAGACAAGAAACAAAAAGATACCAAGCTCTCCTTACCAACCAGTCTGCCACCAACCAAATTGACCTGTGTTAATGCTGAGTCCCATGGGGCCTAGCACAGGATTTTTTAAGCTACCCTGCCTGGTGGAGGTGAGTGTGCTTTCCAAGGTGGAAGAGCTTGTTGGATGATTGTCTTCTGGAGGGGGATCGGTATCCACCCTCAGAGGACTGATGAAGTTTGGAAACCCTTGTTGCTAATGAAGACCTAACTCTAACCCACTCTTCCTGTGAAGCTGGAGCAATAAAACTTAAAAAAGCCTAAAGTGACTGTCATCCTTCCTTGTCATGTGACACTCTCCATTTTGGCTGTGGATCCACACTGAGGTAAATGGTAGCCTTCTCCCTGCTGGAGGTGATTCTGCTCCTCTACCCAAAGCAGGAGGGGTGCTCCATTCATAACAATGAATTAAACTTGTGGCCCCGTATATTTCCCATAGATCAGCAATGAAAATTGCAAATCCTTGACTGAAATGTAACAACACCTTGTTCAGAAAGCAATGGGGAACCAGCAGGGGATCAATTATTTCCTCTTTTCAGCAAAAACTGTTCGTGCAATTCTGTTTAATCTTTTGAACATAGTGACTTTTTTTTTTTGTCAATGAGGGCGACTGAAAGCAAGAGGGTTATAAGGAAACAGGGAGCTTGTTATTTATATTGCAGTCTGTGAACATGCAGCCAGGTAAACCCAGGGAGCCCCAGCAGGAAAATGTAAATCCTTGTTTTTTGATGCTTTGGAAAGGCTACAAGGAGAGAGCAGCTGGCTGTGTATTTCAGCCTCACAAGTGAAAACTCCCAGATATACAATTTAGAGTTCATAAAAAATACTACAGATATAAAATGTGATGTATAACTTTCTGCTCCGTGTAGGCTATAAGACATCAAGTTATTGTGAACATTACATGATATTTCAGCATTTTCATTCTGCGTTAGGTTTCATTTAGTGATATTAAAAGCTCAGTTTACCCAAAAGAGATATTTCCATTTTAGTAAATGCTAGAAAGTTAACTCACTTGTCAATATCTTCTATCTCTTGATAACTTTGATGAGACTCTGGCTCAGATTTACCGTATTTTCCAGCGTATAAGACGACTGGGCGTATAAGACGACCACCATATTACATGATCTACCGGTAATACTTATACTTAGAGATTATACTCGGCGTATAAGACGACCTCCCATTTTTGGGGGATTTTTTTGAGGTTCAAAAGTAGTCTTATACGCCAGAAAATACAGTAGTCAGATTTGTAGTAATAGCAGAACTTCAGCAGAAAATACCAAAAGAAGAGATAGCCTATAAAAAGAAAACAAATAACATTTCTTTTTTTTTGTTAAAATAAGCCTTATTCAAAAAAATGTTCCCCTCTGTACTTTTTTTTGCCAATAGGTGCTGTCAGTGTGAAGGCCAACCGCATTCAACCCACTTCCTTTGAGCCCAGATCATCCTTAACCACTTGCCGACCGCCGCACGACTATCTACGGCGGCGGTCAGCCCCTCACAGGCAAAGTGACGTAGGTCTACGTCGCTCGCCTGTGAGGGTTTAGGGAGCGAGCGCGCGCCGCCGGAGGCGCGCTCCCGCTCCCGCGTGGTCACGGACCCCCCCGCGCGCGTGACCGGCGGACCCGATCGCCGCCGGCCACTCTGCGATCGGCGGGGGAGAGGGAGATAGTCAGGCAGCCTGTGTAAACAAGCTGCCTGTCATTCTCCTCTCTGTATGAGAGCTGATCACATGGATCTACTATGTAGATCCATTGATCACTCTGCATACAGTTGAAGCCACAGCCAATCACAGTTAGAATCACGCCCCTAGGGACACACACAGCCCCTCCCGCTCAAATAAAGTTAACCCCTTCACTACCAGTGCATTTTTACAATAACAGTGCATATGTATAGCACTGATTACTGTAGAAATGTCACTGGTAACCCCAAAAGTGTCAAAAATGTCAGTCAAGGGTCCGATCTGTCCGCCGCAATGTCGCAGTACCGCAAAAAAAATCGCAGATCGCCGCCATTACGCGTTAAAAAAAAAAACAACAAAAATGACAAAAATCTTTCCCTTTGTTAGTAAACGCAATAACTTTTGCGCAAACCAATCAAAATACGCTTTTTGCGATTTTTTTTACCAAACATAGGTAGCATAAAACAAATTGGCCGAAAATATTAAAAAATTTTGATTTTTACATTTTTTTTTGGGGGAATTTCATATAAAAAAAAGGGAAAAATATTGCTATTTTTGCAAAATTTACGCTCTTTTTTTGTTTATAGCGCGTGATCAAAAAATCGCACAGGTGATCAAATACCACCAAAAGAAAGCTCTGTTTGTGGGAAAAAAAGGACGCCAAATTCGTTTCGGTACAGCGTCGCACGACCGCGCAATTGTCCGTTAAAGTCACGCAGTGCCGAATCGCAAAATGCCCTCTGGTCGTTTAGCAGCCAAATCCTCCGGGGCTTAAGTGGTTAACCTGCTCCAGCCTATGATTGAACAGTGAAAGAAGAAGCAGGACAGTGATAATCTCATTTCACTAGCACCCACACCTCTGCCAAATTAGGATAAGCTGGTGTGTCCATACAGCCACTGTGTCCCCATAAAGTTACATAGCCCGCCTAGAGCAACTGGCAGCTCCAGTTGCATAAACAAACAGCCAATTCACAGTGTATGGTATGCTCAGCACCCTTGTAATTGAGGTCTTAAGTTTATGGGTCTACAAATTCTTGTCCCCATCATGAGGGTCTCCCACTCCTTCTCGATATAGATAAAAAAAAAAATATATATATATATATATATATATATATATATATATATATATATATACAGTATATATATACACACACACACACACACACACACACACACACACACTATATTACCAAAAGTATTGGGACACCTGCCTCTACATGCACATGAACTTTAATAGTTTCCCAGTCTTAGTCTGTAGGTCCAATATTGAGTTGGCCCACCCTTTGCAGCTTTAACAGCTTCAACTTTTCTGGTAAGGCTGTCCACAAGGTTTAGGAGTGTGTCTATGGGAGTGTTTGACCATTCTTCCAGAAGCGCATTGGTGAGGTCAGGCACTGATGTTGGATGAGATGGCCTGGCTTGCAGGCTGTGCTCTAATTCATGCCACAGGTGCTCTATCAGGTTGGGGTCAGGCATCTGTGCATTAAGGTCCGAAAAGACATGGATGAGCGACTTTAGGGTAGAGGTACTTGACTGGCCTGCACAGAGTCCTCGACTCAACCTGATAGAACACCTTTGGGATTAATTAGAATGGAGACTATGAGCCAGGCCTTCTCTCCAACACCAGTGCCTGACCTCACAAATGTGCTTCTGGAAGAATGATCAAACATTCCCATAGACACACTCCTAAACCTTATGGACAGCCTTCCCAGAAGAGTTACATAGTTACATAGTAGTTGAGGTTGAATAAAGACAATAGTCCATCCAGTTCAACCTGTGTAGGTGTGTATGGCCGTAATCATCTCACATACCCCTGAATGTTCTGATCCTTGAGATGTACATCCAAGAGAGACTTGTGGTAGAGAATTCCACAATCTTGTAGCTCTAACAGTAAAAAACCCCCTGCGTTGCCTGAGGTTAAAACGCTTCTCCTCAAATCGCATTGTATGCCCTCAAGTTCTCATGCAATCCTTTCAACTGAATAGCTTTTTTTCTATGCCGAGATCACCATTGAGGTATTTATAAATTGCTATCATGTCCCCTCTCAGGCGTCTCTTCTCCAGGGAGAATAAATCAAGTGATTGCAGACGCTCTTCATATTTAAGGTCCTCCAATCCCCTAATTAGTTTAGTTGCCCTTCTCTGGACTCTCTCCAGCTCCAACACATCCCTCCTGAGGACTGGTGACCAGAACTGGACAGAATATTCCAGATGCGGTCGGACCAGAGTTTTATAAAGTGGTAGGATTATAGTTTTATCTCTGGAATACATCCCTTTCTTTATGCATGCTAATATTCTACCGGCTTTGGCAGCTGCCGCTTGACATTGCATGCTATTGCCTAGTCTATACTCTACCAAGACTCCCAGATCTTTCTCCATTTTTGATTCCCCCAAAGTTTCCCCCCCCCCCTAACGTGTATTGGGCTTTTATGTTTTTAGTCCCCAAGTGCAAAAACTTACACTTCTCCACATTAAACCTCATTTGCCACGTCGTTGCCCACTCTGTTATTTTGTTCAGGTCATTCTGTAGGATATCTGCTTCATGCTGTGCAGTTATTGCCCTGCTCAATTTTGTGTCGTCTTCAAAAACTGATATAGAAATACTGATCCCGTCATCAATGCTGTTTATGAATAAATTGAACAAGGTTGGTTCCAGGACTTAGCCTTGGGGGACCCCGCTTACCACCTCAGACCAGTCTGAGTATGCACTATTTATTACCACCCTTTGGACACGCCCTTTTAGCCAGTTCTGTATCCGTATCGAATTGAAGCTGTTATAGCTGCAAAGGATAAGCAAACTCAATATTGAACCCTACGGACTAAGACTGGGATGACATTAAAGTTAATTTTTGTGGAAAGGCAGGCACCCCAATATTTTTGGTAATATAGTGTGTGTGTGTGTGTATATATATATATATATATATATATATATATATATATATATATATATATATATATATATATATATATGTATATATATATATTACAAACCCGATTCCAAAAAAGTTGGGACACTGTACAAATTGTGAATAAAAACAGAATGCAATGATGTGGAAGTTTCAAATTTCAATATTTTATTCAGAATACAACATAGATGACATATCAAATGTTTAAACTGAGAAAATGTATAATTTTAAGGGGAAAATAAGTGGATTTTAAATTCCATGGCATCAACACATCTCGAAAAAGTTGGGACAAGGCCATGTTTACCACTGTGTGGCATCCCCTCTTCTTTTTATAACAATCTGCAAACATCTGGGGACCAAGGAGACAAGTTGCTCAAGTTTAGGAATAGGAATGTTGTCCCATTGTTGTCTAATACAGACTTATAGTTGCTCAACTGTCTTAGGTCTTCTTTGTCGCATCTTCCCCTTCATGATGCGCCAAATGTTTTCTATGGGTGAAAGATCTGGACTGCAGGCTGGCCATTTCAGTACTCTGATCCTTCTTCTACGCAGCCATGATGTTGTAATTGATGCAGTATGTGGTCTGGCATTGTCATGTTGGAAAATGCAAGGTCTTCCCTGAAAGAGAAGACGTCTGGATGGGAGCATATGTTGTTCTAGAACTTGGATATACCTTTCAGCATTGATGGTGCCTTTCCAGATGTGTAAGCTGCCCATGCCACACGTACTCATGCAACCCCATATCATCAGAGATGCAGGCTGCTGAACTGAGTGTTGATAACAACTTGGGTTGTCCTTGTCCTCTTTAGTCTGTTGACATGGCGTCCCAGTTTTCCAAAAAGAACTTCAAATTTTGATTCGTCTGACCACAGAACACCTATTCACTCCACCTAAAACACCTGTGCTTCTGGATCATGTTTAGATATGGCTTCTTTTTTGGCCTATAGAGTTTTAGCCAGCAACGGGGAATGGCACGTTGGATTGTGTTCACCGAAAATGTTTTCTGGAAGTATTTCTGAGCCCATGTTGTGATTTCCATTACAGTAGCATTCCTGTATGTGATGCAGTGCGGTCTAAGGGCCCAAAGATCACGGGCACCCAGCATGGTTTTCCGACCTTAACCCTTACGCACAGAGATTGTTCCAGATTCTCTGAATCTTTGGATGATATAATGCACTGTAGATGATGATAATTTCAAATTGGGGAATTGGTGATCCTCTGCCCATCTTGACTTCTGAGAGACACTGCCACTCTTAGAGGCTTTTTGTATACCCAATCATGTTGCCAATTGACCTAATAAGTTGCAAATTGGTCCTCCAGCTGTTCCTTATATGTACATTTAACTTTTCCGGCCTCTTATTGCTACCTGTCCCAACTTTTTTGGAATGTGTAGCTCTCATGAAATCCCAAATGAGCCAATATTTGGCATGACATTTCAAAATATCTCACTTTCAACATTTGATATGTTATCTATATTATATTGTGAATAAAATATAAGTTTATGAGATTTGTAAATTAGTACATTCCTTTTTTACTCACAATTTGTACAGTGTCCCAACTTTTTTGGAATTGGGTTTGTATATATATAGTCATCTTTGTAAAAGCAAGCAGTTTCTATTTCTTCAAAACAGGCAAACATGAAAAAGCATTTTTTTTCAGAATAAACCAAACAAAAACACTTCATAAACCTATGTTACAACACAAGGTTTAAATTTCCCCACTGCTTCAGAGGTTCAGAAGAATGTCACAGGAGCCCAGGCAGTGTCTCAGCAGATAAACAGCCAACAGCCCTCTTACAACTGTGTCCTGTTCCACACTTCACCTCATGGACACCTGCCAGTTGTTTCCAGCCCTCTCTTGCAGACAGGTTATACGTAGCTGTATGTAGTTAGGGTTGGGGGTTCTTTTCCACCCAAGATCTCTCCGATCCTCTGGATTTTGAGGTCACATACCTAACATCCAGGAACCATCTCTGGCATATTGTAGTGTGTGTCATAGTTGCCAACATTTGAAAAAAATTTCCAGGGACATTTTGCAGCACAGCTATCAATTACTTACTTGAAAATGTACCACACCCACTTCCCTGAAGCTCCGCCCACTCTGCATAATTAATCCTCTCCTACTTATCATCAGATTATAGGGTCTACTCAATTAATAGAGTATTACAAGAAATTAAAAAGGGAATTTCAAACTTAAGGCCAAAGTAGCAGAGTTGGAATAATTCTCCCATTCAGCTGCACTACTTCTGCCTAAAGTTTAAAATTCTCATCACAATTCCCTGCAATTCTAAAGTGTCAAATGTGCTCAGGTGTGACCATACAAAAAATATAATATGTAAATATAAATAAAGTGCAAGGTGTAAATAAGTATGATTATACTATCTGGCAAAATTAGGTTTTATCGTACTTATTTACACCTTGCACTTTATTTATATTTACCTATTACATTTTTTGTGTGGTTACACCTGAGCACAATTGACACTTTATTCACATGTCTGTTACCAGATATTTTTGCACATAAGATTGTTGCTTTGCATATGCGATATTTTACCTTTAGGCAGCGCCACCACATACCTTTCCTTTCTCACATCCTACCTACCTTCATGTCTGTGAATGTCATGTCTTCACTCTCCAGGGGTCCTTCTCTGCTCTGCTCTGGAGGCGCCGGCGAGGCGCTACCGAGAATGAGTGGCTTCGATTTAAAAATGGTGCCAGGCAGCACCATTACTTAACTGCACATGCACCCGAACGGCCGAGCTTGTACAAGCTTTCCCGAGCCCGGCAGGCATTGGAACGGCACATGCGCAGTTACGATGTTAGCCGCCAACCATTTTTTATGGGCCCGATTAATGGACGGTGGCAGCACTGATTTGCCGGGACAAGTCCCAGCAGAGTAAATTACCTGGGACAGGCTCCTATTTGCCGGGACTGTCCCAGCAAAAACGGGACAGTTGGCAAGTATGGTGTGTGTGTGTGTGATGTAACAGGAGGAACTGGGATATACAAACAAAGGGGAACAAGAGCAGAGGCAGAAAACTTTGAAAGAAGATCTGTCTGTTGGGATATAGGAAGCCACATACCTATGCAGGCTGATAGGCTCCACATGCAACTAAAATATTACTTTTGGGTAAACTGAATATCTTGGGTCCATTTTTTTTTCTACTGCATTGACACACTACCATAATAGTGCATTGTGGCACCATTTAAAATGAATGCCACTGCAATGCACCACACTGACACCCAGCTCAGCCTCTCAGCAAACCGCTGAGAGCCTGAGCCGCCAGCTCCCGCCCCTTCACAGCCGAGTGCTCCAGTGAGCAAAGAGGGGGTAAAGCAGAGAGCTGTGACTGAGAGTCAGAAGCTCTCTGCTCGGGGAGCTTTTAGGACCGAGTGATCGGCGGTATTCGATCGTTCGGTTCTCAGTGCAGAGGCCCGGGGGGGGGGGGATGACAGATGTTGCATCCACCTACGTAAGTATAAATTTAAAAAAAAAGAAGAAACCCAGACTTCTCTTTTAATAAAATTGGTTAAGATAGTTAATGTGGTTATGTTTTAATCAAAGCATTTAATCTATTAGCGAAATGCATTATTATTTGTTATAGATACCGCTTTATGGAATATATTTTGCTGACTATTTTTCCTGTACGGCTTTATATTATAGTAGCAGATGGTGATATCACATCTAGAAGAGCTGAACAATACAATAGGCACACACTACCTTTCTCAGAAAAATAAAATTATAGTTTGCAGTAATGCTCTGAGGTACATGAGCCGATTTTAAACACCCCAGGCTATTTGTTTAGCATAGAAAAGAATGAATCAGTACATTTAAGCTGGTCTTGAACTTAGTGATTTCTGGCTGGCTAATCAGTTTGAGATAATCTCTGTGCAAAAGTTTTAAAGCTTTGCAGCAATTTCATTTTTATTATGAAAACTGTGAATACTAAGTGTTTGTGAAGACTGGCAGGCCTTTTAACCACTTCAAGAGTATCTGTTGTTTTACCTGTTGCACTAGAACAGTGGTCTCCAAACTGCGGCCTGCAGGCCAAATGTGGCCCTTTGCCTTTAATTAGTCCTTAAGGCACCGTGCCATCTACTGAAACTAATGATTGAGCACCATTCCTCCCACAGACACCAGTGATGGGACACCATTCTTCCCACAGACACCAATAAAGGGGGACTATTCTTCCCACAGACACCAATGATGGGGTACCATTCTTCCCACAGACACCAATGATGGGGCACTATTCTTCCCACAGACACCAATGATGGGGCACCATTCCTCCCACAGACACCAATGATGGGGCACCATTCCTCCCACAGACACCAATGATGGGGCACCATTCCTTCCACAGACACTAATAATGGGGTACCATTCCTCCCACAGTCACTAATGATGGGGTACCATTCCTCCCACAGACTCCAATGATGGGGTACCACTCCTCCCACAGACACCAATGATGGGGCACCATTCCTCCCTCAGACACCAATTATGGGGGACCATTCCTCCCACAGACCCCAATGATGGGGTACCATTCTTCCCACAGATACCAATGATGGGGCACCATTCCTCCCACAGACACCAATGATGGGGCACTATTCCTCCCACAGACACCAATGATGGGGCACCATTCCTCCCACAGACACCAATTATGGGGGACCATTCCTCCCACAGACCCCAATGATGGGGTACCACTCTTCCCACAGATACCAATGATGGGGCACCATTCCTCCCACAGACACCAATGATGGGGCACTATTCCTCCCACAGACACCAATGATGGGGCACCATTCCTCCCACAGACACCAATGATGGGGTACCATTCCTCCCACAGACACCAATGATGGGGCACCATTCCTCCTGCAGACACCAATGATGAGGTACCATTCTTCCTACAGATACCAAGGATGGGGCACCATTCCTCCCACAGACACCAATGATGGGGTACCATTCCTCCCACAGATACCAATGATGGGACACTGTTCATCCCACAGACACCAATGATGGGGCATCATTTCTCCCATAGACACAAATGATGGAGCAACATTCCTACCTTGAATATCAACAATAGGGCACTATTCCTTCCACTAAAGCCAATGATGGGGCATTGTTTGTCCTCAACGACACCACAGTGTTTTTTAATTTTACTGGCCATAGTCTGGCCCCTCTAAAGCCTCAATGCCAGTAAACTGCTCTATTGTTCAGAAAGTTTGGAGATCCCTGTACTAGAGGAAAGTTTACAATTCAGATATGGACCTTTTGGTTTGCATTAACGTTTTCTTTACTTAGGATACAGAAGGGATATATATGCATTTTATGTACAAGCAAGTCTTTATTGTGGCAGTACCGTTTTCAAATAACTAATAAACCACTTCAAGACCACATTTTTTTCTGGCACTTTTTGTTAACAAGTTTAAATCAGTATTTTTTGGTAGAAAATGACTTATAACTCCCAAACTGCATTTTTAGCAGAGACCCTAGGGAATAAAATGGCAATTGTTGCAATTTTTTATGCCCGCTATTCAATAAACACCTATTTAGGGGAAAAAAATTAATTGCGGCCTAGTCTGCATATGTTACAGTGAGATACACCCATTGGATACTGTTGTTGTATTCCGCTTATCAATAAAAACCCATTTAGGGGAAAAAAAATAAATTGCAGCCTAGTCTGCATATGTTACAGCGCAACAAGGCACACAGGTCTCGCATGGAGGCCCAGTTATTGGTGGTGAAGTGGTGCTTTTCCGCAGAGCGACTCACGGGTGTGTGCTGCAGCTGAGACTCCACTATGGCCTGCTGCTGCTCACACAGTCTGGCCAGCATGTGCAAGGTGGAGTTCCACCTTGTGGGCACGTCACATATGAGGCGGTGAACAGGAAGGCCGAAGTTACGCTGCAGTGCTGACAGGCGATTAGCAGCAGAGTGAGAACGCCAAAAGTGCGCACAGACGGCCCGCACTTTCTGCAGCATCTCTGACATATCGGGGTAATTTCTAAGGAACCTCTGCACCACCAAATTCAGCACATGCGCCAGGCAAGAGATGTGTGTCAAACCGGCTAGGCCCAGAGCTGCTACGAGATTTCGTCCATTATTGCACACCACCAGGCCGGGCTTGAGGCTCACTGGCAGCAACCACTCATCAGTCTACTGTTGAATGCCCCTCCACAACTCCTGCGCGGTGTGTGGTCTTTCCCCCAAACAGGCAAGTTTTAAAACTGCCTGCTGTCATTTACCCCTGGCTGTGCTGAAGTTGGTGGTAAAGGTGTTACGCTGACCGGATGAGGAGGCGGCAGAGGATGAGGAAGTGGTTAGGAGGAGTTAGGAACAGGAGGCAAACTGAAGTGCACTGCAATCCTCGGTGGTGGAAGGACATGCGCCAAACTGCTATCCACCTCAGGCCCAGCCGCCACTGCATTTACCCAGTGTGCTGTTAGGGAGATATAACGTTCCTGACCGTGCTTACTGGTCCACGTATCCATAGTTAGGTGGACCTTGCCACAGATGGCGTTGCACAGTGCACACCTGATGTTGTCACCCACTTGGTTGTGCAGGGAAAGGATGGCTTGCCTGGAAAAGTAGTGGCGACTTGGTTCGATGTACAGTGGGACAGCCACCGCCATAAGGCTTTTAAAACTCAGCGTCTCCACCAGATGGAATGACCGCGTTTCAAAGGCCAGGAATTTTAATACGCTGGCATTCAGGGCCAGGGATCACGGGTGGGTGGGGGGGGGTACTTCCTCTTCCGCTCCAGTGTTTTGGAGATAGAAAGCTGAACGCTTCCAAGGGACATTGTGGAGACGGTTGTTGGTAACCCAGGTGGTGGTGTTGCTGGCAGATCCTCTGTTTGCGGGGTGGCAGGTGCCGGTCTCACTACAGAGGTGGATGAAGAGGCCGAGACTGCAGCAGAAGAGGAAGCAGGAGGAGCCAGAGACCTTTCTTGGTTTTTAAGGTGTCTACTCCACTGCAGCTCGTGCTTTGCACTTAGATGCCTGGTCATGCAGGTTGTGCTCAGGTTGAGAAGGTTTATGCCTCGCTTCAGGCTTTGATTACACAGCGTGCAAACCACTCGTGTCCTGTCATCATCACACTGCCACGCTAGGGAACTCCTTTAAGCTGGCTTTGGTGTGTTCGGTCCCTTGCTGCATTGGGCAGTAGCAGGCGTAGTGTCTAAGGCCCGCCCGCTCCGCTTTTGCACCCTGCTCCCTCTTCTGCTGTGCTGGTGGCTCTGTGCGACCACTGCCTCTTCCTCCAAACCACTCAGGTCACCTGCATGACGTTCATTCCATGTGGGGTCAAGGACCTCATAGTCCTCCACATCATCTTCCATGCAGTCTTCACCCCTGCAACCCTTGTCGGTCTCCACAATTCTGAATTCCGCAGCAGTTGGCACCTGTGTTTCATCATCATCTGAGACGTGCTGCGATGGTCCTCCCATGTACTCATCTTGAGACATAAGTGGTTGGGCATCGGTGCACTCAATCTCTTCCACTTCTGGGGCAGGGCTAGGTGGATGGCCCTGGGAAACCATGCTAACAGAGTCATCAAAAAGAAGAAGAGACTGCTGCATGACTTGGGGCTCAGACTGCTTGGCTGATTTGCAAGGGGGTGAGGTGAAAGATTGATGGACATCGGCTGCAGGTGCCAACTCTGACCTTTCAGCCGAAGAATGGGTGGGAGAGAATGTGAAGGAACTGGAGGCACTGTTAGCAACCCAATCTACTATCGCCTGTACTTGTTCTGGCCTCAACATTTGTAGAGGCGCATTAGGCCCTGCTAAATACTGCTGTAAGGTTCTATCACCTACTCGCAGCTGAGAAAGGTGTTTCACTTGTGCGTGTAGCTGGCACAGATCGACCACGTCCTCTCCTTGCAACAGGAGCTCCACCAGCAGCACCATGACCCAGCACTAACATGGTGGAGCAGTATGTGTTCACACGCCTAGACGTACTGAATGACGGGTCTGCCCCCTTCAACTTCTGGGTCTCCAAATTAGGCACATGGCCTGAGCTTGCCTTTTACGCCTTGGAGGTGCTGGCCTGCCCTGCAGCCAGTGTATTTCTGAACGTGTATTTAGCACGGCTGGGGGCGTTATCACAGACAAGCGCAGCCGCCTGTCCAGAGCCAAAGTAGACAAGCTCACATTCATTAAAATTAACCAGGCATGGATCCCACAGGACTTGTCCGTACCTTGTGCAGAATAGACATGTATACCGGCCTTTCCCAGCCATTGTTGTATTTGGGGGTGTACCCTAATTTAAAAAGAAATAAAATTAAAAAAAAAAAACAGTGTTGGCTACCTCGTCCTCCTCCACCGCCGCTTCCACCTACTCTGCCACATCCATCACCACCTCAACCTCCTACTCCATATGGGCCTTGTCCTCCCCCTCCACTGCCGCCACCGCTTCCACCTTCACCGCCATATCCACCGCCACCTAAACCTCCTACTCCATATGGGCCTCGTCCTCCTCCTACATCATTCAAGATCATTATTTTTTTGTTTTTCTGTTTTTTTATGTTATTTTAAGTTATTTCCCTATCCACATTTGTTTGCAGAGCACTTTCCATGCTCTTAAGATGATTTTTCTGCCATTTGCACCCCTCTAGCCCTTCCCATGTTTGTTTTAGAGCCATTTTAGTGCTCAAAAGTTTGGTTCACCATTGACTTCAATGGGGTTCGGGGTAAAGTTTCAGGTCAGGTCTAGGTCACGAACCCGGACTTTTTTTTCAAGTTTGGCCGGACCCGCCGAACCCGGACATCCAGGTGTTCGATCAACTCTATTTGTGAGTCCTATGTACACCATTATTAACGGTGATTGTTACTCATTTTAGTGATTTTGTGATGCTGTATTTTTTAAATACGTATTTTTTTTTTTAGAATTCTAAACATTGCAATTACAATAAAGTTTACAATTTTTCAGTAATGAAACACACCCTAATATGGCCCTTCTGTTACCATAGTAACCCCCTTTTTGCTTCCCAGGTAGTCTGTTACCAGGGCTTTGTATTATATTGATGTATTTGGGTATGGTGACAATACCTGACTGGGTGAGTGGTCTATGGGAATCTTATGTACTCTGATGATAAATAGGGGCCTGTTGTCTTTTTGTTTTTTAGCTGTATACAGCACCCTGCTGGCTCCTCCTTACTGCCATGATCTGCCTTACATTGTATAGCGAGGCACAGAGGCCCAGTGATAATATAGCTGGGTCCAAAATAAGGTGTGTGATTAAAATGGAAAGGTTTTATTTAAATATTTATTTTAGGGCAAAATATAAGCAGATTCAACTTCAGTTTTAACTGTGTATAGGCTTGATTCACTAAGCCACATAACAAACGTCATTTATCATATTGACTGTTCATTTAGGCCCCTTTCATACTGTCCCCCACTGAGCAGGAGGATAACAGCTGTGTCTCCGGGCTGTGTGCGGAGACACAGCTGTCAGTTCTCCATGCATCTCTATGGGGCAATCTGATGGGAACGGACCGTCGAAAATAGGGTTTCCATCCATCCAGATTTGACGGATCGGATGTCAGCGGACATGTCTCCACTGACATCCGATGCCCCATAGGGATGCATGGGGGGGCCGTTCAGATCCGCTAAAAAAACTGACAGGTGGATCTGAATGGTCCGCCTGTGTGAAAGGGGCCTAAGGTAACAAGAGCCAATGAAAGCTGAAAATAACAGGTACAAGGTTAAAAATATTGATAATGATGGCAAATAACATGTACATTGTATGTTATAGCTTAGTGAATTGAACCTAATATATTTTGAAGTCAACCAAAATAGAAAGAAAATGATTTGATCTGTTTCAGTAAAAACATCAACCTTAAAGTGATGTTTCTGGTACAATTCTTGGTAAAGTGGTTTACAAATGAAAAAGAGGTTTTGTTTCACCACCATTATAAACAAAATCAACAAAAAAGCATGGACATTGTAAAAAAACGTGAATTGGCAAAGGAAATAAGGAAGATGCTGTTTAGGGTTAACAAACACAATAAATAAAAAATATTCTTTATTAACCCCCCAAAAAAAGTTTATAAAACTTAAAAGGTGTTTACTGTTGTCAAACAAATCTAACTTCTTTTTTAAGGAGGTAAGCAAAAACGTAAGCTGGATACACACTATACAACTGTCTTTAGATGTTTTCCTTTAGATCTACCAAAACCATATAATATGAAGTCAAACCTAAACACTTTCAATTTGCATACAATCAGACAGGCCCTTGTACTACATAGTTGAAGGTAAATCTAAAGAAAATTGAACAACAAAAGTTGTATAGTGTGTATCTAGTTTTAGACAAAGGAATGGCTGTAGTGTGGTTGATTTGATAAAACTTGAGAGTGCAAAATTTGGTGCAGCTCTGCATGGGAGCCAATCGGCTTCTAACTTCAGCTTGTTCAATTAACTTGCCTACTGGGCACTTTAACCCCCTTCCTGCCCAGGCCAATTTTCAGCTTTCAGCGCTGAAGCACAATTCAATATGACAACGTCCCAGAACTAACTTTAGCAGTCATTTGGCTATAGCATGGTTGGCAAGTGGTAAGCTTTCACAAAAAAGAAAAAGAAAAACTGGAAGCTAACTGTTTTTATGCAGAACTGCACCAGATTTTGCACACTCCATTTTTAGTAAATCAACCCAAATATACTTGCATTTTACTAAAGCATTTGACATTGTTCCCCACATGCGGCTAATGTGTACATTAAAGTCCAAAGGCTTAGAAAATTCAGTTTGTAAATGGAAAAATGGTTAAAAGGCTATATTCAGAGAGTAGTGGTTAATGATTCATGCTCTCAATAATCAAAGGGTATCAGTGGTGTACTCCAAGATTTAGTGTTGGGACCCTTACTTTTTAACATAATTATAAAAATATAGGGTCTGGGATTAAAAGTACAATTTCAGTCTTTGCAGATGACACCATGCTATGCAGTGGAATAACTTCTTTACAGGATGTCTCCAATTTACAAGCTGACCTCAATACACTATTTATTTGGGCTACTGTGTAGCAAATGAGGATTAATTATGATAAATGTAAAGTTATGCATTTGGGGGCTAAGAATATGCATTCATCATACATACTAGGAGGAGAACAGTTGAGGGAGTCACTGGTGAAGAAGAATCTGAGTTTTCTGGTAGATCATAGACTTAACATTAGCATGCAATGCCAAACTACAGCTTCTAAAGCAAAGAAATTACCTTCTGGTATTAATAGAGGTATAGACAACAGAGAGAGAGAGAGAGAGAGAGAGAGAGAGAGAGAGAGAGAGAGAGAGAGAGAGACATTGTTTTGCCCCTGTACAAATCATTAGTCCCTGGCCCTATCTTATATGAAGGATAGCCTTATGCCTATCCCATGCATGCTTAAACTCCTTCACTGTATTTGCAGCTACCACTTCTGCAGGAAGGTTATTCCATGCATCCACTACTCTCTCAGTAAAGTAATACTTCCTCATATTACTTTTAAACCTTTGCCCCTCTAATTTAAAACTGTGTCCTCTTGTGGTAGTTTTTCTTCTTTTAAATATGCTCTCCTCCTTTACCGAGTTGATTCCCTTTATGTATTTAAAAGTTTCTATCATATCCCCTCTGTCTCTTCTTTCTTCCAAGCTATACATGTTAAGGTCCTTTAACCTTTCCTGGTAAGTTTTTTCCTGCAATCCATGTATTAGTTTAGTAGCTCTTCTCTGAACTCTCTCTAGAGTATCTATATCCTTCTGGAGATATGGCCTCCAGTACTGCGCACAATACTAGTATGACCTCAACTGGAATACGCAGTTCAGTTTTAGACACCAGTTCCCAAAAAAGGATATCAGAGAACATGAGAAAGTGCAGAGAAGGGCAACCAAACTGGTGAGTGGCATGGAGAAGCTCAACTATGAGGAAAGATTACCTGAACTGAGTTTATTCTATCTTGAGAAGAGGAGATAAAGGGGGATATGATCAACAAGTATAAATACATAGGTGGTCTATATAGTGAACTTGGTGTAGAGTTATTCAGTTTCAGGTCATTACAGATGACAAGAAGAGAGTGGTCTATGGGAATCTTATGTACTCTGATGATAAATAGGGGCCTGTTGTCTTTTTGTTTTTTAGCTGTATACAGCACCCTGCTGGCTCCTCCTTACTGCCATGATCTGCCCTACATTGTATAGCGAGGCACAGAGGCCCAGTGATAATATAGTTGGGTCCAAAATAAGGTGTGTGATTAAAATGGAAAGGTTTTATTTAAATATTTATTTTAGGGCAAAATATAAGCAGATTCAACTTCGGTTTTAACTGTGTATAGGCTTGATTCACTAAGCCACATAACAAACGTCATTTATCATATTGACTGTTCATTTAGGCCCCTTTCACACTGTCCGTCCGTCGGACGGACTGTTTATCTCAGCGGGGGATCGATCCGCCGATCCCCCACTGAGCAGGAGGATAACAGCTGTGTCTCCGGGCTGTGTGCGGAGACACAGCTGTCAGTTCTCCATGCATCTCTATGGGGCAATCTGTTGGGTATCGGACCGTCGAAAATAGGGTTTCCATCAATCCAGATTTGACAGATTGGATGTCAGCGGACATGTCTCCGCTGACATCCGATGCCCCATAGGGATGCATGGGGGGGGCCGTTCAGATCCGCTAAAGAAACTGACAGGCGGATCTGAACGGTCCGCCTGTGTGAAAGGGGCCTAAGGTAACAAGAGCCAATGAAAGCTTAAAATAACAGGTACAAGGTTAAAAATATTGATAATGATGGCAAATAACATGTACATTGTATGTTATAGCTTAGTGAATTGAACCTAATATATTTTGAAGTCAACCAAAATAGAAAGGAAATGATTTGATCTGTTTCAGTAAAAACATCAACCTTAAAGTGATGTTTCTGGTACAATTCTTGGTAAAGTGGTTTACAAATGAAAAAGAGGTTTTGTTTCACCACCATTATAAACAAAATCAACAAAAAAGCATGGACATTGTAAAAAAACGTGAATTGGCAAAGGAAATAAGGAAGATGCTGTTTAGGGTTAACAAACACAATAAATAAAAAATATTCTTTATTAACCCCCCAAAAAAAGTTTATAAAACTTAAAAGGTGTTTACTGTTGTCAAACAAATCTACCTTCTTTTTTAAGGAGGTAAGCAAAAACTCAAGCTGGATACACACTATACAACTGTCTTTAGATGTTTTCCTTTAGATCTACCAAAACCATATAATATGAAGTCAAACCTAAACATATTGGACTAGGTGGGACTTAATATGAGACCCAAGCTGGTGTTGCCCGGCGTCTCCATCCCTATAACAAAATACAAAATGAGGTTGAAGGATTGTAAGAGGTGCATGAAAGTCAGCCAGCCCCCAGTCTGATGTACTCCCCCTCCAGTCTGTCACCAACCAAATAAAACCTGTCTCTTGGTACAAAGAACAGGGGTTTAGTTGACACACATTTGCAAACGCATGTGAAAGCTGCAGAGCCACTTCACGGCACCCTGTTATATCTGCAGTCCTACACTCTTAATTTAGTGTCCTCACACTGGAGGCACATGGCCGCTAATGGGTGGATGGGGGAACAGGTGAGAGGGAGACAGCCCAACCTCCCCCAACCTATCCCCATCCACTAACTGGCTGTTGTCTCAAAGACTCAAATAATTAGGTTTATAACCATGGTGCAAACTGGAAAAGACCACCTGAAAAGCATTACACCTCCATCCCCTTGGTGGATGCAGCATATAGATAGGAAGGGATTTTATGTATGGGGCATGGCCTGTAAAGCACACTGCCTTTGAAATCCCTAATTTCCTTTTGGGACTTTATGTGAGACAAGCAGGTCATGCTATTGGTCTCCATCCCTGTATACGGAAAACACTAAGGTCAAATCAAAACTGCATCCACCAAAAACGTACGAAAATCGCACGGTGGGACTTTATATGAGGCACCAAGCTGTAAGCAAGGCGTCTCCATCCCTGGTTGCTTAAACATATTGGACTAGGTGGGACTTTATATGAGACCCAAGCTGGTGTTGCCCGGCGTCTCCATCCCTATAACAAAATACAAAATGAGGTTGAAGGATAGGTTGGGGGAGGTTGGGCTGTCTCCCTCTCACCTGTTCCCCCATCCACCCATTAGCGGCCATGTGCCTCCAGTGTGAGGACACTAAATTAAGAGTGTAGGACTGCAGATATAACAGGGTGCCGTGAAGTGGCTCTGCAGCTTTCACATGCGTTTGCAAATGTGTGTCAACTAAACCCCTGTTCTTTGTACCAAGAGACAGGTTTTATTTGGTTGGTGACAGACTGGAGGGGGAGTACATCAGACTGGGGGCTGGCTGACTTTCATGCACCTCTTACAATCCTTCAACCTCATTTTGTATTTTGTTATAGGGATGGAGACGCCGGGCAACACCAGCTTGGGTCTCATATAAAGTCCCACCTAGTCCAATATGTTTAAGCAACCAGGGATGGAGACGCCTTGCTTACAGCTTGGTGCCTCATATAAAGTCCCACCGTGCGATTTTCATACGTTTTTGGTGGATGCAGTTTTGATTTGACCTTAGTGTTTTCCGTATACAGGGATGGAGACCAATAGCATGACCTGCTTGTCTCACATAAAGTCCCAAAAGGAAATTAGGGATTTCAAAGGCAGTGTGCTTTACAGGCCATGCCCCATACATAAAATCCCTTCCTATCTATATGCTGCATCCACCAAGGGGATGGAGGTGTAATGCTTTTCAGGTGGTCTTTTCCAGTTTGCACCATGGTTATAAACCTAATTATTTGAGTCTTTGAGACAACAGCCAGTTAGTGGATGGGGATAGGTTGGGGGAGGTTGGGCTGTCTCCCTCTCACCTGTTCCCCCATCCACCCATTAGCGGCCATGTGCCTCCAGTGTGAGGACACTAAATTAAGAGTGTAGGACTGCAGATATAACAGGGTGCCGTGAAGTGGCTCTGCAGCTTTCACATGCGTTTGCAAATGTGTGTCAACTAAACCCCTGTTCTTTGTACCAAGAGACAGGTTTTATTTGGTTGGTGACAGACTGGAGGGGGAGTACATCAGACTGGGGGCTGGCTGACTTTCATGCACCTCTTACAATCCTTCAACCTCATTTTGTATGAAGTCAAACCTAAACACTTTCAATTTGCATACAATCAGACAGGTCCTTGTACTACATAGTTGAAGGTAAATCTAAAGAAAATTGAACAACAAAAGTTGTATAGTGTGCATCTAGTTTTAGACAAAGGAATGGCTGTAGTGTGTGATTTGATAAAACTTGAGAGTGCAAAATTTGGTGCATCTCTGCATGGGAGCCAATCGGCTTCTAACTTCAGCTTGTTCAATTAACTTGCCTACTGGGCACTTTAACCCCCTTCCTGCCCAGGCCAATTTTCAGCTTTCAGCGCTGAAGCACTTTGAATGGCAATTACATGGTAATGGAACTCTGTACTCATGTAACATTTCAACATGACAACGTCCCAGAACTAACTTTAGCGGTCATTTGGCTATAGCATGGTTGGCAAGTGGTAAGCTTTCACAAAAAAGAAAAAGAAAAACTGGAAGCTAACTGTTTTTTATGCAGGGCTGCACCAGATTTTGCACGCTCCATTTTTAGTAAATCAACCCAAATATGCTACCACAATGTCCTCTTGTGGTAGTTTTTCTTCTTTTAAATATGCTCTCCTCCTTTACCGAGTTGATTCCCTTTATGTATTTAAAAGTTTCTATCATATCCCCTCTGTCTCTTCTTTCTTCCAAGCTATACATGTTAAGGTCCTTTAACCTTTCCTGGTAAGTTTTTTCCTGCAATCCATGTATTAGTTTAGTAGCTCTTCTCTGAACTCTCTCTAGAGTATCTATATCCTTCTGGAGATATGGCCTCCAGTACTGCGCACAATACTAGTATGACCTCAACTGGAATACGCAGTTCAGTTTTAGACACCAGTTCCCAAAAAAGGATATCAGAGAACATGAGAAAGTGCAGAGAAGGGCAACCAAACTGGTGAGTGGCATGGAGGATCTCAACTATGAGGAAAGATTACCTGAACTGAGTTTATTCTATCTTGAGAAGAGGAGATAAAGGGGGATATGATCAACAAGTATAAATACATAGGTGGTCTATATAGTGAACTTGGTGTAGAGTTATTCAGTTTCAGGTCATTACAGATGACAAGAAGAGACACTCTTTACATCTGGAGAAAAAATATTGAACATCTACATATGGAAAGGCTTCTTCACAGTAAGAGCTGTAAAAGTGTGGAATAGACTCCCCCAAGAACTAGTTCTGGACAGCTCAGTAGATTGCTTTCTAGAGCTGGATGCATTCCTAAATAAAAAAAATAAAAAACAACTGGATACTAATTTTTAGAGATAATAACACCAGGGGTAGTTGATAAAGGGAATATTGGATTCCCTCATGGGGAATAAGAAAGGATTTTTTTTCCCCCACTGGAGAAAATTGGATTATGCTGTATTGAGTTTTTTTTTTGCCTTCCTCTGGAAGAACTGTGGATATAGAAAAGTGTACATGGAAGTTTTCTATTTGTGTATCTTTTTTTTCTTTTTGTTATTGCTTGAACTAGATGTGTTTTTTTAGAGCCGGTTCACATTTGTGCGGCTGCGGCGTTCGCATGTAATGTCGGAGCGCACTGCTCCTTCATTACATGCGATCGGCTGTGCGGTGCGAGTTTAGCCATACACTTTGTATGGCTAAATTCGCACCGCACCCGCAGCAAACACGCACAGGACCCTTTTTGGCAGCCGCATCAGGATCGGATCGCACAGCGGTTCACACTTGTGCGATCCGATCCTGTGCGAACTGCAAGATCGCACTGCGATATGCGATCAAACTGGGGGTGTCGTTAAGATTACATTGACACCCCCAGCGTATCGCATATGGCAGTGTGAACTGCCGGGGGTGCGTTTGCGATGCGGGAACAGGCTGCGGATTCGCAGCCTTCCCGCATCGCATAAGTGTGAACCGGGCTTAACCTTACTAACTGTATCTTTGAAGCCTTCCCTACTATAACTAAAACAATATGTTTTGGCTATACGTACTGTACACTTTAACTCATTTTAAAACCTTTATTGTATTCATTTCTCATATTAAGTGTTAAGAAAGCTTGGGCTTTGAGACAAAGCAAATTCTTTCAAATTGCCCTCGTTACTCCTTTATTCTTAAGCAGAAGAACAATATATGGATGTTTTATTATGACATTAACATGTGAATAAATGATGATTCAAAGTGGGGTAATAAGTAAGTAACTTTGCTAACCTAAATAAATGATTCAGTAAATAATATGTGTTGCGCTAAATCAAACAAAGTGCATATGAAAAATATAAAAGATATTCAATCTCAAAATATTGCAACAAAAGTCCATGTGATTAAATACGTGACATGAATATTGAATAAGTCCTTTCGGAAATAACATATATAAAGATCCACGTGTATATAAAGTGCTGTGATCTCTAGATAAAAAACTCCTCCAACACAAAGGTGACCAAAACTTCTCAGTGACTGTGAGAGAATCCACCACCAGAAGTGCAAGCCTCTCACCTTAATGTCTGACCCAGGTGCCACCCAGGGTCAGACAAAGCAATCCCCTAACAGGGGTAATCAATTATCAGCAACAAGGTATGAGCAAGAGGGTCCGGGATTAGCACAGCTCATCCATCCATATCACAGGCCATAGATGAAAAAAAGGGAACAAAGCAAAAAATTCTAGTGCTCTCTGTATAACTTGATCAGGCAGAAGTTTAATTGAAAATCAGGGTACTCACAAAACGCTGTAGTATACAAGTGCAATACAGCAATGTTTCCATGGAAGGGTGTGACGTCTGCAGCACGGCTCCACCCCCCTGTAAGCATTACGTCTGCGCTCAGGGCTATCGACTTCTTCAGCCCCTTGCTGAAGAAGTCGATAGCCCTGAGCGCAGACGTAACGCGTACAGGGGGGGGGGGGATGGATGAGCTGTGCTGATCCCGGACCCTCTTGCTCATACCTTGTTGCTGATAATTGATTACCCCTGTTAGGGGATTGCTTTGTCTGACCCTGGGTGGCACCTGGGTCAGACATTAAGGTGAGAGGCTTGCACTTCTGGTGGTGGATTCTCTCACAGTCACTGAGAAGTTTTGGTCACCTTTGTGTTGGAGGAGTTTTTTATCTAGAGATCACAGCACTTTATATACACGTGGATCTTTATATATGTTATTTCCGAAAGGACTTATTCAATATTCATGTCACGTATTTAATCACATGGACTTTTGTTGCAATATTTTGAGATTAAATATCTTTAATATTTTTCATATGCACTTTGTTTGATTTAGCGCAACACATATTATTTACTGAATCATTTATTTGTGTAGTGGGATCACATTTTAGTGTTTGCAGCTGATCACATTTATTAATTTTTTTAGGTTTCATACTGCGCTGATATTTTTTCACATTTTTAACTTTGCTAACCTGTATATAATGAATGCAATTACGATCCAATTTTCTAATCAAGAGGTATACATGGATAAGCTGTAACCACAGATGGCTTCTGCACTATATTATTGGGCAGATTTCTTTAAATGGAAGTATGCTGCATCTGGGAGAGTAGATGATGTTAAATGGATGCTGTGGGTATTAATGAAAAAGAGAAATGCGGCTGTGTATACTAGAATTTACAAGGGCACCTTCATCCCAGTTAAATTGTAAAAAATATTTTTAAAGATGTTTCGCAATGCAACATGCAGGAAGGCCAGCCAGCTGGAGGTGAATGACGCTATACCACCATCCAAGCTGCGTGGTCACCACGCATGCGTCGCCCAAAAATCCAAGAAAAAAAGGGAAAGGGCCATAGAGGATTTTTATGGTGCCATACAAAAAGTGATCATAAACTCATAAAGAGATTAGATTAAAAAATTAAATTTTTATTCAAAAAAGACAAGTTTAAAATTCATCATGAGTATCAGTGGTATACAGGATATTCACACAGTGTATCAGACAAAAACATGAACAATATAGTATCAGGGGGGAACATGGACTAATATGTGTTAACCCAATGGTTTGGTAATGAAGCAAAATCATTTTTCCTTGTCACATAGTGACAGGGTGGTCCATGTCCCTCCATAAACTTGACATGCTTCGCGGCTAGATACCGCTTCTTCAGAAGTTTGATATATAAAGATAAGCTGTAACAGATAAAAAAGCATCAGTAAGAAATCAATTGCATTCAGGCATAGTGACATCAATACCAAAAATGCCTCCAACAGTGCTAAATCACCACAGTGCCACCACCACCAGGATTGTACTGTGTAGGGAGTGAACCCAGCCCATCAAATAGCCCCCCAGGCGGGTGTGGTGTCGCCAAAAAACATCGCCCAACCCACAGAGCTCGGAAAAGAGGAAGGGGGAAGGGAATCATATAAGGTATTTCAGTCCAACCTGTGCTAGTAATAGCACCAGTTAAATCAAGTAGCAAGGTCAGGTCAATCCACTAGTACTTATGCTTGATTGGTAAAAGAGAAAGAAATCCACCTTTGGATATACCCCATTGATGTTAACAATCGTAAAATATGACAATGAATTGGGGAAGATTTTATGTAATTGTCATAAATAAGTCAAGACAGGTTGTGTTGTCTTGACAGGGAGTGCTATTGTATAATAAAGTAAAAAATGAAAATTCATACCCAAAGAAGGGAGGGGAAAGGGATTTTCCAGTGATTGGCCCAAATCTAGATGCAAGGACTCCCCAGTGGTCAAATGCGGTCTCCACATTAACTAAAAAACCAGTATATTTCAACCAGAAAGTGAGATTTCAGTGTAATTTAGCGTGTGACTGTAGGCATGCACGAACAGTACTTAGCTCAAAGGGGGAAAAGGACAAGTTAATCCCAAATCGTACTAGAGCCAAAACTCTGCAAGAGGCAATATGAGAGAGAGCCCATAGTAAGTTATCAATGTTTAAGATTGAAAAAGTAGTCACAAATAGTCTAGTCATGGCACAAGAGTAGTCACAGGTTACCTGATAGGGGACGCCACATTCCTCTGACCACCGATAACATCCGAGTAGTGGTGGCGCTTCTTATGGCCACACAATCCGGCCGCCAACCAATCCAAGCCGTGGGACTGGCGCGCCCGGACCCTCTGTCAAAGTGCGCACGCGCACTTTGACAGAGGGTCAAAGAACGTATTAAATTGGGTATTAAATTAAAAAGAAGGAACCCTTTAGTATGGCTAAAATATATTTTTTTTCTTTTTCTGTTGATGTAATGATCATACCATGTGAACAGCATTAGTAATTAGCAATGCAGTAATAAAACAGTTACCTGAAATGAAATACTTTATCGTTATTGTATATACCATTTCTATTTACAGTAATTAAAAGATAAGTAATAGTACTAAAACTAAATAAATAAAACCAATTACGTATCCTGAAATATAAGCTGTGATGTTCAAATAGATGTGGGAGAGCTGGGACATGGCTTCCAATTGAGAGATGATGTCAATGGATTTTCAACTTCCTCCTTGCAGAATCTCTGTGGGTTAATTACAGCTAGAAGGATGAAGTCCCCTGCTGACCTAAGAGGAGACACAGGGAGCTAGATTGATATACATTATCTCCCCAAGGAACAAATAATTGCAGGAAGCCTTGTTAAGACATATAAGGAGATTTTGCACAAGGAACTCAGTTACTAAAAGGAATCTTTTTAACTTCCTACTCTTGCCATTGGAAATTTACGTGCAATTCACTCAGATCAAGAATGACCTACTTTTTCTTTTTTTAACTGAACGATGTTTATATAAAAGAAATACATGTAATTTTAAGGTGGCCATAGATGGGGGAATTGTAATTAGTAGTGTGGGGAGATGAGAAATCTGCCCATTAGCGTTGTAAGAGTCATACTCGCACAGATTATGTTAACCTTAGGTGATGTCTGTGTCCCCGACCAGGTAATGACTGGCCAGTTAACAACAAGCTGAAAAATCTCTGCAAGTGTTAATGAGCAGCTAGAATGTTCAAACTAGCTTCATATGTTAACCCCTGTCATATGTGGTTATTACAAGCTATAGTTGGATCAGTGTCATCTGATCTGAATGTTGGACTGTAATGGAGATGAGTTTAGGCAGGACATCATATTAACTGCTTTTCCGTAAATAAATATTTCATTTTGTTTTGATGTATTCTTTTTTATATGCAATCTAGGAAGAATACTATAGACAGTAATAAGACCAGTTAATATTTAACAATGGCATTTTACAGCTATTCAATGAAAAACCTAAAATGACAGTTTTCTGCACAGTCATAGATGTTTCCATGCCTGGGAAGCATTGCCTTAAGGCACACACAAACAATTTGCAGGCCTCCAGCTGTTGTGGGACTTCATGACCCATCATGCCCCAGATGAAATTCTGCAGCAGCAAAGGGATCCAGGATACCCAGCACTGCCTACAGCATAAAAGCAGAAGTATAACTTAATATAATCAAATGGTGACAATGCACCAAACAATTTAAAGGCTAATAAAGCTAAATCAGTAGTTGGTCCATGAAACTTTTTCTTTTAATTCATTTTTATTGCAGCAATAACAGGTGTACGTACACCGTTGTAACAGATGAATTAGAAAACAGCCAGCATAAAGGAATAAGGCATTGCTAAGCATACAATGCCAATGGTCTAAATGGAAACAATGTATTGTATTGTATTTTTTTTTTCATTTCTAAGTAAAAGAAATAGACAAAAAGCAATACAAAGAAAGGTAATGACCCCTACCTTACATTTAACAGCAATGGTTTCATAAAGTATATATAGCATATAGAACTTTAACATATCAATATATGGAATGTATATATTCTATATAATATAGGAATCCTTGGGTCTCTGTGGTGGCAGACTAAATGCAAGGTGCTATGGAATGTATGTTGTGGATTATGAAACCTATTAAAATGTATGAATCAACCTCAAAAGTTCAAGAATTATTTTGGATAAAAGTATAATTGGGGAAAGAGTGGGGAAATATTTTTACAAGTAAGACTGCCTGTTCAATGATCCCACCAATGTGTACTGCATATGTGTGTTTTCAACAAATGTAATCTTTAAGAGGACATTATAACATTACATATATACATTGTTTGTTGTGTATGGGATGGCGTAGCTACAGACCAGTCAGGGTGCCCATGCTGACCTGTACACACAGCCAAAATTCCCCACGATGGGCAGGTGAGCATCAGAACTGGACCACGGAGGAATGGATGAAGGTGGCCTGGTGTGATCAATCACATTTTATTTTACATCATGTGGATGGCTGGGTGTGTGTTTCATACCTGGGGAATAGATGGAAACAGGATGCACTATGGGAAGAAGGCAAGCCAGTAGAGGCAGTTTGTTGCTTTGGAAAATGTTCTGCTGGGAAACCTACCATTCATATTGATGTTCCTTTGACACATATTACCTACCTAAACATTGTTGCTGACCAAGTACACCTCTTCATGGAAACGGTATTCTCTGACGACAATGTCTTCTTTCAGCAGGATAATATGCCCTGCCACAATGCAAAAATGGTTTTAGAACAGTTTGAGGAACACAACAACCAATTTGATGTGTTGACTACAAATTTTTCAGATTTTAATCCAAGTTAGCATCTGCGGAATGTGCTGGACAAACAGGCCCAATCCATGGAGGCCCCGCCTCACATCTTACAGGACTCATAGGATTTGCTACTGATGGATTGGTGCCAGATACCACAGCATACATTTAGAGGTCTAATTGTCTCGATGGGTCAGCTCTGTTTTGGCAGCAAAATGGGGATCTACTCAATATTGGGTGGGTGGTTATAAACCTATGGCTGATCGAATGAACTGGTGCTTACAGAAACCACTTTTTTATTTTAATCCAATAGGCTCTGAAATCTAGTCCTTGTGCACTGGGCAAGTCATCTAAATGTACCATCTTCTGTCCAAATTGAAAACCTGCATGGATGCATGCTGTACTTTTCATGGTGCACTTTTTGATCAGATGTTATTGCTGCATTCTTCTTGGCCTATAGTGGCCATCATTTCTAGAAACATCTGTTTCATTGTACATGGGTGCAACCAGATCCTATATACAAGATTATTGGGTATACACATAGCTTTGTGATGTCTGAATGTCAGAGGAGGGTGTGACGAGACCCTTGCTCGCTCTGTCCGCTCTCCCGACACTCCTCTGTTTCTAGTCAGTCAGCTTGCAGATCGCATCATGTGATGGTTCGGTCAACCAAGGATCCGGGATCCGAACTACAGCTCTGTGCCGTTCGGAATCCATTAGAACACACACCAGGCAGGCTGTATGTAAGTTCAAACAGGAAGACGTTTATTGCAAGAACACAGCACACTTTTATACAGAAAGTGGAACATCCATGCAAATGAGGACTTGAAAATGAGTCAACAGGGATTGGTCAGATAGCTTTGACCAATGCAAGGAGGGCTGCTATGCAAATGAGGACTTGAAAATGAGTCAACAGGGATTGGTCAGATAGCTTTGACCAATGCAAGGAGGGCTGCTATGCAAATGAGGACTTGAAAATGAGTCAACAGGGATTGGTCAGATAGCTTTGACCAATGCAAGGAGACAGAAGCCCCAGGGGGCAATCAATGTACACAATAGTCAGACACAGAACAATGGTTCCCTAACGAGCCCTGAATACACATTCCTCTGAGTGTCAATATATCCCTTAGCAGACAACAGGTGAGGTCATTAGCACACCTGACAATAGCCACCTCAGACAGTAAGCAACATTTTCATAACTTCTAAAATATGCATCACATTCAAATAAAACTTACATTTTCAGAATCAGCATACTTCAAATGCAAACATAACAAAAAATCATAGAAATCCCTCCAGGGGTTAAAAAGTTAGACCGAAGTCCTTTTCTGACCGACCGTCTCTTCAGAACTTCCTGGGATGACCATAATAGGAGTGGACTTCCTGCTCAGAAACCTCATTGCAAAGGGGACAATTGACCTTGCTGACAAATATGAAGCAATTCAACCCATCTGTCCTTAAATTCCAGTGATGGTGAACACCATCACATATCTTCCCCCGGGTAAACAGTCCAACAGCCACAGTGGGACCCCGAACGGGTCAACTCGAGGATGTTGGAAAAGTAGTCTTAAGGTTCTAGGTCTGTCTGTCGGGATAACCCCTCCGCATTCCCATGTATATTCCTGGTGTAGGGGTGTGGGGCCTTTGTATAATTGAGAAATCTACACGTATGTGTCTTCCATCAAGTTCCATTCCATTTGCATGTTCTATTGCCTCCTTTGAGTCTTCAACATTTTCAAAGCAGACAAACGCGAAACCCCTGGAACGTCGAGACTGCCGATCATACACAATGGATACATCAGCCATTGGACCATATGTTGAAAATACTTCTCTTAGATCTCGCTCCGTTGTGTAACGACTTAGGCCAAACACGCCCAAACAGCAGTTAGGATCAGGATTTACCGGACGTACTCTACTTCCTATATGCCGTCTTCAATTTGACATGGGAGAGCGACTGTGGCTGTGACGTCTGGTGGTCTCGGCCATGGTGGCCTCTGGGGCATAAGAGGAAGTTAAATGGCCCAAATCGTTCCCCAAAAGTACTTCTGCGGGTAACTCGCGTAGTAATCCCACTCGCACATATTGCTCCCCTGAGCCCCAATCCAAGAGGACTTGGGCGGTGGATAAACGTAGCACCTGGCCCCCTGCTACCCTGACTGCAACAGTCTGGCCGGTCCGGGCTGACTGGGGAATCATGTGAGGCTGGATGAGGGTAATCGTAGCCCCGGAATCGCGGAGTCCCTGGGCCAGCTGCCCATTAACCCATACTGCCTGGCGATGGTGCTGCCGATTATCTCCGGCAGCAGCTTGGACAGGATCCACTTCAAAAAGTTCGCCGCACTCTTCCTGAACATCTCGATGGTTGGGCTCATTCTGGTAGCAATGAGCCGCTGGTCTGGATGGATGATTAGTCTCTCGATACCTCGTGGATTGGCTAGGGCAATGTCGTTGCAGATGACCAGTTTGGTTACAGGTATAGCACTTAGGTCCGGTAGGAGGGTTGGGTCAGGCTGGGGGTCTCGAGGCAGACCACGGAGGTACTGAAGTCGGCTTAGAGGCTGGTAAACTGGGCCGAGATAGTGGATAACGCTCATTTTCGCCTGACCTTCGAGAGTCCAGATATTCATCGGCCAGAGTAGCCGCTTGCTGTACCATCTGTGGTTGTTTATCTCGCACCCAATCCCGTACTACTGGAGGGGTGTGGTTAAAAAACTGTTCTAATAGTACTAGCTGGGTGATGTCCTCTATAGTATGAGCGTGGCTTCCCTGGAACCAGCTCTTAATTTTCCGCTGCATACGATGTGCCCACTCCACGTATGTTGTGTTGGTTTGTTTCTGGGATTCTCGGAACTTAATCCGGCTGGCTTCGGGTGTAATGGCAAATCGGGCTAGCAAAGCTTCTTTTACCCGGTCGTAGTCTTTAGCGTCTTCGTCCTCCAGGGCCCGAAATGCATCCGCCGATCTGCCAGTTAAATTACTCGCCAGTAAAACGACCCAATCTTGGCACAGTACTTCATGTATCTGGCATAGTCTCTCAAAGTCCTGCAGGAATGCGTCAATTTCCTCCTCTCCTTCCTTAAATAGTTTGAACGCCCGAAAGGGCAACTTACGGAAAGTCGCTGCATCTTTAGGCGTTGTCTCCGATTGCCGTATTTCTGCCATTCTCTGCTCATGTTGCCGTTCTCGTTCTTTCTCTTGTCACTCATCCTGCAGCTGGATGCCTCTAATGGCATTCTGTATGGCGGTCTCTGATGGGTTAGCACCATATAATGCCAACCGCTCTCAAACTCATTGCTGAAACAA
This sequence comes from Pelophylax lessonae, assembly GCF_965119305.1. Taxonomy (NCBI): domain Eukaryota; kingdom Metazoa; phylum Chordata; class Amphibia; order Anura; family Ranidae; genus Pelophylax; species Pelophylax lessonae. The sequence goes on along the minus strand of NC_138770.1, from coordinate 224,491,113 downwards.
GTCTTCAACTGACCGGGGTCCTGCATCACCACCCCTCTGATCCATCTCGGCTAGCTCACTGATCAGGGGGCCTTGTTCTTTGTCCCACCGGTCCCTCTGCGGCTCTCAAGTAAGTCTTTCAGCGTGGCTCTCCTGCATGCTGCATAGCTGGTCATTGACCTTGGTGGTTTGGAGTGTCCTGGTAACTGGAGAGCAAATCCCACCGCTGCCAACCAATGCGACGAGACCCTTGCTCGCTCTGTCCGCTCTCCCGACACTCCTCTGTTTCTAGTCAGTCAGCTTGCAGATCGCATCGTGTGATGGTTCGGTCAACCAAGGATCCGGGATCCGAACTACAGCTATGTGCCGTTCGGAATCCATTAGAACACACACCAGGCAGGCTGTATGTAAGTTCAAACAGGAAGACGTTTATTGCAAGAACACAGCACACTTTTATACAGAAAGTGGAACATCCATGCAAATGAGGACTTGAAAATGAGTCAACAGGGATTGGTCAGATAGCTTTGACCAATGCAAGGAGGGCTGCTATGCAAATGAGGACTTGAAAATGAGTCAACAGGGATTGGTCAGATAGCTTTGACCAATGCAAGGAGGGCTGCTATGCAAATGAGGACTTGAAAATGAGTCAACAGGGATTGGTCAGATAGCTTTGACCAATGCAAGGAGACAGAAGCCCCAGGGGGCAATCAATGTACACAATAGTCAGACACAGAACAATGGTTCCCTAACGAGCCCTGAATACACATTCCTCTGAGTGTCAATATATCCCTTAGCAGACAACAGGTGAGGTCATTAGCACACCTGACAATAGCCACCTCAGTCAGTAAGCAACATTTTCATAACTTCTAAAATATGCATCACATTCAAATAAAACTTACATTTTCAGAATCAGCATACTTCAAATGCAAACATAACCAAAAATCATAGAAATCCCTCCAGGGGTTAAAAAGTTAGACAGAAGTCCTTTTCTGACCGACCGTCTCTTCAGAACTTCCTGGGATGACCATAATAGGAGTGGACTTCCTGCTCAGAAACCTCATGGCAAAGGGGACAATTGACCTTGCTGACAAATATGAAGCAATTCAACCCATCTGTCCTTAAATTCCAGTGATGGTGAACACCATCACAGAGGGCATGCATGCAGTCTCTCTGTTGTTACTTGAATATTAAGAAAATAACTGGAAGTTGCATTTTATTAACAGGTACAAAGTTAGAATCAATAATGCCAAACAAGCTCAGAATGGCACAGAGCATGCATAAATTGAAGAAAAAAGAAAGCACAAACATATAAAAAAGCTTCACAAACATGGATTCTTCCCAGTAATGTCTCTATGTCTCAATCAGGGCAACATGTGGCTGCATAGCAACAGAGAGTCAAGCTGAGAATCACTGCTTCGGTAAAACAGTCCACAACACAAACTGCTACTTGCGATTATCATCATAGACATCACCCCTCTCAGTGAAGTCCAGGGTAGCTCTGGTAACATAGGTAAACAACTAAAGGAATCCAAGGACAAAGGACTACCCCACTAGAACTAAAGTACTCAGGTAGCAATTTGAAAGGACTCCCCACAGTAGCTTGGCCTCCAGAGAAGCTGTGTGCTACAAGGTACTGGCCCAGCTGCTGGCACACCAGTTCTGACATTGGAGGGCCTCTTGCTTGACTAAAGATCACTTGCCCAACTACTTCTGCCTCTTCCGGTGTGGTCTTGAAATCACCAAGTGTGAAAATGTGTTTAGTCTACTGTGTTAGTGCCTCTGCAAAAAGTTTCCTTCTTAATGTGCTATACTTCTTGAACATCTTCCTGTATATTTCTCTGTTTATGTTCTTGGCCCGTTTTCTGCTGCTTGTTGTCATTCTCCTGCCTTGACTTGCTGCTCCTTCCTCATAGCTCCTTGATTTTGAGAGACTGTCCCTGGTTTGGAACAAAGTCCCTCTGTCTCTCTTTCCTCATTATTTGTCCCTCATTTTAGTCTTATCTACAGTATATAGTTGTAAATAAAATGTACTTTATGTCTTTCAAAAAGTGTTAAACCTTTTTCTAAATTGCTGAATTTGTGAATTTCAAAAGCTATTATAAAAGAATAGTAGTGGTAAAAAAGCACTTGTGGGTTTAACTAATCATTTCTTTTGTATAATTCTCCTTTAAGGGGCGTGGTGGGGGGGGGGCGTGTTCTTTGCCAATATACTTTTGGTAATTGGCGTCCCTCGTTCCCATCTCAAAAACTTGGGAGGTATGTGTATTGACTCTGCCTGAACACTTCCTGAACTTTGTAATCCATTAAGATGATCTATACTAACAATTGCTGCTCTTCATCAAAATCTTCATGTTTATTGAAAAAACACAGTGTACAGATGCAGATAAAACCAGTTGACGCATTTCAGCCTACAAGGCCTTAGTCATAACTACATTAAAACAAGGAACTTTTTGATTAAAAGTATCACTAAATGCCATAGACTCCATAAATGCCATAGACTCCAACCATCAATTGCCGGAATTGATTGTAATTGATCAGCAAGAAAGAGGGCAGCCTTAGCAGCTGCAGGGTGGTTCTAGGTGTATGTTACTAACCTTTGCAGACAAATTGATACAATAATGTAAAAACATGTACAGTAAAAAATAAAAAAATAAATCAATGGGCGTCTGGCAGGTAGGGTGAAGCAGACGTATACAAATGTCATAACATCCGCAAAGAGAAAGCTAGGGGGAGAGGGCAGTTATTACAAATGTAAATCTAAATCCCACCTCAGGTTTAACCCATGAGGTGATCTCGTATTCAATCTAAAGATCCACCATGCCTCTCTTCCCAAAAGACTTCTCTCTCTGTCCCCTCCCCGGGGTTGAACAAAACAGCCTTTCTATTCCCTTAAACCTAAATGGGGAAAGATCGCCTTGATGACATACCCTAAATTGACGTGTTGCATTAGAAATGTGCCTGAGATTGGTATCATTGGTGTCACAATAGTGTTCCCCTATTTGGGTTCTTAGGATGCGTGTGGTGTAACCTATATACTGTAGGCTGCACAAAATGCAAGTAATAAGGTAAGCTACAAAATTGTACCACAGTTAATATATTGTTTCATAGTGAATTTTTCTCCTGTCATTTTGGAAACAAAAGCCTTACCCGACATGCTTAAATGGCAGAACCTACAGGTTTTGACATTGCAAGGGTAATTCCCAGGATGTGACAGCCACGTGGGTTGGCATTTGCCTGTGGAGGAGAAGAGACTAGGTTATTTTCCTAATGTTGGTGCTCATCTGCTGTAAAAATGACAACTTGCTTGAATTATCTTATATAAACTTGCCTGGGTGCCTAGGTTACAACTATGCTAGAATGCCATCTGCACTGACCTCTGGCTGTGTATTGATTAAATTCCTGATTAAAGACAGTACTGTATTTGGGCCAGCTTTCAGCTCATCACATGGTGCCGGAGAGAAGAACCTAGAGGATTTTGACCTAAGAGTGTGATTTCTTGGATATTTTGACCTGCAGTGGCCAGGCCTACCACTAGTGACATGGATTCATTAAATGTTATTTATTGTTCTCTTTATGCATCCTAAAATCATCACTGTTCAATAAGGCTGTTTAATTGAAGGTATTTCAGGAACCTATAGCCTTCTACCCACTATACTCACTGGTGCAGATAAAGAAGGTTACAGCAGGGAGGGTTGATTTACTAAAGAAAGACTGTGTACTGTGGCCTGATAATGGGAACCTCAGAGACATGCAAACTGATGATTTATGGTGTATCTGGATTTTGCAAAAGCATTCAATACAGTTCCCTATAAATGCCTAATCTACAAGCTGAGGTCTGCAGGCATGGACCTTAAGGTTTGTCCTTGGATAAAAAACTGGCTACAGGGGCGCGTTCAAAGGGTAGTGATAAATAATGTGTACTCAGACTGCTCTGGAGTAGTAAGTGGGGTGCTCCAGGGCTCTGTTTTGGGACCAATTCTGTTTAATTTACTCATACATGATATAGAGGATGGGATACATAGCCCAATCTCAGTTTTTGCTGGTGACACAAAAATATGCAGGGCAATACCTTCACATCAGGAAAAATAACTTTTACAGAAAAACTTGAACTAAATAATGGAGTGGGCAACTACATGGCAAATGAGGTTTAATGTGGAGAAATTTAGGGTAATGCATTTGGGGGTTAAAATCATAAACACAAACTACTCACTAGGGGGAAAACCTCTGGGGGAATCAAGGATGAAAAAAGATCTGGGGGTCCGAGTAGAAGATAGACTAAGCAATATCATGCAATGTCAAGCTGCAGCTACCAAAGCCGGTAGAATATTAGCATGCCTAAAAAAGAGGTTATACTCCAGAGCCAAAACTATAATCCTGCCACTTTATAAAACTCTAGTTAGGCCACATCTGGAGTATTCCATCCAATTCTGGTCACCAGTCCTCAGTAGGGATGTGCTGGAACTGGAGAGAGTCCAAAGAAGGGCAACAAAATTAATAAAGGGATTGGAGGACCTCAATTACAAGGAACAACTACAAGCAGACAAAAACCACATCGCTCATAACAGAGGAGACATCAGGTAAATGGAAACATCCATCAGGTGCACAGGCTGCGGTGATCTCTCCAAACACCATAGGATACAATACCAAGCAAAAGACAGCTGGCAACTCTGTTTAAATCCTCCAATTCTTTATTGTCACCCCTCAGTGAGTAAAAACAAGGTGGCTAATGCATTTTAGCGATGAGCCTTGATCACAGCACAAAGAACAACTACAAGCACCAAATGTATTCTCGCTGGAGAAGAGACGCTTGAGACGAGACATGATAGCGATTTAAAAATACCTCAATGGTGATCCCAACATAGGAAAAATACTTTTTATTCTCAGGGAGTGTAAGAGAACGCATGGCCACACAATGACATTGGAGGAGAAGCGGTTTAACCCTAAGCTGCGCAGGGGTTTTTTCACTGTCAGGGCGATAAGGTTGTGGAACTCTCTGGTGTCAGCGGGGAGTATTTATATTTAAAAAAAAACTCTTGGATGAGCATCTTAAAGAACACAACATAGGGGGATATTGGAAATAATTATTGACACTGACACGTACACCTACACCTACACAGGTTGAACTGGATGGACTATTGTCTTTAACCATTTAAGGACCAGAACGTTTTACCCCCCTAATGACCAGCCCATTTTTTGCGATACAGAACTGCGTTACTTTAACTGACAACTGCACGGGCATTGCGACGCTGTACCGAAATAAAATGAATGTCCTTTTTTCCTCACAAATAGAGCTTTCTTTTGGTGGTATTTGATCACCTCGCACTATAAACAAAAACAGAGCGACAATTCTGATTAAAAAACAAACAAATATTTTTTACTTTCTGCTATAAAACATTTACAATAAAAAAAAAAAAATAAACCTAATTTTTTCATCAATTTACGCCAATATATATTCTGCCACATATTTTTGGTAAAAAAAAACAAATTCCAATAAGTGTATATTGATTGGTTTGCACAAAAGTTTGCACGTCTACAAACTAGGAGATAGATTTACGTCATTTTTATTTATTTATTTTTTTCTACTTGTATGGCGGCAATCAGCATTTTTTAGCGGGACTGCAAAATTGCGGCAGACAGATTGAACTGTATTGGGGTTTGTACTAACTGGGTGAACACAGAGACCTGTGTTCAACTGTTCATCTCTGACAGAGCAGTGGTCTGCCTTGTTTACATCGACAGACCCCCTCTGGTCAATTGTCACCCCCACTATCTATTACACAAAGCGATGTACAGGTACGTCATTTCGCTTAATACAGCCGACCTGCCGCAGTAAAACAACCCCATTGAAAGAGCTGATACTCACCGTCATTTGATTTTCAACAAAGTAAAATTGCTTAGATGTTACTTTACAGTGTTATTAAACCCAGGAGCCTGCATTCACTATATCTGGTCTCCCAGAGTACACAGAGCATGGAAATGCATTCATTTTAGTAAATATAAACTGCTAAATGTCTTTTCTCATCAGCAGTTAGAGCAGTCTTGTGACTTCTATCAGTGCCTGGTTAAGCTTGTAGGAGGAGTTTTCATACTGCACTGGCTGTCGTATCAGGATGCGGAACCCCTGACCTTCTGACTAGACATTGTTGATTGGCCCTTTGCTGATCACATGCACTCTCCCAAGAAAAAAAAAAAAAAAACTCTAGCAATATACACCAAACTGAGCATGTGCAGACTGACCCCACTAACTCTGTCTTATCTGGACATGTTTTGAGGACAATGCAAGAAGGGGAGGATCTGTGCATACAGGATCAAACAGCCTTTTTACACAATGCAGAGGATTAACCCCTTAGGTTCCACAGTGAGTATAATCAGCATACTTGATTTTACTGTTGTGGGTTTAGTAAGTATGCACTGGTGTTAACTTACTAAAAGACTAGAAGATGTTCACTTTACAAACTACATCTGACAGAACAGCGGTCTGCCTTGTTTACATCGGCAGACCCGCTGATTGGCTCCCCCTCTGGCCAATCGGCGCATTTGCATGCTTCTGGCGTCCACTATCTGTTACACGAAGCGGCGTACAGGTACATCGTTTTGCACAATAGAGCCGAACTGCCGCCGTAAAACAACGGCTGGTCGGCAAGTGGTTAATCAACCTTACCTACTATGAAACTATGTAACTATCACTCTAGCTTCCACCCAAAACTGCTTTTTCATACTCATTTTTTTAAGGAAACTTTGGGTTGATATACTAAACACTAATAGACTATACACTTTGCAAAGTGAAGTTGCTCCAGAGCTTAGTAAATTAGGTAAAGCTTCACTTTGCAAAGAATATCCAATCACATGCAAGGAATATAAAAAAAACAGCATTTTTGCTTGCACATGATTGGATGATGGAAGTCAGCAGAGCTTCTGCTCATTAAGGGTCCATGTACACGGGACGCTGGAAATGGCCGTTTAGGAGCAGTTGGGCGTTTTTTTCAGAAGCCCCTGAACGCAGCTCCATGTTATCTTATCTGTCCATGTACACATGGTCGTTTACAGTCATTTGCAGGCAGTTGCGTTCAGGGACTTTTTTTAGAACGCAATTATTTGCGTTCGAACGCATGTTTCCCGGTGTTTCAAACGCAGAAACGCGGCCGAACGTGACTAAACGTGACTGAACATGATGAACCTACGTTCAGCCACGTTATAAGTTTTTTTCTTCCATTCAAAATCAATGGTTCCCTATGGGAGCCTATTGATTTGAATGGAAGTCGCACCGCAAGTCGGATCCGACTTGCGGCACGACCTGCACTGTGAGAATCTTGAGGGGGAACTCCACGCCAAAAATGGGAAAAAAACTGCGTGGGGGTCCCCCCCAGGTTCCAAACCAGGCCCTTCGGGTCCGGTATGGAATTTGAGGGTAGCCCTACTTCGAAAAAACGGCGTGGGGTCCCCCCCAAAATCCATACCAGACCCTTATCCGAGCATGCAGCCCGGCAGGCCAGGAAAGGGGACGAGCGAGCGGCCCCACCCCCCCTGGACCACACCAGGCCACATGCCCTCAACATGGGGGGGTGTTGGTGCTTTGGGGCAGGGGGAGCTCTGCACCCCCCACCTCAAAGCACCTTGCCCCCATGTTGATGAGGACAAGGGCCTCATCCCCACAACCCTGGCCGGTGGTTGTGGGGGTCTGCGGGCAGGGGGCTCATCGGAATCTGGAAGCCCCCTTTCACAAGGGGGCCCCCCAGATGCAGAGCTCCCCCTGCCCCAAAGCACCAACACCCTCCCATGTTGAGGGCATGTGGCCTGGTGTGGTCCAGGGGGGTGGGGCCGCTTGCTCGTCCCCTCCCCTTTCCTGGCCTGCCGAGCTGCATGCTCGGATAAGGGTCTGGTATGGATTTTGGGGGGGACCCCACGCCGTTTTTTTCGGCGTGGGGCTACCCTCAAATTCCGTACCGGACCCGAAGGGCCTGGTTTGGAACCTGGGGGGGACCCCCACGCAGTTTTTTTCCCATTTTTGGTGTGGAGATCCCCCTCAAGATTCTCACAGTGCAGGTCGCGCTGCAAGTCGGATCCGACTTGCTGTGCGACTTCCATTCAAATCAATAGGCTCCCATAGGGAACCATTGATTTTGAATGAAGGCAGAAAAATGCTGCTAAAAGCAACGTGGCCAAACGTGCAATAACGCAAATGGAAAAAGCTACTGAAAGCACGTTTAACAGCTGCTTTTTCCCGGCGTCAGAAATAACTTTGCAGGACGTTTTTTCTAACGTCCCGTGTACATGGAGCCTAAAGCGGAGTTCCGGCCTCAAAATCAACATAATCAATTTTGGGCCATCCGCTTGCTCTAGGTCATCTGAAAAACAAATGGATAGTTATGATTTTTTTTTTTTGTTTACTTACCTTGTTATTGAAGAAAATATACTCACCTTTCTTCCACTTCCTCCCTCTGCGGCCGTGGCCCGCACCGTCACTTCCTCCTTGCATTGACTCCTGGGAGCTGAACGTCATCGCTCCCAGGAATCAATGCGCCTGCACCGGAAGTTCCGGTGTGGGCGCGTCATTCCCTGCTAAACATATTCTGGGCATGTCCAGAAGCTGTGGAGGGATGACGCGCCCGCACCGGAAGTGACGAGCGGGGCCGGTGCAGGCACATTCTGGGAAAAGAGGACACGGAAGAGGACGCAGAAGAGGACGCCCTGGCTTCAGCTTCCCACATCCGAGATGGCAGCGCTGGAGAAGAAATTTTCAAGGTAAGTATTTCTTCTAATAGGTAAGTGCGACCCGGAACAGTACATAGGCTATCCATTGTGGAATGTAATAGCCCTGACTGTCCCGGGGGTATTTATAGCTAAATTTCACCCCCGAGGCGGGAACTCCGCTTTAACTAAGCTCTGGAGCAACTGCTCTTGTAGAGTGAAACTGCACTTTGCAAAGTGCAAGGTTTATTTGCTTTTAGTAAATCAACCCCTATATGTTCTCATTCGATCAGCAAAGAACATGGACTACATGAGTAGGGAAGGATCATGTGGTCTTCACTAACAAGTGAGAAAGCTGCATTCTGATTTGGGGTCACTGTATAATGAACGCTCCAAAAAGATACCATGCTGATGCATGCATACACTTCAGTCCATCAGAAAAAAAAGCAAAACACAGTTCCCACAATGCTCTGCTTATTCTAAAGCCTCCCGAAATGACATCATTCCTTGCAAAAGAAGTAAAAAACTGCCAACTGTGTTTTGTTGAAGGACTCTTTTCCTGTATTGCTTTGGCTTCAAGACATTAGCCTTCAGGATCCAAAGGGTAACATAACCTGGCTTGATGAATTCTTGGAATGACAAGTCTTTATGTCCAGTGTGCAGAGCTTTATTGATATAATCAGTAAAGCAATGTCAACAGTAACATTATCCTCAGACACTAAGCCATACTGGAAATTTCTCCACAGGATATGCACTGACATTGATTTAATCCAGACAAATACTTCTCTAGCAGCTTGTTTCAGAAGAGTGTCTCGGCAACCGTCGCTAGATAATTACATATCAAAATATTTGCAGCCAAAATATGCATGTATAATTATGTCTCTGTGCTTTAGTCAAGTGCTGGATGGTTTAATGTTGATTTACTAAGATCTTCAGGGTCAAACGTATTGTAGCAGCTCGCGGCTGTACAGAAAATTAGATTTACATAAATAATTAGGCTGCAAAATAAGCTTGTCATGTATAGTACTCAGTAATATAGTGTCAAGTTCAACATTTTAACTTTAAAAAGAAACTTCACCTCCTCTGGTATTTTTTCTTTACCTTATGTACTGGGTTAATCACAATTAACTTACATGCCCAGCAAATCCAGTGTTGTTCTTCTGCAACACTTCCGCTCTGCTGCCACGTGCCTGGTCCCATGCCACCATCTTCTATTCTATGTCACGTGGAGCCAGATATTTCTTGTGTGTTCTTTTAGCCAGCCTAAGATGACACACCACCGGGTCTGGTGTCTGACCACTGCGTCCTCCTGCAGCCTCCTGGAATATGTAATGGGAATATTCCAGGTGGTGGCAGGAGCAAGTCATTCTCCCCTAGGTGGAAATGAAGGCATAGGAGGCATGCAGCAGTAAATTAAATAAAGTCAGTTCTTATTCTGACGAAGGGGGAGCGGGACAAAGTATGTTTTTTGGATAAAGTTCCCCTTTAAGATGAAAGTTATGTGCTTAAATGCAAATAAAATCAAAAGTATCATAGACAGTACTACATTTTTTAATAAAAAGTATAATATGCCACTGACTAAGTGTTGGCCGCATGTGTTCTGTTTAATAGTTCTATTTAGCCCAAGTGTCAGACTAAATTTCATCATGGGCCACATCAGCATTATGGCTGTCCTCAAAGGGCTAGTTGTATCTGTAAGACTATATAAATTCATGCAGGGCTTTTTTTTCTCTCAGAGAATAGGTGCAGGAACTCAACCATGCACCCCCCCCCCCCCCCCCCACACCGAACCACATCAAATGAGTGTGGACAAATTGCAAACAGAGGATCGTAAGGGACAATAAATACCAGGAGTGAGGTATGTGTAGAATATAGGGATGGATGCACTACATACAGAGTCCAGGGGTGCACTATGTGCAGAGTGCAGAGTTGCGGAGTGTGCTACAGAGTGCAGAGTTTAGGGGTTCGTTATGCAGAGTGTGCAGGAATTAGTGCTCTTTTACAGGCTGTTCACATCTCACTTCCATCGCTCCGTCTGGATGCGAGGGCCACATGAAATGGCCTGGAGGGCCGGATTCGACCCGCAGGCCTTGTGTTTGACATGCGATTTAACCTGTTCTTTACTTGCACGCTGCATCGTAGTGCATCAGCAGCACTCACAGTTGTGCTCTGTGTCACATTAGACTGATGGTTGGAACAAAATACTAGAGGTTCCTTCTATGAGCAGATAAATCAGTCAACATGCTAAAGGAAAAAACACAGATATTTTTGATATGTGTTAGAGCACCTGTTACAACCTTACTGTGCAAACTACTTATTGGATAACTAAATAGAAGAATAGAAATGTATACCCTCATTGCTTTTCAGATGGGACGCCGGGTCGAACCCATTGATGTATCACCTAGTTACCTGTTATTTGAATGTTATATGCTGCAGTTTTGTATTTTAAAGTGCCTTGTTTTATCACGGCATGTACCTAATATTTTCACTGCATATTACTGTACCATGTTTCTTTTGCCTTTAATAAAAACCGTTTAAAAGAAAAAGAAGAATAGAAATGTAATAAATTGCAGCTTACCAGTCCTTAGATGTGGCGGCTGCATTCGTTTTCCTTTTTCAGGCTAATAACATTTTTGGCAAATACAGAACTTACATGCTAATCTTGCCAGAATTGCACTGCCCTTGTTGTAAACTGAACTGGAATCATAACACAATGCTGTCTTATTTTTATATACTACTAATCTCATCATCCCCACAAAATATAGAAAAACAAAGGCTAATGCATTCGAAGTACAGCCTGATTGGTAACCTTTACTTCCTCCATAGATAAAGAAGAAGAGTAAGTATAGCCACCAAGGAACAGAAAGTGTGTTAAAGTACTTGTAAACCCTTACATATATCCAGTGAAGGGACTATCCTCTGGTGATACACACAGATTAAACAAATCCTCCTACATAAGCTGTACCTGTTTATTTTAAGTATACTCTTCTTTACATCCCGTCAAAGTCCACAGTATACAAGCTTGTCTGAGCTGTCAGAAAAAAAGGGAGCAGAGAGCTTAACCACTTTACGACCAGTCACTGTGCCTCCACTGCGGCACAGTGGCTCGTTATCGTCCAGCGACGTAGTACGTAGTACTACATCGCTGGACTCCTCCCCTTGTGGGCGGTGCTCGCGCGCTGCCGGAGGCTCGCTCCCGCTGTATTCAGATCGCCGCTGCTCTTCCCCGATCGTCGGGGAATCGAGTTTGGAGATCCGCCCGCTTGTGTAAACAGAGCGGGCGGATCTCCCAAGTGACAGGCAGGGTCAGATTGCAGGGTTCAGCATAGCTGAAAATGCGATCTGTCCCTGTGTCACTCAGTCACCTCCCCCCCCCCCCCACAAGTTAGTAAGCAACAGGCATACATTAACCCCTCCCTCTCCAATAAAATTAACCCCTTCCCTGCCAGTGTCATTTTTACAGTTGCAGTGCATATTTATAGCACTGATTACTATAGAAATGTCACTGGTACCCCCAAAAGTGTCAAAAATGTCAGTCAAGGGTCCGATCTGTCCGCCGCAATGTCGCAGTCCCGCAAAAAAAATCGCAGATCGCCGCCATTACTCAAAAATGACAGAAATCTTTCCCTTAGTTAGTAAAGGCAATAACTTTTGCGCAAACCAATCAAAATACGCTTATTGTGATTTTTTTTACCAAACATAGGTAGCAGAAAACAAATTGGCCAAAAATTTAAAAAAATTTTGATTTTTACATTTTTTGGGGGGAATTTCATATAAAAAATTTGAAAAATATTGTTATTTTTTCAAAATTTACGCTCTTTTTCTGTTTATAGCGCAACAAGTAAAAATTGCACAGGTGATAAAATACCACCAAAGAAAGCTCTGTTTGTGGGAAAAAAAAGGACGTAAATTTAGGTTGGGTACAGCGTCGCACGACCGCGCAATTGTCAGTTGAATTCGCACAGTGCCGAATCGCAAAAAGTGGCCTGGACGTAAGACAGCAAAATCCTCCAGTGGTAAAGTGGTTAATTTATACTCTGCACAGTTCAGTGAGGAGAGCTCTGAGAGCTGATTGGAGGGTAGAAACACACCCCCTTCTACACAGCTCACAGGTACAAAGCTGAGGCTGTCAATCAACTGGAGGTCCCGCTCCTGTCACCATTTTTCTCTTGGTGTCAGGAAAACTTGTCAGAAGTGATTCATGCCGAAATCAGAGAAAGGAAGCAGCAGACAGAAATTACATTTAGTGCTTTATATCGTGACAAGTACACAGTATATAGGGATATGCTTTGTTCATATTTCATGTCTGAGGTTTACAACCACTTTAATTGTAGAATTACCAGATAAAAAAAGGGTAATTTTTAAAAACATTCAATTACAATGACTTATGTCACAATTGTATACGCTATAATATTTTTTCTTCATTTGCTATTTTTTTCCCATGAAAGTGGAGTTACCTTTTAACTACCCCAGCGGCTGTTGAACAGGGCTTAGAAGTCAAAGAATAGATACTTCGATCAAACGTTTTCACTGGTGTTGTTAGTAAGAGATTGGATCCATAAATAGGAAAAAAGTTTGTGTACCTGATTTTCCCGTGGATTTACCCAACCCAATAAGAATAAAGCAGTTAACAAATCCCAAATGCCTGTGTTCATGTGTTGCTTGATTAACACATCTACAGGCATGTATTAAGGAGAATCAGGAAACAGAGATTCTGCAGAAGGAATCTGATTGTCCTGCCCGAGTTTCAGACTCATTCACTCATCTTTATATATGACAGACTGTCTGTAGTAAATTCCTTGGAGGCCATCCCTGGGAACTGTAACTGTTTCCGAATGGTTACACCATGTGTTAATAAATGCTAAGTCTTGTGTTCTGGAGATCTGACATTAAGAGGAAAAGGATGAAGTGTTGCAGCTACATGTCATCTGTAAAGCAGCAGAGCAAAGTCACAGAGGAAATACAAGTGTTTACAATATTCATTTATGTAGAGCTGTGCCTGTGTGAGCTACTTTGATGTTAAGATGTAAATGCCTATTTGAAAATTAAAGCAATACATCCAAAATAAAAGTACTTTTAAAATGTTGTATCAACATTGTGAGCTCTTATATTAGGAAGATCAATTGTGTTCCTATACGGAACCCTGACTTTTCAATTTACTGTGCTTTTGCCAGTCTAGTAGTTCTCAAACAAGAAACATAGTTGCTGAGAAATGTAGAAACTGTTGCTGTGAACGGTATCAGCACATATTCAAAGCACCCAGGAAAGCGCAAAGGTGGGGAAGAGCTTATGGCTGTTTTAAAGAGGTTGTAAACCTCAGAAAAAAAATGTAAAAAAAGAAAAACCTGAAAGACAAAGGCATAATGAGCTAGTATGCATCGCATACTAGCTTATCATGAAATAGTTACCTTAGAACGAAGCCCCTACAGTGCCCCCGCTCACTGTAACACGGCAGACATTTTCGGCCGTCCTTCTTCCTGGTTTGCGTCCTCCACCCATCTGATTGGCCGAAGGTGCGGTGACATCACCCCTGCGCATGCGCGCGGGAGCCGCACATGCGCGCAGGAGCCGCACAGGGTTCTGAAGGAACAGCACGGGTGGCCGTACCTTCAGAGCGCATGCGTCGATGACGTCATCGGCTGTATGCAATGTGAATATCTCCTAAACGGTGCAAGTTTAGGAGATATTTACAGTACCTATAGGTATGCCTTATTATAGGCTTACATATAGGCAAAAGTCATTAAGGGGGTTTACAACCTATTTAAGTAGGAGATGTGTGAATGTTCAGAAATATTAATCTCTTCCCAATCTGAGTGAATTGATCTGTGTCTAAATAAGGTGGGTCTTGAACCTGTCTAAATATTTTTATCAATATTCTTTTGACCACATGTACTAACAGTGGTTTTTCTGTGAACAAACACATTGGGTTTTTTTTACTGGAAAATCAATTAGCTTCTAACCTCAGCTTGTTCAATTAAACTTTGACAATAAGGCCCCTTTCACACACTCGGTCCGTCGGACGGACTCCGTTTATCTCAGCGGGGGATCAACCGGTCCGCCTGTGTGAAAGGGGCCTAAAGCAACAACTGGAAGCTGATTGGTTTCTATGCACAACTGCACCATATTCTGCACTCTCCATTTTTAGTAAATCAACCCCATTGAAAGAGCTGGAGCTCACTGCCATTTGATTCTCAACAAAGTAAAATTGCTTAGATGTTTTTATACTAAACCCAGGACCCTGCATTCACTATATCTGGTCTCCCACAGTACACAGAACATGGAATGCAATTATTTAAGTAAATATAAACTGCTAAATATCTTTTCTCATCAGCAGTTAGAGCAGTCTTGTGACTTCTATCAGTGCCTGGTTAAAGCTTGTAGGAGGAGTTTTCATACTGCACTGGCTGTCCTATCAGAATGCAAGACCCCTCACCTTCTGACTAGACATTGTGGATTGGCCCTGTGCTGATCACATGCACTCTCCCAAGAAAAAAAAAAAAAAACCTCTAGCAGTACACACTAAACTGAGCATGTGCAGACTGACTCCACTAACTCTGTCTTATCTGGACATGTTTTGAGGACAATGCAAGAAGGGAAGGATCTGTGCATACAGGATCAAACAGCCTTTTTACACAATGCAGAGGATTAACCCCTTAGGTTTCACAGTGAGTATAACAAGCATACTTTACTGTATATACAGACTGATTTTACTGTTGTGGGTTTAGTAAGTATGCATTGGTGTTCATTTACTAAAAGACGAGAGGATATTCACTTTACAAAGTACATTTTCACCTAGTTTGGGAAAAAGAAGGAAGCTGAATTTTTCTTTGAATACCAAATCATGCACAAGGAAAAAAAAAACACAGGAGTTTTGCTTGCACATGCCCAGCAGTCTTACCTTGCTCACTAAGCTAAGTTGAAATTCACTTTGCTAAGCCTAAACTTCTTTAGTAAAATAACTCCATTGTGTCATTATGTGCTTCTACTGTGACACGTTTGACATAGGCATGACATGATCATTGCCTGCCATTTAGAGGTGTATGAGGAAGTAATTGCATATTTATCTACTTAATCTGGCCTCCCAATCATCTGTAAAATAATTGTCTACCCCGGGGTAAAATAAGTCTCCCCAGGGGCTGTGGCAGGAGAACCCATCCAGGTCAAGGGGACAGCCAGAGGGCAGGCCGGGTTTTGGAGTGTAATCCATGAAATAAAAAGAATGTATGGGCACATCTAACCCGCATTGATGTGTGTAGTTCATACTGGCATAGTGTCCCAATTCCCCTTCAAGTGACAAGATGCACACAATGCCGGCTAGATGTGCCCATACTGTACATTATTTTTATTTCATGGATTACACTCCAAAACCTGGCATGCCCTCTGGCTGTCCCTTTGACCTGGATGGGTTCTTCTGCCACAACCCCGGGGGGGGGGGGGGGGGGAGACTTTTGTCTGACGCCCTTTCACCACCTCTCTAGATGCTGGTCTCACTCCTTCAGCTGACTTATATTTTCTTGCATCACACTCCTTATGAAGTGGACAGGGATCCACGAAATGCGTAGAGTCCTAGGATGTCAAGATATTTATTACATTTATGTTAACCCTCCTCTTATGTTAGAATTCTGTTACTATCCATGATGTTAGGGTCGGTTTTGACCCGTGTTTTAAATCAGCCATAAAATACCCTCTGAATAATTATTTATCATCAAATTTGTTTCTTACCTCTTGGTTACCTTGTTAGGCTTCTTTAGCCTTGAAAAGATTGGTTTTAATATTTTTGGTGTGACCCCTTAGACCAGGGGTGTCAAACTCAATTTCATTGCGGGCCGTATCAACATTATGGTTGTCCTCAAAGGGCCGGTTATATCTGTAAGTTTAGATGTGCAGAGCACCACAAGCCCCCTTACACCCTTACATGAGATATCAAGAGCCCCCACCATCATAAGTCAAGAGTCACCCACCCTTCCTTACATCACAATGCACCCCCCTTACCTTGTGCTACTGCCAGGAAGAAGATGTGGGTGGATCTGGGAAGAAGAAAGTGCAAGGTCTGAAAGAGGACCAGAGGAGGGCTGGAGTCAGCTTACAGAGTCTGCTAAATGCTGAGACCAGGGGAGGCAGAGACAAGGTGGTGTTGTGGTTCCACAGAGAGGTGCAGGATCTGTAGGAGGAGTTCTGCCCTCCTCTCTGCTGCAGACTGCTGAAAAGGGGGGACAAAGACAAGCCTTTCTGCAGCAGCACAGAGAAGCACAGGATCTGGCAAAGGAGTTCTGTCCTCTCTGTTGCCGACTACTGAGACAAGGTGGGGGCAGAGGCAAGGGGGGTGCCGCAGCTGCAGGAGAGGTATGAGGGCCACATGAAATGACCTGGGGGGCCGCATTCGGCCCGCGGGTCTTGTGTTTGACACCTGTGCCTTAGACCTTTCTTTTGATAGCATACCTCTCATTTTCAAATTTAAAAAATGGTAAAATAAACCAGCAACTCTGAAATGTATTGGTCCTATGTTTCTTCACTTTATTTAGAGAAGCAGACAAGCAGGAAAAGAGATAGGCCCCTCCCTAACTACAGCTCACAGGGTTGAGAGGGGATTGGCTGTCAGTGTTACTAAGCAGAGAGAGTGTTTATGATTTCAGTTTTGGCACTTATTAGTGTACTATAATCCTATATTATAACTGGGTCAGAATTGACCCTAACACCATGAACGTCTTAATTTTCACCACAGTATTTTATAATTTAGTGAAAAGGATTCTTTTTCTATTACATTGTTTAAATACTCCTGACAAAGTAAAAAAATCTTGATGCAATAAACAAATTTATGTGATACTTATAGACATTCAAAACCTGAAAATGGGTCGGTTCTGACCCTAACATAAGAGGAGGGTTAATCATGTATTTTCAATCTTTTATGTATATACCATCATGTACTAGTTTAATATGAATTCATTTTACCAATTATGAATTTTTACATGTCAGCTCTTTGTTTCAGATCTTTTTACCATATTTAAAATTGTCATTATTTACTTTATGATCATGGAATGCTGTTGCTTAATGACTTTTTAAAAAAATTCTAAATTTATATGCACTCTATATGTTAATTTTGAATAAGTGACTGGCCTCATTCAAAGTCTCATTATTTTTGTAAACTTGTTTGAATTTGGAATGTCTGCTCAGTGGATTAACAGACAGTTCAGCTGATCCAAGGTGTATGTCTATGCCACAATCATACCATGAGATGATAATTTAACAATTTGACTTTCCAATTGTCATTTCACATTTCTGAATAGGATCAAGGCACAGAGAAAACACTTCATTTGTTAACAGCTACTACATTTGTAAACAAACAAGTACAACTTAGTTATGTCCAAAGGTAAAATGAACCTCTATTAAGATTTAGAATAAATATATAAAAGGGCTACACAGAGTTGATGGCCTAGGCTTGCAGATAGGCAATATGTGTAAATCTTTATAAACACTCCATTCTGTCTCGTGTTACTGCCACTAAACACAAGTTTACTTAAGTCTACTGTCTGGGATTATTTCAATAGAAAAGGCAAACTGTAATATAAGTGTAGCACAGCACAACTGACAGATCATCTCATCAGCGGCAAGAAAGCTCAATACATACTTGTGCCCAGTGAGATTTACAGTTCACACTGCCTTTCTTTCCATGCACATTATACTTTGTGCCAACCAAGATGCTTAAAGCGGAACTTGACCTAAAGGGGAAGTTCCACTTTATGCTCTCCTCCCCTCCTTCTCTATTTTTGGCACTTTTTGGGGAGAAGCGGGTACCTAGTTTTGACATTTACCTGCTTTCACTTCAGGTCAGAGTACCGCATCAATCCACTGGAAGTTCTCGCCCCTGCCTGCAACCTTCTGGGACACATCACAGGTCCTAGAAGACTGTAGGACCATTCACAAAGCGCAGCACGGCTTCCACATGTGCAGCAGGCAGCTGGCTATGAAGCCGCACGTAATCATAGCTGGCTACTAACAGTAAAAATACGCCAGTGCAGGGAACCCAAGGAATGGCTAAGAACCAGTTCTGGTGAGGATAGCACTGGACCCCTGAACAGGTGAGTACACATTTATTAAAAGTTAGCATCTAAAGTACTTGTAGCTACTGACTTAATTTTTTTTTTCAAACAAGGTGAAGAACAGCTTTAATGCAAGCTGAAGATATCAGATAAAGACTGTGCATACATATTAAATTAAAGCGGAGTTCCACCCGTTTTTGTGTTTATTAAAAGTCAGCAGCTACAAAAAGTGTAGCTGCTGACCTTTAATAAACACACACTCACCTGTCCCACGGTCCAGCGATGCGGCCGGCAGGAGCCTCGGTTCTCTCCCTCTTCTTCCTGCGACACCGGCATCTCTAGCATGGGTACCCAGCTGTGACAGCTTCACAGCCGGCTGCGCACTGTGCATGCGCGAGTCGTGCTGTGCGTCCTGAGTGGACAGGCAATCTTTTGACGTGTCCAAGAAGATTGCAGGGAGGGAGGGGGAGAGTAGAACTGCAGGAAGAGGGAGCGGATACCTGTCAAATCTAGGTACCCACTCCCCCCCAAAAAAAAAAAATGACATGCCAAATGTGGCATGTCAGGGGTCAGGAGGCCTTAAAGCAGAAGTTCCATTTTTGGTTGGAACTCCGCTTTACCTGCATAGCAGGTGGGTTTTTTTGAGATGCTTTTTTCTGCTCTGGCCCAGTTGCTTGAGCTGATTCTGACAGTGGATAATCTCTCACCTGGCTGCAGATCACTTGTCCAGCTACCTCTGCCTCATTAAGTGAGATCTCTCTGAGATGTTGAGGCAGGGAAACTGAGAAACATATCTTCCCTAGGTGTGTTTGGGAACCTGGGGAGATGTGGGAAGTGGAGTTAAAGGAGCCTGATTCTGCAAATGAACAAGGTAATTATGTGGGCATTCCACTACATACAGAGAAATATTAAGGCTTCATTTACAGCGGAGCTGGAGCCCCCTGTACTCTATTAATGTCCTAATTTGACAGGCATGTGGATAAGTGTCCCTGAAACACAAACCTGTCAAATTAGGACAAGCAGCTGTATCTGTACAGGCACGGCATGCTTATAGACTTTCATGGGTTGCCTGCATGCAGTACAAATGGACGATTCATGGAATACAGGCCTCAGCGGTGTTAATGGGGGTCTTAAATTTAGGCTTTCTGCACACTATTCAATGTCATCACCTACAAAAAAAAATAAAAATAAAATGGGGTTTAAGTTAAGGGTTATGTATAAATTAAGAATTAGGTTTAAAGGTTAGGTTAAGTTTAGGGATATTAAAACAGGTGTGTATTATCCTGCGCTCCCTAACCTAACTTCTAACTTGTGTCTAATGGCTGCAACCAAATAACTGTGTTCCCAAAACTGCCAACGAAATAAAATAAAAAATGTGGGCTGCGCCTATCTGTATGCAATCCAATTAATGTTTTTAAACCTTACTTTCAAATGACAAAACTGCTATCATTATTCAGTGACACACTGTCTCGTGTACAATAAATTAAAATAAAACAAATGTGACAGTCCCAAATGACTACAACTTAATTAGTAGTGCTTTTCTTCTTTTAAATATTTTTCTCTTTAAATGTGCTTCTCATATCCTGCGGTTTTTCCACCTTCACCCTGTCTGATGAGAACAGTTTCACCCTGAGCACATGTGACAGACGTGAAAGGGTCTATAGAAGGGAGGAGAACATTATTCTGCCTGTAAGATTGTTCAGCATTACTGGTTTGGTGGTGGGTCAGTCATGGTCTGGGGAGGAATATCCATGGAGGGACGCACAGACCGCTACAGGCTTGACAATGGCACACTGACTGCCATTAGGTATCGGGATTAAATCCTTGGACCAATTGTCAGGACCCAACGCTGGTGCAGTGGGTTCTAGGTTCCTCCGGGTACACGACAATGCCTGACCTCAAGTGGCGAGACTATGCAGCCAGTTCCTGGAGGATGAAGGAATTTAAATCATTAAATGGCCCCCACAGTTGCCTGACCTAAATATAATAGAACTCCTCTAGGACATTATGTTTCAGTCCATCCGATGCTGCCAGGTTGCACCTCAATCTGTTCAGGCTCAGTGATGCCCTGGTCCAGATCTGGGAAAAAACTAAAAGAGGAGGAAACCCCAAACCAGAAGGGCACCCTCACTAGCAGACAAAGTACTACATAGTGAATTTAAAGGATCTATACTGGGGGGTCCACACTTTACCCTTGTAAACGTCTGGGCACCTTCCGATGTGGAGGTTGCTCCCACTGCCAAGGCATGGAGATAGGACCATCAATGTAATCACCCAATGGATGTTTTTTTCGTCCTAACCATTTTATTAACTGTAAAACCTCCAACATTGTATATCTGCTACTATGCAGTCGCAGGTGTTTCTATGTTGGCAAAACCCAGCAGCAGTTGTGACAGCGCATCTATCATCATGTGCCTAGAGCTATCCCTGGGCCGCCATGTGTCCTTGGTGCACAGGGGCTCCTTCCCTACTGTTTGCTTTCTGGCTCTCGATCAGATCCATCCAAGCTCCCCTGGAGGAGTTCTCAACAAACTTCTCCTACAGCGGGAGCTTTTCTGGATTTTTGAACTTGAGGCCACTAGACCACCTGGACTTAATGAAGCCTTCCATTTCAAACCCTTTTTGGAGGGCTTTTCATCTGGGGCTTGGGACAGGGACTTATAATGACCCTAATACAGAAGTTATCCACCACATTGTTAGGGTTCCCATAATTAGGGATGTTTTCCATCCTTTGAGCTATGATTGCTCCCCTTGCTGCTTTTGTTGCTTTGACACTTTGCTACAATGTAAAGTAGTGAGTGTACAGCTTGTATAACAGTGTAAATTTGCTTTCCCCTCAAAATAACTAAACACACAGCCATTAATGTCTAATTCGCTGGCTACAAAAGTGAGTACACCCCTAATTGACAATGTCCAAATTGGGCCAAATTAGCCATTTTTCCTCCCCGCTGTCATGTAACTCGTTAGTGTTACAGGGTCTCAGGTGTGAATGGGGAGCAGGTGTGTTAAATTTGGTGTTATCACTCTCACTCTCTTATACTGGTCACTGGAAGTTCAACATGGCACCTCATGGCAAAGAACTCTCTGAGGATTTAAAAAAAAGAATTGTTGCTCTACATGAAGTCGGCTTAGGCTAAAAGAAGATTGCCAGGACCCTGAAACTGAGTTGCAGCACGGTGGCTAAGACATACAGTGGTTTAACAGGACAGGTTCCATTCCGAACAGGCCTCACCATAGTCGACCAAAGAAGTTGAGTGCACGTGCTCAGCGTCATATACAAAGGTTGTCTTTGGGAAATAGACTTATGAGTGCTGCCAGCATCGCTGCAGAGGTTGAAGGGGTGGGGGGGTCAGCCTGTCAGTGCTCAGACCATATGCCACACACTGCATCAAATTGGTCTGCATGGCATGTCTGCATGGCAAACGGAAGTCCTTCTAAAGATGATGCACAAGAAAGCCCGCAAACAGTTTGCTGAAGACAAGCAGACTAAAGACATGGATTACTGGAAGCATGTCCTGTGGTCTGATGAGACCAAGATAAACGTATTTGGTTCAAATGGTGTCAAGCGTGTTTGGCGGTAACCAGTTGAGGAGTACAAAGACAAGTGTGTCTTGCCTACAGTCAAGCATGGTGGTGGGAGTGTCATGGTCTGGGGCTGCATGAGTGCTGCCGGCACTGGGGAGCTACAGTTCATTGTGGGAACCATGAATGCCAACATGTACTGTGACATACTGAAGCAGAGCATGATCCCCTCCCTTTGGAGACTGGGCCGCAGGGCAGTATTCCAACATGATAATGACCCCAAACACACCTCCAAGATGACCACTGCCTTGTTCAAGAAGCTGAGGATAAAGGGGATGCACTTGCCAAGCATATCTTATATGTTTCTGCCATGGTGGGCACATAAAAGAGACAATGGTTTAACAAAACAAGACTATTGTGAACTACCGGGACATCACAGACTTTTCATTAGGAGGATACCCAGAAAAGAGCTTGATATTACTGATTACATAAACTAGTCTAGGGAATTGCTAATTGCCACTAGTAAACAAAAATACCATGAGAACTGATTTACTGAAATTAGGAAAAAGAAGACAAGTACAGATTTGTAATTGTCAGTTGCAACCAATCAGGTTTTATCTTATGTTTTTTGGAATAATTAAACAAATAGTTCTGATAAGGCACAATGTACAACTGTATCAGACACTGTTTTTGAATGCAGTTAGTAGTATGTGATAAGCGGTAAAGAAAAAAAATATTATTCTATGCTTAAAAACATCATGCAGCACAGCACCGTGGGTTGTACACAGGGACAAATGGGCAACTTTACACTTCCTCCTAGTGGAGAAAGGGACATTACATTACCCACTTCCTCTAGGACAGGGGTAGGCAACCTTGGCTCTCCAGCTGTGCTGAAACTACAAATCCCATCATGCCTCTGCCTTGGGGAGGCATGCCTGTAGCTGTCAGAGTCTTGCAGTGCCTTATGGGACTTGCAGTTCTACAACAGCTGGAGAGCCAAGGTTGCCTACCCCTGCTCTAGGATAAGTAATTCTTTATGGCAAAAGAAAATGACCTCATATTGATGTATTGTCCCTTTACATAAAGTAGGGTGGGATTGGTTTAGGTAGGCTAAGATAGATTGGCTTTTATATTCAGTGGCTGACTTTCACTTTTCACTTTATCAGGCATTTAACTGCTAAGGATAAGTAACAAGGACTGATTATATAAAATATTCTAAATGATATTCTTTTACAATATAAAAGGGAAAACCTTTTTAGGAAACGTTTTGATGGAAATTGAATGTAGGTCAGATTGACCATGTATTATACTCTTATTTCAACTTCTGCTATAGGTGACCCACAAATTCTGGCTGATGTGTTCCTCAAAGGTTTCAAAATGTAAGCTAGGTTAGCAATGAGAAGAATTGCATGAGACCCCAGGTCTCTACATTGGGGAATGTTACATAGATCTACACCTGGTTTGGTAGAAATGTATTCTTTTTATAAAGCAGAATATAAAGCGATGTAACATGATTTCAGGCATAACTGAATAATACTACTTTAAAAAAAATCTAATGCTAAAACTTCTTTCTAGTTTTGATTAGAAGAGAGAGGGGTCAGAAAACTATTTCTGTCTGTGTTCTCTTACGGAAGATACAATTTGGGGTTGATTTACTAAAACTAGAGAGTGCAAAATCTGGTGCAGCTCTCAATAAATATCAGCTTCCAGATTTTTTTTGTCAAAGCTTAAAGAGGAGCTCAAGTCTGAGCGAAAAAATAAAATAAGAATCAGCAGCTACATATTCCGTAGCTGCTGACGTTAATACAAGGACACTTACCTGTCCAGGGATCCAGCAATGGAGCAGCATATGACAGCTGTGACATGTCCGCTGACACCTGCTGCTATTCGATTCTGTCCATGAAATCCAGACCGATGGAAACCCTATTTTACATCCGTCTGGTGGATCGGATAGGATGGGATTGGAGGAAAACGAACAGGCGGTCTGTTTTCATCTGATCTCCCATAGAGGAGAGCGGGGCTCTGACAGGTCCGTCTCAGCACAGTGAGCGGAGACGGACCTGTCATCAGCAGGTCGATCCCTGCCTTAGCGAAACAGAGGCCGCCAGGTGGAAAGCCTGTGGGACAGGACCCTTCCCCACATATCTTCATTGCTCTCAGAAACTGTGCCTCTCTCTCCCCAGCCCCAGGTGCTAGCAATCTCTGGGTTGTCACTTCCCCAGACTGTCTACATGCAAACATAGTAAAGCTGCACATCGCTGATCCTTTACATACAAAACGTTATTCTTCCATCAGTAACAGACACGCTTCACCAATGTTCCCCTGCTGATCCATTTTGCCTCGATACTATTAAGCCCCATTAGTGGAAGAAAGGCATTAGATTGAGGGCGTATGTGGAGAGTCTCTGTTATTGCTGGAATAAGAGGGTTAGAGGTGTGCGGCTTCACTACTTTTATATGAGGGTGTTTATTCTGGTGGTAACTGTTTAGAAAAGGAATTTCCCTTACTTTGAAGAAATTTCCTCTCATTTCCTGCAACAGGACAGGAAGTGATGCAAAATCTCCCCAATGGGACATCTACAGCATAAAAACTTGACAGAGCTTTTAACTATTCTGGCTTTAGATATACTTAAAGGGCGAGTCTAGATCAGCTCCATACTCAAAAGTGAGTCAAATCCAATTTTCTTACATACTCAGAGCTAAATTTATACTATGGGGTCGATTTGCTAAAACTTGAGAGTGCAAAATCTGGTGCTAGCCAATCAGCTTCTAACTTTAGCTTATTCATTTAAGCTTTGACAAAAAAAAAAAAAAAAAACTGGTGTCTGATTGGTTTCTATGCAGAGCTGTGCTAGATTTTGCACTCTCCGGTTTTAATGAAACTACCCCTGTATATATAGTGTACACAAACATTTTCTGGAGTTTTAATAAACTATAAGTTTAGAAGGACATTTGAATGAAATTCTATTTGCTTTGCCATATCATGCATGGGTGAGGGTTAAACCATCCTTTTATTTGGCAGTGAAGCAAGCCTGTACTGCGAGTCTTCTACAATAAAGGAGAGATTTTATGTGCCTTCTGGACTCTAGAACCTGGCAAACTGAAATATACCAGCACTAGCAGCTGATTTGTGGTTTTCCTCTGACTAGTGATTTATCAAATTACAATAAAAACAAGAGTTATAATTTAAATTCAGCCCATGCTAGCTTAGACTTGTCAGAAAACAGCAGCCAATTTCCAGCCACTTGAATTCTCAGTTTACTGCTTGAAGTTGTTTGGAGGGAGATGGAAATCCGCCTTTGAATTGCTAAGAAACAGATGAATAGAGACTCAGAGATACACAGATAACAGAGCCTTCACCCATTTCCTGGATAGGACGACCTGATGATTGCTGACATTTTAGGTCCATTTTGAATTTAAATTGTAAGAAAGCAGGGACTGATGTTTGGTTTGTTTGGAAAAAGACTCTGCAGATGAAAAGCCAGCAGGGCATGTTAAATAAAATGGAAAAAGTCGAAGTTTAATGTAGTCTGAATTTCTTTTTCTCTGCTATTAAGTGATTACATTTTTTTATTTTATTCTTATTAATGTTTTAATACATTTTAAACAGACACAAACACATCCATAGGCACACATTTGACCAAACCTCTCCACTCACCATCAGCCACAGGACACTTTAATCTTTATATTTTTGTATGTATAGCATTTTTTTTCTTTTGTTTTAAATTTAGGATAGAGCTTTGGAGCCCCTGACAAATTTTAGTTGCTGTCTGTGTTCATAGCTATGGTGGCACCCGAGCTGAGCTGCAGCTCCGTGTGTCCATCCAGACACAGAGCTGACATTCAGCCCTATCCCCTCTCTGTCCTGATTGGCTCACTGACTTTGATTGACAATTGCGGGAGCCAATGGCACTGCGGCTATATCTTAGCCAATAAGGAGAGAGAGTCCCAGGACAGCTGATGAACTTGTGGACATCGCTTGACAGAGAGGGGGCACAGGTAAGTATTAGGGGTGCTAAAAGGGGGGTGGGGCTGCTACACATAGAAGGCTTTTTATCTCAATGCATAGAATGCATTAAGATAAAAAAAACCTCCCTGACTTTACAACTCCTTTAACCACCTCCCCCCTGGCCACTGTACATATACAGCCAGGTGGGAGTCTCGTCCTTCTGATCGGACATTCCGGAACGTCCTTCAGCGGTGCGATCTCGATGTGCCTGTGCCTTCGGACACAGAACAACAAGTTCCGGCAGGAGGGCCCTGTGATTGGCTCTCCTGATCACATGACAGCTGTGTCCACTCACAGCCGTCATGCAATGTAAACACAGCCGTTGTAACGGCTTTGATCTCTTCTTCTCCTCACACAGATCCTGTCAGTGAGGAGAAGAAGATGATCGGTGCTGCAGCCGGGGGGATCAGTGTTTATTTCTAATTACTCACTGATCACAGGGGGGGTCTGTGCTGGTAATCAGACGATTGATTACCAGTGCAGCCCTGGGGGGGGGGGTGCCACTAGAGCCCCCAGTGATGCTCACCCATGACCACCAGGGATGCCCACCATAGCCACCAGGGATGGCAATCAGGGCTCAGAGAGCCTGCCAGTGGTGCCCTCCCTATCAGTGCTGCCCACCAATGCCATCTATCAGTGCTGCCCACCAGTGCCCAATTTTGCCATCTATCAGTGCCACTCACCAGTGCCCATTATTGCCCACCAGTGCTGCCTATCAGTGCCCATCAGCGCCGCCCATCAGTGCCGATCAATGCTGATCAGTGCCACCCATCAGTGCCGCCCATCAGTGCCACCTATCAGTGCCCATCAGTGCTGCCTATCAGCGCTGCATATCAGTGCCCACCAATGCTGCATATCAGTGCTACCTATCAGTGCCACATATCAGTGCCCATCAGTGCTGCAAATCAGTGCTATCTATCAGTGCCCATCAGTGCTGCATATCAGTGCCACCCAATCAGTGCCACCCCATCAGTGCCACCCCATCAGTGTCTCCTCATCAGTGCCTGTCAGTGCGGCGTCATCGGTGCTCATCAGTGCAGGAAAAACGTATCTATTTCCAAAATTTTATAACCTAAACAACCTTGTGGTGATCAAATACCACCAAAAGAAAGCTCTATTTGTGGGGAAAAATTACACTAATTTGGTTTAGGTTCAGTGTTGCATAATCGCGCAATTGTCATTCAAAATGCAACAGCGCTAAAAGCTGAAAATTGGTCTGGGAAGGAAGGGGGTTTAAGTGCCCTGTATTGAGGTAGTTAAGAAGCTTGGCAAATGCCCTATGTGTGTTGGTTTTCTATTTGTCTTAAAGTTGAAGTGATGTCAAACGGGAAGTGATGATGAGGAAGTCACCAGATTTGAGGCAAGGTTAGGTGTTGGTGTGGTATCTGATGTTTTTGTTTTTTTATTTTGGTGTTTTTGGTGGCTCAGTAGTACCCCCGCTCATCAGTTTCATAGCTTAATAACACCTCCTGTGATGAACTATGAGTGTAGAGAGAGAGCACATGGAGGTGAATTACACTGAACCCGATATGTGGGTGTTTATTTGGGAACCTGGATATGCAGGAGGGGGCAGCAATAGGGCACAGCAGAGAGGGATAGTTCACATGGTTAGCAGTGTGGCTTGGCAAGGAGAAAGGGAAGGGAGAAGGGAGTAGCAACATGGCAACCCAAGGGGAAATAGTCCACAGAGCAGTAAACTGGCACATCACAGAGAAATAGTCCACAGAGCAGCTATATGACACAGCAGGGAGTGATAATATACAGGGCAGTAAGCAACAGGAAACATTTACAGGGCACCCGTTCAGAAGTCAGCAAACTAAGGCACACGGTTAACAGGGCAGGGATCACAGGGCATTAGAGAGGACTACTTACATTGGTGGCTTTGGGGAGCATTCAGTAGCAGGTGAAGGGTCAGAGGGGGCAGAGGCAACTCCTGAATCCAGGGAAACAAAGAGGGCAGGTCCCTTGCATCCAGTTGCAGCTTTGAGTGCTGTACGAGGCTCAGAGGGCAAAGAGCAGAGTGATCTACAGAATGAGGGCTGACAGAGTCTGGGGAAGGTTGGGGGACCAGGGAAATGGAGATGTCCAGGTTGACCTTTCTGTGGCATCAGGTTCACAGGGTAGCAGGGTAGTGTGTAGCCAATACGGAGCTGCAAGTCTCAGCAGTCTCAGTGTTCAGAAGTAGCATACAGGCAGCGGTCCTGAACACCTTCTAGTGGAACCCTTCAGGCATGAGTTTCCCTATATTCATCACTGGAGGAAGCTGTAAGGGGTTTGGCTTTATCCTGGTACAGGATACATTCAATTCCTGCTGAGAGGAGACTCATCTCATATCTTTTGGGGGACACAGGAACTCACAGACCAATTTATGCAGGTAAACTGACTTCATTACACATCTCTGGAATAAAGGTCATTGATTTTAAAAAAGAAAGAAAAATATAATATTTCTGACCTAGATTACACCCAGCTTATCAGATCTCCAGCTCATTAGTTTTCCAGATGAGAAGATTTTTTGCTCCGTGGTTCCCTGGCACAGTATTATCCCCGGTTTAATAGATACCCTGCATTTAAAGAGGCGCTCCACGCCAAAATTGAAAAAAAAAAAAAGGCGTGGGGTCCCCCCCCAAAATCCATACCAGACCCTTATCAGAGCAAGCAGCCTGGCTGGCCAGGATGGGGGGGGGGGGGGGGCAAACGAGCGCCCCCCCCCTCCTGAACCATACCAGGCCGCTTGCCCTCAACATGGGGAGGGTGCTTTGGGGTGCCCCCAAAGCATCTTTTCTCCATGTTCATGGGGACGAGAGTCTCTTCCGGACAACCCTGGGCTGTGGTTGTCGGGGTCTTAAAAAATACAAATAAAAAAATAGGGTTCCCCGATGTAAATCCATCGTCAATCACATCGTCCGCCACACCCGAAAAATAGAAAAAAAGAAAAAGACGCTCCCATCTCTTCACACGCCCCCCGTGTAATGAGCTGTTTGAGCTGTGACAGCTCTTTTATAGGAATCTGAAGTCACGAGCGCCCCATCACGTCAGAAGGGGTGGTGCCACCGGGTGATATAACTGGGTGTCCCCATCCCATTCTTATACAAAAAGCTGTCACAGCTCAAACAGCTCATTATGTGGGAGGTGTAAAATATTTTTATTTTTAAATAAAGAACTTGTCAAAAATTGTCTTTTGTGTTTATTTTTTTTTTGTACACTTTTTTTGGTGAATGGGTAGGGGTACTCGATATCCATTGACATGAGGGGGGGGGGCGGCATCTTCCAGATTCGGATAAGCTCCTCACCCACAGACCCCCACAATCACAGCCCAGGGTTGTCCGAAAGAGGCTCTTGTCTCCATCAACAGGGGGACAAGCTGCTTTGGGGGGCAACCCAAAGCATCCTCCCCATCTTGGGAAAACGGTCTGGTATGGTTCAGGGGGGGGGGGGGCGCTCACTCGTCCCCCACATCCTGGCCAGCTAGGTTGCTTGCTCGGATAAGGGTCTGGTATGGATTTTTGGGGGGACCCCACACCGTTTTTTTTTCATGTTTTTTTATCTGTATTGTCGGGAGCTAACAATACATTACAGCCGCTACCAAGTTTAAATGACATTTTTTTCCTTTAGAAATGTCAGTATTGCTGCAGAAGGCTACATACATAAAATGTGCCACTTTACAGGCACATTAGGGGTCCCCCCAGGCACGATATTTAAAGGAATTTTTCATTTGTTATTTTTTCACTTTAAGCACATTTTAAAATCACTGGTCCTGTAAAAACGATAGTTTTTAAAACATTTTTTTTGCATTGGCACATGTCCCCCAGGGCAGTACCCTGACCCCCATACTATTTTTTGGGAAATAACTTTATATAAGCCTTTAAAATTAGGACTTTGGATTTTTCATGTTCGAGTCCTATAGACTTCAATGGAGTTCAAAAGTTCTAACAAAATTTCCCCCCGTCGCGGTGTTCTGGTGCGAACCGAACCTCTGGGGGTGTTCAGGTCATCACCAGTAATCAGCATGGATTCATGAAGAATCATTCTTGCCAGACCAATCTATTAACCTTCTATGAAGCAGTGAGCTGCTATCTAGATATAGGAAAGCCTGTAGATGTGGTGTGTCTGGACTTTGCAAAGGGATTTGATACAGTTCTCCACAAACGCTTACTGTACAAACTAAGGTACGTAGGTATGGACCATAGGATGAGTACCTGGATTGAAAACTGACTTCAGGGGCGAGTCAAGACGGTGGTGATAAATGAGGAGTACTCGGATTGGTCGGGTGTGGAAAGTGGGGTCCCCCAAGGATCTGTCCTAGGACCAATCCTGTTTAATTTTTTCATAAACGATCTGGAGGATGGGTTGACCAGCACAATCTCAGTATTTGCGGATGATACTAAGCTATGCAGGGTAATATCTTCTTCACAGGACGTGGAAACCGTACAAAAAGACCTGAACAAAATAATGGGGTGGGTAACTACATGGCAAATGAGGTTTAATGTTGAAAAATTGGGTGCCAGAACTAGGAACATAAGTTTCTCTCTAGGGGAGAACCTCTGGGGGAATCTAGGATAGAAAAGGACCTGGGTGTCCTAGTGGACAACAAGCTCAGCAATAGCATGCAATGTATAAAAAAGGGGATTCACTGCAGAGATAAAACGATTATTCTCCCACTCTACATGACTCTGGTCAGGCCGCATCTTGAGTATGCCGTCCTGTTCTGGACACCGGTCCTCAGGAGGGATGTGCTGGAACCGGAGAGAGTCCAGAGAAGGGCAGCAAAGATAATTAGGGAAATGGAGGACATCAGCTATGAGGAAAGACTACAAGCATTTAACTTATTCTGTAGAAGAGACGCTTGAGAGGGGATATGATATCAATGTACAAATACTGTACTGGCGACCCTAGCATAGGGAGCAAACTTTTCAGCGAAAGGGAATTTAAAAAGACACGTGGCCATTCACTAAAATTAAAAGAGAAGCGGTTTAACCTTAAATTACATAAAGGGTTCTTTACTGTCAGAGCGATAAGGATGTGGTATTCTCTTCCACAAGCAGTGGTATCAGCAGGGGGCATCGATAGTTTCAAAAAACTATTAGATGGGCACCTTAACGACCACAACATACAGGGATATACAATGCAAGCACACACATCATAGATTGAACTAGATGGACTGGTGTATTTTTTAAACCTCGCTAACTATATTACTATGTATGCCCCCGCTCAGTGGCACATTTCCCCCCCCCAGTCATTAATACCCCTCTCCTCAGTAATACCCAACCCGCTTGCATTCCCCACCTCCCCCACTCAGTAATACATTACTACCCCCCAGCTCCCTGCTCCCATGCCCCCTTAATTCACTAGTACTCTATTCACTCAGTTATACATTACCCACCACCTCCACTGTTCAGTAGTGCATTCCAAAATCCCTGCCACCCCCTCCCCCTGCTCAGTAGCATATTCCCAATACCCTGCTCCCCCCCCCCCCCAGTAGTACCACCATGTTTAACAGTAAACATTTAATAGTACAATTAGCGCACGGCTAATGTTGTAGAAGTGCCCTTGAACAGCTTCAGGTGTGGTTAGGGAACACTATCATAGGCCTCGTTTACATTTGCCATTGAGGGTCCGTAAAATCCGGCGGTTCAGCTGTGTTTTTACTGTTCCTCAACTGCTCCCCCTGTTGCTCCACCCACATTACTTTGGTTTTCCCCTGTAGCAAAAATTATACTCCCTGTCATGCATTCAAGGGTGGGTCAACTCAAAATTGAACCCTACAGATGCCATTAAAGTTCATGTGCGTGTAGGCAGGCGTCCCAATACTTTTGACAATATAGTGTATCTGCTGTTAAAAGGTTAAGAAGTGCAAAGGAATACATTTTAAAATAATCCTCTTCGATTTTTCTAAAGCTTTATTAGAAACTTGAAGCAAATGATTTAAAGCGGAGTTCCGGCCACAAAATCGACATCCGCTTGCTATAGCTAACCTGAAAAAGAAATGGATAGTTTTTTTTTTACTCACCTTGTAATTGCAGAAAAAAAATACTCACCTGTCTTCCACTTCCTCCCTCGGCCGCACGGCCCGGTCGTCACTTCTGCTTTGCAATGATTCCTGGGAGCTGAACGTCATCGTTCCCAGGAATCAATGCGCCTACACCGGCCCCGACGTCAGTTCCGGTGCAGGCACGTCATACCTTGCTAAACAGCTTCTGGGCATGCCCAGAAGCTGTGCAGGGATGACGCTGCAGACCCGGAAGTGACGGCGGGGCTGGCGCAGTGCATCGTGGGACCGAAGAGGACGGAAGAGGACGCGGAAGAGGATCGCGCTGGCTTCAAGCTGCCCACACCTGAGATGGCAGCGCTGGAGAAGAAATTTTAAAAGTAAGTATTTCTTCTAAAAGGTAAGTGCGGACCGGGACAGATCAGAGGCTAGCCATTGTGGAATGCACTAGCCCTGACTGTCCCGGGGGTATGTTCATTGAATTTTTTTTTTCTGTGGCCGGAACTCCGCTTTAAGAATAATGGGTATGGTTAATGAGACTTCATGATCACTAGATCATGTGGCCTTCCTTCCCCACACACAGTGAGGTAGGAGTGTATAAAGTATTCACCGTATAAATCATACAATATTTTCACCATTAGCCAAACTATAAGTTGAATGGTATGTAGGTGGGATTCTATATATTAACATTTTTTTTTGTGACATCCACGGCTTCTTTAAGTTGACTAATAATTTGTCAGTGTAGCAAAACCTCAAAAACTGGAAGTAGACCCAGGGACTGAGAATGAAGGTGATACAGTGTCTTGTTTAAAAGAAGGGTAGTGTCGCGCTCAAACATAAAAGTGCTTGTGCAGATAATTAAACCTTAATTCAAAAATTAAAAATTCATGATAGGTGACAATCTAAAAAATCAATCAATCTGTGCTCAACATTGTAAAGTGCAAACAGTCCATATGCAGCATCAAACAGTCCACATCTCTTTGGTGTCACACAAATTAGCAGAGACTTGATGTTAGTGCAGATTAACCTTCACCTCCACACTTCACCCAGTGATCTAGTAAGGTACTCCTTACCGGAAATATATGACCCCTTAATTATAGGGGGTCACATAGGCAATATCTCCACTCAGTACACACGATCCTCAGCTCCTCTGTTACACAGTGGGTAATCCAGCATCAAGCCCTTATAGTGTAGCTCGGATCAGGTGACAAACATGGGTGGGACAAAAAGGAGACTCTCATGGTGCAGTACATCTAAACATATCGCTTTATTTAAAAAGTATTGCACTTACTCGAATCACCATAAAACAATCGCCTTTCTCATAAAAACATCCAGCGAGGGTTGTGAGCACTGCCGATCGCACAGCGCTCCTCTAACCCGGAAATGGCTACGGTCTCACGTTTCCCTTCCCTCGCTGGATGTTTTTATGAGAAAGGCGATTGTTTTATGGTGATTCGAGTAAGTGCAATACTTTTTAAATAAAGCGATATGTTTAGATGTACTGCACCATGAGAGTCTCCTTTTTGTCCCACCCATGTTTGTCACCTGATCCGAGCTACACTATAAGGGCTTGATGCTGGATTACCCACTGTGTAACAGAGGAGCTGAGGATCGTGTGTACTGAGTGGAGATATTGCCTATGTGACCCCCTATAATTAAGGGGTCATATATTTCCGGTAAGGAGTACCTTACTAGATCACTGGGTGAAGTGTGGAGGTGAAGGTTAATCTGCACTAACATCAAGTCTCTGCTAATTTGTGTGACACCAAAGAGATGTGGACTGTTTGATGCTGCATATGGACTGTTTGCACTTTACAATGTTGAGCACAGATTGATTGATTTTTTAGATTGTCACCTATCATGAATTTTTAATTTTTGAATTAAGGTTTAATTATCTGCACAAGCACTTTTATGTTTGAGCGCGACACTACCCTTCTTTTAAACAATTGTTCAGCACCTTGCTTTTTTTGTTGCCGCTCACTACAAGGAAGCAATTCCTGTAAATAATTAATATTTATTAATTATTATATTAATATCTATATTCACATATAATTTTATGTTTATATTTATTGATTATATATTTATATATTTATACATATATACACGGTTGAACCACTTGCGCGGTTTTTGGTTTGCACCAAACCCCCCTTTTTTTCTGATACAGTGTCTTGCCTTGAGTCCTGCTAGAGTCAAGGTCAGGATGGGTAGAAAAAGCTCAGGATCAAGGTCACAGGCCAAGGTCAGTACACAGATACATAAAATCAACAGAAAGCATTGATACAAAGCCAGGCTTGGGCTGGAAGTGGAAGAAGGACGGAGTTCAAGTAGGGAGGAGAGTGCTGTGATTGGTTGTGAAGGAGATCAGTACAAAAGCTGGAATTGTTCAACAAGCAAGAGAAAATACCAAACAAATGAGCTTTAAGGCAGCCTACCCAGTGCAGAAGCAAGGCAATGAACCTCAAAGTGCCATATCCCAGGTTCAACTCCCAGCAAATCCTCACATGCTTCATTTTAATGGGTGTGTTTTCCTTTTTTTATTTTTTATTTTTTTTTATTCTTTACTTCATTATTCAGGGAACTTGGCAATGCAATACAGAACAGGATAGGTACATAACAGCACAATATGACGAAGGCTAAAGAGTAACAGTAATATAAGAACTAGAAGAGACAAAACAAAAAAGGGGTGGGGGTGTAAGGGGGCGAGGGAGATATGAAGGTAGGAAGGTAGGGTAGAAAGAGTAGGAAGGAGGGTAGGGAAGGGTGAAAAAAGGACAGGGGGGTAGGGGTTAGATTAAAAAGACACTCCCTCTCAGGTAATTCCATTCACAAAGTTAACTGAACTGGTTACTTGCCAAAAGAACAAATTACTACTGAGAAGCAAGAGGAGTCTGGTCTCTGTAAAATAAATAGGGAGTCCAAATCTTCCACATTTTTACCCCCCTGCTCCTTCAGAATCATGGTAAGGCTTTCCTTTTCCTGGATTTCCTCATTGCATAATGCTGGAATACAAGCCTTTGCTGCTGTGAGCAAATGTTTGAATAAGGAGTTTTTACATTTCTTGTTGGATAACGGAATGTCATTCAAGAGGTAAGCAGCTGGGTTTTTGTGAAGTGAAAAAATAAAAACAGAAAAGCCTCTAAATGTAGCAGTTTAATGTTATAAAAAATGTCTTGACACTTGAGAAAGGAGCGTGCATGCTCCGTATGAGCCCTGTGCATGTTCAGATACACGTTGTGTCTTTCCCTCTCTGGTGACATCACACACCAGCCGGCGTTGCAGTTCAGCTGCTCTACATCTGACTTGCTTCTGGGTCCACACTAGACTCGCCAGCAGGACTCCGGTACAGGAAAATCTTTGTGTACCCCAGGAGTGTACCCTTTATCTCTTCGTCTGTTGGATCGTCACCCTCACCCAAGAGCCTTTTATCCCTTCCTTTATGTGAGTGTACATTTGGCTGATTGCCTTTTGATACCATTAAACTGCTACACTTTGAGGCGCATTCCTGTTTTTATTTTTCACTTGATCCAGAGCCGTCTTCACTCTTGGAGGAAAGCCACTGCCCTAGTTCTAGATTACTCTTTCGTCTACCTCAGCTTAATTATGGATATTGTCATAGACATTAACTGCCCTCAGCCATAAGTTGTGGTGCTCCTGAGTGCCCGCATTTTACTTTTGTTATGGGTTTTTGTTAAGGGTCACTCCCGTTGAGGTCTTATTTGTGTTTTCTACTTCATCCCAGAAGCCTTTGAATTTCGGGCATTCCCAAAAGATATGAATAAGAGTCCCTTCGAATTCTCGATAGCACCAGCAGATGTTTGATACCTGGGGGAACATACGGTTAAGTTTTACTCAAGTTCTGTACCACCATGCAAGGATCTTGTATCCTCCCTCCTGGAATCTGCTTGCCAGGGAGGTCTTGGGGAAGAAGCAAAGGATTCTTTCCTTCTAGGCTTGCAAAAATTAGGTGTTGAGATCCTGTTTCCAATGTGTTTTCCATGTTTTAAGTAGTCACCGTTTGGGGAATTTTTTTAATTATGGATTAAGAGAATTGTTTTTAAGAACCACTGTCCTATTAAGTTACATCAGGGATTTCTTGCATTGTACATCTAATCATTTAATTATTAAAAAATTAACAGTAGAAACTAATAATTTTGAAAACCATTGTTAAACCATCAGCGGAAACATCCCCCTCTGAGCAGGCAGATTCCGTTCGGAAAGAGCTGGCCCATGTGGAAGGGGCCTAACACTAACATCTGAGTTTCAGTATTTATTATAATTCTTCTGTATTTTTAGAATTATTTTCTATAGACAGTACTTCTAGGCGTTACTGATAGGATATGCTGATATGGACCAGGATAGCCCTAGTGTTCACTGTAAAGAACTGTCTATAGAAAATAATTCTAAAAAAACAGAAGAACTATAATAAAAACTGAAACACAGATGTTAGTGTTAGGCCTCTTTCACATTGCCTGGCTCTGTCCGAGCGGAATCTGCCTACTCAGAGGCAGATGACAGGTCCATGTCTGCTCCGCTATGCAGAGTAGACAAGGATAGAGCCTTCTCTCCTCTATGGGGTGATCGGATGGAAACGGACTGCATGTCTGTTTCCATCTGATTGTCATTCGACCTGACCCACTGGACGAATGGCAAACGTATCGCCATACGTCTGTTTTCAGCAGATTTTGTCAAGTCAGATGCCCACACATGTCTGCTGACATTCTTTGCCCCATAGGGGACAATAGGTGGCCTGATCGGTTCCTCCTGAAAAGCAGACAGGCGAACCCGATTGGCCTGCTGGTGTGAAAGTGGCCTAAGAAATGTACCTACATACTTTAGTCAAATGGATACATTTTCCAATCACTAGTAAATATAATAAAGCATTCATTGGCTATTGGTTGAACTAGATGGACTTGTGTCTTTTTTCAACCAGACTAACTAAGTAAATATGTAACTATTGGCCATTTATACGGGGTATTTACTAAGATATCTAATAGAAAACGTTTGACAAAGAAGATGAAAGGAAAAAACATTGTGCAAATTCATTGATCGAATGTAGCAGGAGCCCAATAAAGATTTTTTATGTCTTAACAAGTTTCTGGTTTATTTTTTCGTTCTCAGATTTAATTGGATCATATGATCTATTCTCACCATGATACGTTAGTATGAAATAGAGTGAGAAGGTCAAAGAGGCTTCTTTGGCTTAAGATCATTCTGATTATCATGAACTGCAAGTAAGAACTGACCTTTAAAGAAAGGCTGTTTTGGATATTGTGTACTGTACTCTTTGCATGACATTTGTACCTACATACAATACTAGACCTATATAATCTTTCTGTGGCATTTTAAACATTTATATTTAGTTGTCATAATACCTCATAATGAAAGCAGTGAAAGAAAAATGTGTTACAATCATTCATATAAACAAAAATATTGATGTGTAAGGGTCATTCACACAAGATGCGGTGGGGCTGCATTGGATGGCGATTGCAGCGCAGTTGCATCACATAACAATGAAAAATATCTTGTCTCCTATGCCCGGTTCACATTTCTGCATTGCAGTGGCGTGCGGGCAGTGTGCTGTGAAAAAGTACTACATGCAGTGCATGGCAATTCCCGGCCTTGCACCGCACAGCAACCAATTGAACTCTATGAAATGTCTGTGTGACATTTCAATACATTTTGTTTAAAAAAAATAAAAAGTGAACAGTACGGTGCGCATTAGCACTGCAGTGATCCATACACCAGCCACTAAATTGTAATGCTTAACACGTTTAATAAGTAGTAGATGGGAGGATGGATTGCCTAAAGGGACCTTCCACATATTGGGGTTGATTTACTAAAGGCAAATAGACTGTGCACTTTGTAAAGTGCAGCTGCAATCTGCAAGAGAAGTTGCTCCAGAGCTTAGTAAATGAGCAAAAGCTCTGCCGACTTCCATCATCCAATCATGTGCAAGCAAAAATGCTGTTTTTTTTTTTTTCTTATTTTCCTTGTGATTGGGTACTATTTGCAAAGTGAAGCTTTACTTCGTTTACTATGTTCTGGAGCAACTGCACTTGCAGAGGGCAACTGCGCTTTGCAAAGTGTAAAATCTATTAGCCTTTAGTAAATTAAACCCAAAGTGTCTGGTACTACATCCTAAGAGAAAATCTGCACAACAAAATTCTAGAAGCTAAATTAAAGATTTTAACGGTACCACCTCGATCCTGGATAAATATCAAACGTTTATTGTATAAAGATTAAAAGCATGTAAGCAATGTAAAAACACTCATATATCGATACAAAAAATACACATGTACATAGAACTATATTAAACATAGTATAGTAGTTTCCTCATCATCCCTGCCAGAGTTGGATGATGGATTGCTTGGTGTGACTTTGACGCGTTTCACGGGGCACTGCCCCCTTCATCAGGAGGAAAACTATAGCCAAGCTCTGTCAAACATGTATAGAAAAGCATACAAAACCAAACACAATAGTAATACGACAAATTATTGCAAACTTCCAAAATGGCCAGGTCAGTTCATAATAATAATAATTCAATCATATGCAGCAAAAATGCTGTTTTTTTCATTTTCTTTCCACGTGATTGGGTATTCTGTGCAAACTGAAGGCTTACCTCATTTACTAAGCTTTGGAGCAACTGCACTTGCAGAATGCAGAAGTCTATTTGCCTTTAGTAAATCAACCTCAATGTTTTACAAGATAGGAAATGAGGGCAAATCTGCAATGGGTCAACAGTAAAAAGTTGACATGGGGTCTATCAATACTTAAAAACTGTGGGGTGGTTTTACTAAAGGCAAATAGACTGTGCACTTTACAAAGTACAGTTGCACTCGGCAAGAGCAGTTACTTCAAAACCTGCTGACTTCCATCATCCAATCATGTTTTTTTTTTTTTTAATTGATTTATTTTTATTTGCTTTGCTCCTGATTGGGTATTTTTTGCAAACTAAACTCTGGAGCGGCTGCACTTGCAGAATGCAATTGCTCTTTGCAAAGTGCACAGTCATTTTGTCTTTAGTAAATCCATCCCAATGCCCATTGAAAGAAAGCATTGTGGGGTTAATTTACTAAAGGCATACAGACTGTTCACTTTTGAAAGTGCAGTTGCTCCAAAGCTTAGTTAATGAGGTAAAACTACACTTTGAAAAGAATACCCAATCACATGGAAAGAAAATAACAAAAAAACAGCATTTTTGCTTGCACATGATTGGATGATGGAAGTCAGCAGATCTTTTGCTCATTTATTAAGCTCTGGGGCAACTGCACTTGCAGAGTGCAACTGCATTTGAAAAAGTGCACCGTCTATTTGCCTTTAGTAAATCAACCTCTATGAGTCTTTTTTTTCAGAATTCGTTTTCAAACTGAGTCACTTTAACCACTTAAGGTCCAGCCTATAGCAGTTTTACTGCTACAGGGCAGCATCCGTGTGGGGGATCATGTATATTATTATTATTATTATACAGGATTTATATAGCACCAACAGTTTGCAAAGCGCTTTACAGTGTGGGGGAAGACAATACAGTTACAGTACAATTCAAAACAGTAGGAATCAGAGGACCCTGCTCGTTAGAGCTTACAATCTAGAAGGGAAGGTATATATATATATATATATATATATATATATAAATATATACGTGAGCCGACTCTTCCAGGTATTGTGCATGCATGCGTGTGGTGGCTCCCTTCCGCTGTGATTACACATAGCAGAAGCCGATCTGTGGGTACACTGTACCCGATGTCCTCCAGCACCCGCCGATCGTTAGGCAGAGAGCCAGAACGGCAAGCTGCCACGAAAACAAGGTAGATTGACGTTCTGACAGAAGGGAAGGGATCGAAGTTGTGTCCCGGCAAAGCAGGGAATAAATTCTCTCTCTTCCTCTAGCAAAAGCACCTTACGCAGTATAGTAAAACACAGGCTAGACACACAGTTAACCCTTTGATCGCCCCTGATGTTAACCCCTTCCCAGCCAGTGTCATTAGCATAGTAACAGTGCACTGATTATATATATATATATATATATATATATATAAATAAATAAAAATATCCCATAGTTTGTAGATGCTATAAGTTTTGCGCAAACCAATCAATAGACACTTATTGGGATTTTTTTTTTACCAAAACGTGTAGAAGAATACATCTAGGCCTACGTTTATAAAGAAATTTTTTTTATTGCATGTGTTTTATAGCAGTAAAAAATTGTCTGCCTTTTTTTGTTTATAGCACAAATAAACACCACAAAAACTATATTTGTGGGGGGGGGGGGGGGGCATTCATTTTATTTGGGTACAGCATTTCATGACCGCACAATTGTTAGTTAAAATAACGCAGTGCCATATCGCAAAAAATGGCCTGGTCATGAAGGGGGGGGGGGGGTAAATCTTCCAGAGGGCAAGTGGTTAAACATTCATATCTACTAAGACAAACATCATGATGCAAAGTACAACTCATAGCAACTCACTGAAAATAATTTTTCATTTTGTAAAAGCTGTAAATTGTTGGTGAGATGGGATGGTTGCTATAAAATACTGTATATCATTGTTCTTATATTTTGCTCTTATTAATAATGATCTGGATATGTTTAGTCCAGATGTTAGAATAGTAGACATGTGGCCACTGCTTCAGTATACTAAAAAAAGAAATGTTAAATTATTGCAAGAAAGCTACCCTGAAAATCTACCTAATTCACATAATTAGCCAATGTTTTTGAGGTTCTTTAACTTTGTACAAAAGACAATACTGTAATTGTAATATCACTAATGGATTACTGACCTTAGCAAGTAGAATAATTAAGAAACACCTGATTGCTATGTTAACTGGAAAAACTGGATCAATGTTCTCTAAGAACAAAGAGGCAGTGTATTGCATCAATAAGAGGTTGTGTGTGCACTAACAGACATCACAAGTAGGTATCTTTTCTTTTTAGATACTTAAAAGCACTGGGGTTAATGAAAATACATATTTCTACGATGTGCTTATATGAACACTGAACAAAATTATAAATGCAACACTTTTTTTTTTTGCCCCCATTTTTTATGAGCTGAACTCAAAGATCTGAGACTTTTTCTATGTACACAAAAGGCCAATTTCTCTCAAATATTGTTCACAAATCTGTCTAAATCTGTGTTAGTGAGCACTTCTCCTTTGCCAAGATAATTCATCCACCTCACAGGTGTGGCATATCAAGATGCTGATTAAACAGCATGATTATTGCATAAGCCTTAGGCTTATTTTTTGCAGCAGCAGCAGTAAAAAAAAAGTTCTCCACAGATGCTGCACCCTTATTTTTTTTTAATAAAAAAAAAACTATAATAGAACGGATTATAGTGCACCAAGCACAAAAGTGTGCACCCAAGCACCATATTCCGACACTATATAATAAAAAGTTATGAAAATCCCCCCCAAAAAATAAAAACAATAATAAAAAAGGTTACAGTGTTCAGGCTTTACCAACACCCGAGGCCCAATTTTTCTGCACTCGTTTGCATGTAATTTCAATTTGTTTTCTAATTTTTACAGCAGGGTCCATTCCGGCACCCAGAAAGAGTAACTGTGAGGGGTTAAAGGGTTCAGGCTTCACCAACACCCAAGGCCCAATTTTTCTGCACCTATTTTAGGTGCATGTAATGTCAATTGTCAATTGCAATAATTTCATGTAGTTTTCTGCACCTGTATTTGGTGCATGTAATGTCAGTTGTCAGTTGCAATAATGTTATGTACTCGCCTAACACCTGAACTTTATGGACAATTAGCAGGATGTTCGTCAATAAGTTGTTAAGGCTTCCCTGCTGAGAACTGAATTTAAACAAATAATTGTAAAAAAGAATTGTAAATTTAAAAAAATTGGGGAAAAAACTGCTTTGGGGAACCCTTTGGGTCTGGTATGGCTTTTAAGGGGAACCCCATGACAGAATTAAGAAAAAAAATGATGTGGGTCCCCCCAAAATCTATACCAGGCCCTTAAGAGGAACTTCACACCAAAATGTAAAAAAATAAATATCGTGGGGTCCCCCCTAAAATCCATACCAGACCCCTATCCGATTATGCAGCCTGGCAGGCCCGGAAAGGGGGGACGAGTGCCCTCCCCTCCTGAACCATACCAGGCCGCTTGCCCTAAACATGGGGAAGGTGCTTTGGGGTGCCCCACAAAGCACCTTGTCCCCATGTTGATGGGGACAAGGGCCTCTTACCGACAACCATGGGCTGTGGTTGTCAGGGTCCATGGGTGAGGGACTTATTTGAATCTGGAAGCTCCCTTTAACAAGGGGGCCCCCAGATCCCACCCCCCCCTATGTGAATGGGTATCGGGTACAACCCTACCTCTACCTATTCACCAACAAAGTGTCAAAAAGTAAGAAACACAGGAAACAGTTTTTGACAAGTGTTTTATTAAAAATAAAAAAAATCCCTCAACATAAATCCATCATCAATCACAATGCCTGCAACCCGAAAAATATAAAAAAATAAAAAAATGCTCCGCCTCCTGGGAGGCTTCCTGCACTTTGGCAGTTCTTATATAGGCAAGGGGTGGGCCACCTGGCTATGTCACCTGGCGGCACTGCCCCTTCTGACATCGTGTGACGTCAGAAGGGAGCAGTGCTTGGGGACATGGTGATTTGGGGTGGGAGGGCAGAGCCCCCATGCCCCAAAGTACCCACCCCCCATGTTGAAGGCATGTGGCCTGGTATGGTTTAGGAGGGGGGAGGCCGCTCACTCTTCCCACCCTTTGCTGACCTGCCAGGCTGCATACTCACATAAGGGTCTAGTATGTATTTTGGGGGGGGGGGGACCCAACGCCATTTTTTTTTAAATGTTGGCGTGGGGTTCCTCTTAAAATCTATACCAGACCCGAAGGGCCTGGTATAGAATGGGGGGGGGCACTTTTTTTTTTTTCTCTGTATTGCCGGAAGCCGGCAGTACATTACAGCCGTGAGCAAGTTTAAATTACATTTTTCTCTTTAGAAATATCAGTATTGGCTTTAAGAGTTTGGCTTTAAGTAATAAGGTTATATTAATTATTAAGTTTCCATCTTAAGGGTTATGTTTAAGTTTACGTTGTTACAGGTTGTAAGAAGGGTAAGTGTTAAAGACAAATTAGTTTAGATGTTCCGCATATAGACTTTGCAAAATGCAGTTGCTCTAGAGCTCAGTAAATGAGCAGAAGCTCTGCTGACTTCCATCAACCAATCACCTGCAAACAAAAATGTTTTTTATTTTCCATGCATGTGATTGGGTATTCTTTGAAAAGTGAAGCTTTATCTAATTTACTAAGCTCTGGAGCAACTGCACTTTGCAAAGTGCACAGTCTATTTGCCTTTAGTAAATCAACCCCATTGAATCTTCACTTTGATCTTTAGATGGGACTGGCAAATAGAACCATCAGACACAGCAGATGGTTGGCATTGGACACACCCAGAAGTGTTGGATGTTAAAGATTGCAGTGACTGCCCACTGCAGAGGTAAATATTAAATATCATTTTCTTTTGCAAGCTACTCTTTTTAGATTTTTTTTCCATGCAACAGTCCCTTTACTTGTTATATAATTTAGAAACATGTTATTTTAGTAGCAATTACTGCATTCTGCGGCAACTGGAACAAATGTATATGGACTGCATCCTTATGGTTTAAACCTTTACATAAATGTTTTGTTTCAGTTGATGCATTTT
This sequence comes from Pelophylax lessonae, assembly GCF_965119305.1. Taxonomy (NCBI): domain Eukaryota; kingdom Metazoa; phylum Chordata; class Amphibia; order Anura; family Ranidae; genus Pelophylax; species Pelophylax lessonae. The sequence continues at coordinate 224,447,224 of NC_138770.1, read as the reverse complement.
AAGTGGTAATACTGGTTGATTGATGTCTTAAAAAAAACCACTACAAAAGGGAAAGCTTTTATTTCCATATACAGTATTTTATTTTTCAAGGATACAAAATGCATTTACACTACAAAGCCATTTTCTTCCAATATTTTCATTAAAAGTCTTATGACTGTAATGTTTTCAGTTTTCAACTCCTGACAAATGTAGAATATTGGAAAATGTATTCACTATAGCTTGAAAATATTTCACAAACATTTATTTTTTCTCTTGGGTCTGAGCCTTTTTTCCAAGCTAACATTTATAGATATCTGTGCATTCAGAAGGGAAAAAAAACAAACTGTCAGACTTTATTTTAAAGTGAACTTGTCATTAATTAACTGAGATGATGTAAGTGAAACAAGGCACATTCACACACTGTTTTTTCAGCATTTAGGAATAACCACTTGCCCTCCAGAAGTCCCCCCCCCCCTTCATGATCAGGCAATTTTTTGCAATACCGCACTGCGTTACTTTAAAGGGTAACTCCACTTTCGTGGGGGAAAAAAATTGCAAATAAAGAAAAAACAATATAGCATATACAATTGCGACTCAAATTATATTGTATTTAAATGTTACTAAAAATTAAATTGAGTTGAGTTGAGGGGATCCGGTGTGCCGAGAACCAGCGGAGAGCAAGAGGGGTCCAGTCCCAAGAAAGCCTACACAGGTCGTAAATACTGAGGATTGCCTCTGGGGGTTTGCCAGAAGTGTTAGAGGAGGCTCTGTGATCCAGTGCCAGCTAACTGAAAGGGGGTACCTAGGTTGAGGACCCTGAATTAATAGAGGGGGTACATAGTCGATGGACCCTGAAGAGCTAAAAGTGTAAAGGGGGCACCTGCGGTTTGGGCCCTGAATTGTACAGAATACCAGTTGAGAGTTGCAGTTATACAGTAATCCATGGCAAGCTACCTCCAGCTGGTGCCATGCTGGAGAGGGTGGTCAGAGACTGTGGATTGCAGTAGTGTCAGTAGTTCTATGCTCCACAGTCCTGAGTCTTCTGGACCAAGAGTCGAGGATTCAGCACTTCAGTCAAGTAATAGTGTGTTCTAAGTATCAGTTATCGCTAGTTAACAGACATTTTCTGGATAAAGTCCCAAACTGTATGTAATTAAGCCTAAAGGAATATCCCACTCATTCCCTTCTCCCATCCCCCTTTTTCTACAATAAAACCACAAAACAAAGATGCTGGAGTTGTCTCAGTTCTCACACCCAGGGCCACAGCTCACATGGGCTGGAGAGGTAACCGGTAACAATGGCAGACCCACATCAGGCCACAGGCCTGGAAAAACCTGCTTCACTAAATATCACAGAACTGTGGCACTTTACAACATATTGATTAATTGTATATGGTATACAATATTGCACTGTATACAGATAAATAGTTTATTAGTGCACAGATATATATTGCAGGCATTTGAGTAGCGCAGCCCTGGTTTTGTGTTTTTATTTTCTAGTAAGTGTAGTGAAAGCACTTTTTGCTGTGGCAGCAGCAACTTCTTATATACAGTATTTTATTTACTTTTTATTTTATTTTGTTCAGTAAATTTGAGTTGCGCTGATTGAGAGTTGATTATCAATATATATCCGGCCAAATTTTTTTTTGGTAAATATACTGTTTTATTTATTTATTTATTTATGTTTATACTAGTAATGGCGGTGATTAGCAGCTCATAGCGGGACTGTGATATTGAAGTGGACAGTCTGACACTAACTGACACATTTGACACTTTGTGGGAACCAGTGACTCTAATACAGCGATCAGTGCCAAAAATATGCACTGTCACTGTACTAATGACACTGGCTTGGAAACTGGTTAAACACCTAGGGTGGTCAAAGGGTTAAATGTGTGCCTAATTAGTGTTTTTGTATACAATGGGGTTGATTTATTAAAGGCAAAAAGACAATGCACTTTGCAGTTGCCCCAGAGCTTAGTAAATAGGCAGAAGCTCTGCTGACTTCCATCATCCAATCATGTGCAAGCAAAAATGCTTTTCCTTGCATATGATCGAATGTTCTTTGCAAAGTGAAGCTTTACCTCATTTACTAAGTTCTGGAGCAACTGCACTTGCAGAGTTAAATAAAGTAATAGATTGGCGCTATAGCATAAAAATCAAAAACAACGTAAAATGCAACTAATGCATAAAAATAAATCAAATCATTATTTGAGATGCACTTGCAGAGTGCAATTGCACTTTGCAAAGTGCACAGTTTATTTGCCTTTAGTAAATCAACCCCCTATGTGTGCTATTTTTACCAAGGGATGTGATGGATTTTATACCCTCCTTTGCAGGGAAAGAAAATTCATCACTTCCCCCCTGTCAGGCCAGAGCTCTGCATTGTTTACATATGCAGAGCTCCATCCAGCCTGTCTGCTGAATGATCAGTGGGTTCTGCGGACATCCATCGGCTGGCACCTGCTGATCAGCTTCTGCTGTGACTAATCACAGCAGAAGTGGCGCGCATGCACGCACCCTATCTAGAAGTGAAGAATCACGTATATATGCCTGCAGCAGTTGCAAGGGCAATACAAATACACAAGTGTTCTGAGACCTATTTATAAATGTGCACACTATATTTTACAACATTTTTGCAGTACTCGTTTTCTCAAGTTATCAAACATAGTTTTTGCATTTTGTTTGGCATGCATACTGTTTCAGAGTCCTCTATGTATAGTTTACAGTGTTTTTGGTATACTTTGTGAATGTATTGTATGTCCAGTTCATAAAATAGCAAATTAACTATTCTCCAGAAAAGAAAGGAAAATGTACACAATTTGTTCAATACTCCAGTGTCAAGTGACACAAACGGTTGCTATTATGTATAGAAAAATGAGACGGTATAATTTTGACAGCTATCAGCTCTGTGTAGAACATTGACTTTCCTCAGTCCCTGCATTGTCATTCTACATTTTGTTACAAAGTTTTTCGCTATATGTTTGGAAAAAGTTTTTTGGCTCTTCTCATAACTGGTTTTGTTAAAAATATAGCTTATAAAATTTCTAAATTTTCTTTTACTAATCAGTTTGTCACCCTAAAAAGACACTGTATTTTTTCAACAGTTGTGCCCGTTTTAAATATGCATTTTTTTTTAGGAATTATGGCATTTTTGCATGCCAATATTTAACACCTCATCACATTCAAAATGAGCACCAACTGCAGTGAGCCAGGGCTTTTTATGGGGCCACCAAGAAGACAGCATCCAACCAAACAGCATTTCACCTGGTTACTCCTACGGAGGTCTGTAACGGATCAACCGGCACCCGACTGGGTACCTCCGTTGACGGATTCTCCTAGTGCTACCCGTAGGCTCCAAGCACTCCACCAGACACCATAACCAAGTCAGACCCCACGAACTGCCACAGCTTGATTAGGGTCTCGCCGTCTCCTACCCAACCTGGACCTACGACAAGGCTCCAGGTTCCCGTGGGGGAACCTCTCTTTCCCCAGAGAGTGCAGCAGAGCAAGCTCTTACAAAAGCTCTTACAAGAGCTTAGTGATTATCCAAGGGAGTATGGGGGACATAGAAATCCCTTGTAGCCAATTCCCCCCAATGAGTGACAGAACTCTAGATTGAGGGTGAAGTATAACTCAACTTTATTGAACAAGAAACAGACTTTTATACAGTTTTCCCCCACAAGGTTACCTCCCAGGTGGACCTTGTTGAAAACAGGCCCTGACATTCACAATCCAATGAAATCAGAGGTTTACACTCCCATACAGTGTACACAAAAATATACATTGTGGGACAATCCCCCCTCCCACTTAGCAGCCAATCCACCTACATATATACATCCCATAATAAGTCTATCTTAAGGCAGACAGAACAAAAAGGGTCATTAATATTTAACAATGAGACAGGTAAACTTTAACACAATACACATTCCATTTAAATACACAAACAATAAGGACAAGGCTGCGAGTTACAGTCTGTGTGTCTCTCTCACAATGAAGCTGGAATACACATTATCTAGCAGTCAGACACTATGCTTATAACAGTCTAAGTCTCCCGTGTAGGAATAAATCTTCATATTTCTATATGAAGATATTGCTGACATTGCAGTACAATACAAATTAGCATCACTTGTAAATACAGACCCCATTTGAAGCAATTCAAACTATTAAGTATCTGTTTTTACTCATAGTGATGGTTAATACCGTCACAAGGTCTAAGCGGAATAAGTATTCCTCCTGTCTTCCTCTCTCCTTGCAACCTGCATCTGCCTACAAGCCTCACTGTAACACTCCTAGGACATGGCTAGGACAAGTGAGGCCTAGTTGATACTGCTCACCTTTACCATCATAGGAGTGACTTTTTTTTCTATTCAAACCCCCTAACATGTGCTTTCTCTCTCCAAATGCAGTAGCTCTGAGCTCAGCGTTTAAGAGCTTACACTATATTGAATAGAAAAACCCTCTACTTTACCACGTTTCCTCTAATCATTTAATTCATAAAACATGGATTTTTTTCTCCCCAAAAAGAGACAGGCTCCAATAATACAGATTGTTTAAAATGTAATAAAATGGCAAAAAAATATAAACAATACAGATGAATGACATACGTTATAAAAATCCACCATTTGCAAACTTACATGCTTGCAAGCCTGCATGTATATCACACATATTGTACATAAAGTGGTGGCATAGTAGCATAATGACATCAGTGCTTCCAAGCTCATTCCAATGTATTTCCACACAAATGGGTGTCCTTTTGTTAATTTGGAGTTTGTCTGTGCCGTTTAGATTTTTTTTGCCATTGCTTGGGGTCCATCCTATCTGATATTAGGCACAAAGTGTTGGCGGTGGATGCTTGTTTTATCGCCTGAAGTTCAGCTTTATTAGGAATTCTGCGCATCTAAAGAGATGCTAAGAAGGTAGGGTTTTTCTTGAAATGCTGAGACTGGTTATGTGATCTTGCATTGCAGAGCTGTATACTTTATGCTCACTCAGCAGTAGTACTGGCTTGAACTGTTTCATGATGTGCAGAACAAAAAAAAACAGGTGAGATCTTGCAGGAAATTTTACCTTACACTAATATAAAATATTTCTTCTCAAGATATGTTGTAATCTAGTGTTTCTAGATGCCTTCCTGAATGTGGAGGTTAAACACATTTTCCTCGGGACTTGTCCCCTTATCCTTTGTAGAGATCCAAATTCACTATATGGCCCACTTATGTATTTCATACCTGGATATCATATCCCCTTTATTCACCTCTTCTCAAGAGAGAATAAATTCATTTTGGCTAGTCTGACCTCATAGCTGAGGTCCTCCATGCCTCCTATCAGTTTGGTTGCCCTTCTTTGCACTTTCTTCAGCTTCCATTATCCTATACTGATTCTACAATCAGTGGTGTCATTTGGAAGTGTTAACAGTTTGAAAAAACTCTTAGTCATAGCCTAACCAATATACAGGGATATGGAAAGTGTATGAGACATAAATGCATACACGCACCCACACAGGCTGAACTGAATAAAGTGATGTCTTGATTTAACCTTACCAACTATTTAACTTTTTGTGAACAGTTGCCCAAAACTGAACTTCATATTCCAGATCAGGTTTTAGTAATGATTTGTACAGGAACAAATGTTGTCTCTCTCTCTGGGGTCATTGGGGCTGATTTACTAAAACTGGAGAGTGCAAAATCTGGTGCAGTTGTGCATGGTAGTCAATCAGCTTCTAACTTCAGCTTGTTAAGTTAAACTTTGACAAAACAAAACTGCAAGCTGATTGGTTTTTATGCAGAGCTGCCCCAGATTTTTCACTCTCCAGTTTTAGTAAATCAACTTATCTCTATTAATAAAAGAAAGTATTTTGCTAGCTTTAAAAAATGCATTTTGGCATTGCATGCTGTTATTCTTTTTATGATTCACCAGAGCACAGAACACCCAGGTTCTTCTCTACAACTGACTTTCCCAATCATACTCCTCCTAGAATGTATGATGCATGCATGTTTTTAGCTTCCAAGTGCATATGTTTGCATTTATTGGTAATAAACCTAATTTGCCGTATAGTTGCCCTGTAAATTGGTGCATTCGTTTGTAGAGGATATCATGTCAAAAAAGTTTTGAACCCAAGCAAATATACACAGCAACAATATTAGCCCCTATGTTAACCAGTTTCCGACCACCCGTTGCCTTTTTACTGCAGCAGGGTGGCTCGGGCAGGCAAAACGATGTAGACCTACGTCACTCACCTGAGAGGAGCTAGGAGGCGAGCGCGGGCACCCCCGATCGTCAGCGGGGAAGCTCCAATTGCCGCCTGACACCAGCGATCGCTCCCCGCTGAGAGCGAAGGACGGACGGCTGTTGTAAACACCACTGACCATCCTTCTCCCTGGGATGATCGCGGAGCTCATGTGATCCTGCTATATAGGATCACATGTCTCTGTGGTCAATTTAAAAGCCACGCCCCCCACAGTTAGAAACATGCCAGTAGGTACACATTTAACCCCTTGATCACCCACAGTGTTAACCCCTTCCCTGCCAGTGTCATTATTACAGTAACAGTGCATATTTTTAGCACTGATTACTGTAGTAATGTCACTGGTACCCCCAAAAGTGTCAAAAATGTCAGTCATGGGTCCGATCTGTCCGCCGCAATGTCCCAGTCCTGCAAAAAATTGCAGATCGCTGCCATTACTAGTAAAAAAAAACAAAACAATAAAAAATGACATAAATCTTTCCCGCAGGTAACTTGATAACTTTTGCGCAAACCAATCAAAATACGCTTATTGCGATTTTTTTTTACCAAACATATGTAGCAAAAAACAAATTGGCCTAAAATGTTAAAAAAAATTATTTTTAATTTTTTTGGAAAATGTTATATAGCACATATTGAAAAATATTGTTTTTTTCAAAATTGTCACTATTTTTTTATTTATAATGCAAAAAATAAAAATCGCACAGGTGATCAATGACCACTAAAAGAAATCTCTATTTGTGGGGAAAAAAGGACGTCAATTTTGTTTGGGTACAGCCTTGCATGACCACGCAATTGTCCGTTAAATTAACGCACTGTCGAATCGCAAAATAGGGCCTGGTCATTAAGGTCCAGAACTGGTTAAACATGCAAGATGAAAACCTCCTCCAAACCAGATAATCAGGAGAGAAGATAACCTCTTATGAGGTCATTAATAGGGATATTTTTTTGGTGGATTGTTTTTTTAAGAACCTCATAGTAACTATGCACAGAGGTTACTGTAAAATCATAAATGTGTCCAATCAACATAATGACAATTTAATGGCATTCGTATTAGTATAAACTGAGAGTGAGCATCCAAGATCAAATTCTGCATTTCATACATTATTACAGGAAATCTGTTTCTTATTAGCGGGATATAAAATTTTTAATACTAAAATGTTTTCAGAAATGAACTGTGTGAGGTATAAAACAACACATTTAAACAAAAGCTAACAAAAACAAGGAAATTATTGGCAAAGGGAAGAAAGCTTTATCCTTTTAACGGAGTTCTGCATTCTGAAGACGAAGTAGCAACTCTGTAAAGCAGCCATTTACCAGGCTTTTGCCATCAACCCATTCCACACAAATAATAGGACACTTCAGGCTATGTTATAGTGAATCTGAAGTAGGTTGTATGGTTTGCTTCCCACTTGGAATGCAAAGACATGTTATGGCGTTAAAGAAGAACTCCAATCAAAGGTAAAAACCCAAAGTAGCTGGATTTTAAAGTCAGTCTAGGTGCTAAAAAAAATATAGTAATATAACAGAGGATGAATGACATAAAATAGTACTTGCAAGATTCTTCTGCAAATCACAATGCATTGTTACCTTTAAAAGGTTACTAAAGATAACTTTTTAAAATTAAAATAATAAACATGTTATACTCACCTGCTCTGTGCAATGGTTTTGCACAGAGTGGTCCTGTACCTCCTCCTCTCAGGTCCTCTGCCTGCAATCTTGGCTACTCCTCATATTCATGTGCCCCCATCAGTCCAGGTCATCCAGTGCCCAGGGTGAACATGGCAAGCCGCCCCCCCCCCCTTTAGATAGGACTAATAATGGTGTAAGGTTTGTTATGCATGTAATGTTTGGCACATGCGCTGAAATATTTTTTTTTTTGAAAAATTATTTTTATTGATTTTTAAAGAAAGAACAGAGTAACACAAACAGACACACACAGCAGCCAAAAAAGGCACACAATAACCCAACAACAACCTCCCCCCCCCCCACCCACCCAAAAATGACCACCAGCACCCTGAGAAGACCAGGAGCGTCGAGGTCAGGGGGTCAGCGCAGGCCACCGTCCAAGGACAGCACGACCTACCACCGGCCTCCGGAGTAAACAACCTTCGGTCCCTTCTCATAAACAACACACCATATCTCCCCCCTACCCGGGATCAACACATGTCAATTCAACATTAAAGAGACCCAGTATCTGGCTGTTCTTGCAGGACTACAAAGCTAGAATACAAGATAGCATAAGTACACTTCTATAGAGCGTTCAATCCACCAGCTTCATAACAGTTACACAATATGCAGTTCAGCCCACAGTGTCTGAGGAGTCCACCCACGCCCTCCAAACCTTGTCAAATTTTTTCGGGCAACCTCGTGAGACATAGGTGGCTTTGTATAGTGGTAGCATTGCATTCACTAGGCCTTTCCAGAACAGTAAGGATGGCGGGGAAACCTTCTTCCAATGTAGTAAAATAGCCTTTTTGGCATAGAATAGAAGAACACTCAGCAAAGTCCTGTGGGCCACCGAGGGGACCACCTCCTCCACCAAACCCAGCAAACAGACTCGCTGGGTTCGCGGAATCGGAGTCAGCAGCACCTCGGCGAGACAGGACGTCACCGCAGTCCAAAACTGCTGAATTTGGCCACAGCCCCAAAAAATGTGAGTTGCATCTGCGGGGGAAGCGGAACAACGCCAACACTCCGCAGACGAAGTCGGGAAGATTCTGGCCAGACGGGCCGGAGTATAGTAAATCCTGTGGAGGAATTTAAATTGAATTAGTTTGTCCCTAGCAGCCACTAAATATTTGAAAGGCTCCGTCCATACATCATCCCAGTCCTCCCCCTGTAGGTCCGGCACCTCAGCCGTCCATTTTTCCTTACATCTAACTATGCCAGGGGGTGTAAGTCGGAACATATCCTTGTACACAGTGGAGAGAGTTTTGAGTGTGGTATCACAGGTCAACACGCATTCTAAGTCCGAAGGAGACAGCTCTACAGAGGATGAGGCAAATTGGGCCTGAAAGGCATGCCGCAATTGGAGGTATCTGAATATAAAGCCGCTAGGCAGGTCGAATTTCTCCCGCAATCGGTCAAACGGCAAGAGAGCCCCCGCCGCTGTTATATCACCCAAGGTTTTTATACCCCGCGTCGCCCACAACATCAAATCAGGTAAGTGACGAAAATGAGGAAAGGTAGGGTTCATCCACAACGGCTCGGACGGGGAGGATCCAACATAACTGGGGCATGTCAACTTCAATGACTGGGCCCAAGCCCTAACAGTCGCCCTCATGGAGAGCGTTAAAGGGAGATCTGAGCCCAGACCCCTAAACAGCGCCAACCTAAGGGTTTCGAAGGAGCCCAGGTGGGCCGCCTCTAAGATTGTTGCCGAATCCTCCCCGTCCGCCCGCAGCCAGCGCCGCGCAAACACCATCTGTCCTGCCAAATAATACTTGCGCCAATCGGGCAGTGCCAGGCCTCCATTACCCCACGGTTCCTGGAGGGCCCGAAGGCCAATCCTGGGAACCCCGGGCGACCAGAGGAATGAACAGACGAGGCTGTCCAACTTCCGGAAAAAGGTCAGTGGTACCCATAGCGGAGAATTGCGGAGGAAATATAAGACTACAGGCAGAAATTTCATCTTAAGGACACTAATACGACCTAATAAGGAAAGTTGTAGACGCTTCCAAGCTTGGATATTTTGTTGGAGTTTAGGCAATAGAGGAGCCAAATTCAACGAGAAATAATCCTGGGGACGCCTAGTTATCTTGATCCCCAAGTAGGTGAAGCTATCCACCCAACGAAGGGGCAGGTCCCCGGCCGCAGCAGGTCGAGCACCGTCATCGAGAGGCAAAATGGAGGACTTACTCCAGTTAACGCGAAGCCCTGAGCACCTGCCAAAATCATTCAGGATGGACAGGGCCGCCCTCAAGGAGGGACCCGGATCCTCCAGGAACAACAGCATGTCATCGGCATATAACGCCAGACATTCTTTAATAGAGCCGACTTTAATCGACCCCACGGCCGGGGAGCTGCGCAGTGCGGTCGCGATGGGTTCAAGGGTAAGGGCAAACAGGAATGGGGAAAGGGGGCACCCCTGCCTCGTCCCCCTCCCCACCCGGAAATATGGAGAAGTGAGATAGCCCAATCGTATGGCTGTTCTAGGGCTTGCGTAAAGGAGTCGGATCCAGGTCTTGAATTTGGGTCCGAACCCCATACGATCCAGTGTCTTGTGCATAAAGGCCCAGTCAACCGAATCAAAGGCCTTCTCAAAGTCGATTGAGACCACCACCCGCTGCCCCGACGCCTCCCCAGGAATTTGAAGATGGGTGAACAATCGCCGAATGTTAGTGTCCACAGATTTACCCGGCATAAAGCCCGTCTGATCCGGGTCTATCAATGAGTGAATAACCCCAGCCAAACGAGTGGCCAGGACCTTCGTCAGGATTTTAAGGTCCATATTTAAAAGGGCGATAGGGCGATACGAGGAGCAGTCCAGGGGGTCCTTACCCGGTTTCTGAAGCAGCACCATATAGGCATCCATCATAGAGGGAGGAAGTTCCTCCACCTCCAAACAGTGCTGCAACAGAGAGCTAAGTCTAGGCGCTAAATGTTCGGAATATTGTTTGTAAAAGTCAGCAGGGAAACCGTCAGGACCCGGGGCCTTATGTGGTGGGAAGGCCGCAATGGCTCTTGCCACCTCTAAAGTTGTTATCGGAGCATCCATGAGGGCGCTATCCTCCACCGACAAGGATGGCAAGTCAACTCCCTCCAGGAGGGCATCCGCGTGCACAGAGTCACTATCCGGTAGCGGGGCGTACAGGGCCTCAAAATAGTCAGTAAATGTCTCCAAAATGTCACGAGTAGGGTTGAGCGGACACCTAGATGTCCGTGTTCGACGGGTTCGGCCGAACTTTAAAAAAAAGTCCGGGTCCGTGTCCCGGACTTTTACCGAACTTTTCCCGGACACCGAACCCCATTGAAGTCAATGGGGACCCGAACTTTAAGGCACTAAAATGGCTCTAAAACACCAAAGGAAAGGGCTAGAGTGCTGCAAATGGCAGCAAAACGTAATTAAGAGCATGGCAAGTGCTCTGCAAACAAATGTGGATAGGGAAATAACTTAAAACAACAAAAAAAAACAGAAAAATAAAACAATGTTCTTCTTCATCTCTGAAGGACGAGGCCCATATGGAGTAGGAGGGAGGTTGAGGTGGTGGTGGATGTGGCGGTGACATAGGCGTGCGCACAGGGTGTGCTGGGTGTGCCTGGGCACACCCTAATCACCTAGGGCACATAGCATTGCCAGTGAGGAGATGGGAAAGATCTCCCTGGGACCTGCTCTGCTCTATTTCTCCTTGCCTACAGGTACATGGCCCCGATACATTACTCTCCCTGCTGGCAAACACATGCATGTGTATTTCAACTTTGGGGTGAACACCTTAATGCAATAGGCTGCGCACACCTATGGGCGGTGTAGGTGGAAGCGGCGGTGGAGGAGGACCAGGGCCGGATTAACAGCATCATGGGCTTGGTGCTGAGGATTTTGAAGGGCCTTAGGGCCGTGCCTTGCCATGCACCCAGAGGAGGAAGGGTGCAGCCATGCATGCCTAATTCAACATGGGATGCTGTCTCTGAAGCCCATAAACACATCCATGCATCGCCAACTGTCCCTCCTTGTCCGGCCTTCACGCTGTGTGGGGAGGTTCTGAGGGTGCTGCCTGGGGAAGCGAGCATAGAAGCCAGACTTCTGTGTTTACAAGTGACAGAAGAGCGGTAACAGTGAATATGGCCAACCCGGGGCCTATATAAAAGGTAGGGGCCTGGAGCTGCAGCTCCAATAGACCCTACATTAATCTGGCCCTGAGGAGGAGGACGAGGTAGCCAACACTGCTTCTTTTCACAAATTTTAAATGAGGGTACACCCCAAAAGAGTGAGAAAGAGCAAAAATGGAACAATGGGTGGGTAAGGTCGGTATCCATTGCTATTCTGCATAAGGTACGGAAAAGTCCCGTGGGATCCATGCCTGGTTCATTTTAATGAACGTGAGCTTGTCCACATTGTCTCTGGACAGGCGGCTGCGCTTGTCTGTTATAACGCCCCCAGCCGTGCTAAATACCCGTTCAGATAATACACTGGCTGCAGGGCACGCCAGCACCTCCAAGGCGTAAAGGGCAAGCTCAGGCCATGTGCCCAATTTGGAGACCCAGAAGTTGAAGGGGGCAGACCCGTCATTCACTACATGTAGGCGTGTGCACACATACTGCTCCACCATGTTGGTAAAATGCTGCCTCCTGCTAAGACGTTCCATCTGAGCTGCTGGTGCTGCTGTTTGTTGTGGCGTGCTGACAAAGCTTTTCCACATTTCGGCCATGCTAACCCTGCCTTCTGAGGTGCTGGCGGTGCCCTGGTTGCGTTGGCGACCTCCTCCTCCTCCTCCTCTGCCTTGTGCTTCCACTGTGGCCCCGCTGTCAGATGGGAATGCCAGCAGCATGGCGTCTACCAGCGTGCGCTTGTACTCGCGCATCTTGCGATCGCGCTCCAGTGAGTGAATTAAGGACGGTACGTTGTCCTTGTAACGGGGATCCAGCAGCGTGGCCACCCAGTAATCAGCACAAGTTAGAATGTGGGCAACTCGGCGGTCGTTGTGGAGACACTGCAGCATGTAATCGCTCATGTGTGCCAGGCTGCCCAGAGGCAACGAAAGGCTGTCCTCTGTGGGAGGTGTATGGTCCGTGTCCTCTGTATCCCCCCAGCCACGCACCAGTGATGGCCATGAGCTGGCCTGGGTGCCACCCTGCTGTGAACATGGTTCCATCTCCTCCTCCAGCTCCTCCTCCTCCTCATCCTCCTCATCCTCCAGAACTGTGCCCCTGCTGGACAATTGCGTCCCTGGCGTTTGCGTGTGCAGGAACCCACCCTCGGAGCCCCTTGCGAATGACTGCCCTGAAAGCCTTGGAAATGTTACCTCTTCATCCTCCTCCTCCTCCTCATCCTGTGCCACATCCTCTTCCATCATCGCCCGAATTGTTTTTTCAAGGAGGCATAGAAGTGGGATAGTTAAGCTGAGAACGGCGTCATTGCCACTGGCCATGTTGGTGGAGTACTCAAAACAGCGCAACAAGGCACACAGGTCTCGCATGGAGGCCCAGTTATTGGTGGTGAAGTGGTGCTGTTCCGCAGAGCGACTCACGCGTGCGTGCTGCAGCTGAAACTCCACTATGGCCTGCTGCTGCTCGCACAGTCTTTCCAGCATGTGCAAGGTGGAGTTCCACCTTGTGGGCACGTCACATATGAGGCGGTGAGCGGGAAGGCCGAAGTTACGCTGCAGCGCTGCCAGGCGAGCAGCAGCAGGGTGAGAACGCCGAAAGTGCGCACAAACGGCCCGCACTTTCTGCAGCAGCTCTGACATATCGGGGTAGTTTTTAAGGAACCTCTGCACCACCAAATTCAGCACATGCGCCAGGCAAGGGATGTGCGTCAAACCGGCTAGGCCCAGAGCTGCTATGAGATTTCGCCCGTTATCGCACACCACCAGGCCGGGCTTGAGGCTCGCTGGCAGCAACCACTCATTTGTCTGCTGTTCCATGCTCCTCCACAACTCCTGCGCGGTGTGTGGTTTGTCCCCCAAACAGGCAAGTTGTAAAACTGCCTGCTGTCGTTTACCCCTGGCCGTGCTGAAGTTGGTGGTGAAGGTGTTACGCTGTCCGGATGAGGAGGCGGTAGAGGATGAGGAAGCGGAGTAGGAGGAGTTAGGAACAGGAGGCAAACTGAAGCGCCCTGCAATCCTCGGTGGTGGAAGGACATGCGCCAAATTGCTATCCGCCTCAGGCCCATCCGCCACTGCATTTACCCAGTGTGCCGTTAGGGAGATATAACGCCCCTGACCGTGCTTACTGGTCCACGTATCCGTAGTTAGGTGGACCTTGGCACAGATGGCGTTGCGCAGTGCACACCTGATTTTTTCCCCCACTTGGTTGTGCAGGGAAGGGATGGCTTGCCTGGAAAAGTAGTGGCGGCTGGGCACGACGTACTGTGGGACAGCCACCGACATAAGGTTTTTAAAACTGTGCGTCTCCACCAGACGGAATGACAGCATTTCAAAGGCCAATAATTTTGAAATGCTGGCATTCAGGGCCAGGGATCGCGGGTGGGTAGGGGGGTACTTCCTCTTCCTCTCAAGTGTTTGGGAGATGGAAAGCTGAACGCTTCCACGGGACATTGTGGAGATGGTTGTTGGTGACCCAGGTGGTGGTGTTGCTGACAGATCGTCTGTTTGCGGGGTGGCAGGTGCCGGTATCACTACAGATGTGGCTGGAGCGGCCGAGACTGCAGCAGAAGAGGAAGCAGGATGAGCCAGAGACGTTTCTTGGTTTTGAAGGTGTGTACTCCACTGCAGCTCGTGCTTTGCACTTAGATGCCTGATCATGCAGGTTGTGCTCAGGTTGAGAAGGTTCATGCCTCGCTTCAAGCTCTGATTGCACAGGGTGCAAACCACTCGTGTCCTGTCATCAGCACATTTTCTAAAGAACTTCCACGCTAGAGAACTCCTTTGAGCTGACTTTGGTGCGCTCGTTCCCTTGCTGCGTTGGGCAGTAGCGGGCGTAGTGTCTAGGGCACGGCCGCTCCGCTTCTGCACCCTGCTCCCTCTTCTGCTGTGCTGGTGGCTCTGTGCGACCACCGCCTCTTCCTCCAAACTACTCAGTTCACCTGCATGACGTTCATTCCATGTGGGGTCGAGGACCTCATCGTCCTCCACATCATCTTCCACCCAGTCTTCACCCCTGCCCTCCTTGTCGGTCTCCACAATGCTGAACGCCGCAGCAGTTGGCACCTGCGTTTCGTCATCATCGGAGACGTGCTGCGATGATCCTTGCATGTACTCATCTTGAGGAATAAGTGGTTGGGCATCGCTGCACTCAATCTCTTCCACTTCTGGGGCAGGGCTAGGTGGATGGCCCTGGGAAACCCTGCTGACAGAGTCCTCAAAAAGAATAAGAGACTGCTGTATGGCTTGGGGCTCAGACTGCTGGCCTGATTTGCAAGGGGGTGAGGTGAAAGACGGTTGGACATTGGCTGCAGGTGCCAACTCTGACCTTTCTGCAGTAGACTGGGTGGGAGACAATGTGAAGGAACTGGAGGCACTGTCAGCAGCAAACCAATCTACTATCGCCTCAACTTGTTCTGGCCTCATCACTTCTAGGGGCGTTTGATGCCCTACCAAATACTGATGCAGGTTCTGTCGCCTACTCACACTTGAGGAAGGTGTTTCACTTGTGCGTGTAGCTGGCACAGATCGACCATGTCCTCTCCTTGCAACAGGAGCTCTACCAGCAGCACCACGACCCAGGCCACGGCCCTTATTTGACGGTCTCCTCATATTTCTGTAATTTAAGATCTTGCCCTAGAAAGGTTTTTATTGAATAGCGGAATAGAAAATATGATCCAAAAAAAGTGTATGTATATCACACGTACACAACCACACTAGGCCCCAATTACTATTGTTTGTACCCCTAAAAGGCTAGATGAGGAGTAGGGGGAGTATGGAACAGGCAGCACCCTCAAACCTTCAGAAGTATGAGATGAACCCCAACAACTTGGAAAGGTGGATCTCTCTCACACGTACCGACACAGACTATCCCGCAATTCAATTGATCCTCAAAGGTTTTTATTGAATAGCGGAATAGGAAATATGATCAAAAAAAGTGTATGTATCTCGCACGTACACAACCACACTAGGCCCCAATTACTATTGTTTGTACCCCTAAAAGGCTAGATGAGGAGTAGGGGGGGTATGGAACAGGCAGCACCCTCAAACCTTCAGAAGTATGAGATGAACCCCAACAACTTGGAAAGGTGGATCTCTCTCACACGTACCGACACAGACTATCCCGCAATTCAATTGATCCTCAAAGGTTTTTATTGAATAGCGGAATAGGAAATATGATCAAAAAAAGTGTATGTATCTCGCACGTACACAACCACACTAGGCCCCAATTACTATTGTTTGTACACCTAAAAGGATGGATGAGGAGGAGGAGGAGTATGGAACAGGCAGCACCCTCAAAGCTTCAGAAGTATGAGATGAACCCCAAAAACTTGGAAAGGTGGATCTCACACGTACCGACACAGACTATTCCGCAATTTAATTGATCCCCAAAGGTTTTTATTGAATAGCGGAATAGGAAATATGATCAAAAAATGTGTATGTATCTCACACGTACAGAAGCACACTAGGCCCCAATTACTATTGTTTGTACACCTAAAAGGATGGATGAGGAGGAGGAGGAGTATGGAACAGGCAGCACCCTCAAAGCTTCAGAAGTATGAGATGAACCCCAAAAACTTGGAAAGGTGGATCTCACACGTACCGACACAGACTATTCCGCAATTTAATTGATCCCCAAAGGTTTTTATTGAATAGCGGAATAGGAAATATGATCAAAAAATGTGTATGTATCTCACACGTACAGAAGCACACTAGGCCCCAATTACTATTGTTTGTACACCTAAAAGGATGGATGAGGAGGAGGAGGAGTATGGAACAGGCAGCACCCTCAAAGCTTCAGAAGTATGAGATGAACCCCAAAAACTTGGAAAGGTGGATCTCACACGTACCGACACAGACTATCCCGCAATTTAATTGATCCCCAAAGGTTTTTATTGAATAGCGGAATAGGAAATATGATCAAAAAATGTGTATGTATCTCACACGTACAGAAGCACACTAGGCCCCAATTACTATTGTTTGTACACCTAAAAGGATGGATGAGGAGGAGGAGGAGTATGGAACAGGCAGCACCCTCAAAGCTTCAGAAGTATGAGATGAACCCCAAAAACTTGGAAAGGTGGATCTCACACGTACCGACACAGACTATTCCGCAATTTAATTGATCCCCAAAGGTTTTTATTGAATAGCGGAATAGGAAATATGATCAAAAAATGTGTATGTATCTCACACGTACAGAAGCACACTAGGCCCCAATTACTATTGTTTGTACACCTAAAAGGATGGATGAGGAGGAGGAGGAGTATGGAACAGGCAGCACCCTCAAAGCTTCAGAAGTATGAGATGAACCCCAAAAACTTGGAAAGGTGGATCTCACACGTACCGACACAGACTATTCCGCAATTTAATTGATCCCCAAAGGTTTTTATTGAATAGCGGAATAGGAAATATGATCAAAAAATGTGTATGTATCTCACACGTACAGAAGCACACTAGGCCCCAATTACTATTGTTTGTACACCTAAAAGGATGGATGAGGAGGAGGAGGAGTATGGAACAGGCAGCACCCTCAAAGCTTCAGAAGTATGAGATGAACCCCAAAAACTTGGAAAGGTGGATCTCACACGTACCGACACAGACTATCCCGCAATTTAATTGATCCCCAAAGGTTTTTATTGAATAGCGGAATAGGAAATATGATCAAAAAAAGTGTATGTATCTCGCACGTACACAACCACACTAGGCCCCAATTACTATTGTTTGTACCCCTAAAAGGCTAGATGAGGAGTAGGGGGGGTATGGAACAGGCAGCACCCTCAAACCTTCAGAAGTATGAGATGAACCCCAACAACTTGGAAAGGTGGATCTCTCTCACACGTACCAACACAGACTATCCCCCAATTTAACTGATCCCCAAAGGTTTTTGATTAAATAGCGGAATAGAAAATATGATCCCAAAAAAGTGTATGTATATCACACGTACACAACCACACTAGGCCCCAATTACTATTGTTTGTACCCCTAAAAGGCTAGGAGTAGGGGGGAGTATGGAACAGGCAGCACCCTCAAACCTTCAGAAGTATGAGATGAACCCCAACAACTTGGAAAGGTGGATCTCTCTCACACGTACCAACACAGACTATCCCCCAATTTAACTGATCCCCAAAGGTTTTTGATTAAATAGCGGAATAGAAAATATGATCCCAAAAAAGTGTATGTATATCACACGTACACAACCACACTAGGCCCCAATTACTATTGTTTGTACCCCTAAAAGGCTAGGAGTAGGGGGGAGTATGGAACAGGCAGCACCCTCAAACCTTCAGAAGTATGAGATGAACCCCAACAACTTGGAAAGGTGGATCTCTCTCACACGTACCAACACAGACTATCCCCCAATTTAACTGATCCCCAGAGGTTTTTGATTAAATAGCGGAATAGAAAATATGATCCCAAAAAAGTGTATGTATATCACACGTACACAACCACACTAGGCCCCAATTACTATTGTTTGTACCCCTAAAAGGCTAGGAGTAGGGGGAGTATGGAACAGGCAGCACCCTCAAACCTTCAGAAGTATGAGATGAACCCCAACAACTTGGAAAGGTGGATCTCTCTCACACGTACCAACACAGACTATCCCCCAATTTAACTGATCCCCAAAGGTTTTTGATTAAATAGCGGAATAGAAAATATGATCCCAAAAAAGTGTATGTATATCACACGTACACAACCACACTAGGCCCCAATTACTATTGTTTGTACCCCTAAAAGGCTAGGAGTAGGGGGAGTATGGAACAGGCAGCACCCTCAAACCTTCAGAAGTATGAGATGAACCCCAACAACTTGGAAAGGTGGATCTCTCTCACACGTACCAACACAGACTATCCCCCAATTTAACTGATCCCCAGAGGTTTTTGATTAAATAGCGGAATAGAAAATATGATCCCAAAAAAGTGTATGTATATCACACGTACACAACCACACTAGGCCCCAATTACTATTGTTTGTACCCCTAAAAGGCTAGGAGTAGGGGGAGTATGGAACAGGCAGCACCCTCAAACCTTCAGAAGTATGAGATGAACCCCAACAACTTGGAAAGGTGGATCTCTCTCACACGTACCAACACAGACTATCCCCCAATTTAACTGATCCCCAGAGGTTTTTGATTAAATAGCGGAATAGAAAATATGATCCCAAAAAAGTGTATGTATATCACACGTACACAACCACACTAGGCCCCAATTACTATTGTTTGTACCCCTAAAAGGCTAGGAGTAGGGGGAGTATGGAACAGGCAGCACCCTCAAACCTTCAGAAGTATGAGATGAACCCCAACAACTTGGAAAGGTGGATCTCTCTCACACGTACCAACACAGACTATCCCCCAATTTAACTGATCCCCAGAGGTTTTTGATTAAATAGCGGAATAGAAAATATGATCCCAAAAAAGTGTATGTATATCACACGTACACAACCACACTAGGCCCCAATTACTATTGTTTGTACCCCTAAAAGGCTAGGAGTAGGGGGGAGTATGGAACAGGCAGCACCCTCAAACCTTCAGAAGTATGAGATGAACCCCAACAACTTGGAAAGGTGGATCTCTCTCACACGTACCAACACAGACTATCCCCCAATTTAACTGATCCCCAAAGGTTTTTGATTAAATAGCGGAATAGAAAATATGATCCCAAAAAAGTGTATGTATATCACACGTACACAACCACACTAGGCCCCAATTACTATTGTTTGTACCCCTAAAAGGCTAGATGAGGAGTAGGGGGAGTATGGAACAGGCAGCACCCTCAAACCTTCAGTATGAGATTGTGTTCACTGTACCCCACAAAGATTGAGTTCACTGCACCCCACAATGATTGTGTTCACTGCACCCCACAAAGATTGTGTTCACTGCACCTCACAAAGATTGTGTTCACTGTACCCCCCAAAGATTTTGTTCACTGCACCCCACAAAGATTCTGTTCACTGTACCCCACAAAGATTGTGTTCACTGCACCCCAAAAAGATTGTGTTCACTGCACCCCAAAAAGGATGTTGTTCACTGCACCCCAAAAAGGATGTTGTTCACTCCACCCCAAAAAGATTGTGTTCACTGCACCCCACAAAGATTGTGTTCACTGCACCCCAAAAAGATTGTGTTCACTGCACCCCAAAAATGATTTTGTTCACTGCACCCCAAAAAGGATTTTGTTCACTGCACCCCAAAAAGGATGTTGTTCACTCCACCCCAAAAAGATTGTGTTCACTGCACCCCAAAAAGATTGTGTTCACTGCACCCCACAAAGGATTTTGTTCACTGCACCCCAAAAAGATTGTGTTCACTGCACCCCAAAAAGGATGTTGTTCACTGCACCCCAAAAAGGATTTTGTTCACTGCACCCCAAAAAGATTGTGTTCACTGCACCCCACAAAGGATTTTGTTCACTGCACCCCACAAAGATTGTGTTCACTGCACACCAAAAAGGATTGTGTTCACTGCACCCCAAAAAGATTTTGTTCACTGCACCCCAAAAAGATTGTGTTCACTGCAGCCCAAAAAGATTGTGTTCACTGCAGCCCAAAAAGATTGTGTTCACTGCAGCCCAAAAAGATTGTGTTCACTGCAGCCCAAAAAGATTGTGTTCACTGCAGCCCAAAAAGATTGTGTTCACTGCAGCTCACACACAGAAAAATGGATGTGGATCACTGACACCTGCCTATCTCCAATCCCACACCACACAGCAATATCGATTGTAGTTTGTAGAACACAGTTTCCCTAAAATTCAGCAGACTCTGTCCCTAACAGGATTGAGAAGAGATCGTAGATCAGGATTGAGTGCAGATTCACCCCACCCCCCACACAGCAATATCGATTGTAGTTTGTAGAACACAGTTTCCCTAAAATTCAGCAGACTCTGTCCCTAACAGGATTGAGAAGAGATCGTAGATCAGGATTGAGTGCAGATTCACCCCACCCCCCACACAGCAATATCGATTGTAGTTTGTAGAACACAGTTTCCCTAAAATTCAGCAGACTCTGTCCCTAACAGGATTGAGAAGAGATCGTAGATCAGGATTGAGTGCAGATTCACCCCACCCCCCACACAGCAATATCGATTGTAGTTTGTAGAAGACACTGACCCTATATAATTCAGCAGACTCTATCCCTAAAATGCCTACAACTCGCCCTGCCTAAACACTCCGACCTGTCCCTCAATTCTATCCGGACACAAATGGTTTTTTCCTGCCTATCTTTCCCTAATCAGCAGCCAGCACGTTGATGTGTGCTCTCTGTCCCTGAATCTAAGCAGCATAATGACGCCGCTGCGGCTGCCTCGAACTTATAAAGACTTGGTCACATGCTTCAGACGGCCAATCACAGCTACTGAGACATTTGCAGGCATGGCTGGGATGGCTTAAGGCACACCAGTTAAACGATTGTTGATTGGCTGTTGAAAGCCCGCCATGAAAAGAGCGCCAAAGCATGCAAAACCCGGAAATAAAACGACCGAACACGGATTTTTACCCGAACATACAGTAAAGTGTCCGTGTCCGTGTTCGGGTACAAAAAATCCAATTATTCGGTACGAACACGAATAATACAGTCCGTGTTCGCTCAACACTAGTCACGAGGATCCGACCTGAGCACACCCCCAGCGGCCCTGATAAGCGGGATATTAACTGGCGGCTGCTGGTCAGCCACCAGCAGTGCCAGGAACTTGCCATTCTTATCGCCCTGTGCGAATATAGAAGCAAGATCAGAGACGTGAAGAGAGAGAAGGCGTCTCGCCTCCAGCAATGCAGCATAGCTGGAATCAGACGGCAAGGCCGCGTTCTCCTCCGCACATCTCCGCTCCTCCTCCTGTAACATCCTCACCTCCTCATTGTGATCTTTCCTAGCGGATTTAATGGCCGATATACACTCTCCCCTCGCCACTGACTTAAATGCCTCCCACACCACTCTCTGATCAGCTGAGTCCACATTTTCCGGCCAATATGACTGGATCGACTTTTCAAGGTGGGAAGCGACCTGATCCTGTTGGAGCCAGCCCGCAGCCAGGCGCCAACCCCGCACTCCAGCCCCCAATTGGAGGTTCACTGTCAAGAGTAGCGGGTTGTGATCAGACACTCCCCCGGCCCTGTATTCCGAGGCAGTCAAAAGGGATTGCATTCTGGCAGTACCAAACGCCAGATCTATGCGAGCAGAGGAACGATGAGCGGTGGACAGGTGAGAGTATTCCCTCAAGAGCGGATGCTTCCATCTCCAAAGTTCAGTCAAGCCCACCGTGGAAGCCCAGGTGAGCAGATCCACCGAGGGCGGTCTATTGGGGTTGGAAGTATCCAAGGTAGCATCCAGGATGGCATTAAAATCACCCATGAACAGTACAGGTAAATGCATATATTCAGCCAACTTATCAGTTAAATCATATAGCAGTTGTATCTGAAAAGGTGGAGGCACATAAACAGCGACCAACAGCATGGTAACAGAGTACATATCCAAAAGCACAGCCACGTATCTGCCCCCTGGATCGGAGATCACCCGCTGGATCGAACATGGGATAGATTTACTAATGAGGATGGAGACCCCTCTAGCATAGGTGGAGTACGTGGCATGAAACGCCCTTTGTATCCACGGCCTACGGAGAGCCAAAATCAAGTTCCCATCAAGGTGGGTCTCCTGCAGGAGGATGACATGTGGCTTAATGAGCTTTAAATACTGAAAGACACTGGCACGTTTGAACTTATTGTTCAGGCCCCTCACATTCCATGAGAGAAGTTTTATATTGTCAGCCATGGGAATCTAGAAAAAAATTACACAGAGCCCAGGTAAGGGCTATGGGCAGGATGAAAAAAAAAAGGGACCCATAAATTACCCCCTCAAAATATACATGAGCAAACAAAAACAGGTGCTGGTGCAGAACTCCCCATGCCATTATACCAGAACAACCCCCCCAACAAACAAAGAAAAAGGGAAAGTTGAACAAAAACGAGCTTTCCCAAAACGTGAAAAACGTAGTCTGGTATGCGGCTTCAATCCCAAACTGCCCAAAAAAAACAGTGACGCACGTCAGTTTTCCAATGTGAGCAACAGTCCGGTAAAGAAGATGTTCTTACAGTTCCGATGGAGTCTCTGAGACCGGATCACCCAGTGTGCAAGGAGGGCGCCACGACACACCCCTCCTCCAATAACCAGTCTCCAGATAGCAGGATAGGGAACCCCAAAAGTAGACATTCCTAAACCATCAACAAGCCGTAGATATCCAGAAAGAATGGTACGACAGGAGGAGAAAGTCAGCAGGGGCAGCGTACAACAGGAAAACAAAAAAAGTAAAAAGAAAAAACGGACCACATCCAAAGGGGAGCCAGCCGAGAGCACTGGCAGTCAGGACTCATCACACGCCATCCAGCCAGTCCGAAGCCTCTTGAGGAGTGTCAAAGAATTTCACCGAGCCCTTGTACTGTACTCTGAGCCTGCTAGGATATTGCATGCTATAGATAAGTTCCTTGGCCCTTAGGCGCTTCCTGACATCCGTAAAGGAACGCCTGCGGCGTTGTGTCTCCGCCGAGAAATCGGGGAATAGCATGACACACGCGTTCTCAGAACGAAGTTCAGGGTGTTTCCGCGCCTCCGAGAGGAGCATGTCTCTGTCCCTGTAATTGAGGAACTTCACCAGGAACGGACAGGGGGGGGCTCCAGGGGGTCTGGCCCCAGTTGGCACTCTATGAGCCCTTTCTACCACATACGTGGGGGGTAAATTCTCCAGAGAGAGCAGTTGTTTGAAGAACTGCTCCGCAAATGTAGCAGGCTTTTTCCCCTCCAGCCCCTCAGGAAGCCCCACCACCCTTACATTATTTCGGCGCTGTCTATCCTCCGCATCGTCAGCTCGGTGTTGCAAGGATTTCACAATGTTCTGGAGTTCAGCCAGCTGAGCGCCATGGGAGTGTGAGCTGTCTTCCACCTCCGAGATGCGATCCTCTGCAGCAGTGAGTCTCCCCCTGAATTTATCCAGGTCATGGCGGATGAGCGTGCACTCCGATGCCAGGTGATCTATGCCTACCATCAATGCCGCTTTGCAAGCATCTATGGCTTCTAGGATGGGGGCCGTGATCGCCCGCTGGTCCGCGACCACCTCCTGAGCCTGTCCCTGAGAAGTGCCGGAGAGCACGGGGTCCGTAGGCTTCTGAGACTCCATGCCTGCACCCGTACCACCGCTCTTCCGGGAAGACGTCGGCGCCAAGATGGCGGAGGCGGAGCCCGAGCCCTGGCTCTTGACGGAGCGGGTCTGGCGCTGGTCCTGTGGCGGCTGCCGGGCGGGTTTTGGGGTCGAGGATGGCATCGCTGGAGACCTGAGAGCTTCCCCCACAAGATGGTATAGGAGAGCAGCCCCACCGCACACCGAAAACGGAGGTAAGTTGCAGGATTAACAGAGAGCTCCGGTCCGGCACGTCTACCCTCGCTCACATCCGGCCACGCCCCTCGCGCTGAAATATCACACATATCATCCAACCTTTGAAATGAGGAACATCTCAGGGAGAAAGTGGCGCCGCAGCGGTGAGTGGGCGTGGTTAAATTATAAATTTACTGGCACCCCCTGGGTGCCTCAAACGCTACACCCTTTAGCTGCAGAGGGAGTGCCTGGGAATGTACACATGCTGCAGCCATGATGTTTTGCTTCACTCACTACTGCAGCATGAATTATACTCCTTGTTTAACTGAACCCATTGAAGTGAATCGTTCTGCTCTGCAAGTGCCCCACAACTGTGTGCAATGCACATGGTTGCAGTATGCTAGTGCAGGGTTGGAGGGGTTAAAGCAGGCAGTAAGAAGGCTATACAATGGCTCTTTACCACCTGTTAAATGCTCTCTGAAGAGCAATCTAAATGCTGATTGCTTTTCAGGGACCAAATGACGTGTGAACAAGCCCTTAATTATTTATTTTTTAAACCTTTTTTTTACTTTTTATATAGTTTTTAAAATTAAATATTTTTTTTTTTTAATTTTTAACTGCCCTGTTCGGAGAGCTTTGCTGCAATATCAGGGCTCTAACAGACCCCAGATGTTTCACTTTTGAGACACTATGTGGTTTTGTGCATGTGAAAATGCATGTGTTAGCAGATGTGTGGGGGTGCCATTACCAAATAATGGCACTGCCACACGTCTACTAATGGACAGTGGACTTCTGTGTGTGTCAGGAAAGCCACAATTTTGTGGCTGACATGCAAAGGTGTGAACATAGCCTTATAGCTGGCTCATGCTGCGGTTTGGCCACAGTGTGATTGTATGTGCTGTTTAACTGGGTTTCAGGTTCGCTTCCATTGAATTTTATTACACAGTGCATTTTCTTAAACCGCATCAAAGATGCAGCATGCAGGACTTTGATGCGCTTTTATGAAAATACACTGTGTAAAAGAATTCAATGGAACCGCACCTAAAATCCAGGTAAACCGCACATACAATCACACTGTGGGCAAACCACAGCTCACCGGGTATTAGGTATAAGAATGCGTGAATAGGCGGCGGGGGGCGGGGGGTGGTCTGGGGTAGTAAGAATGTGTGTTAATGAAGAGCAGAGTGAAGGACTGCAGAGGAAATGGTAAGGCACAGGGACAGGACAGTTAGTGAAGGACTAAACTGGGATAGAAAAGGTGTCAGCCAAACTGCTGTGTGGAATGCCCAGAGCTGGGACCAGGGGCTGCAGGGCGCGCAGTGCAGATTTATGGATGAGACAGCTGATAGAAGAAGGTGAACAGTTAATCTGAACAGCAGAGAGGAGCAGAAGAAACAGTGCTGACTTACAATTGTGCTGGGAAGGTAAAGAGACGTGCTGGAAGTGAGATGAGACAGACAAAGCGGTGACCAACAAGGAAGACAGAAGTGACCCAACCGGAAAGGAGAACAAGCTAACAGGTGGGGGTGAGCTTGGAAGGGGAGGAGTGAATAATGGGTGCAGTACAGATAAGGCAAAGTTAAAGTTGCTGGAATAGAGGGGTCAGGGAATCTATATATTATGCAGTAACCGGAGGGACAGTAACTCCTGTGAGGCAGGAGAAGCAGAAGAAGCTCCCAGTGCGCTCCCCCCATCACCGATTACAACGGCACCCAGGATAGGTGCCCCTCCCACCCCCCCAAAGCCTTGTACCAGCCCTGGTCCCCATAGAAAGCAGCTTGCTATGGGGGCACACAGAGCATGCTTGCTCCCGAGCTGTGTATGTGTTTATGGAGCATTGCTCCATAGACGCACACAGCGGGAATTAGCCCACTCCCTGCTTTCTCCTCACTGCATTTGACTGACAGTAGCAGGAGCCATTGGCCTAAATCCCTGTGTGAAAAGCAAGAGAGGGGGGAAGGGATGCATCCATGCACAGCACTGGATCTCTTCTCCTCTTTCTTTGCCCACAATGTATTGCTTGAGCCATCATTCGCCTAGGCCATGCACCTGACCTTATTTAGCGATGTAGATCCACATGAATCACAATGTCTGATGCCTGCTGACTCGCCAAATGAAAAAAAAAATGACAACCTATGACACACATCTGATCTATACAATAAGGCAGGGTCTCCCTGGTGACATCATTATTTGAACATGACCATATACAGTACGGTCAATGACATCACCTGGGAGACCTTGCCCTTTGTATATAGCAGCTCTCATCCATCAGAGCTGTCAGTAGTGGGTGAGCAGTCATCAGATTCAGATGTATGTCTACAGGCAGCATTTCTTTGTTCTTTTAGCAGGACAGTAGGCACTGTCATTGGTGTAGATCTACAATGCTGGAAGATTTGAATTATGGTGTATGTACATCATGGGAATTCTTTTTTTAAAGGACATGTGTAAAACTGTCTTTTCCAGATTCTAATAAACCTCCACACCCAGACCCCCACAACCACCAGGCCAGGGTTTTGGGGAAGAGGCCTTTGTCCTCATCAACATGAACAAGCTGCTTTGCCAGAGGGGTTTTCTGCTTGGAAGGCATTTCCTGAAGAGGACTGCGAGCCAAACCTTCTCATCCAGCATCAGTGCCTGATCTCACAAATGCACTTCTGGAAGAATGGTCAACATTTCCACAGAGACACCTCTAAACCTTGTGGACAGCCTATCCAGAAGAGTTGAAGCTGTTATAGCTGCAAAGGGTGGGCCAACTCAATATTGAACCCTACGGACTATGGCTGGGATGCCATTAAAGGTTATGTGCGTGTAAAGGTAGGCATCCCAATACTTTTGACAACACAGTGTAATTTATTAAAATAAATATTATTATCTTGGCACGTGTCCTCCATGGCACCGGTGGCCACCTATCCGTGCCCCCCCCTTTTTTTTTTTTTTTACCAAAAACCTGCAAATTGGTGTTGAAAAAGGCCAGAAGAAAATAAAGATTTAGCTCTCATATGCTTTAGTGGGGTTTGGGTGCTGCGTTAGCCATTTGTGGATTTCAGGCTGGGTTTCTCCCATGAACTGAACCCAGACCAGTTCCCTCATCGCAATGCAAAAAATGCAAACCTTTTCCATGCCAACCCTAGTGGGTGCTGTCAGAACCAAATTGCTGACATTGATTTATTGTTGAATATTACTTTATGATGAATATTAAAATATCAGAAAACTAAATGATTTGCCATATACTTTTTCTAAAATCCGCCTTTTTTTTCAAATTAAGATAAAAAGATAATCTCATTCCTCTCCTCATACTCTTTCCGATCTCCATCCTCCGTCTTCTCCAAGATCTGTTTTTCTTTCTGCTCTGCCGGGAATCATGGCCGATATCAAGGTAGACACTACCACTGACCCCGCTGAGGTCCCCGCCACCAAGGATCTTAAAGAGAAGAAGGAAGTAGTAGAGGAGCCAGAGAAGAAAGAGAATGGGAGCGACAAAGCGAAGAACGGAACTGAAGAAAATGGTACAGAACACAACAAAGATAACCCTGAGGATGCTGAAGAGGAGGAGGAGAATGAAGTAGAAGGGGAGGGCGAGGGCGAGGGTGAACATGAGGAGGAGGAGGAGGAAGGTGAAAGCGATGAGACTGAATCTGATGGGCATCCTATGAAACGTGCAGCAGAAGAAGAAGACAAGTTAACCAAAGCTAAAAAACAAGACAGAACAGAGATTCCACAGAAGTGAAAGAGTCCACCTAATTCCATCTCTTCCCCCCTCCCAGACATTTTATAGCTTAAGAGACATGGTTGACTCTAACTTGTAGATGACGTGCTTTATAACTGTACATTTTAAAGGATGATGACTTTTTATATACTGTAAACCCACGTGCACTAGAGAATCTTTACCGTCATCATGGCCAAGAAAGCGCTAGGTTTTTTTTTTGTAAAACGTTTTTTATTGATGCTTTGCTTGTACTGGTTGATTGCTACAATGAAAAAAAAAAAAATCAGATTTTTTTTTTGTTTTCAGTGGTTGGTATAGCTTTTCTTGATTTTTCTGTCCATCTATGAAGCGGCAGATGGCGAGGCCACGTGTGTCGGGAGTGAAGCTGCCTTCTTGTAATATAACAGTATTTAGTATAGAACATTCTTCATATGCAATGAAGGCCAAAGAGATCGCCAAAAGGGAACACGGGGAATTATGTATAGACCTTTGGATTCTCAGATTATGTTGCTGTTCAGTACATATATAGTTTGTGGTTCAAAAAAAATATGAGATTGTTGAGGATAGACAGTCTTCTTGTCATTATATAACTGTATACCTCATTAGTTGATGC
This sequence comes from Pelophylax lessonae, assembly GCF_965119305.1. Classification (NCBI taxonomy): domain Eukaryota; kingdom Metazoa; phylum Chordata; class Amphibia; order Anura; family Ranidae; genus Pelophylax; species Pelophylax lessonae. The sequence goes on along the minus strand of NC_138770.1, from coordinate 224,418,574 downwards.
TTGGCTACTACTTTGTATATTCAGGTTAGGTGCTTTTATATGAATTAAAAAAAAAAAGATAATAAATAATAGTACGCATTCAAGTGTTCATATGGTCATAGCTCTGTGCTGAAAATCGAATCTATGTACACCGTATTTTTTACAATATGGATTGAAGTAGTTCTGCTGTTATTACAGCAGATTTACAGTGGCGGAGATAAGGCTGCTTTTGAAAATTCCACATAATGTTCTTACCATGTACAGTGTGTCATTTATGAGAGAGATATTTATGACTCATCTTTATCTTCCTTGAAGGGTTCATTACAGGCTATGTACAAGGTATTGTCTATGAGTGAATATACACTCTTTGCATGTTTGCATTCATTCCTCAGTAGATGTGAACTGTTCAAGACTTTTTTTCAGGATAATTGTATACGCCTATTTTTTTCATTAACAATAATTTCATTTAAAAACAGTGCAAAACGCAGCCATAGACAGTAAACAAACTAAAATTGTGTTTCAATAATACTCCAACTTCAGGCTGCTGAAGGCTTGCTTATGATTGGTTATCATAGGTTAAAGCATACCATGTTTCCCTGTACTGCCTTATTTAATAAGTCCGCTGGGAGCTTGTGCTGCTGGTAGTATTACCCATATAAGTCTAGTATTTTATGAAATGTAGCGCATGTTGTTTTTTTTTTTTTTTCAAAATATTCTGTAATATTGGAGTTTTTCTGAATAGCTACTCATCATCCTACACAGAACAAGAAGTAAAAACTACAATATTGTAAAAAATTGTTAATAAACTGCAGCGATAAAGAAAAAATGCTATTGTTACAAGGGCAGAAATCACAAATACTTCTAGTGCAAGCGGGTCCTTGTTCGCATCCTGACCTGTCACGTATATTTGATTTGCCTTAGCCTAACTTTGAGCTAGGCTAAGGCAGGGTTGCTGCAATTGTGTTCCATATGTGAATGATGTGTTAATTTGTAAGTGCAGTTGCACTCTGCAAGAGCAGTTGCTCCAGAGATGAGAGCTCTGCCGACTTCCATCATCCAACCATGTACAAGAAAAAATTATATTTTCTTTTATTTTGCTTGCATTGGGTATTCTTTGCAAAGTGAATCTTTACCTCATTTACTAAGCTCTGGAGCAACTGCACTTTGAAAAATGCATGGTCTATTGACCTTTAGTAAATCAACCCCACAGGGTTAAAGAGGAAGTAAACCTTCCTCTGCAACTTTTACCTATAGGTAAGCCTATGATAAGGCTTACCTATAGGTACTGTAAATATCTCCTAAACATGCATCGTTTAGGAGATATTTACCTTAAACGCAGCCAGTGACATCAATGGCGCATGCGCTCTGAAGGAACGGCCGCTGGTGCCGTTCCTTCAGAGCCCCGTGTCGTGACCGTCGGCTCCCGCGCACATGTGACATCATCGCGGGTCCAGCCAATCAGATGGCCGGATGCCGCAATCCCGGAAGACGGGCGACTGAACATGTAGCCTGTCATACAGGTGAGCGGGCGGCACGGCGGGGGCTCGTTCTAAGGTAAGTATTTCATAATGAGCTAGTATGCAATGCATACTAGCTCATTATGTGTTTCTCTTTCAGGTTGGAAAAAAAAAATATTTTGAATGAGTTTACAACTAGTGTTGAGCGAACACGGACTGTATTATTCGTGTTCGTACCGAATAATTGGATTTTTTGTACCCGAACACGGACACGGACACTTTACTGTATGTTCGGGTAAAAATCCGTGTTCGGTCGTTTTATTTCCGGGTTTTGCATGCTTTGGCGCTCTTTTCATGGCGGGCTTTCAACAGCCAATCAACAATCGTTTAACTGGTGTGCCTTAAGCCATCCCAGCCATGCCTGCAAATGTCTCAGTAGCTGTGATTGGCCGTCTGAAGCATGTGACCAAGTCTTTATAAGTTCGAGGCAGCCGCAGCGGCGTCATTATGCTGCTTAGATTCAGGGACAGAGCACACATCAACGTGCTGGCTGCTGATTAGGGAAAGATAGGCAGGAAAAAACCATTTGTGTCCGGATAGAATTGAGGGACAGGTCGGAGTGTTTAGGCAGGGCGAGTTGTAGGCATTTTAGGGATAGAGTCTGCTGAATTATATAGGGTCAGTGTCTTCTACAAACTACAATCGATATTGCTGTGTGGGGGGTGGGGTCTGCACTCAATCCTGATCTACGATCTCTTCTCAATCCTGTTAGGGACAGAGTCTGCTGAATTTTAGGGAAACTGTGTTCTACAAACTACAATCGATATTGCTGTGTGGTGTGGGATTGGAGATAGGCAGGTGTCAGTGATCCACATCCATTTTTCTGTGTGTGAGCTGCAGTGAACACAATCTTTTTGGGCTGCAGTGAACACAATCTTTTTGGGCTGCAGTGAACACAATCTTTTTGGGCTGCAGTGAACACAATCTTTTTGGGCTGCAGTGAACACAATCTTTTTGGGGTGCAGTGAACAAAATCTTTTTGGGGTGCAGTGAACACAATCCTTTTTGGTGTGCAGTGAACACAATCTTTGTGGGGTGCAGTGAACAAAATCCTTTGTGGGGTGCAGTGAACACAATCTTTTTGGGGTGCAGTGAACAAAATCCTTTTTGGGGTGCAGTGAACAACATCCTTTTTGGGGTGCAGTGAACACAATCTTTTTGGGGTGCAGTGAACAAAATCCTTTGTGGGGTGCAGTGAACACAATCTTTTTGGGGTGCAGTGAACACAATCTTTTTGGGGTGGAGTGAACAACATCCTTTTTGGGGTGCAGTGAACAAAATCCTTTTTGGGGTGCAGTGAACAAAATCATTTTTGGGGTGCAGTGAACACAATCTTTTTGGGGTGCAGTGAACACAATCTTTGTGGGGTGCAGTGAACACAATCTTTTTGGGGTGGAGTGAACAACATCCTTTTTGGGGTGCAGTGAACAACATCCTTTTTGGGGTGCAGTGAACACAATCTTTTTGGGGTGCAGTGAACACAATCTTTGTGGGGTACAGTGAACAGAATCTTTGTGGGGTGCAGTGAACACAATCTTTGGGGGGTACAGTGAACACAATCTTTGTGAGGTGCAGTGAACACAATCTTTGTGGGGTGCAGTGAACACAATCATTGTGGGGTGCAGTGAACTCAATCTTTGTGGGGTACAGTGAACACAATCTCATACTGAAGGTTTGAGGGTGCTGCCTGTTCCATACTCCCCCTACTCCTCATCTAGCCTTTTAGGGGTACAAACAATAGTAATTGGGGCCTAGTGTGGTTGTGTACGTGTGATATACATACACTTTTTTGGGATCATATTTTCTATTCCGCTATTTAATCAAAAACCTTTGGGGATCAGTTAAATTGGGGGATAGTCTGTGTTGGTACGTGTGAGAGAGATCCACCTTTCCAAGTTGTTGGGGTTCATCTCATACTTCTGAAGGTTTGAGGGTGCTGCCTGTTCCATACTCCCCCTACTCCTAGCCTTTTAGGGGTACAAACAATAGTAATTGGGGCCTAGTGTGGTTGTGTACGTGTGATATACATACACTTTTTTGGGATCATATTTTCTATTCCGCTATTTAATCAAAAACCTTTGGGGATCAGTTAAATTGGGGGATAGTCTGTGTTGGTACGTGTGAGAGAGATCCACCTTTCCAAGTTGTTGAGGTTCATCTCATACTTCTGAAGGTTTGAGGGTGCTGCCTGTTCCATACTCCCCCTACTCCTAGCCTTTTAGGGGTACAAACAATAGTAATTGGGGCCTAGTGTGGTTGTGTACGTGTGATATACATACACTTTTTTGGGATCATATTTTCTATTCCGCTATTTAATCAAAAACCTTTGGGGATCAGTTAAATTGGGGGATAGTCTGTGTTGGTACGTGTGAGAGAGATCCACCTTTCCAAGTTGTTGGGGTTCATCTCATACTTCTGAAGGTTTGAGGGTGCTGCCTGTTCCATACTCCCCCTACTCCTCATCTAGCCTTTTAGGGGTACAAACAATAGTAATTGGGGCCTAGTGTGGTTGTGTACGTGTGATATACATACACTTTTTTTGGATCATATTTTCTATTCCGCTATTTAATCAAAAACCTTTGGGGATCAGTTAAATTGGGGGATAGTCTGTGTCGGTACGTGTGAGAGAGATCCACCTTTCCAAGTTGTTGGGGTTCATCTCATACTTCTGAAGGTTTGAGGGTGCTGCCTGTTCCATACTCCCCCTACTCCTCATCTAGCCTTTTAGGGGTACAAACAATAGTAATTGGGGCCTAGTGTGGTTGTGTACGTGTGATATACATACACTTTTTTTGGATCATATTTTCTATTCCGCTATTTAATCAAAAACCTTTGGGGATCAGTTAAATTGGGGGATAGTCTGTGTTGGTACGTGTGAGAGAGATCCACCTTTCCAAGTTGTTGGGGTTCATCTCATACTTCTGAAGGTTTGAGGGTGCTGCCTGTTCCATACTCCCCCTACTCCTAGCCTTTTAGGGGTACAAACAATAGTAATTGGGGCCTAGTGTGGTTGTGTACGTGTGATATACATACACTTTTTTGGGATCATATTTTCTATTCCGCTATTTAATCAAAAACCTTTGGGGATCAGTTAAATTGGGGGATAGTCTGTGTTGGTACGTGTGAGAGAGATCCACCTTTCCAAGTTGTTGGGGTTCATCTCATACTTCTGAAGGTTTGAGGGTGCTGCCTGTTCCATACCCCCCCTACTCCTCATCTAGCCTTTTAGGGGTACAAACAATAGTAATTGGGGCCTAGTGTGGTTGTGTACGTGTGATATACATACACTTTTTTTGGATCATATTTTCTATTCCGCTATTTAATCAAAAACCTTTGGGGATCAGTTAAATTGGGGGATAGTCTGTGTCGGTACGTGTGAGAGAGATCCACCTTTCCAAGTTGTTGGGGTTCATCTCATACTTCTGAAGGTTTGAGGGTGCTGCCTGTTCCATACTCCCCCTACTCCTCATCTAGCCTTTTAGGGGTACAAACAATAGTAATTGGGGCCTAGTGTGGTTGTGTACGTGTGATATACATACACTTTTTTTGGATCATATTTTCTATTCCGCTATTTAATCAAAAACCTTTGGGGATCAGTTAAATTGGGGGATAGTCTGTGTCGGTACGTGTGAGAGAGATCCACCTTTCCAAGTTGTTGGGGTTCATCTCATACTTCTGAAGGTTTGAGGGTGCTGCCTGTTCCATACCCCCCCTACTCCTCATCTAGCCTTTTAGGGGTACAAACAATAGTAATTGGGGCCTAGTGTGGTTGTGTACGTGCGAGATACATACACTTTTTTTGATCATATTTCCTATTCCGCTATTCAATAAAAACCTTTGAGGATCAATTGAATTGCGGGATAGTCTGTGTCGGTACGTGTGAGAGAGATCCACCTTTCCAAGTTGTTGGGGTTCATCTCATACTTCTGAAGGTTTGAGGGTGCTGCCTGTTCCATACTCCCCCTACTCCTCATCTAGCCTTTTAGGGGTACAAACAATAGTAATTGGGGCCCAGTGTGGTTGTGTACGTGTGATATACATACACTTTTTTTGGATCATATTTTCTATTCCGCTATTTAATTTAACTGGGCCTCCATGCGAGACCTGTGTGCCTTGTTGCGCTGTTTTGAGTACTCCACCAACATGGCCAGTGGCAATGACGCCGTTCTCAGCTTAACTATCCCACTTCCATGCCTCCTTGAAAAAACAATTCGGGCGATGATGGAAGAGGATGTGGCACAGGATGAGGAGGAGGAGGAGGATGAAGAGGTAACATTTCCAAGGCTTTCAGGGCAGTCATTCGCAAGGGGCTCCGAGGGTGGGTTCCTGCACACGCAAACGCCAGGGACGCAATTGTCCAGCAGGGGCACAGTTCTGGAGGATGAGGAGGATGAGGAGGAGGAGGAGCTGGAGGAGGAGATGGAACCATGTTCACAGCAGGGTGGCACCCAGGCCAGCTCATGGCCATCACTGGTGCGTGGCTGGGGGGATACAGAGGACACGGACGATACACCTCCCACAGAGGACAGCCTTTCGTTGCCTCTGGGCAGCCTGGCACACATGAGCGATTACATGCTGCAGTGTCTCCACAACGACCGCCGAGTTGCCCACATTCTAACTTGTGCTGATTACTGGGTGGCCACGCTGCTGGATCCCCGTTACAAGGACAACGTACCGTCCTTAATTCACTCACTGGAGCGCGATCGCAAGATGCGCGAGTACAAGCGCACGCTGGTAGACGCCATGCTGCTGGCATTCCCATCTGACAGCGGGGCCACAGTGGAAGCACAAGGCAGAGGAGGAGGAGGAGGAGGTCGCCAACGCAACCAGGGCACCGCCAGCACCTCAGAAGGCAGGGTTAGCATGGCCGAAATGTGGAAAAGCTTTGTCAGCACGCCACAACAAACAGCAGCACCAGCAGCTCAGATGGAACGTCTTAGCAGGAGGCAGCATTTTACCAACATGGTGGAGCAGTATGTGTGCACACGCCTACATGTAGTGAATGACGGGTCTGCCCCCTTCAACTTCTGGGTCTCCAAATTGGGCACATGGCCTGAGCTTGCCCTTTACGCCTTGGAGGTGCTGGCGTGCCCTGCAGCCAGTGTATTATCTGAACGGGTATTTAGCACGGCTGGGGGCGTTATAACAGACAAGCGCAGCCGCCTGTCCAGAGACAATGTGGACAAGCTCACGTTCATTAAAATGAACCAGGCATGGATCCCACGGGACTTTTCCGTACCTTATGCAGAATAGCAATGGATACCGACCTTACCCACCCATTGTTCCATTTTTGCTCTTTCTCACTCTTTTGGGGTGTACCCTCATTTAAAATTTTTGAAAAGAAGCAGTGTTGGCTACCTCGTCCTCCTCCTCAGGGCCAGATTAATGTAGGGGCTATTGGAGCTGCAGCTCCAGGCCCCTACCTTTTATATAGGCCCCGGGTTGGCCATATTCACTGTTACCGCTCTTCTGTCACTTGTAAACACAGAAGTCTGGCTTCTATGCTCGCTTCCCCAGGCAGCACCCTCAGAACCTCCCCACACAGCGTGAAGGCCGGACAAGGAGGGACAGTTGGCGATGCATGGATGTGTTTATGGGCTTCAGAGACAGCATCCCATGTTGAATTAGGCATGCATGGCTGCACCCTTCCTCCTCTGGGTGCATGGCAAGGCACGGCCCTTAAGGCCCTTCAAAATCCTCAGCACCAAGCCCATGATGCTGTTAATCCGGCCCTGGTCCTCCTCCACCGCCGCTTCCACCTACACCGCCCATAGGTGTGCGCAGCCTATTGCATTAAGGTGTGCACCCCAAAGTTGAAATACACATGCATGTGTTTGCCAGCAGGGAGAGTAATGTATCGGGGCCATGTACCTGTAGGCAAGGAGAAATAGAGCAGAGCAGGTCCCAGGGAGATCTTTCCCATCTCCTCACTGGCAATGCTATGTGCCCTAGGTGATTAGGGTGTGCCCAGGCACACCCAGCACACCCTGTGCGCACGCCTATGTCACCGCCACATCCACCACCACCTCAACCTCCCTCCTACTCCATATGGGCCTCGTCCTTCAGAGATGAAGAAGAACATTGTTTTATTTTTCTGTTTTTTTTTGTTGTTTTAAGTTATTTCCCTATCCACATTTGTTTGCAGAGCACTTGCCATGCTCTTAATTACGTTTTGCTGCCATTTGCAGCACTCTAGCCCTTTCCTTTGGTGTTTTAGAGCCATTTTAGTGCCTTAAAGTTCGGGTCCCCATTGACTTCAATGGGGTTCGGTGTCCGGGAAAAGTTCGGTAAAAGTCCGGGACACGGACCCGGACTTTTTTTTAAAGTTCGGCCGAACCCGTCGAACACGGACATCTAGGTGTCCGCTCAACCCTATTTACAACCTCTTTAATTTGCTAAAGCAGAAGCAAGTTCACTAGGTCTAGAGAATCTGGGGTGGATTTGCTAAAGGTAAATAGACTGTGCACTTTGCAAAGTGCAGTTGCACTGTGCAAGTGCAGTTGCTCCAGAGCATAGGGGTGCACAGCCAATTGAATTAGGGTGTGCACTTCAAAGCACTATATATTGTTGGTGTCAGTAGGGCAGAGAATGCCAGTAGTTTTTATTTTTATTATTTTATTTTTTATAACTTTTTCCTTTTTTTTTTATTAATTTTTTTTTTTTTTTTACAAATTCTTTAAAAGTTAGGGGCTTTGGTGAAATATCAGGGGTTTGAACAGGGTGATTAGGGTGTGCCCAAGCACAACTTACACATGCCTATGTTCCAGAGCTTAGTAAATGAGCAGAAGGTATGTTGACTTCCATCATACAATCATGTGCAAGCAAAAAAATCTGTTTTTAATTTTTTTTATTTTCCTTGCACTTAATTGGGTACTCTTTACAAAGTGAAGTCTTACCTCATTTACTATGCTCTGGAGCAACTGCACTTGCAGAGGGAAACTGCGCTTTGCAAAGTGCAAAATCTTTTTGCCTGTCATATTTCAAACCCAAAGTGTCTGGTACCACATCTTAAGAGAAAATCTTCACAAATAAATCCTAGAAGCTAAACTAAAGATTTTAACGGTACCACCTCGAACATGAATAAATATCAAATGTTTATTGTACAAAGATTAAAAGCATGTAAGCAATATGTGTCCAATATGTGGAAGGTCCCTTTAGGCAATCCTTCCTCCCATCTACTACTTATTAAGCTTATTAAGCATTACAACTCAGCGGTTGGTGTATGGATCACTGCAGTGCTGATGCACTTTGCAAAGTGCACAGTCTATTTGCCTTTAGTAATCCACACCTCTATGTTCACTTAAATTACTTAAATTACCCCCCATCAGTTGCATATGATTGGATGATTTAAGTAAACACAACTTTTTGGACTAAGAGAACATTGTACTGCTTTAGTAAATAATCCCATAGTTAATCCTAGAATTGTATGAAATATTTCAGGAATGTATCTCATCAGCTGTGACTACTCATCCAAGCAGAATGTTTCTAATTACCTCAGACTTCTATATGATATATTTGTGGGTTCACTTCAAGGACTTTGTTTATTAAAGCAGAATGTAACTAGTTCCTTTATGCACTTTGGCTTTGTTGCAGTTAGAATACCATAAATGGCTTTAGAATAAAATGCAAAAGTCATTTGTACATCGCTCATTTATCAACTAGGCCCATACACAGAGAGAAAATCTTATCCCGGAGTGTGCTAAATATACATTTTGAAAAGTCACTGGTACCTGCCAGCATCTGTTGGTCCCTGCAGCAATGCCCTAAGGCTAATGAATTCAAGTTAAACATTCACTAAATCCTATTCCCAAAAGTTAGCTCTCCAGATCATATGGTATACGGATACCTTCATGATTGCTATTACGGTACTACACAGAGATGTCAAATCAGGTGGCTGACTTCTTTTGAAATGAAAACAAACCTTTAATAAGAAACTATAATATGTTTTAGGCAAGTTTTTTTTTTTAATACATTTATAAATGTTTTATGGAACTTTTTTACTACATGCATAAATTCTTCATTTCATAAATACCGTATACATCAAATATGGCTTACTTCCATGACATTGTGTTAAAAGGGACTTTTACTAATATTATAGCCAAGCAGCAGCTGTTCACTTCTAAACTATCTAAGGCCTCCTTTATATTTGCAGCCACAAAGCAAGGCATTGTAAAAATTATACACCTGTCACTTTCAGCGGGCAGGAATGCCACCAAATGTGACCATTCAAGTAAATGTAGCCGTACCTCAACCAGGAGCAAAAAGCTAGACTTATGGATGTAGCACAGTATTTCTATTCAAAAACCCTATTTGGCTGTCAAAAAAAAATAAAAAAATAGGCATTCAAAAGGCTGCATATAAGCTCTTAAATTCCAGTTAGCCCCTCTTGTACCGCTTTCTAAAAAAGCAGTCCACCATGGATTGCTTTTCAAAGATTGCTGCAGTTATAAACACGGCCTGACAAAGACTCCATATTGAGTGGTGTAAACCATAGACAAGAGGACAACATGTCCCTTTTCTGATCATTCAACCATTAATGTTCTAGTTAGAACTAAACTGAATGTGGTTATTTTGTTTTCAGCATAGAAATAAGAACTGCAGAAAGCCTGCCATCAACTCCACCTGCTGGACGAACATGGTAAATATAAAATATTCTAATGCAACACAGAATGAAAAAAAAAAACAATGTTAGCTCTGAATATAATAGATAGATAGATAGATAGATAGATAGATAGATAGATAGATAGATAGATAGATAGATAGATAGATAGATAGATAGATAGATAGATAGATAGATAGATAGATAGATAGATAGATAGATAGATAGATAGACAGACAGACAGACAGACAGACAGACAGACAGACAGACAGACAGACAGACAGACAGACAGACAGACAGACAGACAGATAGACAGATTTGACAGATAGATAGATAGATAGATAGATAGATAGATAGATAGATAGATAGATAGATAGATAGATAGATAGATAGATAGATAGATAGATAGATAGATAGATAGATAGATAGATAGATAGATAGATAGATAGATAGATAGATAGATAGATAGATAGATAGATAGATTGATTCTTATAAATTCCTGGCATTTTATATTGCTTATACTGCTTGATTTTTTTCTAGAATGTGACATCAATTGTTTTTAAGGTACAACATTTGGTAAAGTGTTCTTATGATTGCAGACCTTTACAATGGAGCAGTTTCTTTTTTAAAAAAAATATTTTCTAATGGAAGCTAACGGCTGAACCATTCACAGTCTATTAGGTTGTAACTTGCTATATTTGTCAAACTAATGTTTCAGTCAAGGATTAATTTCAGTGCTAAGAACAAAACAATTGCCATAAGGGTACATTTTATAAAACCTTGGTACATTTGCTGTTCTTTTCAATGACAGGCGACTTAACATTCCATTCTTACTTTCCATATCGTTGTTTATAATTATTCTACTACTAATATTTGCTACATTATTAATGAGGCTTCTAGGAATAATATACAGCTGAATATAATTTGGTAGCTGAGGGGCATATGCTTTTCATAAACGATGTAATTAGAAATATTTCCAGTCTGCAAATGAACCATTACCCTTACAGAATGATTAAATGGCAGCAAAAGCAATTCTTCATCACAGCCTAGTCTATCAGTTCTATCTAGACAAGACATTATTAATCCTCTAATGCACTGCGTATCAGATACAAATCTTAAACTCCCCCATATATAGTACAGGATCTGTAGATAACAACATAAACAGCCTTATTAAAAAAATCTGTTATCAGTTACCTGATATCTTATTATTTATTATTATAGATATTCTTCAATATGAAAAGAAGAATATTCTAGCTCTTGGTGCTCTCTACCTTGAACACCTGACACATTACAATGAAGACTCATTCCCTTGACTTTGTAAGGGCAGTGGTGGCTATATCAGGAACTTAGGTGGGTACATTATGACACTAAAGTCTTCTGTAAGTCTTGATTGCTACTGAACTCTTCTGCAAGTAATTGTTTAAACAAATCTGGTCGGTAGCTTTAAAGGATAACTCCGCTTTCATGGAAAAAAAAAGCAAATGAATAAAAAAAAAAAAATATTGCAAATACAATTGCTATATAAGTCATATTGTAATTAAGACCCCTTTCACACTAGCGGACCGTTCAGATCCTCTTGTCAGTTTTTCAGGCGGATCTGAACGGATGCCCCATGCATCTCTATGGGGCATCGGGTGTCAGCGGAGACATGTCTGCTGACATCCCATCCGATCCAGTCCGTCAAATCTGGACGGATGGAAACCCTATTTTTCATTCATCCAGCGGATGGGATCGGATGAGAAAGGACAGGAGGTCTGTTCCCATCCGATTCCCCCATAGAGAACAGCGGGGACCTGACAGCTCTGTCTCCGCACACAGAGCGGAGACAGAGCTGCCATCCACCTGCTCAGCGGGAGATTGGCAGATCGATCCCCCGCTGAGATAAACGGAGTCCGCCGATGGACTCCCTTGTGTGAAAGGGGCCTTAATGTTACTAAAAATTACCTTTCCCTTACAATCTGCAGCACTATACTTTTCTGTAAAATGCAATACAATATGACAACCTCGAGGTGTTTTGTACCCAGATGGTGTACACAACGCCTTTCAGATACAGTTGTGTTCAAAATTATTCAACCCCCAATGCTGTAAAGGGTTTTAGGGAATTTAGTGTACATTTGTAATTGTATTCAGAATGAAATCCTACAAGGACTTCTTAAAGAACCATTTGCAACTAAAATTACATCAATTGGTTTTGTAATACAGTAGTAAATGTTTCTTTTGTGAATTCTTCATTGACACAATTATTCAACCCCTTAAAGACTACCACTCTGAAGAACAGAGGTTCATTGAAGTGTTTTCAATCAGTTATTGAAAACACCTGTGGATGTCAGGGAGCAGCAATAAAGCCTAATAAGCACCAATTAGGCAGCTTTAAAATGACTGTGATACTCAGCTCCTTCTAGACATTTACTGGTGTGGTTACAAACATGGTGAAGTCAAGAGAATGGTCCAGGAAGACAAGAGAAGAGGTGATTACTCTTCACAGGAAGGGCAATGGCTATAAGAAGATTGCAAAGATGTTAAACATACCAAGAGACACTAAAGGAAGCATCATTCGCAAATTCAAGGCAAAGGGCACTGTTGAAACGCTACCTGGTCGTGGCAGAAAGAAGATGCTGACTTCAACTGCTGTGTGCTACCTGAAGCGTAGAGTGGAGAAAAGTCCCCGTGTGACTGCTGGGGAACTGAGAAAAGATTTGTCAGATGTGGGTACTGAAGTTTCGGCTCAGACAATGCGGCGCACACTGCGTAATGAAGGCCTCCATGCCAGAACTCCCAGGCGCACCCCCTTTCTGTCTCCAAAGAATAAGAAGAGTGGACTGCAGTATGCCAAAAGTTTTGGGATAGTGTTCTGTGGACTGATGAAAGAAAACTGTTTGGGCCCATGGATCAACGCTATGTTTGGAGGAGGAAGAACAAGGCTTATGAAGAAAAGAACACCTTGCCTACTGTGAAGCATGGCGGGGGGTCAATCATGCTTTGGGGCTGTTTTGCTTCTGCAGGTACAGGGAAGCTTCAGCGTGTGCAAGGTACCATGAATTCTCTTCAGTACCAGGAGATATTGGATGACAATGTGATGCAGTCCGTCACAAACCTGAGGCTTGGAAGACGTTGGACCTTTCAACAGGACAATGATCCCAAGCATACCTCCAAGTCCACTAGAGCATGGTTGCAGATTAAAGGCTGGAACATTTTGGAGTGGCCATCACAGTCATCAGACTTAAATCCGATTGAGAACCTCTGGTGGGACTTAAAGAAAGCAGTTGCAGTGCACAAGCCTAAGAATGTGACGGAACTGGAGGCTTTTGCCCATGACGAATGGGTGAAGATACCCGTAGATCGCTGCAAGACACTTGTGTCAAGCTATGCTTCACGTTTAAAAGCTGTTATAAATGTAAAAGGATGTTGTACTAAGTACTAAGATTGAATGTCACTTGGGGGTTGAATAAAACTGATAATGATGTGAGCACAGAAAAGACATTTGTGGTTATTTCATTATAAATGTTATGTTATATTTGTTTGACCTACACGTGCCTCTTTGATTTAATTGTAAACAGGATGACTGAATGATCAAAATCAATGTCAAACTGGCCAAAACAATCAATTGCATTGGGGGTTGAATAATTTTGAACACAACTGTATGTAATTTCCCGCTTGTGGGATTGGCTTACTGATTTTCCCAGAAATATGCACTAAGATATAATTCAGATTTTGTGCATCCCCTGCAACAAAAATGTTATTGCTGCTGGCATACTCCCAAAGGGAAATCACATTTAACCTCCCTGGCGGTATGATTCTTTTGGATTTTAGGTGCTGAAAGCGGTACCATTATTTTGCATGTAATTCTTGTGAATGAGCAGCCCAAACCAACTGTATACATTTATTATATATATAATGTATACAGTTGGTTTGGGCTGCTCATTCACATGAATTACGTATATATATATATATATATATATATATATATATATATATATATATATATATATATATATATATATATATATATATATATATACGTATATATATATATATATATATATATATATATATATATATATACGTATATATATATATATATATATATATGTATATATATAATATATATATATATGTATATGTGTGTGTGTATGTATGTATATATATATATATATATATATATATATATATATACTGTATATATATATATATATATTTACATAAAAAGTACAGTAAAACTGCAGGAAAGGGCACTGGGGGGCAATGTAATGTGAATTTTTTTTATTTTGAATGGTATCAGTGTGTTTGGTGTATTTTTCATTTGAATTTGTCGCCGGAGACGGAAGCCGGGGCTCGCAGACGATCGGGAGGAAGCTCCGCCGCCGCATAAAATCCCTGCAATGTATATAGATCACCCAGAGAGGAATGAAGGAATGATTTTTTCTCAACAAAAGTGGAGTTACTCTTTAATGCTGAACTTTGGGCAATGTAAAAGACACAAAGTAATACAGCTCCATAATCAAAAAAGCATTGCCAAATGTAATTTAATTTAATTTAATTTAAACAGTGTTAGTCCATTAGTTTGGCATAGGTCCAGCCTCTTGCAGTCCTTGGACAGCAGAGAGGAGAAGCAGCAGAAGGAGCCATGCAGGTGTGTTGCAGTTCAAGGAACGTGGTGATAGGAGAGAGCAGACTGACAGATAGATAAGCTCATCAGTGTGCTGCGTCTCCTTTACTGTCGCAATGTAGGTGTGTGCAGGAAACCTGTAAGTAAACACAGAAAGTAAAAAAAAAAATCATATCAGAAAAAAACAGGCCTCCTTCCAGACAGGACTGTGCTGTGAACAGAGCTGGATGGACAAAAATGCTAATTATTTTATAGTAGACCAGCCCTTTTATATGTATTTAATCTGGGTAGTTAGGTGTTTGCTCATTAAAATATAAATATATTTACTACAGCAAACATTTTTAGCAATCCTTATTCCCCTAGGAATAATCAATTTATGGAAAAGTAACCTCAAGCCAAACTGTCTCAATTTTGGCACATGTGTTGGTCAGGGACAGGGATGAACCAAGCAGTACTTTGTCTACTGATTCACATCCACTCCAGGTTCCAACAGCATTCTGTAGAGCTGGGGGTGTGCCAGTAGCCTCTTCAAGTTCTACAATTTTATAGAGCTTACAGCCACTGACTTTGTGCTTCAGTACTGCATATCTTGAGAAATGGAAACCTATCAAACTTATTAATAAACAAAAATCATTTAAAAGGCAGCGCTAACAGGCATATACAAATGTATATGATGTGAAATATTATTAAATAAATCCGTGCATAGTGTGATCAAAAAATATAAAAAATTCATACAAAATAAAGTGCATATTGTGATCAATGAATACAAAATTTATATATATTAAAGTGCATAAATAGAGTGCAATCATAAATTGTCCATAGTGCAACCATATGCAATAGTGCAAAAATAATCGAATTAAAGTGCAGTCCAAAATGGTTCCCTTGAATGGAACTAAAGTGTTGGAAAAGTGCTCGAAGTGATCCACATAAGTGCCCAGGTGCTCTCAGGAAGAAAACCCCCTATGGGGATGCACTCACCAGATCATGGATAAAGACAAGCCTTAAGCTGAGACAATATCCCCTGGACGGATGGATGGATCCAGCACAGCCTCTAAGATATCTCTATAATGGCTCCTCTCCACTTTCTCCACGACCATATATTTAAAAGAAGGGGAAAGAGCCAGACATAGTGAAGCCCGTAGGTGTTCTTATTTCATAAATATAAGAATATTACTCACAAAAGTATAGTTGTAATCAGCATTGGGTTAAGCAGTCACTACAAGTCATCCCACTTCCGCGTACGCTGCCGGCGTGCGTTCCACGGTGGTTCCAGGAAGTGACGTCGTGTGATGCTCCTCTACCTTTTGATTGATTTTAGTAATTCTGGGTTTTTACCTAAGTGAGTAGCAGCTTCAGGACATACACTTCTTATTCATATCCATTTATGTTCTTTTAGCGCGGGTTTTAATAATTTAGTTTTACACGTTATTAATAAACAAAGCTTTGGAATTACCAGTTATGATATAAACCAAAAGTTCAAGTCAGTGAATTTAAATGGGGACCCACGTATTTCTCCTGTGACAGGTTTACATTATTAAAGTGTTATTAAAGTATTAAATATATATATATATATATATATATATATTAAACATAATACTCCTCACCTCACTCCTTCAGTCTCCTCTCACATTACTAACTGACATATCAGCATGGATGTCACATGACTTATTCAAACTCAATCTTTCTAAAACTGAGCTCATAATATTCCCTCCTCCCCTGACTTCTCCATCAAGATCAATAATACAACCATCAATTCCTCCTCCCCTCATGCCAAGGTACTAGGTGTAATCCTGGACCCTGACCTGTCCTTTTAGACCCAAATCCAGCTGTCCAAATCTTGTAGACTTTACCTCCATAACATCTCCAAAATACAGCCCTTTTTATGAAGAGGAGGGGAAGATTTGGGACTTTAGATGAGATGCAAAATGGGATGTGTCGTGCGCCCCATCCCGATTCAGTAGAAATAAGAAGAGGGTTGGGACTTTGAATATTCATTCTCTTGTTCTCTCACGCCTTAATTATTGTAACTCCCTCCTTATTGTCTTACCTCTTCACAGGCTCTCCCCCCTTCAGTCTTTCATGAATGCTGGACCTTCACCTTACCAACCATTCAGTGTCCGCCACCCCTCTCTGCCAATCCTTCCACTGGCTTCCTATTGCCCAATGAATAATATTCAAAACACTAACAATAGCATAAAAAACCTTATACAACTCAGCCCTGAGCTGTATCCCCAATTTTGTCACCAAATATCACCCAAACCATCCTCACTGCTTCTCCCAAGTCCTCCTGTTCTCTAGCTTCTTTGTCTCCTCCTCCCATGCTCATCTCCAGGAATTCTCCAGAGCCTCCCCATGCATCTGGAACTCGTTACCCCAATCTCTCTGGCTATCTTCTACTCTGTGTACTTTTAGGCAGTCCCTGAAACCTCATCTCTTCAGGGAAGCCTAACTTTTGTTCCAACAGCCCCTCCCTATTAGATTGTAGGCTCACTGCAGCAAGGCCCTCCTAAACCTCTTGTATTGAATTGTATTGTTGCTGTATTGTCTTCCTTTATACTGTAAATATCTGAGCAAGCTGTTGGTGCTAAATACAGTAAATCCTGTATAATAATAATCATAATAAACCTAATAAATCTGGCTTTTAGTTTACTACAGACTAAACTATATGTAAAACAAGACTTTACAAATGTAGACAATTATCTGAAGAGAAAGTTGAAGTAGAAACCCCTCCCAACAAGCAATGATTGTGCTAGGTAACACAGTTTTTCTGAGAAATACACGAAGATTTTATAGCTTTATGATAGTTTGTACTTTTAATATTACTTGGGATACCAAGAAAATGCATGTGTTGTTGCAAACGATAAACCTTGTATCTGGTTGAGCTTGAGGCAATTCAACCATTATAGTTTATTTAGGCTGAAAAAATGGGTTTTAGAATTTGAACAAGAGCCTAGACAGTGAATGAAGTTTCATTTATTAAGTCATTAAATTGTGTGTATTTGTTGGCACAACTGTGATGGCTTTTGACCTCGTATTCAGTTTGGTATAGTGTAAGATGTAGGATTGCAGTTTAGCATTAGGATGATACAATCTTAAAGTATTCTGTTCTTTCTACAGAGCATTAAGGGCTAGAGGTGGACGAGGCAATTGCTGTTGAAATCATTCCCAGATTTCCACACATTTTTTAAAGCTTCAATTAAAATTCTGTCTTTACATTTGTTAAAGGTTTTGTAAAATAGCATGAGACTTGATAAATGTTTAAAGCAGGGGGAACAGTTCCTTTCCAGTTTGATGTTGGAAGACTTTGATAAATAACCCTCTTTGTCTCTTTTGTGTTCATAAAATGAGTGGCATCTTCTTGGCACAATTTGGTCTTCTGGGACACACAGCTTCTAATCTTGCCAAATGACATTGATGAATCCCTTTATACTGCAAGCCAGTTCTGTTGGGTAAGAACTGTCTTTTTATAACAAATGGAGAAAAAAAAAAAACTTCTGTTCCATTCTAAATTAAATGTGATTGTGTAAAATGATGGCTTAATTGTATCTAAAGGCAAACACTAACAAAATGCAAAGAAAACATTAATCATTGGAATTATTAGTTCCGTCAGTTAAACTTAATTACCCAACACTTTTTAGTTTCTTCAGCTAATTTATATAATTCTTTAGAATTCAAGCTTTTTAAGCCAGTAAAAAAAATTTAAATAATAATGATATGATTAAAGTGTATATATTTATGTACCCTTATATGTTTTTCAGTATGTTTGACATTATGTCTCACTGTATACAGTTTTATTAAGAAATGTTTTGTGAATCTATTGCAATGTTTTATACCTGGAGATCCTGGCAGTAATAGCACCTGTCACAGACTAGTGCTTCGCAATTAGCAGCAGCATTGTCAGCCTGCTGTATGCTCCTCTTCTTTCTGATCACTGTTAGGCTGCCTATCAGGTCTATCAAATAGACAGCACAACAGCTAACTCAAGGAGCACACATGGCATGCTGACAATACTGCTGCTAAATGTGAGGCAGTGGCTTAGCATTGTCAACCTGCGACACAAGGGGCTGTTACTGGAAAGACCTACAAGTAAGAAACCTTGCAATAGATCAATCGGTTTGCATTCTTATTTGCTTAGGAAAACTGTATACAACTCACCATGATGCCAAACATACTGAAAAATCGATTTTGGGAGTGCATGTATTTTAAAGTGGTTCTAAAGCCTAAACATTTTTAATCTTAATTCATTTCTTGCATTAAAGTAAAAATGTTTAGGCATCAGCATTCCCGGTCACCCACACTTTTACTGTGCACATCTGAAGCTCTTCTCTCCCCTTACCTCTGGGTCTCGCTGGCTTTGCTGGGGCACCGTGAGCCATTGAATTCCAGAGCTTTCAATCAAAGCTAATAAAGAGGGAAAGGGGAGGGGGGCCGAGTCCCACTGTATATGTCAATGACACGAGTGCCCCCCATGGGAAGCATCTTCCCATGAGGGCACTGAACAGAGAGGAGGGGACAGAAGTGCCGGCCGGTGGGGGACCCGAGAAAATTAGGTTTGCGGCAGCTCTGTGCAATTCCAATATAGACATGTTTGGTATTTTTAAAAAAATTACCTTTAGAATCACTTTAAACAAAGGTGTATATCACGGTTTAAAAATACGATGAATATATTTGTAACTGTAAACTTTGGCATTGATTTACTAAAGGCATATTATGTGTTCTTTTTGCAAAATAATTTCCCCAGACCTTAGTGAATAAGGTGAAGATCTGCTGATTGCCATCATCCGATCATGTGCAAGCAAAAATGCATTTTTTTGTCCTTGCACATGATAATTTGCAAAGTGAATTTTCATCACATTCACTAAGCTCTAGGGGAAAGTTTGCAAAGTGCAACAACCTGTTTTAGTAAATTAACCCCATTCTGTCTGTAGTTTAAACAATGTGAGACTGACATCTGTTACACCACTACATTACTGCAGATGGAAGCAAATCAAATGAAGTAACCAATAACTGCTGAATGTCAACAGGTTGATTTAGCCATCGACTGCTCATATCCCTTTTGGTCCCCTTCAGTTCAATTGAGTATATGTGATTCAACCCAGCTCTACCCATAGGACTAGGCCTTTCAAAGAATGTTTCTGAATTATACATTTATTTTTCATTAGTAATCATAATATTGAACCAGAAAGTGCATATCAACCTTGCTTGGCTTTGTATTGCTAATGATGGTGGTCTCCAAACAATATAACCGTTGAAGGAGGTCACTGCTGGAAGTCTAGGAATTTTAGGAAGCAAGTGAGTTCTAACTGTTCTAACTGTTTTGCATCTGTCACTTTGATTATCATTTTAATATATCCATAAAATTGTTCAGTTCTCAGGTGTACCAAGGGCAGGAGTGACTAAAAATAGGTTCTCAACCAGAGAAGCTGATCAAAAAGTATACATCAGAGTGCTTTGGAATTTTTGGCACCCTAGTGACAAAATAGGAGAATTTACTTGCTTTGCACACATAAGAAATTTTAGCTATACGGTGCCAGTATATTTTTGTATCTCAGGTTTGCTGTAATTGGGTTTTCAGCAGTAACAAAGCCCTTTCTTACATTCACTTTAAACTAGCTGTTGAGTTGATTATAGATGCAGAACATACATAGAGTTGCCTGCATACATTTTCAGATATCTTGTCAAGCACCCCAGGAGCCCAGAAAATTAGTGTTCTGTTACAAAGATCTTTACTTTTCTCCTGAAACTGAGCTAAAACTGTTCCTCCACCTTTAGTGGAGTGAAACACATGTGCAAGAAACAGCAGAAGGGACATTTGGCAGTTTTACAGCAGTATATGCACAAAGTTCTGATATTGGAGTCACTACTCTTCTTATATCTGCCCCAGATTGCAGTGTTTACGCTCTTTTCATATAGCCCTAATGAAGACAATCCGTACTCCATTTTACTTTATTTACAGCTTTTTCCAATAGATGAATGACAAGAATTTATGCTTTCAAATACAGCTACATTTGTGCCTAAGTAATATATTTAATCCCATCCAGCACTCAATAGCATCCAAATGTTAATTTATATTATTACTATATTAATCCTCTGTTACAAGAAATCACATGTCTTTGATTACTCTCCTGAAGTAGTGGAGTTCATCCGAGAAAAAAGTTGAGAGTTACAGTCCCTATTCCCGACATCTAACTGGTAAATAAGATAAATAGTTCCTTGTTACAGAGGATTAAATAAATTAACATTAGATTGCTAGTGGGTGCTAGATGGGATGAAATATATGATTGTGGCACTAAAGGCATTTGGTAGTATACATTCTTTTAAACTCTTGTCATCTTCTTATCTCATGTAAAATCTGACAGGCTGGCTGTATCCAAGTATATTAATCAATTCAAGGTGGGTACATGCAGCCTGCCTATATATGGTTCAAATCTCTGTTGGTCCCTGCTGAACTAACCAGGATTAAAACGGTGTATTGCTGGCATAATCAACCAACAGGTAAATACATAGTTACATAGTTTGTGAGGTTGAAAAAAGACATCAGTCCATCCAGTTCAACCTATAATGTGTGTGTGTGATTTGATGTTAAACCTACATTGTATACCCCTGTATGTTGTGGTCTTTAAGGTGTCCATCTAATAGCTTTTTGATGCTATCGATGCTCCCTGCTGATACCACTGCTTTGGGAAGAGAATTCCACATCCTTACTGCTCTGACAGTAAAGAACCCCTTACGTATTTTTAGGTTAAACCGTTTTCCTCTCGTTTTAGTGAGTGGCCCATGTCTCATTGTATTCCCTTTGTCTGAAAAGTTTGTTCCTTATGCTAGGGTCCTCACCAGTACAGTATTTGTATATTGATATCATATCCCCCCTCAAGCGTCTCTTCTCCAGAGAGAATAATGCCAGTGCCCGGAGTCTTTCCTCATAGCTGATGTCCTCCATTCCCCTAATTATTTTTGTTGCCCTTCTCTGGACTCTCTCCAGTTCCAGTACATCCTTTCTGAGGACCGGTGCCCAGAACTGGACGGCATACTCCAGGTGTGGCCGGACCAGGAACTTGTAGATAGTCCCTCTAAATAAATAGGTGGGAGGAGTACAGTTTTTAGAGGAAAAAGTTGCGAGTTGCACATAGCTTCTGATGTCTTAATCTTTGGATTTACTAACTTTTTGACATGTGTTTTTTTACTAAGGTAACCTCTACCTAGTCATTTTTACTCTGTGTTCTCAGTTTGAAGTAGACTCCCTGATCTCTTTACCATCTTGTCATTCACAGCTATGACCGTTTTTAAAAAAATACATACTGCAAAAATAAACTCAGAAAGCTTTGTAGCTTCAGCTACTTTTTTGCTTTATGCTATCTGCCTTGGAATAATACGTTTTAACATTTAGTTTAATTTAAATATATCAACCATATTTAGAAAAGTTAAGATTTCATTGCAATCACAGGCTGTATGTGCATTTGAACCAAAATGCCCATCGTCTGAAATTGAACGTTATGAAAGATCCCTTACTAAAATCCATTATAACATCTGTCTATTTGGCACGTTCTGGAAACAGTTGTATGTCATTGTGTTCTGGCACAGTCCCATGTCTCATCTGAAACAGATCTGTTTTACATTTAGTAGAAATGTTTTATAGCCCTACTACATATCATACTTAGGCATTGTTAATGTTAGCACTTGTAGAACTTATGGTAATACTTGAAATCCAATTATTATCTTTCTACAGCAAAGTGGAAAAACAATTGGGATCCCAAACGTTTGGCCATGTGTCTGTTCTTCAAAACCAGAACACGTTACACACATTAAATGTAACATTTAAAAGAGTCTAGCAAAAGCTTAAGTTGACTTAGCATACTGTATCTCAAACACTCTAGATGAACTCTTTAGTTAAAATTGTCATCAATTGATATCATTTGGATATCTGATCTTTAAAAACAGATTTCACTTAATGGAGACAGGGAGCAACGTGTGATTGTGAAGAGCAGGCTTCCAATAGCACACTAAAATTGCACAAAAAGTCACTTACTTAAAAATAAAAATTTTCAACATGTAAATAGTAACAATTATAGTGCATAAACATAAAATGTACTCTGTCCTGTTGCTCTGGAAATTTTTTTTTTTTCTGTTGCAATTATAAAAATGTCCAAAGTGTAAGGCGTCTATCATGGGGGTAGAGGGGCTGTTGTGGATTACTAGCTAATCAACCTACAGAGGAGAAAGCAACTTCCAAGAGATTCCCTGTGCCTATATAAAGCATATTTCTACAGGAGGAAATGAACAGGCAGAGCGAAAAAAGCACAGACCCAACAGTTTACAGGGCTCGCTAGACCCAATGTCACCAGCACAGTTCGATATGTGTAAAAGATGTTTTCCCCATCCTGTTAACCTAATGTCAACATCATCACTTATTTTTTGTCAGTTTGGTTCCTGATTCCAAGCTTGGACTGCAATGCTGACTGTCAGTTAAAGCTATATTGCACATATTCCGTTTCTGTAGAAGCAGCAGAAGCCTGTTGAATAGGAATTTTTTTCACTCGACTCTTTTCCTGTTAATGCTATAATAGGATGGGTTATTGATCTTTTGGTTAGATGGAGGGTAACTGTAACTTGCATTTAAAAAAAACAGATGCAAAGTAGAATCAATAATGCAGAATAGGTTCAGTTTTTCAAGCATGCACACACTCAAGAGTTATACAAAACAGATTTGGAAAGCTGCAATGTCTCTGTGGCTTAATCATTGTAACATGTGGCTGTACAGCACAGTCTCTATAAAATTTCTAATTACAGAAAGTCAGGCTGAGAATCACAACTTCATTAAAACAGTTTAGAACATAAAATGTTACTTGTGATTAGCTCATAAACCCCACAATGAAGTACAGGGTAGCTTTGGTAACACAGGCGAAGAGCTGAAGGGACCCAAGGCCCAAAGGCACAGGGGGCCACCCCACTGAAACTAAAGTACTCTGGTAAAAATCAGACAGGTGCTCCCCACAATAGCTGGGCCTTCCAGGGAAGTTGCATGCTATGTTAGGCTCCTGTTGGGCTGTCTGGAGGCAAGATCTGACAGTGGAGGACCACTCTTCTGGCTGCAGATCTTTTGCCCAGCTACCTTTGCCTCATCAGATGTAGCCTCTCTACACTTAAAGGAGTGAAGCTGGCAAATTTTTACACTCTGAATTTGTCCAGGAACCAAGGGAGTTGTAGGAAATGCATTTAAATGGGGCCTGCACCTGCATCTGAGCACAGTAGGTAAATGGGCACTCTGCCACAGTGCTACGGAGGAAGGTAATTGAACTAAGGCATTCTGAAAGCAGTAGCTAGAGCTCTCTTCTACGCTCTGAGCACTGCAGAGGGAGGGGCCGAGATCCCCTGCTGACAGCTTGGGGAAGAGGAGGAGAGCAGCAGGAGGTCAGCTGAGCACCGAACGGCACTGTACCGAAGGTATTTGCCACAATTATATTACAGAAACACACACATTAGACATTATATAAAACAATAATAGAGTGGATTCTAGGATTTTACAAACATTTTAAACTAGGGCTTATTTTAGGGGTAGGGCTTATATTTGCAGCCCTCCCCAAAAATCACAGTAGGTCTTATTTTCAGGGTGGGTCTTATTTTCGGGGAAACACGGGTAGGACATTTTAATAGGATGAGAGAGCAGACTAGGTTTGAAATAAGCTCATTAGTCTACTACTTCTCCTTCAACATTCAGTTGCATGCTAGTGGAGTGGACTTCCTTTCCTCTCAAGGCCTGCTTGTTTCAGATACCATTTTTGCAGCGCCAAAGAACGCACAATTGGAGGAGGAGGAAGATTCTGGCAGTGTTGGAAGCGTTAAAGCAGAGGAAAACATACGTTAAAGCTCAAGAGATGGTTTTCCAACCCCAGAACCCTTGGGAGTAGTACGTGGCTGGGAGGAGGCAGTTCCATATAATGTAATCCTCAGTGACCCCGAGCACTCTGCTTCTCATGCCTCTGCAAACTTGTGGTGCATGGACTCCCTCATTCTTCAAAGGCTGCAAAAGGACCTGAGAATTTGTGGCATCAAGGAGAATGATCTCTATTGGTTGGTAACCCTCCCTGACCACTGTTACAAGGGGAAAGTCTTGGAACTCATCCCATCCTAGCAGAGGGAGCAGAGGATGAAATTTATTGTGCAATATTGCTAGCATTAAGTA
Organism: Pelophylax lessonae; assembly: GCF_965119305.1. Classification (NCBI taxonomy): domain Eukaryota; kingdom Metazoa; phylum Chordata; class Amphibia; order Anura; family Ranidae; genus Pelophylax; species Pelophylax lessonae. Next base: position 224,393,693 of record NC_138770.1, on the reverse strand, counting down.
AATGCTGCTGCTACTATGAAGGGTCATGCTACTGGGTGGGAAAAAGGTGTGTTTTGCATAACCATTTGTGGAAGTGCTAGATGGGTCTCATGCACCCATAATGCTGCAGGTGGCCAAAGTCAGAATGGCTCTTGGGTGAGCACAAGAATTAGGACATTTTAATAAGATGAGAGAGCAGAGTAGCAGAGAAATAAGCTCAGTCTGCTACTTTTCCTTCACCATTCAGTTACATGCTAGTGGAGGGACAGGCCATGCATTATCTACTTAACTACAGTAGAGAAACAGGTTTCCTGCTAGATAGGGCTGTGCTCTGTGGCAGAGCAGTGTAAATTTTGGAACTGGGTGAACGGAAATGCAAATAGGGTTAAAAGAATTTTCTTATATAGTATGGATTTTATTTGCGTTTTTAGCTGTTTGCATGGATGTCAGCATCTGCACTCTTAAGTTGCAAATACTTTTAATAAAATCAGTTGGCTAGTAATCAGTATCTATGCATTTTTTTTTTTTTTTTTTGTCACAGCTGTACTGATAAAAATATTTAATTCTCATTCTTACAAGTTTTTTCCTGACCCCCCATTTTTTTTTGGAGCCTGTAAAGCATTGAACCAGTGATCAGCAGATCTGCCAGTGTATCTGCTTGCCAGTACATCCTGTACGTGTAAGCAGATACAATCTAAGAGGAGGCATGAATTAACTACCTCATGTGGTAGGCATGAATTAACTACCACAGCGCCCTTGTAGTTCATTGAAAAAACCGACACCTGTAAAGGGTGCTGGACCCTGTTGTTTTCCATGCACAAAGCCCTCAATTAGCGACGCAGCCAGGCGGCCTGAGCAACAAAAAATTGTTGTAGCTGTCACAGCAGGGATCAAGGAGGTGCGGGGGCTGGTCCGTTCACGACATTCTTAATAAATTAAAAAAACTGCAAAAAAATAAAATCAAAATAAAAAGTCTCTTATATACACCCTGTTCCAAATTATTATGCAAATTCTATTTAAGTGTCACAAAGATTAAATATTTTGTTTTTTCAGTTTAACTCATGGATGGCATTGTGTCTCAGGGATCTTTTGATCACCGAAAACAATCTCGGACACCTGTGATAATTATAGTAGATTGCCAGGTGAGCCCAATTTAAAAACTACTAAAGGAGGGTGTTCCACATTATTAAGCAGAGCACCATTTTCATGCAATATGGGGAAGAAAAAGGATCTCTCTGCTGCCGAAAAGAGTGAAATAGTTCAATGCCTTGGACGAGGTAATAAAACATTCGATATTTCACAAAAACGTAAGCGTGATCATCGCACTATTAAGAGATTTGTGGCTGATTCAGAGCACAGACGGGTTCATGCAGATAAAGGCACATTGAGGAGGATTTCTGCCAGATCATGCATCGGATCAAGAGAGCAGCTGCTAAAATACCATTACATAGCAGCAAACAGATATTTGAAGCTGCTGGTGCCTCTGGAGTCCCATGGACATCAAGGTGTAAAGTCCTCGAGAGTCTTGCAACTGTGTATAAACCTTCTATTCGGCCACCACTAACCATTGCTCACAAGCAGAAACAGCTGCATTGGGCAGAAAAATACATGAAGACTAATTTTGAAACAGCCCTGTTCACTGATGAGTGCCGTGCAACCCTGGATGGTCCAGATGGATGGAGTAGTGGATGGTTGTTGGACGGCCACCCTGTTCCAACCAGGCTGCAACGTCAGTAAGGCGGTGGTGGAGTCATGTTGTGGGCCGGAATCATGGGAAGATTGCTGTTCGGCCCCTTTAGGGTCCCAGAAGGTGTAAAGATGACCTCTGCAAAGTATGTGAAGTTTCTGACTGACCACTTTCTTCCCTGGTACAGAAGGAAGAACTATGCTTTCCGTAATAAAATCATCTTCATGCATGACAATGCACCATCTCATGCTGCAAAGAATACCTCTGCATCAATGGCTGCTATGGGGATAAAAGGAGAGAAAGTCAAGGTGTGGCCTCCATCCTCCCCTTACCTCAACCCTATTGGGAACCTTTGGAGCATCCTCAAGCAACAGATCTATGAGGGTGGGAGGCAGTTTACATCCAAACAGCAGCTCTGGGAGGCTATTCTGACATCTTGCAAACATATTCACGCAGAAACTGTCCAAAAACTCTCAAGTTCAATGGATGCAAGACTTGTGAAGCTGCTATCAAATAAGGGGTCCTATGTTAAAATGTAACGTGACCTGTTAAAATGTTTAAAAAGTTAAAATGTTGTTATAAGTTTGATTGAAATAGCTTTTGATTTCGGTAAATATGCTGCAAACACAAAAAATGACAATTTTCAGTTCTTTACAACCTATAAAGTGTTTTGAAACTTACTTTGCGTAATAATTTGGAACAGTGCATTGTAAGTTTTTTATGTTTAAAAAAATACTGTTATCTTTAAGAGGTTTGTTCAATAAAATTTGAACTGTACTCTTAATAGTTGATAACATGTGAATCATGCTGACGTTTATTTACATCAATTATTAGGGTAAATGAGAAAAATATAATTTGCATAATAATTTGGAATAGGGTGTATATTCATCCACCGCCATTTACATCTAAATTCTTCATTAAAAGTTGAAATAAAGATGAGAGCCGCAATTAAACCCCTCTTAGAGGTCATAAGAAAAGTGGGAGCAACCTATTTTTGGGGACACCCCTTCCATTTGAAAGTGGTGAAAGACAGAGAAACTTTCTTATTGAAATGGCCAGATCAGCTCCCCGGGCTCTTTACGTTTTTGGGGTATACCCCGATCCATGTGAGTGACTGGTTAGATGTCCTAGGAAACTCCGTGAACTACTACATGAATTAAGCCATACAAACATGGGTGAAATTTGGAGTAGATAGGTGTGGAAGCAAGGAGACACTAATATAAATTGAACCTAAAAGTGCTGCACACAGGTTCCTGGCCTACTCCATGTTTTTTTTTTTTCTCTTTTTTATCTTCCCGGTTTTTCCCATGCCTTTTTTTTTTTTGAGCTCTCCCTATCTCCTCCTCTCCCTTTTTTTTTTTTTTCTGGGAGGAAAGTTATGATGCGCGGAGGTCCCTGGTGTCCCCACACCCGCCTTGAACATTTGCGTTTTTTCTACACTTTTTCTTTTTTATTTCTCATAGGTCCTTACCATCTGAGTCACCCTCGCAGGGGAAGGGGGGGGGTCACAGTTTGTGTGATTTGTTTTATTTTATCTTGTTTTTCTTATGGGGGAACTGTGGTGTGTGTTTTTGGATTTTTTTTTTTTTTTGCTTCACAGGAAAGTTGGATATTATATATTCGAATCTGTAGAAATCAACTATAATTTCACAAGGTGTTTTTTTTATTTTCTTTGCTTCTGTTCGTGCCCCCGCCAGCTATGGAGGGCCGGAGCACGATCTTAAGGGTCACGTGGGAAGGGGGCACTGTGGTAGAGGTAATATGAGAGTGTTCCCTCACTTTGTGCGGGACACGCTTAAGACACAAAAAAGTAGATGTGTGAGACTCTATAATACTGAATTTAAATCACTATTAGGGTGTATATAGAGGGTATAGTGGCTCAGGGAATAGTTGGAGTCAACAGCAACTAGATGTGAGTAAGAGAGATCTTCCCAGGACCTAACTCAAGTCTGAAGGGTTAAGATGGTGTTGAGGGAAGGGTAAGTGTTCTGCAGAAAGGGGGGTGAGGGGACCCCGGGGCCCTCAGGAAGGGAAGGGGGATCCATAGAGGGATAGGAGTAGTAGGCATAAGTAAAAGATCTGACTATGTAGCAAGCATGTCTCCTTTATCTGCAACCTGGCTCGGGGTGGTTTGACTCCGACCCAGGGGTGCATATGGGCCTCGAGAGAACCGCTCCCCTAGGGGAGAGGTGTGATGTTTTGGCCGTTTAGGGCCGCGCCACCTTTTGTAGGAGGGGGGAGTAGGACATTGACAGAGTCAGAGCTCCTCTAGCTGGACACTTAAAATTTATAGACCTACTGTCTGTTAGTGATAAGATAGGGACTACATCCTTACACCACGGTGGGGGTGAGAGGGAGTAGAGCCCATTTTTCTTAGCCCCAATTTTTGGAGCCTAGCTCTTTTTTTTCTTTTTCTTGCTTTTGAAGGAGAGTGTCCAGGTACAGTGGCTTGCTCGCGGGGTTTTGGGAACCACGGCCCCCTCAGTAGATAGAGCCTGGTTGCGCTGGTTTATATAACCATTAGAGGGGGGTAGGGGTAGTGGGTATTAAATAGTATATATATACTTGTGTGGGTGAATGGGGGTTTTTTTTTCTTTGTCATTTTTTTTTTTTTGCTTTCTTTTTCCTTGCATTGATTGTGTGGCCGGGGGGGGGGGGGACCGTCCACAATGGCGGCTGGAGGTGGGGGCGACCCAGGGGGGGACAGCAGGTTGTAAGATTATGACCTATAATGTGAGGGGACTATCAACCCCACATAAGCGTAGGAGACTTATGGGGGATCTAAAACGAGATGCTACACAAATAGCTTTCATTCAGGAGACCTACTTCCGTAAAGATGCAGTACCAAAATTGTACAATAAAGACTTTCCATGGGTTTACCACGCTACATCCACTATTGCTAAATCAAGGGTGTGAGCATGTTAATATCAAGTGCTACGAATTGGACCCTAAAGGAAGAATTGGCTGACCCAATGGGTAGGTTTGTGTTGGTGAAGGGTTGGATAGGACGGGTCGAGGTAACCCTCGTAAATGTATATTTTCCCAACTATGAGCATGTAATGTTTTTACAGAAATTGATTCCAGTTGTCTTGGAATTCCGGGAAGGGCACTTAGTGATGGGGGGTGACTTTAATTATGCCCCAGAACCTCTGCTAGATACCTCCAAGAGAAGCTCATATATGTCATTTGCTAAATTACGAAGGTTGCAAAAAGAGATCTCCCTCCTGGGCCTCATCGATCCATGGAGGCTGATGCACCCTGGAGAGAGAAATTACACTTTCTATTCTTCAATCCACAAGGCATATAGTAGGATAGACAGAATCCTGGTGACCCAGGCAGACCTGCCGTTAGTGACAGACTCAGACATCGGAGATTTTTCAATCTCTGACCAGTGTATGTGAGTATAGAATGGGAATCAAAAAACTGTAGTCCAAGGTCATGGTGCATAAATGAGGCCTTATTACAATCCCCGGAAGCGGTGGGGAAGATAGATGAGGCGCTACATAACTACTTTATAGAAAATACATTGGAGTCGCTCTCACCTTCCACGTTCTGGGAAGCGCACAAGTGTGTGATAAGAGGGGTACTGATACAGTTGGGCGCACAGCGTAAAAGAGAGCGGGAGGCGAAAATCAAAGAATATTTAACTAAAATCGAACAGCTGAGTAGACAGCATAAGAGAACGCTTGCGGAAGCTCATTTGATCCCTCTCATGCGGGCAAGAGAGGAATTGAACCAGATACTTTTTCAAAAGATAGTATGAAATATGTTGTGGTTGAAAAGACACCTGTATGAATATGCAAATAAACCAGGGGCGATGCTGGCACGAGCACTGAGGGGCCCAAAAAGACGAACTCAAATTCTACGTCTTAGAAATACAAAAGGTGGGGAGGTTCACACTTCAGCTGACATAGCAGAGGAGTTCTGCTCTTTTTATCAGTCACTCTATAACCTACCGGAAATAGGGAGTAAGAAAAGTCCAGAAAAGGGGAAGCAGATAGAGGAGTATTTACGAGATTCGGGCATGCGTACACTTACAAAAGACCAAGTACTGACATTGGAAGGCGAGATATCGGGGGAAGAGCTAGCCGCTGCGATCTCACAGACCAAGGCGCATAAGGCCCCTGGTCCAGATGGCTTTACTCTAAGTTATTACAAGAAATTTGGGGAGCGTTTAAAGAACCCCCTACTGTTACATTTCAATGAAGTGGGAAGAAGAGCGGCGTTCCCGTTGGATTCGCTACGGGCGCACATTACTTTAATACTTAAAGAAGAGAAGGACCCCTTGTGTTGTGGCAGCTATCGCCCGATATCCTTGATAAATGTAGACACGAAACTATACGCAAGAATATTAGCAAATAGACTCTTACCATATATGGCAGACTTGGTCCATTTTGACCAGGTGGGCTTTATTCCTACCCGGGAGGCCCGGGATAATACAATTCGAGCCATAGATTTAATACATCTGGCACGTACATCACGGAAGAAGATGGTTCTCTTCGCAGCAGATGCGGGGTGGCGTGGGATTTTATCCGGGCCACCCTGTCATACATAGGCCTGGGTCCACAAATGCTGCAATTTATACTGGCACTTTATACGGTCCCTACGGCTGCGGTTAGGGTAAATGAATGAAGGTCAAGTTACTTCCCTATCTCTAATGGCACACGGCAGGGGTGCCCTTTATCCCCGCTTATATTCGTGTTGTGTCTGGAACCCCTGTTGTGCAGAATTAGGAGTTCTCCGGATATAGCGGGAATCCAAAGCGGGGGGGAACAACATAAGGTGGCCGCGTTTGCGGATGACCTGTTGTTTTTTGCTACTAATCCTTCTGTTTCACTGCCAAATATTCTAGACGCCCTGAAAAAATACAGTAGGGTCTCTAACTACAAAATTAATGTAACTAAATCAGCGGCACTCAATGTATCGTTATCTAACCAGGAAGAAAGAACACTTCGAACAGCGTTTCCGTTTCAATGGGCCTCAGATACGCTGAAATACTTAGGGATACAGTTAACGGCAGATCCCGAGGATCTCTATAGAAAGAATTACCTTCCGCCTGTAGGAAAGATTAAAGCAGATCTCAGAATATGGCAGCTGTTGGCAGTGACGTGGTTTGGGTGCTATAGCATTATTAAAATGAATGTGTTACCCCGTATCTTGTATTTAATGCAGACAATTCCGATAGCAGTTCCAAAAGAATTTTTTCAATCAATCAAGGGCATACTCCGCGCCTATATTTGGGCAAATAAATCCCCTAGAATTAAGATGCAGACGTTGGCCTTACCCAAAGTAAGAGGTGGGATTGGATTACCAGATATCCTGAGATATTACAGGGCGGTCCATATAGTAAGGGTGGTAGACTGGCATTGCAATAAACTTACCAAACGATGGGTAGATTTAGAGAATGAAAAAACAGGACAGTTAACCCCCCCAGCCCCATGGTCGGTGTTCGAATCTAAAGACCCTATTCTCAAACATCCTACAGTGGGAGCGACTATAAAAGAAACTAAGAGAATTCAGTCGCATTGGAGGGTAGCCCCGGGTCTATCACCGATGACACCGATCTTGGGGAACCCGGATTTTCCCCCGGGGTGCATGAATGCCAGAATTTGTAGGTGGGCTCAGGATGGTAAAAGGCGCCTATGTGATATATGGCAAAATGGTCCTATGCCCTCCCTAGAAGAACTTAGGACAGGTGCAGGAGAATCGCTTGATTATTTCAGCCTTTATAATTTCAGCTGTATAATTATATTAGATCAGTTCGGCAGAAAGGGTATGCACCAGGAGAGCTAACAGACCTGGAAAATATGTGTAGAACAGGTAACACGACGGGCCATCTGATCTCAAGGTTCTATACACAATTGTCAGAGGATGAGGGAGATCAACAACTGCCGTTTATCCAAAAATGGGAGCAGGAGTTAAATACCGTGTGGTCAAAAGAGCAGATAAATAAGATCCTGAGACTAGTTCATCAATCGTCACTAGATAGTAAGATCCAAGAAACAGGGTATAAAATTCTAACCAGATGGTATAGAGTCCCATCACTATTGCACAGAATAAAAGAGGCGGTCTCAGGAAAATGCTGGCGGTGTGGATTGGAGGATGGAAATATGGTGCATAATTTTTGGGGATGTAAATGAGTGCGGCCATTTTGGAATAAGATAGCAGTGGCTATAAAACATATAACCGACGTGGATATATTAGATGACCCCGCGTTGTGCTTGCTGCATTTAACAGGAAGCTCAGTGCGGAGCTACAGGAAGTCCCTGACTCTGCGTCTTTTGAATGCAGCAAGGGCATGCATACCTATTTTCTGGAAACAGACAGTGATTCCAACTTACGAGTTATGGTGTGGGAAGGTCAACGAGATTTTCAAGATGGAAGAACTGTCTGCCATATTGGGAAATTCTGAGGATCAAGTTAAGTTAAGATGGAGACCCTGGGTGCAATACTTGGCAGCCAATTCTTCTTAAAGGGAGTTCAAGGGAGGGTCACCCTGGGCAGAGCCTGGTCCGGGCGGCGGGGGGACGGTCCCCATACCCCTCCTGGCGTACGGTAACATAGTATTCGGATATATTTTTACATGAAGAAATGTTCGGAATGTGCGCATAAAAGCATAAAAACTTTTTTTTTTTTTTGTTTTTTTTTTCTCGGTGTAATTGGGGGGAGGTGGGAGGGGGAGGTTAGGGGGGTGGGGTTTGGTCAGAACATGACAATGTTTGTTTTGAAATGTATGTATATATAAAAAATTACCAATAAAGATATAAATTAAAAGTTGAAATATTGCCAACACCACTACCAGGTGAATTGTGCGCCCACCTCACTTCTGCTAATTACAGGCTTTTACAACACCCACCAGTCCGTCTGGAATTTATGTCTTTCTCTTCTCTTTATTGGATCTAATGCTCCCATCTTCTTCAATACTCCTCACACGAACCACATGGAATACAAAAGCAACTCAAAGTGTTCACCAATTTTATTCAAAATGCCCCAATTAAAAACACTCACAAGAATGAAATTGATAAAACATCATATCTCAGTGTCTCGTCAGTACGCTCACCACACTATTCGGCTGTTGGGGGCTATCTGACGTCACAAATTGGACTCCTCCCTCTTGTACGCGTATCGCCGTGCAATTGGCTTCTTCAGTAGGATCATGAATATGAATATGGGTGTAACATTTAACATGTTACGAAAGGTGAACTTATCCTTTATTTACTTCAGTAAAAAGTGCAAATTTCACCATGCACTAATCCAATGTTTGTTTCCGAGATCTCACTCATAGTATATATAGAAAGGATATTAATGTAATAGTTACAGTTGTTTTGCGCATTTATATACTAAACTTGCACATTCAAATACTGAAGTGTATATAAAACTAGTTAAATTTAATAGTTTGCTTTAAGTTGCCGCACGAAACCTTAAAAACAGGCTTGGATGTCCATTTAAAAAATTTAAATACAGTTGTAAATTTTATGTCATATATTAATATTAATAAAGATAAGGAAATTTCTATAGAATCTCCACCCTGTGCCATGGATATCAAAGCAATATGATGAAAAGTCTAAAAGACTACATAAAAAAGCAGCTTCCATAAATAGTAAATAATAAATTAAAATAAGAATGCTGTCATTCAGAAAAGATGTTCAACATTAAGTAGCGCTCATAAAATCACTCATAAAAAATGGGACATTGATAGGAGTCCTCAGAGGAGAGTCCATATGATTAATGTTAAACAGTCCAAAACACCAGATGAGACATTGTAAGGGCAGGTAAGTGTGGCAATTCAAACTGATAGCTGTACCATCACCACACCTTGTGGATACTGCTCCCCATGGTAAAAAAAAAAACTCACCAAAATACACCAAAGCCAGGCGTTTGATCACATAACCATAAGCACTCAAGATAAGCCGACAATCCTCCAATCAGCACTCCTTCCTCACAAGAACAGGATATGAGGGCACTCTCAGCAATAGTAGGAATAATACTCCAAAGGGTGATCCTTGTCCAAGCTGAATTCCTCACTTACATGCTCGTATAGTGAAAACAAACGGGGAATGACACATAGCGTAATACTGCATAGTTTAATAAATAAAGAAGCCCCCCCTCCTCAGTTGCACTTACAAGCACAATGAACAATACAAATCTAAAAGATAAATTAAGGTAGTGTCTGCCTCTCATCCATGGACTGTCCCGCGGCATCCTTCGGGCAGAGGAGAGATCAGACATGAAACGTAGAGGCCGCATGGTCATGCTCTAACGCGTTTCGTCCTCACTTCGTCAGAAGGAATATTATATATTCCTTTTTTTTTTCAAAGAGCCCCAGAGCATCTTCAGAATGGTCTTTGACAGCGTATTCCCTAATATTAAATGGTTCCAGAAAGATACAATACATTGGGCAGGCAAAAGTTTTCTTTCTGGTCCGAACTTTGAAGTCTATCCAGTAAATATCAGTCCACCCTAGGTTTTTTTCTGTTAACTGAAAAGGTGCTAGTGCTGCATTGGGAGATTGCACCTGCCTGTGTCTGTAAGAGCTCATATACACAGGACATTTTGCAGCTGCTTTTAGGGGCGTCTGGCGTTTTTCTTTTTTTTTTTTACTGCCTCTGAACTCTCCTATATGTTAGCCTATGTGTCCATGCACACATAAACTTTCAGAGGAGGTTGGAGGCATAAGCATTTAGGGGCAGTAAAAAAAACAAAACGACTGCCAGTCCAATGTACTGCATCTTTCTGGAACAGAAGCAGAGGCTGTTTGGCTGTAAAAATGCAAAACACCAAAAAACGCTGCTAAATGTGGCTAAACGCAGATAGACACTGTAACAAGCTTTTAGCCATGGTTGGCATTTTTAAGCATGTCTACATTTTAGGGAGTGTGTTAACTGTAAAACGTTAACGCTCGAAAGCACAGGAAAACGTGCATAAACGCTTTTCAAAAAAATTGCTAAAAGCGCAATTTTAACGCTGCTTTTTCCTAACAGTAGCGCTGGTGTTTTTTAAACATCCTGTGTGCATGAGCCCTAAGAGAGGTAATGTTTATTGGAACTGCTGCCTAGGAATCCTTTGTGCTTGTTTACTGAAAGTGGTTCTACAGGTAAGTTTTCTTTACTTTAACCTCTTCATACCCCTGCTATACCTGAAAGACGGCTACAGTGCAGGCCTAAATTGCTGGGAGGGCATCCATTTACGTCCTCCGGTGCATGAGCTGTCTGGGCGTGCACGGCTCGCTCTGTGATCAGCGAGTCAATGAGATTTTGGCTGTTTACAGATCGGAGTAGGGGGCCCTGTCCCAGTCCCTTACCACATGATCAGCTGTCAGCCAATGACAGCTGATCACATCATGTAAACAGAGCCAGTAATAGGCTTTTCTTTCCCCTTACGCTAACAGCTTGAGGAGAAAAAAAAAGCCGATCAACGACTGCTGTCAGAGGGACATCGATGCCGAAGAGGGAGAGCAACTTCTGCCTCATCTGTGCCCACCACGGCCACCTACGGGTGCCCACCAGTGCCACCTACAAGTGCAGATCAGTGCCACCTATCAGTGCCCACCAGTGCCACCAATCAATGCCCACCAGTGCCACCTATCAGTGCCTTTCAGTGCTGCCAATGAGTGCCTCATCATCAGTGCTGCCTATCAGTGTCACCTACCAGTGCCTATCAGTGCCCATCAGTGCCACCTCTCAGTCTCATCTGAAGGTTTTCATTGTTCCCTTACAGCTTTCAGAGTTTGTTAAGGGCCCCACAAACCAAAATATTTTTGAAAGCATAGGACCAGTAGAATAAAAGGAAGGTGCTACTGATTTTTAAGGCCCCACGATATTTGCGTGAATATTTATTAAATCAATATTTTTGCTAAAAATACACTAAAATCATTTAGAGCAGATACCAAAACAGCAAAGTTTGCAACATTCCTGCTAAATTTATTTTTTTTTTTTTGGGGCTTATAGGGGTTATTTGTTTTGAAGTTGATAGGAAAAGAGTAAGAAAATGTGATTTGGGATCAGTTATAATCATACATAAGTAAGTTGTTCCTTGAAGAATTACTATGTATTCTTTTGCATGATGTGGGGGAATTTAAAGATGGATTGTAATGTATAGATTGTATGTGTAATTGAAATTAAATAAATAAAGATAAAATTTGTAAAAAAAAAGGTTTTTGTGAAATGGTGAAAACTGAACGTTCACAAAGTGTAAATAACCATATTTCTCTAAAAATCTGGAAGTTTTCATTTTTACTTTCAGCTTTAAGAGTTTTTAAAAGATCCCCCAAACTATACATTTTCTGAAAGCAAAGGGCCAGTAGAATAAATGGATGGTGCAACTGATTTTTAAGGCCCCGCAATATTTGCGCAGATGTTTGCCAAAACAATATTTACACTAAAAATGTATTAAAATCATTATTAGAAGATACAAACACAGCAAATTTTACAAAATCCCCGCTAAGTTCCTTCTAAATATAAAAGATAAACCTGTATTGAGTTAATAAATAACAGATATTTGTAAATTTTAAATTACGCCTTTTTGGGAAATAGTGAAAATCAGACGTACGCAACAATTTCTCTGAAAATTTGGAGGTTTTCCTTTTTCCCCTTACAGCTTTCAGAGTTTATAAAAGACCCCCCAAACCATATATTTTCTGAAAGCACATGGCCAGTAGAATAAGAAGAAAGTGCTACTGATTTTTAAGGCACTGCGATATTTGCGTAAATGTTTATCAAACCAATATTTTTGCCTAAAAATCACTAAAATAATTAATAGTGGATTCATACATGGCAAAATGTACAAAATTCCTACTAAATATAAAAGATAAAACTGTAATGAGTTAATAAATAACAAATATTTGTACATTTTAAATTGTACCTTTTTGTGAAATGGTGAAAACTAAATGTAAGCAAAACTGTAAATAAAAACAATTTACTCTAAAAATCTAGAGGTTACCATTTTTCACTTACAGCTTTCATAGGTTCACACTGGTGCAATGCGGGAAACCCTGCATCGCACCTGAATGCCCACATCTTTCCTGAATCGCTGGCAGTTCACACTGCCCTCTGCAAACTGCTTCGGGTGTCAATACAAAGGTGATGACACCCCGAGATCGGTTTGCAAATCACAGTGCGAACTGTGATTTCGGACAGGAATCAAATTGCATGGGTGTGAACACCCATGCATCACATAGACATTGCATGTGATTTGCACAGCAATGCGGTGTGAATCACATGTGATGTCTGGCATCGCACCAGTGTGAACCAGCCCTCAAACCAGACATTTTCTGAAAGCACATGATCTGTAGAATAAAGAAAGTGTTACTGATTTTTTGGGCCCTGTTATAATTGCGAAAATGTTCATCATATCGCTATTTTCACTAAAAATACACTATAATCATTAATAGTGCAGATAAACACAACATAACTTACAAAATTCCTGCTAAATTACTATTAAAGCATCGTTCACATGTGGCATACTAACGTATAAGCCCATGGAGGGCCATGTTTACCCGCACAGGGATGCACAGGTGTACAGGCAGTCCCATATACTGAACAAAATTATAAACGTAACTCTAGTTTTTGCCCCCATTTTTCATGCGCTGAACACAAAGATCTAAGATAACCAGGATTCATCTGTGAAGAGAACACCTCTCCAAAGTGCCAGAGGCCATCGAATGTAAGCATTTGCCCACTCAAGTCGGTTACGACGATGAACTGCAGTCAGAGAGTCCGATGAGGACGATGAGCATGCAGATGAGCTTCCCTGAGACTGTTTCTGACAGTTTGTGCAGAAATTCTTTGGTTATGAAAACCGATTGTTGCAGCAGCTGTCCGGGTGGCTGGTCTCAGACAATCTTGGAGGTGAAGATGCTGGATGTGGAGGTCCTGGGCTGGTGTGGTTACACGTTGTTTGCGCTTATGAGTCCTGTTGGATGTACTGCCAAATTCTCTGAAATGCCTTTGGAGATGGCTTATGGTAGAGAAATTAACATTAATTTCATGGGCAACAGCTCTGGTGGACATTCCTGCAGTCAGCATGCCAATTGCATGCTCCCTCAAAACTTGTGACATCTGTGGCATTGTGCTGTGTGATGAAATGGCACATTTTACAGTGGAATTTTATTGTGGCCAACCTAAGGCACACCTGTGCAATAATCATGCTGTCTAATCAGCATCTTGATATGCCACACCTGTGAGGTGGATGGATTATTTTGGCAAAGGAGAAGTGCTCACTAAGGCCCTTTTCACATGGGCGATCCGATCCACCTATCAGTTTTTCAGGCAGACCTGATCGGATGCTCCATGCATCCCTATGGAGCAGCATATGTCAGCTGTGACATGTTCGCTAACACCTGCTGCTATTTGATTCTGTCCGTGAATTCCAGACGGATGGAAACCCTATTTTCGGGTACCCACTTCCCCCCAAAAAGTGCCAAATATGGCAGCTGAGGGGAGGGTGCAAACAAGTGGAGCTTCCCTTTTTGGTTGGAGCTCCGCTTTAATTGAACAAGCTTACGTTACAAGCCGATTGGCTACCATGCATAGCTACACCAGATTTTTCACTCTCCAGTTTTAGTAAGGCCCCTTTCACACCGGCGATCTGATCTACCTGTCAATTTCTCAGGCAGACCTGATCGGATGCTCCATGCATCCCTATAGGGCAGTGGGTGTCACCGCTGACACCCGCTGCTATCCAATTCCGATCCTGTTCTTGAAATCCGGATGGATGGAAACCATATTTTCCATCCGTCTGGAGGATCAGATCAGATGGGATCGGATGAGAACGGACAGGCGGTCCGTTCTCATCTGATCTTTCCATAGAGGTCAGCGGGGATCTGACAGCTCTGTCTCCCCTCTGTGTGCAGATCAATCGATCCCCCGCTGAGCAGAATGGACTCCATTGGGTGGTGCGCCCGTGTGAAAGGGGCCTAACACAGATTTAGACAGGTTTGTGAACAATATTTGAGAGAAATTGGCCTTTTGTGTACATAGAAAAAGTCTTAGGCCTTTGAGTTCAGCTCATGAAAAATGGGGGCAAAAACAAAAGTATTGCGTTTATAATTTTGTTTTTGCATGGAACACCTGTGCATCCCTGTAAAGCTACGCTGTGTATGCCCAGGGTGAACAAGCCCTTAGGCCCCTTTCACACAAGCAGACCGATCAGGTCTGCCTGTCCATTTTTCAAGCAGGCCCAATCAGACCACCCATTATTTTCTATGGAGAGGCTGATGTAAACGGACTTGTGTCCATTTACACCTGCCTGCATCTGATCCAATCCAGTCCACTAAAAACAGATGGATGGAGATCCCATTCCCCATCCATCTAGCAGATCAAATCAGATGGAAATGGACAGGTGGTCCGTTTCCATCCGACCACCCCATAGGGAACAGCGTGCTGTGTCCTTGTCCTTGTCTGCTCTGCATCAGCGGAGCAGACATAGACCTGTCATCTGCCTGCTCAGCAGGGATCAGTAATGAGATCCCTCGCTAAGCAGGCCACTTAATGGTATTTTTTGCTTTTTTTTTTGTTTTGTTTGTTTACTTTTATCATTTTTTTTAAATTATATATTTTTACTTTTTATTTTTTATTTTGGGGGGGTCTTTGGTGAGATATGAGAAGTCTAAACAGTCCCCCATATCTCTTTTTTTGAGACAGAGAAAGGGACTTAAGAAAGTCCCTTTCTCTGCAGCACTTTAGATGATTGAATAAGGAGTCTGTATAGAGACATAGTAAACTCTCGGTTTACTATGATCAGCTGAGCTGTCAGTGGGTACGGTAGCGATGGCTGCCTCTGTCCACTGTACTACAGAAAAGGGGCTGGTAAACACTAGTTTACCAAGCCCCCCCAAGTTTCAGCACCCCCCTCGCTTAGCATGACAGCTGGCCTGACACAGTGCCGGTCAGCAGCTGCAGGCAGCGGGAATGAAAGGGAAAGGTGCCGTGGGGGGGTGGATGGGGGGTGCAGGGGCTGGTACGGAGGGTATCCACCTGCCGGAGGGACATTTTGTGATCCACCCCAAGCCCCAGCAGCAGGGCCGTCTTTTCCACTGGGCATACCCGGCGGTTGCCCGGGGGCCCCACTTGCCAAAGGGCCCCACGTGGATGGTGGCACTGGCAATTACTGTCCCTGGTGGTCTAGGGCCCCCCCCTTTCCGTTGTCCGCCCGCCGGCGGCGGCCGTGGCTCGAGTCTGCACTGCACAGACACTGGTTGCTAAGGCCAGCCCGATTGGCATCTAGCAACCAGTGACGTTAGCAGAGCAGACCCAGGGCTGAACGCCATTCCCATTAGCTGCCAATCCCTGCAAGACTGACGTTTGTCCTCCCCTCCCTCGGTCTTCCTGCCTCCTAGACTGGCTCCAGTGATAGGCGGAACACTGATCCAATGCCGGCAAATTGAATCAGTGTGACGTGTATTGTAGGAGCCGGTCTAGGAGGCGGGACTTTGTCACAGCAGCCGATGGAGGAGGAGGAAGACCGAGGGAGAGGAGGACCGAGGGAGAGGAGGACGGGCGCGCGGGGACATTCAAAGTCAGACTCTGAAAGCATGATCACTGTTGGATCGGCAGGAAGCCAGCCAGGGTCAGTAATAACAGCCTACATAATCTACACTTCTCACAACAGCTATTTTTTTTTTTTACTAGGCATTGGCTTTACATAGCAGGACCTAACAGATATATGTCTCATTATATTTACATCAGCTTTTCTGTAGGTGAAAGGCAGAGGGGGTGTTCCAGCATTACAAAAAGACATGGCTGGCTGTGTTCCTCTCTGCATCTAAAGACATTATTTTAATTTTTGATTGGAGAGTGATTGAGAGCTTTTAAAGGATACTAACTTATTTTTATTACCTTCAAAACCATTTTGTCTGCATCTAATGCTTCACAGTGCTAGTAAAATGTTAATGTAAACAGGTTTTAAGAAATGTTTTGTGATATACTGTGTGTATGTATGTTTGTATGTATATATATATATATATATATATATATATATATACACACACACACACACACTTTTTTCTTTTTTTGAGGTGGGGGGGGCGGAATCTTGGGTGAGTTCCCACACTTTTTTTCTCAGGACTTGACCCCTAAGCAGACTCATGATGCACAACGGAGGAGGATCCTCCTCCTCGTCGGCTCGTCATCCTCTCCTCCGTCTCCGTGCCTAGAAGACTGTCTCCGCCTCCCCCTCCACCCACCTCCTCCCATGTGCAGCCGTTGTGAAAAAGGTAAGGCAGCCAGCCCAGCTGCCAGGCTGCTTGATATTCTTTTTTTTAACTCTCTCCATGGCATGATGATGATCGACACAAGAGACAACTACCTGTCCTGGACGATATACCTTACTATATATTGGTCCCTGTAATATGTATATAGTAAGGTATATACTCCAGGTAGTAGTTGTACTCTCTTCTAGTATAGTGTTCCCTGTAATGTGTATATAGTCTATATACATATTACAGGGAACACTATACTACAAGAGAGTACAACTACTACCTGGAGTATATACCTTACTATATACATATTACAGGGAACACTATATACTACAAGAGAGTACAACTACCTGGAGGATATACCTTACTATATACATATTACATGGAACACTACAGTATATACTACAAGAGACTCTTGTAGTATATAGTGTTCCCTGTAATATGTATATAGTAAGGTATATACTCCAGGTAGTTGTGCTCTCTTGCCATGATGAATGCATGTCCTCGCTCACCTCCTCCGGACTCCTCTCCGCCCTGCCATTTTTATTCTCGTGGGTGATTGTGTAGGCAGGGGGCCCCAGTGCACTGCATTGCCCAGGGGCCTATAAGGCTCTTAAGATGGCACTGCCCAGCAGCACCTGAAGCTGGTGGGAGAGTCAGAGGAGGGATACCGGCTTCTAAAGTTAGCTGCAGGGGATGCGGATTGGGTGGGGGGGGATCAGTGCTGCAGGGAGAAGGGGGATGAAGGGGATAGGAAAGGAGAGTGGGGGGAGTAGTTTTAGGTGACAGGGAGTGGTGGGAGGTGGAGAAACTGGGGACAAGGAAGCTGCGGGGGGGGGGGGGAGTGGTCACATTTTTGGTAATTACTCTGATCAGCATATTGTAATCGGCTAATCAGAGTTACAGAATTGTTCAGCAGAGTCTGATAGACAATTCTGTTATAAGTTCAGGGTCTTTGAAGTGACAATGAGCTTATAGCAGGGGGAGAAATTAGGTCTGTACGGAGTACGGACCTGGCCAGCTGCAAGAAGTGAGGTCTGAACGTAAAAAAAGGGTTAAAGTGGAGGTAAACCCCATTTATAAATTTGATTCGGGCACATATATCTGTAGTGTGTATAAAGAAAAAGTGCGCTGGATAAAGTAGGTGAAAAAAGCAGCAACCTTAGAGCCAATAGGTGATATGAAATGAAGAAAGAAAATCAGGTGCGCTAAATTCACATATGTCACACATCAAGACTTGGGTGTGACACTATAATGAGTGACCAACCAACCTCTGCAGTGTGTACCTTGGTTGATGTGCACTAAGAGGGTATATGGTATTACCAGATACCCTGGTGCTAACAAATAAACAGTGATGGATGAAGTAATAGTTTTCAATGTGATAATAACAACATAATCAAATGGTGCTTCACAAATGATTCAAAATAAAGTCCAAAACTCCAGTGTGAACCACCTAAAGTGTATATACACCCCTGGGGGGTACACAAGTCCCAAATTCCCACACAAATAATACAGTCCACAAACGTGTATTGGGTAAAACTGTGAGGGTGCAATGGTTCCACCACCTTGATGGGGATTGGCCTCTTACCATAAGAAAGAGGTCAAGGGCGGATGATTAACCCAGTAGTGTCCTAGGGGTCCCGGGGATCACCTTGGGATGTGCAGACAAAATTGGCCTCTTACCAGATCACTCAAAGTATGGGCAAGTTGTCTCACTCTTGGTATTATGTCCCAATCCCGGTCCTCTATCTTCCTGGGGGTTCTCTCTATTATCCCGGATGGAGGCTTCAGCTTGTGGCTCATGAAAATAAATCAGACCATAGTGCAGTACCTTGGGTGGTTTTATTTAGCAAAAGTAGATGCACTTACATTTAGGCGGTCATCCCAAATCAAAAAACCAATTCCAGTAATAGAGGCCGGGACCACCTGCAGTGCGGTCCGGCGACCAATGATGACGGCGCGGCGCTCCTCTCTGACGCGTTTCCACTCAATAGTCGTCTACGGAGATAGGAGTGACTCCTATCTCCGTAGACGACTATTGAGTGGAAACGCGTCAGAGAGGAGCGCCGCGCCGTCATCATTGGTCGCCGGACCGCACTGCAGGTGGTCCCGGCCTCTATTACTGGAATTGGTTTTTTGATTTGGGATGACCGCCTAAATGTAAGTGCATCTACTTTTGCTAAATAAAACCACCCAAGGTACTGCACTATGGTCTGATTTATTTTCATGAGCCACAAGCTGAAGCCTCCATCCGGGATAATAGAGAGAACCCCCAGGAAGATAGAGGACCGGGATTGGGACATAATACCAAGAGTGAGACAACTTGCCCATACTTTGAGTGATCTGGTAAGAGGCCAATTTTGTCTGCACATCCCAAGGTGATCCCCGGGACCCCTAGGACACTACTGGGTTAATCATCCGCCCTTGACCTCTTTCTTATGGTAAGAGGCCAATCCCCATCAAGGTGGTGGAACCATTGCACCCTCACAGTTTTACCCAATACACGTTTGTGGACTGTATTATTTGTGTGGGAATTTGGGACTTGTGTACCCCCCAGGGGTGTATATACACTTTAGGTGGTTCACACTGGAGTTTTGGACTTTATTTTGAATCATTTGTGAAGCACCATTTGATTATGTTGTTATTATCACATTGAAAACTATTACTTCATCCATCACTGTTTATTTGTTAGCACCAGGGTATCTGGTAATACCATATACCCTCTTAGTGCACATCAACCAAGGTACACACTGCAGAGGTTGGTTGGTCACTCATTATAGTGTCACACCCAAGTCTTGATGTGTGACATATGTGAATTTAGCGCACCTGATTTTCTTTCTTCATCACATATATCTGTAGTGTTTACTTATATCTCTCCAAAGCCCTAAGTCCTGTGTCTTTCTGCTGCCCCATTCCCCTGTTATCATCATGATAACTTCAGACAAGTTCTCTGACACAGGAGATAAAAGCAGCTGGAAATTTGTGTTGGAGTGGTTGCATAGAGATAGATTAGCAGAGAGCTGGTCTATTCACAGCACAGCTCTGCATGTTTCTTCTTTCCTCTGTTTATATGGGGGGGGGTGTGCCTTTCCTCCAATCAGCTGTCACACAGTGTATGCCAGGACTCCACACCCAGTGCTGGAATAGGAAGAAGAAATTCTATCACAATTTTCACTTTCTAAACAGTGCAGAAAGCTGAAGACAGCAGATATACAAAATACAACTTATGTAGGGAGAATTGTTTTATCTCTGAGGCTGTTCACTTCACTGGGTATATGTGAGGGTGTACATCCACTTTAACTGTTTTTAAGTGCCCAACAAGTCCATGTGTGTTAGACTTGTGCGGTTCGTTCTGAATAAATACTCAGACTGGTTTTTCTTTATTCTGAGATTTAGATATGTCCGAATATCCGAAATACAGTATAATATAAACAAAGTTTACCGAATTCTCCAATAACTTAACGAAATTCAACCGAATTTCTGAAATAAATTTTTGAATCAAAATTTACACCGAGTTCCATTTGAATTCGAACTGTAAACATATTTTTGAAAACAAAGACTGTGTGTGTTATTAAAGTACCATTTTAAAATAATGCTGTTTAAGCCAAAGATGATTTAAAGAGTCATTGTAATCATTTGATGAGGAGTTTTCTTTTGTTTTTTCACTTTGCCGCATTCAAATAAAAAAAAATCTAAAATTTTTGATTCAACCGATTCAAAATTTATTGATTCGAATGTTTTGAATAGAAAAAATCGGTAAATTCAAAGAAATTTGAAAAAGACAAAACAAAATTTGAATATGAATTCCAAATACGAATCCTGAATACACATTGAACAAATCAACCAAATTTACCAAAACTAAATAACTAAATTAATGTATCGAAACTAAACAAATTTTTTCGTCATGCATATGGTCACCCATATTTCTGTATCTGCTATCAAGTCTCATTATCAGTCACTTCATTAGGCATCCTGGGTTTATTTCCCAGAGTATGTGATCACTTTTCTTTACTGGAATTTTTCATGTTCTTTCCTTGATTTTAAGTGCAGAATTTGTGGTTTTAGCATGTTTCTTATTGTTTTGATTATATTTATAGTAGCTCATTGCATCTCCTATAATAACATGTACCTTTAACTTTGACGCTTGCTTGTGCTTATTCTAACTAGATTCTTGACATACTCACACACATATATACCCGTGTGTATTTGTATAACATTTTGTTTACATATTTCTTTTTACTTATAGTAGTCTTTTTATGTTCACATTGTGGTTTTAGAGAATATATAAGCTAATTGCTAGGAGAGAAAATATTTTAAAAAATGTATTTATGCAGTCTTGTCGTTTTTATGACCTAAAAAATTAGTCTGTCTAGGCCCGACGCTTTTGAAAGATGTTTTGATAATGGCAGAGTTCTGTAAACTAGAAGATTTGGCAGTATGCATAAACATCGTATTTACTGCCAACTCCTTCAAAACATCAAGTATTTATTCAGGGCTTCAAAGTTTGGGTTTCAGACTTCATGTCTGCTTTCTATTCCATTTCATTTACACGTTATATTCACCTTAAATCCTTTACACTTTCAAATTGTGAGTTTCAATTTTGGAGATAAGTATGTGACTTTTTTTGCTATCATCTTAAGTAAATATTTCTTTTCTGGAATTGAGTTTCTTTAGAAAGCTTGTTATTCTGTTTCAGGAGTGGATGGTTAGTTTCGCAGAAAGATCTCATCAAGATACTGAATGGGTAGAATAGAATATTTTAGCATTTATGGAATCACAGCTATGATAGTAGAGTTTCACGGTAAGTAAGATTCATTTGGCATTGTTTTGGGCAGGTAGGCTATAAAAATAACTATATATATATATAATATCATGCCAAACTGGATGTTGATTTACACTAGGAGAATGTTTCTACCTGCACTTATGAACTCTTAGTGTCGAGTTAAATGATGCCATGTTTACAGCAAATTTTTCTAGTTATTTTTGTTGTTGCAGTCAAATGCCAAGATAGCAATAAATTACTCTATGTGTGCATGTTTACTGTCGGCTGAGGCCTAATGTCACTCGTATCAAAGTCTTTACTCGGTAGAAAGTAGATGTCTTGAAATCAAATACCAGCAATTTAAAAAATATTTTCACTCCAGCAGTAACTTAAATGGGCCTTTCTGCCATTATACTTTTGTATATAAAAGGAAATGAGGCAGAAAATTGATAGAAATGACTCCTATTGCCATGATTATAGGGCATATGTATTGGATAAATTATTATTTGTGAACATGACACTCCTGTTTTGTTTTTTATTTCATAAACAAGCTATGCATTGATGATGCCATGAAATTTGACAATTTACATATGTCCCGAGCTTTGCATCAGTGTTCTTTTTTATTACTATTATATGATGATTATTATTATACAGAATTTATATAGTGCCAACAGTTTTACAACATGAGGGCAGACAGTACAGTTACAATACTGTTCAGTATAGGGGGAATCAGAGGGCCCTGCTTCTTAGAGCTAAGTTGTTGTTTTTTTCCGTGTGCCTTAGTTTGATAAACGTTTGTCTACAGACAACTTATAAGTGAAAGTTTCTGTAAATCCTAACATCGAACTTACCTTATTTGTTTACTTTAACCTCTTAAGCCCCGGAGGATTTGGCTGCTCAAAGACCAGACCCTATTTTACGATTCGGCACTGCTTGAGTTTAACGGACAATTACGCAGTCGTGCGATGCTGTACCCAAATTAAATTGATGTCCTTTTTTCCCACAAACAGAGCTTTCTTTTGGTGGTATTTGATCACCTGTGCGATTTTTATTTTTTGCGCTATAAACAAAAAAAGAGCGACAATTTTGAAAAAATAACAATATTTTTCAAATTTTTTTATATGAAATTCTCAAAAAAAAAGTAAAAATCAAAATTTTTTAACATTTTAGGCCAATTTGTTTTCTGCTACATATTTTTGGTAAATCTGGTGATCAAGGGGTTAATTATGTCCCTAGGGGCGTGATTCTAACTGTGGGGGGGCGTGGCTTGTGATGTAATCACAGAGACATACGATCCTACATAGCTGGATCGCATAGCCTCTGTGATTAAATTAGTGAGAATGACAGACGGCTGTGTTAACATAAGCCATCTGTCTTTCTCCCTCTCCTGCGGGAGATAGAAAATGGCCGGCGGCCATCGGAGCTGCCGGTCACACGCGCTGGCTCAGCAGGGAACAAGTGGGGGCAGGAGCGCACCACTGGCGGCATGCTCTCGCCCCCTACAGGCTTGTGGGCGAGCGACGTAGTACTACGTCATTTTGCCTGTAAACAGCTGACTGCCGCAGTAAATATACAGGAGGCGGTCGGCAAGTGGTTAAGTCAGTTAAAAAAAACATTTGAAAACATTTTGTTGTATCCATTCGATAAGCCCCCGTTCACTCCGGTGTGACTAGTCATGTAATTTGACAGTTCCAAATCGCATGAGAAGTCATACCTCATTGCTGGCAATGGAACTTTTTATATCGTCGTGACTCATGTCGCAGCGATTATGAAAAATTGCACAGATTTCTGTTAAATGAAGTTGCAAGTCATAATGAAATTGTCAGTGAAAATCACACTGATGTGCAGTTTTGAAATCACGCTGAAGTAGCACAATTTCAAAGCCACATTGGTGTGAACCAAAGCTAAGTGCAAAAAAAAAAAAAAAATTACCCGTTCCTTACAGAAATCTAGTGAGCTTGTAAATTCTATAGCAGTCGTATTAGCCCTGCATAGATTATCAATTTGAATTACAAAACAACCCTCTTCAAGATGAGGTGGAGGGGAGGTGTTCTGTAGTTCTAACACACTTGTCCTAACATCTGTCCTAGGGTGACAATGCTGCTCCTCAGGAGGTATAGTATGGTGAATGAGCATTGTCACCTTAGGACAGGAAGTGTGTTACTGAAGAAAGCTTTAGAGGTAAAAAGTTTTTTAAAACTGATACAGCCCTTCATTTAACGACTGATCAGCCAAAATCTATTACATTTTTGCTCTTGGTTTTAGATTTATTTTTTTGTAACTTTGTCATTGTTAAACATGTTTAGAAGAACAAGGCTTGTGATTGTGATAGTTTTTTTGTTTTTATTTTGCCTTTGACTACCTGCTTTTCTCCTTCAATAATCACAGCAACAAGTCATTTATCTTTTATAGTTCTGACTACTCTAAGATATGGAAAGACAAAGAAGAGATACTCCCAATTTTGCAGATAAAATAAGCATAAACATAACATTTGTGAAGCCGCAATAGAGCCGGGTTGAGCAACGGGACCTCTTCTTTGTTTAAATAAATATAAAGTTTGACAGTACTTCAAAATGTGAGACCTTTTTCCTCTATATAGTCTGGCATCCCCCCCCCTTTTTTTCATCTGATCTACTATTGATGTCCCCTGGATTCCGCTGAGAGATAACATTTGTGGAGAGGTATCCCCAACTTAGGAGTTCGAGGGTCCAGTTGGAAAGAGGTTCCCCATTAATCCCCCCTTGTAAGGGTACAACGCACTATACCCCTGTAGGGGTGAGGAGATTCCGGTGAGTGCTGGCTGGATTGTGAGGGGAGCACCTCTTTATTCCTCACATGCACCCCCAGAAACGGACCACCTAGGAACAATCCAGTTGCTGGAGACCACCATCCACAAATTAAATGGACTTTTCACCTATCAATTTAAACACCTAAATAATTATTTATATTAACTTTGTTCACTTTATTTATTAGTCCACACCTTTGTATTATATTGGACTGATCACTTAATATATATTTTTTTATTGTTTATTGCTATTGATGATTATAGTCACTGGTTTATAGTGTCTCCACTTTGAGACCTACTCACTTGGTGACCCCTTCTTTAATCAATTTAATTTCACTGGACACTTTATATTTTGTGCTCTGCGGCTTATATATATATTTTCTGAATCATCTTGCACCTTATTTTTACCGCCCCTGGACTTTTAAGTCAGTCACTCTTCGCTGACCAACATATGTTTCACGTTGCACCTTATTTGTATTATTTTTATACTTGCACTTTTTGCACATTTACTTGTACCTTTGCACAGTTTTATACCATTCTTTGAAAGATTTAATATTTATCGAGTTATATCTGTTCATATCACTTAGTACGCATTTGCACTTTACCATACTTCTTTCTGTTTACATCTGTCTGTGCATAACTTTTTTGGACTTACATACTTTGCCTTTGTCAGTTCTAAATATACTATATATTTACTTGTTTACCCACGGCAGCGCCATCTACCTCACCTTTTTCCCTAACATATTTAGTATTTCTCATTTGAGTCATACCTTGGGGTAGACAGCAGCCTTGATTCATTTATCCTAAGCGCGGATCTCATTTCCACACTATTCGATTTGTAGTTGACTAAAATGTATGAGATTTTAGTCGACTAAAATGTAAAGGAGTAGCTGTGGACAAGGAGACAGAATAAGCCGCTCTGGCAGCTGTGCTGAACTGCGCACTAGTGTCAGCTTGGGTTATTGAGGATGAGGAGGATGAGGATGGTTTAGTAAGCCAGTCCAGCACCTCCTCTGCATGCTGTGGCTGGATAGAACAGATAACATCACCAAACAGAGGCAAATGTGTCCTGTCTCATGGACCATGTCTACCTTTGCCTGTGTACACAGACGCTGCTGGCCCCTCACAGTGCTATAGGAATGTCTGCCTCTCCTTGTTGTGAAAGATGTCCTTGATGATGGAGGGGAGCGGGCTTATTCCTGAAATGTAATAAAGATGGGAAAATGTGTACTTAGATGCACTCTAATCAATGGAAATTGTTTTTTTGTGCAATTTAACTTGAGAACTCACTACACAGGCACACTCCACTGACACATTACAATATACTGCAGTGAAACTGCACTAACACACTTCAATATACTGCAGTAAAACTGCACTAATGCACTTCAACATACTGCAGGAAAAGTGCATTAACACACTTCAATATATTGCTGTAACAGTGCCCTGACACACTTCAATATACTGCAGTAAATGTGCACTTGCAGACTTCAATATATTGCAGGAAAGGGGCGCTAAAGCACTTCAATATACTGCAGTAAAAGTGCACTAACCTACTTCAATATACTGCAATAAAAGTACACTAATGCACTTCAAAATACTGCAGGAAAAGAGCACCAACACACTTTAACATATTGCAGTAAAAGTGCCCTGATGCACCTTAATATACTGCAGTCAAAGTCCACTAACTTACTTCAATATACTGCAGTAAAAGTGCACTGACACACTTTAATATACTGCAGTAAAAGTGCACTAACCTACTTAAATATACTGTAGTAAAAGTGCACTAACGGACTTCAATTTACTGCAGTAAAAGTTCACTAATGCACTAATGCACTTCAATATGCTGCTTTAAAAGTGCACTAACACACTCTACGCTAACATATTTCAATATACTGCAGTAAACCTGCCCTGACAAACTAAACTGACACTAAAGTAAAAAAAAAGGAAGGTTACACTACAGTTACGCTGGACTATCCCTATATTTACACTACTCTGACAATCTACTCTCACAATAGAATCATAATAGCAAACTATAACACTAACCCGCTGGTAACATCTGTCTATCCCCACTCGAATATCACACTGCAAATGGCTGCTCTGGGAAGGATCCATTTATAGTGTGGGGTGGGTCTTTAAGCAATGAGCCATGATTGGACACAGTCATCATTACTTTCTCCAATCATGGCTCTGACAGTGTTCTGTGCCCTGAATGGACAAAGCCTTCATTCCTTTGGTTGAATGCCCTGACAATTCGGGTGTTCACTGAACAGGCGAACAGGCAATGTTTGGCCCAAACTCATGCTCTGGCTGAACCATTTGCCTAATACTAATACACAATCCCATACCCACAGTATTTCCAAAGGAAGGCAAAAACCCCAGCAAAGCATGATCCAATTTTCTCTAACAAGGAAAAAAATCCTTCTTGATCCCCCAAGAGGCAATCGGATGATTCCTGGATCAACTTTACCGATAAATGTATAAATCAATCTACTGAGCTGGACAGAACCAGCTCTTGAGGGAGTCTATTCCACATTTTCCAGCTCTTACTGTCAAGAAGCCATTCTGTATTTGGAAATGTAATTTCCCTTCCTCCAGATGTAAAGAGTGCCCCCTTGTCTTCTGTGATGACCTTAAAGAGAATACCTTAAGGCCAAGTTCACTATTTGGACCACTTATGTATTTATGCATGTTGATCATATCCCCCTTAGTCTCCTCTTCCCAAGAGAGAATACATTCAGTTCCTCCAATCTTTCCCCATGGCTGAGCTCCTCCATGCCTACTATCAGTTTGGTTGCCTGTCTCTGCACTTTCTCCAGTTCCCCAATATCTTTTTGTGAACTGGCACCCAAAACTGAACTGCATATTCCAGATGAGGCCTTACTAATGATTTGTACAGGGTCAAAATTATATCTCTCTCTGTCTCTCTGGAGTCTATGCCTTTCTTAATACAAGAAAGGATTTTGCTCCATTTGGAAACCGCAGCTTGGCATTGCATTATTAAGCTTATGATCTATCAGAACACCCAGATCCTTGTCCACCATTAATTCCCCCAGTTTTACTCCTCCTAGCATGTATGATGCTTGCATATTCTTAGCCCCAAAGTGCATAACTGTATAATTTATCAACATTTAACCTCATTTGCCTCATAGTTGCCCAGTTAAACAGTGAAGTGAGATCAGCTTGGAGTTGGAGACATCCTTTAAGGATGTTCTGTGCTTGTAGATCCTGTATGTGGGGGACAGCACTGGCAAATATGAGTATATACAGTATCTTATGTTTTAATAGTTTCTTAATAAATCTTATACGTTGCACAATGATGTCTGCATTCTCTTTTCTATAGTAATTGACCCGGTCGTATGTGAGATACATTTACATATATGATTATACAATGTTATATTTTTCACTGTACTGAATGATGCCCTTTATATATAATTTTATGTAGTTATATAATTATACACGGGGGTTATTGCATATATATATATATATATATATATATATATATATATATACGGTCTAAGGTTGTTAATTGCTGTCCATTTTTGTTTATATAGTTTGATTATCCTTTTGGATATTTGCACAGCACCTACAAGTAGGGTTGAGCGGACACCTAGATGTCCGTGTTCGACGGGTTCGGCCGAACTTTAAAAAAAAGTCCGGGTCCATGTCCCGGACTTTTACCGAACTTTTCCCGGACACCGAACCCCATTGAAGTCAATGGGGACCCGAACTTTAAGGCACTAAAATGGCTCTAAAACACCAATGGAAAGGGCTAGAGTGCTGCAAATGGCAGCAAAACGTAGTTAAGAGCATGGCAAGTGCTCTGCAAACAAATGTGGATAGGGAAATAACTTAAAACAACAAAAAAAAACAGAAAAATAAAACAATGTTCTTCATCTCTGAAGGACGAGGCCCATATGGAGTAGGAGGGAGGTTGAGGTGGTGGTGGATGTGGCGGTGTCATAGGCGTGCGCACAGGGTGTGCCGGGTGTACCTGGGCACACCCTAATCACCTAGGGCACATAGCATTATCGCTCTGTTTGCCAGTGAGGAGATGGGAAAGATCTCCCTCGGACCTGCTCTGCTCTATTTCTCTTTGCCAGCAGGGAGAGTAATGTATCGGGGCCATGTACATGTAGGCAAACACATGCATGTGTATTTCAACTTTGGGGTGCACACCCTAATGCAATAGGCTGCGCACACCTATGGGCGGTGTAGGTGGAAGCGGCGGTGGAGGAGGACCAGGGCCGGATTAAGAGCATCATGGTCTTGGTGCTGAGGATTTTGAAGGGCCTTAAGGGCCGTGCCTTGGCGTGCACCCAGAGGAGGAAGGGTGCAGCCATGCATGCCTAATTCAACACGGGATGCTGTCTCTGAAGCCCATAAACACATCCATGCATTGGCAACTGTCCCTCCTTGTCAGGCCTTCGCGCTGTGTGGGGAGGTTCTGAGGGTGCTGCCTGGGGAAGCGAGCATAGAAGCCAGACTTCTGTGTTTACAAGTGACAGAAGAGCGGTCACAGTGAATATGGCCAACCCGGGGCCTATATAAAAGGTAGGGGCCTGGAGCTGCAGCTCCAATAGCCCCTACGTTAATCTGGCCCTGAGGAGGAGGACGAGGTAGCCAACACTGCTTCTTTTCACAAATTTTAAATGAGGGTACACCCCAAAAGAGTGAGAAAGAGCAAAAATGGAACAATGGGTGGGTAAGGTCGGTATCCATTGCTATTCTGCACAAGGTACGGAAAAGTCCCGTGGGATCCATGCCTGGTTCATTTTAATGAACGTGAGCTTGTCCACATTGTCTCTGGACAGGCGGCTGCGCTTGTCTGTTATAACGCCCCCAGCCGTGCTAAATACCCGTTCAGATAATACACTGGCTGCAGGGCACGCCAGCACCTCCAAGGCGTAAAGGGCAAGCTCAGGCCATGTGCCCAATTTGGAGACCCAGAAGTTGAAGGGGGCAGACCCCTCATTCACTACATGTAGGCGTGTGCACACATACTGCTCCACCATGTTGGTAAAATGCTGCCTCCTGCTAAGACGTTCCATCTGAGCTGCTGGTGCTGCTGTTTGTTGTGGCGTGCTGACAAAGCTTTTCCACATTTCGGCCATGCTAACCCTGCCTTCTGAGGTGCTGGCGGTGCCCTGGTTGCGTTGGCGACCTCCTCCTCCTGCTCCTCCTCCTCCTCTGCCTTGTGCTTCCACTGTGGCCCCGCTGTCAGATGGGAATGCCAGCAGCATCGCATCTACCAGCGTGCGCTTGTACTCGCGCATCTTGCGATCGCGCTCCAGTGAGTGAATTAAGGACGGTACGTTGTCCTTGTAACGGGGATCCAGCAGCGTGGCCACCCAGTAATCAGCACAAGTTAGAATGTGGGCACCTCGGCGGTCGTTGTGGAGACACTGCAGCATGTAATCGCTCATGTGTGCCAGGCTGCCCAGAGGCGACGAAAGGCTGTCCTCTGTGGGAGGTGTATCGTCCGTGTCCTCTGTATCCCCCCAGCCACGCACCAGTGACGGCCATGAGCTGGCCTGGGTGCCACCCTGCTGTGAACATGGTTCCATCTCCTCCTCCAGCTCCTCCTCCTCCTCATCCTCCAGAACTGTGCCCCTGCTGGACAATTGTGTCCCTGGCATTTGTGTGTGCAGGAACCCACCCTCGGAGCCCCTTGCGAATGACTGCCCTGAAAGCCTTTGAAATGTTACCTCTTCATCCTCCTCCTCCTCCTCCTCATCCTGTGCCACATCCTCTTCCATCATCGCCCGAATTGTTTTTTCAAGGAGGCATAGAAGTGGGATAGTTAAGCTGAGAACGGCGTCATTGCCACTGGCCATGTTGGTGGAGTACTCAAAACAGCGCAACAAGGAACACAGGTCTCGCATGGAGGCCCAGTTATTGGTGGTGAAGTGGTGCTGTTCCGCAGAGCAACTCACGCGTGCGTGCTGCAGCTGAAACTCCACTATGGCCTGCTGCTGCTCGCACAGTCTTTGCAGCATGTGCAAGGTGGAGTTCCACCTTGTGGGCACGTCACATATGAGGCGGTGAGCGGGAAGGCCGAAGTTACGCTGCAGCGCTGCCAGGCGAGCAGCAGCAGGGTGAGAATGCCGAAAGTGTGCACAGACGGCCCGCACTTTCTGCAGCAGCTCTGACATATCGGGGTAGTTTTTAAGGAACCTCTGCACCACCAAATTCAGCACATGCGCCAGGCAAGGGATGTGCGTCAAACCGGCTAGGCCCAGAGCTGCTATGAGATTTCGCCCATTATCGCACACCACCAGGCCGGGCTTGAGGCTCGCTGGCAGCAACCACTCATTTGTCTGCTGTTCCATGCTCCTCCACAACTCCTGCGCGGTGTGTGGTTTGTCCCCCAAACAGGCAAGTTGTAAAACTGCCTGCTGTCGTTTAGCCCTGGCCGTGCTGAAGTTGGTGGTGAAGGTATTACGCTGTCCGGATGAGGAGGCGGTAGAGGATGAGGTAGCGGAGTAGGATGAGTTAGGAACAGGAGGCAAACTGAAGCACCCTGCAATCCTCGGTGGTGGAAGGACATGCGCCAAATTGCTATCCGCCTCAGGCCCATCCGCCACTGCATTTACCCAGTGTGCCGTTAGGGAGATATAACGCCCCTGACCGTGCTTACTGGTCCACGTATCGGTAGTTAGGTGGACCATGGCACAGATGGCGTTGCGCAGTGCACACCTGATTTTTTCCCCCACTTGGTTGTGCAGGGAAGGGATGACTTGCCTGGAAAAGTAGTGGCGGCTGGGCACGACGTACTGTGGGACAGCCACCGACATAAGCTTTTTAAAACTGGGCGTCTCCACCAGACGGAATGACAGCATTTCAAAGGCCAATAATTGTGAAATGCTGGCATTCAGGGCCAGGGATTGCGGGTGGGTAGGGGGGTACTTCCTCTTCCTCTCAAGTGTTTGGGAGATGGAAAGCTGAACACTTCCACGGGACATTGTGGAGATGGTTGTTGGTGACCCAGGTGGTGGTGTTGCTGACAGATCGTCTGTTTGCGGGGTGGCAGGTGCCGGTATGACTACAGAGGTGGCTGGAGCGGCCGAGACTGCAGCAGAAGAGGAAGCAGGATGAGCCAGAGACGTTTCTTGGTTTTGAAGGTGTGTACTCCACTGCAGCTCGTGCTTTGCACTTAGATGCCTGATCATGCAGGTTGTGCTCAGGTTGAGAAGGTTTATGCCTCGCTTCAGGCTCTGATTGCACAGGGTGCAAACCACTCGTGTCCTGTCATCAGCACATTTTCTAAAGAACTTCCACGCTAGAGAACTCTTTTGAGCTGACTTTGGTGCGCTCGTTCCCTTGCTGCGTTGGGCAGTAGCAGGCGTAGTGTCTAGGGCACGGCCGCTCCGCTTCTGCACCCTGCTCCCTCTTCTGCTGTGCTGGTGGCTCTGTGCGACCACCGCCTCTTCCTCCAAAATACTCAGGTCACCTGCATGACCTTCATTCCATGTGGGGTCGAGGACCTCATCGTCCTCCACATCATCTTCCACCCAGTCTTCACCCCTGCCCTCCCTGTCGGTCTCCACAATGCTGAACGCTGCAGCAGTTGGCACCTGCGTTTCGTCATCATCGGAGACGTGCTGTGATGGTCCTTCCATGTACTCATCTTGAGAAATAAGTGGTTGGGCATCGCTGCACTCAATCTCTTCCACTTCTGGGGCAGGGCTAGGTGGATGGCCCTGGGAAACCCTGCTGACAGAGTCCTCAAAAAGAATAGGAGACTGCTGTATGGCTTGGGGCTCAGACTGCTTGCCTGATTTGCAAGGGGGTGAGGTGAAAGACGGTTGGACATTGGCTGCAGGTGCCAACTCTGACCTTTCTGCAGTAGACTGGGTGATAGACAATGTGAAGGAACTGGAGGCACTGTCAGCAGCAAACCAATCTACTATCGCCTCTCTGTGTTCTGGCCTCATCACTTCTAGAGGCGTATGATGCCCTACCAAATACTGCTGCAGGTTCTGTCGCCTACTCACAGTTGAGGAAGGTGTTTCACTTGTGCGTGTAGCTGGCACAGATCGACCACATCCTCTCCTTGCAACAGGAGCTCTAGCAGCAGCACCAGGACCCCGGCCACGGCCCCTATTTGACGCTCTCCTCATATTTCTGAAATTTAAGATCTTGCCCTAGAAAGGTCTTTATTGAATAGCAGAACAAAAGAACAACAGTATCGCACGGGTGTATCTCACAGTCAAATATGCAAACTATGCCGCAATTTAATGCTTTTTACACCAAAAGGGTGTGTATTGAATAGCGGAATAGGATAAAAAACTGTGTATCTCACACGTACAAACACAGACTAGGCCCGATTAAATTTTTTCCTACCCTAAAAGGATGGATGAGGAGGAGGAGGAGTATGGAACAGGCAGCACCCTCAAATCTTCAGAAGTATGAGATGAACCTCAAAAACTTGGAAAGGTGGATCTCACACGTACCGACACAGACTATTCCGCAATTTTATTGATCCCCAAAGGTTTTTATTGAATAGCGGAATAGGAAATATGATCAAAAAAAGTGTATGTATCTCACACGTACAGAAGCACACTAGGCCCCAATTACTATTGTTTGTACACCTAAAAGGATGGAGGAGGAGGAGGAGGAGTATGGAACAGGCAGCACCCTCAAAGCTTCAGAAGTATGAGATGAACCCCAAAAACTTGGAAAGGTGGATCTCACACGTACCGACACAGACTATTCCGCAATTTAATTGATCCCCAAAGGTTTTTATTGAATAGCGGAATAGGAAATATGATCAAAAAAAGTGTATGTATCTCACACGTACAGAAGCACACTAGGCCCCAATTACTATTGTTTGTACACCTAAAAGGATGGAGGAGGAGGAGGAGGAGTATGGAACAGGCAGCACCCTCAAAGCTTCAGAAGTATGAGATGAACCCCAAAAACTTGGAAAGGTGGATCTCACACGTACCGACACAGACTATTCCGCAATTTAATTGATCCCCAAAGGTTTTTATTGAATAGCGGAATAGGAAATATGATCAAAAAAAGTGTAGGTATCTCACACGTACAGAAGCACACTAGGCCCCAATTACTATTGTTTGTACACCTAAAAGGATGGAGGAGGAGGAGTATGGAACAGGCAGCATCCTCAAAGCTTCAGAAGTATGAGATGAACCCCAAAAACTTGGAAAGGTGGATCTCACACGTACCGACACAGACTATTCCGCAATTTAATTGATCCCCAAAGGTTTTTATTGAATAGCGGAATAGGAAATATGATCAAAAAAAGTGTAGGTATCTCACACGTACAGAAGCACACTAGGCCCCAATTACTATTGTTTGTACACCTAAAAGGATGGAGGAGGAGGAGTATGGAACAGGCAGCATCCTCAAAGCTTCAGAAGTATGAGATGAACCCCAAAAACTTGGAAAGGTGGATCTCACAAGTACCGACACAGACTATTCCGCAATTTAATTGATCCCCAAAGGTTTTTATTGAATAGGGGAATAGGAAATATGATCAAAAAAAGTGTATGTATCTGTGTTCACTGTACCCCACAAAGATTGTGTTCACTGCACCCCAAAAGGATTGTCTTCACTGCACCCCACAAAGATTGTGTTCACTGTACCCCACAAAGATTGTGTTCACTGTACCCCCCAAAGATTTTGTTCACTGCACCCCACAAGGATTGTCTTCACTGCACCCCACAAGGATTGTCTTCACTGCACCCCACAAAGATTGTGTTCACTGTACCCCACAAAGATTGTGTTCACTGTACCCCCCAAAGATTTTGTTCACTGCACCCCACAAGGATTGTCTTCACTGCACCCCACAAGGATTGTCTTCACTGCACCCCACAAAGATTGTGTTCACTGTACCCCACAAAGATTTTGTTCACTGTACCCCACAAAGATTGTGTTCACTGTACCCCACAAAGATTTTGTTCACTGCACCCCACAAAGATTGTGTTCACTGCACCCCAAAAGGATTGTCTTCACTGCACCCCACAAAGATTGTGTTCACTGTACCCCACAAGGATTGTCTTCACTGCACCCCACAAAGATTGTGTTCACTGTACCCCACAAAGATTTTGTTCACTGCACCCCAAAAGGATTGTGTTCACTGCACCCCAAAAAGATTGTGTTCACTGCAGCCCACACACAGAAAAATGGATGTGGATCACTGACACCTGCCTATCTCCTATCCCACACCACACAGCAATATCGATTGTAGTTTGTAGAACACACTGACCCTATAATTCAGCAGACTCTATCCCTAAAATGCCTACAACTCGCCCTGCCTAAACACTCCGACCTGACCCTAAATTCTATCCGGACACCAATTCGTTTTCCCTGCCTGTCTTTCCCTAATCAGCAGCCAGCACGTATGTGTGCTCTGTCCCTGAGCTAAGCAGCAGAATGACGCCGCTGCGGCTGCCTCGAACTTATAAAGACTTGGTCACATGCTTCAGACGGCCAATCACAGCTACTCATACATTTGCAGGCATGGCTGGGATAGCTTAAGGCACACCAGTTAAACGATTGTTGATTGGCTGTTGAAAGCCCACCATGAAAAGAGCGCCAAAACATGCAAAACCCGGAAATAAAACGACCGAACACTGATTTTTTACCCGAACATACAGTAAAGTGTCCGTGTCCGTGTTCGGGTAACAAAAATCCAATTATTCGGTACGAACACGAATAATACAGTCCGTGTTCGCTCAACACTACCTACAAGGTTTAAGGTTTTTGTGTGACAGCGCAGAGTATTGTGGTTTATAGATTTTGCAGACCATGCATTACAAGGGGTGATAAATGGTTAGGCTAAAAGGCAAAAGCAGAAAATATAATAGGCAAGGTAAATAGCCATCAAGATTCATCTATAATTGTCACTTTTTAAGTGGGGTGACCTTTTTTCTTTTAAATTAAAAAAAAAGTTCTGTTTGTAGAAACAGGTTGAAAGACTGATCAGAAGGAGGCTTTTAAAGTTTGTGTAGGCTCAACGACCGATCTCTACAGTAAAACCTCCACATTTTGATTAGGAGCCACCTAACCACATGGCTATGATGTGTTAGAAATATCATGTGTATCTCTTTATTTAATGTTCATTTGAATGTCCTATATTGAACCAAATAGATTTTGAAAAGGCTGTTTAGATAAGAGATTATATGCTGAGCTTTTAGAAGGTTCTATACTTACACAATGCATCAAGGTCACTTATTAGACTTGTCTGTGTTGTCTCTTCTTTAGGGAGCTTGTACGCTGACAATTTCAGGAAATGGCAATTAGATGTGGCTCTGACCTCATTCCCCTGAAGTGCTATTTTTACAACAGGTAACAGCAATCATGCCAATTCTGTTTAGAACTAGTTTCACTGCCAGCCCAATTTTCCAAATACACAAAGAAATAACTGCTGAGGATAGGGACCTCTGAAATTGTTTCTCTGTAAAAAAAAGTTTTTGAAAGCCAAGACAGGCATCAATAAGGTAAATAATTCGTCTGATAGGATCTAATATATTACAAAGCCAAAAGCTATTAGGTATTTGGATTGACAGAACTCGACTGAATAGATTGCTATGTTTAATAGGCTCCAAGGCTGAACAGAATAAAATGTATACTGGAACCCTAATTGCAACTCTAAATGAATTCATAGTGAATCTTTATGACATTTTGTTCTACTTGCATAATCAAGTTGCAGTTAATGAATGAATTACGTGCCATAGATTAAAGTCTGAACAGAAATGGTCTAAGCAGTAAAAAAGTATATGCCCACTGAGATGTTCTAAAAGTTTTACGGCCATGGCAACAGATCATTTAAAAAGTTCTTTACTAGCAGAGTGACAGAGAATGCTTTTATAAAGATAATACCGGTGCCCGTCATGAGCTGAATTTCACTCCCTCATAAGAATTTTGGTAGATTAAGGAATTGGTTGGTGTTAATGTGTACCTTCAAGCAAGAAGCAATAGCAGCAGCATTCAGAATAAACTTGCTTGCCTCATAAGACTACCTATATGACTTGGCCTTCCAAAGCATCAATATTTTACATGGATCTTGCTTTGAGTCATAAATCAGCTAGAATGAACCTTCTTTCAACACCCAAAGACTTAAGATGCACATCATCTAGTACCTGCCCTTTTGTCAGATATGTTTATGTAAATAACTTTAACATCAACAGATGTCACCAGACCACTAAAAGACCACTAACAGCATAAGTAAAAAGCAATAGAACTTATTTGAAATGTTTTGCTAAAAGCGAGTTGTTAACCCATCAGTAGCGCAGAGTAAGTGCATGACTGTTTGACACTGACTGATGGTTCCTCGCCTGGTTGCTTGTGTCATTTATATCATTGATACCCAGCTGCCAAATCTGGACTGTAATGCAGCCTTTAGGTTAAATAATTACTTTTTGTGCCATAAAATTGTAATGTGTCGCCTTTTTTTTTTTGGCAGGGTGGGGGTTACATGTGAGACTTTAGATCTAGTAACATGCATTCAGTGGTCTGGCAACAGTAATTTAACAAATTGTATTGCAGATAGCTGTTGAGAATTAAGCCGACATGATGTCTGTATTTGTTTTTTATGTTGCAATGTGGAAATACAACTGTATGTAGTATACACATAGCAATAAACTGCTAGATTCTTTAAACTGCTTTTGGAATAAATTGAATTTAATTTAGATTTACTTGCACTATTTATATCCTGAGCTAATGAAGAGCTTTTCAGTGAGTAATCTAATTAGCAGTTGTTCAGCACTCAGCAAAGCAATGTAACATGGCTGTATGCTGCACAACCATGATATATTTGTCATTGATTTAAGCAGAACATATTGCCTTTACAATTGCTACTTACGTATGCGATAAACTGTAATTACAATGTAAACAACAGTGATGCTTGAAACTGACCTCTTCAGTGTTATGCAGCATTTCAAGAAAAGGGAATTTGATTGCATCATATGGCTTTATTTCAAAGTGGCTTGATACAAGTAGAATAAAACATGGAACCACTGGTGATAACATTCTCAAGATAATAATTTCTTTGGTGACAGCATATATTTATATTTAATTAACAATATTTTTTATGTTCAGATAGAAAGATGAAAAGGTGAAAGGGTTCTGCAAATATTTCTTTAAAACGGTTAGTACACCTAGTACTAAAAGTTCAGGTATTGATAAATAGGGGTGGAGGGGAGGGGATTGAGGGCTGCATAACTTCTCTTACATTCTCCTGGGTGGAATTTCTAGAGTGGTGTGTTAACAACCCAGTGAACTACAGGTCTATAACCAATAATTTGCAAAGAACTTAGTCTTAGTTGTTATGTTATTAACTATGATAGTTTATAGGTAATCACTTCTGTGCATGTAGATATCTGTATACATGCTACTACTGTATACTGTGATCTCTCTGACCGTACCACATGGTCACATTTCTTGCCTCAAAAACCATTATATGACCAGACTGGTTAACCACCTAAATACTGGTCACTTTCACCCCCTTCCTGCCCAGGCCAATTTTCAGCTTTCAGGGCTGTTATGCTTTGAATTAGAATTACTAAGTCATGCAACACTGTAGACAAATAGAGCTTTCTTTTGGTGGTATTTAATCACCACTGGACTTTTTATTTTTTGCACTACTAATAAAAAAAGACCAAACATTTTGAAAAAAAAAAAAAAAAAAAGCGTTTTTCTTCGTTTTGGTTAAATTGTTTTGCAAATAAGTATTTTTTCTTCATAAATTTTGATCAACATGTATTTTGCTTTCTTTCTTTGGTACAAATAACCCAAATCTGTGTATATTATTTGGTCTGCATGAAAGTTATAGAGTCTAAAAGCTATGGTACCAATCATTGAAAATTGATCACACCTGATGTACTGACGGCCTATCTCATTTCTTGAGGCCCTAACATGCCAAGACAATACAAATCTTCTCCAAATTACCCTTTTATAAAGTAGACAGTCCAAGGTATTTAGTAAGAGGCATGGCAAGTTTTTTGAAGTTGTAATTTTCCCCCACAATTCTTTGAAAAATTAATTTATAATTATATATTTTTTTGCAAAAATGTCATATTAACAAGTTATTTCTGACACACAGCATAGGCATACTTGCAACTACACCCCATAATACATTCTTAACATTCTTAATACATTCTTAATAATAATACATTCTTCTTTTTCAGACTTTTTTACAGCCTGGCCACATAAAGAGACGCAACATCCAAGGAGCACCTTCAACCATTATCCACTTTTAAGTAAAAATCTGTATTTTTGCTAGAAAATTTACTTAGAACACCCAAACATTATACATTTTTGTAGCAGAGGCCCTAGAAAATAAAATGGTGGGTTTTGCTAATATTGTATGTCACATGGTATTTGTGCAGCAGTTTTTTGAACGCAATTTTAAACACTAACGCATAAGTACATTTTAATGAATTTCAATGCACACAGAGACAGTATAATACCCAAATTGTTGGGTATTGGGAGATCAGACACATTTAATATTACTGTTTGCAATTCTTTATATAGTTTCAATATTCTTTAAGTTTTTGAAGCATAGCACCACTTCATATTTGTAAACAGTTGTATTTGAGATGTGGGGACACATTGTAAAGTTGTGAGAAACTGCTTCCTATTTCTTATAATAAGTGGTAGCACATAGTACCTACATACTTTATGTTATAGCAGTTGCATGAAGTGTCCAAATATGGGTAAAAGTCAGGAAATGACGGGACTCCCTGCAT
This sequence comes from Pelophylax lessonae, assembly GCF_965119305.1. Taxonomy (NCBI): domain Eukaryota; kingdom Metazoa; phylum Chordata; class Amphibia; order Anura; family Ranidae; genus Pelophylax; species Pelophylax lessonae. Next base: position 224,354,573 of record NC_138770.1, on the reverse strand, counting down.
ATTGGGCCTCTGTATGTGGCTAGGCTGTGTAAATGTGTCACACATGTGGTATCGCCATACTCAGGAGGAGTAGCAGAATATATTTTGTATTATAAATGGACAACTTTGTATAAAAAAAACGCGTTTTCATTTTCTTTCAACATTTTCCAAAAAAATTAAAAAAATTGAAAAAAATTACATGTTCAAAAGACGCATTATGGCTCCTAGATTATGTGTTGGGGTGTTTTCTTTCCAAAATGGGGTCATTTTGTGGGTGTTTCCATTGTCCTGGTGCTCCAGGGCCTTCAAAAGTGTGATAGGTTGTCAGGAAATGATATGTGTAATTTTTGCAAGAGGTTCTACTTGGATGTTGGACCTCTGTATGTGGTCAGGCTGTGGAAAAGTGCCACACATGTGGTATCGCCATACTCAGTAGGAGTAGCAGAATGTATTTTGGGGTGTATTTACAAGTATGCCTATACAGTGTGTGAGAAATAATTTGGTAATATGACCATTTTGTGAAAAAAATAAAAATAAATAAAAATCTTCATTTTGGAAAGAATTGTGAAAAAAAATTACAACTTCAAAAAACTCATCCTGCCTCTAACTAAATACATTTGAATGTCTGCTTTCCAAAAATGGGTCATTTAGGTGGTCATTGTACTTTACTGGCTTGTTAAGGCTTCAAGAAATGAGATAGGCCATTAGTACATCAGGTGTGATAAATTTTTAATTATTGGCACCATAGCTTGAAGACTCTATAACCTTCACAAATACCAAATAATATGTACTTATTTGGGTTATTTTTACCAAAGATATGTAGCAGTATAAATTTTGGCCAAAGTTTATAAAGAAAAATTACTAAATTTTCAAAATCTTAAAACCGAAACAAAGAAAAATGCATTTTTTTTTACCAAATTTTCGGTCTGTTTGTGTGAAAAAAAAGGAGGAAAATTTAATATGGGTACAGTGTTGCATGACTGAGTAATTGTCACTCAAAATGTGAGAGCACTGAAAGCTTAAAATTGGTCTCCTTTGGAAGGGCGTTTAAGTGCCCAGTGGGTAAGTGGTTAAAGAAACCAGGAAATTGAAAAACTGTAATTGTAAGTAAAATCAACAGATGTTTATTTAACTGATAAATGTAAGAAAACGGCATGCAGAGCTGTATGCTACTGTGATTTTTAGTGAAAGGGGGAAAAAGTCCACTTTAAAAAAAGGCTCACATAAAATCACAACACCAAAATATTTTAAAAAATATTATTTACACAAAAAATAACAATGATATAAAAGGTCAGGTCCAAAACAAATTTAACCCCCCCCCAAAAAAAACAAACAAAAAAAAAAACAAAACAAAAAAAATAAAACTGAGCAATAAACAGCTTCTTGTGCATACCTGTGAAATGACAGCAGACTACTTAAAATTACTAATAGGTAGTGTTGAGCGAACACGGACTGTATTATTCGTGTTCGTACCGAATAATTTGATTTTTGTTACCCGAACACAGACCCGAAAACTTTACTGTATGTTCGGTTAAAAATCAGTGTTCGGTCATTTTATTTGCGGGTTTGTATGTATTGGCGCGCTTTTAATGGTGGGCTTTCAACAGCCAATCAACAAGCGTTTAACTGGTGTGCCTTAAGCCATCCCAGCCATGCCTACAAATGTATTAGTAGCTGTGATTGGCCATCTGAAGCATGTGACCAAGTCTTTATAAGTTCGAGACTGAGCGCCGCTGCGTCATTATGCTGTAGTACAGGGACAGAGCACACATCATACGTGCTGGCTGCTGATTAGGGACAGACAGGCAAAAAATCATATTGTGTCCAAAAAGAATTGAGGGACAGGTCGGAGTGCTGCAGGCAGGGCGAGATATAGGCATTTTAGGGCGAGGCTGGAGATATTTAGGGTCAGCGTTCTACAATCGATTTTGCTGTGTGGGGGGGGGGTTTGCAGCGCTGGCAGTGACCGATCTTATCAATCCTTTTAGGGAGAGGCTGGAGATATTTAGGGTCAGTGTTCTACAATCGATTTTGCTGTGTCGGGGGGGGGGGGGGGTTTGCAGTGCCGGCAGTGACCAATCTCATCGATCCTTTTAGGGAGAGTCTGGAGATAGGCAGGTGTCAGTGGTCCACATCGATTTTGCTGTGTGTGGGGTGGTGTGAACACAATCTTTTTGCCCACTGAGGAGGAGGGAGAAAAAGTATTTTTTATCAGTCAGTTGTGTGCAGCGTTTTTCCTTCAGTGCTGCTGTGCTGACTGTGATAATACACTGCTGTGTTCACATGTGCTATTATTGAGTGATTTCAAAAGTTATACACTTTTTTCTATACCACTATTCAATATACACCCTTGGGTTAAAAAAATTAAATTGTGGCATAGTCTGTACTAATCTAGTTAAAAATTACAAACTTAAAAGGGGAATTTTCTTTTGTTTTTCCCTCCATAGCCTGCAGCAGAGCTGACTGATATAAGACACTGCTATTCACATGTGCTATTGATAAATCACCAATTTTATATCATATTTTCTATTCCGCTATTCAATCTACACCTTTGGGTAAAAACAATTAAATTGCGGGATAGTCTGTATCGGTACGTGTGAGATACACCTTTCCAATTTTTGGGGTGCATCTCATACTGCCGAGGATTTGAGGGTGCTTCAGTGTGCCTCCTGCCTGTACCGAACTCCTCCTACTCCTCATCCTGCCTTTGGGGGTACAAAAATAGTAATTTGGGCCTAGTCTGGGTCTCTACGTGTGAGATACATACACCTTTTGATATCATATTTTCTATTCCGCTATTCAATCTACACCTTTGGGTAAAAACAATTAAATTGCGGGATAGTCTGTGTCGGTACGTGTGAGATACACCTTTCCAATTTTTGGGGCGCATCTCATACTGCCGAGGATTTGAGGGTGCTTCAGTGTGCCTCCTGCCTGTACCGAACTCCTCCTACTCCTCATCCTGCCTTTGGGGGTACAAAAAATAGTAATTTGGGCCTAGTCTGGGTCTCTACGTGTGAGATACATACACTTTGTGATATCATATTTTCTATTCCGCTATTCAATCTACACCTTTGGGTAAAAACAATTAAATTGCGGGATAGTCTGTGTCAGTACGTGTGAGATACACCTTTCCAATTTTTGGGGCGCATCTCATACTGCCGAGGATTTGAGGGTGCTTCAGTGTGCCCCCTGCCTGTACCGAACTCCTCCTACTCCTCATCCTGCCTTTGGGGGTACAAAAAATAGTAATCGGGGCCTAGTCTCGTTCTGTACGTGTGAGATACATACACCTTTTGATAATATTTTCTATTCCGCTATTTAATCTACACCTTTGGAGTAAAAACAATTAAATTGCGGGATAGTCTGTGTCGGTACGTGTGAGATACATACACCTTTTGATATCATATTTTCTATTCCGCTATTCAATCTACACCTTTGGAGTAAAAACAATTAAATTGCGGGACAGTCTGTGTCGGTACGTGTGAGATACATACACCTTTTGATATCATATTTTCTATTCCGCTATTCAATCTACACCTTTGGGTAAAAACAATTAAATTGCGGGATAGTCTGTGTCGGTACGTGTGACATACACCTTTCCAATTTTTGGGGCGCATCTCATACCGCCGAGGATTGCAGGGTGCTTCAGTCTGCCTCCTGCCTGTTCCAAACTCCTCCTATTCCTCATCCTGCCTTTGGGGGTACAAAAAATAGTAATCGGGCCTAGTCTGGTTCTGTACGTGTGAGATACATACACCTTTTGATAATATTTTCTATTCCGCTATTTAATCTACACCTTTGGGGTAAAAACAATTAAATTGCGGGATAGTCTGTGTCGGTACGTGTGAGATACATACACCTTTTGATATCATATTTTCTATTCCGCTATTCAATCTACACCTTTGGAGTAAAAACAATTAAATTGCGGGATAGTCTGTGTCGGTACGTGTGAGATACACCTTTCCAATTTTTGGGGCGCATCTCATACCACCGAGGATTGCAGGGTGCTTCAGTCTGCCTCCTGCCTGTTCCGAACTCCTCCTACTCCTCATCCTGCCTTTGGGGGTACCAAAAATAGTAATCGGGGCCTAGTCTGGGTTTGTACGGGTGAGATACACCACTGTTTTGTAAAATGTTTCCTATTCCGCTATTCAATATACACCCTGTTTGAGTGTAAATAATTAAATTACGGCATAGTCTGTATCGGTACATGTGAGATACACCTTTTTAAATTTGTTTGGCGCATCTCCTTCCACCGCCGAGGATTGCAGGGCGCTTCAGTTTGCCTCCTGGTCCCAACTCCTCCTACTCCTCTTCCTCATCCTGCCTTTAGGGTACAAAAAATAGTAATCGGGGCCTAGTTTGTGTTTGTACGTGTGAGATACACCATTTTGTAAAATTTTTCCTATTCCGCTATTCAATATACACCCTGTTTGAGTGTAAAAAATTAAATTACGGCATAGTCTGTATCGGTACATGTGAGATACACCTTTTTAAATTTGTTTGGCGCATCTCCTTCCACCGCCGAGGATTGCAGGGCGCTTCAGTTTGCCTCCTGTTCCCAACTCCTCCTACTCCTCTTCCTCATCCTGCCTTTATGGTACAAAAAATTGTAATCGGGGCCTAGTCTGTGTTTGTACGTGTGAGATAAACCGTATTATAAAATTTTTCCTATTCCGCTATTCAATATACACCCTTTTGGAGTGTAAAAAATTAAATTACGGCATAGTCTGTATTGGTACGTGTGAGATACACCTTTTAAATTTGTTTGGCGCATCTCCTTCCACCGCCGAGGATTGCAGGGCGCTTCAGTTTGCCTCCTGTTCCCAACTCCTCCTACTCCTCTTCCTCATCCTGCCTTTAGGGTACAAAAAATAGTAATCGGGGCCTAGTTTGTGTTCGTACGTGTGAGATACACCGTTTTGTAAAATTTTTCCTATTCCGCTATTCAATATACACCCTGTTTGAGTGTAAAAAATTAAATTATGGCATAGTCTGTATTGGTACATGTGAGATACACCTTTTTAAATTTGTTTGGCGCATCTCCTTCCACCGCCGAGGATTGCAGGGCGCTTCAGTTTGCCTCCTGTTCCCAACTCCTCCTACTCCTCTTCCTCATCCTGCCTTTAGGGTACAAAAAATTGTAATCGGGGCCTAGTCTGTGTTTGTACGTGTGAGATACACTGTTTTTTCTCCTTTTTCCTATTCCGCTATTCAATATACACCCTTTTGGGGAAAAAAAATTAAATTGCGGCATAGTTTGCATATTTGACTGTGAGATACACCCGTGCGATACTGTTGTTGTTTTGTTCCGCTATTCAATAAACACCTTTCTAGGGCAAGATAAATTACAGAAATATGAGGAGACCGTCAAATAGGGGCCGTGGCCTGGGTCGTGGTGCTGCTGGTAGAGCTCCTGTTGCAAGGAGAGGATGTGGTCGATCTGTGCCAGCTACACACACAAGTGAAACACCTTCCTCAAGTGTGAGTAGGCGACAGAACCTGCAGCAGTATTTGGTAGGGCATCATACGCCTCTAGAAGTGATGAGGCCAGAAGAAGTAGAGGCGATAGTAGATTGGGTTGCTGACAGTGCCTCCAGTTCCTTCACATTGTCTCCTACCCAGTCTACTGCAGAAAGGTCAGAGTTGGCACCTGCAGCCAATGTCCAACCGTCTTTCACCTCACCCCCTTGCAAATCAGGCAAGCAGTCTGAGCCCCTAGTCATACAGCAGTCTCTTCTTCTTTTTGAGGACTCTGTCAGCAGGGTTTCCCAGGGCCATCCACCTAGCCCTGCCCCAGAATTGGAAGAGATTGAGTGCAGCGATGCCCAACCACTTATTTCTCAAGATGAGTACATGCAAGGACCATCGCAGCACGTCTCCGATGATGACGAAACGCAGGTGACAACTGCTGCGGCATTCAGAAATGTGGAGACCGACAAGGAGGGCAGGGGTGAAGACTGGGTGGAAGATGATGTGGAGGACAATGAGGTCCTCGACCCCACATGGAATGAAGGTCATGCAGGTGACCTGAGTAGTTTGGAGGAAGAGGCGGTGGTCGCACAGAGCCACCAGCACAGCAGAAGAGGGAGCAGGGTGCAGAAGTGGAGCGGCCGTGCCCTAGACACTACGCCTGCTACTGCCCAACGCAGCAAGGGAACGAGCGCACCAAAGCCAGCTCAAAGGAGTTCTCTAGCATGGAAGTTCTTCAGAAAATGTGCTGATGACAGGACACGAGTGGTTTGCACCCTGTGCAATCAGAGCCTGAAGCGAGGCATAAACCTTCTCAACCTGAGCACAACCTGCATGATCAGGCATCTAAGTTCAAAGCACAAGCTGCAGTGGAGTAGACACCTTCAAAACCAAGAAACGTCTCTGGCTCCTCCTGCTTCCTCTTCTGCTGCAGTCTCGGCCTCTCCATCCACATCTGTAGTGATACCGGCACCTGCCACCCCGCAAACAGAGGATCTGTCAGCAACACCACCACCTGGGTCACCAACCATCTCCACAATGTCCCGTGGAAGCGTTCAGCTTTCCATCTCCCAAACACTTGAGAGGAAGAGGAAGTACCCCCCTACCCACCCGCGATCCCTGGCCCTGAATGCCAGCATTTCAAAATTCTTGGCCTTTGAAATGCTGTCATTCCGTCTGGTGGAGACGCACAGTTTTAAAAACCTTATGTCGGTGGCTGTCCCACAATACGTCGTGCCCAGCCGCCACTACTTTTCCAGGCAAGCCATCCCTTCCCTGCACAACCAAGTGGGGGAAAAAAAACAGGTGTGCACTGCGCAACGCCATCTTTGGCACACTGGGTAAATGCAGTGGTGGATGGGCCTGAGGCGGATAGCAATTTGGCGCATGTCCTTCCACTACCGAGGATTGCAGGGCGCTTCAGTTTGCCTCCTGTTCCTAACTCCTCCTACTCCACTACCTCATCCTCTACCGCCTCCTCATCCGGTCAGCGTAACACCTTCACCACCAACTTCAGCACGGCCAGGGGTAAACGACAGCAGGCAGTTTTAAAACTTGCCTGTTTGGGGGAAAAACCACACACCGCGCAGGAGTTGTGGAGGAGCATGGAACAGCAGACAAATGAGTGGTTGCTGCCAGCGAGCCTCAAGCCCGGCCAGGTGGTGTGCGATAACGGGCGAAATCTCATAGCAGCTCTGGGCCTAGCCGGTTTGACGCACATCCCTTGCCTGGCGCATGTGCTAAATTTGGTGGTGCAGAGGTTCCTTAAAAATTACCCCGATATGTCAGAGCTGCTGCAGAAAGTGCGGGCCGTCTGTGCGCACTTTCTGCGTTTTCACCCTGCTGCTGCTCGCCTGTCAGCGCTGCAGCGTAACTTCGGCCTTCCCGCTCACCGCCTCATATGTGACGTGCCCACAAGGTGGAACTCCACCTTGCACATGCTGGAAAGACTGTGCGAGCAGCAGCAGGCCATAGTGGAGTTGCAGCTGCAGCACGCACACGTGAGTCGCTCTGCGGAACAGCACCACTTCACCACCAATAACTGGGCCTCCATGCGAGACCTGTGTGCCTTGTTGCGCTGTTTTGAGTACTCCACCAACATGGCCAGTGCCGATGACGCCGTTGTCAGCTTAACTATCCCACTTCTATGCCTCCTTCAAAAAACAATTCGGGCGATGATGGAAGAGGATGTGGCACAGGATGAGGAGGAGGAGGAGGAGGAGGATGAAGAGGTAACATTTCCAAGGCTTTCAGGGCAGTCATTCGCAAGGGGCTCCGAGGGTGGGTTCCTGCACACACAAACACCAGGGACACAATTGTCCAGCAGGGGCACAGTTCTGGAGGATGAGGAGGATGAGGAGGAGGAGATGGAGGAGGAGATGGAACCATGTTCACAGCAGGGTGGCACCCAGGCCAGCTCATGGCCATCACTGGTGCGTGGCTGGGAGGATACAGAGGACACAGACGATACACCTCCCACAGAGGACAGCCTTTCGTTGCCTCTGTGCAGCCTGGCACACATGAGCGATTACATGCTGCAGTGTCTCCACAACGACCGACGAGTTGCCCACATTCTAACTTGTGCTGATTACTGGGTGGCCACGCTGCTGGATCCCCGTTACAAGGACAACGTACCATCCTAAATTCCCTCACTGGAGCGCGATCGCAAGATGCGCGAGTACAAGCGCACGCTGGTAGACGCGATGCTGCTGGCATTCCCACCTGACAGCGGGGCCACAGTGGAAGCACAAGGCAGAGGAGGAGGATGAGGATGAGAAGGAGGTCGCCAACGCAACCAGGGCACCACCAGCACCTCAGAAGGCAGGGTTAGCATGGCCGAAATGTGGAAAAGCTTTGTCAGCACGCCACAACAAACAGCAGCACCAGCAGCTCATATGGAACGTCTTAGCAGGAGGCAGCATTTCACCAACACGGTGGAGCAGTATGTGTGCACACGCCTACATGTAGTGAATGATGGGTCTGCCCCCTTCAACTTTTGGGTCTCCAAATTGGGCACATGGCCTGAGCTTGCCCTTTACGCCTTGGAGGTGCTGGCGTGCCCTGCAGCCAGTGTATTATCTGTACAGGTATTTAGCACGGCTGGGGGCGTTATCACAGACAAGCGCAGCCGCCTGTCCAGAGACAATGTGGACAAGCTCACGTTCATTAAAATGAACCAGGCATGGATCCCACGGGACTTTTCCGTACCTTGTGCAGAATAGAGATGGATATCGACCTTACCCAGCCATTGTTCTATTTTTGCTCTTTCTCACTCTTTTGGGGTGTACCCTCATTTAAAATTACTGAAAAAAAGCAGTGTTGGCTACCTCGTCCTCCTCCACCGCCGCTTCCACCTACACCACCCATAGGTGTGCGCAGCCTATTGCATTAGGGTGTGCACCCCAAAGTTTAAATACACATGCATGTGTTTGCCTACATGTACATGGCCCCGATACATTACTCTCCCTGCTGGCAAAGTGAAATAGAAGTGTGTGGCACTTCTCTTATGGCAGAGCAGGTCCGAGGGAGATCTTTCCCATCTCCTCACTGGCAAACAGAGCGATAATGCTAATGTGCCCTAGGTGATTAGGGTGTGCCCAGGCACACCCAGCACACCCTGTGCGCACGCCTATGACACAGCCACATCCACCACCACCTCAACCTCCCTCCTACTCCATATGGGCCTCGTCCTTCACAGATGAAGAACATTGTTTTATTTTTCTGTTTTTTTTTTTGTTGTTTTAAGTTATTTCCCTCTCCACATTTGTTTGCAGAGCACTTGCCATGCTCTTAACTATGTTTTGCTGCCATTTGCAGCATTCTAGCCCTTTCCTTTGGTGTTTTAGAGCCATTTTAGTGCCTGAAAGTTCGGGTCCCCATTGACTTCAATGGGGTTCGGTGCCCGGGTAAAGTTCAGAAAAAGTCCGGGACACGGACCCGGACTTTTTTTTCAAGTTCGGCCGAACCCGCCGAACACGGACATCCAGGTGTCCGCTCAACTCTACTAATAGGCAATGCTTTAAAATCCTTAACAAGTAAGTGGTTTAACAAGTAATCTGAGCTCTGGTACTAGAAATATTGCTGTCATTCTCACATTTAAGTGAGATGCAATCACCAATCATCTATGCATGCAGGACATACATGGCATGGCATTTGTGTGTGAGCACATGGAGAATGGGGTGCTTTTATTGATTTTTAAACTTATTTTATTTAAACAATTTACATTTACACTTTTTAATTTATTTTTCGCTTTACTTTATTAGTATCACAAGGGGTTAACACCATCCCATGAGATAACTTTTGACTGTCGCAAGTACTCTTGATAGAGATACTAGGGGTCTATTAGACTCTTGATCTCTCCTCTGCCCTCCAAGGCAGCCAATCAAACAGAGAATGACAGCTTTAAAACCAGAAGTGAGAAAATTCTTGTAGCTTCATTCATCTCAGAGCAGATCCGGCAGTGGATGTTCTTCCATCTCATCTTTGGAAAGCCGGCCTGACCATTTACAGGTCCCATGTTTCAGGCTCCCCAATAAAACAATAGACCCCGGGAATGGCGGTGGGAGGGGGACCCTTCTAAACTCTAAAAAAGATTGGTTAACTGTAGAGCCCCTCAGATCACTTTTACCTAAAAAGCCAATAGAAGAAAATAATCTTTAGCCGGCGTTTGGCTTTCATTAACCGGGTATATCCACTGGCTCCCGAGCCCATGTATATACAGACTAAGGATGACACATGGTTAAGATACTTGGGACTATTCTTCAACTAAAAGTTTGCTATACATTCAGTTATACAGTATCTACAACAGAAAAAAGGGTCCTGAAGTCCTGAAATAAATATATGTAAAAAATATATATGCTAAATTCAATCTATTTTATTTAAAATAATATTTCAACTCTCACATTTTTTAAAATGAAAATCACCTAATAATGTATGTCTTTTAGCAACTGCACTAGCAATATTACTCTTAGCTTTCCATATCTGCATACCTGGCTGTAATAAAGAGGTCCTAGTTTTCCTGATCTTTTTTTTTTTTTTCCAAAGATTGGAATACATGTATTTTACCTATATTGTACATCATATTGTATTGTAGCAAGAGAAAAAAACTGACTCGGAAGTGGGCAGGAACAGAGTAGGGAACTGTGGCAAGAAGATTTTTCCCAGGACACCCTTTGGAGATGTAGTAGTAGTAGTAGTAGGTGTCAGTGGAACAGTCAACTCTTTTGAGTTCACTTATAGGTGAAACATAGGCATGAGCACAGGGTGTGCAGTGTGTGCCTGGGCACACCCTAATTATCTTGTGCACATTAGCATTATCACTTACGCACTGTATCGGCAGGGGGATCAATGTGCTGGGGCCATATATATGTAGACACACACACATGCATGCGTGTTTGAGCTTTGGTGTGGATATCCTGAGGCAATAGGCTGCACACACTTATAAAGTGAAATGTAGTGTCCTCTTGATAAAAGATGGCTGTCAGTAAGTCTGAAGGAAAAACATAGTAGCCTATTCATTGATGTTTTCCCCTAAGATTCTCACGACTTTCACAGAATATTCACTGCTAATTGAACATAACTGAATTTTTGGTTAAAGTTGGTTAAATAGCAGTGGGAAACGTTAATAAATAGATCCTTAGTGTTCTGTTATTTTCTAATATTTTTAGTTAGCCACTTTGACATTACTTCTTGCCCTCTCTAACTATGTATTTATACATGCAACACACTTTTTGCTTTCTGCAATGCATTTATTTATTATTGTTTGAATATTAAGCTGCTTTTAAGACAGACATTAATCATTTAATGAAAAAGAAAATTACTTTGCTACAGTAAAATTACATTAATATTTGGAAACAAAACACAGGCATCTGATATACAACATTTAATTAAAGGACAATAAATAGTTTTCTGAGTCTGTATATCCTTTAAATAAGTTTCTTCAATATTCATGTGTTTTGCATAGAATATGAATCCGACTTTATTGCTCTAAACCTACTTAGCAATTTTTAATATTTGCAGATAACACATTTGTTATTCATCGTGCATTTACCGCTGCAACATCATTGAAAGTATACGCTGTGACTTTTTTTATTCAAATAGAGAAACTGTTTCAGCTTCAAAGAATAAAACAAGCGAATAACCATACTTCAATATTTCTTTGCGGAACTTTTTTAAAAAGAACCAAAGTCAAATAGTTACTTTATTCCTGTTGGTTTATGGACTTGTTCCTGTTCTAAAAACGCCTCCTTACATCTCTGATCTTGAAGAAATGAGGAAAGGTGAGTATAAAGGTTGCCATACATGGCTTGATTTCCTCTCTTTCAGCCTGCAGAAAAGTTAATAGATTCTACTGTCCATACCATAAATAAATTACCTCACACCATCCTAAGCAAGTCCAAGTCCTAAGGTCCCCATAAATGACTCCAACTGTGGTCCATTGCTGTTCAATTGGACAAAATTCAAGCCATAGATGGCCCTGCAATTACTACCCAGCCTGAAGAATTTTTTTTTTTTCAACAATACATTTTTATTGATTTAATACACACAAACAAAATCAAAAAACAATTCCATTGTAGTGCATCAGGCATTAATGAAACAAAACGAAAAATACAGAGGATAAGGTTATCAAGTACAATACAGTATTTCCCTACAGTCCGTATATTTATCTGAGTTAAACGTGGGTATGGAAAACATTTTATTATTACCTTGTGGATATAAAGTAGACCATTGGAAGGGCAGGCGATGCTCTGGTCAGTCCTCCATCGTCCCATCACCCCCCGCACCCCCAATTGGTACTAACTGTACGGAAGGTGAGGGAGCGGTGGTCTCCCAACTAATTCGCACCATGATAAGATATAGTCTCCCGAATAATGAACTAAGCAATCAGTTAATTCTACCCTCTAAAAGTAACCCAGATCTTCCACCTTTTGTCAAAGGCTGCTCATGAGCCTTGGTTAATTGCAAGTAATCGCTCAAACAAGTGATTGCGATTGACCGCTAATTTGACATCAGATAAGTTAAGTGAATTTTGAGTACCCCAGTTGATTAATATATTGTGGCGAGCTGCTAATAAAATGTGGCATACAACTTGTCGCATGGATAATGGGAACTTATCAATCCCAAGGTTGAGTAGAACCAAGCCCATGGAGGGTTTTTGTATAACCCATGTTAAGGAAGAAATCATTTGAAAGACTAGTTTCCAATATCCCGTTAAACATGGGCAATCCCACATAATATGAGTCAGATTACCCACCTGTCCACATTGTCTCCAACACTGGTCAGAATGATGTGGCAAGAACTTAGAGAGTTTATATGGTGTATAGTGCCATCTGTGAAGCAGTTTGAGCATTGTTTCTCAGTGTCCTACACATTTAGGAAAACGATTGTTAGACTGAATGGTCCATTGCCAGTCTGTCAGTGAGTATGGCGTGTCCAGGTCTGTGTTCCATTTTTGAATGGCTATGGATAATTGAAATTCTGATTTATATTGGAGAGCATTATAGACAAGGGAGATTACACCTTTCCTATGTGTTGGAGCCGTGAGAAAAGCCCAGATATAAGGAAAGACGCATAGAGAAGGTAAGGGGTGTTTTGACAAATATTGAGAAATACGAAAACAAAGAAAATATAATTTGGGGGGAAGGGAGAAATGGCGTTGCATATCTGGCCACTTGCGGGGAACACCATCGGAGTAAAAGTCCTGAATATATTTAATTTCGTAACAAAGTAAAGGTTTCGTGTATAGAAAAGGTATTCTGGATTCCAATGTTTTTATTGGTATGGGGGGGGGGACATCAATAGGGGGTTCCCCATTGGCGTTGGTCAGGAGATGGCGCCAAGCTAATATGGAGGCTTTCATGGGCGGAGAAAGAGAGAAAGTGTTGCCAGACACCAGACAATCCATATACAGTACGGAAGCCAGGTCCGGAACATTGCATAATTACCTCTCCATCTCAACCCAACGAGGTCTATTGGATGTCTGAAACCAGTAACCCAGTTGGTCTATGATAGCTGCTAACCTGTAGTCATTAAGATCTGGAAGTCCCATACCACCCACTTTTTTGTGGGCGATAAGGTTTTTCCTTGCACACCTTGGTTTTTTGTGTAACCAAACGAACTGGGTCAGCGATTTTGTAAGGGTCGTAATATATTTTTTTGGAATAGGAAGAGGGAGAACTCTAAGGAAATACAGAATCTCCGGAAGGATAGACATCTTGTATGCAGCTATTCTACCTACCCATGAAATGACGGAACGTGTCATGTTGTTCAGTTGTGAGTGAATGTTATTTATCAGGGGTTCATAATTTGCACGGGCCATTAAACATAATTTGGGTGTCAATGTGATCCCTAAATAAGGGATACCGTCCTTCGCCCATGTCAATGGATAGGAAGACTGAAGCATTAGTTTTAATCAAGGAGTTATTCCCAAGTCAAGAATGAGAGATTTAGAATAATTAATTTTGTAGTATGATATAAGGCTAAAGGAATCCAGCAAACTGGTCACTGCTGGCAGGGACTTTTCTGGTTCGGTCAGGAGGAGGATCACATCTTCAGCAAAAAGGCTGACCACATGATCCTCATTCCCGACTTGGAATCCAGATATCAAAGGATGTTGACGAATGGACTCGGCCAGTGGCTCGATCACGTGCAAGTAGGTATATATAAATATATAAAAATATAAGATGTAGAAACACAGATGTGATTGAGGAATAAAAATATAAATAGTGGATATGTAAATAGTGCAACAATATGGTGAAAATTCAACATAAAATGGTATTGGGAACGTGTTAATATGGAAAGTGCAGCACTTTGTACAAATAGTTTCCCGCACCCCTATTTATTTTTCCGGAAAAGTTTCCCGCACATCCAGATTAATTGTTGCACTTTTTGTACACTTTCTTATATTATACCATCACCTATGTATTAGTATTTAAAGATATCCTTTTACCATTTTATTGTAACACTTTGATATTACTAAATATATATTATTATAGGTATATACTAGGATATATCCATATATTGTGGCACTTTGCACTTTATATTACGCCCTATTGGTGGTTATTTATATTTCAATTTTATTTCATTTTACATTTTTATATTTTTTCATATTCCATATTAACACATTCCCAATACCATTTTATGTTGAATTTTCACCATATTGTTGCACTATTTACATATCCACTATTTATATTTTTATTCCTCAATCACATCTGTGTTTCTACATCTTATATTTTTATATATTTATATATACCTACTTGCACTTTATAAGCAGCGCCACCACTTCATATTTACATACATATCTATATAGCCTTTTGGCTATATTTCAAGTGAGGCTGCAGCTTACCTGTGCACACATCTAATTTATCCTCTGACATCCTTAGCGCGGATTCATTTATACTCAGGTTGTAGACTTAGTTTCAGGGCCGAAGGCACAATAGATGAACTTCGACTGTAAGGTAGCTCAGATGCTCTGGGTAAAGTATCCTGTGTTAAAGAAAAAAACAAATGCAAAATAGGCAAAAAAAAAGATAAAGATAAAAAGAGGAACCGGAAACAGAACCGGAGATATACTAACGGATATCCTTAAATACATGGGGTATTGTTGAAAGAAAACCACTAAGGACCGCTGAGATTAGGTCGGATGTCACGAGGTTGGAGAAGGGCCCACTTTGTGTCTCATTCTATGTGGAGGGTGTCTTCAGGTTACAACTTGCCAGTCGTATTGTGAGGTGCTCCTAGGCTGGAGGGGAATGAAGTTAGGAGAAGAAGACATCTCAGGTATTATGTCCCATTGTCTTAAGAAGGAGAGACCTTCATCCATTGTGGAGACAGGGATAGTGGTACCATTATATGTTATGAGCAATGTTGCAGGGTATTTCCATTTATGGGAAATTTGATGATTCCTCAAAGCTTTAGTGATACTGGCCAAATTTCTCCTACGTTGGAGGGTGTGACGAGATAAATCTGGCAGAATTTGGACGGATGCATAAGCAGGGGGTCTCTGATCTATTTTGCGAAACTGCTCCATAATTGCCACTGGTTTTAAAGTAGTGAATTCGCAGCAGGATATCTCTAGGAATATCATCAGCCAGAAAAGAAGGTTTGGGGATTCTGTGCACTCTATCCACAGTGAGCTCTTGTTCAGTCAGTGTAGGGACAATTTCACATAATATTTTGTGTACACATTAAGGAAGCTGGGATTGCAGGACTGTCTCAGGGACTCCTCTAAGTTTTAAATTGTTCCTACAGGAACGGCCCTCAAGGTCCGCCAACTTATCTTTAATCCACAGAATGTCTTCCATTTGGGCACTGTGGGCATCAACTAATGTATTATAGGAAGTGGAATATTCACCCATGGCCTGTTCTACCTGGTCTACCCTGTCCCCCAGTTCATATACCTCTCTGCGATTGAGGCTGTAAGGTCATTGTGAATTGAGTCCCTGAGGGACATTAACATGTCTTTCAATACTATGTCTGAGACCGGCTGGCCTGTTGTGGGGAATCCAGCAATAGGGTCAATGATGGTGGTCGCTCGCTGTTTCTGAGGTAAAACATTCTCCATGTCAAAACATTTGCCAGTCTCCATGTCATGGTCCCAAGTGTCACCTGAGGTAGAGGCTAAATGCTGGCGAGACCTTGCAGGGCTTCTAGTAGATGGAGCATTGGTCCCTGAGTGAGAGCCCTCTGTATTATTTGAGGTGGGAGAGGTATTTGTAGCGTCAGCCCCAAAAATAGAAGTTATCTCAGGGCTCTGTGTGCTCGGGACACCGCCGCCATTTTGAGGCCTGTTGCGCTGCGCTGCGCCTTATATGTCGGCAGCTTGTGGGGTTGAATTTGCCCCCCTTTATTTCTCTGCAGCATAGCGAGGGGTAGTAAGAGACTCACTGTCTGTTTTATGGCTGTTCGCAAGTGGTCTGGAGCCCTCTGTGCAGCGGATAAGTCAGCAGTCCGGCGGAGCTCTGTGACTAAGTGTCCATCACAGAGCTCGGAGCCACGCCCCCTCCCCAGCTTGAAAAATTTGATTTAAAAAACTGACTGAGCTGGGTGGAAAATTATTGGCCAAACCGTGACTGCCTGCTACCAGTATCAGTGTATTCAGGAAGCCATGGCTACAGAGATGGGGTAATCTCCACTTCCAGCTATTTTTTTCAAGCAGCCGTGGCTTCCAGAATCACTGGGTACAGTAACAGCATCTTCATACTCCCTCACCTAGCCCTACCACTTGGTTGCTGCCTCTGAATCCTGTTCTTTAAACTGTGATGCAGGTTGACAGGTAAACGGGCAGTGGTTTTGGGGTTTGAGTAGGGTAAAATGGGGAACAAACAAAAGGAAACTAACCTCTACCTAAAATGACAGGTGGATGCCTATTAGCAAATTTCCTGCTACTGAGCCTCTTTATGTACAGGAAACCCACCAAACCCTTGACTTCTAAATAGCTTGCCTTGAGGTGATCCAACTTTGAGCCTTACTGACCACTGTCTTCTTTCTACTTTTGCCTATTCACCAATTTTATATATAAGGCGGAGTCACCTTCTAGGTACTCAGGTCTAAGCAGGCAAGCAGTACCTGTGCCTCACATAGATCCATTATAATTATAAATGAGAGAAAGTATAAGGCAAGAACAGCCACTGGTGGGATCTGGATATAGCTTGCACTGACTGAAGAATTTCAGTAGTAGTGCAAGAGGGGTCTTTAGAGTAATACAGGCTTGTTAAGGAAACCTAAAGGAACTATTTTACTTTTGGTTAATTTAGATCTTTATCAGACCTACAGTACGCTATAAAAAAGAAACATGATTAGACACTTTTAAAAAGTATTTTATTTAATGTTATAAGATCCCCTTTCAGAGACCATTTTCTGAAGTCACTCTACCTGTACTTTGAATTCCATAGTCACTTATACAGTAGGTTGCTCTTCATATGCAAACCCCAGTCACGTGCTGACAATGCAAGGCAGGCAAAATAATGCAATCAATAGGACAGTGTTATAAGACAGCAAATGCTATGAGATGCTTAAAACAGTTGGTAAATCATTCTATTATACCAAAATGGTAAGTATCCAGATGTTCTGTCAGCTTTTTGGGACAGTTATTTGCATACATTATGGATGTATTGTTATTTGGAGCCTTTCTGCTTGCATTTTAAATATTATTTAGCCATTCAATTCTTCAGTGTACTTTCTGCAGATATGGTATGGACACTAAAAGATAGGGGGATTTAGCTTTATGTATCTATGATCGAATTCATGTATTGTTGGTGAATGTCTGACTTTTGTCAGTACAGTAGTCCATACCCTCATTCACCCCTTCCCGTATATGTGGTAGTGGACCAGTATTCTACGTCTGCCACAACACATTATGTTAAAGGGATAAGCTTGATTGAAAAAGGTACAGATTTGCCCTGGTAAGGATTATTATGTGTGTAAATGTTGCCGATTTTAAGTGACATTTTAGATATGCTTAAAAGTGTAGCTCTTGGTTGCTGTATTTTATAGCCAGTGCTTCCTATGTAGTGAAAATCTTGATTACATGAGAACCATATTACAGTGTGACACATATGAATATGTTTGTTAAATAGAAATTCATTTAGAGGGGTAGTAGACATGTAACTTTTAAATATTTCCTTTCCCAGAACAAGTACATCTTTGTCAGTTGCATATGCTATGCATTCACGCAAACAACTTACATACAGACACTTTATTGACCAGTTTTCAGCTAGGGTCAAAAATGTCAATTTGTTCGAAGTAAAATGAGACTATTCACACAACTGTCACTATCAAGTGACCAGAATACAGTAATAGCACCAAAGAGATATTCTGGTACTTTTTTTATAGGACAAATGTTTGTCAGTTCTTGTATTGCATGTCTTCACTCTTCTGCAAAGCCAATTGTCCATTGTCACAGCAACAGTACTTTCCACAGAATTATTTGTTCTCCAAACATTATTTTCTCAGAGAGGACTTAAACTTTATTGCAAGTGTGACAGCAGTGTGCACTTTCTGAAATTCCTTGTGCTTTATCAAATACTGGAAAGAGGACAATAGAATTCTGGATAGTATTTAACCTGTTAAAAGCTGTGTATTTTGATGAAACTAGATGGAATCACAACACCACATTTTGTGATTCAAATTATTTGGTCAGATTTCATCTTGTGCTTTTATTCTGCAGTATTTACTGACGAAATGTATAGATGATATAACACAATTGGAAATAGTTATATTACCAGCCGGTGTCAAATGCTTTTTTTCAATAGTTTTTGAACAAAAGCCTGTTATTTAAAACATGTAGTTCCATATTTTGTTTTAAAAATGTCCCAAAATGTTTTGATAGTACAAGCAAGTTGGAGTACAATCAACCAAAATTCACTAATGTAAAGTGATGCCTTTGTTTCTAACAGAGCAAAAGAGGAATTTGAAGAAAATAGAATGGGGGCTGTATGGAGACTGACCACAATAAACCCCAGTGGTTATATAGGGATTGGTTTTGGGTGGCTATCAGTTTATAGGGGGATAAACGTGAGTTATAGGATGTCTCAGGTAGATGTCCATGAGTGATGGAGGGTGTGGAGGTGGGATTGGGCAGATGGCATTTCAAGTATGGCTGCCAAAATGCTCAACCCACATTTGAATGTTCACCTGCACAAACATGGTAGAACCATAATGCCACACTTACATTAGCAGCAAATTTAAATGTACTGGTTAAATATACACAGCACCATTTTATGTACTGTATACCATTGGTCCTATGTTTATCTTCTCAGGCTTAGTTTCTTGTGTGCCATCTGCCTGTAAAACTACGCAGTGAGATGGAAGATGGGGGTAATTTCTCCAGTGTGTGTGTGTGTATGTTGGGGGGGGGGGGGGTTTGATAGGTTGGATACAGGAAGAACAATTTAAGAGCCATGTCAGTGACACTAGTGATTCTGTCAAAGATGATAGCTCACCAGGGACAGGACTCACCTTCTCATGTGGGGTTGGTTCCTCACTGCCTGATACAGTGAGGTTTTAATTTATTGCTGCTCCCTCTCCAGCAATCACAATTTGTCAGCATTCAAGTCATTGTCAGCATTGAAGTCATTGATGGAGCAATGTCCATTATGGAAAGTGTTGGTTGCGCTTCTGTGAACTGTTAGTGTTTCACGTGGCCCCAACAAATTTTAATGTGGGACACCAATAATAACAATATTTCTGTTGTACAGAATCTGCAACCATTTTTCCAGTTCTAATAACCTGTGTAATGGATACCTTGGGGTAAGTTCTGCCTGTGTGAGTTTAATTGAAAGCTCTGAATTATGTTCAAAAACTTGACAGTATTCAAAGCTTTG
Source organism: Pelophylax lessonae (assembly GCF_965119305.1). Classification (NCBI taxonomy): domain Eukaryota; kingdom Metazoa; phylum Chordata; class Amphibia; order Anura; family Ranidae; genus Pelophylax; species Pelophylax lessonae. Next base: position 224,334,798 of record NC_138770.1, on the reverse strand, counting down.
ATCCTTGATCTCATCTAGAACAGAGGCTTGCCCTTAGCTAATGCTAACCTGTACACCACACGATGGTCCTGCAGGACATGACTGTGAAATATATTTCAGTTTGACTGCTTCCAAAATAATGTTCTGCAGCCATCTAATCGTGTTATCTCAGTAATATTGTTTTTAAATTCTTGCCTGTGTCTGTAAAGTCTTCATCTGTAGTCCATTAGAGGAAATTGAAATGCTGATTAAATTAAATTCTTTGAGGTGTGATTAGAATGACACATTTTAAGTAAGGGGTTATTTATTAAATAACTGCCCACATATAGTTTTAATTATCAATCTACTAAATAGAAGACTTTGCTTAGGGAGTTATAGAGAAAATGGATATGTATGTAAAGCTCATATTGTAACTGGGCATCTGTGTCATAATGTGATTAAATATGCCTGCTCAGCAGCAGTTCTGGCTGTGCAACAAAAATGAATGTGTCCATACACAATTTACTCTGATTTTTTAAAATATGTGAATTTTCAGTAATCTAAAAAGATCTTAAAAAAATCAAATCATGTATGAACATTTTTTTAATTCTACCTTTATATATATTTGTTTAGATTGAATCAAAAAGGAAGCAATAAAATAGATAATTTGCTTGTACAATTAGCATGGATATGCACAGTTTGTTGTAATGCCAAGTAAAACACATTTTACTGCACGTAACTACAAGGCATGTTAAAGTGATTGTAAACCTTCATCTTGTAAAACAATCCATTCAGTTTAAAATAGAAATGAAAGACAAAACATCTGTGTGTACATATAAAAAACATAAATACCTTTTTCCCTTTTTTTATAAGTGAATACATGTCCTCTTTTCTCAGTGGCATAAGAGCTAGTTTGAGGAGAAACAGCAGCACTAATACAGCAACTGATCTTCCCAATGAATGGCTGTGGGGGGGGGGGGGCATATCAGGACGAGTCTTATCATTTTAGGAGGGCAGACTGAGTTCACAGCATAGCTATAGAACTGACCAGGCTGTGCTCTCATGCCTAATGTGGACAATTTTTATTAGGAAAGCATAGGGAGTAGCAGGAACAGCAGGGATTTCACACAAAGGAAGAAGTACAAAGAGAACAGAATAATTTTTCATACTAGTACATGGTACAGCAAGCACATATCAGGAACGTGGACTGTTGGGTTTACATGTTTTTTTAACCTTTGTGGCACTATACTGAGTTTTTATGTATTTTTCAATTCTGAATGGCACCATATCACACATACTGTATTTTCTGGCGTATAAGACTACTTATGAACCTCAAAAAAATCGCCCAAAATATAAAGAAAGAAAAATCGCACCTGCACTATAGTACATCAGGATACACAGATATTAATGTTTTGTGCATTGTGGTGTGGTGACTTGCTAAAAATAGTGCAGGTGCAAGCATTTTTTTTTATGCACTAAGGCGCATTAACAATATAATGGTCTGTCTTAAAGTGGTATTTAAGTCTTTTTAAAAATAACAAACATGTCATACTTACCTGCTCTGTGCAGTGGTTTTGCATACAGCAGCCCAGATCCTCCTCTTCTAGGGTCCCTCGCTGGCGCTCCTCCTCTCTCCTGCTGAGTGCCTGCAGAGCAAATAGCTTGCTATGAGGGCACCCGAGCCAAGCCCCTACTCTGTGAATCCATTCAGACACGGAACCACGGATCAGCCCATCCCCTCTCTCTCCTCATTGGTCTACTGACTTTGATTGACAGCAGTGGGAGCCAATGGCACTGTCTCAGCCAATGAGGGGGGAGTCTGGACAGCAGAGGCTCTCGTGGAACATCACTTGATCAAGATGGGGCTCAGGTACTGTAAGTATTAGGGGGGTTGAGGGGGGCTGCTGCACACAGAAGTCTTTTTATCTTCATGCGTAGAATGCATGAAGGTAAAAATCTTCTGCCTTTAGAACCCTTTTAAGACCATGCATGTTTACACACAAAAAACATACATGCATCAATCAACCATCATAGTGTGAATGTGTCTCACAGAAATGTCTTATGAGATAAACATGCAGGTTTCCACCGTTAAAGTAGAACTATATGCAAAACTCTTTTTTTTCATTTTGGATAGAGTAAGGGAGGGTTATAACCCCTGTCAGATTTGTTTTCGCCATCTGTGTCCCATTTCAGAGATTTACCACCACTTCTTGTCCCATAGCCAAAACAGGAAGTGAGAGGAAATCCCTGCAAATTAAGGAAATTCCTTGGGGACCCCCAGGTTACCAGAACTAGTGTCCCCACTAGAAGATTTTATTTTATTTTCACTTTCAATGATAATAGCAAACAGAGATGGGCGGTCTCCCTACCGGGGCACACACAGCAATATAGACATGGCAGGTGCTCTAATCTCTCTTCTCTCTATCCAAAACTAAAAAAAAAAGTTTTGTCTTTATTTATACTTTAACTTCTACTTGTGAAAATGCTATGTGCCTGTCTGTGGCTTCAGTGCTTTCTGAGTCACTGACTTATATCAAGTACACAGATTATGTTAGGATTTATTTATTTATAACAGGTACTTACATAGTGCCAACAATTTATATAACACTTTAAATATATTTTCTACATTCAGATTAGTCCCTGTCCTCAAGGAGCTTACAATCTAATGGCCCTAACTCACATTTATACATACACATACTAGGGCCAATTTACCTACCAGTATGTCTTTGGCATGTGGGAGGAAGCCCACACAGGCACAGGGAAAATATGCAAACTTCAAGCAGTTAGTGCCTCAGATGCCATTCAAACCGACAACTCTAGGGCTTCCAGGCAGAAGTGTTAACCACTTAGCCACTGTGGATAGTAAGAACAATAGTAAGACTTTAGTCTTACTATCTGGATCTATATATTGCTCTAGGTGTGTGACCCAGAAAGCTTTGAAGCCAGAGACAGCTAAAAAACATGCATTTTCATAAGGAGGTAGGCAACTTTTGTCCAGTGAGGATCAATAGAGTAGGGGTGAATGGAAATCTAAATAGCCATTTTATATCGCTGATGAACCAATCCTTTTGAATACACTGTGAATGACCTTACTAACCTGCAGGCAAAACCAGCATCTTCCATTTACAAGGCTGTAGTCTCTTAAAAGTCTCTGGGAATATTCACAAAAGCCCATAAAAGAACCGGCCACAAATTGCAGCAATTGGAACTTATTATGCATTTAGTTCCTTCTTTTTCTCCAAGCATTTGGCATCTATCTGAGATTCACAGTATTAATCTATCATATACATAAATGCTGCTTCATGTTTTGTTCTACATCAATATGGTTTTTGGCTTTGCTTTTGGAAAAGGGTACTGCTGTTATAATTTCCTTTTGTTCCATTTGCTGGTAAATGCAAGGCATTAAACTCATTCATGAAAGCACTTCCAGTGATAACAGAGGGAAAACACTAAAATCAACCACATTACTAGAATTTTACTGGTTGTGTTATGTAACTATTTGCATTGTTATCTAAATTATTTATGAAGAGATTCTAGAATAAAGAATTTAAGCTGGAGACAGAAACACGTAGAAATGGTATTTTGACACAGTTAAATAAGAAATGTAGTATATAGTGTTATTTTAGGTTTAGGGTAGAAGATGCCCCATTTTTAGCTACAGAACATCCTGTTTCATTTTCAGATTTTTATGTTTCTCCAATCCACCAATATCCCAACCATTAGAAATGGACATGTGCATGACAAAAAAATTGTTTCGTTTTATTTAGTTTAGATTTGTTAATCTAGTTATTTAGTTTAGTTAAATTTGGTTGATTCATTCATTCATTTTCAGAATTCGTATTCTGAATTTGTTTTATGTCTTTTTCGAATTTTCTCCTAATATACAAATTTTTTTCTATTTGAAACGTTTGAAACGATACATTTTGTATCGGTCGAATCAAAAACGTTATATTTTTTTTTTTTCGATTTTTAAAGTGGCGAGGTGAACAAACAAAAGAAAAACATAAAATTAAACATACACAGTCTTTGATTTCAGAAATATGTTTACAGTTTGAAATCGACTAGAATTCAATGCAAAATATGATTCGAATTTCAATTTCGAATTTACGAAATTAGACCGAATTTGTTTCGTTATTCTGAGCATTTGGTAAACTTTGTTTGTACTGTATATCGGGTATTTGGATATATTCAAATCTCTGAATAACAAAAAATGTGCCTGAATATATATTCAGAACGAAGCAAACCGCACATGTCTTATTAGAAAGCTTGGAGAAAGATTGGGCTAAATGCAAGGTTAAACCCTTCTTGTTTTATTGGAAAACATCAGGAACACAGAAACCCGGAATTGCATCATACCCATGTATGTCAAGTACGTCCAGTAGAAAGAACATTATACAAGCTTTAAACATAATACTACCACCTAAATCTCAAACTAATAATCAATAGTTGAACACAATTGTATAGTAGCTGTGCTAACCAATCTGCGAATAAATATTACCAAAATCAACATCCACAAATAAAATTCACAAATAAAAATTATACAATATACATGTTCCAACACGGTTAATCAACAAATTGCGATGAAACAAAAATATTTGTGCATAATAAACTAAAAAACAAAAAATTAAAATAAATATAAAAAAATGTCTATTAACCACTTTACCCCCGCTCACTGTGCCTCTACTGCGGCACAGTGGCTTGTTCCCATCCAGCGACGTAGACCTACATCGCTGGACTCCTCCCCTTGTGGGTGGTGCTCGCACGCCACCGGAGGCTCGCTCCCACTGTATTCAGTCACAGCGGGAGTCGGGCCAGGGGAGGAGCAGCGGCGATCGCCGCTGCTCTTCCCCGATCTACGGGGAATCGAGTTTGGAGATCCGCCCGCTTGTGTAAACAAAGCGGGCGGATCTCCTAAGTGACAGACAGTGACAGATTGCAGGGTTCAGCATAGCTGAACCTGCGATCTATCCCTGTGTCACTCAGTCACCTCCCCCCACACACGTTAGTAAGCACCAGGCATACATTAACCCCTCACTCTCCAATAAAATTAACCCCTTCCCTGCCAGTGTAATTTTTACAGTAACAGTGCATATTTATAGCACTGATTACTGTAGTAATGTCACTGGTACCCCCTAAAGTGTCAATCAAAATACGCTTATTGTGATTTTTTTTACCAAACATAGGTAGCAGAAAACAAATTGGCCAAAAATTTTAAAAAATTTTGATTTTTACATTTTTTTGGGGGGGAATTTCTTCTAAAAAAATGTGAAAAATATTGTTATTTTTTCAAAATTTACGCTCTTTTTTTGTTTATAGCGCAAAAACTAAAAACTGCACAGGTGATCAAATACCACCAAAAGAAAGCTCTGTTTGTGGGAAAAAAAGGACGTAAATTTTGTTTGGGTACAGCGTCGCACGACCGCTCAATTGTCAGTTAAATTCGCACAGTGCCGAATCGCAAAAAGTGGCCTGGACGTAAGACAGCAAAATCCTCCGGTGGTAAATAGGGATGATCGAACTTTTGAAAAGTTCGGTTCGACCAGAACACCCGAACTTCACTAAAGTTCGGCCCGGATTTCAGAACCCCATTGAAATCAATGGGACCCGAACTTCTGTAATCAAAAAACACCATTTTTAAGCCCTAAAACCCAATAAATGCCCCTAAAAAGTGCCTAGGGTTCTGGGTCATGCCCCATTAACTATTAATCACACAAAAAAAAGTTCTTAAAAATTGTCATTTTTGATAAAAAAGCCAATTATTGAAAAATTAAAAAAAAAAAAAGAGAGATTTTTTTGATTTTTACTTTGGATTTAGTATCTGGGGGGTCTAAAAGGTGTGCATGTGAAGTTTCAGCTCTGTAGCATGTCCAGAACCATGAAAAAAAAAAAGATAATTTTTCAGTAGAACAGGGATGTGGTTCGGGAGCCTCCTTTAACTTTAACACCTATATGATCTTTTTTTCTGGTTCTGGACATGCTACAGAGCTGAAACTTCACAGGTACACCTTTTAGACCCCCCCGACACAAAATCACACAAAAAAAAGTTCTTAAAAATTGTCATTTTTGATAAAAAAGCCAATTATTGAAAAATTAAAAAAAAAAAAAAAGAGATTTTTTTGATTTTTACTTTGGATTTAGTATCTGGGGGGTCTAAAAGGTGTGCATGTGAAGTTTCAGCTCTGTAGCATGTCCAGAACCATGAAAAAAAAAAAAAAAAGATAATTTTTCAGTAGAACAGGGATGTGGGTCGGGACCCTCCTTTAACTTTAACACCTATATGATCTTTTTTTCTGGTTCTGGACATGCTACAGAGCTGAAACTTCACAGGTACACCTTTTAGACCCCCCAGACACAAAATCACACAAAAAAAAGTTCTTAAAAATTGTCATTTTTGATAAAAAAAAGCCAATTATTGAAAAATTAAAAAAAAAAAAAAAAGAGATGTTTTGATTTTTACTTTGGATTTAGTATCTGGGGGGTCTAAAAAGTGTACATGTGAAGTTTCAGGTCTGTAGCATGTCCAGAACCAGAAAAAAAAAGATCGTTTGTATTAGAAAACTTTAAGCACAGGAATATGGCTTCTCTGCTGTAACACCTTGCCGGTTTAATAGCAGGCATTTTTTTGGGTTCTTTGCAGTCAGGAAAAACATCTGAACTTGTGTATAGTAGTACTGTGCACAAGTTCTGATGTTTTGCCTGCCTCCAAAATTCCCATAAAAAAGCCAGCAAAAACACACCTGGGCATTTTTTTTTTTTGACGCTAGCGTTTTTTTTGGCATTTTTTGGGGTTCTTTTGAGGCAGGCAAAACATCTGAACATGTGTATAGGGGGGATATATAGACATATATGTCTGAATATATACCCCTAGACATATATAGGTGTGATAGTAGCAGAAATAAATGCTTGCGCTAATGAAATCATTTACAGTAATATATTTCTGCTACTATCACACCTATATATGTCTAGGGGTATATATTCAGACATATATGCCTATATATACACCCTATACACATGTTCAGATGTTTTGCCTGCCTCAAAAGAACCCCAAAAAATGCCAAAAAAACGCTAGCGTCAAAAAAAAAAAATGCCCAGGTGTGTTTTTGCTGGCATTTTTTGGGGGGTTTTGGAGGCAGGCAAAACATCAGAACTTGTGCACAGTACCACTATACACAAGTTCAGATGTTTTGCCTGCCTCAAAAGAACCCCAAAAAATGCCAAAAAAAACGCTAGCGTCAAAAAAAAAATGCCCAGGTGTGTTTTTGCTGGCATTTTTTGGGGAATTTTGGAGGCAGGCAAAACATCAGAACTTGTGCACAGTACCACTATACACAAGTTCAGATGTTTTTCCTGACTGCAAAGAACCCAAAAAAATGCCTGCTATTAAACCAGCAAGGTGTTACAGCAGAGAAGCCATATTCCTGTGCTTAAAGTTTTCTAATACAAACGATCTTTTTTTTTATGGTTCTGGACATGCTACAGAGCTGAAACTTCACATGTACACTTTTTAGACCCCCCAGATACTAAATCCAAAGTAAAAATCAAAAAATCTCTTTTTTTTTTAATTTTTCAATAATTGGCTTTTTTATCAAAAATGACAATTTTTAAGAACTTTTTTTTGTGTGATTTTGTGTCTGGGGGGTCTAAAAGGTGTACCTGTGAAGTTTCAGCTCTGTAGCATGTCCAGAACCCCAAAAAAAGATCATATAAGTGTAAAAGAGGGGTCCCACCATCCCTGCTCTACTGAAAAATTATCTTTTTTCTGGTTCTGGACATGCTACAGAGCTGAAACTTCACAGGTACACTTTTTAGACCCCCCCAGACACTAAATCCAAAAAAAGTCATGCCTGCCTCCAAAAATGCCCGATAAATGCAAGAAAAAGCGCCGTAGAGAAGCCGTATTCCTGTTCTAATAAAAATTATAAGAAAATGCTAATTTTTGGGGGGTTCTGGACATGCTACAGAGCTGAAACTTCACATTTTTACAAAGTAAAAATCAAAAAATCTCTTTTTTTTTTTTTTTTTTTTTTTTTTTTTTTAATTTTTCAATAATTGGCTTTTTTATCAAAAATGACAATTTTTAAGAACTTTTTTTGTGTGATTTTGTGTCTGGGGGGTCTAAAATGTGTACCTGTGAAGTTTCAGCTCTGTAGCATGTCCAGAACCATAAAAAAAAAGATCGTTTGTATTAGAAAACTTTAAGCACAGGAATATGGCTTCTCTGCTGTAACACCTTGCCGGTTTAATAGCAGGCATTTTTTTGGGTTCTTTGCAGTCAGGAAAAACATCTGAACTTGTGTATAGTGGTACTGTGCACAAGTTCTGATGTTTTGCCTGCCTCCAAAACCCCCCAAAAAATGCCAGCAAAAACACACCTGGGCATTTTTTTTTTGACGCTAGCGTTTTTTTTGGCATTTTTTGGGGTTCTTTTGAGGCAGGCAAAACATCTGAACTTGTGTATAGTGGTACTGTGCACAAGTTCTGATGTTTTGCCTGCCTCCAAAACCCCCCAAAAAATGCCAGCAAAAACACACCTGGGCATTTTTTTTTTTTGACACTAGCGTTTTTTTGGCATTTTTTGGGGTTCTTTTGAGGCAGGCAAAACATCTGAACATGTGTATAGGGTGTATATATAGGCATATATGTCTGAATATATACCCCTAGACATATATAGGTGTGATAGTAGCAGAAATATATTACTGTAAATGATTTCATTAGCGCAAGCATTTATTTCTGCTACTATCACACCTATATATGTCTAGGGGTATATATTCAGACATATATGTCTATATATCCCCCCTATACACATATTCAGATGTCATGTCTGACATCAAACATGTCCTCAAAAAAGCACTGGCAGTGGCAGCCCCTGCAGCATTAAAAAATGCTTGCTGGTGAGAAGCCACATACCTGTCCCGAAGCAGAGAAATGATCATTTCTCTATAGCGGTCACCCTGCTATGGAAGGGTTTTGTCACCCTGCCATAGCAGTCACTGTCAGTTAACCCTACACTACACTACGGTCCCCTGACACTTAACACTTTCCCTACAGAAACTAAATTTTTGAAGCTAACTTAAGTGTAAAGGAGCACTCTAACTACACTAGATATCCCTTTCCTCACAATAAAAATAGCTAAATGACACTTTAAAAGTAAAATTAACAGAACTGCTTCCACTCTCTTCCATGTCCAGTATAACAATGCTGGGAATATGGCGGGGGCGATCTTATATACTGGGGGGCGTATTCACTAATGATTGGTCTAGGGACCCCCTAGTCACTCCAATCACATTCCTAGCATTCTCCTGCCCCCTCAATTGGCTTTTGCTAATGGTTCTGGTCCAATCACGGGCTTTTAAAGCCCATTTCCTGAAGCATTGCATTTTGTGCGGTTCTGGTTGCCGAATTCCGAACTTTTTGGGCAAAAAGTTCTAAATTCGGCCGAACCTCGAACACCCAATGTTCGGGCCGAACCGATGGTGGACCCGAACCGTTCGATCATCCCTAGTGGTAAAGTGGTTAATTTATTCTGTGCCAAATTTGTAAAACTGCTCATATGGTGATACAGCCATCCAAAGCGTGCTATTATCCACCACCTTCCAAACTTCACACTCACCAGATGGCAGTACAATTTATGCCTTATCAATATAAACATCTCCCAGATAGCTCCTGATGATGCATGGTGATTGCAAAACGCGTTGACTCTAGTGGAGTAAGGTCATGCCACTTTCGTTCCCCGACTCGCATCGAAAGCGAGGCTTGACTTGCACGCCGGCTCCATTGAATGGAGTAGCTGTTATACAGGCTTATGCGGATAGCTTGACAGACTTAGTGCCGGTCTGAGGGCACTTTTAAATGTGAGTGTGAATATTTATCATTTGTTTAAATAAAGCAGATGGAATATTGCGCAATGGTGGCTTTTGTTTAATTACATGAGTGCATGAAAGGGGAGTCAAATGAACGAAAAAAGAAATCAGTGAATAGACCTGGGATCGCTATATCCCACCGAAACTGTATCAGTTGAATTTTGTGGCATATATCTGTATGAAGTTATGAATTATATGTGTGAAGTTTGGAAGGTGGTGGATAATAGCATGCATTGGATGGGTGTTTCACCGTATGAGCAGTTTTACACATTTGGCACGGAATGGATTAATAGACATTTTTTTTATATTTATTTTAGATTTTTAGTTTATTATACACAAATATTTTATTTCATCACAATTTTGGTAATAATTATTCACAGATTGGTTAGTGCAGCTACTATAAAATTCTGTTACACATTTACACATTTGTTTGTTACAGCAAACCACACAATTCTGTTACACATTTAAACATTTGTTTGTTACAGCAAACCACACATTGGTTATCAACTATAGGTTTAGTTTGCGCCGGTGACACACATACACAATTAATCAATAGTTGTTGCACCTAGGTCAGTATAAAGAGGATTCTAACGCTGACAGATTATGTTTTCATAATTGTCCGTAATTTGGACATTTTCACTTAGGGGTCTACTTACTTTTGTTGCCACTTTAGTTGCAGTTTAGACATTAATGACTGTGTTTTGAGTTATTTTGAGGGGAAAGCAAATTTACACTGTTATACAAGCTGTACACCCACTACTTTACATTGTAGCAAAGTGTCATTTCTTCAAGATATATTAAAATATTTACAAAAATGTGAGGGGTGTACTCACTTTTGTGAGATGCTGTATATATTTATATTTACAGGGCTTTTTTTCAGCTGGAACTTAGTTCCACCAAGTCTGGCTCAGGCCCTCTGCTCCCTGCTCAACACTAATACTTGTAAACACAGAAGTCTGGCTTCAGTGTTTACAAGTAACAGCCTGTCTCCCAATGGTACCCACAGATCTGATCTCTTCAGTGGTTCCCACTGAGTGCAGGATGGGGACAATGGAGATGCAGGTGCCCAGGGTGCAGTGTGGATGCCGACACCCCCACTGGATGATCTCCCAGCAAGTGAGAGAGGCAGAGCCAACTACAGTGTATGGGGAGGTACTAGAGCTGACTGGGTGTTTCAGCCTAATACAGCAACAAAAGTATTTTTGGAAAAAAAAAACAAAAGTAAGACATGTGGAAGGTGGTGGAGCTTTTAAGGAGGTGGGAAGAAGATGGGGGCAGTTGAGGGGGGGGGGTTGCATGCAGAGGTCAGAGCTGAAGAGGGTGAAAGTGAGATGTGGATGGAGGGTGCAGAGGTAAACAGCTGTGAAAGTAGGCTAGACTCTGCACTCTGTTTTCTGCACTATGTACGTAGTGCACCCCCAAACTCTGCATTCTGTGTGTAAACAACACCCACCCCCCCACACTGCACTCTTGTATAATGCACTCCTGGTATTTAATGCCCCTTTAAGACCTTCCCACTTTTTGGATGGTTTGTGTGTGGGGGCGGAGGGGGGTTTTGAAAGTTGTGGTTAAGTTCCTGTACCTATTTTTTGAGAAAAAAATCCTTGTGTGTATATATATATATATATATATATATATATATATATATATACACAGTGGGGATCGGAAGTTTGGGCACCCCAGGTAAAAATTTGTATTAATGTGCATAAAGAAGCCAAGGAAAGATGGAAAAATCTCCAAAAGGCATCAAATTACAGATTAGACATTCTTATAATATGTCAACAAAAGTTTGATTTTTATTTCCATCATTGACACTTTCAAAATTACAGAAAACAAAAAAATGGTGTCTGCAAAAGTTTTCGGCACCCTGCAGAATTTATAGAATGCACTGCCCCCTTTGCAAGGCTGAGACCTGCCAGTGTCATGGATTGTTCTCAATCATCGTCTGGGAAGACCAGGTGATGTCAATCTCAAATGTTTTAAATGCCCAGACTCATCTGACCTTGCCCCAACAATCAGCACCATGTGATCTTCTAAGCAGCTGTCTAGAAAACTGAAACTGAAAATAGTTGACGCTCACAAAGCTGGAGAAGGCTATAAGAAGTTAGCAAAGCATTTTCAGATGTCAATATCCTCTGTTCGGAATGTAATTAAGAAATGGCAGTCATCAGGAACAGTGGAAGTTAAAGCAAGATCTGGAAGACCAAGAAAAATATCAGACAGAACAGCTCACAGGATTGTGAGAAAAACAAATCAAAACCCATGTTTGACTGCCCGATCCCTCCAGAAAGATCTGGCAGACACTGGAGTTGTGATACACTACTCCACTATAAAGAGATACTTGTACAAATATGGTCTTCATGGAAGAGTCATCAGAAGAAAACCTCTTCTACGTCCTCACCACAAAAATCAGCATTTGAACTTTGCAAATGAACATATAGACAAGCCTGATGCATTTTGGAAACAAGTTCTGTGGACTGATGAGGTTAAAATTGAACTTTTTGGCCGCAATGAGCAAAGGTATGTTTGGAGAGGAAGGGGCACAGAATTTAATGAAAAGAACCTCTGTCCAACAGTTAAGCATGGGGGTGGATCAATCATGCTTTAAGGTTGTATTGCAGCCAGTGGCACAGGGAACATCTCACGAGTAGAAGGAAAAATGGATTCAATAAATTTCAGCAAATTTTGGATGGTAACTTGATGCCATCTGTGAAAAAGCTAAAGTTAAAGAGAGGATGGCTTCTACAAATGAATAATGATCCTAAACACACCTCGAAATCCACAGGGGATTACATCAAGAGGCATAAACTGAAGGTTTTGCCATGGCCTTCACAATCTCCTGACCTCAACATAATTGAAAATCTTTGTATAGACCTTAAAAGAGCAGTGCGTGACAGACAGCCCAGAAATCTCAAAGAACTGAAAGACTTTTGTAAGGAAGAATGGCCAAAGATACCTCAAACAAGAATTGAAAGACTCTTGGCTGGCTACAAAAAGCGTTTACAAGCTGTGATACTTGCCAAAGGGGTCAGTACAAGATATTAACTCTGCAGGGTGCCCAAACTTTTGCAGACACCATTTTTTTTGTTTTCTGTTATTTTGAAAGAGTAAATGATGGAAATAAAATCTAACTTTTGTTGACATATTATAAGAATGTCTAATCTGTAATTTGATGCCTTTTGGAGATTTTTTCCATCCTTCCTTGGCTTCTTTATGCACATTAATACATATTTTTACCTGGGGTGCCCAAACTTTCGATCCCCACTGTATATATATATATATGTGTGTGTGTTGTATTAACTTTTATTTTAAGATTATTGAATAAAATTGTATTACACTAATAAGCACGTGTGAAATGTCATCTTAGATTGGGCAGCACAGCATTAATTATCACAATTTTGAAAAATATGGTTGACCGACTGAGATTGTTTTTTAATAGGACAAAACAACAAAGGAGATTGGTCTAAGGATGGACTGAATTCACCAAAAGTGTTGTGCAAAGCTGATGTTGGCTATAAAGAGAGAGACACAAACTCTCTGCCCTGACAATAACATATTTATATACAGTAAATGTGTGTGTGGGTGTGTGTGATGCACATTATAATTCAGTTTCTATTTGTATTCATAAGCTTTTGCTTATATTTTATATACATTATATTTGTATGTGCTCATTAGATAAATTATATTAATAATAGGTTTTTAGCAAGTCTAGCACAGAATATCGTCTCGTGTTTGATAAAAAAACTCCACTCCTTATTTCAAAGGTTTGCTGAGGTGTGAAACCTAGTAGCAAGGTGTTGCACATAACAGATAGTCAAGTATCAGATGTCATTTTTTAAGTTAGACTTTAAAATATGGAATCTAATTGGTTATCAATTATATACATTTTGCATATTTATGATAGCTTTATATAAAAAGTAACTATTTCAAAGAGCCATTATTTTGTTTCTGTTTTGAAAATTCAATGGTTGTTTTAGGGGACATCTCCATGGTATTATTTAGGTGCCATTTCTTCATAAATTTAGATTTTTACCTTCTCCTGATTGATATATATGACTAATATTCTGGGCCTTTTAGATAAACATGGCTAGGTTTTCCTTATATGGGTGCTAAGAATCAACTTGTTTTAAAGAGATAAATTAGACAGTAAGAAATCTGTTTTATTCAATAGACAAAATGCCTATGTTTTTGACCAGTGGCCGACACTAGATGTAGCTAGGATCAGTATTTCTCTGGTTAAAGCATGTATTTTGTTTTTTCTTGTACTAATCATTCTTCCATTCCAGTAAATCTGTTAACATAGCTATACACTATCATTTGAGTATAAGTAAATGATTAATATTTACATGCCATGAGAAAAGTTTGAAGGCTGCCATTGCTAACCTCCTTCTGAAGGACCTAGTATTCTGGCTGTTATATTCACCCTCTGGCATCAAGCGAGAAAGAAAAGTCATAGGTTCTCATCTACATGCTTGTTTATTCCCAGTAACTAGAATTGCACTAGGAAGGACCAGCAAACTCTAAGTTTCTCTCATGACAAGTTTCCTTTAGAAAAGTATAAAAGAAATGGAATGTGGTGCTGCTGATGTTACTGCCATTTAACACAATTAAATCTAATGAACTTGGTGTTTGACGCATTTCACCAAATCCACACATGTTTACCCAACAAACTCAAAAACATCTTAACATATAACTCTTATTTCAACTATTAAAAATTCCATTATTTTCTAATAGTTAACTAGTTCATTCACATTACTTCCTACAATTCTTTCCAACACACCTCCATTAATCTGATTAGTTCTGCATCTGAACTATTGCCAGCTGTTGTCTTTACTTTTCACTGTAGTTTTTCTATAGGTTTGCACAATTGTTGTATCTATTATTCTATAATATTGAAAAAACTCAACTACCCATAGAACTGGACGGGGGGGAAGAGAAAAATGGGTTGGGGATTTTTTAGGTGCCAATAAACAAGTAAATCATTTAAAATGTACAAAATGTATTATTAAATTGTATTAAAAATGAATAAACAGATACGGACAAAAAATGGAAAGACATACAATATTAAAATCAATTTTTGAGCTGCATATATAATCTATTATATAATCCCGACATGTTTCACCAAAAGAGTTTCCTCAGGGGACAATTTCTAAGCTACTTCTACAATGAGAGACATACATATAAGTAAAGAGAAAAATATCAAAATACATTCTATCATATATCTATATTAATAAAACCCAAATGTCCCTGCGTCCAGATTCCAGATTCCCTGTGTCCGTGGAAATGCGTTACTGCGCATGTGCCCAGGGACAGCCGTTGGGACGCAGAGCCTTCGGGCGGCCGGCCGGCGCTGGGTGGGCGTGTACATGAGCAGATCCCCGCCCACCTTTCAGCATCCGCCTCAGGATTGGCTGACGTTCCGTTCCAGCTGGAGAAGGAGACGTACCTCTGTGGCGGAGAAGACAGCGGCTCCTGTCAGACTCGGACAATGCCTCCCGTGGAAAAATATAGTGGATGCAGTGTGAGCCTGCCAGATCCCGCACCGCCGACCGTATATGGAGCTGGAGACGGGACCCGGCTCCACCACAGGGACACTCCACATCATTCTATGGGCTCCCACCTGACAGGCACGACCCGCACACAGGCTCACCTCCTCCATAAAGACCGACCATTTCACACCTTTTATCCCTTGGCTCCCTGTACAGGGCCACATCCTATCCCTGCCGGGTTCTCTAAGCTTCTTATCCCAAAGAGAGCACTGGAAGGCGGCTACAGGGCACCCCGACCATCGGGGGACTACAAATGCCAGCATGGAGGGCCGGGGCTGCTGGGACCTGTACTAACAACATATGGAGAGTGTATATATATATATATATATATATATATATATAAAACATATATATGCAGAGTGCCACAGCATTGTCCCCAATCATTACAGAGTGCCCACAGCATTGCCCCCTTTCAATGCACAGTGACCAGCGTGCCCCCTTTCAATGCACAGTGACCAGCGTGCCCCCTTTCAATGCACAGTGACCAGCGTGCCCCCTTTCATTGCACAGTGACCAGCGTGTCCCCTTTCAATGCACAGTGACCAGTGCTGCGTGCCCCCCTTTCAATGCACAGTGACCAGTGTGCCCCCCTTTCAATGCAGAGAGACCAGCATGCCCCCTTTCAATGCACACTGACCAGCATGCACCCCTTTCAATGCACAATGACCAGCTCTGCGTGCCCCCCTTTCAATGCACAGTGACCAGCGTGCCCCCCTTTCAATGCACAGTGACCCGCGTGCCCCCCTTTCAATGCACAGTGACCAGCGTGTCCCCTTTCAATGCACAGTGACCAGTGCTGCGTGCCCCCCTTTCAATGCACAGTGACCAGCGTGCCCCACTTTCAATGCAGAGAGACCAGCATGCCCCCTTTCAATGCACACTGACCAGCATGCACCCCTTTCAATGCACAATGACCAGCGCTGCGTGCCCCCCTTTCAATGCACAGTGACCAGCGTGCCCCCCTTTCAATGCACAGTGACCCGCGTGCCCCCTTTCAATGCACAGTGACCAGCGTGTCCCCTTTCAATGCACAGTGACCAGTGCTGCATGCCCCCCTTTCAATGCACAGTGACCAGCGTGCCCCCCTTTCAATGCAGAGAGACCAGCATGCCCCTTTCAATGCACACTGACCAGCATGCACCCCTTTCAATGCACAGTGACCATCGCTGCATGCCCCCTTTCAATGCACAGTGACCAGCGTGCCCCCCTTTCAATGCACAGTGACCAGCGTGCCCCCTTTCAATGCACAGTGACCTGCGTGCCCCCTTTCAATGCACAGTGACCAGCGTGCCCCCTTTCAATGCACAGTGACCAGCGCTGCGTGCCCCCCTTTCAATGCACAGTGACCAGCGTGCCCCCCTTTCAATGCACAATGACCAGCGTGCCCCTCTTTCAATGCACAGTGACCAGCGTGCCCCCTTTCAATGCACAGTGACCAGCGTGCCCCCTTTCAATGCAAAGTGACCAGCGTGCTCCCCTTTCAATGCAGAGAGACCAGCGTGCCCCCTTTCAATGCACAGTGACCACAGCATTGCCCACAATCATTGCAGAGTGCCACAGCATTGTCCCCAATCATTGCAGAGTGCAACAGCTTTGCCCCCAATCATTGCAGAGTGCCACAGCATTGCCCAGCGTTGCGTGCCCCCCTTTCAATGCACAGTGACCAGCGTGCCCCCCTTTCAAGGCACAGTGACCTGCGTGCCCCCTTTCAATGCACAGTGACCAGCGTGCTCCCTTTCAATGCACAGTGACCAGCGTGCCCCCTTTCAATGCACAGTGAC
The DNA here is from genome assembly GCF_965119305.1 of Pelophylax lessonae. Taxonomy (NCBI): domain Eukaryota; kingdom Metazoa; phylum Chordata; class Amphibia; order Anura; family Ranidae; genus Pelophylax; species Pelophylax lessonae. The sequence goes on along the minus strand of NC_138770.1, from coordinate 224,317,650 downwards.
AAGCGTGCCCCCCTTTCAATGCACAGTGACCGGCGCTGCGTGCCCCCCTTTCAATGCACAGTGACCAGCGTGCCCGCCTTTCAATGCACAGTGACCAGCGTGCCCCCTTTCAATGCACAGTGACCAGCATTCCCCCCTTTCAATGCACAGTGACCAGCGTGCCCCCCTTTCAATGCACAGTGACCAGCGCTGCGTGCCCCCCTTTCAATGCACAGTGACCAGCGCTGCGTGCCCCCCTTTCAATGCACAGTGACCAGCATGCCCCCCTTTCAATGCACAGTGACCAGCGTGCCCCCCTTTCAATGCACAGTGACCAGAGTGCCCCCTTTCAATGCACAGTGACCAGCGTGCCCCCTTTCAATGCACAGTGACCAGCGTGCCCCCCTTTCAATGCACAGTGACCAGCATGCCCCCTTTCAATGCACAGTGATCAGCGCTGCATGCCCCCCTTTCAATGCACAGTGACCAGCGTGCCCCCCTTTCAATGCAGAGAGACCAGCGTGCCCCCTTTCAAGGCACAGTAACCACAGAATTGCCCCTAATCATTGCAGAGTGCCACAGCATTGCCCCCAATCATTACAGAGTGCCCACAGCATTGCCCCCAATCATTGCAGAGTGCCCACAGCATTGCCCAGCACTGCGTGCCCCCCTTTCAATGCACAGTGACCTGCATGCCCCCCTTTCAATGCACAGTGACCAGCGTGCCCCCTTTCAATGCACAGTGACCAGCGTGCCCCCTTTCAATGCACAGTGACCAGCGTGCCCCCTTTCAATGCACAGTGACCAGTGTGCCCCCCTTTCAATGCACAGTGACCACGTGCCCCCCTTTCAATGCACAGTGACCAGCGTGCCCCCCTTTCAATGCACAGTGACCAGCGTGCCCCCTTTCAATGCAGAGAGACCAGCATGCCCCCTTTCAATGCACAGTGACCACAGCATTGTCCCCAATCATTGCAGAGTGCCAAAGCATTGCCCCCAATCATTGCAGAGTGCAACATCATTGCTCCCAATCATTGCAGAGTGCCACAGCATTGCCCAGCTTTGCGTGCCCCCCTTTCAATGCACAGTGACCAGCGTGCCCCCCTTTCAGTGCACAGTGACCAGTGTGCCCCCCTTTTAATGCACAGTGACCAGCACTGCGTGCCCCCCTTTCAATGCACAGTGACCAGCGTGCCCCCCTTTCAATGCACAGTGACCAGCGTGCCCCCCTTTCAATGCACAGTGACCAGCGTGCCCCCCTTTCAATGCACAGTGACCAGCGGGCCCCCTTTCAATGCACAGTGATGTTTTTTCATTTTTCACATTATTCTTCTGTAACATTTCTAAAGAATAAATACGATAAGACAGAAATCAACTGCATGGTTGTCCACTCTTTTTTGTGCTGGAACAAGTCTGTTTTTACAAATGTTTGCCCACATATGTTCTAGCGCCCGTTAATTTAACAGGCTTAATGTCTAGTGTCTTTATAATATACAATCATTGGATATACAAAATGAATCCAAAGTTAGGAATTATAAAAGTAATTCAGTTCAAAATAACAATAACAGATACAAAAAAAGGGGGAGGGAGGAAAATTAGCAAAATGTATATTTATGTCAGCTAGGATGCTTACCAGTGATAGAAATGTTCAATATATTGTACCATACATTAGGTTGATTATAAATGGATCAAGGATTACAATTTAATAATACATTTTGTACATTTTAAATGATTTACTTGTTTATTGGCACCTAAAAAAATCCCCAACCCATTTTTCTATTCTCCCCGTCAAATTATATGGGTGGTTGAGTTTTCCTATTTCTTCAATTGGGATGTGGTGCATTTGGGTCTTTTTCCCGACAAAATTTACTTCATGTCTTATTCTATAATATATATTTACATATCTTTACTTTCATTCATCCCTCATTTCCCCATTGATTTTTTTTATTTTGGATGACCACAGCCAGTAGAAAAAACTAAATTCCAGCCAATTGCGAAAGGAAGAATATTGTCATTGTATTCAGACAGACTGAGCACAGAAATTGCTAATTAGACTTTTAAAGGTAAATTTAATGTTTACACAAAATTTTCACAGCTGTTAGGGATTGCTGTAGAGCTGAGACCTAAATGAGATGGATAAAGTAAAATATATGGGGGTGACCAGCGCTATGGACTGAACACAGAGACTCTTATAGATAGGAAGCAGCCACCAACCAACCCCTAAATAAATAGGGGTCACAGTAGTATAAGGGAAAAATAAAAGTTGAAGTAGGCGCTACCTTTGGGTATAAATGCTTTAAAACCGTGTGAGGAATAAAGTGCCAGTGCAAGGTGCATATAAAACAACGCTTACCATGTGAATAAAATATAAATGGATATGTTTAAAAAAAGATATCTCAAAGTGCTTAAAAAATGTTTAATGTGAAGTGACAGAATAGTGTATAAAATATTTATTATGAGATAAAAAAATAGCCAGGGAATAGTCCCATATAAAAAGCTGTGCTCAGAAAGTGAAGGTTGAGTATGGTGAGCTCGAGATGCTCGTGGATCAACTTTCCACTAGAGGTCGCACTCACCCTTTAAACAGATAGTCAATAGTGGTTTTTAGGATGTTCATGGGGGATTTTCATGGGACCGCTCCAGTAGACGTCAGATGACGAAACGCGTAGGGCGGTACTCTGCATCAACGTCACTTCCAGTCTGCAGTCTGCCGTGGTTGGAACGCGGAAGCTTCCCGGCGCTGCGCCTAACACTCTGAGTCGATCAGCTAACTCCTCTCCGTGAGTCACTACATATCATTTTGCACTCTTAACGGAATATATTGCACTATGGGGGTTTTTATGTTTGAGCACCTAGATGGGACCCGCCTTTCTGTAAGGATTTCCAGGAACCAGACCTGGGAGCTTCGGACTGAAAAAATCCCCCATGAACATCCTAAAAACCACTATTGACTATCTGTTTAAAGGGTGAGTGCGACCTCTAGTGGAAAGTTGATCCACGAGCATCTCGAGCTCACCATACTCACCCTCAATTTCTGAGCACAGCTTTTTATACGGGACTATTCCCTGGCTATTTTTTTTATCTCATAATAAATATTTTATACACTATTCTGTCACTTCACATTAAACATTTTTTAAGCACTTTGAGATATCTTTTTTTAAACATATCCATTTAAATTTTATTCACATGGTAAGCGTTGTTTTATATGCACCTTGCACTGGCACTTTATTCCTCACACGGTTTTAAAGCATTTATACCCAAAGGTAGCGCAGACTCGAACTTTTATTTTTCCCTTATACTAAATGAGATGGAGTAATAAAGAGCTTACAACAGCCTCTTTGCCATGGGTACTCAACCTGTGGCCCTCCAGCTGTTGCAGAAGTACAAGTCCCATGAGGCTTTGCAAGGCTGACAGTTACAAGCACGAATCCCAAAGGCTGAGGCATGATGGGACTTGTAGTTCCGCAACAGCTGGCAGGCCACAGGTTGAGCACCCATGCTCTATTCACAAGTACTGTTAGATGGAATAGCAAGAAAAATTTAATGGGACACTTTAAATAGTCAATAGACTTTAGTTCGCTGTTGGATATTATAAAACTAATATCAGAGTGATCAAAGAGTACCTCCTAATCTTCTGAAATTGGGATGAGGGATACCTTTTAGCACAGAATACCGGTGAAAACACTCCTTGAAAACCTTTACAATGAACATATTTTTTGTTTAATTTCTGTTTATTGAAAATTTTTTCAAAAAGACATAGAAAAACCGAACATAGACCGTACAATCCGACATTAAATATGGTAAGTAGTCATGGAACAATCTCAACGAGTGCATGAACATCAGTGTGTGCCAAGCACACCTAGTCATAATAATTCTGAAAAAACATAATGAGAACACACCATGTTGCATCATGAAACAGAAGTCGGAAAGGACTTATAGGAAAACGAAAGGATAGCAAAAAGCAGAAAAGAAAGAGAAAAAAGAACAGCTGGAAGAGAAAGAGGATAAGAGGGGGGGGGGGGGGGAGGAGGGGTGGGAAATTAGGCCACGGGCGATTTATGTACCCAACAATAAAAACTTTAATCAGATAGGAGTACATTAGAAGGTGACAGACCAAGGGGGGTGTCTTCAGTGAGTAGGGCCATGTAGGATGAAGAGTTTTTAAAAGAAGACCAAGGTTGCCAGGCAGAGTGGAAGCGGTCCAATTTGTCCCGGGCTATAAAAGTAAGTTCCTCTAATTGGTATATCATATCAACTTTCCGTAGCCAGTGACGTATCGTGGGGATGGTCGGTGAGCCCCAAAAGGTGGGGATCAGGGCTTTAGCTGCGTTAAGCATGTGAGGGATCATTGATCTTTTGTACTTAGAGAGCGGCATGGTAGTTCCATGTAGCAAAACAACCCAGGGATCTGATGGTATGGTGACTTCCGTGATGACCTGGATAAGCCGAAGGACTTCCAACCAGAACGGCCGAATCACCGAACAGTGCCACCAGATGTGTGCGTGTGATGCAGTATCTCCGCATCCCCTCCAGCATAACGGGGAGATGGCCGGAGAAATAATGTGCATTTTCCTCGGGGTGTAGTACCAACGGGATAATAGCTTGTAGTTGGATTCTGCCACCTTGGTGGAGAGAGAGGAAATGTGAGCCAATGCAAGCACTTTGTCCTTCCGAGCATCGGAGATTTGAGATCCAATATCCAGTTCCCACTTGTGTAGAAAGTCCGGGTAGGGTTGGCCTTGTAAAGAGATAAGTGCCTTGTAAAACTGCGAGGTGGGGTGGAGAGGGGGGTCTCTAGGGCACAGTATCGTCTCAATGGAATTCAATTCCTTGGAGTCACGCAATTGACGTGGAAGAGTAGCTATGAACCTGGACAACTGTCTGTGTCTCCAATGATCCATGACCGTTGCGGGGCTGGAGCCCATAATGTGGCTAAGTGGTTTCACAGTATTAGAGTGGGTTACGTGAGATAACAAAAGGGGAGCCTTAGGAGACCAATTTTTAAATCCAGCATCCAGTCTACCAGGTATGAAGTGGTTGTGGGTCAGCAGAGGCATTAAGGGGGAGTTGTAGTTCCAGGAAAACTTTGTAATGGAGTCCCAGACGGACAAGGTAGATAAAGTCAGGGGGGAAGTGTTTGGTGAGAGGGCCCTGGCGGACCTCAGAATCCATGGTACTGCAGACAAGTCTCTGTCACATAGGTCGTATTCCAGCTGTACCCATAGTTTAGAACTAGAAGAGTACTTCCAATCAGCCACACGGGTAAGTGTGACCACCCAGAAATAATCCCTGATACTAGGGAGTGCAAGTCCCCCAGAACGCTTTGGGCGAAAAAGCGTCGCCCTGGCAATCCTGGGGCGCCTGCCCTGCCAGATAAACCTTGAAATCAAAGACTGCAAAATAGTAAAAAGCCCAATAGGTACACCCAGCGGTAACATTTGAAAAAAAAATAGAATACGAGGCAAAATGTTCATCTTAACTATGTTGGTCTTGCCCAACCAAGAGTGATGAAAGGAGGACCATTTCCTAAGATCTGATTTGAGCATGTTCAGTAGCGGTATGTAGTTATGACAAAATAAGTTATCCAGGCGGGGGGTTAGAAAAATGCCTAGGTATTTCAATTTAGCCGGACACCATTGAAATGGGAAATGTGGGGCCAGAGCGGAGGTTTCAGTGTGGGGAAGATTAATGTTCAATATTTCTGATTTAGACATGTTAATCTTGAAGTTTGAGAGGTGGCAGAAATCTGCAAAGGCTCGTAGAAGTACAGGCAAAGAGATACGAGGTTGTTGGATGAAAAAAAGTATATCATCCGCATAAGCTGCGTATTTATGTGTCTGACAGTTCACAGTGATACCATGTATGTCGTTGGAATGTCTAATAGTGGATAGAAAGGGCTCAAGTGAGATTGCGAACAAAAGGGGCGACAAAGGACACCCCTGTCGCGTGCCATTATGAAGGGTGAAAGGAGTACTAAGGAGACTGTTAACCCGTACCTGAGCCGTCGGTTGGGCATATAAAGCCGCAATTCGTTGTATAGCCCTAGAGCCAAGGCCAAAAAAACGGAGGGTAGTCAACAAATAGTCCCAGTCCACCCTGTCAAACGCTTTTTCAGCGTCAGTAGAAAGAAACAGGGTGGGCCGGGACTCAGTGCGGACAAAGTGGATCAGAGAGAGAGCACGAAGGGAGTTATCTCTTGCCTCCCGGCCGGGGATGAAGCCAGTCTGGTCAGCGGAGACCCAGGAGGGGATCAGGGGCAGGAGTCTGTTAGCCAGAACCTTAGAATATAATTTAAGATCTACATTCAGGAGAGATATAGGGCGGTAACTGCCACATTCTGTGGGGTCCTTTCCCGGTTTGGGCAGGACTGAAATGTGTGCGGCTAGTGTTTCTGGGCGAAAACCACTGGATGTAGTGATGGAGTTGGCATACGAAGTTAAGTGAGGGAGTAGGACATCTGCAAATTTTTTGTAATAAGCGACCGTGAAGCCATCAGGGCCAGGCGCCTTACCGGCTTGGGTGGATTTTAGTGCCAATTGGAACTCTTCAACAGAAAAGTCATTTTCCAATTTCCGCAGGGAGCGTTTGGAGAGGGTTGGTAGATTAGCCTTTTTGAGGTAAGCCCAAATACGTTTGCGTTTTTCGGTTATAGGGAGATGACATAGATCGCCTTCTACATGATAAAGCTTGCTATAAAAATCCCTAAAGGCTTTGGCAATATCCAGAGAGGAATGGACCATAAGGCCAGTGGGGAGCTTTACCTTCTGTACAAAGGCTGCTGACTTCTGGGCCCTAAGAGACCTGGCAAGCATTCTACCGGGCTTGTCACCCCACTCGTAACGTTTATGAGCTAAAAAGTGAAATTTGCGCTTGGTAGCTTTGTCAAGTAAGGATCGTAGGGATTCCCGAGCTTCTGTTAAGGCCTGTAAGTGGGAGATATGCATTGATAGTTTATGGGACTTTTCCAGGTCCGCCACCAGTGCAAGCTGCGCAGCAATCAATTGGCCCTGCTCCCTTTTCCTCCGCGCCCCCAGCTCCATCAATCTGCCCCTTATAGTAGCCTTATGGGCTTCCCACACCAAGGAGGGAGATGCGCTCTCAGTGGCATTTTCAAAGAAGTATTGGCTAAGAGCAGAAGCTAAGAGAGCTGCATCTGCGGGGTTTGTAAGAAGTGAGTCATTCAGCTTCCAGTTAGTGGAGCGGGGTGGGAGAGAAGGAAGGAGCAAGGTGGTCATAACAGGAGCGTGATCCGAAATGGAGGCACAGCCAATGGTGGCGGATCGCAAAAGAGGTAAGTGAAAGTGGCTTAGAAAAATGTTATCGATTCTGGAATAACAGTTGTGCGTTTTGGAAAAGTGAGAAAAGTCAGCATCTTTAGGATGCAGAATTCGCCAGACATCGACTAGTTGAAGGGAATGTAACAATTTTTTAATCCGCGCGATCTGTTTAAACGGGACATTTGAGCGGCCCTGCGAGGTGTCAAGAACAGGATCCAAGACCATGTTAATGTCACCAGCAACAACCAGGAGACCTTCAGCAAACTTCGCCAGCTCAGAAAGTGTTGTGTGTAGGAAAGTGGACTGAGCCTGATTCGGTGCATAAATGTTAGCTAGAGTACAGCGGGTGTTTCCTATTGAACCCTTTAAAAAAAGATAACGACCATTATGATCGGTAAGCATAGTGTCAAGTTGGAAAGGGGTGTCCCTGCGAAACCCAATAGCGACACCTTTAGCTTTGTTAGAGGGTGAAAGTGCATAGTACCAGGTTGGGTACTGTGGAGAGAATAATTTGACGTGAGTAGAATGGGTGAGATACGTTTCTTGAAGGAACGCAATAGAACAAGATTCACGTTGCAGTTCCCGTAACACTTGATGGCGCTTATATGCCGTGTTCAAGCCTCTAACGTTATATGACAAGATTTTTATGCTCGCCATTGGGTATCCACAAACACCCCTCCCATCAACAATGAAAACCCGGGCCTAAAGGAAAGGGGGTAGGAAGGGGAGGAGAGGGGGGAGGAGAAAACAGAAGAGAAGAAGAAAAGAAGAAACAACAAGAAAAGAGGAGAAGACATAGAATCAATACAAAGACAATATCCAGTGGGACACCATGCATTGGCACGCAGTAGACTGCAGTGGTCCCTGGGGGGATGTGCGCTCCCAGAGATAGGGCGCCGGGCAGGAGAATAAGTCTCGCGCGACAGAGCCCCAGATCCGGGAACCCCCACCCCCAAAAGGAGAGAGGGGAGCGTATCGACCGGACGTAACATAATCCTGTAGAGACGCTCAAGAGGGAGCCGGCGGCGGCACCCCAATAAGCCAAAATGTAAATGGCGAGGTATAGAACAAAACATCAAATCATCAAATAACCATGGAATAACCTCCCCCTGGCAGAGGAGACAGTAATAAACCCAACATGAGTATGTAAAACAGGCATGATATAAACAATAAACTAGTGATCCTGTAAGGAGAAAACGTAAATAGGCATGAGAAAGAAAATCATATCAACAGATAGAGAGATAGAAATCCCTCAAATAGGGGTCATCCCCGATTTGTGAGCAGAAGATGGCGCAGAGGTGCGCATTTTCTTGGAAGGCGTTTTACTCCAGGAGGCACCCGGTTTGAAAGTGAAAATGGGGATGCAATCATGCCATCCCGGGAGATCTAAGGGTGGGAGTCCAACATCTTGGAGAAAGGCTGGTAGATCTTCCGGGAAGCGAAGGGTAGCAGAATGACCATTCTTGGTAGCGATTAGACAAGCTGGGAAACCCCAGCGATAAGTGAAGCCATTGGCCCTAAGTTGTTCCAGGAGCGGTTTTAGTGCTCTGCGCCGTTCCAAGGTCTCCTTGGAAAGGTCGGGAAAGATATTAAGGGACGCCCCGTGAAAGTCAACAACTTGAGTGCCGCGTAGTTTAGTCATGATAGCATTTTTGTCTTCAAAATAGTGCAGACGACAGATGACATCCCGAGGCAGGTCAGAGGACAGGTTACGAGGTCTAAGCGCTCTGTGTGTGCGATCAAAACGTAAAGGGTCAGTGGGAGCCCTCCCCAGGATGGAATTAAATATGCCCCTTACTGATGCTTCAAGATCGTCATCTCTGGTGGCTTCGGGGAGACCACGGATACGCACATTATTCCGCCGGTTGCGGTTTTCTAGATCCTCCATTTTATACAAAGCAGCTCGGTGGGCAACCGCCAGTTGCGTGACTTTGTCCTGTAGCTCTCTAATGGAGTCTTCTTGTGAGTCCTGCCTCCGTTCTGTGTCCTCTACCCTGCCAAGTATGTGGGACATATCAGCGCGGACTGCGGTGATCTCTTTCTTAAGTGACCGTTCTAGATTGCGAAACATGCCTCCAATTTCCTGTTTCAAACCGTGTAAAAGAGAAGACATATCAGAAGCAGCCGGGGAGTTCATCTCTTCAAGCGGGTCAGAAAAATATGAGGAAGAAGGAGAGTGCTCCCGCGGTGATGCGGAGCGGATGGATGACACTGCACCCGATATTGAGGCTGCAGCCCTACTGCCTCGCGTGTGAGTGCTTGAGTCGCCTGAAGACAAAAATCGTTTGATAGTACCGGAGCTGGGTAGTTTGGATGAGGATCCCTTCCCAGATTTTTTGCCGGACATTGAACTTAAGTTGGGTGTTTTAGAAGGCATTGCCAGGGGGTTAGATCATCAGGGTGCCGCCAGAGCTCACTTTAATAATGGTCAGTCATCACCGGTCAAAAAAGTTCCATCAACACTCGAATATGTAGGAGGTAAGATTTGCTCAAATGATGAGATAGGCAAGCAGAGGAAGGAGCAGCTGCAACAACAAGCAGTAGAGATTGTGGAGGACAGTCTGTGTGCAGCAGCTGGGTACATGCAATAGGCGGTGTGAGGGGCTGTGTGCTTACCCTGCGCCTGGTGTGAGGGTAACATCCGCAGGAGAGGTCGCTGCTGCCAGTGCGACTAGGCCACTATTTCGGGCGCCCTTCTGTTGCCCAGGAAAAGACGCTAGATGATGGATGGCGTTCCTGTGGGCTTGGGCAGGTAGCGGATGCCCGGGAGAGGGAGGCAGAGAGTCAATTTAAGCCTGTGCAGCCACCGCCGCGCCGGACGGCGGATCGCGGCGACCGCTAGGAAAGTCTGCGGCTTCTGCAGGGATTTAGGCCCCGATCTCGGAGCTCCGGATCCCGGCAGCACAGAGCAAAAATAGTTATTCCGGCTTGTACAGGGGATAGCGGAGGAGCAGCTGCAGCCCAAGAGGTACAGTGGTGGGGGATCTGAGCGGTGGATGGTGACAGATTAGCTGTGTAGACCTGCAGTTGGCTGGTATTGCGGCCTAGTTAAGATGGCAGGCCTGGGCTGGAAGTGCCGGTAAGGGCCCTATAGCTCCGTGTTAGCGGTGGTGGGGTGCTGCGGAAGTCTCGGGGGGTCGATTCACGACGACCGAGGGTCGGATGGCTTACCCTCTCGCCGTTAGCGGCCTACACGAGCCTGGGGATGTGGAGGCAGAGGTTCGCGGTTAGGCCGCGGGTCCCGCCGCTCGCCGATCCGGCCTGTCGGGTGGAAAATAAAGGCAGCGCCAGGTTCCCCCGAAGGGTGCACAATCACTCAGGGTTGGATGCGGGAGTTGGTCCGGCTCTGTAAGCTCCGATGGCTGCGGATAGCTCTCCTTGGGCTCTGGAGCTCAGACGGTAAGTGTCCAGCGCGGCTGACTCAAAATTGTTTCTCTACAATGAACATATGGAATTGAAGAGCAAAAATGAGAAATAGTAAAAAAAAATCCACAAAATATGTTTATTGGTATCCTAAAAGTAGGGTAATGGAGAGTCAGAGGCATAAACACTGCTAGCACAATAGAAATCATTAACAGACTTGCAAAATATAAATAGAAAAGTGTTTAAGCTGAGCCATATATGTGGCTACTGTGCCAGCAGCATACAAACTATCACAGAGTGCTATAAAAGAACATCATAAATTTACCATATCAAAAAAAAGTGTCCACTGTGAGACAAAGTGATTTATATAGACAAATAAATTCCAGTTCAAAATAAGATTATAACAATATGTCTCCAAGCAAAAGGTTATTTAAATATAAAACATCAACTTTTATATACAAATATTTGCAATGCACAAGGTATTTCACCACAAAAGAAATATATTGTACATTTGGCATTGTACCAATTGTTATTGGTAACATTTAAAAATAGTAATTCTCATTGTGTCATCCATATGAAACCAGGACACAAACAACAAAATAAATCCAACAGAGTAAGTTTGACATATATTTTTATGCACATAGCATAAGCTGCAACATCTTTTTAATCCCAAGGTTTATACATGTAGCTTTCAATGGAAACCAGTATATATATATATATATATATATATATATATATATATATATATATATACATATATATATATATATATATATATATATACATATGGTGAAAGTTCTGCTGAGGGATAAAGCATGTGATTAGCATAAAAGGGTGCCATACAATTCCAATGACATTGCAAGATGCACGGTATAGGAAATGGTAATGAGGGCTGGCACCCTGTGCAATGTTACTGTTGTGCTCATAAGTTTACATACCCTGGCAGAATTTATGATTTCTTGGCCATTTTTCCGAGAATACGAAAACTTTTCTTTCACTCATGGTTAGTGTTTGGCTGAAGCCATTTATTATCAATCAACTGGGTTTACTTTTGGTAAATCATAATGACAACAGAAACTACTCAAATTACCCTGATCAAAAGTTTACATACCCTGGTGATTTTGGCCTGATGACATGTACACAAGTTGACACAAAGGGGGTTAAATGGCTATTAAAGGTAACCATCCTCATCTGTGATCTGTTTGCTTGTAATTGGTGTGTGTGTATAAAAGGTCAATGAGTTTTTGGACTCCTGACAGACCCTTGCATCTTTCATCCAGTGCTGCACTGACATTTCTGGATTCTGAGTGATGGGGAAAGCAAAAGAATTGTTAAAGGATCTGCAAGGTGAACTGTACAAAACAGGAAAGGGATAAAAAAGATATCCAAGGAATTGAGAATGCCAATCAGTAGTGTTCAAACTCTAATCAAGAAGTGGAAAATGAGGGGTTCTGTTGAAACCAAACCACGGTCAGGTAGACCAACTAAAATTTGAGCCACAACTGCCAGGAGAATTGTTGGGGATGCAAAGAAAAACCCACAAATAACTTCAGGTGAAATACAGGACTCTCTGAAAATATGTGGGGTGGCACAATAAGGAGGCACTTGAAGAAAGATGGGCTGCATGGTCGAGTCGCCAGAAGAAAGCCATTACTGTGCATATGCCACAAAGTATCCCTCTAACATTACACCAAACAGCACAGAGACAAGCCTCAAACCTTCTGACACAAAGTCATTTGGAGTGATGAGACCAAAATTGAGCTTTTTGGCCACAATCATAAATGCTAAATTTGGAGAGGAGTCAACAAGGCCTATTATGAAAGGTACACCATTCCTACTGTGAAACACAAAGGTGGATCGCTGATGTTTTGGGGATATGTGAGCTACAAAGGCACATGAAATTTGGTCAGAATTGATGGCAAGATGAATGCAGTATATTATGAAAAAATACTGGAGGAAAATTTGCATTCATCAGCCTGGAAGGTGCTCATGGGACGTACTTGGACATTCCAACTTGACAATGATCCCAAACACAAGGCCAAGTCGACCAGTCATTGGCTACAGCAGAATAAAGTAAAGATTCTAGAGTGGCCATCTCAGTCTCACAGTTGAGTAAACACAGTTGATTGATAATAAATGGCTTCAGCCAAACACTAAGCATGAGTGAAAGAAACGTTTCTGTGTTATCATTCATATTCCCTGAAAAATGGCCAAGAGATCATAAATTCTGCCAGGGTATGTAAACTTATGAGCATGACTGTATGTGCTTAAACGGTTCCAAAATGCTTATGAGCCATTGCTAATGGAGACAAGAGGATGCAAGTTTGTAATAAATTATGATTCATAAAATCAGATAGTGCTCAGAGGAACAACTCCAGCAATGTAATCTTGGCATACAGAACATATTAATGTGACATCCATGACTTTATATTCCACAATATTCTTAAATAAACATGTCTCACTTAATGAATGCAGTCTATGTTTATTGACCATACTGCTGAGCAGGAAATGGGTATATTAGAATAAATAATATAAATGATATGCCAAATAGTTCCAACAACAATGAAATTTCCAGAGCTTCATCAATACTGATCAAATACTTATGCCCTCTCCAGTAATATGCACTTGAATTCAACACAAAGCAGAGCGTGTTTGATGTAATATGGATACATTCTCAAAGTGTTTGTCTGATATGAAACATTGGTAGAGGATACTACAATATACAGTATATAGCATTGCTACAGATGTGAACTGTGATTCATGGCACAGATAAGTGTGCCAGTGGTTTTAAGCCTGTCAAAATGGTCTATAGTCTCCATAATGAGATTGTCCAAGACAATCAACATAGTGGGGTTGATTTACTAAGGGCAAATACACTGCTCAATTTTCAAGTAAAGTTACACTCTGTATGGGATTTTTCCCAGAGCTTAGTGAATAAGGTAAAGCTTTGCTTTGCAAAGAATACCCAATCATGTGCAAGGAAAAAAACAGCAGTTTTGCACGCACATGATTGGATGATGGAAGTTGTTATAAGTTGTCACATGGGTCATTTGATGTAACCCGATAGGCAAAATAGAGCACAGTGGGGTTCATTAACTAAAGGCCAATACACTGTTCACTTTGAAAGTGAAGTTGCGCTCTGCAAGGGGATTTTCCCAAGAGCTTAGTGAATGTTATGAAGCTTTACTCTGTAAAGAATACCCAATCACAAGGAAATGAAAAAAAAAAAAAAAACACAGAGTTTTGTCTTCAGATGATTGGATGATGGAAGTCAGCAGAGCTTCATCTCATTCACTAACATCTGAGGATAATGTCCTTGCAGACAGTCACGCTTACCCTTAATGCAGGTGGTCAGGCACTATAGCTGGCTTCTGTGTTCTTTACCTATAGAAGCCCCCATTACCATAAGGCAAGCAGGCCTACAGGTACTCAGTTGCCCCCAGGTCTTATACACAATGCTATAGTGCCTGGCCACCACGCCAGAGCAGGCCTGAACTGAAAAGCAAATAGGAACTTGCGGTTGGCAGATAGACAGAGTAGTTCAATGACAGTCCAGATACAAGGAAGAAAAGGTTCAGAATAGTCAGGGTCAAACCTGTAGTGAAAAGGCAGGCAGAGTTCAGAGAATGATCGATATCCAATCCAAGGATTTAGAAAGCAGCCGCAGCCTGAGTAGTCCATCTGCTGTGGCAGCAATGGTCCCCCTGCAGACACACCCACTACTGAGTCAGAACTAAAGCTGAGCTTTCCAATCAGTAGGATGTACAACCTTTGCTGATGGTAGAACTAAAGGTCTGACTTGGCGGGGGGGGGGGTTGTTCGATCTCTGCAGGGAGACCACTGCTTCAGCTCAGAGAACAAGAATCCTCTATAGCATGCTGGCAGGGGATATTTTTTTTTCTTTTCAAGCTGTTGCTGTTTTCTAAAGAAAGTCAACAACTAAATACCATTTGCCTTTTTTTTTTTTTTTGCTGTACTTAAAATATATTTAGGAAATTTTACCTGGGGATTTCGTTCAAGCATTGTTAGCTCAAACACAAAATGCATTTCATTGCAGTGTACCAATCCTTAAATGTGCTGGCTTCATTAAGTTTTTTAGGCTTTTTTCTCTTGAGTTTCACCTAGTGATTTAGGATTCTAAATATGTAGTGCTTTGTACAGTTAAGCACTTGAATCATAAGTTATTAGGACTGCTTTCTTGTAAAATCAAAATCTACATGAAATCGGTATATGTGTGGTTGTAAAGTGAATACTACTAAATCATATTTAGTTTGCTAAAGTGCTGCATAACATAAATGGTTTCACATTTTTTTTAAATTATTTTTTCACTTTTTGTGTAATTTGTTGCATCTCAGTGTTGCTGTTCTACTTAGTAGCCTCATTGCAATCAATTAATGTCTATATGTATTTGCTCAAGGAGCCACTGTGGCATTTCTCACAAATGAATGCACCTTTGTATTCATTAATACATCCTTGAATGTATTTTTTTAATTCAATCAACGTAAGGAGCTGATTTTGAATTAGTATCAGCCTCTTGCAGTCCTTGTTCAGTTCAAACTGGGGGAGCATACTGTAAGGAAGAGGGAGTGACAGAGAGATAAACTCATTAGTCTGCTCCTTTTCTTTTCAAGGAAGGAAGTCTGTAAGTGCTTAGACGCAACAAAGAAAAATAGCTTCCGGCCATGCTAGACAGTGCTGTTTGGCAGAATTGTGGAAATCTCAGAAGTGGATAGGCAGGAATACACATTCTTTTTGTATACTAGGAATTACATTTTGAATGTGTATTTAGGTGTTTTCTTAGAATTTAACTCATAAAGTTTTTATGAGATTTTAGTGGTCAGTTTGACATTTGCTTTAACATAACATCATCATTTTCCTGGTTAAATACATATGATATTTCCAGGTTGAACACATAATATATATACTTTGTCATCAATGTGTACTAGTTCCTCTACATATTGTGGTGCCTGCTGAGATTATTTTTCCTCCTCCTTTTTTTCGAAATGTTGACCAATATGACAAAGCAGAACACACAATAGCACTTTGGCATTAGATGATAATGCAAAAATAAAATAAAATACCATAAACTTCATTTAATTGCTTTCCATACTTGAATCATGTTGGATACTGCTCTGTCGGGTTTTAATTTTAGCTTATCTGGTCACACATAAATAGTAAGTGCTGTTTTGTGTGAGACAGCTTGTTGTAAGCTTTGTTTGAAATTCTGAATCTTGGAAAGATTTAGACTCCCTTTTAGGTGCTTAAGCTCCCACTCCAACACAAGAGTACGCTTTCAGGTAAGCCAGGAAAGAGATTTCTTGGCAGAGACTAAACTGAAGCCAGTTCAACAAATACATTTTATTCAGTGCTTGAGAGATGGCAGCATGATGGGTATGTTGATATAAAATAAGCCTCAGCTTTGGTCACATGACAAGCAACTGGAGAGAGCCCAGATTCCTATTATTACAAACACAAATGGTTTTCAGCTGTTTCATGAGCATATTACGCCTGCTGATCTTCAAGACATGTCCGCACCCAACATTTCAGAATAAGCCTGAATTCAGAAAATAAATCTATACACTCTAAAGCAGATGGCAGAAGGTGCAAACTAAATAATTGTCAGTTTTTATAGCAATATTATTTCACCAACAATAAAGTTGAACTGAAACCATTCATTACAATTCCTCATTTGTGTACCTTGTCTGTAGCACATGCACAGTGCAGTATGCACTCTCATCATCTGTAAGATACTGAGAGTGAAGCCAAGTGGCAGGATAATGAAGCTCCAGTGTGCATGCATGTGAACTGCATCGTCGCTAGATGTCCATTGGCCATAGAAGGAAGCCTTATGTGTGGAAGAAGAGGTGAAGAAGATGTCAATGGTGGAAATGGAGGTCAGCTGGTCAGCTCACCGAGTCAGGTAAATGGAACAAGTTAAATGCAAGGCTGTAAATTCTAGACTAAGTTACCGCTCAGTGCCTGCATGGCTTAGAAACATTGAGAGCTTTTTTTAAGAGGGATATTAATGCTTGTTAAGCAAACAGATATTAATGTCCATAGCTTAGCCATGTGCTGTAAATTTAAACAATATATAAAATATTTTTACGACATGAGGATACTACAATGTCTCCTGCAGGTCATTTGCAATCCCATCCCATTTTCATGTAGTGCTGCATTCATAGTCTTTTTTATTTTTGGACTTCACTGGTACCAGAGAGGGACGGCCACACAAAGCTATAAAATATAAAAGTTAATTACAAAAATTCATAAATTGTTTAAAAACCATAGAAAAAATATTCTTATATGTGATGTAAGCCAAAACAACAAACTGTGACAAATTATCTTTGCTATGTAATCCAAGAGGTTGACATATTTCACATCTAACAACTTTCTCAGGACCTCTTTAGCTTGACAGAAAATAAAAATGGTCTACCCAAAAGAAAAATACAAATCAATTGGCGGGTCTGTGCGGGAGAACAGCAGACCAAACAGAAATAAACAAAACCGCCAATCACGTTTAACTTCCGTAAAACTAAGAGGGGTATATGCTAATGCCAGGAGCCTAGCTAATAAGATGGATGAGTTGGACATGTTAGTACATGAGGAGGACATAGACCTTGTGGGAATAACGGAGACTTGGTTCGACCCCTCACATGACTGGCTGGCCAATATCCAAGGGTATTCGGTGTACCGGAAGGACAGGGTTGGTAAAAGAGGGGGAGGGGTATGTCTCTATGTCAAGAACAATATAAAGGTGCTAGAAAGGAGTGACATTACGGATGGGATGAGCATGGATTTAGAATCTGTGTGGGTTGAACTCGATAGGGAAGAAGATAAGGGAAAAGTAGTTGTGGGGGTTTGCTATAGGCCACCTAACCAAGGGGAGGAGGTAGAGCTGGAATTTTTAGCACTAATAGGTAAAGCGGCAAAACTAGGATCAGTCATCATATTGGGGGACTTCAATTATCCCGACATTGACTGGGAAGAGGGGACTGCACACTCGCATAAGGCCCGGCTATTCACGGAAACCTTACAGGATAACTACATGTCGCAGTTGGTGGATTCCCCTACTAGAGAGAATGCTATCCTGGATCTATTGATCACTAATGACCCAGACATAATCTCGGAGGTAGGAGTCCAGGACAACCTGGGCTCTAGCGATCACAGGATGATCACATTTAGTATAAATAACAATATAAAAAGGCAAGTGGGGAACATAAGAACCCTAAACTTCAGAAGGGCAGACTTTCCAAAATTGTACTCATTGATGGAAAGGGTAAACTGGGACCAAACCCTGGGATCACTGACCACAGAGGAAAAATGGGAATGCTTTAGAACAATATTAAGCAAAGGCATCTTGCAGTGCATTCCTATGGGGAATAAATTTAGAAGAGACAAAGCCAAACCTGGCTGGCTAAACCGTAGCGTTAAAAAACTTATTAGGGGAAAAAAATTGGCCTTCAAGAAATATAAATCAGAGGGCACCGTATCGGCCTTCCAGCAATACAAGGAGGAAAATAAGAATGGTAAACACGAAATCAAGATGGCTAAAATCAACTTTGAGAGACAAATAGCGGAGGATAGTAAAAAAAAACCAAAGAAATTCTTTAAATATATCAACAGCAAAAAAACTAGGGCAGAGCATATTGCACACATAATTAGCGATGATGGGAGGATGGTTACAGAGGACACTGAAAAAGCAACCGTGCTGAATTCTTTTTTCTCGTCAGTCTTTACGCAGGAAAAGGAAGGGTACACTGACCATGACTGTATGGTTAGTAGTAATACACAGGACTTGCCACTATGGCTAACAGAGGGGGAAATCAGGGAAAGACTGGATAAACTTAACACAAACAAATCACCAGGCCCGGATGGCGTACATCCGAGAGTGCTCAAGGAACTCAGTATGGTTATATCTAGACCACTGTTCCTGATCTTTGCTGACAGTATTAGGACAGGAGATGTACCAGGGGATTGGAGGAAGGCTAACGTGATTCCGATATTCAAAAAGGGCCAGAGACATATCCCGGGAAATTATAGGCCTGTCAGTCTGACATCAATAATATGTAAACTTTTGGAGGGGATGATAAGGGACTATATCGTAGAGTATGCTAAAGACAACAACATCATCAGTAGTAACCAGCACGGGTTTACAAATGGGCGATCTTGTCAAACCAATCTCTTAGCATTCTACGAGGAAGTGAGCTGTGAGCTAGATAGGGGGAGACCAGTGGATGTGGTGTACTTGGATTTCGCTAAGGCGTTTGATACAGTTCCCCACAAGCGCTTAATTTATAAAATAAGGTCTGCAGGTATCGACAGCAGGGTTTGCTCTTGGATACGGAATTGGCTAAAAGGCCGTGTCCAAAGGGTAGTAATAAACAGCGCATACTCAGACTGGTCTGAGGTAGTAAGCGGGGTGCCCCAGGGCTCAGTCCTGGGACCAACCTTGTTCAATTTATTCATAAACAGCATTGAGGACGGGATCAGTAGTTCGTTATCAGTTTTTGCAGATGACACAAAATTGGCCAGGGCAATAACTGCACAGCATGAAGCAGATATCCTACAGAATGACCTGGACAAAATTACGGAGTGGGCAACGACATGGCAAATGAGGTTTAATGTGGAGAAGTGTAAGGTTTTGCACTTGGGGACCAAAAACATAAAAACACAATACACGTTAGGAGGGGAACCCTTGGGGGAATCAAAAATGGAGAAGGATCTGGGAGTCTTAGTTGATGATAGATTAGGCAACAGCATGCAATGCCAAGCGGCAGCTTCCAAAGCCAACAGAATATTAGCATGCATAAAGAAAGGGATGTATTCCAGAGATAAGACTATAATCCTTCCACTTTATAAAACTCTGGTCCGACCGCATCTGGAGTATTCTGTCCAGTTCTGGTCGCCAGTCCTCAGGAGGGATGTGTTGGAGCTGGAGAAAGTCCAGAGAAGGGCAACTAAACTAATTAGGGGGTTGGAGGACCTTACCTATGAAGAGCGGCTGCAATCGCTCGATTTATTTTCCCTGGAGAAAAGACGTCTGAGAGGGGACATGATAGCAATTTATAAATATCTTAATGGGGATCTCAGCTTAGAAGAAAAGCTGTTCATTCGAAGGAATTGCATGAGGACTCGAGGACATACAATGCGATTAGAGGAGAAGCGTTTTAACCTCAGGCAACGTGGGGGGTTCTTTACTGTTAGGGCTACAAGATTGTGGAATTGTCTACCACAAGAGGTGGTTTCTGCGGGTAGTATGGTGACTTTCAAAAGACTCTTAGACTTACATCTCAAGGATCAGGAGATTGAGGGCTATGTTAGATGATTACAGTCACACACACCTACACAGGTTGAACTGGATGGACTATTGTCTTTATTCAACCTCACCTACTATGTAACTATATGTAAATCAACAATCAACATATCATACATAACATAGAATCTAGATATGACATCCTATACTTGCTATGTCAAAACGTATGCATATCTTATGCAAGAGTATAGCTTGAGGATAGTGGTAGGATAATCAGTGTGGATAGAACACTTGCTTGGTTTAAAGATGCGGCAGATTGAAAATGATAGATGCATGGACACTATCAGGGGCTAACTGGCAAATTTCGGCCCAGGGGGCAAGTACAAACCAGAGACCCATGGTGCACAATTTGGCCCCCTCCCACTCCCCCTCTTTCCAATCTCCTCCTGACCCCCATTCCAGGCTGAAGCTCCACTCCAGGTACTCTCTACTCACCGGCCAAATCCAGTTTCCTGACCTGGCCAGCAGGGGGCGGTTCATGGGAGCTGGGACAGCTCAGTTGTGGCTAGCTAAGGGCTAGGGGAGGAGAGTCTCCAGTGGGGCATGGAACCAGCCTCTGCTCAGACACAGTTTACATCATCCATGCTGGGGGAAGAGGCCTGCGCTTTGTCCTTGTCTTCATCCTGCACTCAGTAGGTCAGTGGTGGGGACTTTTTACTTCTCTTCTCCAGGTATCTTATAGGCATGTCTGTGGCAGGAGTGGTACAGCCTTTTTAGGGGGCATCAGAGCAGCCCAGGGGGCAATTGCCCCCCATGCCCACTGGCCCAGTCCTCCCCTGGACACTATGACATATATACCTATAAATGGCAAAAAATAATAAAAAAAATTATTAATAATTGTATTAATAAATTAATAAATTTATTAGTAATTCAAAAATTAACCAATAATAAATGACTAAAATATGGTCAATAAGAGAGAATACTTCCGAGGCTATAGCCTTCAAGGTTCGCTGTTCCATGTCTGGTGGACCTGTCCTCGCACTAGAGGATACTGGAACAAGATATTCCACCTAATCAGAAAGCTTACAGGCGTGCAAATCTCACAAAACCCCCAGGTCACCTTGCTTAAAAAGAAGGTTGATAATGCTTCCAAGTATACACAATCCCTGATATTCTACATCTTTTTAGGAGCGAAAATTACGCTTGCCAGGGCCTGGAGACAGTCATCGATTTCTGTCATTGAGGCTAAATGAAAGAACTCCTGGATTATGTCACAGGAGAAAATGGCTAGCATATTATTAAACAAAATAGTAAGGTTTGAACGAATCTGGGAAACTTGGGCAAGATTTCAACACATACCCATCTAAGATCCTCCAATGATTTTATGTAGGCTAAACAAGGAAGACTGTCATCCTCTTTACCCTATTACTGACTTTTATTCCTTTGACTTCTAGTACGCTCATCCTGTCCTGTATCTTTTCCTTTACCTTTTGACAACCCAGGCCTCTTGATCCTTGAAGGGTTAAGGGGAATGGGGTCCCATAAGTGTCACAACCATTTACTGGTGCATGGGCCCTATAAGGTTATAACCTTTAAGAAGTAAACAAAACAAGGGCGCCAGGTCAGAGTAATGTTAGAATAAAAACAAATTTATTGCAATGCACTTACATGTAAAAAGATCAACATCAACATTCAGGTGAAGGACGTGGGTCCCCAAAGATAAGGTGCCGAGGGGTGGTGTAGATCGCATGCACCCAGCCACAAGTGTGTTCACAAGTCCTGGGATGGAGGATCGAAGGTGGATGGTCTGAAGATCCCGAGGGAGGGGGATCTCACTATGCCTCCTCCTCCTTGGGACATCAGCGGCGCACAGCCGCAAGCCGGATGCAGCGTCACAAGACACTGCCGGTTCCTCCACGGAAGCCGGCAGGAGACAGCTGAGACAGTGGAGAGGGCGGGCCACAACTGCATTTCAGAGGATCAACCTCCTTCGTCAGAAGTAGATCAGAGACCTCGGTTATATCTGTATTCTCCCTATAACAGTGATGGCGAACCTTGGCACCCCAGATGATTTTGAACTATATTTCCCATGATGATAATGCATTCTGCATGGTAGTTGAGCATCATGGGAAATGTAGTTCCAAAACATCTGGAGTGCAACGGTTTGCCATCACTTCCCATACAATAACATTGTAGCTATGTATTGAAATATTTGCCTCCCTGACCCCCTCCCCCACAACAGGTGTATGTTATTCAATTTGGGAACTTAAATAATATTGCACTATGTAGTTTATTTGTTCTTCATCTGTGCTGTTATATTTGAAAAGTTTATGTATCATATTTTTGTTGTTATCAATAAAAATGATTGAAAGTAAAAATGTTGAGACACCAGGTACTTTACACACATGGAAAAGGGAAGAATTAAAAATACTGGTAAAAGTGCAAGAATATGTTAAACATTTATACAGGTGATTTTTTTTCCAGATTCATAAAACATACTGAGGGATGCATCTATGATTTGAGTTTTGATGTGAATAGTGCTTCAGATTACAGAGGAAAGGAGATCATTCTTTTTCATAGTGAGAGTGCATTGATGTGAATTACATGTGAGAAATATATTTATGAAATACATTTAATGGAAACAATACCTTTATTTTTGTCTTTGTATTTATGCTCACAGTTCCACCAATTCCCAAAACACATAATTAAAAAAGAGCCCATAGTTATATACTAGCTACATTAGACCCTGTTACAAAATGTCAATTGATAGATACATTTTTTAAATGGAATTTTCTATGCCTTTGCTTTTAATGGTATCTTTCTGCAATGTCAACCATTTGAAATGTAAATAATTAAAAACCAGAAGCATATTCATCACAATGGGAATTGCTGCTCTATCACAGGACATTTTATATCCACTGCCGATCTCTGTGATCTGGAACACTAATGGCTTTTTAACAGACCCTTAAGCATATATTTCTAAAAATTAAACATTTGCTTCCTGGCGGCTCCAATTCTTGTGTCACAGTACATTACATTTCTTTATTTAAATTTTGTCTGTGTGCCATCCTTAAAAATCATATGTTTCTCTCTGTCCCATGTATTATGGAAATGGTATGGCAATTTCAATCAAATACATTTAATTAATGATATTTTTCACTTATACAGTGGTGGTCCTGGTTTTCAGACCCAATTACATTTGAACTCAAGACTGATATTAAATTACAACTGAATCCAGTTATGTATGAATTAAATATCATTACATGTATTTTTGCACAAGGCTGTCAGTCTTCCTGAACATGCTTAAAGGAACAGAGAGCAGAAGCTGGGGTGGGTTGGCAACTGAATTATATTGCTTGGCTACTGTATTTAAAAATGAGAGTAAGGTCCTATTTATATGGGAGTGTCTGAACAGTTTTGGATAAAGACAAGGTTAGAGCATTTGTCTGTTTATTATTGCCTCCTGTATACCTCCTAGGGAGATTCACCTTCTCTTTTTGTCCTGGTAAACGCTGTCGCTAGTACTGAAAGTGAGAATTCAAAATTTTTGATTTTCACAAGAACAAGAATTCTTCTAATAGACAGACATGTTCCAGTGGCAATTACAGTGGAGAAAATTATTTGATCCCCTGCAGACTTTGTAAGTTTGCCCACTTACAAGAAATGAAGGGTCTATAACTTTTATTATAGGTGTTTTTTTAAATGAATGAGACAGAATATCAACCAAAACTCCATAAAAAAACACAATACAATATTTATAAATGGAGTTGTGATTCAGTGAGTAAAATAAGTATTTGATCCTCAAGTAAAACATGACTTAGTACTTGGTAGAGAAATCCTTGTTGGCAAGTACAGAGGTAAGATGCTTCTTACAGTTACATAGTAGGTGAGGTTGAATAAAGACAATAGTCCATCCAGTTCAACCTGTGTAGGTGTGTGTGGCTGTAATCACCTCCCATACCCCTGAATGTTTTGATCCTTGAGGTGTACATCTAAGAGTCTTTTAAAAGTAGCCATACTCCCTGCAGTTACTACCATTTGTGGTAGAGAATTCCACTGTCTAGTAGCCCTTACTGTAAAGAACCCACTGCATAGAACACTTCTCCTCTAATTGCATTGTATGGTCTCGTGTCCTCATGCATTCCTTGCGACTGAATCGTTTTTTTTCTATGTTGATATCACCATTGAGGTATTTATACATTGCTATCATGTACCCTCTCAGGCGTCTCCTCTCCAGGGAGAATAAATCAAGCGCTTGTATGCACTCTTCATATTTAAGGTCCTCCAAACCCCTAATCAGTTTAGTTGCCCTTCTCTGGACTCTTTCCAGCTCCAATACATCCCTTCTGAGGACTGGCGACCAGAACTGGATAGAATACTCCAGATGCGGTCGGACCAGTGTTTTATAAAGTGGTAGGATTATTGTTTTATCTCTGGAAAACATCACCTTCTTTATGCATGCTAATATTCTGCCGGCATTGGCAGCTGTAGCTTGACATTGCATGCTATTGCTAAGTCTATCTTCTACTAAGACCCACAGATCTTTCTCCATTTTTGATTCCCCCAGAGGTTTCCCCCCTAAAGTGTATTGTGCTTTTATGTTTATTTTGTGAGGCCACCCTTATTTTCCAGCGCTGCCTTAACCCTCTTGAGCATGGAGTTCACCAGAGCTTCACAGGTTGCCACTGGAGTCCTCTTCCAACTCCTCCATGATGACATCACAGAGCTGGTAGATGTTAGAGACCTTGAGCTCCTCCATCTTCCATTTGAGGATGCTCAATAGGGTTTAGGTCTGAAGACATGCTTAGCCAGTCCATCACCTTTACCCTCAGCTTTTTTAGCAAGGCAGTGGTCATCTTTGAGGTGTGCTTGGGGTCGTTATCATGTTGAAATACTGCCCTGCAGCCCAGTCTCGGAAGGGAGGGGATCATGCTCTACTTCAGTATGTCACAGTACATGTTGGCAATCACGGTTCCCTCAATGAACTGTAGCTCCCCAGTGCCAGCAGCACCCATGCAGCCCCAGATCATGACACTCCCATCACCATGCTTGATTGTAAGCAAGACACACTTGTCTTTGTACTTCTCACCTGGTTGCCCCACACGCTTGACACCATCTGAACCAAATAAGTTTATCTTGGTCTCATCAGACCATAGGACATGGTTCCAGTAATCCATGCCCTTAGTCTGCTTGTCTTCAGCAAACTGTTTGTGGGCTTTCTTGTGCATCATCTTTAGAAGAGGCTTCCTGCTTGGACGACAGCCATGCAGACCAATTTGATGCAATGTGCCGCATATGGTCTGAGCACTGACAGGCTGACCCCCCCACACACACACACACACCTTCAACATCTGCAGCAATGCTGGCAACACTCATATGTCTATTTCCCAAAGACAACCTCTGGATATGACGCTGAGCACGTGCACTCAACTTTTTTGGTTGACCATGACAAGGCCTGTTCTGAGTGGAACCTGTCCTGTTAAACCGCTGTATGGCTTTGGCCACCATGCTGCTGCTCAGTTTCAGGGTTCTTATAGCCTAGGCCATTTTTATGTAGAGCAACAATTCTTTTTCATTTGCTCAGAGAGTTCTTTGCCATGAGGTGCCATGTCGAACTTCCAGTGACCAGTATGAGAGAGTGAGAGCGATAACACCAAATTTAATTCAACCGCTCCTCATTCACACCTGAGACCTTGTAACACTAATGACTCACATGACACTAGGGAGGGGAAATGGCTAATTGGGCCCAATTTGGACACTTTAACTTAGGGTTGTACTCATTTTTGTTGCCAGCGATTTAGACATTAATGGCTGTGTGTTGAGTTATTTTGAGGGGACAGCAAATTTATGCTTTTATACAAGCTGTACACTCACTACTTTACATTGTAGCAAAGTGTCATTTCTTCAGTGTTGTCAAATGAAAAGATATAATAAAATATTTACAAAAAATGTGAGGGGTGTACTCACTTTTGCGAGATACTGTATATATATATATATATATATATATATATATAGATATGCATGATTCTGCACAGGGAGGCCGCCCTGTAGCAGCAAATCTGCTATAGGGTGGTCCTTAACTGATTAACCACTTGCCGCCCGCCCGCCGTCATTTGACGGCGGAGCGGTGCGACCATTATTCTGGGAAGACGTCATATGACGTGATCCCAGAATAGCAGGGCATGCGTACGATTGCATGCGCGCCGCCCTGCACTGCCGGTGTCGTGGTGTCCCCGGGACACCGCCCGTCACCGGCAGGGGGGAAACAGCCAATGGGCATGGCTGTTTCCCACGTGATCGGCTGTGTTCCAATGACACAGCCGATCACAATGGAGGCGCCCGGGAGATGACCGCGCATGCACGATCGGGAGCGTGCATGCGCGATCGGGAGCGCGCAGCGCGGTCATGTCGGTGGCGCTGTGTTCCGTAGGAACACAGCTGTCACCGGCGGTAGTAAACAGTCACTGACTGTAAACAGACTGAATCCATTCACAGCCGATCACAAAATGTAAACAAAGAGCAGTAACTCACTGTTACTAGCTCTGCTCCCCTCATACAGTTTCCAGTATGAGGGGAGCAGAGCTAGAAACAGTGAGTTACTGCTCTGTGTACCTGTAAAAAAGTAAAAATCACAAAAATAAAATGTCCCCACACAGTCCATAGCCCCCCCCCCCCAATGTCACCTGTCACCCAACAGTCACCTCATCAGTGCCCAGAAATTGACACCCATAAAGCTACGTTCACATTTGAGCGTAGCGTTTGCAGGCAGAATCACTGCGATTCTGCCCGCGATCCGGAAATCATTGCAAATCGCGGGGCGCCTGTGCGTTGCCCGTGATTTGCAATAGCACCCCAAACGCTGTGTGATGTTGCTGCAATTTCCACCTGCCGAATCGCGGTAACATCGCGCACAAACATCGCATGACGCCCAAAAAAGGTACAAGAGCTTCTTTGGGGCGTCATGCGTTGTTTGCGTGATGTTACCTCGAATCGGCAGGTGGAAATCGCTGCAACATCGCACAGCGTTTGGGGTGCTATTGCAAATCACAGGCAACGCACAGGCGCCCCGCGATTTGCAATGATTTCTGGATCGCGGGCAGAATCGCAGTGATTCTGCCCATGATCGCTACGCTCACATGTGGACATAGCCTAAAGTTCACCGGTCACCAGAGACTGCCATCAGTACCGCTGTGCACCATCGCCCGTCACCTGTCACTCATCAGTGACCATCGCCCGTCACCTGTCACCCCATCAATCACCGTCACCTGTCACCCCATCAGTCATCGTCATCTGTCACCCTATCAATCATCGTCACTTGTCACCCCATCAGTGATCGTCACTTGTCACCCCGTCAGTGATTGTCATCTGTCACCCCATCAATCATCGTCACTTGTCACCTCATCAATCATAGTCAACTGTCACCTTATCAATCATCGTCACCTGTCACCTAATCAATCATCGTCACCTGTCACCCCATCAGTCATCGTCACCTGTATCCCCATCAGTCATCGTCACCTGTTACCCCATCAGTCATCGTCACCTGTCACCCCATCAGTCATCGTCACCTGTCACCCCATCAGTCATCGTCACCTGTTTGCCATATACATGCAATCACTTACTGACCGCCTAACGACTATATGCGTCGGCCATTAAAAGCTAAATACTGGGGTTATGGCAGCAGATAGCTGCCATAACCCCGGTATTTTTTGAAATGGCAGGCGGTCGGCTTTCAGATAAGGGTGGTCCCAGTGGCGGATTCACCGCAAAATTACCCTTACGGTGCAGGGGAAGAGGTGCCCCCCCTCCCGCCACGTCCCAGACGTTTTCCCAGCTTACCGGACCCGCCGGCAGCGGGGAAAACTATCCGGTCCCGGATCCTCAGAGACAGGAAGATGGTGAGGGCAAGATGCCCCTCACTCGACTCTATGGTCTTGGAGGACCGGAGCTACGTCAAAAGACGTTGCCTAGCAACCGGTTTAAAGGGCCGCTTTTTTTTTTTTACTTTTTCAACAATTTTTTTTTCTTTTTTAGTGTAGTTGTGAGGTGTGAGGTCTTTTTGACACCAGATCTCACAATAAAGAGGACCTGTCATGCCTATTTCTATTACAAGGGATGTTTACATTCCTTTTAATAGGAATAAAAATGATCAAAACATTTTTTTTTTAAACTGTGTAAAAATAAAAAAATAATAAATAAAATAAAAAGGAAAAAAAAAAAAAAAATTAAAGTGCCCTGTCCCCGTTAGCTCGTGCGAAGAAGCAAACGCATATGCAAGTCCCGCCCACATATGTAAACGGTGTTCAAACCATACATGTGAGGTATCTCCGCGATCGTTAGAGTGAGAGCAATAATTTGAGCCCTAGACCTCCTCTGTAACTCTAAGCTAGTAACCTGCAGAAATTTTTAAAATGTTGCTTATGGGGATTT